>NC_141685.1:2008510725-2009814139 GCF_964263255.1 Lissotriton vulgaris | reverse complement strand
CTGCGCCAGCATTCTGCGGAAATTTATCGTAGCACTCCACACCGACGAGGTAGTCATAGCGTCATAGCTCCGCACGCGGTTCCGCATGACGTCACCGGAGCCATAAGAAGACCACGTCGGTGTGATGACATCCGTTCCCTTTTTTCTGTGCTTTCGACCCTAACGTTTTTTTCTGGGACTCTCCATACTTCTTTTGGATACTTTGTATTTTTGATTGTATCTCTTCCTTTCTTTGTCATGTCTGCTCTGGGGAAGTCAGGGTTTAAACCTTGCAGAGAATGCGGTAAACATATGTCGATTACTGAACCGCATGAGGACTGCCTTTGATGTTTGTCTTCAGACAATGACGTCGAGGGATGCTCATCGTGCAGGAAGATTAGCCCGAAGGCATTAAAGGAGCAAGAAGCCAGAAAAGGAGTTGAAAAAGATCAAAGTCTAGTTCTTCGGCGTCGCATGACTCCAAGAAGAAGCATAAGAAGAAGAGACATGCTTCTCGACGTCGTTCTTCGAAGTCGGTGGTGTCGAGGTCGCCTTCACCTGCTCCTCTACGTCGAGAAAAGGACTTTGTTTCTCCTTTACCTTCGGTGTCCCCTCAGGCGACTCCAGTTCATTCTCCTTCCTATAAGGGGACTCCGGACCAGGCAACGACGCCGAGATTCTCGCCATCGAATCCAGCTGATGATGTTGAGGTTCCTTCGGCTCCAGCTGTTCCACCTGTGACTCCAGCGACTCCGATACCAGAGGTACCTCGATCGGATCCGGAACCAGCTTCTTACCCTCCGTTTCCGACGCCGGGTTCCGATCCCTCGCATTTTTTAAATTCAATGTATGGTGTTTTCACCAGGGCCTCGTACCCCTCTGGAGCACCTTCGGGTCCCATGGGTCCGTTGGCTTATAATTTGGGTGTGCCTCATCAGTATCCTCAGGCCCCTTTATGCCGTTTATGCCAGCGACGTCGTCCTGGTCTTTTCCGGCTCCGAGAATGTTGATGCCGTATGGGCAGTCTCCTTCTCCATCCCGTGAATCTTCTCTGATTCGCATGGCGCCGCTTATGGATCCACCTTTGACGCCGCTTCAGGAGACATCGACGCTGAGTGTGGCGCCGCAGACTGCAGCAACCGAAGATGTGCACGAGAAGAGAGGCGCAGAGGTTAGTGGAGGAAGAGTAATACCGGGATGAAGAGAGAGAGGAAGGAGAAGTGTATGACACTGAGGATGCTTTTGAAGACTTGTGTGAAGCAAGTGGACTTGACACTTACCCAGAGTGGGACTTTGTTTCTCAAAAGGCTTCTCCCTCTAAGGATGTTGCACCATATCACACAGTTATTAGGAAGGCTGCGGAACTTTTGGACTTGCAGCTTCCTGTAGCACAGTATAAACCTAATATTCTCACTGAAGTGCTTCATTCTCTGTCTTCGGTGATTGAGCCTCTTTTGCCATTTAATGATGCTCTAAATGAGCCGATACTTGATGTGTGGCGCAATCCTCTTTCAGCACCTGCAGTTTCGAGGTCGGTCTCAAGAAGATATAGACCTGCTCCAGGAGATAATCCGATTTTCCTATCCTCTAACCCTTCTCCTGAAAGTCTGGTGGTGCAGGCTTCTTGCTCAAAGCAGTCAACAGGGGCGTTTTTGCAGGCCCACAGGGACTCTAAGAAGCTGAAGCAGTCTGCGAAAAAGGTCTTTTCTTCAGCCAGTGTGGCATTAAAATCTACCAACGCCACTTGTCTCTTGGGCAGGTATATTCATGCTTTAATGGACTCTGCGAAACAGCTTCTTCCTACGTTATCGGAGGAGGACAAGGGGAATCTGAGTGAGGTGTTGGTGGATGCTCAAGCGGCTGCTAGCCAGGTTATCCAGTCTGGGCTGGATACAGCAGATTCTGTTGCCAGGGTCATGGCCTTGTCTATTGCAACAAGGAGGCCTGCTTGGTTAAAATCTTCAGGGTTCTCTCCTGAAGTGCAGGCTGCTCTTATTGATTTGCATTTTGATGGTTCTAAGCTTTTTGGTGAAAAGGCGGACTCTGCCCTTCAGATATTCAAGGACAGTAAAGCAACTGCAAGGTCTGTGGGTCTGCAGATTCAAACAAGAGGCTATGGTTATAAAAGATACCATGGCTTTGAGAAGTCTTCCTTTCGTGGATCCAGACAGCCTCCGCAACAGCAGCAAAACACCTTGTATAAGAGCTACAGGGGTAAAGGCATAGGTCGCCTTTGTGGAACCGGGCGTCAACCCTCTTCCTCCTCTACCGCTCAAACCCCTCCTGGTAATGCAGGAAAGCAGCCTTCGATCCACCATTCTGGATCATGTGGGTCCCGTGAGAGGTTGGCTTACTCATTTTCTACGAGATTGGAGGTTAATTACTTTGGACCTTTGGTGTTTTGATCTTGTGGAAAATGGGTACGCCCTTCCCTTCAGGGAATTCCCTCTTCCTTACCCTCCTTGCCAGGGGTTTTGCACGGAGGATCATTTGCTTCTCTTTCAGAAGGAAGTTCTTACCCTGTTACAGAAAGGTGCGATAGAGGTGGTTCCGGAGCATGAAAGGGGTCAAGGATGCTACTCTCAGTATTTCCTTATTCCCAAGAAGAATGGCAGGCTACGTCCTATTCTGGACCTCAGAATCTTGAATCTATTTCTCAAGCAGGAGAGATTCAAGATGCTCACCCTAGCGCAGGTTCTTCAGGCGCTGCAACAAAAGGACTGGATGGTGTCCATCGACTTGCAGGATGCGTATTTCCACATCCCAATCCTGAAGTCGCAAAGGAAGTATCTCCGTTTCAAGGTTGGGTCGCAACACTACCAGTTTGTGGTCCTACAGTTTGGTCTTACTACCGCACCTCAAGTCTTCACCAAGGTGATGGCAGTGGTGGCTGACCATCCCAGGAGATCGGTGATTCCAGTTTTCCCCTACCTGGACGACTGGAAGAGTCTCCAGAGATGGTGAGTCATCATTTGCAGGTTTCAGCCCAGCTGTTGTACGAACTGGGTTTTTCGATAAATTCACCCAAGTCTCACTTGGTGCCCTCTCAGAGCAACCTGTTCATAGGGGCAGTACTGGATACCACTGTGTGTCGAGTATTCCCTCCTCCGCAAAGGATTCTCGACATTCTGGAAATTATCCCCTTGCTTTACAATGGAGCGGTTGTTCCAGTTCTGAAGCTCCTTCGCCTGCTCAGCCTGTTTGCTTCCTGCATCCTGCTGGTCAACCATGCACCCTGGCACATGAGGGCACTCCAGTGGTGTCTCCGCAGTCGGTGGTATCAGCACAACGGAGATCACAGGGAGTCAGTCCGGGTCTCCAGAGGAGGTGCAGCGGATCTGTCTTGGTGGAGCGTGGAGGGCAATCTGTCTCAAGGGAAGCCCGTCAATCTTCAGTGATAACAGATGCCTCTGCCCTAGGGTGGGGTGCTCATCTGAGGGATCTGGAGATCAAAGGTCTTTGGTCTCCAGAAGAAAGGTTGCTTCACATCAACCTTTTGGAATTGTGGGCGATAGGTTTGGCGCTCAAGGCCTTCCTCCCTTCCATCCGCAGTCAGTTGGTTCAAGTCATGACGGACAACACTGCCGCCATGTGGTATGTCAACAAGCAGGGAGGAGTAGGGTCGTACCGTCTCTATGTAGAGACGTTGCAGCTCTGGTTGTGGGCTCAGAACCATCGGATTTGCATGATGGCAAACCATCTGGCCGGGGTGCTGAATGTGAGTGCGGACAGTCTGTCAGCTGTTCTCCGCCGACCACGAGTGGAGGCTTCATCCTGAGGTAGTGCAACACATCTTCCAGACGTGGGGAACTCCTCGGGTGGACCCATTTGCCACTCTCGAACGTGCACTGCCTGTCATTCTGCAATCTCCAGTTTAGGAGGCAGGGAGCGTTGGGGGATGTGTTTCAGTTGAGTTGGAGCTCACAACTCCTTTACGCGTTTCCTCCCACACCCTTGATTCCTTGGGTTCTGAGGAAGATTCGCCTAGACCGGGCCCTAGATATATTGACCGCCCCGGATTGGCCAAGAAGGGTGTGGTACACAGATCTACTTCACCTCTCGTCGGACCCTCCGCTCCATCTCCCTCTCAGGGCAGGCCTCCTCTAACAGATGAAGGGGCAGGTTCTACATCCTCACCTCCAGAGCCTGCACCTTCATGCCGGGAGATTGAACGGGGCAATCTGACTTCTTTTTCTCTGCTGCCTGACGTGGTGGATGTTATTTTGTCGGCCAGGCAACACTCCACCAAATCTATCTACTCTTAAGGGTGGTCGAAATGTGTTAGATGGTGTGAAGAGAAATCTGTTTATCCTCTGAAAGCACATCTTTCTGATGTTCTTTGTTTTTCACTTTATTTGGTACAGCAGGGTTGTGCTGTAGCCACTGTTAAAGGATATTTGTCTCCTATAGTCTTAAGGTTTATCAAGGGGCTTATTAACATGTTTCTGCCCACTCCTTTTATTATGCCCCAGTGGGATTTAAATCTGGTGTTAACTTTTTTTATCGGTTCTACGTTTGAACCTATGCACAGTTGTCCTCTGAGACTACTGACATTTGAAACGGTCTTTCTAGTGGCTATCACTTTGGCTAGGAGGGTGAGTGAGCTTCAGGCTTTGAGTTCAAAGCCTCCTTTTTTGACCATACATGCTGAAAGGTTGGTACTCCGAACTAGGGCTGTTTTTCTGCCTAAGGTGGTAACTCCCTTCCACCTAGGTCAGTCCACTACCCTCCCTACTTTTTATCCTCTCCCTCATCCATCCATGGAGGAGGAGGAGGAGGAGGAGGAGGAGGAGGAGGAGGAGGAGAGGATTCATTGATTGGATCCAAAGAGAGTGATTAGCTTCTATGTGGATAGAACAAAGGACTTCTGTCAAGATGATTAGCTCTTTGTTGGATATGCTGGTAGTATGAAGGGCAAGGCGGTGCACAAGCGCACTTTATCAAGATGGATCATCTTGTGCATCAAGATATGCTACTCCCTGGCTGGTAAGGAGCCTCCTTAGGCATTAGAGCTCATTCCACCAGAGCTAAATCATCTACTTCTGCCTTGTCCAGAGGTGTTCCTGTTTTTGACATCTGTAAGGCCGCAACTTGGGCCTCCCTCCACACTTTCGCGAAGCATTACTGCTTGGATTCCGAGGTGAGGAGGGATGGCCATTTTGCACACTCTGTTTTACAAGATTTTTTGGTATAGAAGGGTGGACACCCTCCTCCGGGGGTTAGACTGCTGTGGGATTCTATTGATAAGGTGAGGAATCCACAGGCAGATGTATTCATCAGAAGAACAAGTTACTTTCCTTCAGTAATGCTTTTTCTGGTGGATACAGTATCTGCCTGTGGATTCCTCACTGACCCACCCACCTCCCCGTTGTCCACCCTTTTATGCCATAAAAATTGAGGTATTCGTTATTTCATGTATTTTTGTGTACTCAAGACTTTATTACCTCTATTGGTTTATTGTTGTTTTGTTTGAAAGGCAAGCTTTCTTATTTCATTATACACGGAGTGTATTTGTGGGAAGTCTGTACACTATGTATGCATTGTCTCTATGGTCGGTACGCCCATTTTGCCTCGGTGGCACGTAAAAATTGGGTGGAACAGACGTCATTACGCCGACGTTGTCTTCTTATGGCTCTGGTGACGTCATGCGGAGCCGCGTGCGGAGCCATGACGCTATGACCACCATGTCGGCGAGGAGAGCTACGAAAAATTTTGACGGAATGCTGGCGCAGGGGATATTCATAAGGTGAGAAAACCACAGGCAGATACTGTATCCGCCAGAAAAAGCATTACCGAAGGTACGTAATTTGTTCATATGTACTACAAGATAAATGTGGAAAGCAGACCATGTTAATATTGCTACTTCAACTTATACACTGGAATTATTACAAATGGGTTTAATCAAGCAAAACAAAACTTTCCAAGCATCATGTGTGTGTATCTGTATGTATGTATCAATTATTTACATTTTGCTATCAAAAAACTCCATTCCATCCTTTTCACCCATCCTACCACTGACTCATCCCAAACATTTAAAATGAGCTCCAAACATCCTTATCAAACTTTCAGGCCTTCGTTCGAGCCATGCCTTCCAACTAACAAGCACATCTAACCACTACTTACAAAAACAACTTAATACTTCCCCTTTTCACATCTATTCCCATCATTCTGTCCCTACTCCAAATTCTACTAAATGCACAAGAACACAATTCTCACACAATTAATGCTCAAGGGGAAAAAACATATTGTGCTAAGCTATTAACTACTAATCTTGGTTTGTGGAATAGAGTGCATTTTGCCGAAAAAAGCACTTAAGCGCTATATTTTATTTAATACATTTAAAAGTGTCCTAGTGACATAGCGAAGGGGTGTGACTTGTATGCAGAAGAGGACTGCACATAACGTGGAGGACACAACTTCCATTTCCACTTAGATAGCTTAGTGGTGAGGGAGGAGAGTTTGTGATATGTGTAACTTGCAAGTTCTGACTAAAGCAAATAGGGCAGGATTTGATGTGCTGCAAAAGAGCGGAATGAATAACACTCCATGCTCCGTGATGAATCCTGGGTTTGAACAATTTGCTTTATCTGTGTGCATGCAGTGTAACATGTATGCATGGGGGTGAATAGTGTGCGTATTGGCAGGGAGATCTACATGGTCACTCACGGTGTGTGTGGGGTCTGTGCAAGTGCAAGGTTGAGTGTCATCTGTGTGAGTGGTGAGCAGCATCTGTGTAAAGTGTGTGAGAGGTGTGTGAGTCCGGGGTGCGTTGTTTGTCTTTGTGAGTTCATGATAAACTGTGAGTGTGCAAGGGAAGAGGTGTATGTATGGGATTAGAGAGGTATGCCAGTACGAGTAGAGGGTGAATACAGATTCTGTGTGCATACAGTGAGCTGTATGTGGGCATTGAGCGTGTGTGTGTGTGTGTGTGTGTGTGTGTGTGTGTGTGTGTGTGTGTGTGTGTGTGTGTGTGTGTGTGTGTGTGTGTGTGTGTGTGTGTGTGTGTGTGTGTGTGTGTGTGTGTGTGTGTGTGTGTGTGTGTGTGTGTGTGTGTGTGTGTGTGTGTGTGTGTGTGTGTGTGTGTGTGTGTGTGTGTGTGTGTGTGTGTAGAGGTGTATCTGTGTGAACAATGGCTATGCATTTTAGTTGGACAGTTATGCAGGAGAAGTGGTGTGTCTGTGGGTGACAGATAAAATGTGTGCCTGTGTGAGTATGTGTTCAGCAGTGTGTCTATGTAAGTGCTGGTGGGGGAATGTCGGTGTGAGTGTTGCATGATGATTGGCATGCCTTAGTTATTATAGGGTGCATCACTTTAGAGCAAGGCTACTTGGCATTACCAGTGCTTGTTTTTGAATAGTATGTGTGTATTTTTATATTAATTGTCCCTCCATATATTTCGTTTTGCATAGATGCCACAGGGAGACCTTTTGCCCATTGAAGTAAGTCTAGTAGGCTCATCTTTCAGTATTCCAAACTATCCTTCACTAGAGAAAGCCTGGCTGCTGCCGTGTTTGTGAAGCGCCTGGAGTAACGTAAGAGTTCTGTAGCCATGGCACCGAGGAGTTTTTGTAGCTACAGCAGCATGAGCATAGAGCCATCCACAACTGGCACAGCTGCACCTCTAGTCCGCAGTGACACTATCATTCTTCACTACTATAGCTACACACCCTTTGACAACTCCATCAAGGCCACCATCCTGTGAGGCGCCTTATGAGAGTGGCAAATTGAACTTCCCATAAGCATTACTCTACTACTCCGGTGAGGGAGCTCTGTAAGTCTTGTGGGTTAACCCAAGGAGAGAGCATGGTTCCTAGGTCTTCTCTGAGGCACAAAGGAGATAAGAGTGGGGAGGAGAATGGGCAAAAAAGTATTGTGAGGACTGGGAACGATCAACTACCAGTTTCTTCCCTTTCCTGGAGAGCCAGGCATAAGAGTTATGCAATCCCTCATACAAGCCCTTTGTTGACTGTTTCCAAACTGCAACTGCCGGGTCCCTGTTCAGCTTGACCCAACAGACCCTACTAGATGGCTGTCCGGTGTGTCCTTTCTGCGCCAAGTAAATGTTGCCTTGATCATGTGTAGTTTTCCAACTAGAGAAGCTCATTTAGAGGTAGAATATGACGGATTTCCAGCAGAGCTCAATTGCCTGAAAGCTGCTGCTTCAGAATGTATGTATGCATGTTATATTCGTATAGTACAAGCTTATCTACAAGGTAGTTTAACACTGTACAGGTCATAGGCAAAGATACAGTTAGTGAGTGATTGAAGAGGCAGCTGGGGTTTAAGAGTAGCAGTGAACTATAACCTGTTGCGATATACTGTTTTAGGTCTCGCACTTAGTTAATTTAGTTGTTTACCTTCTTACTGATCAGAGTGCCCTGTATGTGGAATTTATATGGAGGATTTGCTTTGCATTTCAAACAAACCTTTCCAAGGACCCTTGTCTCAGGTTCCAGCAGGCGCGGTTATTTAGAAGATGAGGAGGGGCGATTATTTTTCTTGAGTTGCAATTTCACAACATACTTCACTATTAACGATTTCTATGAAATTACATTTTTGCCCCATGATTGAATAAGTGTATATTGAAAATGCACAGGTGTGATTTCCATACATCAAATATGATTGAACGATGGAGGTGCGGGGGTTCGTTTCAATCTAAGCCGGTGGTGTGCATTGAAATGCAGGTACCGTGGCAAGCAGGCACTGCGTCAGTTGAGTGAGTTGGCCCCACTGAGACTTGAGAAGAACACGTCTTCTCTATGTAGCTGGATAAGCAGCATTGTTGAATCTACCGCCCTCACTCTACCGCCCTCACTCTACCATTCTACCGCCCTCACTCTTCCACTCTACTGCCCTCACTCTACCGCCCTCACTCTACCACTCTACTGCCCTCACTCTACCGCCTTCACTCTACCACTCTACCGCCCTCACTCTACCACTCTACCGCCCTCACTGTACTACTCTACCGCCATCACTCTACCTCCCTCACTCTACCACTCTACCGCCCTCACTCTACCACTCTACCGCCCTCTCTACCACTCTACCGCCCCCACTCTACCGCCCTCACTCTACCGCCCTCACTCTACCGCCCTCACTCTACCACTCGCACTCTACCACTCTACCACCCTCACTCTACCGCCCTCACTCTACTGCCCTCACTCTTCCACTCTACTGCCCTCACTCTACCGCTCTACCGCCCTCACTCTACCGCCCTCACTCTACCACTCTACCGCCCTCACCATACCACTCTACCACCATCACTCTACCTCCCTTACTCTACCACTCTACCGCCCTCACTCTACCACTCTACTGCCCCCACTCAACTACCCTCACTCTACTGCTCTACCGCTCTCACTCTACCACTCTACCACTCTACCGCCCCCACTCTACCGCCCTCACTCTACCACTCTACCGCCCTCACTCTACCGCCCTCACTCTACCACTCTCACTCTACCACTCTACCACCCTCACTCTACCGCCCTCACTCTACCACTCTACCGCCCTCACTCTACCGCCCTCACTCTTCCACTCTACTGCCCTCACTCTACCGCCCTCACTGTACTACTCTACCGCCATCACTCTACCTCCCTCACTCTACCACTCTACCTCCCTCACTCTACCACTCTACCGCCCTCACTCTACCACTCTACCGCCCTCACTCTACCACTCTACTGCCCTCACTCCACCGCCCTCACTCTACCACTCTTGCGCCCTCACTCTACTGCTCCACTGCCCTCACTCTACCGCCCTCACTCTACCAATCTACCGCTCTCCCTCTACCAATCTACCACCCTCACTCTACCGCCCTCACTCTACCGCCCTCACTCTACCGCCCTCACTCTACCGCCCTCACTCTACCGCCCTCACTCTACCGCCCTCACTCTACCGCCCTCACTCTACCGTCCTCACTCTATTGCCCTCACTCTACCACTCTATTGCCCTCACTCTACCACTCTACTGCCCTCACTCTACCGCCCTCACTCTACCACTCTACCGCCCTCACTCTACCACTCTATGTAAATGTACAGGAATTTATATAGCACAAATCCCCGAGCGGTTTCTAAGCGCTTGCTTAGGGAACCCGTCCTGGTATTCCCCTGTGAGATAACCCCGGCAGGGTATCCGCAAGGTGAAAGCCAGGCATCCCGCTGCGTGGGGCCGTTGTGGAGATTCAGCAAGCTATTGCCCAGAGTCGCAGAGTGTGAGCCCGTGAATCGAGTAGGCACCGGAGCGAGAATTGTCGAGTCCATGGACATTTTTAGGACTCAAGACCCCGCCGAGCCAGGAATTGAACCCTGGTCCCGGGCTGACCTCTGCTTCCAGGTCTGCCTCCTCTAACCAGTGAGCCACACTTCTCCACTGCCCTCACTCTACCACCCTCACTCTACCACCCTCACTCTACCGCCCTCACTCTACCACTCTACCGTCCTCACTCTACCACTCTACTGCCCACACTCCACCACTCTACCGCCCTCACTCTACAGCCCTCACTCTACCACTCAACCGCCCTCGCTCTACCGCCCTCACTCTACGGCCCTCACTCTACCGCCCTCTGCCACTCTACCGCCCTCACTCACGCTATCGCCCTCACTCACGCTATCGCCCTCACTCACGCTATCGCCCTCACTCACTCTATCGCCCTCACTCACTCTATCGCCCTCACTCACTCTATCGCCATCACTCTACCACTCTACCTCCCTCACACCCTCACTTTACCGCCCTCACTCTACCACTCTACCGCCCTCACTCTACCTCTCTACCGCCTTCACTCTACCTCTCTACTGCCCTCACTCTACCTCTATACTGCCCTCACTCTACCTCTCTACTGCCCTCACTCTACCTCTCTACCGCCCTCACTCTACCTCTCTACCGCCCTCACTCTACCTCTCTACCGCCCTCACTCTACCACCGTCACTCACTCTACCGCCCTCACTCACTCTACCGCCCTCCCTCACTCACTCTACTGCCCTCCCTCACTCTACCGCCCTCCCTCACTCTACCGCCCTCCCTCACTCTACCGCCCTCCCTCACTCTACCGCCCTCCCTCACTCTACCGCCCTCCCTCACTCTACCGCCCTCCCTCACTCTACCGCCCTCCCTCACTCTACCGCCCTCCCTCACTCTACCGCCCTCCCTCACTCTACCGCCCTCCCTCACTCTACCGCCCTCCCTCACTCTACCGCCCTCCCTCACTCTACCGCCCTCCCTCACTCTACCGCCCTCCCTCACTCTACCGCCCTCCCTCACTCTACCGCCCTCCCTCACTCTACCGCCCTCCCTCACTCTACCGCCCTCCCTCACTCTACCGCCCTCACTCACTCTACCGCCCTCACTCACTCTTATCTATCGCCCTCCCTCTATCTATCGCCCTCCCTCTATCTAGCGCCCTCCCTCTATCTAGCGCCCTCCCTCTATCTAGCGCCCTCCCTCTATCTAGCGCCCTCCCTCTATCTAGCGCCCTCCCTCTATCGCCCTCCCTCTATCGCCCTCCCTCTATCGCCCTCTCTCTATCGCCCTCTCTCTATCGCCCTCTCTCTATCGCCCTCCCTCTATCGCCCTCCCTCTATCGCCCTCCCTCTATCGCCCTCCCTCTATCGCACTCCCTCACTCTATCCATCGCACTCCCTCACTCTATCCATCGCACTCCCTCACTCTATCCATCGCCCTCCCTCACTCTATCCATCGCCCTCCCTCACTCTATCCATCGCCCTCCCTCACTCTATCCATCGCCCTCCCTCACTCTATCCATCGCCCTCCCTCACTCTATCCATCGCCCTCCCTCACTCTATCCATCGCCCTCCCTCACTCTATCCATCGCCCTCCCTCACTCTATCCATCGCCCTCCCTCACTCTATCCATCGCCCTCCCTCACTCTATCCATCGCCCTCCCTCACTCTATCCATCGCCCCAGGGGCACAACAACATCACTATGCGCTACCACAACATTGCTCGTTGCCACCACAACATTGCTCGTTGCCACCACAACATTACTCGTTGCCACCACAACATTACTCGGCGCCACCACAACATTACTCAGCGCCACCACAACATTACTCGGCGCCACCACAACATTACTCGGCGCCACCACAACATTACTCGGCGCCACCACAACATTACTCGGCGCCACCACAACATTACTCGGCGCCACCACAACATTACTCGGCGCCACCACAACATCAATCTGTGCAACTATTCAATAACAACTGGTACAAATATGTTCTCTCAATGTTTCAAGCTTTATTTCAAATGTCACAAAAAGATGTTAATATTTCACTTCTGTTCTTGGATTTTGGTCTCAATAAAATACACTGAACATAATCTTCACAAAAGTTATTTACAAAAGTTAAAGCTGTTGCCATTATAAATTACAATAACTTTTATTTAAGTATTAATTATTTTAAAAAATTAAAGCCATTGTTATTTGTAATATCAATACATCTAAGTCACGTAAATACAACACATATTGCATTACAAATGCTATAGGTGTCACATTTGCGAAAGTTAAAACTATTGGAATTGTAAATGACAAAGCTATTAATTCTGCTATTTTCAAAACCAACACATAAATACAAAATGTGTCATTTACAATACCAATAGCTCAAACTTTCCTAATGCGAGACCTAATGCATTGCAAATGCTTGTTTGGTACACGTATGTATTAAGGGAAACATATTAAGCAATTAGAAGTGGAATCTCAGGTATTCAATCCAGATAGTTGCCACAGAGAAAGTCTTGGTTGCCCCCTTCTGAAACCAACCACCTGTCCTTCTTCTGGGGAAATGTAATTGAAGTTTGAAGTCAGGATGCCTCTCTTGGATACCCACATACTCGCATATCATCTTGAAAGCACGTGTGTGTTTGAGAAGTGGATGTGTAGCGTGTCTGTGCAATAGTGGCTTTATGTATCTGAGGGAAGCTGTGTGTATGTGTGGAAAGAAACAACTTTTGTCTGTGCATGTGTGTGTGGATGAGAGGGAGAAAACTTTGCGCCACCTGGCCTAGATCTTTTGAGTTAAGCAAGCTTGCACTGCTGAGCCCAAGCTGCTTATATTTTGTGTGTGTTGATGAAGCTCTACCAAGCTTCTAGCCAACAAGAACCAAAATGTTTGGTATTGCTTGTGCTTGTTCCCCTTTGACGGATAAATAGCCTAGTTTACAATTTCTGGATTTGAGTCTAAAACCTGCATTTTACTCCCACGATCTGTGCAGTTGATGACACACATCCCATGAAGCTACTTTACTGGCTGGACCATTTTAACAATTAAATTAGTGCAATAGTGAGTGCTGCACGTGATTCCAGGACCTTGAAATTTTGGGGGACTGTAAATATGGGTCAAATCAGCTGCTTTTTGTGTGTGGTGGAGCATCAGGTTCAGCAGGTGCCTGATGGTAATTCTGTGGTTGTATGTTTACTGGTATCTGAACAATGCATCTGGTGATGCAAGAACACATTTTTGTAATGAATGTGTTAGGCTATTTATCGACATTAATACCTGATCATCAGCATACTATATATGTATATATAATATATTTCATAAATAATCCCTTTTCTACAGCAAAAGAATATTACATTTCAAGATTTCAAGACTTTTGAGACATTTGTGTCTATGGTGCACTGTTCTGAATATCTAAAGGATCCCCTTAATTCATAGTGGATACAGTGAATAAAGTGCAAAAGTGACGTTCGTTATCAAAGTGTAAAATACAGTGGAAACGTGCATCACTCCCTTGCCCAGCCTGAAATAGTCTGTCAGTCTGAATAGGTAAGAGGGAAAAGCCAGGTCTTGAGTTTCTTTCTGAAATCTGTGAGGGAGGGTGCTGGTCGGAGGTGGAAGTGAAGCTCGTTTCAAGTATTGACGGGGATGTAGGAGAAGGCACGGCCACTGCTGCAGTGGATACGGGGTAGTGAGCGTGGGCTAGTGAGGTGCAGGTGTCTGGGTTGATGGAAGTGGAGTAGGTGGTTGATGAAAAGACGGTCCTTGATCGTGTAGTGCCTTGTAACCATGTGTTAGGTTCTTGAACTAGTATCTCTTTTGCATGGGCAGCCAGTGGAGGTTTCTGAGGTGGGGGGTGATGTGGGGTCCGTTTGGTGGGGATGCCGGAGTAGAGAGCATTGCCATTGTCGAGGCGGCTGGTGACTAGGGCATGGGTGACAGTCTTCCTGGTGATGACTGGGATCCATCTGAAAATTCTGCGGGGCATGCAGAGGGAGTGGAAGCAGGAGGAGGGGACTGAGTTGATCTGCTGCTTCATGATGAATTTGCTGTTGAGGATGATGTCGAGGTTGCGTGCTTGGTCTGTTGGTGTGGGTCCAAGTTCGACTGGCCACCAGCTGTGGTCCCATATTGATGTGTTTCTACCGAAGATCAGTACTTCCGTCTGTCGGAGTTGAGTTTAAGGCATTGGCTCACATCCAGTTAGCTATGCTGGCCATGGTGTCGCAAACATTTTTACTTGTGGGGGTCTTAGGTGAGCCAGAGGATGAGTGGTGTGTAGTCTATAAAGGGCGAGGGGGGGGTTTATGTAGGTGTTGAACAATTTAGGGCTGCGGGATGATCCTTGAGGTATGCTGCAGATGATGCTCTTGAGATTGGAGGTGAAGGGAGGCAGACGGATGCTCTGTGTACGTCCTGTGAGGAAAGAGGTGATCCATTTGAGGAGTCTACTGATGAGCGTTTGGTGTGATACAGTGTTGAATGCCACTAAGAGGTCGAGGAGTATCAAGGTTGCAGTCTCCCCACGGTTGAGGAGGGTTTTGTTGTCCTGTGCAGCAGCGATCCAAACAATTTCCGTGCTGTGGTTTGGTCAGAATCATGATTGAGCGACGTCAATCAAGTTCTTTTGTTCCAGGTATTCAGTGAGCTGTAGATTGATGGCCTTCTCGAGGACTTTGGCAGGGTAGGGGAGCAGAGAGATCAGTCAGTAATCTTTGAGTTCGCCGGGGTCAGAGGAGGGTTTCTTTAGGAGGGCCTGATCTCTGCGTGTTTTCGACTGTCCAGGAAGGATTCAGGGCTGATAAAGGCATTCACGATGCTGGTGAGTTCTGAGCTGATGCGATTAGCTCCAAGGTTGTAGAGATTGTGGGGGATGGGTCGGTGGGTGCTCTGGATAAGCCCCATATCTTTTTCCCACGCATGCCTCATATTGTCATCAATAGAGCAGCTCGTCTGAGAACAGTATAAAGTTCATCATCTTAAACCACTGACTAGGTATGCAGCCACCAGTTTCCCAACAAGTTGTGGCTGTGCAGTATTCGAGGCTTTATTTCAACTTTGAATTATCTTATGTGTACAGTGAATATTGAGGTTTTATTCTGTGACCAGTGTATGGATCCAGGGCTTGTCAAGAGTGACCTGTACCATATTAATCAGATAGCGTGCACTGAAGAGACTTTAGACACAGCCTAAGGATAGCTTTATGTATGATAACCACACAAAAACAAACAGACCGCTATCTTCTGGCTAATCACACTTTGCTATGTTGGTATTTTGTTAATAAAAAGGGCAAAAACTAACTGCCTCTTTCCTTTTGCAGTATTCTCAAATTCACATCAGTGTTCAAGTACGCAGTACACCCGAAATGACAATGACATCTAGGGATGACAAAATGTAGACGTTATTTTAGCGTTCTCTTCATAACCTGACAATGCACTTACAGGGGTTGAACACTCTAGATAAGCAAGTTATTATCATATACATGAAGATAAAAACTTCCTCTCTGTGCATAGTCTTAGAACTGCCAAACAACCCTTTCATAATGACCCATTCCCCTTCCTTTCCCTTGCCAAAAAAAATCTGGGTATAAACCAATCCATCACAGTAGCGGAGAATCAGAAAAACGCCCCTCCGCGGAAACTAAGAAACAGATGATTAACAGGTGTGAATGTAAACATCCATGAAAAAGTATAATCCAAAGTGATGGGGGAATGCAGGACAGGACAACATTACTATGCTCATGAAAAAACCCAGAATCACCTCCTATGAACGAATAGCAATAAAACACAGCAATTTGGCAGCCAGGAAAAGAAGAAACTAGCAATTAAGAAGGGCCAGCTTGACTACATATGTGGAATTGCATTTCAAAATGATGGGAGGTTGGTTAAGAATCAGGACTGTACACTTCTACTCCAACACACATAAGGGCAAATAGAATATGAATCATTCCCTGGGAATGAGTAGCGCTAAACTCAGCGATTTTGCAGCAGATGTAAACAATTGGGGAAAGAGAATATCAGACTACAGCCTCAGCTAACACGTAACCACAAGTGGTTAATCTTATGAATGACGTCTTGTCTATGAAATTCTTCTGCTGGATCTCCTGTCCTTTGAAGATCACATCGAACTACATTTCCCATGAGGCATCTCCCTGTGGCCGGCTCCCCGTCATGAAACGAGCATGGAGCCCAGCCATTATGAAGAGGCAGTGTGACAAACATGGTAACATAGGTAGGAGGAAAGGGATAAACTCTAGGTTATCCGGCGAGGATGATCCTTGATGAAGTAAGTTAGACATAAGAAGATCAGTGGTGCTTTGTGATTTCTTAATTCCTCCGACTACCTCCTGTTGGCTAATCGGAAAGTGAGCTCCTATGTAGATATTTTACACCGCATTATCACACTCTGCCTTTTTTTCACTATTTACTCCGGTGCAGTGTGTGACTACATGACACCTTCACCTGCCCCTCCATGATGCATACTATCTGCAAAAGTAGGGTAAGATGTGCTTGAGGAGAAAAAAACGAATCCGCACATAATTGGGTACCGTAACCTCTAATATCTGATTGGAGGATAGAATAGTTGGAAATACGAGCTAGAAGTCCGTTATGTCGGGTTGATAATATATGCTGTAACCATTAAAACACTGGTTAAAAACGTGACTAACATAACAACAAGTAGTCACACAATAAGAACAGTGGACTGTACATGACTTTGGTCACTGCACATTGGTCAAACTACAGCCTCATGTATACAGCATGGGTCTCACTGACCATAAAATAGGGAATGAGAAAATTATTCTGTTTAACTATAATATATTGTACATATTTTGCATGTATGTTTGTCTTTTAGGAAGTATCTTAGAACAACTGAAGGACTCTGGCAAAACCGACTGGTAATCCGATACTTCATGCGTAGTTTAGGCATGCATGTGTGAAGAGACAGTATAGGGAAACATTGCAGGAGTGAATAGGGTCTGATTGGGTCCTGACAAAAGCCCAGGTCCCCCTTGGGGCCAATAGAAAGGCTGAAACATGTCGACCAACGGTGCATAATAGCACCATAACAGAGCTGTTAGTGTCCCACCTTTGTTTTTAAGTATCCCTCCTCCACCAATAAATAAAGCATTGAAATGAGGAGCTGGTAGGGGTCAGTGATTTTTATCGGACCAGTTTCCTTTTTTGTCCCCTTAGTTTCCTTCTGATTTAGGATATTTTGCTCTAAATAAAGGGACTCATTCACCATCAGAGGATTCTTTTGTGAATGCGGGATGGCTGATGATAAAGCCTGATCCCCGGGGTCTGTGAGGCCATCCTGATTCATTGTTTTTACACTGATGTGAATTAGAGAATACTGCAAGTGGAAAGTGGCCAGTTAATTTTTGCACTTTTTATGAAGGAAATGCATATATAACAAAGTGTGATAAGCCAGGAGGTAGGGGCCCGTTTGTTTTTGTGTGGTTATTGTGACTTTTGGAAGAACACAAACTGTTCCCTTTTCCATTCCCCTTAAGGGAAATAAAAGCCTCTCCCAAGCCCTAGGACCTCATATAAGGGTGGTCCAACGTGGTCAAGTAGCTTTAACACACTGGACATTATTAATTAAATGAACTGACTTTAGAATGGCTATCACCTCAGTCATACTTGTCTGTAAGGATACATACACTTATTGGTGTTATTGGGTCGCACTAGTATTCTTTTCTTCTATGTATAAAGAAGAGTCATGTTTTGGTCAAGAATGACAACTTGCATGAAACATTTTCATGGGATTTTTTAAACTTGTCCATCTTTTTGAATTATGTGAGCTTTAGTGTCTTTTATTAATGCAGTTTAGTCTTTGCAAGATTACATAAACTCATTCCTCAAATGAAAAGCAGAAGTGTTGCGATGGAATTTCCCCTGCATGGTGAAAGGGCTTGTACTCCTGCCCTGAAAGTCAAAGTGCTTGTGGGCCTGATATCCTGACTTTTTGTTTGGACCTGGCATCACCAGGGTGTGCCCAAACGCCTAAGCCTGTCCCTAGTAGTTTGAAGTCCAGAATCTGTTCTGTTACTTGAAGGGCATATTAAGGGTGCCCTTATGATGTTAATATGACTACTGTCTATGCACTACACGCGCCAGATAAAGATAGGATGTTAATTAAGGAATGTAGATATATCTATAAACAGGCGTTAAGAAAGAGGAAAGACACCATAAAACAGGCAACTTGGGATGCTCTGTGCGAGGCCTCGTCAAGTCGAGATTCAGCTACATTCTGGAAAGTTGTAAACTCTCCTTTTTCGAACTATATCAGTACTGCCACAATAGAGGTAGCAATATCTGCACCGGAGTGGGTGAAGCGTTTTGGAGAATTATACTCGGTTGAAAGCCCGTCAAGTGATTGTTCACCCCTTAAAACTCCTAATAGAGAAGAGTCACATTTAAAGAATACTCTGGCATATGACTTTTCTGTAGAAGTCAGCGCCAGCATCAAGGCAAGTTTGGGGGGCAAAGCACCAGGCCCTGACGGGGTTCCGGTAGATCTATATAAAAATGATATCGACTTATGGACCCCGATCTTGGCAAGAGTTTTTAATTTTACTTTTCAGAATGGTCCACTTCCATCATGGCGTGAATCACTAATCGTTCCTATATTTAAAAAAGGGGACAGACTCAGTTGTCAATGTTACCGTCCTATTTCACTTCTGGATAGCACTATCAACGTTTTTGGAAGGGTTATCCTAAATAAGCTTCAAATATGGGCAGATGAAAACAAGATAATCAGCGATTTACAATATGGGTTCCGGAAAGGGCTTAGTACAATTGACCAGTGTTTGAACCTATATATTTTAATAGAGAAATATACAAAGGCTAAAGAGGGTCGACTATTTTTAGTTTTTATAGATTTAACCTCTGCATTTGACTGCGTGTCACACAGCAAACTTTGGCTGGTTTTGAGCAACATGGAGGTAGACATATTAGTTATAAATTTCTTAAGGGAATTGTATCAGGGCGCGTCTGCAAGAATCAGATTTGGGAAAAACAGTGAATGCACCGATTCGTTTGGCATTCCTAGGGGCATACGACAAGGCTGTGTGCTGGCCCCACTTCTCTTCACACTATATAAACGATGTGGAGAAAATTCTCTTGAAGGAATGTAGGGATTTGCCTACGGCAGAAGAAAGATCAGTGCCCGCATTGTTGGACGCCGTTGATGCTGTCCTGATGGCCCGAACCCCACTGGCCATGCAAGCCCTAGTTACCTCCTTTGCAAATTTTATGAACGGACTAAACTTAAAGATAAACTGTACAAAAACTCTTACCATGATCTGTGGAGGTGGCACAAATAAAAAGAGGAAATCAGTTTTTATTGGCACAACCCCAGTCGATTTTACTTCAACCTTTTCCTATTTAGGAGTTCTGTTTGATTACACTGGTAATTGGAATATTACAATTAAGACAAGAAAATTGTTGTATTGTAAAGCAATAACGGCGTTAAAAATGTTTTGCCATAAAATGGGCAGGAAGCCTATAGAGGCAATGTTAACCGTGTATAAGCAGTGCTTAATTTGAGCAGGTGCTTTCAGGTGCTCAGCACGGGCACTTCTTTCACAGGGCCGGGGCTACAATTTCTGACCATGCAGGTGATGGTCTCAATATTAATTGGTTAAATTTAAAATAAAAAGAATAACATACATTGTATGGTGACTGGCTTGTAAAGGTTCATAGACAGGCCAGAATACACCTGTCCAGGCAGGCATTATTGTGCTTCACCACGTTAGTGATTATGTAATCATGCCGATCACAAATCCAAGAAGTCATCGACAAACTGTGTCTTGCATTCTATTCCCCGAGTCTGCTGCACCCTGCCATTGCTGGAGCCTAAGCCTCCCATTGGATAATTGTAGCTGGGGGCTGGCTCATGACGGAGTTGAGGCAAGGCAGCTGCGAGAGCGTATTTGGAACTTGGGAGTGAGGGCTCTTGAAGAAGAAAAAACAAAAGTAAGTGTTGACATTCCACTTGCTGTGTAGCCAGAGTAGCATATCCTGCAGCCCTGCATTGCTGCTATCCTCAACGTGCTCAATGCAGCTGTGGCCCAACACAACTTTTGTGCGCCATGGCATCACCTGTAGAATCTGTGCGCTGCACCCCAGCATGGTAATTGCTGAGCGTGCGGGAGTCCAGTAGGCACCACAGCCATACTTGTGGGCATTGGCAGCAATACTGCTGGGGACAATGCCTGTGCTGTAGCAGGCAGGGTCACAGCAAGCTGAGCAGTGGATGCCGATGTCGTTGCCATCCCTGGACCTACTAATTACAGGCAGCACTAGTTGTGACATCACCTACTGTCCTCGAGCAGCTACCTGTTCTGCAAATAACCCAGTTATACTGCACTGACTAATATATTCAAAACAAGCATTTTCATTTGGCGTACATTTTGTTTTTGCACTCAGTGTAGGTAAGAAAGTAAAACACGTCATCTTCCTCTTCTTTAGGAAAGACAACAGGAAAACACAGAGTTCAAAATAGCATGGACATGTACAGGCTGACGATAGGGCTCACAGGCATCAGCAGTTTTATAGATGAGAGAGAGAGCAGGAGTAAAGAGGAGAAAGAAACAATAGGAGAGGAGAGAGAAGACGGAGATGAGTAGAAGAGGCGGCGAGCAAATCAGATACAAAGAGAAAGCAGCCATGATGTGAAGAAGAGAGCATTATGAAGAGAGAAGATAGTATGAAAGGATGAAGAGGACAGAGAATAAATGCAGACAAATGATAAAACGTAGACACAGCTAATCACTGCTAGAAGAGTGGTAGTAAAGAGACAAGATCGAGGAGAGAGAGAGCAGAGCATGGATAAAAGTGAAGAGGAAAAAAGGCAGTGGTAGAATGAATAAAGGGCAAATCGGAAATGCAGGCAATAAGGTAACACACCAGGTGTGACAAAGATGATAGAAACCAATTAGAGAGTTGAGAGGATAGATTCTTAGAGCAAAGACTTAGGCGACAGACAACAGATCAAGGTTAGAAGATGGAGACTGAGGCAGTGAGAGTGTTGAAAGTGGGGCTCACCTGCACTTTTTTTTTTTTTTACAAATTAAGCACTGTATACAGCAACGGTATGTCCCTTGTACTTGATTAATAAAAGTTTATGCTGAAATTAACCCCAGTCTGTCTGTCATGCACTGTGATGAATAAAGATTTACTTTTCCTCTTATTCGATATACATTTGTTTCTGGTCGGAGCCCGAAAAACTGAAACGATTTTTCAATTCGAAATTAACCACTGCACCAGTTGCACCGGCCTTGCAGTAGTGCTCATGACGTTCCCAGGCCTCTCATTCAGAATGATTTATAGAAACATTCCCAAATGAGATACTTTGCTTTATCACATAACTGCCAAGGTTTTAGATTGCTATGTGTGACATTTTCATAATTTCATTGTAATTATGAGTGACATTTCAACGACTATGAGTGACACTTTATCACGAGCAAAATCACGCGATAAATATGAGGGGAAGCGTATAAAAATCAGAAATTACACTCATTTGAGTAACGGGAAGCTCTAAAAAGATCTTAAAACTACTACAAAGCACCAGAAATGGAAGGAAACTAGCCAGAGACATACTGCGTGACCGCAGTTCTCAATAACAGAAGGCAGGCAGGCAGGCACTGCAGCTGCTCAAAAGATCTAATTGATTTGATCATTCATGACCGCATGCTAGCCTAAAAAACAAAGTTCATAGCATAGCATAGCATAGCAAGTGCAACTAGGAGATTATACCATAAATCAGGCCTCTCCGAGACCGGCCAAACTGAATGACAAACTAACTTTGTTTTCATTTCTGTTCGAGAACTGACTAGAGAACATGCTGAACATTTAACACAGCAGACACCACCCCAAATGCATACATTTGCTACGGTGCCACTTTCAGGGCTGACAGCCAAGGGCCCCCTTCTACTCTGTTTGTAAAGATGGTATTGCTATACCCTTGCCAAACCCAAAAAGTCCCTGGTTATTTGTGCACATTATTATCATAGCCTATTTTACACTCTGTGTTATACTATTTGAAAATAATGACATGCATATTCATAGTGCTGCCAAAGGCTAGGACTCCATAGCATTTCAAATACATGTTCCTAATCTCCAATGCATCAACAAAGGTTACAGTCTCTGTCGATGTTACAGACACCTGTAGTGATCACATTAACCAGCTGAGCTTCCACGACCTAACAGTGCATTTCCCACCTGCTAGTTTAACTTGCATTTATGTTCTTCATTAAATGTGTGTACATTTTATTTTATAAGCAGTTACCTGCAGGTAAAAGGCAAGCAGAAGAGTTAAAAAATATTTTGTTTTTAGCCACTTCGCTGGCTCTATCCCCATTGCACTTGGGATAGCTTCATATTCTTTCTTATGACCCGCTAGTGAAACTACGAGTTGTATGAGCTATGCTGTGCTTTTTGAACTACACTGAAGTCTCTCTCTTGCATCTTTCCCCACTGAACCCAACACCTGTTGTGCGTTTCCTACGGACGAAACCCTTCACCCTGGGGTTAGCAGCCTGCAAAGAAAATGAGCATTTGCAATTCAATAGGTCTCGCATTAGGAAAGTTTGAGCTATTGGTCTTGTAAATGACATTTTTTATTTATGTCTTGGTTTTGAAAATAGCGAAATTAATAGCTTTGTCATTTACAATGCCAATACTTTTATCTTTTGCAAATGTGACACCTATAGCATTTGTAATGCAACATGTTTTGTATTTAAGTGACTTAGATGTATTGATATTACAAATAACAATGGCTTTTAATTTTTTTTAATAATTAATACTTAAATAAAAGTTATTGTAATTTATAATGGCAATAGCTTAAACTTTTGTAAATAACTTTTGTGAAGATTATGTTCAGTGTATTGTATTGTGACGAAAATCCAAGAACAGAAGTGAAATATTAACATCTTTTTGTGACATTTGTAATAAAGCTTGAAACATTGAGAGAACATATTTGAACCAGTTGTTGTTGAATGGTTGCACAGATTGATACTGTGGTGGCGACGAGTGGTGCTTTGGCGTTCAGTGATGCTGTGGTAGTGCATAGTGATGTTGTGGTGCCCCTGAGTGATGCTGTGGTGCCCCTGAGTGATGCTGTGGTGCCCTGAGTGATGCTGTGGTGGTGCCATAGATAGAGTGAGGGTGATAGATAGATAGTTAGATAGAGGGAGGCCGATAAATAGAGTTAGGCCGATAGAGTTAGGCCGATAGATAGAGTGAGGGCAATAGATAGAGTGAGGGCGAAAGATAGAGTGAGGGCGAAAGATAGAGTGAGGGCGAAAGATAGAGTGAGGGCGAAAGATAGAGTGAGGGCGAAAGATAGAGTGAGGGCGATAGATAGAGTGAGGGCGATAGATAGAGTGAGGGCGATAGATAGAGTGAGGGCGATAGATAGAGTGAGGGCGATAGATAGAGTGAGGGCGATAGATAGAGTGAGGGCGATAGATAGAGTGAGGGCGATATCTTATCTTATCTTATCTTATTGTTTTGGTAAAGCGCTACAGCTGCCCCGGCAATGAGGCGTCCCGGCGCTGGAACCCAGATCGGATCCTGAGCGTGGAAAGTCCATGGCCAGAGGAAGGTTTACAGGCAAGGGAATAGAAAAGTTTTCACTGCTTTCCGGAAAGCAGATAGGTTGTCTATCGAGCGAATATGATGTGGTAGTTCATTCCACATCTTGGCTCCCAGGAACCTAAAGGAGCGTCCGCCCATGCGGCAGAGTTTTATGCGTGGGACGCAAAGAAGGTTTTGGTTGTAAGATCTTAGGTTCCGTGACGGCGCATAGGGAGTGAGAAGGGGTTGAAGCAGAGGGGGGGTGTTAAGTTTGAGAATTTTGAAGGTCATGATGAGGGTCTTGAACTTGATTCTGGAGTCAACCGGGAGCCAGTGCAGTTTTCTGATGGTTGCTCTGGCTGAGCATCTGCGGGGAAGGCCGACCAAAGTTCTAGCGGCCGAGTTCTGCACGCGTTGGAGTCGTGCTAACTCACATTTGTTGGCGCCAAGAAGGAGTACGTTGGCATAGTCTAGACGCGAGAGGATGGTGTCTTGGATGATGAGTTGGCGGGTCTTTGCGTCGAAGAAGCCTAGTATGTGGCTAAGGCTTCTCAGTAAGCCAATGCAGGTGCCGGCAACTTTCTTGGTGTGGGCTCGAAAGTTGAGTGAGTCGTCCATCCAGACACCCAAGTTTTTCACTAGGGTTTTGGGGGGAGGG
Source organism: Lissotriton vulgaris (assembly GCF_964263255.1). NCBI lineage: Eukaryota > Metazoa > Chordata > Amphibia > Caudata > Salamandridae > Lissotriton > Lissotriton vulgaris. The sequence continues at coordinate 2,009,789,705 of NC_141685.1, read as the reverse complement.
ATGGTACCAAGGGAGGATGGCCACCAGTGCTCATTCCAAAGGCTGGTGTTTTTACCAAGGAGAAGCACCTCTGTTTTTCCGCCATTAAGTTGTAAACAGTTCGTGGTCATCTATTGGGCGACCGCAGAGAGTCCGTTTTTAAAATTAGAGGAAGAGTTGGAAGGTCCGTCTGAGAGGGCGATGGCCAGTTGTGTATCGTCAGCGTACGATACCAATGTCAAGCCCCATTCTTTGGCCACTGCTGCCAGAGGCTGAACATAGAGATTAAAAAGAGAGGGGCTTAACGCAGAGCCCTGCGGGACTCCCTGTTCAATAGGGTGGGGTTTAGATAAAAAGGGGGGGGGCAGAAACTCGAAAGGACCTGTTCTCGAGGAAGGATCTGAACCACTCCAAGGCATGGCCAGTTACTCCAAAGGTCTCCAGACGCTTAAGAAGGATGACATGGGATACCGTGTCAAATGCCGCGCTGAGATCCAGAAGGATCAACGCAGCACTTTGACCGGCATCCAGGATCGTCCGGAGGTGCTCTGTGGTGGCTAAGAGAGCAGACTCAGTGCTATGGCCTGGTCTGAACCCATTTTGTGATGGGTCCAGAATGTTGTTTTTGACCATATGCTGGGATAGAGTGCTGTTGACATGCGCTTCAGCGAGTTTGGAAAGCCATGGAAGCAGGGAGACTGGACGAAAATTCTCCGGTTTAGATGGATCTAGGGTGGGTTTCTTGATGCTAGGCGAAACCCACGCTTGCTTCCAGGCAGATGGTACACACGCTGAAGTAAAGGAGAGGTTCAGGATGGCGGTTAACGCTGGTAGGAAGAAGTCGAGTGACTCTAGGAATTGAGCCGGGCGCATGGGGTCTGCGGGGGAGCCAGATTTGACTTTATTGCATAGTCTGATGAGGATGTCTTTGGAGATTTCTGGGATGTAGGTCAAGGTCGAGTAGCTAGGAGAAGCAGAAGGATTGCTGATGGTATTAGGGTCGTGCTGGGGGAAGGAGGTGTAGATTTTCTGTACCTTGTCAACGAAGAACCTGGCAAGTTCTTCGCATTGTTGCTCAGAGGAGATAGTAGGGAGGGGTGTTTTGCTGCTCTGTAGTTCTTGCACGAGTTTGAAGATTTCTTTCGCGGGGGTGGGACTAGATTCAATTTTGTCGGCGTAGAAGGCGGTCCGTGCAGCACGGATGGCTTTGTGATACGATTTCTGTAACAGAAGGTATTTGGCTTTGTCTTCTTTGTTGTATTCCCTACGCCAGAGGCGTTCTGCCTTTTTGCACTCTTTTCGTAGATTTTTGAGTGTGTCGTTGTACCAGGGGTTAGATGGCGAGTTACGACCTTTTGTCCATTTAGCAGGGATGAGACTGTCTAGTCCGCCCGTAATCCACTCGTGAAACGAGCTGTAGTTAGCGTTGATGTCGGAGTTGGAGTCAAGGTGGAAATCCCCTAGTGTCTTGTGTAGGTCCTCTTGAGACAGTTTATGCCATGGTCTTTTTAGACGGCTGGTCGGTGCCGTATTGTGCCTGCTTTTGTTGACCGGAATGGCCAGTTTAATAAGGGAGTGATCTGTCCATCCCATAGGAAGGGGTGGCTCTGAGGTGAGTTCTTCTAAGTTAGAGAAGACTGGGTCTAGGATGTAGCCAGCTAGGTGAGTTGAAGTGGAGATGAGGGGGTTGAGTTGCAGTGCAGAGAGGTCTGCAAGGAGTGTTTTGATCGTAGGGTCGTTAAGTAGATCAAAATGGAGATTAAGGTCTCCCAGAATGGTAAAATTGGGGTTTTTGGTTATTAAAGAGGTTGCTGACTCAAGGAGGGCCTCGATGAATTTTGAAGAGGGGCCAGGTGGGCGGTAGATGTAGAGACCCGACACGGTGAAGTTGGGAGTTATGATAATTTTGAAGTTGGCGCATTCAGAGTCTGACAGATCTTCCTTGACAAAAGAACAGGAGAGCGTTTTTTTGTAGATTATAGCGAGACCGCCTCCTCTACCATCTCTGTTGATGGCCGACATCAAGTAGTCGTCTGGTAGCATAAGATTGGAAATGGTGGAGGTGCCATCGCGAAGCCATGTTTCACAGAGGAAGAGGATATCTGGATTTTCATCCAGTATTAGGGTGTTAACCTCAAGGTGGTGTTTGACTAGTGATCTAACATTGAGGTGGAGTAACGTGATGGAGGTGGTTTTGTCCGGACCTAAAAGCTGTCGGATGGCGTGGGGTTTAGTAGTGGAGAAACTGCAGGTTTGGCATTGTAGGCAGGTGAAGCCGGGCTTACCTGTAATATTAGCGCAAGATCTTCCGGGGTTCCAGCTATGAAGCGTCTCACTACCGTAGGCAAGGGGTGGTGATGGAATTAGGCCAGGGGGTCTGGCGAGAGGCGATGACCTGGCGATGACGGGCACAGACGGGCTTGCCTTAGGCGCGCCTTCGGCGCGCAAACGGCGCTCCCGCTGCGCTCGTCCGCTGCGCTTCCTAAACAGACACATATCAAGGAAAGGAGGGGGCGTGGCCTGAAGGGGGCGGAGTCAGCGCGCACGCCTGGGAGATTGGCGGCAGCTGAGAAAGCGCGAGGTGGGCGCGTCAGCTCAAGGGCAGCTGTGCGCTGAAAGCAATGAAGGCGCTTAGGTGAGTGTTGTTTTTCTTAAAAGCACAAAAAACAGTGACACCACACAAAGTAAGGAAATAGTAGTTTTTCAAATTTTAAAATTATCGAGTACCTCCAGCTCCCGGCTTCCGCCTCAGGACTGGGTCAAGGGTTTATCCGTTGCCGCTGGGAGTCAGCGGTTTAAGTACAGCCAGCAGGGGGCGTGGCCTGAAGGGGCAGAGTCAGCGCGCACGCCTGGGAGATTGGCGGCAGCTGAGAAAGCGCGAGGTGGGCGCGTCAGCTCAAGGGCAGCTGTGCGCTGAAAGCAATGAAGGCGCTTAGGTGAGTGTTGTTTTTCTTAAAAGCACAAAAAACAGTGACACCACACAAAGTAAGGAAATAGTAGTTTTTCAAATTTTAAAATTATCGAGTACCTCCAGCTCCCGGCTTCCGCCTCAGGACTGGGTCAAGGGTTTATCCCTAGATAGAGTGAGGGCGATAGATAGAGTGAGGGCGATAGATAGAGTGAGTGAGGGCGATAGATGGATAGAGTGAGGGCGATAGATGGATAGAGTGAGGGCGATAGATGGATAGAGTGAGGGCGATAGATGGATAGAGTGAGGGCGATAGATGGATAGAGTGAGGGCGATAGATGGATAGAGTGAGGGCGATAGATGGATAGAGTGAGGGCGATAGATGGATAGAGTGAGGGCGATAGATGGATAGAGTGAGGGCGATAGATGGATAGAGTGAGGGCGATAGATGGATAGAGTGAGGGCGATAGATGGATAGAGTGAGGGCGATAGATGGATAGAGTGAGGGCGATAGATGGATAGAGTGAGGGCGATAGATGGATAGAGTGAGGGCGATAGATGGATAGAGTGAGGGCGATAGATGGATAGAGTGAGGGCGATAGATGGATAGAGTGAGGGCGATAGATGGATAGAGTGAGGGCGATAGATGGATAGAGTGAGGGCGATAGATGGATAGAGTGAGGGCGATAGATAGATTGTGGTTGTGTGTGTGTGGTTGTATGTTGGTGTGGTTGGGTGTGGCTGTGTGTGTGGTTGGGTGTGGCTGTGTGTGTGTGGTTGGGTGTGTGGTTGGGTATGGTTGTGTGTGTGAGGTTGTATGTGTGGTTGTCTGTGTGGTTGTCTGTGTATGGCTGTGTGTGTGGTTGGGTGTGGTTGTGTAATTTTGCAATGTTAAGGGATAAATCGAAGTACTGCTGAGTTAGGATGTGCAAGAACGTCTGTTTAAGGGTACAGTAAAGAAACTGAAAAGCATGTCAATTAGGTAGTTAGATAGGAGTCAGCATCTTTTTGCATTGCCAAATAAAAAGCGAAAGATTAGTATGTAAGTGGGTAGGGGCAGTAGTGTGGTGCTGTGCAGAATGAATAGACTGAGTATGCAGAGTTAGTAGGATGTAAGTATGGAAGGTGAGCAGAGTGGCAGCATGTAAAGTGAGCAGTGTTAAAGTATGCATAGTAATGATTATGCAAGTATGCAGACAGTTTAATTTGTAGGTGCTTAAAGTAGCAGTGTGTAAGTGCATTTGGTAAGTAGAGTGAGTATGTAGGATAAATAGAATGAGTGTATGCATGCAGATGATTTTTTCTAGTGTAGGATGATCAATATGTAAATATGCATGGTGAACAGTATGTGGGTGTTTTGGGGTATTAGTGTACTAGTATGGACAGTAAGCACAATGTGAGTACATATAGTGATAACAGTGTTAGTATGCAGAGTAGGAAGTATTTATTATGCAACTCAATGAGTATGTGACTATGTAAAGCGACCAGTATGTGAGTATGCAAAGTGATTAGCATGTGATTATGCAGAAGTAGAAGTATGTAGCTGTGTATAGATAACAGTGTATGAGTATGTACAGTGATTGTTTTTTTAGTATGCAAGGCAATAAAAATGTGGCAATGCAAAATAAGCAGTACAGGCATGTTTAGAGGTAGAAAGTTATTAGTATGCATAGTGAGCAAAGTGTAATATATAATGGGGTAGAATTGCAATGATGGTAATAGCAATAGGAGGAGGAGGACGACTACTAGGCTGTTAAGTACAAATTGTGTTATAGGCGAGTACTTGGAAGGAGTTCAGTGTAGGTGCTTAAAAACGATTTTATGTGGCAAATTGTTGAGGGCAGAGGGGAGTATTGCAGATGCAAAGGGTGTAGTTTGGTCTGATATCGGATGGAGTTGTTTAAAGGGGGGTAGGTAGTAATTTATATGCATAGCGTTTGACGAGACTGTGGTAGATGCTGGTATTCTGCATGGACAATTGGCCTCTAGAATAAAGAAAAGAATGTAAGGGTACAGAGACATGGTGAGCATGAATGACTAATAGTAGTGGGTGGGTTGTTCTATATTGCTGTTTTGCGTTGCATGCATGCTAGAGTTGGGACTGAAGGACATGAGGGAGCTAGAGGTGAAAGGTGATGTTGTGAAAGCGGATGTAAGTTTATAGTTTATGTTCGGCATGCTGGATACGTAGAGAGAGAGAGAAGATTGCAAGCTATGTGTAGATAGGTGCGCATTTGTATGACAGTGTTGTAGACTGTGTTGTTGAAGAATACAGAAGGAATTGGGTGGGGAGAGAGGCGTTGTGTATGTAGCAGTGTAAGAAAGTGACAGCAAGAGGAAGGTGTACTTTTAGACGAACAGTGCTTTTTAAAAGTATTTAAAGGGATATGCAGGAGATGCACGATACGAGTAATTTATGTTTTTTTTGTGTGGTGTTTTATAGCACAGCTTTTATCTGAAGGTGTCTTAGTGCTTTATAACAGGAACATAAAATGACAAGTGAACAAATTACAAAAGCAAACTAAAAGTGACATGATGTTAAAGTGATAGTTGCGAGTAAAAAAATATATTAGGTAGCAAACATTGCATCGTAGGAACAAAAAGTGAGAAGTATGCAGGTTACAGGGGAAAACAAAGTACAATGTAGGGAATATACTGCAATATATGCTAGATAATAAGACACAAGAAGTCTGTCACAACCTTTTAGTTTATATAAGTTGTCAGCACGATTGTCGCGCAGGCAGTTGCTTTTAACAAGTCTGAGAGGGAAATAAGGAAATGCACGAAGGAATAGCGGCTAGGAAGAACGATTAGAAGGTATGGTTTTGTATGAGGCGTGTTGTGGTTTGTATGCACTTTGAGTTGGTAAGTGAAGGAGATGAAAATGAGCAGAGGGCAATGCGAGCTAGGTGTAAATGTTTGCGAGCGACGTTAGGCTTGCTGGACATGGAAGGAAACAGTATTGGTAGAGTTTTTTGGAGACCTGCGCGCCCACTAATTTGGCAGTATAGTATGGGTAATGTTGTTTGGGGAGGTGTAGGTGGTAACAAATGTGCAGAGCCGTTGACGCCAGGGTAATAGGTGGTGTTGCGCAGCATGGACAATTGCTCTGTATAATGCAGGGAAGAAAGTAAGAGTACTGAAAGATGATGTTTTTTTTTGTTTTGTTTTTTTAATCACAAAGAGGACAAAGTTCCTAGGAAAGATGATGACCAGGGGGCTAGAAGTAGAATTTAGGCTGTGACATAGAGCTAGTTGTACTTAGAAATGCGCAATATGTATACTAATGAATAGAACTAGCTAATGAGTAAAACTGCATGAAGCGTAACATAAGTTTAATACATTCCTTTTTTTGTGAATACGGGATGCGAATGTCTATTTATGAGCGTTTTTTTGCAATCGAAGCATGTAATATTGAAACAGCACTGTAAATGGGTTAATGTTTAATATATTGGCATAACCCCTAATGTTAGTTTAGACACGGAGGGAGAGATAATTGCAGATGATGTGTAGATAAATGGGCAAGTACATAAGAGTGTTGTAGACTTTGCGGGGGTGAAGAGCAAAAAAGTAATGTAAGATATAAAGACGTATTAAGCATGTAGCGGTCAAAGAAAGTTACTGTGTGTTGGGGGTTACTTGTACACGAACAGCGCTTTTTAAAGAGTGTTTGGGATAGGTATGTAAAAGAGGCAAGTATATGAGTTAGTTTGCGTTTGTACGTGCTGATAGCGCTGTTGCGGCACAGGCAATTGGTCTTAAGACAAAGACGGAAAAAAGAAGAGTACATAGTGATCAAGCACGCAACAGCCATTGGTCCCACGGGGCTTCAGCCCCCCTCTGTCGTGTGTGTCAGCCCGGCAAACCCCCCCGCCCCCCTGTCGTTTGAGTCAGCCCGGCGTAGGCAGCTTTGCGTGTTGGCGACAGTGTAATTGCAGCTGCACCTGAATACTTAACAGGTGTTTAAAACACTATTTAAGTGTAAATTACTGTTTTGTTGTATGTTCATCTCTTCTTACAGCCACGCAGTTTGTGGTTGGAAGAATTAGCCTTCCCCCTCGTAATATTGTCCAGCCGCCCTCGAAATTTGGCTCTTAGTTGCCCGCCTGATAGGGATAGTGCGTATAGAATGTAGATAACAGAGTGTGTTGTTTGACTGGTCGTGTTATGTTTCGAATGCACTTGGGACCATAGTTGAAAGACATAAACGGGCGGATGGGGATGCGAGGTACGGCGAAAACTTTGGGAGTAATGTTAGATTTGTTAGACACGGAGGGAGACAGCATTGGTGTAGTTTGCTAAAAAGTTGCAGAGGACGATGCGAGCTACGTAGAAAACTTTGCGAGTAACGTTAGGCTTGTTAGACACGAAAGGAGACAGCATTTTATATAGTGCGAAAAGCGTGCGAATTAAGTAGCTAGGGCAGAGGCAGCATCTGGCTGGATTGCTAGATAAAATAGAACTAGTAACAAAACAAGCTCTTGGCATTGCTGTGGGGGGGGCGGGGCGGGAGCGCATTGGCAGGGGAGCAGCAGCCTTTGATGTGCGATGCCTTTGAAGTGAAGCTCTCAGAGGCAGGCGGCTGGGGGAGCAAATGGTAAGCACGTTCACAAGCACATGCACGTGATGTAATCCGCCTGGTGGTTTCAGAGCTTGTTTTGCCCTCAATACTCTCGTCCAATTATCGATTGCGCGATTAATAGGACGAGACCTAAAAAGACACTGAACTAAGGAGGTCAGGTTTGCCTATTGAACTAAAATATACTTTGAGGTACTGTAGGACAATGCCAACTGAGCTTGGAAACCGGGATTGCTGCAGCTGGGCAGACCGTGCAGCCTGCCTGAAGAAATAAGTGATGAGAGCCGCCGATCCAAATGTCTTGCACGGGGGCAAATGGAACCTCCGGAACTTGGCGGCCGTTACGGTCTTTACAGTCATTCCAGCCCCCCTATGGCATTTCAATTACGCATCACATACACAGTAGTGCGTAAGTGTGACAACACAGAAAGTGGCAGGCTGCTTGGCTAGAAGTACTTACTGTCTCTCTCTAACACTGTGTGTGCATTTAACAGTTGGGCAGCACCCGGACAACTGTGTCGACTGTGACTCTGCAGCCGAGCCAGGCTTAGAATAGAGTCAGTCTCATGCGCCATGACGCTGATCATGCTGCCGAAGGTAGTACTACTGTTTTGTGCACTGTATAATGTGGCGGGACGACAGGACTGTGTAACTGCCAGCACGCTTCCAGACAGTCCCAGGGCTTCTTACATCCCACCTCACTTCCTTCCAGGACAAGGAGGACGTGAGGTCACATCCCTGCGGCTCCACAGCCAGTTATCAAACCACTGAAGGCAGAGGGCCCTGCTCGGATGTCTCTCTGTACTGGGCACTACCTCGGCCGGGCCGTGTGACGTCATGCCTGGCTCAGGCTGTAGTCCGTGAGTGACTCAGCCGCTCGGCACCACACGGCCTGGGCGGGAATATTAATACAGTAGGCACTTAAGATAAATTGTAGCAGCAGTGCACAGAATTAACTGTTACCGATCCTGTGCTGGTGGCAGCTGAGCGCCCGGCAAGTCTGCAGGGAGCAGCAGAGCAGGTGCAGGCCACAGGCGCGCGCGCGCTCCAGCAGCCTTCCGTGGCCAATACTTCATTGCTGGTAAAGAGCCAGTGGGATTAAAATGCGTTATAATGCATTTCAGTGCGGTGATGCGGAACAACACACTGAAATTCGTTAGTCACGTTTGATGCGTGATACTTGGCAGGACTGTTATCATGCAAATATGTGGCAGGTGCTTAATAACAGGGCTTAGTGTGAAAAGGAAAGCATAGTTAGCTGTCAACACCCGAGATCTAGGGCCGGCACATTAACTGAAAAAATGCGCTTAGCAAAAACAAGGAACACGATACCCTAGCTTTCAAGAGCTGATCCCAGAGCTTGACCTTGGAAGTTGTGCTGCCTTGAGGGGTGAGGCCACTTTGCGGGTCGCAGAGTGGGAGGGGTGAGGAAGGAACGTATAATGCGCTAATAAGAACGCAAATTCTTCCACTTTTTTTTTTTTTTTAACCAAAAAGGGTGGGGGTGGATATACGATCCCAGCTGTTGAGAACTACGGTACTTGCCTTTTTTATTTTATTTAATATTAGCAAAAAGTAAGACTGCTACTCTATAGTTTTGTAAAAACAACAAGGAGATTTTAGAATTAACCAGGGAAATAGGCGCACACCAGTGTGTCCGCACGGTTGAGAGCACCGTAAGGTAGTGGGTACAGGCAAAAGGGCGGGCGGTAATCTCACTTAACCGCTCAAAGTTGGATCTGGATGATCCACACAAGTAACATAAATACAGCAATGCCCCTGCGCTATACAAGTGTATGAAATATTTGGAGAAATGACAAATATATAGAAAGCACTTTCATTCAGTATGAAACCACACTTAGGAATTGTTTTTTGAGAATCCGTTACTCCAGGTTCAGGTACAACAGTTCCGAGAAAGAAAGAAAACAGTTCCGTCCTTGATATTCAATCATGGGTTTATTGTTCCTTTGTGAATGCCAACACGTGTTTCATCGCAGGGAACAACTGCGAATCTTCAGGGCTTCAATAAGAAGAGTGTGACAACGATATCAGAGTAAAGGGTCCGTATTGGGACCAAACTCATTTGAGTAAGTTCAGGATACGTAGCACGCTGCCTGCGTGATAGGGGAAACTTCTATTTGTTAGGTGATCGTCAAAAACCGGGAGGAGTAATATTGCGTGTGCGCGATGTCTCGTGTGAGACCAGAAATCCTTAAACAGGCGGGTACACCTTGTTATTTTCAAACTCCCTCTTGAGGTTCCCGGTGCCGTTCTCCGAGTGACGGCACATTAACTGAAAAAATGCGCTTAGCAAAAACAAGGAACACGATACCCTAGCTTTCAAGAGCTGATCCCAGAGCTTGACCTTGGAAGTTGTGCTGCCTTGAGGGGTGAGGCCACTTTGCGGGTCGCAGAGTGGGAGGGGTGAGGAAGGAACGTATAATGCGCTAATAAGAACGCAAATTCTTCCACTTTTTTTTTTTTTAACCAAAAAGGGTGGGGGTGGATATACGATCCCAGCTGTTGAGAACTACGGTACTTGCCTTTTTTATTTTATTTAATATTAGCAAAAAGTAAGACTGCTACTCTATAGTTTTGTGTTTCCTTTTTAAGAGGGGTTCCGCTGGGCGTCTTATGGCAGGAAGCCACAGACCCCAAAATTTAAATAATGCTAACCCCAAGTACTAAGAAAACTAAAGAAAACCAGGATGGCTCAGCAATTAGCTGCATTATATATGTTAACGCTATGTAAGGCCAGATGTTACTGCTGGTTCCCAGTACATTCTTTGCAAGCCAGCAGAAACCAGAGCCTTTGACCTCGCTACACATTAAAGTTATCTGTTATTTGTGGACGGGGGAAGCCTGTTAAACAGTGAAGTCTGTAGCTGGTTGGAGCCTTCTGAGGCTATTGTATTAGAATACTTAGCTGCCTCGCATACCTCTTCTGCTCTTCAGAGGCCGGCCGGCTGCCTTTGCAAAGACAAGAACTGTCCTCTTCGTGATTCATTAATGGGCCTGTTATGCAAATTGGCAGAATGTTCATTAAAAAAGTTTTTGAAGAAGGGTTAATTACAATTCATTACACAGCAACGCGCCCCTGGGCTATTGTTAAAATAATGCTAAAGTTTCAGGACCTTCTACTTTAAGTCTCATTGCAGCATGTTTGAATGAGTGCTTCCAACTGACTTGTTTGCTTGGTTGGATCCGAACCAGATTTTAAAATCTGGTTCGGATTCAAGAGTGCCCCAAGGGGATGCAACCAAGTCAGTTGGAAGCACTCATTCATACTTAATTTCTCAACGTTACATTAATTGGACGGAAACATCACCCCTGGGAGCAACCTATAAACAAAAAACACAGAAAGCAGGCAGTCCATTGTATAACTCATTTCAACATGTCACGTAAAATCTGTTCATCTAAGTTCCGTTCATACGACTTTAGGCTAAATACCCTTTAGTGGGTTAATTAACATTCCACGCTTACTATATGAAGTTGTGTGGGCCGCAAATTAGCCCAAAGCCATAACAAGCATTTGCAAAAAGCATGGCACGTTGTGTTTAATTAGCAACCTGATCCATGACGAGGAATGCAGCTGCCACCCTGCGCGCCGCTACTTGCTCTCCGAGAGCAAAACGCCGTGGGAGTGAACATTGAAAAAGACGGTGGGACATGCACCCGCCTTTAGCCATTTGCGTGCTTTCATTAGTGAAAGAGGGATGCAAAAGCCAATCCTATGTGTGGGGGGAGTCAGACCCATACGGAGTAGTTTAGAGTGCTTACAAGAAGCCTCGCAGAGCAGCGCATGCGTGCTGGCTCAGGCTCAACCTAATGAGGCTTGAGGAGCCACAGAAGTGGGCCCATCCTAATTAACACTGAAGAGTCGCCCCATAGAAGCAGAGAAAGTAGAAGCAAGGAATCTTAGATTTAAAACCACCTTATAAATGTGCTACCTAATGTCCAGCTGCCAGATGTAGTCTACACAGATATCTTTTGGTCTGAGAGTGTCCAGTAAATGCAAAATGTTCACTTCAAAGCTCATGAAGTAGATCGTTGTGCACTTTGCACAAAGCCGAAAATGTGCTTGGCAGGTCTTGTGCCTCCTTATTCCTGAATCATTGAATTTGCTGTTCTATTTCAGGTTACTTGTGTGCGGCGGGGGCTGGAGCAGGACTCTGTCGCCATAAGTGACATTTGTGTCTGTTAGTGAGCTCGTGTATGGCTTCTCACAATATATTTATTGTTCAATTAGTAGTGGGTCTGTTTGTTGAGAGCTGTGATTATTATCTACAGGTCAGATAGAGTAGGGTATTGGGGAGGGGAGACAGTGGATATTGTTTTATTTCTTAATATTAACACAAAAATAGATCCGATCAGTTAAGCTTTTTTGAACGTAGGAGCTGATTTAACACATGCTGATGTGCACACAAAAGGAAACCTGGCTAGAAGATACTAAGGGAATGATTTACAATAAACAAACGCAGCACGGTGCGGCAAGTCATTTTAATGCGCCGTGCTGTGTTAGTTTGGAAAGCACAGCGATGCAACATTTTTACAACAATATGGCGCATCTCTGCGCTTCCCCCTGCACTGGCGCACAAACCGCTACCATGTGCCGACGCAGGTCCCCTGCAAGGTTCCATGCGTCGTGGGTAGATTGTTTTTGTTCAGGAAGGGTTCCTTTCCTACACAAAAACAATCTGAAATGCCGTTTTTCAACTTATATCTGTGCTGCATTAGCACTCATAGATGTTGAAAAACAGCATTCTTTCAGTGATTGTTTATGTGCAGGAAGGGAACCTTTCCTGAAGAAAAATAATCATTAGAGGTGATTTCCTCTTTCAATGTGCACTGCAGATGGAGCACCCATAGAAACAGGAAATAAAAACGAGGAGCAATTAATACATTTCTCCTTGTTGCACCTCCCCTGGGGAGGAGTAGCATTCACATGCTTTTCCAGATTTACGGTTCCTCGTAAATCTGGAAATGTGTCTTGTTCCATGGGTGTTGCGTGGAAACACCCACAGCAACACCCATGGAACTCCCCTTTCACGCAAAGTGCTGTGTGTTAAGAGACCATATTTACAAGGACAGGAAAGCCACGCAAGGTGGCTTTTCCACTCCTTGTAAATATGGGGCAGTGTATTCACTGCCAGTGCGTCGCAGAAAGTGATGTACTGGCAGCTCAAGGGGCTTGTAAATCTGCCCCTAAGTGGGTAGGTTAGAAACACTTCCAAAACATACACACATGGTTTGTATTATCAGAGTCGTAATCTAAAATATCTGATAGTTTCCTTGGGAAGCCCTTTAGGTCTCCTATTTTGACTAAATACTCCATATAATAAGTCACAGAATGAAAAATGACTGCTTGGCGGTTTGTTAGGAGTCCGCCACAAGATAGTTCAAATTTACAGTTAAAAAATTTTCTGACTTAAATGTATGCTCTAGGTGGGACACCTGGTGGGGCGCTGGCATCACTCGTAAAAAATAGGGTATGTGCTGCTCATGAACATAAAGGACAAGATGAAGGAGTACACATGGAGCAAACAGAAGGTAACCTCTGAGCATAATGGCTGAATGTGTGCTCCCTAAACCAAACGAATATTTACAGCTGTCGAACCTCTTTTGAGGTGGGTACCATCTGAGCCATTCCAAAATAAGGACATTAATACACCTGTACCAGACAGGGTTCATTCCAGATTTACCATCCAGCTGCAATCTACACCAATAACACCGTAATCTGTTCAAAGTCTCGACGAGCAGGATCGACTATGAATGCGAGAAAGCCTTCAACAATGATTCTTGTATTTAAGGAACAGGGTTGACCTTCTGGAGCAGTGCTTTTGTAAGGGTGTTTCTAAGCAGTGAGCCCTTGTGTGGGTTTACTCGAGTGTCAGGGACATACTTTGTCCCACCTGTTACTTGAAATGGCCATACATTCACAGACCTCAGTGAAGAGTGATGAATATCTGGAGGGTGTAGGGTATAACGGCGCATAGCGTAGAATCTCAATCAACACAGTATGCAGATTATTTTATTTTGTTATATTTGTGTCTGATACAAAGACGAGTCTCGCACTAATTAGCGAGGCTTCTGATCGGTATGTAAATTGGATTCAATTAAAGTGTTTGGGCTCTTATTTAAATGAGCAACTATCACGTTAATGTACTTTGATATTCACAAATGCAATGTTTTGCAAGGCACATTGCATCAGTAATATTCTAAAATGCTTCATTGGCCCGAAAGAAATTGCCCTAACAGGTACGCATGCACTGATTTTTGGTGCTTATTACACGACAAGTTAAGCAATCCACATTGGGGTTTAGAACAAGGCAGGAATTTACTGAATGTGCTAGTGTGTCACATGGAATGTATTGTAACACCTTTGTCATAAGTGATTCATGTTTTTCAGTGAATTCAACGTTAGTATTTTCAACAAAAAATCAACTCCTCTGATATCTTAAACGTTTATACAGACACCGATCTATCATTGCGTGCAAAGGCATCACCTATAAAGAGTCAAAATATATTTCCAGAGCAAAGTTTTTTTCTGCTGTGTGCAGTACATACCAGTGTCCCCTTCCCCCTCACATGCTCGATCTTTGTTATCTTTCAGCATTGTATAACATTGTTTTTTAATGTTAAGACACTCGGTGTCAGTCTTGTTGGCCAGACCCCAGGCTGAATTGTGTGCCTCTGATTGAACTAAGTGAGTGGGTGTAAGTTTGACTAAAATTGCATATTTTTGAGCACATGGCTACAATTTCATTATTTACGTTTCTTTGTCATAGGTATTAGAGCCTCGTTTTAATGTTGAAACACTGGCTCAGTTACTCAACATCCCACCAAACAAAACCCTGCTTCGACGTCATTTGGCAACGCATTTCAACCTCTTGGTTGGTAATGAAGCACAACAACAGAAGCAAGAAGCGTTAGAGTCACCTGACTATGTACTACTGACGGCCACTGCTAAAGTGAAGGTAAGAGAAGACCCATCGTATGTCAAATATAATGTCAAAGTGATCTAATTGTAATTCACACACTGTAGAGCCAGACCATTTTGTTGCACACTATTTCTTCAGATTGTAGAACTCATGGTATCAAAATTAAGTTTGATGCTTTTTCTTGTTGTTATTTAAGCAATGGCTGCTCTAAAAGAAGATTTCTCGTAGGGAGGCAGTAGCTAAGGGCTGCATTAATACGCTGGTTATTCTTCCAGAAAAACAGATTGAGTTTGATAAAATAACACACCAGCATTGAAAAAAGTAGAGCTTGCTTATCTCCATGTCAAGTAGTAAAATCTAGCCCAGATTTCAGAATGTCCACAGATATGGAAGTAATTGCCACAGAAATGTATACTTGAATGTTTTTTCAGGCAAATTTATTGTGAATATTCTAAAAATCTAGCTTGTATTCACTGTCAAGTTGGCCAGAGAACTCGTTATCAAAAAATGGCATTTCATTATTTAAAGTGGTATTTCAACATTAGCTTGTTTGTTTAATGTGTTATAATATGAACCTAATGGTCGTAACATTCATTTGGATTTGGTAAACTTTTAATGAGTTTATCTCCGTTGTTGCATGTTATGCTACTGTTGGCTGCATTCTGACGTTTCTCTGGTATTCCGTTTGTGTTGGATTGCACCCTAATACCAATATCAAATTTAATGTCTTTAACACTTTCTACTAGCCAAAGAAGCCGGTATTTGGAAGTTTTGGAAGTTTGAGAAAGAAGAAGCAGGAAGATGGAGAAGAGTATGTATGTCCGATGGAATTGGGGCACTTATCCGGAATAAATTCTGGGAAAGGATATAAGCCTGGAATGGATTTGAGGCTATATGATGATGAGGATTTGGACAGGCTAGAACAGGTGAGCTTTTGTAACCTTGCTGTTGCTGATTAAATGCTGAGATACAACACTTCTATAACTGATTGTGCAGTTTATATTTAGAGATGTCTTAACAGGAATTGAAACTAAAAAAGAAAAAACATTGTATAAGATACAATGCCATGTGTGACTTGATCTGTTTATCGAATCATGCTATCAGAAAAGCATTTTTTCTGAAACCATTTTCGAAATAGTGTATTTTAAAACTTTGAGATTGTTGAGGTACTTTGGATAATTTAAAATTATGCAACAAGCAGCACCCTTGGCACTAGTCCTAATTGTGTTCTATCCCAATTTGTGTGTATAAAAAAATTGTCGGTGCTGAAGCTGAAACTTGCTTACTCTTAAATCATGGTAAATATTTTGATATCCTTCTAGAGGCGAAGTTTTAAGTTTGAGTTCTTGTTTCATGTTTCTTTTGTGCCCTCCTCCATCTGTCCTTGCACTAACCTCCTTTACTTCCCATCGTATTTCTCCCTCGGCCACCTCCTATCCGCTATCAGCCTCTGCTCCCTGCTTCTGGCCTGCCCTGTTTGTCCTCACATACCTTCTGAAGGCTGTCTCCCTAGTGGCTGTCCCCTGCAAAGTTTTTGAGCTCCCAATTAATCTCTTACCTTTCACTACTCCCACTTCCCCTCCCCTATGCTTTCTCCTCGCTCTACCTTTTTTCCTCTCTACCCTGTCTCCTCTCCTGATCCTTTCTTCTTCATACTTCTTTTTAGCCTTGTCTCACCCTTCAATCTGTCTGTCTCTCTCCCATCTCCACTTACTTTCCACCCACTTCTAGCTCCCTCTCTTTCTCATATATTCTTGTCTACACCGCTCACTCTTATGTCCCCTCACTCTTATGTCCATTCAATCCCTACAACTCTTGCTTCCACATCTGATAGAGAGTTCTAGCTGCAGATTCCTTACCTTTGGAATTCCCACTGTGTCAAACAGGATCCGGAAACTTTATTGCTTGAGCAGTACACTTGCGCGCCGTTGGCTGGCTCCGTTCTGCTCCACGTTACATTGTCGCCATTGTTAGTGTTGGTTGTGACGTCATGGTCACCGATATAGACAGCTGATAGCCAGAAACCGGTCCTAGGATGCTTGATTCCGGTCCAGGAAAGACATGGCCGGGCAGTTCGGGCTGGACTGTTCCCATGAGGCACAGGGTCAAGACTGATTTGCATATGGCCGTGTCTGAACTGGGGTGGCTTCGTAAGCAAAATAACGATGGATTAAACCCAGATCTGTGACTGGGGGTGAATGTTTTGTCATTGTGCAACATTCCGTCCATCATCTTGTGTGTTTCACTTATGTAACTAATCCAAACAACCCTTATGGTGGTTTTAGTGGTCTTAGACAACCTTAGAAATCTCTCTAAGTGGTAGCCCTGGAAAGCAGTTTCAGGCGTAGTCCAGATGGAGTGCAAAGCAGCTTGTTTTACCAGAACTTAATTTTATTGGTATAGATGAAGTGAAAAAGAACCACACACTATTTATAAAAAAATGCATTTATTATAAGACACACATCACAATATCTCTTACCCGGAGATATAACACAATGCACATGATACTCAGCAAATAAAACAGGTAAGTAGCAAAATTACACAGTGGGCACCAGGGGGAGACCAAACCATATGCTAAAATAGAGGGATGTGATTCACGACCCAAGACCAGACTGGACCCAGAAGATGTAGAAATACTGGGGACCCAATGAACCACCCAAGGTAAGTACCCAGGACCCCCACGGTGGCCGTGTGCAGAGTGGAAAAACAACTGCATGCTCAATAGGTAAGTCACGTTTGCAATTTTAAAGAAAGACCCTTCCCTGTGGACCTAGAAGAAACCCTGTGGAAGATGGAAGGTTGGAAAGTCACCCTACCCATAGGTACTCCAGGAACCATGATACCCCCACCAGGCATGCCGGTTTCATAGGTGTCAATTGACTTTTGAAACCGCCATAGAGCTCAATGGAGGACTTCAGGAAAGATGCCTCTAGAGAAGGAGACAGAGGAATCCAGTGGAACCCAAAGGTGGATTCAAGATGAGATGTACCTGCAAGCGGAGGGGGACAGTCTGTGCCACTCAGGAGTGACCAGGAGGCACGGAAGAGGAATTGCCACTGTTGTTGGAGAAGCAGGTGAGGTTGACGATGCCCTTGAAGTTACAGCTGTGCAGACCAGGCAATGCCGTAGAAGACCAGGAGACGTTCACAGGCTGTCCCACATTGGATGTCGAGAGACAAGGGGGCAGTGTCCGGTAGGGGCACTAACAAGCCTTGGCAGCGGCAAACAACGGGCACGAAAAAGGGGCAGGGTCGGGACTAGCAAGGTCTAAGTAACTCACCATGAGCAGGTACGTCAGAGCAGGCCCTGAGCAAGCAGGGGAGCCCACTGAAGCCAAAGAAGATCCTCAAGAGGACCCATGGGCCGAGTGCACAGGAGTAGCAAGAGGACCTCTAGCAGCTCACCAATGATGAAGGCCCAAGGTGCAGAGGAAGCGGTGAGGGCGAAGATCTTGGCTGCAGTAGTTGCTTGAGGTTGGAGTTTCTTGGAGCCCGAAGATCTCTGGAGGAGAGGGCCAACAAACCTTGGCAACATCGAGTTGACGACGCGGTTCACAGGGGTGCTGTTCCAGCGGTTTCGACGAGGGATACTGGCCTCAAACTCGGTATGAAGACAGTACAGGCCTCAGGGAAGTTGCAGAACCACCACCTGTGCTGCTGAACCTTTTGGAGTCAGTGGGAGCCCAGGGTCAGCAGACCAGTCAGCTGTGTTGCAGTGCCTTCAGATGCAGGGGATTGACTCCTTCACTCCAAGGGAGATTCCTTCAGGTGTCTTGGATGGCCGCAGGCCTGGTGAATAACCTGTATGGAGCATGGACACAGATGTTGCAGAAGTCCAGCTGGATAACAAGACCAGGCGCAAAAGGAATCTTCCCAGGGGCAGTCTTTGTTCCCAAAGCAAATTCAAACGAAGTCCAGAGTGTCCAAACGTTCGAAGTTGAAGTGGTCATATGATCTGAGTCTTTTCCCATGACAAGTCTAGGGACCCACCCACAGGTAAGCCCTTAAGTACCCTTAGGAAAGGGTTGGGACGATTCAAGGGTCCCTCCCAGAGGAGGGGGCTGGACAGCTGGAGGATACTCCCATGTCCTTTGCCCAGTTTCGCACCAGAGCCAGGCCAAAGGCTCCCTGAACTGGTTTGAACTGGCATATGCAGGAAGGGCACCAAATGTGCCCTTCAAGCAGTCCTAATGGCCTGGCAAGCGCCCCCACCCTGCCCCAATACACTAAACCCTGTCTAGGAGGTGGTCACACCTCCCAGTGTCAGGATACCTATTGTTCTGCCTTTTCCCCGCTCGAACTTGGCTCAGCAGTAGGAGGGGAGAATCGTGTCTCCAGCCGGCTGCAGCCCTAGCTTGCTGTCCGGTTCTGGAAGACTGGTACCAGGACCACAGAGGCCCCCGGAGGAGCTTTACAGTGCTTGAAATCATACCTCCCACACCGTTTACGGTGTGCGGGTATGATTTCAACATGTTTGATGCCAAAGATGAGAGGGGTTGTTCCAGTTTGGAAATGGACAGCAGGTAATGACGCATGGCCACTCTATATGTCGTAATGGCTGATGCACTTACAACCTGGGAGAATGGACTCCGAAGGTTGTAGGGGTGCCCTGCTCATGCAGGGGCACCCTCACATTTAGAACCAAGCACCCTGTCTTCAGGATTGAAAGCCCTGCCTTAGGGGTGACTAATAGGTTTCAAGTGCAGTGACCTCAGATATAAGGAAACATATCTGTTGTAAGTGGTGCTAGCACCATCTTACACAGTCTGCAATGGCACACTTGGAGTCACAATTTGAGTGGTCTCTCATGGGTAGCATAATACATGTTTCAGCTCATGGGAGACCCCTGGTGTACCCATGGCCTGGGTACCTTAGTACCATATACTAGGGACTCATCTTGGTACACCAGTAGCCAATCTTGAGTGTACCTAAGTATTCCTTATGCCCAATTTAGGAAAGAAGCACAGACTGGGGTCCTGATTAGCAGATCCCAGTCAGACTAGTTAGAAAAACATGATGACACCAGCAAAAAGTGGGGGTGATCATGAAAGCAGATCCTACTTTCCTACATCGACCAACTCTTTGTGGGTGTACGTGGGATCTAGAAAAGGTCGAGCAATGCAGAAACGGACCATTTTGTGCTGGATCGTTATCTGCGTTAAGATCTGCTACACCCTGGCTAGGAAGCAGCCTCCTATGGGTTTACGGGCCCATTCTACCAGTGGAAAAGCTGCAACCAGTTTACTTGCTTGCAGTGTCCCATTACTGCATATCTGCCACGCAACCAACGTGGGCGTCTTTGCACACGTTTTCTAAGTTCTACTGCCTGGACAGTCAGGTTCCTAGGAACAGGCATTTCACTCGTTCAGTCCTGCTGGACTATTTAGTTTAGTTAGCCCACCACCAGGATGATATGGCTTGGGTATCTAATTCAAAGGTAAGGAATCTGCAATTTGAAGTCTATCAGATAAACAAGTTACTTACCTTCTGTTACGGATTCTCTAGTAGAGACCATATCTAGCGGCAGATTCCCTACAGACCCATCCTTGCCTCCCCGCTCTTCGGACTCATTTAATAGGCATAGGGTTGTGCCCTTTTAAGGACCCTAGTTGTGACACACACAAGTCGGTTCACTTCATGGCTCTGCGCTTCTGGCATTGAATAGTGAAAAGTAACCGTCTACGTGCCTGGGTGGCACCTATATAGGTGACCACAACATCATAACTGACGCTAATGATGCCAAAGACATCACTCGGAGCCTAACGGAGCCACTCAACAGGGCGCAAGGGTACTGTTCACACAAAAGTTTCCGGATCCAGTCTCGCGCCTGGGGAAATTGAATTCTTTCATCTGCAGCTATCTATTGTATCTACCAGATAATGTGCTACCGAAGGTAAGTAACTTGTTCTTCACCCCCATACCCATTCACTTTCTTCAGAAACCTCTCTCTGTCTTCCCTACTCTTTGCTCTGCTCTTGCTATATGGTTGTAACTAATTCATTCCCAGCGATTGACTCTTGCCTCTGGTATGCTATCCTTTGCCATTTTGTTTGACTTTCATCTTTCTAGTTTATGTTCTGTGGCAAACCTTTTTGTCATTGCTGTTCGTTCTAAAGCACTGCTGTTACTCTGGCACCATATAAAACTGTTAAATAAATGTTTATGTGGGAAATGGTGAAATTTTCTAAAATAATTTTGGGGCCACTGCTAGCATTTCACATAATTACTAAAGCATATGAATTGTTTAAAGATATTTTGGAGAAGGAGTTTTGCAGGTAAACAATATATTTAATGAAAAAGCCGTACATGTCCCCATTCAAAAGAAGGTGTTCCATTCTGAAGAACCGGAATAACCCACTTACTGGGTCTCAGCGGCGGGGGAATCGCCCAAGTCTTCCATAGCCTTCATACGTAGTAAAAGGAGACACAGGAGCTTTCGTCTGCAGGAGGAACCCATATTTATTCAAATATCCCGGGCTATTGAACAGAGTCCAAGATCGTCAGAAACAAGACAGAGGAGGCTGCTGCTTTACTCCGCAGCTTACAAGCCTTTTATACTTTTTCATTCTGGTCTTTTGGCTGTTAGTTCATTGTTCAATCAGGGCAGTGTTTGCAGTTGATAACCAGATCCAGACAACGTTTGTAGATGGTGACCTGGTCAAGGCTTGGTACACAAATCATTGTTTACTTGGCTTAATCAAGGCTCAGTTTTTCAGGTCCTTGTTCACTCAGCTTGAACAAAGCCCGGTCTTTCAGGTCATTGTTTAATCACCCTGATCAAGGCCCAGCAGTCAGACCATTGTCCAGATAACCTGATCACAGTGTCAAGGATGTTCACCAGGCTGGGAGCAGGAGATGGAAAACAAATCATTTACATAGGGTGTGAATGTCTCATGGCTTTCTGTTGAACTGCAAGAACAGTGGGGGTTGGGTATGTGACAGTTCCTGGCCAGAAATGCAGGCTGCAAGATGGCTGTTGTTGTGTTAGTTACATTTTCCTCAGGCATCAGCAGAAACGACCAGGTGGGTCGCGTGGAAGTGTTTGACACGAGATGGCAATGAAAAAACAATGGAGTCCCGGTGCAAATGGTGCCGATCAGAAGAGCACTTTTCCTCAGACCCTCCTTTTGCCATTGAGTGGCAAATACTTTAAGAAATGTCAATGTTCATAGGCCCATCGGTTTCTTGTTGGAGCATCATCATCATATTGGTGTTGTGAATGTTACAGGATGGAGGCTTGATGGTCTTGACACACATTGTACAGAGCACTGGCAGGCACTGAAAGCACAAACAGCAGGAGAGCAGGACAGTTATTCCCAAGGCAAGGAGGATGAGGATCCTCCACCCCCAGATCCAGCCTATGAGGGACCAGTAGCCTTCCTCCAGATGAATTTCAGAAGAAAGGCGATGCAGACGTTGGATGGCATCGTACACTGTAGGTGCTTTTGTCTGGGATGTACACGCAGCTGCTGGAGCCGATCAATTTACACACACCGCCACGATCAGCAAGGATGACGTCTAGGACCATGCGGTTCTAAAGCATTATAAGGTGGTCCGCCTGTAGCTCTGCAGTGATGTTGGAGAGGGCACCAGCTGTTACTGTGATGGTGGCTTCAAGGACTCTGATCAGTCCTCGTACTGTTGGCCATGGAGCCCCAGAAAGGAAGGAAACCTTTAAAGAAGTCACCAGTTTCCTGGCCTGCTGTATCCTTGGCTGATATGACGCCCCTACGTGAGCGGTGCAAAGCGCCCTTCATTGGCAGGTGATAACCTCCATGGGTAGAATATGTTGGTGGAAGGAGGAAGGCCAGATAGCAGGTACCAGACCAGTTACGGGGGAGCCAAGTGTAGGCAGCAGTGTCACAGATGAACTAGGTGTTGGGGGATGCCACCAGCTTCAGAGGAGATGTAGAGTTTAAAGCTTTTGTGATATCACATGTACTGGTACCAACTTTCTTAGTCCCTAGGCCATGGATGCAGACACAGCCTTGCACATTTATGACATTCACAGTGTCTCGTTCATCAGGCAGTATCCTTCTTGTGCGGAATCTGGAAAATGTTCGTCAATTAGTTGAGTTGAATACTACCATCTCACCGAGTTCATCTGGTGATAGTAGCGATGTGGATGAGCTGGTCGGGCAAAAAGGAGCATTGACATGACCAAATCTGTTCCGCCAGAAGTCATCCCGAAATGTTCCAATGGCAGAATTGGCAGTACCATTGACAGTGGAGGCCTCCTGCATCAACATCCACCATGCAAGACAAGACCCAGAGATGGAAAAGGGGTAGGGAAAGAATGGGACAGGGTTTATCATGGAATGCAGCATCAGTCCACAAACCCAGCAGTTGGAAGTGTTCATGATCAGCTGGTGATGATGCAACATTTGGATGAAGGTGTTATTGAAGAATTCTGCACGGCGGGGTAATTCGTGGGCTGGTTGCGTGAAATACTGGTGTTCTGCAGGAGTCGGGGTAGGAGTTGGTGAGGTAACAGGGTGGTAGATCAGTAACAGCCAACCAAGGATAGATTGGATGAGGGATACAAACAGTGTTACCACAGTGGCCATGAAGCATTTTCTATTACTATGTCGGAGACTAACATATTGTTTCTGGATTCTGGTGTTTTGGACGGCAGCCATTGTGCTAAGCCAGGGACCTCTAGTGGCTGTCTGTGATTGGTGGTTGCTTCACTGGGCGCAGGTGCCAAGGGCCCTATGGGCGTACCTTAGTCTGACACACCAGCACTGCTCTCAGCCGGGGAAGATCACAGCCGTACAGCCTATAGGCACTTGGCGAAGTCAAGGGCAAGCCGTCCCTCGGGGGCGCAAGTTATACCGGTCGGAAGTAGGGACAGTATGGTCGGGAAACAATGGTTCTTGGTGTTGAGCAGAGTTAAGGGAGGGACTATTTCTATTTCTGAGTCTCCTTGTCCTTCCCTCACCCACTAATCATAGGGGAGGGGCAGAGGCACACGCCTGCAGTGCGACGAATGCACCCAATTCTTCCGACCTTCTACTTTCACAGCGGTGCGGGTGGCTAGCAACCCATGTCGGGCTGTGTCCAGTGGGGCTCGAGGCTCTTAGTCCGTTGAAAACTTTTCACCAAGACATATTCACCAGGTTGGATGATGTGACCTGGGCCCTCGCTTTTGTCAGGTATGGCCTCATGCGCCTGGTGATAAAGAGTATGAAAGGTATTAGTTAAACTGTACAGATAATCAGTTAATACAGGGTATTCAACATCAGACAGTTTCTTAGGTCTCGGGACACCCCATACATTGGCAGGCCTCCTGAACACAATTTCATGGGGGGATAGCCCTATTCTGGTGTGGGCCGTTGTTCTTGTGGACAGTAGGGCTAAGGGCAGAGCATCAACCCAAGTGACACCTGTCTCGGCTACTATTTTGGCCATTTTAGTTTTTAGGATGTCATTGTACACCTCCACTAGACCTGCTTACGGGGGGTGGTTAGCTGCATGACATTTTTGTTTTATACCCAATGCTGTACAGACATATTCCATAATTTGAGCCGTAAAGTGGGTCCCGTTGTCACTCCAGACCAAGCGGGGCAAACCGAATCGTGGGAGGTACTCTTTTAATAGCACTTTGGCAGTAGTGATAGCGGTGCAGTCTTTGACTGGGTAGGCCTCCACCCATTGGCTGAAGGTACAGACCACCACTAGGACATATTTCAAATTGTTACATCGGTCAATCTGGATGTAATCCATTTGGAGGACTTCAATAGGGAAGGTAGGAGGGGAGAATTCTCCCTTAGGAGTAACTGTGCCTTTTCCTGGGTTATACATTAGGCAAATCATGCATGTTTTAACCAGCTTGTCAGCATATGCTGGTATCTTAGAGTTGTACCATGTAGGTTCCAACAGTTTACATATCCCTTTTGCACTGATGTGAGCAGGACCATGGGCCATCATAACTACTGGTAGCACATGACTGTCAGGTAACATCCATTGTCTTTCCACAGTTGTACAGACCCAACAACCATCAATTCCCTCCTTTGCTAATTGCTCCTTCCACACCCTTAGTTCCTCAGGAGTAGTATGGGACTGAATATCAATTCACACTCTGTACTGTGTTTTCTACCATACCCTCGTCTGCCACCCACCTAGCGGGACCTCCTACATACATTCCTTCCCTTTTCTTAAGAGCTGTTTGTCTGGCCTTCTGGTCAGCCAGGGCATTGCCTTTCCCAACATCATCTGTCACTTTCTTATGGGCTTTACATTTTATGATGGCCACCTTTCTGGGGAGTGTCAGGGTCGGTGAATTAGGGGGCCATGTTGAATCTTGGTCCCATGGGAAGTAAAATTCCTTTCTTTCCACAACCTCTCAAAGTTGGGGGCCACCCCGAAGGAATATTGGCTGTCAGTATAAATATTGACCGTCATCCCTTTGCTTAACTCACAAGCTCTAGTGAGGGCCACTAATTCTGCTGCTTGAGCAGAGCACTGCGGAATCTGAGCTGTTTTTACTACTCGCCCTAATGTCGTGAGGGCGTAGGCGACTACAATGTTACCATCTGACCCTCTGAGACATGATCCGTCCACATACAATGTACCCTCTGGTTCTGCTATCGGGGTGTCCTGTAAGTCAACCCATCCCTTCTTCTCCTCCTCTGTCCTTAATATGCGGCCATGTGGGTCTAAGCGGGCATCCTGAGTATCCAGTGGGAGTAATGTGGCAGGGTTTAGTACAGTGCATCTTTTGATGTTAATGTGGCTGGCAAAGAGTGGCAGTTCATATCCTGTGAGTTGTGCGCTAGTGAGGTTCTGTGTCTTGGTGTTATTAAGGAGGGTATCTACAGAATAAGGGACCATCAGAGTCAGGGGGGAGGTCATGACGATCCCCGCACTCTGACGTACCAGGAGGGCAGCCGCAGCCGTCGCCCATAGGCATCCTGGGAGAGCCCTTGCAACAGGATCTAAGGTGGCTGAAAAATAGGCACATGGCAAATGGTGACCTCCGAACATCTGGGTCAAGACAGTGCATGCACAGCCATCTGTCTCATGTACAAACATTTTTTTTTTTGTTATAATCAGGAGTACCGAGGACTGGAGCAGTACACAGAGCCCTCATTAAATCTTGGCAGGCCTGCGCATGCTCTTTAGTCCAAGGAAAGGAACTGTCTGATATGTCTTTAGTGGTGAGGGCAAGGAGAGGTTTGACCATGGCCGAAAAATTGGAAATCCACTGCAGCATGAAGTTAGGCCTATGAAGGCTCGCACCTGCTTTTGTATTCGTGGGGCCGTCATAGCATTGATAATGGCTACATGATCAGCGGTGAGCTGCCTTCCCTCCTTCGAGAGGAGATGACCTAAATAGGTCACCTTCTCTTGACCAAACTGAAGCTTTTTCAAAGAGACTTTGTGATTATGGAGGGCAAGGTGGCGTAACAAACAGAGAGTAGCTTCTTTACATGCTGGGGCAGAATTTGCAGCAATGAGAAGGTCATCTACATAATGTAATAGTGTGGAATTCTCAGGGAGTTTCAAGGAATCTAGTTGACTTTTTTTAGGGCTTGACTATAGATACTGGGGCTCTCGGTGAAACCTTGAGGGGCGCCCACCAAGGGAGAAACCAAAAAAATGTCTGCTGTCAGGATGTATAGGAATGCTGAAAAAAGCATTCTTCAGGTCTATGACAGAGAAGTGTGTTGCATCAGAAAGGACCATCGTTAAGAGGGCTGTAATGTCGGGGACAACAAGATATTTGGAGATTGTTATTTTGTTAAGGGCTCTCAGGTCAATCACGAATCTGTAGATTTTAGGGGAGAGAGCATCTCCATTGGTCTTTTTAAGAACTGGAATAATGGGACTGTTACAGATATTTCCACGTGTTCCCTCCACTACGCCCTTGTCCATTAATTCAGATATTATTGTTAAAAGGGCCATTTCTCATTCCGCGGGCAGTCGATACTGCTGGAGTCGGGAGAGAAGTGCACCTGTCTGGATGCTTATCACATGAGGGGATATGTTGAGACACCCTACATCAGTGTCTGATGATGCCCAGAGGGAGGAAGGTAAAGACTGCAATTCTGGTGGGAATGGACCTGATAGATACATATAGGAAGCTGCGGTGGGGGAAATTGTTAGGGATACACCTTGGGGACACCATGATATGGTCGCATACAGAGCTTTCAGTAAATCCATGCCTAACAGGTTTTCACTGCAACCTATAGTAAGGACCAAGGGAGCGTCAACATGTGCAGGGCCAATATCGAGAGGAAGGGGTTCAGAGACAGGGCTGGTCATAGGTGTTCCTGCAAACGGAGACATTCATATTGCCAGAAAGGGGTGCCTCCGGGACTGACAGACGTGCAATAGAAGACCTTGTGGCCCCAGTATCCAAAAGAAAATTCTGATCATTCCCCACAACTGAAATTTGAACATACGGGCCCCTTTGATCCACTGGAATTTGCACTCTGGTAATACCCCTTTCCTGGCTGTCCTATGCTTGGTAGGACCCTGTCTCATCATCTTCATCATAATCGTCATTGTAATAAGTGCATGTTGCTTCGTACCCATCAAACCTATTGGCCGGGCGCTGCCGGATGGGAGCGTCATCCCTGGGCCTGCGTTATTTATCCTGTGGATGGGGTGGGCCATGGTCCCTAGTCGGCCTCCCCTCCATGGGAGCGTGAGGCAGAGTCTTCCCTATTCGGATGTTTTCAGCTAATACGGGACACTCATCTATACAATGGCCGTACCCCTTACAATAAGCACACTGATCTGTTTGGAGGGCTCCCGTACGTTTAGGGCTGGAGGGGGTAGACTGGCGAACCCTCGGAGGGGGTTGGGGTTGAGGTCTGAAATTCCAAGCGGGCATCGGCACCTCAGGGAGTGTAAGCCTGCTGCAGAAGTGGCTTAGTCTTAAGATCCCTCACCTTCTTACTTTCCTTGTCTCTATCTTCATTCTCCCTATTCTCGTGATCTTGTGCCATAGCCAAGATTCCAGTCATAGTTTTGGGCAGACCACGTACTTTCAACTTTCTTAAGCCTGGCGGAGATCTCCGGAAGCAAGTTGTTGACAAACTTATCAACAAATACTGGGTCAGAACCTGGGGTCCGGGAATCCAAACCACTATGTCCCTTGTATTCTGTCTCAAAGCGGGTAAAGAAGTCAGCCACATTCTCACCTTTTCGTTGCCTACAGGCATTTATTTTATCCCAGTTAATGGCCGTTTCCGGCAAAAGTGTTTTCATAAACGTCATTATTTTACCGGGCAAAGTCAGGATGGCAGCTTCTGGTTTAGTTTTTCCTACGCTTGCTTCTTCCATAGCCTCTAGATCCGACCATTTACCTCTCAACGCTACTTCATGGTCAGTATGTCGAATTTTGGCCCAAATGTCAGGGGGGACAACTGTACCAAAAAGTAAATAAATCTATATCCTCAAGAACGAGAGTACCTGCAGATATAATCTGACCTAATTCTCTGTAAAAGGCAGCCAGATTCTTCCGGGGATCTGGTAATTGTCCTTTTAACTGCATTACTTCTGACCTTTTCCAAGGAACATGAACCCAAAGCCTGCGCCAGTGTGCCTCAACAGCCCCTTGGCCATTATTTTAGGCATCTGTAAATGCATTAACAAAGACAGGGGCCACCTCTCTCATTCGCATAGCTGTTTCTAGAGGGGTGTTGGGAAAAGCAGTCATATCACAGTAAGCCATTAAAGCAGACATAGTGCCAAACATCCCCTCTCCCTGAACATCGCCTCTCGTTATTTGCGACCGAAGGTCCATTAATCCGGTGGGTATCTGCATAAGCGCATTCTCAAATCTTTGCATGACCGGGGTACACATGTATTCAGACAAGGTGGTCTGTTCCATAATCATCCACTGGGAAAAGGTGGACCATATTTCTTTAAAGGCATAAATATTCCCGTTATTTATCCGACATTCACACTGTTGCCTTTGTAGGCTATTTTCTCGAAGGGACGAAAAGCTGACTGCAGAGCGCAAGGAGGCCAGTCGGGGGGAATTCAACAATTTATATAAATCCTGCTTAACTGTAGACCACGGGAAGCAGGAAAAGGGCGTGTAGGGGTAAAGCCGTAGGGGTTGGGCGGATGGAGACTTGTTGTCATTCGCGCAGCGAGGACAGGGTTAGCGGGCGTGGTCGGTGTCATAGGAAAAATCAGGAGGGATGGTGTGACGGGGAGAACAGTAAGAGGGGCAGTGGGGGCAGGAGTGGGCGGTGGCGGAGGGTGTGAGGCGTCAGGGCAGGATACATTGGGGCATATGCAGGAGGGCTTTATAGCATGGTATCAAGCAAGGAATCACCTTCTCCTCCTTCCATATGGCCCTTTTCTTTCTCCTCACGAGCTGGATAACATTTTTGTACCCGGGCCCCATGCTCCCTATCGGCTATTTCTATTGATTTTGATATTGTGATTTTGTAAATTTTCTCTGGAGTGGTCGGCCATTGACATACGTTCCTGTTTTCTTTCTTGAGCCTTCTGCTTTCTAGCTCTCTGCTCTATCTCTTTCCTCCAAAATTGGACAGATTCAAGCATAGATGGGCGTGTTTTTCTTTTCATTAATTGTTCCTCTAAGTTGGCGAGAACTTGGGAATTAAAGGAGCCATAAAGTGGCCACTGTAATTCGGCGTTACTTTGTTTTGTATATTTTACCCAGAATGAGGAAAACATTATGGAAGAAGGGCCATGTTTAACATACATCGTATGGCATGGGGTCCCTTCTGAAGGAAGCGGACAAGCCGCCTCCAGCTGGGAGTCCTGCGTACGCATACAACAACATAATTTCTTGAACTTACTACTGACTGGCATGCTTGAAAACAGCTAACAGACACCAGCGGGTTTTTAAAACTCACCTCGCTTGCTTGGCTTTTGCAAAAGTCCATAACCGCAGAATCATACAGAAACAGAGAACAGACACCAGCGGGTTTTAAAAAACTCACCTTGCTTTCTTGGCTTTTGCAAAAGTCAATTTCAGCTTGGCTTTTGCAAAAGTCAATAACCGAATCATACAGACTTGGTGTGTGATCAGTCCACCCTTACCTTACAGGGGTAGTTCTCTTATGAAGACGTAGGGCTGTGTCCTGCTCCAGAAATTATTTGCTAGCGGACTCCAGCGAGAATGTGGTCATGTGGCCCAGGCCAGGTGGGGAGGAACAGCGGGCGAGTCGTTCGGCTTACCGGATTGCAAGAATCCCTCGGGTAGGGCGCCTCCGTGGGAGTCTCTCCGTGCACCTCCTCACATCCACCGGGCCTGACCTTCGTGCTCGTGGAGTCCCTCTTCAGGCGCTATTTGAAGAACCGGAATAACCCACTTACTGGGTCTCGGCGGCGGGGGAATCGCCCAAGTTTTCCATAGCCTTCATACATAGTAAAAGGAGACACAGGAGCCTTCGTCTGCAGGAGGAACCCAGATGTATTCAAATAGCCCGGGCTATGGAACAGAGTCCCAAGCTAGTTAGAAACAAGACAGAGGAGGCTGCTGCTTTACTCCGCAGCTTACAAGCCTTTTATACTTTTTCATTCTGGTCTTTTGGCTGTTAGTTTATTGTTCAATCAGGGCAGTGTTTGCAGTTGATAACCAGATCCAGACGACGTTTGTAGATGGTGACCTGGTCAAGGCTTGGTACACAAATCATTGTTCACTCGGCTTGATGAAGGCTCAGTCTTTCAGGTTATTGTATAATCACCCTGATCAAGGCCCAGCAGTCAGACCATTGTCCAGATAACCTGATCACGGTGTCAAGGATGTTTACCAGTCTGGGATCAGGAGATGGATAACAAATCATTTACACAGGGTGTGAGTGTCTCATGGCTTTCTGTTGAACTGCAATAACAGGGGGGGCGGTGGTTTGTGTGTGCAACAG
Organism: Lissotriton vulgaris; assembly: GCF_964263255.1. NCBI lineage: Eukaryota > Metazoa > Chordata > Amphibia > Caudata > Salamandridae > Lissotriton > Lissotriton vulgaris. Next base: position 2,009,759,442 of record NC_141685.1, on the reverse strand, counting down.
TTCCTGGGCAGAAATGCAGGCTGCAAGATGGCTGTTGTCGTGTTAGTTAAATTTTACTCAGGCATCAGCAGAAACAACCAGGTGGGTCGTGTCGAAGTGTTTGACACGAGATGGCAATGAAAAAACAATGGAGTCCCGGTACAAATGATGCCGATCAGAAGAATACTTTTCCTCAATTCAAAGAAGGATATAGCCCCTTGAAGTGCAGGCTGGGAAGGTGTAGGGGGACCACGGCTAATGCACCTGGAGGGTGGCCAAAATTCCAGTGAAAATGTGCGCTCCGCATCGGCCGGCTTGATTTGAAGTTTCCCATAGCAGGCGAGAGGCGTGGCTGTAACGCACCCAAAAGGAACAAGTTGCAACAGGCAGCCAATCTTGCAGTGATCTTCGACTGCTAAATTATTTTGATTTATGATGTGCTAATAATTTGATGTTCAAGGTAATTGCATGCGTTGGTACATATTAATGATCAATGTGTTTGTGATGATTATGCCCCATTGTAGATTAAAAATGTTAATAAAATGTGCCCGTTTTACACACCAGAAGAAAGCTGTATGGTCCTTTGATGGTAAAGTGGGTGAAACTAGTAGAGGCCAGGGAAGAGAGGCTCTTCCGGCTTGGGTGGGTTAACAATTTGACGCGTTTCTTTCGCATAAGAAAACTTGCATTTGTTTCATTTCTAGAAGTTGTTGATAGATAAAATTATTTCTGCATCATCTGCCCCTCAGACAACGGGCCGGCGTGTTCACCCTTCAGAGTTCAGGCAGTTCTATTTGTTCTATATGTAGCCAGCAGCGTCAGCCTTGTGTTTTTTTTTTTTACTTCATACGCTCATGAATTAATATATGCCGTGCAGAAAACATGTAGGCAGGAGTCCTGACTACATGTTTCTAGGCGGTGTTTCCTTATCTGAGCAGCATAGGTGACTTCCCTCCGTGTCTCTACTCCCTAGCAGTGCTGCAATCGCTTGGACTCTTGGGAAAGTTTTGGTTCCACAACAGGCCTCTCAAGAACTTTGTGCACTATCTGCTATACTACAGCGACATCTAGTGTTGGTATGAAGCCAACACTAAAATGTAGTGTTTTGAATCTGAGTACAGAGGAACTATAAAATACCAGGAAGACTTCAAAACATTTGTAAATTTAAAATACAAGTAGTAATCAAAATTCCTGAAATGTAGCACTTAACTTGAGACGCCTGTTCGGGGTGATAGAACGGAGGGCAACAATAACAGAGGACGCAGCAGTCCTTTCTCTGGATGCAAGAATGGCGTTCGATCTGGTGTAATGGCCCTTTCTTTTCGCGGTCCTAGAGCGTATGGGCTTCGGACCGAAGTTCTGTACGTGGGTCTGACTGTTGTATACGAGCCCGGCGGCCCAGGTGGTCGTGAATGGCTGCATGTCAAAATAATTTCCACTGGGAAGGGGAACAAGGCGAGGATGCCCACTGTCCCCCCTCCTTTTCGCGATAGTGTTGGAGCCGCTGGCGGCCTGGATTAGACAGGACCACATATTACAGGGCATAAAATGGGCGGGAGACTGGGAGGATCGTATCTCGTTATACGCGGACGACATTCTTTTATACCCGACGTCCCCGCAGTGCTCCATTAACCGACTGTTGAAGATCTGCGTCGCGTATGGCCGTCACTCTGGATATGCAATCAATTGGGACAAATCAGTGCAGAAACAAACCTGACTCAGCCATTGTTACGATTTAAAAACGATGTCAAACATTGGTGCACGTTGCCGCTGACACTGCTGGGGCGTGCAGCACTTTTAAAGATGGTGGCCCTCCCGAGATTTTTATACGCGTTACAGAATACACCATTTCCTATCCCTCCTACAAACTTTAGGGCAATCAATGCAGAAATCACGACGCTACTTTGTGACGGTAAAACCCCACGAATAGCGCTCACAAAACTTATCAAGAGCTGGTACGACGGCGGGATCGCACTGCCGGATGTCAAGGCATATTACTGGGCTTCCCAGATGGTCGCTATTAACCACTGGCTGCACGCACCACAGGACGACCCTGCGTTTATACTTGATAGGCTTCTTTTAGAACCAGCGGGAATAATGAACGCCCTATACAATAGGCGAAGGAAATACAAGATCACAGGTCCGACACTACACACAATACGAGTATGGTTTGCTGCTCAGCGAGCGCTCGGATGGGATTCAATCAATCAATCAATCAGATTTATAAAGCGTGCTACTCGCCTGCTAGGGTTTCAAGGCGCTGGGAGGGGAGGGGTCCGCTACTGCTCGAAAAGCCAGGTCTTGAGTTGCTTCCTGAAGGAGAGATGGTCCTGGGTCAGCCGTAGGTGGATGGGGAGGGAGTTCCATGTCTTGGCCGCCAGGTAGGAGAAGGATCTTCCTTCGGCGGTTGCTCTGCAAATGCGTGGGACGGTGGTGAGGGCGAGGCTGGTCGATCACAGCTGGCGGGTGGGCGTGTAGAAAGTGAGGCGGTTGTTTAGGTACTTGGGGCCCAGGTCGTGGAGAGCCTTGTGTGCGTGGGTGAGGAGTCTGAACGTGATTCTCTTGCTGACGGGGAGCCAGTGCAGGTCTCAAGTGGGCGGAGATGTGGTTGTGGCGGGGGATGTCCAGGATGAGTCGTGCGGAGGCGTTCTGTATGCGCTGGAGTCTTTTCTGTAGTTTGTCTGTGGTTCCCGCGTAGAGGGTGTTCCTGTAGTCCAGTCGGCTGGTGAGGAGTGCCTGGGTGACCGTCTTCCTGGTTTTGGTGGGGATCCATCGGAAGACCTTTCGGAGCATGCGCAGGGTGTTGAAGCAAGATGACGAGACGGCGTTGACTTGTCTCTTCATCGAGAGGAAGGAGTCCAGGATGAAACCCAGGTTTCGTACGTGGTCCGTTGGCTTGAGGGTGGTGCCCAGGGCAGGGGGCCACCAGGAGTCGTCCCAGGCGGAGGGGGATGATCCCAGGATGAGGACTTCCGTCTTGTCTGAGTTCAGTTTCAGGTGGCTGTTCTTCATCCACTCTGCGACGTCTTTCATTCCTTCGTGTAGGCTAGCTCTGGCGGTGGCGGGGTCGTTGGTGAGGATCAGCTGGGTGTCGTCGGCGTAGGAAATGATGTTAAGGTTGTGTTGGCGTGCGATGGCTGCGAGGGGGCTCAGGTAGAAGTTGAAGAGGGTGGGGCTAAGCGAGGATCCTTGGGGTACGCCGCAGATAACTTCGGTGGCCGCAGATCGGAACGGGGGGAGGCGGACTCTCTGGGTTCTTCCGGCGAGGAACGAGATGACCCACTCCAGTGAAGAAGTGGTCACGAAGGTTATGCCACTGTGGGACACAAAAAAACTGGGGATGCTGGGTAATACGAAGGGGTTCCGCAACTGGGATTCAATAGGAATCCCAACGGTGGGCGACCTATGGCAGAGGGGTGGGGTGGTCTCCTTCACTCACTTGCAATACACATACGGCCTGGTGGAGACGGAAAGATTTATATACATGCAGGTCGCACATGCATTGCAGTCCCTGATACCGTCAGACACGAACCCGGAAGACTCCTCCCCGCTGGAGGATAGACTCCTAACTGATCACCTCCAGAAAAAAGCGATATCACTGACATATAAAAAAAATAGTAAATAACAGAGCAGATCCCACAGAGGCCCTGAAAGCTAAATGGGAGTGCTAGGTGGGAGAGATCGACGAGGCAGAGTGGAGAGAGGCGTTGGCCTCCCCTAGAGAGGCTGCTATCCCATCAAGGCTCCGGCTCGTATAACTCAAAATACTGCACCGTACGTACTATACAAGGGTACTTCTACACAAAATAGGGCGAGCAGATTCGCCACTCTGTCTCGGGGACTGTTGGGACACGGGGTCCTTCTATCACACCATCTGGAGCTGCCCCGTGATTGTGAGATACTGGATGGCGGTTATGCGGACAATCTCCCAGGTTACACAGTTCACTGTACTGCCCAGCCCCCGATGCTGCCTCCTTAATATCTGGGACCCAACAGACTTAAACAGGATAACCCAGGACTGGGTGACTCTGGGAATGACTGTGGCAAAGTGGAACATAGCACAACGCTGGGGATCCAGGGATAGCCCCACTCTGACCCAATGGTGTAGAGATATGACCTGGCCATAGTGGCAGAGAGATCAGTATATACCTACAGAGGCTGCCCCAAAAAATGGGAGAAGGTATGGGGAAAATGGAACACATACAGAGGTGACATTTGTGAACCCCCACAGTCGGACTCTGACTCAGATGGAAGTCTATGATGATAAAATAGCAGGTGGCTCCCGTAAGATGGTTGCTAGTGGACGGAAAGGTATAAGAGGGAAGGGTAGATGTATAAAATCCTATATGACTGTAGTAGATAAAGAGATCATAATAAGAATTTTTATGTTCATATCAACTGTAATGCAGTCATTGAAATGTTCTGCAATATATCTTAATAAAACTGTTTAAAAAAAAAAAAAATGAAAACAGGCACTGGCAAAAAAAAAAAAAAATCCTGAAATGTAGCCACCATCATGATCTTTCAGGGTCTTTCCCCCACTCGCCAATGATTGCCTTATGTACTCCCTTCAGAATGATATATATTGTTGCAGCAGTGAAAGAGGAAAGAGGTTTTTAATTGTAAATCTGTTGTGTGGGTATTTTAGAGCTTTCTTACGAAAGACCATAATAAGCAGTGTTCAAGATTTCAAATTTTCCACCTTTTTTGTCATTCAGGGTGAGCAAATGAAATGTCAAACTAGTGAAGCTTGTGTGTAGTTGTATCCCAGAGTAGCTTCAGTTTGCAATTAAAGTGTTCATACAAATATTTATGATGGATTACAGTAATACAGACTTACAAATTAAATGCCACAATTACAAAGTCCTTGATGTCAGACCCCTCCCCTTTCACCACCTCGGTATCGGTTCAGTTTGCTGTTTTTGTCATCATCACTGAACTGCCTACAGATCCATGTCCATGAGCGAGACTTGCTATTTGTGCTGCATCTGCATCATGGTGTAATGCACCTTCCTCTGCTTTTCTGTGGTTCTGAGTGTCTTCACCTGGAACTTGACGCACACCTTGCAGCCTTCAGCGCTGTGTCTCTGGGCAGATAGTTTACAACCTACAGCTTTCCTTTTGTGAAAACCTCTGGTAATACTTGGGACAGAACTTAGACAGGGTGTTCTCCTATCCTATAAAAGTTAAAGTTAACCCGGCTCAAGTATCCAAGCCAAAAGTCTGGAAAAGAGACATGAAAAAACTCAACCCAGACTCTCTGCCCCCTAACAGGTGCAATCTCCTACTGCCACCGACAGGCGATTCGAACGTTTAAACACTGACTGACCAGTATCTCAACGCTATGACCTCCATAATTAATGAGGCTGCACCTTTGCAGCTAAAAAGAACCTCTACTAAAATCTCCAAACCATGGTACGACGGGAGACTCAATGAAGATAGACGAGACATGCGAATGGCAGAGCGTACCTGGAGATCAGCTCCATCGGCAATGCACCTAAAAGACCTAAAGGAAAAGAGAAACGCCTACTTCAGGAAAATAAAACGCTCAAAATCAGACTTCTTCAGCCTCCAGCTCGACCAAGCAAAAAACCGTCCGAGAACTGTTTGAGCTAATCACATCACAATCCAAGGATCAACCCCGACCACTCATCACTGCGCGTGAGGCGCCTTCCTGCGAAGACTTCGCTGCTTTCTTTTCCCAAAAAACTGACAACATAAAGAGCGACCTCCTTATTGACGCAAGCCTCTACTCCAAACCACAGTGCCTAGCAGCCACTGAACCAAAAAACAATGCCACGTGGTCAACCTTTGGCACATACTCAGAAGAAGAAATTGGCAAACTGCTCAGCACCCTGAAACCATCCAATCACCTCACGGACCCCCTTCCTGCTGCAGCAGTAAAAGACTTTACCCCCTTGCTTATCCCTCTCTGGACTAAAATTATCAACAGCTTTCTCCAACAGGGAAGCATACCTGACTCACTAAAAGTTGGTCAGGTCACACCTCTCCTAAAGAAACCTACAGCCGAACCCTCTGATCTCAACAACTACCGTCCCATTACCAACATTCCCACCCTCGCCAAACTGCTGGAAAAATGTGCACAACTACAATTGGCCGAACACATTGATCAATTTGATCTTCTCAACCCGCATCAGTCAGGCTTCCGAGCAGGGCACAGTACAGAAACGGCTATGACTCACATAATTGACGACGCACTTCAAATGCTAGACCGGAACGACACCTGCCTCCTCATCCTCCTTGATCTCTCCTCAGCATTTGATACTGTTAAACATGAGAATCTACTAGAGCTCCTGAACACAAGAATGGGCTTATCTGGAACTGTTCTCAAGTGGTTCACCTCCTTTCTTCACAACAGGTCGCAGAAATTCAAGAGCAACAACAGGATGTCCTCGCCAATACCCGTAACGCTAGGTGTCCCCCAAGGATCCTCGCTATCCCCAACTCTATTCAACCTAGTCATGGAACCGCTCACCACCTTGCTACAAGCATCCAATGTACACTTTCACATGTACGCAGATGACACCCAACTCTATCTCAAATTACAGTCCCCCAAGGACATCTTGCTCCTGAACTCAACGATCAGATGCACCCAATCCTGGCTGGCCGATAATCATCTCAAACTCAATTCCCTGAAAACAGAATTCCTTCTGATCTCACCTCCAGCGAAGGCCTCCACCACTCAAATTTGGCTTAAAGACCTAACTGCACTCAATGTCCAACCCACCATCGTGGACTCAGCAAAATCCCTAGGCATAACACTCGACACCAATTTGAGCATGCAGCAACATATCAGCAAGGCAACAAAGGGAGCAAACTTCCAGATCAACACTCTGAGGAAACTTAAACCCTTCCTCCCAGCCAAAGACTTCCAAACCGCAGTACAAGCACTAGTCATCCCTCGAATTGAATACGGCAGCATCGCCCTCTGTGGACTCCCCCTAACTACAACCGCACCCCTAAGAGCTTCTCTAAACGCTGCAGCGAGACTCATCACTGGGTCAAAAAAACACTCCCATATTACCCCGGACTTGAGATCCCTGAACTGGCTGCCATTTGAAGCTAGAATACATCTGAAAATCGCCTGCCTGACACACAAGGCGGTACATCTAAACTCACCCAGATACCTCGCTCAGAAACTGACAATCTCTGGAGGAGCTAGAAATACCAGAGGCTCAAACAATCTTCTGTTGAAACCTCGAAGATTCCGGAAGGAAAAAACATATAAGCGCTCCTTCTCGGGAATGGCGCCCAGGATCTGGAACTCTCTCCCGCCCGAAACAAGACTTATCTCTTCCACCACACTCTTTAAAAATGAAGTAAAAGCTATCCTCATGGCTAAATACACCTGAACTACTATCTGTTAGTACTCTGCACCGATCTATACTACTTGTTTGACCCTTTTGATTTTGTATTAACTGCTCTATTACTCACATGTGTGGCCTTGTAGCCACCTATTTGGGCTTAGTTGCCACCTACTTGTATTATTTGACCTATTGATTTATCTGTTTAACCATGCCCATGTACTTCTCTGTGTAAAGCGCTCTGATATCTGCAAGGATCTTGTCCGCGCTATATAAAACTTTCAAAATAAAATAAAATCCCGTCCACATTTCAATGGTACCTCAAATCCCCAACCCACTCCTCTGGAGACACATTATTAGACACCTATGGTTGACTTCACTCCACATGATGTACCTACTTTTTGGTGAAATCCAGTGTTAATTAATCTGTCTTCATAGGTCCTTTCCTTGTTTGTTGTTTTCCCCATCTGCCGGGGCCACATTGACATAGATCAATGTACAACATTATTTCTGTGAATATCTCACAGGTGGCGTTGAGACTATCTGGGAGAGGAAGTGTTATACCTAAAGCCTTATGGTGTTCTTCCCCCAACTTTTTGCCTGCCTCTCTCTTCTGTACTTGTTTTTTGCTGGCTTTAGGAGACTGCACACTTTACCAGTGCTGAAGTGCTTGTGCTTTCTTCCCTAAACATGATAACTTTGGCTCATACCCAATTGGCATATTTAATTTTCTTATTTCCCTAATAAAGTGCACTACACGTGCCCATGGCTTATGAATTAAATGCTAATAGTGGGCCTGCAGCACTTTTTGTGCCAACCCCATAAGTAACCCCTTAACTATTTTTCAGGCTGCCACTGCAGGGCCTTGTTGGCAGGTTTAATGCCACTTCTACTTGGCATGTAAAATATACGTCACCCCTGGGGAAGGCCCTTGGTAACCCAAAGTGCAAGATGGTATGGAAGTACAAAGTAAGACATGTACTTTTATGTTTTACCTGTCCTAGTAGTGAAAAACCAATACATTTGATTTTCACTGCTGTGAAGCCTACTCATCTTATAGGCTAGCATTAGGAATTCCTTAAAATACCTTTAAGCTGTAATTCCTGGTTGAAAAGGATTAGCTTTTCATGTTACATCTCTTTGGAATGGTAATGATAAATCATCTTTACTGGTGAAGTCAGATCTAGCATTACTATTTTAAAAATGCCTGTTTTAGGAAGACTACATTTCTCGGCTCTTACTGCTCTGTGTGCCCAGACTCTCTAATACACGTCTGGGCTAGGTGACCGTACCCTATGTGCATTCCTTATAGACTGCCACAAAGAAAAGAAGGACTGGGAGTGATTTAGCAACCATCTACATTCATCTGAATTCTGATGGGAGTTCTGGGCAGATGGGAGAAAGTGGCTCACCCTGCCACTTCAAAGGGTATTGCATAGAAAGTACTGATAACCCCCAACTGGTAGTCTGGAGCTCGGACTTGGTTGAAAGTGATAGTGGTGCACTTCAAAACCACACTTTTTAAAGTTTGCCTCACATCAAGGCACATTTGGGGGCGAAAAATTGGGTCTCTGACCTCATCTAACCAGACACTTCTGTATCTTGAACTGAACCTCTATCCGTGGACTGGGGTGGTACTCAATGGACTCAACAGGGCTGCTTTTCTAGAAGGACAGCTTTCCTGGTTGTTGCCCTGCTGCCTGCTACCCCCTGACTCTGCTAGAAGGAGAGTTGGACTCTGCCTTTCCTCCAAAGTGATCTCAAGGGGCTTGTTAGCTTGCCTCCTGTTTCTAAAACTCTGGGGCACAAAAAACTTCCTGCAGTCCGTTGCTGCTGGACACTGCCTTCTCTGAGTCCTACCCTTGCCTTAGGTGCCCCTTCCAAGTTCTGGGCCTCAGAAGTGGGTTCTGCAGCTGAGGTTCGATCAAATCTGCCGTGAAGCAAAGCCCCACTAATAGTTGATATCTTGGGGTAACCAACAACGGACAACGCGAAAGAACCGATGGCGGATGGTGCAAAGCTTCGCAGAATTGATCCAAGATATTATGTTCAGCGGGCACAAATGGGTCCCTATAGCTGGCCTGTGCTCCATTGCTGTCAGCCTGAACTTTAGATTTTCACTGCCCCCTCGCTTCCTAAAATAACCTTTTTAGTGTTGCATGCTTCTATGCACTTCAGTTGCATTTATTTCTACAACATTCAATATCCCGATGTCTACTTGACGGATAATGATAATTTTGGTCTTTTACCCAGATAAATATACTCTATTGTTCTAAACTGTTGTGGCGTCTTTTTGGGTGTATTTACTGTGTCATTGTATGGGTTATTTCACAAATACTTTACACATTGACTTCTGAGTTAAGCCTGCCTGCTCAATGCCAAGCTACCAGAGGTTGAGCACAGGATAATTTAGGATTGTGTTGTGACTTACCCTAACTAGTGAGGAAATATAAATTTTATGGTCAAATTGTGTTCCCTAGCGCGTACCCCACCGTCTCCATGTCCCAGCTTAAAGTGCATGTAACTTCCCTCCTGTGCCAGCTATGAAGACGCAAATACATTTGCGTCCAACGTTAACATGTCCTCTTCCAGATCCACCCTGAATGGATTAAATAGTCCGTTCCTAAGTATGCCATGCCAACGTCTTTTTATAGTATACTCTACATATTCTCTGCTCTGGCAAGGTAGGCCCTGAATTTCTGCCATCGAGCCTCTTTTCTGGCATCGGACTCTGAAAGCCTCGGCCCGGGCTGCCTCAGTACCCGTGAACTCTGACTTACTTCCAGCGCGGCCCACCGCGCTCAGCTCAGCCTGCTGCCTGCCAAGACTGACTATAACCTTCGAGTTATCTGTTCCGCCCCTCGAAAATGCATTCCTGCCTACTAGCTTCAGTAAACATCCCCCTCAGCTACGGGGCCAAAGGGCCGACCTGTCTCCGTGCAAGTAATTCACAGCCTCTGTTACCATGCTCCCATGGAAGGCCCCATGCCCCACGCTTCTCGTGCAGACACTCAGGCGCTTATACACGCACTCACAGTTAGTATAGAATAGCTTCTGCCCCAGAGACCTTTCCGTCAGATAATCTGGTTCCCAAACATCAGATATCAGATATGATAGAAGTACAAGTTGATCTGACATGCCAGACTTCTGTCTCTTTCCGTCAGTGTAAATGTCAAGTCCCCTGCACCCTTCAGTTTCACGTCAATCACACGTCATGCAGCTGCGCGCGCATCCAAGCTTCTGATTTCTGCTGACATTGCAACATTTCTGTTTGGTGCCACCCCCTAGTGACACCTACCTGTGACGTTTCTAGCACACACCTCCAGTTCACGCCTAGTCCACGCCTTCTGATTACGTACTAGTAACACGTGTATACTGTTATCTTGTCTTCTCTCAGCTGTTACGCCTACTGTACTGTTTTCTATGACATGAATTAAGTATATAAGCTATGTACTGTCAATAAAATGTAGCGCTCTATCCCTTCTTCCACCCCTGTGGTGGGAAGAACATGATATTCTGGTCTGGACCATTCCCTTTTGAGGAATAAAACCCCTAAGAACTCTAACACCACGGACTCTGATTCTTTCTTTCCGATTGAGTTATTATTGATTAAGTACTTACCTGCATAGAAATTAAGACGGTAAATTATATATATTTACATCATTTTGGCGCCCGAATAGGGACCCCTCCCCCACCTCACGCGCCGGTTGGTGCGTTGCAAGCTCTGTACCCTGCCATCAGTCAGACGGAAACTACGCGTACCGGCAGGATTTCCTGCATCTCCCTCTGGCCCACGGAGGTGACGAAGACTGCGATCAGTACCCAGACGAGGCGGTGAGGAGTGCGGAGGATCCCGACCAGAGCCTAGCCGAAAGAAGCAAGGTCCGAGGTGTCAAGAGGCCCACCAGTTTTCCGAAGTTTTCCGAAGTCGAGCCGAGTCGAGTCCAGTCCAGTCGAGTTTTCCGAGGCCTTCTGTTTCCGTGCTTCCCGGTGAGTACCATTGCTGGGACGTATCTAGACGGGTTTGGGTACACAAGTCCGGTCTGCACTGTTTTTAGACAGTGTATCTGTACTGTTTAGCAGTACATCCGTTATATAGGGTAGTGATATATGTCTTAAATGTCTTTTTATGTGATTAATGTCGTGGTATGAATGTGACCGTTTTTAAATGTGCCTTATTGTGTTCTTGTATAACTAGCTGTATTCAGTATTAAGTAGTTAGGGTTGAGCATTCAATGTTAAGTTAGCAAGATGCCGTTTTTCGACAAATTAAAGCAGATAGGAACTAGGAAAGGGATACTAGAGGAAGCAATTCCTATCCCCTCTAGGGACACTCCAGGAAACTTCATGTACCACAAGCATGGCATAGATGCCATATTATTTCTAGAGTTATGGGCCGACTATACTAAGCACCTAGACGAAAGACACAGATGGCCTGTTAACGGAACATGGGATGCCGAGTGCATCATGAAGGTGGAGGAAGTACTATGGAAAAAGAAAGCCAGACAATCCCAGAAAGACGCCATAGAGTTTTGGCGTAAGGAATCGCATAAGCGTGCTGAAAAAGCACTACGTAGAGAAGACAGACTTAAAGAATCAGACAAGGCCCAAGAAAACGAGTTAGTTACCGAGGGGATCCGAGTAAAAACAGAGCAAGTAGACCGCGCACGAAATAACCTCGTGAACGGTATGTATCTCGCGGCTGAGGGTTCGCCTGAGGCCATTTCTGAAATACCGAAAAACCTACCGCCACCATTAGTTCCAACTAAAGTAATGCATAAGACTACTAAAGACATATTCCTGAATTCCTATCTAGAGGATGTAGCACCCGCTTACACCAATCTGCCTGTCCGCGCCCTGCCTAACGACAGGGACGGGGGTGGTAACCCGCCCCAAGATCAAATTCCGCCAGTACCACAACAGAAACCTCCTGTTCCACCACCTCCACCACTTCCCGCACTTAAAATTGATCTACCGAAACCACTTCTACCTGATCCTACTAAAAGACAAGTTCAAGTTCAGATACAGACTCCGCCGAGAGATGATGCCCAAGTTTCCGCCTCAGGGGGTGCGGAAGGGGGTCTACACACCCCGCCATTGACACGCAGGTTACAGCTCAGGGACTTTCGGAGTCCTTTTACGTTCAAGTCTCCCAGCCTGGATGTATTCAAGGAAAACCTTTCAGTTTGCAGATATGATCCAGTACCCGGTAAAGACAATGTAATGATGATGGCATCACTACGGTTAAGATCTGCTACTGATTTCCTGCTATGCTATGCAGGAATGAGGGAGCGCCTAGATAGAATATATGAGTTTGTTCAGACAGGGAAAGACCCTGACAGTATTCAGGAGGCCATGGAGCGACAGAAAGTTGACGTTCAAGCACAGATACTACGTTTTTTCATAAATTGCCTAATAAGAGAACGAGACAGGCCTGGGACAGATCAGAGTGAATTAGATGCACTAAACAAGTGGGGTCAAAATATATCTGAAGGAAAACACGATAGGGGAACTTGCATAGCCAGTATGTACAAGAAAATAAGAAAGGCAGTAATAGATGTACACCAAAAAGAGAAAGAAAAGGCTTCCTCCGAGGAGGAAGAAGAGCTTGAAGAACCAGAAAAGACTACAGATACTATAGCGTATGTAGGTAAGGGAACTTACCTTAGGAAAGGTATCCGTCCAGAAAGCAAGAGAGTTTTCCTCTCTGCCTTAACAAATCCGAATTCTTCTGAACACCAGTTCCAGGAGACTGATAAAAGACTCCGAGACCGAGTGGGGTACCACATACTCAATTCGATGGATGAACAAGAACTAGCCCGGTCAGCCATATTATGGGCTGAAAATCCGGATATGTATAATGATGATACATTAGCGCAGACATTTCTGAACCTCTCCCCAGACGAACAGAAACTAGCAGGGGTATACATGATTCAGCACCTCCTCACGAAATACAGAAACCAACATTCTGATCCAGGTCCCTTACACGAAACATTAGAAGCACTACTCATGGATAGATGGAGAGGTTTAAGTACCAAGTTAATACAAATAATTCTAGAACAACGACATAGATATAACACTTTCATAAGCTCTGAATATGTTCCTGCTCCGCCCCCAGAAAGGAAAACGTATCACATGCAATGCCTGAGTGGCATTGAAAGTCAGAACCCCTTACGAGAAGTACACCCAGTTATGGGTGAGGATCATCTCTTGAAACGTGTATATGTACACACGCCACTGACTAAGTTAGAACTGTTAGAAATGAAGAAACTAGTCCCGAGCCATGATAAAGACCCTGCAGGTTTTCACAGAGAGCTTAAAGACATGTTATTGATGGGGGATTACACATATGATGATATCATGAAAATGTTAAAGGTACTACTGCCCACGGGCATCTACGAGAAACTAAAGGAAAAGGAATGGGAGGTGGGAGAGAAAAAGATTGTATGGGCAGAAATAGAAGACGAAGAGAATAAACGAGTCCCAGGGGTAGGCCTTGGGGACAAAACTAAAGCATTACCAGGTTTAATAGTACAGGTTCTGCCAAGATTATTGGCAACTAGAAAAGAAGACTGGGATGCAATCTCAGCATGTAAACAGAAGCCCGACGAAGATACTAGTGACTTTTATTCAAGATTCGAGAAATGTTTTATTATTAATAGTGGTCTTAAACCAAGTAGCGAATCGTACCCGCATCTTTTTGTATCAAAGTTAGTTGAGAATTCCCTGTTAGCAGTCAAAAATCGTGTATACAAGGTTGAGAGTACATGGCAAGCAAATACGCCATCCCAGATGTTACAAATGTTACAATACCATCAGAATAGAATTAGAGAAGAACAGGATCAAGAACAGAAACGTATGAAAGACACGAAAATGAAAATGTTAGTAGCACAGTCGGTCCACACGGACGGAAACAGAAAGGGTACGAACCAGACAGGTCACGTCGCAGGTCCCGTTAAAGGGACGTGCAATTATTGCAAGCAGCCAGGTCACTACGTACATGAATGTCCAGTTCTGAAACATAACATAGCGACAGGTAAAACTAAAGAGAGACCGCATCTACCTAGACAAGATCAGGTTCAGCAACAGACTTCACAGAATGCACAGCCCATGCAGAATACACAGCCTATGCATGCTTCATCTCATACAGCACAGACGGTAGCGGTACCACAGCCCACTGCCACGACTCAACAAGTTTCTCAACAGATGTACCAGTATGCCCAATCTGCTTACCCTGAGTATCAACGATACACATGAAACAGCCTAGAGAGGGAATTTGGCTTGCCTCTTATTGAAATTCCTGTAGATCAAGAAGGTCCTTATGTACACAGTCAAGTATTGGGAAAAGACAGAAAGTTTTTAATTGACACAGGGGCAAGCCGCACCACAATCAGCCATAATGAAGTCCCAGGGGCACCCCTCTCAGGCTCACAGAATGTTTCCCTTGGTTTTTCAGGACAGCCCATTGTAAATGAAGTATCGGAACCGGTACCCTTGGCTGTGGGTCCATTATCACGAGTTACAGACTTGTTACTTACGAACTCATGCCCAGAAAATCTGTTAGGAATTAAAACATTGAAGGCTCTAGGAGCTATAATCTGCTGTTCCCCGGAGGGAGTTAGACTCTTTCTACGGGATTTCAAGGGTCATTATGTGTTGCGAGAATTCGATGTCAGATTGAGAAATGTACCAGATCACCTGTGGGCAAAAGGCCCAACTGATGTAGGCTGTATGCATATCACACCATACCGTGTTACACTCAAGACAGGAGTTGTTCTACCACGAATCAGACAATACAAGTTACCACCCGATGCTGTAGTGGCTTTACTGGAAATCATTGAAGAGCTCATAGCACAAGGAGTGGTCGTAGAGACTGACTCCAATATCTGTAATTCACCTATCATTCCAATTCTTAAACGTACTGACCCCAATGCACCGCCAGTATATCGGCTGGTGATTGATCTTCGAGAACTGAACAAATGTATTGTACCACAGTACCCTGTGGTCCCCGATATCTCTTCCCTATTGACTGCTATTGATCCAGAAGCAACGTTCTTTACTGTAATTGATCTCAAGAACGCTTTCTTCAGTGTACCTATTGATCCAGAGAGCCAATATCTCTTCGGATTCAGTTTAAATGGACGAAGCTTCAAATTTTCCCGCGCACCTCAAGGATTCACAGAAAGCCCCAGCATCTATAGTCAAGCACTGAAAAGACAACTAGATTGTATTCAAATGCCAGTTAACACCGCTTTACTGCAATACGTCGATGATCTGCTGATCACCGCACGAAGTGAGCCCGAATGTGAACAAGCATCACTGACAGTTCTACATTTTCTGGCAGACAAGGGACACAAGGTGTCTCCTTCGAAGCTTCAATTCTGTGTTCAGCAAGTTGTGTACTTGGGTCACTTGCTGTCCAAAGTGGGGAGACAGCTCACTCCCGATCGCATTCAGTTAATTGTAAATATGCCACAACCACAGACACAAAAGGAAGTGCGGGCCTTTATAGGCCTCACCTCGTACTGCAGACAATGGATTCCTCAATATGCATTTCTAGCTAAACCACTCATCCAGTTAACGACGCAGGAGGCAGCAACTTCGACTGTCCTCCCTTGGACTCAGGAACATACACAAGCCTTTGAGGAATTAAAGAAAGAATTATGTCAAGCACCAGTTTTAGCGACACCATGCTACAGAAAACCGTTTACCCTTTTTGTTACAGAACGTGATGGTACAGCATTGTCTGTCCTCACTCAAGATCAAGCAGGTTCACATAAGCCTTGCGCTTATTTTTCTAGTACATTGGACTCAGTAGCCCAGGCACTCCCTGCGTGCTTAAAGTCAGTAGCAGCAACAGCGTTAGCAATAAGACAGAGCGACTCAATTGTTTTAGGCCATCAGTTAACAGTACAAGTTCCACATTCTGTAGAGGTTCTGTTAAACAGAACCCAGACTCAACACTTAACTATAGCACGACTGACAGGTTACGAATTAACGCTATTCCAGCCACACATAGAGATCAGACGCTGCAGCATTCTGAACCCCGCAACACTGTTACCTACAATTATGACAGATCCAGCCCCGCATGATTGCATAGAGATCATTAATGCAGTAACAAAGCCCCGACGAGACTTAACAGATGTTCCATTGACAAATCCAGACCTGACACTTTATGTGGATGGTTCATGTATGCGAACAAGTACAGGAGAATTAGTAGCCGCATATGCAGTGACCACTGAAACCGAAGTTAAAGAAACACATCGTATTGACACACTGTCTGCTCAAGCAGCAGAGCTTATTGCTCTGACCCGAGCCTGTATTCTAGCCAAGAACAGAAATGTCAACATATACACTGATTCCCGTTATGCGTTCGGAGTTGTACACGACTTCGGCATGTTATGGCAAGAACGAGGTTTTCTGACCTCTCATGGTGCCAAGATCCAACATGGTCCCCTCATTCAAGCACTGTTAGAAGCAATACATCTGCCTTCAGGCATATCCGTCATGAAGTGTAAAGCACATATTAAAGTTACAGATTCTGTTTCCCAGGGTAACGACCTGGCAGACCAGACAGCAAAACATACAGCATTGACTCACACTCAGACAACTGACATGACAAAGACAATAGGACCGACACATTGTATGACAGTCAGGGATCCCACACTAGATGTTATCGATATTCAGGCACATGCTACCCCAGAAGAAATAAAGAAATGGATTGAACTAGGAGGGATTCAAACAGAACAAGGTTGGGTGACGAAGGGAAAATCTACATGGTTTCTCCCTGACTCTATGGTTCAAGTCATGATTAACACAGCACATAGTCCAGCACATCTAGGAGAAAAAGCGATGCTAGACAGTTTACAAAATCTTTGGAACAATAAACACTTACGAGCAGCAGCAAAACAGAAAGTGCGTACTTGCATGATCTGTTGTCAGTTCAATCCAGGAAAAAGCGTCCCTGTAGAGCAAGGTGGATTTCATCCTCCCGATCACCCTTTTGAAGTCCTCCAGATGGATTATATCCAGATGGACCGTTGTCGAGGATTTAAATATGTTCTCGTAATTGTTTGTGCTCTGTCCCGTTGGACCGAAGCATACCCAGTCCCAGATTACACTGCTCCGACCACTGCCAGGCAGTTGGTTCGTGAATTCTTCCCACGGTACGGCATGCCTCGTGTCGTGTATTCAGATAACGGTCAGCCATTCTCATCCGAATTAATGAAGGAAGTTTCTTTATTGCTAGGATACCAGTGGAAATTCCATTGTGTCCGACATCCCGAAGCCGCAGGCCTTGTAGAGAGGCATAATCAGACATTAAAGACACGACTTGCTAAAATATGTAAAGAGAAAGGGGTCGACTGGATAGTCGCCCTGCCAGTGGCACTGTTCTATATGAGGATGGTTGCCCATTCGAGATCAGGACTATCCCCGTACGAAGTGGTCTTTGGGAGACCACCGAATATGTGGGGGACGCCCATTCCGAAGAAAATTACTGATGTTGATTGCAATATGTTGACAGATTACCTTGCCTCCTTGATGTCTGCACTTCAATCATGTCGTTCACAGGTTGCCGCAGCCTTCCCTGACAACACTGATGTAAAGCCACATGATGTCCGTCCAGGTGATCTGATCCTCATAAGGAACTTCGACCGGAAAAGTCCGTTGGAGCCCCGCTGGAAATCGCCGAAGACCGTTCTACTTACTACGAGGACAGCGGTGAAGGTTGAGAGCAGGAAGGGGTGGGTCCATATGAGCCATGTTAAACTGTGTAATGAACTGAAATCCGACCCAGGCTCATCCACCCCTTCCAAAGACTGTATCGAGCCCAGTGACTTTAAAACTTCCGAACGAGAAAAAACTCCCCAAGAGGAGTACAGACTCAAGCTCCGATCTAGCAAGTCAGACAGTTTAATTGTTTAAGTCCTCCCCTAGGTGAATCGGTTAAATAGTTTCTGACATGTATCCCCTAGATCGAGATAGAGAGAGAGAATTCAAGAAACGTACATACTGTAAATCACTGCGTAGTCACTGTATAGTGACATTGTTAATAATGTTTTTTCTAAGTCTTCTGATAATAGTTGCAAGTATACTTCTCCCTATCTACTACCCTATTTTCAAGCGTGAACAATCTGCTTACAATGCCTCTGCTGAACACACTTTTAGCGAGTTACCTCCACATGAACTCTCCTACAGGCTTGCGCTGCGCAACAACACGTTCATTAGTATGCTACATCATTCCCATCAAACTAACAATGCTACGGACTGCTGGATATGTGGCCGACTCCCTCCCTACCAGAATTACAAGGGAGCTCTGCCCCTCTTTCCGTACCCGTTCACTCACAATGGTTCCTGTGGTGCATGGTTTAAAATAATTAATTCCGTAGATCCTGATATTGCTGTTTTCGACGGGGGCTGGGTTTGGGGAAACTTGAACTTGGTCCTGCTCGACGTCTGTTACCCTGATAAGGAGGGACTCCCCACTAGAATAGGAACTGATCTAGAAAATGAAGTATATGGACTAGGTAATTACACAATTAGCCTCATGATTCTCACTGTTGAAGCCGAAGCCGCACCAGTTCTACCCGTTATGTCAGTATTACCAGTCACTGGTGAATTATGTATCAGGAAGAAAGGTTCAGTACACTTAGGTCATAGCAAATGCACTACTGTGGTCGAATTCAGTGATCATGGTAAATCGTCCTTTAAAGCTATCCGTCATTCCTATTTTGTTTGTGGTCATACCGCATACATACGCCTACCTCCAGATTGGGATGGTACCTGTTACATTGCATTCCTTCTGCCACCTGTTTTCCTAGCTCCTCCTGATTACCACAGAAATACAAATCTAGTAAAGAATAGACTCAGAAGAGATATCACACTTGTCGACTACACAGAAACGGCATGGGAACAGTACACCGATTTTAATAAAGGATTCTTTTTCTTTTTAGGACCTGTTCAAAATAGTAAACTAATACGCAGATTAACTAGAACCCTTGAAGCAGTAGTGAATGAAACTGCCTCCGCCCTAGGTAACTTAACAGAAGAGCAGTCCGCCATGCGGGTTGTTGTCCTTCAGAATCGTCTTGTTATTGACGTCATCTTGGCAGATAGAGGCGGAGCCTGTAAGGTCATCGGGTCAAGTTGCTGTGTTTTCATTCCACAAAACGCACCATCTGTATATCAAGCTATTACACGTCTCCATAAAATTGCAAATCAGATACATCAGAATCCAGGCACCTGGACATGGTCCGGTTGGTTCTGGACAATGTTAACCGCTTGGGGATGGAAGATCCTATCCTTCCTAGGCATTGGCCTAGTCCTAGTATTCAGTTGCTGCCTGTGCTTACAGTGTGGGCCAGCGATTTGTGGACTGTGTGCCACTTCATGTATTGAACATTCCAGTTTTCTCTCACAACGTAAAAGAAAGAAAGAAGAGCAAATGATGTTACAAGAACAAACCGATCGATTCATGAGGATCGATATATCATGAAGGGTCCGTAGGGAACAAGGAGGGAATGAGGAAATATAAATTTTATGGTCAAATTGTGTTCCCTAGCGCGTACCCCACCGTCTCCATGTCCCAGCTTAAAGTGCATGTAACTTCCCTCCTGTGCCAGCTATGAAGACGCAAATACATTTGCGTCCAACGTTAACATGTCCTCTTCCAGATCCACCCTGAATGGATTAAATAGTCCGTTCCTAAGTATGCCATGCCAACGTCTTTTTATAGTATACTCTACATATTCTCTGCTCTGGCAAGGTAGGCCCTGAATTTCTGCCATCGAGCCTCTTTTCTGGCTTCGGACTCTGAAAGCCTCGGCCCGGGCTGCCTCTGTACCCGTGAACTCTGACTTACTTCCAGCGCGGCCCACCGCGCTCAGCTCAGCCTGCTGCCTGCCAAGACTGACTATAACCTTCGAGTTATCTGTTCCGCCCCTCGAAAATGCATTCCTGCCTACTAGCTTCAGTAAACATCCCCCTCAGCTACGGGGCCAAAGGGCCGACCTGTCTCCGTGCAAGTAATTCACAGCCTCTGTTACCATGCTCCCATGGAAGGCCCCATGCCCCACGCTTCTCGTGCAGACACTCAGGCGCTTATACACGCACTCACAGTTAGTATAGAATAGCTTCTGCCCCAGAGACCTTTCCGTCAGATAATCTGGTTCCCAAACATCAGATATCAGATATGATAGAAGTACAAGTTGATCTGACATGCCAGACTTCTGTCTCTTTCCGTCAGTGTAAATGTCAAGTCCCCTGCACCCTTCAGTTTCACGTCAATCACACGTCATGCAGCTGCGCGCGCATCCAAGCTTCCGATTTCTGCTGACATTGCAACATTTCTGTTTGGTGCCACCCCCTAGTGACACCTACCTGTGACGTTTCTAGCACACACCTCCAGTTCACGCCTAGTCCACGCCTTCTGATTACGTACTAGTAACACGTGTATACTGTTATCTTGTCTTCTCTCAGCTGTTACGCCTACTGTACTGTTTTCTATGACATGAATTAAGTATATAAGCTATGTACTGTCAATAAAATGTAGCGCTCTATCCCTTCTTCCACCCCTGTGGTGGGAAGAACATGATATTCTGGTCTGGACCATTCCCTTTTGAGGAATAAAACCCCTAAGAACTCTAACACCACGGACTCTGATTCTTTCTTTCCGATTGAGTTATTATTGATTAAGTACTTACCTGCATAGAAATTAAGACGGTAAATTATATATATTTACATCACTAGGATTGTGGTCCCTGCTTGAAAAGGGTGCATACCTCTGCCAACCAGAGAAATCAATTTCCAACAGGAAGCGATTGCGAAGATATTATTCTTAACTGGTAGAGCTTCATGGATATCTGTCTCTTACTGGCAGGTAGTTTAGTGTTAGGTACTCCAAATTAGCCAGTTACAGCCCTCAAAGTTTCAAAAGAAAAAAACAAGAAAACCACCACAAACTCACTTTTCTTTACCTATTTCACCTACCTGAGAAGCCTGATACCCATTGTGCCTCAGCAAGGCCAACAGTATTCAGATAAGATGCCTCTTGTGTCAGCAAAATTACTCTGTCAATAACGTTTAAGAACAAGCATTTACAATGCAATAGGTCTCGCAGCATTAAAGTTTGAGGTATTGGCATTGTGTATGACAATGCGTTGCATACATTTTTGCGAAAACACTGAATTGGTGTATAAAGATGATTTGCAAACTGTCAGATGTTGCTCAATAATGAGAGTTGGGAATAATTATGCTATGCTATCTTTTGCTATCCTGTGCTTTTTTATTATGCTGTGCTGTGTTTTGTTATGCTATGCTGTGTTTTGTTATGGTATGCTGGTGAGGGTGTGGGGGTGTGAGGGTGTGGGGGTGTGAGGGTGTGGGGGGTGAGGGGGTGTGAAGGTGAGGGTGTGAGGGTGAGGGGGTGTGTGAGTGGGTGTGGGGATGAGGGGGGGTGAGAATGTAAGGGTGAGTGAGGGTGTGTAAGTTTGTGAGGGTGAGGGGGTTTGAGGGTGAGGGTGTTTGAGGGTGAGGAGGTGTGAGGGTAAGGGTGAGGGGGGGTGAGGTGTGAGGGTGTGTGAGGGTGAGGGTGTATGTGAGCGTGAGGGTGCGTGAGGGTGTAGTAGGGATAGCTTTGCATGTGACCTACTGGCAACTCTCTTGTGAGGTGTACAAAGACAGAAGGTAAAGAGTAATACACAGGAGCTTCTGAGCAAATCATGTCATGTCCCCACGCCCACAAATAAAAAAAACAACTGCGCCCTAACCTCCCCTCTCAATTTGGCACACATTACACCGTTCCACTCAATTTTGTAGTGCATGAATAAGAAACAACTTGTGTATGGCTTATACGAAAATGAAGGCGTGAGGAGGAACTTTGGTGTACAGGTGGAGAACATGTGCAGAAGAGCCTGGAAGGACTTGGGTAAAGAAGAGTGGGAAAAGCGAGGCAAACCTGCAAATGATCCAATATGAGCTGAGTGACTAACAGGGAGAGCAGACTGCGAAGAACAGTTCAGCTATATGTGACGAGGGAGCACATACGGCCTATTTCATGTTACCACTAAAGCTGCACGCGCCTCCGTAGCTTGTCTGAACCCTTGACCATCCCTTTAAGACTAGGAGTGGAGTTCCTGTAGCATTTGCCCAGAATCCCTCGTTTCTGTCAGGTACTCAGGCTGGAATTAGATTAGATCTCCACTCTTAAACTACCAACATTTACCCAGACACATTTTTTAGCGCTGAGATTAGAGCACCAACACAAGATTTCACACCAGCGCAGTTGGTAGACCGCACACATCTCCCCCCCTTTAATAAAATGTTCAGGCTACTCAGGTGTTCTGGCGCCGCAGCGCCTGCCCAGTTCCCTGGTGCTTGCAAGGACCATGCGGTCACAGGACTTCACTAGGGGTTGGCTGACATTCTAATTCGCTTCTTCTCTAATCCACCCCGGGACGAGGAACGATGATGTCCCAAAAAGGAGGCAAGTTTAATGTTCAGGTATCAAGTCAGTGGCAGTGCAGTCCTTCCTGCTTTGGAAGAAGCCGCTGCGAGCACCTGTTGCAACCAGGCAACAGTGCATGCATCTTTTACTCAGTTTATGGCTGTAAACACAGAAATGATGCTGCTAATATTGTATCTATTACACTGATGGACTACGGAGCCCGTCGGTTGCTCCCTAGCGCTGCGAAGTGTCCCCTGGAGCTATGTTTAGAGTGATGGAAATCAAACTCACAAATATATAAATACTAAAAGCAGTGCTGGTCACTGGAATAGCGCACTCTAGTTCCCTGAGGATTGCTGGGACTCGGACAGGAGCTTTTTGAAAGCTACACAAGAGCCTCCTGATATATATGGTGAAACCCGAGGTGCTCAGATTATTACATGGGCAAACTACTGACACCATGCGCTGTCCTTAGAAATACAGACACATTAACTAGCTAATCTCACATTCGGCAGAATCACTTATCAATATTAGTGTTGTGTTTATATAGCGCCTCATACTACACTTCTGCTGTTTCTTAAATCACTGCAAATTACCAAAGTTGATATCACAGATTGAGTGGTACTCACTGACAGTGCGGCCATACTCCTGCCTTTGGGTACAGCATGAAGGATGGCCTCCTCTGCTGGAAACTGCCGCGCTCTGCTTTGGCAGTGACAGGGCAGTCGCCTCGGGCCTTTATACACTTCGTGCTTGGAGCTCCGATCTGTGTGTTGTAAAATGGGCGCTGCGGTTGCAGACCGGGCCAGGTTGATGTGCTGCATACCAAAGTGTCTGTTTCCTCAACAGCGGTCAAAGTCAAGTCAAAGTCAAAAAGTAGCTTTATTCGGTAACAATTTAGAAACCATAAAAGCACATGTTAAAAAAAGTACAAATACAAATTACGGCAGATTCATTAAATACATGATTACTTCAGTTAAGATTGATTAAGCATTATATGCTGTACAAGGAGAAATATGAAAAACGGACAGCCACTAATTACATGACTAAGATCAAGAACACAAGTTCATTGATAGTCTAAATCTTAAAACACATTTTAAAAACAGTGAAACACTAAAAAGGGTAAGCTCATCCTCCAACATTTGCAGTCTTAACAGGGCCGGTCTGCATTGTCCTAAGCAGGGCCGGCGCTAGGCATGGGCAGAGTGGGCAGCCGCCCAGGGCCTCGCGGCTGTGCTACTGTGAGGGGGCCCCCCCACGGGCCCATCAACCTTTGAAATGGTGCCATTGTAAGAGTAACAGGTGGGGAGCCCCCTCCCTTGGGGTTTGCAGCCGTGGTGCAATGAGCGAGGCCCACGGCGGGGGGCCCCCTCACTCCCCGGCTGCCATGGACTGAAAGTGCAATATGACACCCCATCCCTTTCAGATGCTGCAGTGCAGATTGGGCCCTGATTAGCCTAATCGCCGCATCTGCATAAAAGCAGTTAGGGAGATGCTTGAATTGGCGTGAGGTGTGAAGTGAGCCCTGCCCCTGCATGAAAGAAACGCAGAGCAACCTGCAGGGCTCACAACACAAAACCATAGAGTGATCTCACATTACAAAAGGCGCTGCTCCTTCTATGGAAGAAATGGATAAAGGGTTTATTATTCTTTTCTTTTTTTGCAACTCTGTTTTTTTTTTCTCAAACAAGCATGTTCATCCAAAACAAACATAAAAGGAGTTTAACATAAATAATAACTACAGGTTCGAGGCATATGGGCTGCAGATGGTACATTATGAATAGATCGCCATCTGGTGTTGGGCTCGGATGATTGCACTTTGTTTTTCTCTTGGAGAGTCTTTTGTATGTTGGTGACTCCTCCCTTAGTTGGTAGTGCGCATGGGCATCGGCTCCATCCTTAGATTGTTTTTTTCCGCCATCGGGTTCGGATGAAGATCGAGACGCTCCAGATCAACTTCAGAAGAAAGTGATTTTTCGGCGCGTATTCCCTTTCCAATTCGACGGTATTGTTAGCGAACGCGTTCTTTTCCATTCCGACGCGTTACAAATTCAAAATAGAAGAGAAAAACTTGGATCTACGTCGAAGAACAGGAGACCTTTCTCGACGCAGTCAAGCCCGGAGTCCATGGAAAGGACTCCATTCAAAAAATGTCCATCGTGTGGTGCTAAGTTCCCACACAAGGACCTACACGAGGTGTGCAACCTCTGTCTATCGCCTGAACACGAATCCAGGGACTGCGAAGCCTGCGCAGCATTCTCCTCCAAGCTAACGATTAGAAATCGTCGAGCCCGAAGATACGAGGCTTCCAGAATGCAGGCGGAGGCAATCCCGGAGCTGTTCGGAGACGAACAAATCGAGGAAGAAGAGGACCAGTCGGGTCGGAAGGGGACCAGTCGGAGGTTGAAGAACTCTTCGAGCAACAAACCGTGAGTGACGACGTCCCCTTACCGAAAAACCGACCCCGTGCGGTAACGACCCCGCCCTCGGGCCCGGTCAAACCGCTGAAAAAAGTTTCCGACGCCCCGCCTTCGGGCCCGGCAACGAAACCGAAACTGAAACCGAAACACTCGGAATCCCACCACGTCGGATCCGAGAAAAGGACGTCATCGACTTCGACACCGAGGCTGCATACAAAGGAGAGCTCGGTATCGAAACATTCCATGTCGAAAAAGAAATATGATGTATCGCCCAAAAGACACTCGATACCCAAAAAGTCGGAATCGAGCAGACATTCGGTGTCGAAAACAGAAAGATCTGAAGATCGAAAACAAAAACAGCTCTCGGAACCAGGACCCTCGGTACCGATTCAAGAGCAACAAACAGATCCCAAACAAAAGATCTTGTTTATTGACCCACAGACTGGGAAAGTGGTCACGAAGAAGAGAAAGAGTGAACAGTCAGAAGATAAACCTCTTCCTTCAAAAAAGAGAACAATGGGGACGAACATAACTCCTCCTGCTTCTCCTCGTCCTAGAGACACACCCTCTTCTCCTATTCCTCACAATAGGCCACATATTCCTACACCCTCCACACCAAGACCAGCTACACCTCAATCAGATGTAGACAGTGATATAGGGGAGGGAGAACCTCAAGGGGATGACGAATCTATCCAAGATGAGGAAGATCCATGGGAAAATTACGATGTAGGGTCAGATGAGGACAACGACCCAGAGCTATACCCCTCAAAGCCTTCACCACCTGATGATAACACAGGTTTTGTGCAGCTCATTAATAGGGCAGCAAAATATCACAAACTAGATATGCACACAGAACCTCAGATAGAGGATTTCTTGTTAGAGACTCTACCTAGTGCACAGAGAACATCAGGTACTCTTCCTATGCTAAAGGGTCTTCTCACTCACACAGAAGAAATATTCGAAAACCCAGTGAGAGCCAGGGTGTTAAACCCAAGAATCGATAAGAAATACAAAGCGGCTCCAAAGGACCCAATATTTATTAGAGGGCATGTACCTCTAGACTCGCTGGTGGTCTCAAACGCTCGTAAAAGAGCAAACTCATTATCTACAGGAGAGGCTCCGCCACCAGATAAAGAGTCGAAGTTAATAGATGCATCAGGCAAAAGAGTAGCATCACAGGCAGCGAATAGCTGGCGTATAGCTAATACACAAGCACTACTCGCACGTTACGACAGGGCACATTATGATGAGTTAGAAAAACTTCTCACACATCTTCCAAAAGAACATCAGAAGAAGGCAGACCAATTAATACAGGAAGGTAAAATAATAACCAATACTTCCATTAAGTGTGCATTAGACGCAGCAGACACTGCAGCAAGGTCTATTAACACTAGTGTCATGCTAAGAAGGCACGCGTGGCTTAGAATCTCAGGATTCAAACAAGAAGTTCAAACAGCCCTACTGAATAGACCATTTGATCAGAAGACATTGTTTGGTTCAAGTACAGACGAGACATTAGAAAAGATGAAGAAAGATACGGAAACGGCTAAGTCAATGGGAGCATTGCAACAGCCAACGCACAGAGGTTCCTTTCGTAGATCCACCTATAGAGGGGGCTCAAAAAACACAGGAACAAATCAGCAATCCACATCTTTCACACCAACATCACCCAGAGGTAATTCAAGAGGTAATTACAGAGGTAACAACAATAAGGGTAGAGGCCGCGGAAATAATAACAACCGCAACGCCTCAACACCAAAACAGTGACTTCATAGATCTCCCCCCAGACCACATAACACCTGTCGGGGGACGTCTATCACAGTTCCTACCTGTCTGGGAAAACATCACGTCAGACAAGTGGGTGAGACAAATTATCCAACATGGTTATTGCCTAGAACTCACAGCTACCCCACCAAACATCCCCCCCAAACAGCGTCCAATGAGTCAGGATCATCTGACATTGTTAAGAGAAGAAGTGCTAGCACTTCTACAAAAGCATGCAATAGAGAAGGTCCCAAAGGATCAACAAGGAACAGGAGTATACTCTCTATACTTCCTGATCCCCAAAAAGGACGGGTCCCTACGACCAATATTAGACCTCAGACCTCTCAATGCTTACATAAATTCGGAACACTTCCACATGGTCACGCTCCAACAAGTACTCCCTTTACTGAAGAAAGGGGACTTTCTTTCTACACTGGATCTAAAAGACGCTTACTTTCATATCCCAATTCACAAAGCCCACAGAAAATACTTAAGGTTTGTGTTAGAAGGACAACACTACCAGTTCAAGGTCCTTCCGTTCGGTGTCACAACAGCACCGAGAGTTTTCACAAAATGCCTAGCTGTGGTGGCAGCACACCTAAGAAGACAACAAATACATGTCTTCCCATACTTGGACGATTGGCTAATAAAGGCCAAATCAAAGGAGGAATGTCTTCACAACACACAGAAGACAATTCAACTGCTGCACCACCTAGGGTTTACGGTGAACTACAAAAAATCACACCTGCAACCAAACCAGATCCAGCAATACCTGGGGGCTACAGTAGACACAGAAAAGGCAATAGCATACCCCAACCCAATCAGAGTACAGACAATGGTCGGGTTAATACAAAGATTTCAACCACAACACTCACTACCAGCACGAGTGTTTATGCAACTATTAGGCATGATGTCCTCTTGCATACTGCTAATACCACATGCCAGACTACAAATGCGCCCACTACAAGAGTGTCTAGCGACACAGTGGAATCAGGCTCAAGGTCAGATTACAGATCTGGTGTTGGTAAACGACCGGACGTATCGCTCTCTGAAGTGGTGGAACACAGAAAACATTTCCAAAGGACGGTCGTTCCTAGAGCCAATTCCACAAGTAATAATAACAGCGGACGCATCGCTCTCCGGATGGGGAGCGCATATGGACAGATACACAGTACAGGGGAAGTGGAGTGCGCAGCAAAAGAAACTGCACATCAACTACCTGGAACTATTAGCAATATTTCTAGCACTAAAAGCTTTCCAAATGCAAATAACAAACAAGGCAGTCCTGATCAGAACAGACAACATGACTGCAATGTATTATATTCAAAAACAGGGGGGGACACACTCTCTCCAACTGTCCAAACTAGCACAGGACATATGGAGATGGGCCATTCCTCAAAAAAAATCTACCTGTTAGCGGAACACCTACCAGGAATTCAAAATCAAATAGCAGACATCCTAAGCAGACAGTCAGAACAAGTTCACGAATGGGAACTGCACGACCAAATACTACAGCCATTCTTCCAAAAATGGGGGCAACCAGAGATAGATCTGTTTGCAAATCATCAGAACGCAAAATGCAAACAATTCGCATCCAGGTACCCACACCAAAGGTCCCAGGGCAATGCACTGTGGATAAATTGGTCCAACAAATTTGCTTACGCGTTCCCTCCTCTACCACTAATTCCATTACTGGTGAGGAAACTGCAGCAACACTCAATGACAATGATACTAGTGACACCCACGTGGGCAAGACAGCCGTGGTTCACCACGCTGCTACAACTCTCACAAGTACCACATCAAAAGCTAAGGTTATTACCCATGCATCTTACACAGAACCATGGAGAAATAATGCACCCAGATCCCAAACAACTGAACCTAGCGATCTGGCTCCTGAGGTCATAGAGTTTGGGTATTTAGATTTACCACCAGAATGCATGGAAATCATTAAACAGGCAAGACGTCCTACCACCAGAGCATGCTATGCAGCAAAATGGAAGAGGTTTGCTATACACTGTAACAGTAAGCACATCAACCCTCTGGACGCATCCACTAAACAAATCATTTGCTATTTATTACACTTACAGCAATGTAATCTAGCATATACCTCTATTAGGGTTCATCTAGCAGCCATAGCGGCGTACCTACAAAACAGGCAACACCTGTCACTGTTTAAAGTACCAGCAATTAAAGCTTTCATGGAAGGACTCAAAAGAGTCATTCCACCAAGAAGACCACCTTCCCCAGTCTGGGATCTCAACATAGTGCTTACCAGACTAATGGGGCCACCCTTTGAACCTATGCATAGGTGTGAAATACAATTCCTCACATGGAAGGTGGCCTTCCTCATAGCTATCACGTCACTTAGAAGAGTAAGTGAACTGCAGGCTTTTACGATTCAAGAACCATTTATGCAGCTACACCAAAATAAAGTGGTTCTTAGAACAAACCCAAAATTCTTACCAAAGGTTATCTCAGCATTCCACATCAATCAGTCAGTGGAATTACCGGTTTTCTTTCCAAAACCACAAACAGTAGCGGAAAGAGCCCTACATACACTGGATGTTAGGAGGGCCATATTGTACTATATAGAGAGAACACAAACTTTCAGAAAGACAAAACAGCTATTTGTTGCGTTTTCTCCCACACATAAAGGCAATCCCATCTCCAAAGCGGGCATTGCCAGATGGATTGTAAAATGCATTCAAATATGCTACTTAAAGGCAAAGAGAACATTAACTGTTCCTCCTAGAGCTCACTCTACACGTAAACTAGGAGCATCTATGGCATTTCTGGGAAACATTCCACTAGATGACATATGCAAAGCGGCTACCTGGGTTACACCGCACACTTTCACAAAACACTATTGTGTTGATGTGCACGCAACACAACAAGCTAGAGTGGGACAAGCAGTATTAAAAACATTGTTTCAGACAGTTGCAACAGACACAGGCGACCACCGCTAGGGAGAGAACTGCTGTATAGTCTATTCATAATGTACCATCTGCAGCCCATATGCCTCGAACGGAATATGCTACTTACCAGTATGCATCTGTTCTTGGCATAGAGGGCTGCAGAGTGGTACATGCCCTCCCAGCCTCCCCGGAAACCTGTGTCTGTTCCAACATTATCTTATTTAGATACACTTACATGGGCACTCTTATCTGTATTCTACTATACTACTCCATCTAACCCTACTATGGCAAAACAATCTAAGGATGGAGCCGATGCCCATGCGCACTACCAACTAAGGGAGGAGTCACCAACATACAAAAGACTCTCCAAGAGAAAAACAAAGTGCAATCATCCGAGCCCAACACCAGATGGCGATCTATTCATAATGTACCACTCTGCAGCCCTCTATGCCAAGAACAGATGCATACTGGTAAGTAGCATATTCCTTATAAGCGCTTGGTGTTTTTTATTTTCATGTAATTTACATGAACCGAAGGAAGAATGAGCAATTCGCTCTTTAAAAGCTAAGTTGAGATGCTAACATTCAGTTAGGGGAAACGATGGGGGGGTGATCCCACATCCATCCTTATCACCCCAAGGGGAGTGCAATGAACCCTCCAAGATACACGCAAGTCATATAACCCCTCAGGCCACTCACCATTCATTGCTTTACGCATCTGAAAAGTAATATGAGAGCAGTTGTGTAACACAAAATGATGGGGTCCCTCACTGCAGAATGTGATAATGGGCCCCAGAGTCTCCCACATCTCACAGATATTAATTGGCCCTAGGCTGAATAAGAGGCCCCTGGAGGGATGGGGCCCTCAGAAGTGTTGTGGGCACATCTGTGCTGCAGGGGACTGTATTGCGCCCAGGCACAAGACGTGAAGCAAGGTAAGAGGCCGGAGAGAAGAGTGGTGAATAGCAGGGTATGTAGGGGAGAGGTGGAAGCTTGAGAGGCAGAAACAGTGAATGGAGAGTAGAGGTGATAGAGATAAAACATGAAGGGGGAGATTTTCAAACCTTTTGTGCAGGTTTTGCGTCATAAAAGACGTTAACAAGCGCACATTTTTTTTGCTGCTATTTTCTTTCCAGCGAAAACTTGTTTTGTGCTGGAAAGCACCCTCTAAGTAGTGCAAAGAAGCGCAAAGCACTGCTTTGCGTTACTTTGCGCCGAGGGGGTGGTACATGGGCGTGCCCATGTAACCACCCATGCCCTTTGATGCAAAACCATATTTACAAAAATTTGTGAACATGGTTTTGCGACAAAAGTTAACGCCCCTTCAAAGGAGGCGCTAACAAGAGAAATGCTTTCATTTCTCCATGCTTTACGACTTTGCATGCGCACTACACTGCGCAGCAGGTATGCAAAGTGGGAAAAGCGTAGTATCGTACCCAGCATAGTATTTTGCACAAGAAGGGTACCCTTCTGTACAAAACCTATGCAACACTCATGCACACACCCTAGCGCTTCAGCGCTAAGGTGTGTGCATGGCGCACAGAGCTGAAACGAGTGACGGTGCAAGGGAAAGGGGGAGGAGAGAGCCAAGTGTTTGAAGATATAGTGCTCTCCTGCTCCCTGGCTGTCGCGCAGGGCAGCGCAGCCGCACAGGGGGGGGGGAGGGGGAGGCTGCGATGTGTCACATGACTTTTTTCGGAATATCCCCAAAAGAGTTGAGAATGGAGGGGCGAGCTGGGCATGAGGGACGCAGAACCCGTGAACAAAGTAGAAAAGAAAGATGAAAGGCAGTGCTTGGATAGGCGAGGTAGATATAAGAGAAGCAGAACCCTCAGGAAAACTTAAGTGTCATAGAGAGGGAATGGTGAGTGTTGGATATAAGAGGGCAAGACAACCAAGAGCAGGTAAGAGGCTAGGGTAGAGAGGCAGGGGAGAGGTAGAACCAATGAGAGAAGGCTAGAGACTGCAGAGAGATGAGATGTGAAGAGCTCAGCAGGTAGGTAGGAGGTGGGTGTAATATAGGCAGGATTTGTGAGAAAGGTAAGAGACAGTAGTTAAGATAAAGTGAAGTGTAGAGCATGGAAGGGAGACATGAAGTTATGAGACAAACAGTGAGACAAGGTAAGAGGTAAGGGGATCAAAGAGGAGAGGTGGATGCAAAGGGGACAGACCAGCAAATAAATCTTAGGAGTCTGAAGGAAGAAATGAGAGAAGAATGGCAGTACATGGATGCGGTATGTAGATGTAAGAGAGGCAGAACAATCAAGAAAGCTTATACAGAGAAGAGAGAGGGAAGGATGAGATGTGGATGTAGAAGGCCAGAATCGGTGAAAAAGGTAAGAGGCGGGGGGGGGGGAGATGAGGCATACAGCATCGAGGAGAAAGATGGATATAAGGACATAACGAGAAAGAGAAGCAACAAAGCTGGGGATAGCAGAGAGATTGATGTAAAAGGGGCAGAATCCATGAAATAAAGTTTGAGGAAGAGATGATAATATGAATGAATAATGAATGGAAATAGGTGGTGCAAGAGGCAAAATCTGTGAGAAAAGATTAGAGTGTTCAATAGGATGAAAATCGAGAGAAGATGGAAATGGGGCAGAACCAGTGACAAAAGTTATAAGGCTGGGGGAGAGATGAGCAGTGAAGATAGCGTAGTAGAGTTTGATGGAAGAGTGGCAGAATCAGCAAGAGGAGAGAGGAAGGAAGTAAGGGGAGAGTTGTATGTAATGAAGTAGGAGCAGAAAGAAAAGATAAAAGGAAAGAGAAGAAGTTAAAGGCATGGCTGGATTTAGGATGGCATAACCAGCAAAGAAGATAAAGACTGGGTAGAGAGTTGGGATGTGAAGAGTAGGACAGAGAAGATAGATGTGGATTTAAGAGGGGAGGAATCAGCAAGTGAATATCAGAGGCAAGGTGGAAAGATGAGAGGTAAAGAGTATAGCATGGAGGTGTGAGGGTCAAGATGGATGTAAGAGTGGCAGAACCAAAGAGTAAAGGTAAAAGGCTTGGGCATTGGTGAAAGATAATACGTTAAAAGGAGAGCATGCAGAATGAGGTGGATGTAAGAGGGGCTGAACCAGCAAAAGAAGAAAGTAGGCTGAGGAAGAGGTGAGGTAAAAAGTAAAGCACAGAGGAGAGAGGTGAATGTAAGTGGGAAGAATCAGCAAAAAAAAGTAGGACTCTGGAGGAGAGGTAAAATTGTCTTTGAACTAGCATGTGCTGCTAAGTACATTGAGCCTTCTGCCAAAGTTTTCAATTACCTGCCTCTTTATTTTCCAAGTGCCCTCTCATCCTCTTATTTGTGCTTTCTGTTTACTGGAGCATTTTCAGGTCGCTCACCCGAACCATCATGGATCCCTTTATGTTGATGTCCATGCCTGCTAAAACCAAATGCCTTAACCTTGAAATTCATTGGTGCAACTGGAGTATCCACTGTACAGCTATGGGACAGTCTGTCTTAGAATTTTATTCATGCACTAATCTGGAAACATTGGTTTTGGAGAGATAGAGGCATAGCTTTTAAACCCCGTTTGACGTGTTGCATTTCCACATAATACAGCTTTAAAATATTTGCACTTATTTTATTAGGGCTTTTTTTGTATTTGTAGCCATCTCAGTGATGTACACATTAGAGAGGTAGCTTATTGCAAAGCTACTTCAACAGTGCCAAAAATGATTAGTCAGTGGACACTTCTTATGATGTCACTTGCTGTGATACTACATTTTATGCAAATTAGAGGGGCCTCACTTGTTCCTATCCTGCCCGGGGCCCCACGAATCCTAGGACCGGCCCTGGTCCTAAGCCCCAATTTTTAATTAGATTGACAATGTACCTTTTTCTAATTGATGTATAAAATTTGCAGAAGAAAATGCAATGTAGGGTTGTCTGTTGTGATGCATCGTCACAGGGACAGAGAGGCAGAGTTTCTGACCAGATGTTTACCTCCGGAAAAGTCACAAGTCTAAAAAAGGTACCCCCTCGGAAACGAGTGAGTAGCATCCGGGTAAAACAGCTTAAAGTAAGTGATAAATATTTCTGTAGGCCAGGGCCATCTAGCAGCATATGACTGTGGATGACAGTTGATTTCTTGCCCTCCAGTTGCCACCTGCAATCTTCCAGGAGGGCAAGACAGGCTTCTTTTAGTTTCTGCCTAGAGACGCCTACCATGCCAGATGGGTTATCATAATAATCCTGGTGGCCTATAGCAATTAAAAAGCGTCTCACATATCTTAACCACTCTATTTTCATGCCCCCTTCGTGAGACATACAATCATTAATAATGTCCCTATTTAATCCTGTTTCTTTTGAAACCCAGACCCTATGCCTCAACAAGACCGGGCTCACCTTTATAAGGTCCGAGACATAAACAATACCCAATTCCTTGTGACAGACATATGTGGACATTGACTTTGGTACCGCCAGTAAGTACCTTAAAAATGCGTTTTCGCACGCCTGGATTTTTCTGGAATCCTTAATGCCCCAAACGCCTGCCCCATAGGTTACTGTGGACACACACTTTGCCTTATAAATGTCAATAAGGATTTTTACTGGTCTGCCTCCTAGTTTTGTAGCAAAATTTCGTACTGCACCAATGGCTCGGGAAAATGCTAACTTCCTTGCCATTGCCGCAGTGGCCCAAGACCCATTATTGTCAAAGTTAATGCCTAAATAGGAGAAGGTTTTGGTTGGTTCAATCTTTACGCCCTCCAAAAAGATATTGCACCGGACCCTATTTTTCCTTGGGCAGGCCATGCTAAATGTCTTACTGCTGTTAATTTTTAGGCCTCGAGCACCCATAAAATCAGAAAAAGAGTTGAGTGACTTCTGAAGACCCAGTTGCGTGCGAGCCATTATGACCGCATCATCTGCGTAAAGCAGGATGGGGACTGGCTTCCCTTTAACCTGTGGGTAATCCTGCTTATTTTCTATCAAATGGGATGCTATATTGTTAATATATAAATTAAATAAAAACTGAGCCAAAATGCACCCCTGTCTAACGCCTTTTTTAATTGGGAATTTAGAAGTACATTCCCCCTTTATACTGAAGCGGACTTTTGCTCCTGCGTCCCGGTATAATTGCTTTAAAAAATGTATAATAGTAGGATCGATTTCCAGATTTGAGAGGGTTTCCCATAAAGTTTCATGACTGACGCAGTCAAAAGCAGAGCTTAAGTCGACGAAAGTCATGAAAAGCTTGTCCCCCTTTGCCACAACATATTTACCAGTCAAGATTGCTAGATTTAATCCCTGCTCCACTGTGCCCAAACCTTCTTTGAAGCCGTACTGGTAAATGGAGAGGACACCCGTGTCTGCAGCCCATGACTGTAGCCTATTTAAAACCACCCTTCCCGCCACCTTCATTAAAGAATCTAATAAAGAAATGGGCCTGTCACATTTTGGATCTTGGCAGTCTCCCTTTTTAAAAATTGGTATCACTGTGGCTTCCTGCCAAGTTGTTATGAAGCCTATGTTGTTGGAGCAGTTTAACACATTGGTCAGGAGAGGGGCCCATAATTTATCATTTGATTTATTGATGTCATCTGGAACCCCATCCGGTCCCGGGGCTTTACCGCCCGAACTCTCGGCTATTGCCACTTCGATCTCCGAGAGTTCAAAATTTAAATCCAGGGGGAATGCAGCTGATGTAATACTTACCTCTCCTCCGCTACCCGCTATAACTCCCCCCCTGGTAGAGGGTCCACATCATATAGACTAGTAAAGTGATGCTTCTTCTATTACTGAATCGATACCATTATCCTTCTTCTCCTGGAAGAATGGGGCGTTCACTGCCTTCCAGAAGCTAATATTGTCTTTCTGGGTGCTAGCTTTATGCAGAGCCTCCCAGGCCTCCTGTTTTAAAGCTTTTTTCCTTTTCTTTACCGCGGAGTAGTAAGCACTTCTTGCAGTACGGATATCATCCGAATTTTTAGGTTCTTTCTTAAGTGCTAGTTTTAGGGCTGCATGTGCTTTGGAGCATTCCGAATTGAACCATCCCTTATTTTTATTGTTCTGTCTCCTAGTCTCTGTCCTTTCCAAGGAATTTTTTATCTCCTCGGAGATGTTTGAAAACGCCAGCATCACGGCTTCAGGCTTGCTAGGTACTGTGAGGCAAGTCTGAAAGTCCGCTGCTCTCTTACTAATTATAATCTGGAGAAAAGGGACAGGGTCAATTTTGCTCCACTTTAGGGCGTACCCGTTTTTCTTGGCTAAATTTAGCCTATAAGAATAGAGGCTATTTACTACTCCACTGCTTGCGTTTTTCGACTTAATAACTTCTAGTGAGAAGCTTAGTGGATAGTGGTCGCTGATAGCAATTTCTCCTGTTTTAAAGTCCACCAAGGATTGAGTGAAACTGCTCGAAGCCAGGACATAGTCATTCAGCGTGTTACTACCCCTGCCATTAAAGGTGGGTTTAGAATTAACCTGAGGATCACAAAATGTGTTCCTAAATGACAAGTGCATTTCAGCCATCGAGTTGTTTAAGAGGTTGCCCATGGGAGAGTGTGAGAAATGGGTGCATGGTTCGCCTTTATTATTTACTAGTCCGCAGATGTTGGAAACCGCCACCGGGCACAGCATGCAATTGAAATCCCCCACTTATATTACCCTATTTCCTGAAGTGCCTTCCCTATTTGGGTTAAGCAGAGTTTGAGTAAGACCCTCAACAACAGAACAAAGCTCACCTTGTGGGATGTTATTATAAAAATTCACGATACTAATGGTCTCATGACCCTCGGTGGTAAGTTCCAGCATCTGATAATACTTTGATGCAGAAGTAAATTTCTCCACATTTATTTTTGAAGTGTTCGAGATCAAACAACACAGCCCCCCTTTATTTCTGCCCCTGACTACTATTTCTTCAGGGGTATGAAAGGTACGGTACCCATTTATGTGTACGGACTCTAACTCCCACGTCTCCTGGAGGCAGATTATAGAAAAATCCCTGACAAAGTTCAAGAAAGTGAGGTCATTTAACTTACTCGACAGGCCCGCAATATTCCATGATGTACATGAAAAAGGCCTGCCTTTGTTTCCTGCCTCTTGAGTCATGTCTAAATGTGTCAATTTGCAATGCCCGTTCTGTGCCGGTTGGTGGGTAGCGACAGGTCTTAGTTGGTTAATCGGACAGATCTCAGTGGAGGATTCACCCCACCCCGGCCCTCCATCTGAGTGGTTACTACAAATTTGATCTCCTCTGTTGGAAACTAGTGATGGAGTTCCCTTGGGGATCTAGCCATATTAATTGGTCTAAATTGCGATTTGAGAATAGATTCCTGCTCCTCTGTTCCCCCCCTTGTTAAGGATTCAATGTGGGTTTTGGGGTCGGTCAGTCAATCAACCATTTCTAACACGCTGAACCTATTTTGGAGAGGTAGGTAATTCTCGAAACGTGAAAGGTCCTGCCTGTAGCCACCCACCCTATTCTGTCCGAAACCCACCTGTGACCATGTACCTGCATTCTCCCGATGGACTGGTGGTGGGAAAAAGAACAAAAGCGATTTGGTTTCTATCATTGTACCTTGATTAAGATTAAAATTGTGTTGGTCCCATGAACATATGAAATCCACAACGCGGGGGTCACTAAAATGCACCCGAACACAGTCCCCCCTAATTGATTTAGGTGAATATCCCACCCAGGGAGCCCTGCGCACCATCAGAATTCTGCTTCGCATATGAGGAGGAAGTGGCCTGTTTAAATTAAGCCAATGTGCTACTTTATTTTTTAAACAGGAGTATGACTCATCGGTAGAATTATTTAGTTCTGGCACCCCTGTTAGAACTACAACATACGGGCTCGATTGAGGGGGAAGAAGCACAGGTTTATTTCTCCTAGGAGTTTCTTCGAAAACAGCCCTATCTGATGTTGGCTTTTGAATAATGGGTGCCGCATGAGTTTTCCCCGAGAGGCCAGGACTTTGTGACAGAACTAATTCTTCATTCACAGCACAGGCGTTAGGTGCATTCAAGCAGGCATGCGTCTCTAGGTTTGGGAGTGAAAGGGTGGGTTGGACTGTCGGGCTATCGTTTCTTTAGCTACAATCGCTACATGATTTTTAGGCTTCCCAGCCCCCTTGTTACTTTTCAATCCCAGAGAGTCTCACTTCTAATGGGGTCAACAATGACTTCAATAATGATGCAAATTTATTAGGAAGAGAGTCCTCATTGAAACCAGCGCCATCTATTTCGCCCAGTGTCATAGGAATGTTATTTGCACCATCTTCGTGCTCTTCCCGTCTGAAACTATACGGGCCTGGATATGGAGTGTTTAATTCTACCGCTGTCTGGGTATCAGGTATATTAGGCAATAAGGTGGTTTTACCCTGGCCCTTAACAGATTTCGCCCTATTACTGTTTTTTACCACAGACACTGCCTGTTTCTTTTTTGGGATCACACCTTCCTTTCTCCCTCTTAGCTGTCTAGTATTGACTAGCTTTTGTGGGCTATCCTCTCCTATCTCTACTGACTCTTTTCTTAACTCAACATCAACTAACGTGTCGTTTGTTATGGGCGGGGTACAGGGAGAGGGCAAAAGGAACCATTCAAGCTGGAAGGGCTGTGTAAGAGCACTTCCACATCAGTGATAGATGTTCGATTTATGGGTTCAGGAGTGCGTGCGTTAGCTAATAGCTCGAAGGGATGACCTTTTCGCAAGTGCCAGGTCCTACGACACCCGCCTTTCCATTAGGATTATCCCCTGGTCTATCACAGAGTCAGTTCTTATTATGAAGTTGTCTAAGGTGCCCATAAGTAAAGAGCCCTCTAGAGTCTTGTTCTTTATCTCTCGTGAGGGCATTGCAAACGCCAATGTTCAGTTATATGGCCCACTTACTTCAGGACCGGGCGCCAGGGGTTAGAGGGGGCCCAGTCCAGTCTCAATCGGTCTCTAACGGGCTAAAACGGGCCCGCCCTTGACCCGGGCTTTGCCCGGCGCGCGCGTTCCGCGGAGCGGGAAGGGGCCGTAAGTAAGTACCACAGGTAGGCAGGAAGAGGCACCAGCTGCAGGTGATTAGGGAATGCTGGTCCTCGCAGTCCCGACCTCCCGCTCTGTAGGCCACCACAACGCGAAGGCACCAAAGTTCCAAACGATCCTCCGTGGCACCAAGGGTCCGGGAAGAATAAAACACTGCGGGCAATCCAAATCCAGAGACTGCTGCAAGCGGTCAAAGTCCATTAACAAGACGTAAGCAAAAACGAAACCTGCCGTGGGGTGGGACTTCCGTCTTCGGAAGCCCGCGCCCACGGAGTGCCTGGGCAGAAAAGCAGTGCTGGTGACGCGCGGCTCCCATGCCCGAGGGAGAGCCCCGCGGAGGATGCAGAAGTCACGAGAGGCGAGAGTAGGGCTTAGTTGTAGGGGGTAGGGGCGTGTGCGTGTGTGTATGTGTGGGGGGGCGGGGTCTCTGTATGTGTGTGTGCGTGCGTGTGTGTAGGTGCGCTCGTGTGTGTGTCTTTGTGTGTGCGCATGCGTAAGCAGGGGGAGGTGTGGCTGTGTGTTACAGCTTTCCAGGAGACAGGAGCTGGCAACAGCGAGCGGGTTCTCGTGCGCGTGGCCTGCTCAAATCGCCTTCTGCCAGAGTAGATGCGCGCGGCCAGGTACTGTCTCCTGGAAAGCTGCGTCGCTAACAAAAGGTCTCTGGTGAGACCGCGCTTTCGCGCGGTTAACGCCACGAGACCTAAAAATGTGGCAAAGTACATGAATCGAATGGTAGATGTAAATGAGACTGAAAAGGGCTATTTTGCAGATTTTCTCACAAGTAACCCTACTTAATTAACATGGTGTGTATGTCAATATGCATATGGAAGCAAAGCAAATAGTCATCAACAGGTCGTCCTTCGCTCCAACGACCCCAATTTCTTACTCCAGCATCACACGCCTGAGAGTTTGGTGGTGCAAGGGTTCACCAGAAGAGTCAACCCAACTGCTTACTGACTACCCCTTTTGACGGAGGGACCAAACGGATGGGAGCGTTTATCAAAAGACTATTCTCCTCAGCCAGCTTTGCCTTGAGGTCGTTCAACATTGTCCATCTCTTGGAAGTTATACCCACGCTCTTTGAACTGTGGTTAGTGTGTACTTAGCAGAAGTCCCAGAAGACCTATGGGCTTCCTTGGCCCGGATGGAGCCAAGTTTGCCATCTGCTCCGGTCTAGACGCCACTGATTGTCTTGCTCTGCTCGGGTCTGGACGCCACTGATTGTCTTGCTCTGCTCTGTTCTGTTATGTTGTTATGTTATGTTAGTGCTATTTGTATTGCGCACGGCTGCTCCAGCGAAGGAGCGTCCCGGCGCACCGACAAGGTGGCGAACACAACACAACAGGGGAACAGAAAATATTATTAAAAATGGGGGAGTGAAGAATTTAACAAAGCTCAGAAAATAAATGGGTTTTAGCGGCCTTGCGGAAGGAAAGCAGGTCACCAAGGGTCCGGAGTTTCAAAGGGAGAGCGTTCCAGAGTGCGGCTGCCCGCACCTTAAAAGAGCGACCCCCCACCCGACTGAGTTTGAACCGAGGGGCTACCGCTAATTCTTGATCCAGCGAGCACAAAGTGCGTCCCGGGATATAAGGGCGCAAAAGTTGGCGCAGTAAGGGGGGCGATAGGCCCTTCAGAATCTTAAAGGAAAGGCACAAAACTTTAAAGTGGATCCGCTGCCTAAGGGGTAACCAATGCAAGGCTGGCAAAGATGGACCGGCCGAGCAAAACCTAGGAAGACCTACGATTGCTCTGGCCGCAGCGTTCTGCACTCTTTGAAGTCGGGTTAACTCGGCCTGGTTTAATCCTATAAAAAGGGAGCTGGCATAGTCCAACCGAGCCAAAACCGTTGCTTGCACCACCAATTGACGAGTTGCGGCATCAAAGTATTTAAGGGCAGGGCGCAGATTGCGCAAGATGCTGAAGCAGCACGCCGCCGT
Organism: Lissotriton vulgaris; assembly: GCF_964263255.1. Lineage (NCBI taxonomy): Eukaryota > Metazoa > Chordata > Amphibia > Caudata > Salamandridae > Lissotriton > Lissotriton vulgaris. The sequence goes on along the minus strand of NC_141685.1, from coordinate 2,009,718,682 downwards.
CCTTTTGGTGTGGCCAACGAAGTTGAGGGAAGGGTCCAGCCAAACACCAAGATTTTTGATCTCCGCAACCGGAGTGGGGGTCGGCCCCAGCTCAGAGGGCCACCAAGTATCTCCCCATAGGTCCGTCCGCTTCCCAAAGATCATCACCTCCGTTTTTTTGGCGTTTAGTTGGAGACAGTTGGACGTCATCCAACCAGCCACCGCCCTGAGTCCTTCTCTGAATCTTGGGGCATCCACCTCAGAGTCCCCGCTGATCGTGACCGCTAGCTGGGTGTCCTCTGCGTACGACACCATGGTCATACCACAGAGCTTCACAACCTCAGCCAGCGGCCTCACGTAGATGTTAAACAACGTGGGGCTCAGTGAGGAACCCTGTGGGACCCCAAGAGACAGAGGATGACATTTGGACTGGTAGGGCGGGGACGCCACACAGAAGGAACGATCCCTGAGAAACGAACGAAACCACTGATGTGCAGTGCCGATCACCCCTATCTCCTCAAGACGTTGCAGGAGAATATCATGGGAGACCGTGTCAAAGGCGGCGCTTAGATCTAACAAAACAAGCGCCGCCGTTTGACCTGCATCCAGAACTACCCGCAGGTGCTCGACCATAGATAGCAATGCTGTCTCCGTACTGTGGCCAGCCCGAAAACCATTCTGGGTGTCGTCCAGAATGTTGGCACGCGACAGATGACCAGTGAGGGCGGTGTTAACATGCGCCTCCGCGAGTTTGGCTGGCCACGGGAGAAGCGAAATCGGGCGGTAGTTCTCCGATTTTGTAGGGTCGAGAGATGGTTTTTTCAAAATGGGCATTACCACCGCATGCTTCCATTTCAAAGGCACCTGGCCTGATGATAGCGACGTGTTGATTAAGTCGCAAACCGGGCGAGCAAAAATCTGGTCTCTGAACATTGGTGGCTTGAGCGGGTCGTCCGGCGACCCAGACTTAATTCGGAGAGCCAAGGCCGTGTAAGACTCCAAAGAGAGAGAGGGGAAAGAGTCTAGCACCACCTGATCCGGCAGGATGGGTGGCCCCATACTGGTTTGTGCAGTGGAGGGGCGGAAGGCCCTATATATGGTCTGGACCTTCTCCAGGAAGAAAGCCGCCAGCGCTTCACAATGAGTATTGGAGCTGATGGAGTTACCGGCAGGCTTCCTTGCCACAAGGTCTTTAAGGGCCTTAAAGATGGTTTTAACAGGGTTCCCACTACTACGAAACTCCAGAGCGTAGTATTCAGCCCGGGTTCTACAAACCGCGCGGTGATAAGACTTGACCGCAGCCATATACAGGGTTTTTTTGCTGCTGTCATACCTCTTCCTCCAGTCTCTCTCTGCACGTCTGCAGACACTTTTCAGAGCCCTCAGATTGCCATCATACCAGGGGCTAGGGGCGCGGGAGCCACACTTACTGGAAACCATCGGGATAAGGGAGTCGAGGGCCCTGGTTACCCATCCGCAGAAATGGTCATAACCAGACTCCACGTTCTCCGCTGCACCCAGTGGATCGTCAGTGAGAAGGCGATGGAGATCTTCCGCCTTTAATTTGCTCCAGCGCCGTCTGGGCATGGCTCGCAGTGGCACCTTAAGTGGGGCTTCTTCAAGAGGACAGTGAATGGTCACGAGTGAGTGGTCTGACCAGGTCAGGGGGAGGGGGGGGGGCACTGTAGCCCCTTCTAAGTTAGAGAAAAAGGGGTCCAGAATGTGGCCACCACTATGAGTGGGGTCCGAGACCAGCTGGAACAATTGAAGGGCCTCAAGGTCCGCCACCATCCCTCCCACAGAAGAAAGACACAAAGTGTCAAAATGGAGATTCAAGTCACCAATGATAGAAAAATTGGCAGACCCTACTGCTAGTGAACTAACCGCCTAGACGCCACTGATTGTCTTGCTCTGCTCGGGTCTAGACGCCAGTGATTGTCTAGGAGAAGCTACTGGGCAGGCCCGGCTCCAGGAATTTTTATTTGGGTGGGCCAAGGGTGCATTTGGGTGGGCCACTGCCGGCTCGATTTGTTGCATATATTTCTGGGCAGGCCTCCTTCAGGGCCCTCCTTTGTCTCTTCTTAGTCTTGCAAGGCCCAGTAAAACGAACGCTTTTCCAAATCTCTTTCTAAATATTATCACCCACAAAAAGTGTTTTTTCCATGTAATGTTCCTTTGATGGGAAGAGGAGGTTTCTGAGGTGGGAGTATCAGTCAAGTGACACTTCTCGGGCTCCCTCTGTGCGAGCCTTCAGGGAGAATCCCTCTTCGTTACTACCTCCACCTGACCCCAGACTCTGCAACACACTCCCTTACAGGCTTGAATATCCACTACTCCTCTCCAGTGCACATTATGCCACAGCTGACCTTGGGCGACAGCCCCATATCAGGCACCATCGGGCTCCACTTTCATTTTGCCGGTAAAAACATTAGAAAAATCACCTTCAAACTTAAAACATTGAATATAGCAGTAAATGTAATTAGCACACTTTAAAGTATGTTTCACAGTAGCCCTTATGACCTGATTGCTAATTAAATAAACAAAAACAGAAAGGCCATGACAGGCCCGCCTTTATCGCTGATGCCAAAGTCTTATTTGGCACCACACCAATAACCTCTTTCTCCTTAAATACCTTTACTACCACATTCCGAAAGTGCCCCTCACCCTCATCCCTCCATGACCCCCTATTGACCTCCTCCTCAGATTTCCTCACTGCCTCACGCCACAAGTGCCCCTCACAGCCCCATAGCCCCTCCCCCTCCTTGGAGAACAGTACCCCTTATATCTCTGTAGCCCCTCTCTAGCCCCTCCCACTCATGACCTCATCGTCTGACTCCCTCCCTACCACCCTCCACCAGTGCCCCTCATCTCTCCCCCTCCACCCCATGACCTCTTCCTCGGATTCCCTCACTGCCACCCTCCACAAGTGCCCCTCATCTCTCCGTAGCAACTCCCCCTCATGACCTCCTCCTCGGACTCCCTCACTGCCACCCTCCAACAGTGCCCCTCATCACTCCATAGCCCCCCCACTACCTCCTCCTCGGATTCCCTCACTGCCACCCTCCAACTGTGCCACTCATCTTTACGTAGCCCCTCTCTCATATGCATTTTATTTGTTGTATAGTGCTACTCATATCAGTGTAGTGTGTGTCAGTACTTTACACCACACACACATTATACAGAGACAATGAATCATACAAGTATGTAAATCAGTCTATAGGGAATGTCACATAAACCAATGAGGATTACAAGGTGTATGAATCACATGTCATCCAATACTGGTGGGTGGGTTATTTTAAGAGGGTTTGGTCTGGGGAAACAAAACCTTAGGATTTAAAGAGTATTCCATGGGGGTCAGCTTTACTGATAATAATGTATATCTGTCCAAACATACTCATTTTAGCAACATTAGAATAAAGAAAGACTGGGGAAGTTCTAACTATATCACAAAACAAAAAATGCGAAGTACTAACTATACCATTCATATTTGTAGGCAGCTCTTAGATGACAGTTCATGGGTCACTGTCCTATGATAGGATTGTAACTTCTGAACTGCAAGTAACACATGGGTCTCTGTGACAAACGCAGTAACCCACTGAGATAATATCCAGATACAATACAGTTCATCTGCATTTAAAACTACTAACTACTAACAAACAATTGATTGCTCTCCAGAATGTTCATTAATCACTAGCGTTATCTGGGCATTTTGTAATGTCTTATTGTTGTCCTGCACCGGCCATGATCAAGATAAAATGAAGCACACACGAAGTATGTGTCCTGCTGGGCCTGTGCAGATTTCAAAAAGAAAAAAATGTAGCAACACATTCTCTTACCTACTCCATTAGTAGAAAAAGAACGCAGCAGGACAGAAGGCAAAGGTTACCAAAGGTTACCAGTGTCAAAGAAAGGATTCGTCACCTTTCCCCATGCCGAGATGAAGGGGTGAAAAAAGTAAACAAAGCCTCGTTAACATGTTAATTGTCTTCAAAGACCTGTGAAGTACTCGGGTGCAGGGCTGCGATAACCTCTAAAACTGTCTGTGTGTGCGCGCCCGGGAAAGCTGTCTCGGCCCAGGGCTGACACACACGACTTGCGTGTTGCGCGCCTGCCTTCAGCCCTCACTACTGAGGGCCAAGGCTACTGTTTGGGTGGGCCAGGCTTATATTTGGGTGGGCCTGGCCCACCCGACCCACCCGCTAGAACCGGGCCTGCTACTGGGTCTAGTGTTTTGCATGGGAGAGATCCACAAGCTTTTCCGGAGACATGCTTTGACAGGTTACTGCTTGTTTGGCGAAAAGACAAGACTCTGCCCTGGAGCTTTTAAGCCTTTTGGCGCCAGTCCAGCTATCTCCAAAACGATATCGCCCTTTTCGGCAATCATGCCATGGGCTTGATATAACAGCATCAGACCCCCACACCCCCTGCTCAATAGACCTCTGTGGTATTTACTACATCCTGCTTCTTGTGCTGTGGCAAGTTGCTTTGTCATAAGACCTGTCATAAGGTTGCATAACCTAGGTGCAGTACGAAAAGTTAGATTTGAAGAGAGGCTGAGCTGGAACCAAAAGCTTTTAGTGTTGGCCGAGATGATTTCCTTGTACTTAAATAAAGAACTACATCTACCATTGAGGCTTTTACCTCTTTATATTTGCAACAAGCTGGAAAAGGACCCCCTTAGCACCACAACTTCATTCGAATTTATAGGAAGATTGAGGTTTATGAGCGCCTCAGACAACGGGCCGGTGTGTTCATCCTTCAGAGTTCAGACTGTTCTATTTGTTCTATATGTGGCCAGCAGCGTCAGCCTTGTGGTGTTTTTTTTTTTTTTGCTTCATACCTCATGAATTAATATATGCCGTGCAGAAAACATGTAGGCAGGAGTCCTGACTACATGTTTCTAGGCGGTGTTTCCTCATCTGAGCAGCACAGGCGACTTCCCACCGTGTCTCTACTCCCTAGCAGCGCAGCAATCGCTTGGACTCTTGGGAAAGTTTTGGTTCCACGACAGGCCTCTCGAGAACTTTATGCACTATCTGCTATACTACAGCGCCATCTAGTGTTGGTATGAAGCCAAGACTAGAATGTAGAGTGTTTTGAATGGGAATACAGTGGAACTACAAAATTACTGCTGTCTCTGAAAACAACCTTCACATTCTGAATACCGAGTGCAGCATCATCTGGTGTGGATACGTCCTGCGTAGAACAGTAAAGAAAAGCGAAGATCAAAAGCCATTTGACCTTTAGTATCACATTGATATTGCTTTAGGTGAGGGTTTTCGGGTATCTTATCGAGTGGGATATCTGGTATCAGATCGGATATCGGAGTCAAGTTTTTTTGTATTTTTAACATTTATTATTGTACTCGTGATAAGGTGGTGCAACGACGCAGAATGTGCTTCCACCTCAATTTGTTCTAATGAATCCAGGAGCACCTCATTTGAAATGGGAAAAGTGGAAAAATGTATATAGTTAGTCATTCACGTGTTTGTGGACATCTTTAAGCGTGCAGTGTAAGATGTTTTTACTATTGCATTACCTTGGACCAGAGTGTCAAGAAGTATTTCAACATCTACCCAGTTTATCTAGTGATGATGCGTGCGATTTAAATGAATTTAAGATATGTTTGAAAACATTTGATTTACATTTTCTTCCTAAAGTCTCTACTAAGCTTAAAAGATACTACTCTGGGGAAAGAATGCAAAGATCTGAGAAAACGTAGAAGAATATATATATATCGATACTCCGCATCAACTTGTAATTTTGGAATGAATAGTGAAGAAAGACTGAGGGATCATTTAATCTTGGGATGTGGTGTGGAAAAAGCCAAGGATATATTTTGACTGAAAGACAACCCCATGTTAACGGAGGTAATAGCTATTGCTAAGGCTTGTGAACATAGTCAAGCTTGTGCAAATATTTTAGTGGTAATCATGGGTTGGGTACTCAAACCACATCTCAACAAATGTAATCTTTTAGACAATCAAGTGGAAAAGAGAAAGATAGTAACAAAATTGCAAGGGGTTTGTTTGCTTTAAATGTGGTGAACATGGTCACTTGACTAATAACAAAGAGTGCCCAAGATGGAAAGCGATCTACCAAACATGTGGGAAGAAGCGTCATGTCACGGAGAGTTGTAAGAGTACTGTTGTAAAAGAAACAAATCTGAGAAGTGAGATGGTAGGAAAATGATGAGCGTGAAGAGATCATTTTACAAGTAAAAGAGGACACCTATGATGTAAATGTAAATGTACATGTATTTATATAGCGCAAATCGCCCACATCGCAGGCATCTATGCGCTTGCTTAGGGAACCCGTCCTGGTATTCCCCTGTGAGATACCCCGGCAGGGTATCCACAAGGTGAAAGCCAGGCATCCCGCCGCGAGGGGCCGTTGTGGAGATTAAGCAAGCTATTGCCCAGAGTCGCAGAGTGTGAACCCGTGAGTCAAGTAGGCACCGGAGGGAGAATTATCGAATCCGTGGAATTGAGCCCAACCCCCGTCGGGGCGGGGAACTGAACCCTGGTCCAGGGCCGATCTCAGCTTCCGGGTCTGCCGCCTCTAACCCCTGAGCCACACTTCTCCACATTATAGTTAATTTGAGGTTGTGCAGATTGAAGAGGTACCTGTACCAATGTTATTTGATTCTGGGGCTAAAATGGTAATCCCCAGAGAGGTTTAGGAGTCTAAATTGAAAGAAACAGTTGTGTTAATGAAACCTAACCTTAGCCCCAAACGTTACGAGGGAGAACCTATTAAATTATTGGATTATTTCCTAGGAGTGATCCGTTTTAAATGAGGATTTACAGCTGGCTAAGTTTGTGACCTTGAAAGGTAATGGTCTGATCACCTGGGGTCATCAGAGGGATTTAGTTATTTTCTTAAATCTCAGTGAGAGCTCATCTGTGTCTGAAGGAGCTAGGTCAGATTAATCAAATTGAAGACAATGCTCCTAACTAATAAAAATAATTTCCAGAGGTATTTAAAAAAGAACTGGGTTGTCTTAAGGGTTATCGGCACAAAATATGAATAAAAATAAACTCTGTGCCTGCAGTGAGTAAGGTTAGAAGTGTTTCATTGGGTTTTAAGGATAAAATAACGATGGAAGTGTAAAGATTCATGGAATGCGGAAATATTGAAAGGGGTGAGTCAACGAAAGGCCTGCTGCGATGATAATAGCACATAAATACAACGAAGATGTGAGATTGAGTGTTGACTTACTGGGACGCAACAAAAATGTGATGTATGCCACAACTCTGCAGACTGCAAAGGCCTTTCACAGTTCTACATTTCCCAGAAACTATGTAGGACAAATTGTGGTCTGTAACTAAGTTGTTGAATATCTGGAGGATGATGTGCCATTAAAGGAGCACAAATGTGAACAGGTAATGTATGGTACGATGGGAAATGGGTATTTAGCAAATATGTTCAATAATATGTTTGGAAAAATATTGTTAGTTGTTGCCTTTACTTTTGTGTGCCAACAATTTAAGAAATTCTCTTACAGATAAGTAATTCTAGGATAACATAATTAAGAGGTTTCTCTATATATTTCAGATGGAAGACTCGGAAGGGACAGTAAGGCAAATTGGAGCGTTTTCTGAAGGCATCAACAATTTAACAGTATGTAATAAGCTCCTAAATTATGTTCAATACCAATAGATATAGACTCTCAACCCATCTCCTCTTCTTTTCACAGCCATGCAAGCTGTTCCACATCCTTACATGACACTCGTTCACATAACCCCACATCCTTACCCAACCCTGTCATGTTTCAGACAGAAGTAATTAAAAATAATTTTTCTACCAGGTATTCTCTAGTGCCATGCCTTTAACCGCTCTTGAAAAACCTTGAATCTTTAGAGCTTCTTTCCAACCTGCTCTGATTAATTGGGCCCAGTCCACTGCTCCACAAACCAGTTATGCACCATGTGGATTAATTTATCATTTTAGATTGAAACATTCTCTCCCCTCTCTCAAATCATCAGTTAACTTTTTCATTCAGCTGCTTCCTGCCTACCCTCAAATTTCTGTGTTGAATCTGCAGTACTTGTGCCCCATTTATTAGGTCGAGCCTGGGCAGCGCATGCGCTGCTCTGCAAGGCATTCTGTATTCAGGTATGGACTTGAAGCCCTGCTCAGTTTCCGGCCATCTTTTTAATTGGCTCCTGTCACTGACATTTGCAAACTGTGGCTTTTCATTGATCAATAGGCTAAGTAGGGCCTCCTTAGTACCGCCTTGTCTCATCTTCTAACCTCCCATAAGGACGGACCCTCTTATGTGCGTTGTTACTCGGTAGGCTTTAAGTACAGCCTTCGAGCACTATTTGGTTAAATGGTTTTCTTCTGGCAGGACACACTCTCTCGCAACACTTTCTTTTTTGTTTTTCATAGCATAGCCTTGCCTTTGGTTTGTTTGTGGTGCAGAGCGCGGCCGAATGGTTTTTTTTTCTTCCTGTTTTTATTAACTTTTTTGTCTTAAAGGGCCCAATTCCGCGCTTTCATTTGAATGGCGACCGCGCCTCTTTCTTTAGACGCTGCTTGTCTAAAGAAAGGCGTGAGACCACTATTAAACTGAAAGCTGGAAACGGGGCGCTTTTACAAACAAAAACATTTTTGTCAACTTGACAAACAAATGCTTTTTTTATTTGTAAAAGCGCCCCATACCGCACTTTCACCTTAAGGGCAGCCGCGCACCTTTGTTTAGACAAGCCGTGTCTAACAAAAGGGGCGTGGCCGCCATTAAAGTGAAAGCTCTGCATGGGGCACATTTACAAACCAGCATTTGCAATGCAATAGGTCTCGTGTTTGCGAGAGTTTAAGCTATTGGCATTGTAACTGACAATGCCTTTTATTTATCTGTTTTAAAAAGCAACCCATAAAGGCATTGTTATTTACAGTGCCAATAGCTCAAACTCTCTCAAATGTGAGACCTATTACATTGCAAATCCTTGTTCTTTAGTATATCATTTAAATATGTAGAAAGAACATGCCTAATCTTTAGAGGTAACAAGAAACCTTACAATAAACAAAGTAATACAATTAAAAAGCACATTTCATCTCATTACATGAAAACAACTTTTCAGATAAAGCATATTCACTTGTTTTCCCAGTTTAAACACCACAGCCTATGAGAAAACCTTTCTTAATATATGCTGAAGCCCATGTCAGCGCTGACCATTATAACTTGCTTTTAACCATGAACAGGCTATACTCAAGGGAACACTGTCCTGGTACAACTCCTTCCTACTACCCTACGCAGTACACTACAACTCTGTCAGTTCTACATCACCAGACATTCTAGTTAACATCACCCCAGGCATTGTTCTTGGTCTTCTCATTTTCCAACTCTGCACCGCTTTTGCAGGCACAATCTATTTTTATAGGTCTAGGTTTTGGCAGCACAGATTTCAAAAATTCCTGTCTATTGCTTGCAATATCTTTTGAGTGGACTTTGGGTTCTCCCCTTTCAACCACTAGCTTTTTTTGTCCAGCTGGAGACTTTGACAATCAGAGCTTGGCTCAGCCCAGAGGAGTATTCCTCTGTCATCTCATGCTATTAGCTGTTGGTGTGTATCTATCTGATAGAGACTTCTCACTGCAGATTCCTTACCTTAGAATATTCCCCACATGTCTGACTGGAGCTGGAAAATCTATGTACGCTGGTATGTGGCACCGATCTGCTTCATGTCGGCACCGTCCATGCCGGATGTGACGTCCGCAATACCTATATAGGTGTCACCCCAGTGTGCTGGCGTACAATTTTTTCATTCAACACATCTGGAAGACCTATCTCAGCTGTTTTGTTTAGATTTTTTTAAATATTATTAGTCATTTATTTTTTGTCAAAGCTTTTTTGATCTTTACCTCCAAGTGTACTTTAGGAATGTCCCTTTAAAAGAAAACAGTGGGTTTGAAACCCTATGGAACCCCCTGTCACAGGCAGGTGTCTGTGACAAACCCCCAACTGGTTTGCTTGTGGTTACTGCAGCCGGGCTACGACTCCAAAGACTGCCTTGCGATGAACCCCAAGGCAGTCTGCGCGCATGCCATGAAGCTCCTGGTCACCCGGCATCAAACAACTCTGCACATCCCCAGATCCTGATCTCACGTGGAAGGTCCCTGGCCCGCTCGAGGAGGCATTTTCATTGGTTGTCGTCAAGGTGTAAATCTTCATTGGGTTAGTCCCACAAAAAGTTGTAACGCTTTTCAACTTCACTGCACTGATCCACTCATTGGTCGAAATGCAGGAAAAAATTCACAAGCCCAGACGTTGTTCCCACGTTTCTCCCATAGTGCCTGAATCTGGGTCCGTTCCATAACTCCCTGAATTTTCCGAGCCAGAGAAATCCTGTCCCACTGAAGGAATTTTATGAGGCTGTGCAACTCATATTTTGGTGAGCTGGTAACTCTGGAGGACCTTTAGGCCTCACAGGTTCACAAGTTGACCCACCTGGATTTCTGCCAGCGGGTTCACCTTTGGTGCCAGTTGGGCCCTTTGGATCTGTTCCTGGATCCATATCGTCTCCAGTCATGAATCAAAGACCTTCACTAGAGCCAATTCCAGTGGCCCCATTCCCCATCATCATCATCATTCCTGACTCTGGTACGGAGCCGGACTGGAGATGTCCGGCATACACTTTGTGCTTACTGGACCAAGAGCCTCCGAGTCAGAGACAGACCTTTTTTGACAGGCCCTTTAAAGAATACACTTCGGGCGGAAGTGAAGTCCCCATGGTTCCCCTGACCCTTCAAACAACCCTCCCCTTTGTGGAGTCCTGGACCAATGGTAACTGGTAGGAGGAACTCATGGTAGGGACTACCTTCTAGGTCCTTTCTACCCAACCACCATGGCCAACAGGCTCTCCAATCTTTTTGTGGTCACAGACACAGCTCCTGCAAGCTTTGTGGGACCGACAGCCAGAGATCTGCCCAATCTGCCAATCCCCCTGTATGTATGCATGTATCCGGTATTTGTAAAGTGCAAACTAATCAACCCTAGGTGTCTCAATACGCCGGGAGCCGTTGGAGATATTAAATGAGCCATTGCCCATAGGCACAGAGTGCTGAGCTAACTTTGGGGATCGAACTGTGAGCCCCTGCTCCAGAGTCAGCCACTCTGGCCGCTGCACCATACCTCTCCTCTTCGCAGCCTCCAAACGCCTTTAAGATGCCCTCCCAACACCACGGCCAACCAGTCAGCAGCAAGATCAAACATCACCTGTTCCGAAGGCAGTCCATCACTTCGGGCAAAAGGGAGCTCCAAATTGTTCAGCGGGGTTATGCCTTTCTATTCACAGAAACCCCACCACCCATTCCAACATCATCAGATAGGCGGACGGTGTATCACCTCTCCTTGCTGCTTCAGGAAATGCATGCTCTTTTGGCCATAGAAATCATCAGAAGTAGGTCAGAGTTGCCATTCCTGCTACTTTCTGGTGCCAAAAATGGATGGAGGCCTCTGCACTATACTAGGCTTGCGCCCTCCTAACTACTTCCTGAAGAAGGAGAAATTCAAAATGCTCAAGGCTCAGTTCTTGTCTGTAAACACAATAAGGAGCACAGAGGGAAAAGCAGGACCCAGGTCGCCCTCTACTCATATAGTCATGCAAACAACAATGACCGGGTCCAATTAGGCAATGTTATATATTTTCTCAACAAGTGTACGTCGTATTGCAATTTGTGCAACTATCTCCCCTTCCTTAAGGACAATTGGGGTAGAGTGTACACCGTTAAAACGCCAATTTTAAAAGGCCTCCATCCCATCTATGACATTCGTGATCAATGGACAACACACAAAGATGTGTAGCTACTGTGAAAAAAAATTGTGAAAAGGCGAGATTACCCCTCACGGGTGAACCACCATTGGGGAACCTGGTCGGTACTCACCAGTGTAGCCCTGTTCTCATCATCGGCGGTCATCAAGCCTTAAATAAATGTGTCCAAATCAAGCAGATGTGTAAGTGCATATAAGTGCAGTGGGGAAAAAGTGCAAAACAAACAAACAAGCAAATGCAAAAATAGGGATGCATGTATTTATAACTTTTATTCTTTTTCTTTGCGCAGCCTATCTGTTTAAAAAGCAGGGTGTAGTTGTTAATTATCCAACCACAAACCACAAGCCAACATGTTTCATTGCCTTATGTATTTTAGGCAATTTCTTCAGGGCAGTAATTTTCTTGCCACTGCAGCAATGCAGGACACACCATTCATCAAGACTGTCAATGAAAAAACAAACATATAAAATCTTTACAAACTGCACATGCAAATGTATTTCATATAGACACACCAACTGCACAGAGAAATGCCCAAGAGTTATCATATTTACCCTTACACGGCCACGGTATCTCCTACCGGCCGTAAGGATTGGATTAAAATGCAGGCAAAACCCCTCCTGTGAGTCACCCCAAATCTCCAGTCGATTCCTGAATCTAAAAACAGGCAAACATTTCTTTTTAAATGGTACATACCTTCCACATGTGAAAGTGTACCAGCACTGGTTCGCGCCGAAATCCAGTAACTAGCTGAAACCCACAGGAATTACTCTACAGGCACCCCTCTCCTTACCGATCTACAGAGAACAACGCGCCTTGTCTCCACCTGTTGCCCAGCGCTATGCTCACAATCGTATTTAACGCTGCCTACGCTCGAAATCCCGTACTGGTTTGCGCTGCTCTCGCGAGAGAACGTGCCCGCCATCTTTATACGGGTTACAAGTTATTGGTGGCGCTTAAAAAGAGTAAATGTGGTCCCCATGGAAAGCTCAAATCTTCAAACCTACATAGTATGATGCTATTTGTTAAATCTGCCAGGGTATAATCTCCAGCCCGGATTATTCTCATATACTCGGCACACCCAAATGTTGTTGTCGAAAAAAACTCGTAGCCCACCTCATCACATGCTAATCAAGAGCCTAAACATCTCATATCTCATGTTGCTGTATGTAATCCGTGAAAAAAATATTTCCTGGTTTCCACACCTCCTAAAGGCAGAAGTATAGGATGGTAGTGTGAAAAAAACGCACGCATGGAACACCATGGCGGCCATCTTTGAATGGGCATACTCACCGTCCACCTCAATACCAACATTCTGATTGCGGGGGAAGACAGGATATCTCCTCATAGTATACTAAAAATATACTGAAAATAGCTCACTAGACACGTTTTATACTGAGTGCACCCTGTCCTAGCAAAAGGTAAAGGGAAGATGTTTAGAAGGCAAACATCAGGCACAGCTGGCGGCCGTTTTTGAAAGGTTAAATCGACTGGAGATTTGTGGCGACTCACAGGAGGGGTTTTGCCTGCATTTTAATCTAATCCTTACGGCCGGTAGGAGACACCTTGGCCGTGTAAGGGTAAATATGATAACTCTTGGGCATTTCTCTGTGCAGTTGGTGTGTCTATATGAAATGCATTTGCATGGGCAGTTTGTAAAGATTTTATATGTTTTATCATTGACCGTCTTGATGAATGTTGTGTCCAGCATTGCTGCAGTGGCAAGAAAATTACTGCCCTGAAGAAATTGCCTAAAATACATAAGGCAATGAAACATGTTGGCTTGTGATTTGTGGTTGGATAATTAACAACCCCACCCTGCTTTTTAAACAGATAGGCTGCACGAAGAAAAAGAATAAAAGTTATAAATACATGCATCCCTATTTTTGCATTACACTCTCTGCTTGTTTGTTTGTTTGTTTGTTTTGCACTTTTTCCCCACTGCACTTATATGCACTTACACATCTGCTTGATTTGGACACATTTATTTAAGGCTTGATGACCGCCGATGATGAGAACAGGGCTACACTGGTGAGTACCGACCAGGTTCCCCGATGGTGGTTCGCCCGTGAGGGGTCATCTCGCCTTTTCACAATTTTTTTCACAGTAGCTACACATCTTTGTGTGATGCGCCGCTGGTGCACCGAAGGCGCGTCATAGGCAAGCACGTCTGCGCCCGTCTGCGACCCGTCTGCAACCAGCACCAGGAACCCTGGACCTCCGCCCCGCCAATGCTACGACCCAGCAGCACTCCACGCACTCAACCCAGGCTGCAACAACAACTGCAAGCTAGCATCACCAGCCGACACCCATGGACCCTTCAGCTGTCACCACTGCCGGCACACCTGCAGCACCGCCAAGAACACGGATCCAGCACAACCCGCCCACAAGAACGCAACCGAACCGAAGACCCTGCAATGCATCCTCTTCAACGTCCGATCCCTCCACAAACACGCAACAGAAATCTGGGACCTCCTCGACAGCACCACCCCAGACGTAGCATTCTTCACCGAAACCTGGACCAACACCACCTCGGGACCGGACATCGCCATCCCCCAAGGATACAAGATCTCCAGGAAGGACCGCCCCATCCACCCCGGAGGAGGAATCGCCATCGTCCACAAAACCAGCCTCCGCCTGAGCACACTCCCTGACGAGTCCACAGAACTGATGGAACACCTTCACTTCAAGATACTGGCCAGCCCCACCGCCGGCCTCCGAGGAACCCTCATCTACCGACCCCCTGGACCCCGCGGACCCTTCGCCAACTCCATCACGGACATTATCTCCCCGCAAGCCATCGCATCCACCAACTACACCCTGCTGGGAGACCTCAACTTCCACCTCGACAATCAACTGGGCCCCAACACCACATCCCTCCTTTACAACCTCCACAACATTGGACTTCGCCAGATCGTGACCGAGCCCACGCACTCAGCAGGACACACCCTCGACCCCCTCTTCACTACAGGAAACTCCATCACCTTCAGCCACACCACCAAACTCCCATGGACCGACCATCGTTGCGTCCACTTCACCTTCAGAACACCCACCATCCACAGACACCAGCACCTGCTTCCACAAAGAAACTGGACCAAAATCACCGATGACCAGCTCACCTCCTCACTCAACAACTCCACCCCAACCATCGCGGAAAACGACGACCCCAACACCGCAGCCCGAACCCTGCATAGATGGATCTCGGACAGCACCAACACCATAGCCCCCCTCAAGAAAAACAATACCCGTGCCAAGAAAGCCAGATGGTTTACCACTGAACTTCGAGAGTCCTGGCGCACATGCCGCCACCTTGAAAAGGCCTGGAGAAACACCAAATCCACAGAAGCCCACAACAACTTCAGAGCCGCCACCAACGCCCACCATCAACTCATCAGAGAAACGAGGAAAAAAGCGATTGAAGACCGAATCTCCACCCACGCACACAACAGCAAGGAACTCTTCAGCATCATCAAGGAGTTCGCCCAACCCACCAGCGAGTCTACCGACATCCCTCCCTCACAAGACCTCTGCGACAAACTCAGCATCTTTTTCCACCACAAAATCAAGAGCATCTACGACAACTTCGACGAAGACAACCAACACACTGAACCCTCACCAACCACCCCGACACCCGGAAACCAGCGATTGATGACTGGACAGCCCTCACCACCGAAGACACACTGAAGACAATGAAGTCAATCCACTCAGGGGCCCCCACGGACCCCTGCCCCCACCACATCTTCAACAGAGCCGCCAACACCATCGCACCCATGCTCCGCCAAACCATCAACCGCTCCCTGGCGACCGCCTCGTTCCCCGACGACTGGAAACACGCCGAGGTCAACCCCCTCCTAAAGAAACCCTCAGCGGACCCCACCGACCTCAAAAACTACAGACCCATCTCCCTGCTCCCGTTCCCAGCGAAAGTCATCGAGAAAGCCATCAACAGCCAACTCGCCACATTCATTGAAGAATACAACATCCTCGACTCCTCCCAATCCGGCTTCAGAAAAAACCACAGTACGGAAACCGCCCTCCTCGCCGCAACAGACTACATCCGCACCTTACTGGATAAAGGAGAAACAGTAGCCCTCATCCTCCTCAACCTATCAGCGGCTTTCAACACAGTCTCCCACCGCACCCTAATATGCAGACTCTACGATGCAGGAATCCAGGACAAGGCCCTCGACTGGATCTGCTCCTTCCTCTCCGGCAGGACGCTGCGGGTCAGACTCCCCCCTTTCCTCTCGGACCCCACACCAATCACCTGCGGAGTCCCCCAGGGCTCTTCCCTCAGCCCGACGCTCTTCAACATCTACATGGCTCCACTTGCCCCCATCGTCAGAACCTACGTACTCAACATCGTGTCATATGCAGACGACACCCAGCTCATCCTCTCCCTATCCAACGAGCCCAACACCGCCAGACGCAACTTTCGAGAAGGCATGGAAGCCGTCGCCAAATGGATGAAAAACAGCTGCCTTCAACTAAACACCAACAAAACAGAAGTACTCATCATGGGCCCAAACCCCGACGCCTGGAGCGACACCTGGTGGCCCACCGCCCTCGGAAACCCGCCAACCCCCACAGACCATGCACGCAACCTGGGAATCATCCTGGACTCCGAGCTCAAAATGGACCGCCAGATCAACTCTGTCTCATCTTCCTGCTTCCACACCCTCCACCTCCTTCGTAAGACCTTCAAATGGATCCCCCTCGAACACCGAAAGACAGTCACTCACGCCCTGGTCACCAGCAGACTCGACTACGGAAACGCACTCTACGCCGGAATAAACAAAAACCTCATCCGCAAGCTACAGAACATCCAGAACGCCGCCGCAAGACTGGTCCTCAACCTGTCAAAACACTACCACATCTCCCAGCACCTGCGCACACTCCACTGGCTCCCTGTCGAGGCGAGAATCACCTTTAAGATGCTCACCCACGCACACAAGGCCCTACACGGCACCGGACCAGCATACCTGAACAGCCGACTCAAATTCCACGCACCCCAAAGGACCCTACGATCAGCCCAGCTTTCCTACGCCGTGGTCCCCCGCACCAGAAAGACCAGATCGGGAGGCCGCTCCTTCTCCTTCCTCGCAGCCAAAGCATGGAACGCCCTTCCGCTCCACCTCAGACAGACAACATCGCTCCCCATCTTCGCAAGAAACCTCAAAACCTGGCTCTTCGACAGACCCCCCTCCTTGATGGAATGAAACCTGCAGCCCCCCCCCCCCACCCCTAGCGCCATGAGACCCTTACGGGTGAGTAGTCGCGATTTAACAAACTCCTGATTGATTGATTGATTGATTGATTGTTGTCCATTGATCACGAATGTCATAGATGGGATGGAGGCCTTTTAAAATTGGCGTGTTAACGGTGTACACTCTACCCCAATTGTCCTTAAGGAAGGGGAGATAGTTGCACAAATTGCAATACGACGTACACTTGTTGAGAAAATATATAACATTGCCTAATTGGACCCGGTCATTGTTGTTTGCATGTCAGTTCTTGTCTGCCCAGGACACTGGACTGTAGCGTTGTACTTGCAGGACACATATGTTCATATACCCTGCCTGCCAGCCCACAGACATTACCTACGGTTAACAGTAGGCAGCAAGCACTTTCAATACGCTGTGCCTCCCCTTTGGCCTCACCAGTGCCCCTCAGGTGCTCACGAAAGTGATGGCTGTGGTTGCAGTTGATCTGCGGAGGTTAAAGGTTCCAGTCTTAGCCTACCTTGACGGTTAGTTGTTGAACGTGAGCTCGGCCTAGGAAGTAATCACCAACCAGCAGATTATGGCGGACCTCCTGCATTTGCTGGGGTTCTCTTTCAACATGCCAAAGTCACACCGACTCCCTCTCAGATGCTCCGTTTCATTAAAGCCATTCTGAACACTGTGAAGTAACGTGCCTATCCTCCACAGAGGCTAGTCAAGAATATTGAGGTTTTGATTCCGATGTTTCAGTCTCTATCCTGGATTTCAGTGAGACTGACTCTGAGGCTGCTGGATCTTCAGGTCTCCTGCATCATACTGGTACAACATGTCCTTTGGCATGTGCAGGCTCTGCAGTGAGACCTAAAGTCCCAGTGGGCAAGAACAAATTAAGTGGTTCAGTGGGACTCTTTTGTCATAAAGTCAATATAAAACTCTCTATCAACATTATAACCAATTTACTCTATTTATTCTTCTAATAGGTATAATGTATCATATACAATTAAAATTGGTGCAGATGGCGCAGTGCTCATACGTGTAGTGGTGTGCAACATTAACGATGTGTATATATTATCTATCTCCAAGTTTCATGTAAATAAGCAGTTCGATATAGATTATGATTACTATCGCCAAATAGTTAAATATAAGACAATCCCTATAACGATGTCGATGTTTAGACCCTAGACACAATTTACACAGGTCTCTTCAGAATATAAGAGTGCTGCCTAGCACAACACCTCCAAGCAGTGTACATCATTCATATGCTGGGGAGGCCTCTGTTAGTTGGCCTCTGAACCCCGGCATGTCTATGGAACAAAGGTATTATTGGATCTCAATCCCATGTAGGAGTCTTTCTCCAGCACTGCACACTATCTCCATCCAAGACAAAGACGTCGGGAGCACAACAGCAGGAGAATCTCTTTGACCTTGTCCAGATATCGGAGGGAACTTCGAATGATCTGCAGTGGTGCATCACAAACCGAGATTGGGTTAGCGGCAGACCCCTCCCTCCCCTTTCCCTCCTCAAATGTCACAGTGGTGACCAATGCATCACTCATGGGTTGGTGGGCCATTTGGGAGAGGTAGAGATCAGGGACTCTGGTCTCCAGCGGAGTCTCAGCTCCACATCAACCTGTTGGAGTTGAGAACAGTTCATTTGGCATTAAAGGCCTTCCTCCCTTCCATCCAGGAACGGCTAGTTCAGCTGTTAGCTAACAACACCACTGCTATGCAACAAACAGGATGGGGTGGGGTCCTGGACCCTGTGCCGGGAAGCTCTGTGCCTCTGGACATGGTTGGAATGTCTGGATGTTTTCCTGGTCGTGAAACACCTGCTTTTGTCTTTAAACACCAGAAAGGAAGAACTCCGCCTTCGATGCCTCACAGATCATGAATGGCTTCTACATCCGTAGATGGTGTAAGGTCTATTTCGTGACCTGAAAGAACCTAGATTTAATCTGTTTGCCTCTGCCAAGAAAATGAAAAGTCTGCACTTCTAGGTGTTGGTGTTTCCCAGGCGGTTGTCTGTCTGAGACTCGGTTCGTTCTAAGTGGGAGCTCGGGACTCCTGCATGCTTACCCCCTCGCTCCCCAATAATGCTCCTGCCAGCTTTCTGATGAAGATCAGGGCGGCACGTGCCCACATCCTCCTCGTGGCTCCAGATTAGGCACAAGAAGCAAGGTATCCCGAACTCCTGAGCATCAGTTCTCCAATCAGACTGCCCCTCAGGAGGGAGCTCCTGTCAGAGCAACAGGATAGGGTTCTACACCGGAACCCAGGCATGCTCTGTCCTCATGCATGGAGGTTGAGTGTCAACAGCTGAGAGTTTTCTATCTCCCTACTGATGTCTGAGAGGTCATCTTCATAGCCAGGGGTCCATTCACAAAAGTGTGTATGCCTGCCGTTGGTAAAGCTTTGTGGACTGACAAGCATGTAATCCCTCTGCTCACACCCTTGTCTGAAGTGTTGCTGTTGTTTTTGTCTTTAGCCATGCAAGGTCTTGCTTTGGGCACAGTAAAAGATATCTTTCATCCTTTTTGGCTTTTTTTTGCAGTTGCCGGATTAGCCTCCTGTTCAAGTCACCTTTTTTTAATACATTTTCTGAAGGGCCTCCAACATATGTTAACAGCAAAACCTTTTCTTATACCCTAATGGAACCGTAATTTGGTTTGAACTTTCTTAATGTGTTCACCCTTTAAACCTATTAATACAGTCTTCTTGGTGGCCATCACATTGGCCAGGAGGGTCAATGAACAGCAGGTTCTTTGTTAACCCACCGTACACCAACTTCTTTCCAGACAAACTGGTTCTCTGCACCCATACTTCTTTTTGGTCGAAGGTGGTGACACCTTTCTACGTCCTCCAAATCATCATGCTTTCTACCTTCTTAGCTCTGTTTCACCCTTCCAAGGAGGACACACTCCACTGCTTGGGCCTGAAATGAACGTTGTCATTTTACATTAATTGCACCAAAGAAAATGGGTGGACAATGAACTTTTTATCGCGTTCACTGGAACGGAAAAGGGAAAATCAGTGCAGAAACAGACCATCTTCAGATGGATACTACACTGCATTAAGATCTGCTTCGCATTGGTCAAGAAGCAACCCCCTATGGGCTTGCAGGCTCATTCCACCAGAGCCAAAGCTGCGACCCCTGTTTTAGGGTATCTATCAGACTGCTACGCAGGCTTCTCTGTGCACGTTTACTAGACACTACTTCTTTGACAGTCAGGTCTTTCATTACGGGCACTTTGCCCGTTTTGGTCCTCCAGGTTGTTTTGGTCTGAACCAGTTCACAGGCCCATCTCTGAGGAGATATTGCTTTGGCACCTATTCTAAGGTAAGTAATCTGCAGCTACAAGTCTCTATTAGATGAACCACTTACTTTTGAAAATGCCTTCTCTCCTAGAGACTCTGTCAAGCCACAAATTCCTTACTTACCCTCCCAGAATCCCTGCTTCTGTAAACAGATCTTCCTACCTAAAAGGTCCCTGTAGGCCTTTAGTTTCTGCACACTGGTTAATAGTCCTTGTGAAGTGGCTTTGTGCTTCTGGTGCAGTCACATAAAGAAACTAATGTCAGCGCGCTAGCTAGAGTGGTGTCTACATAGGCACCGCGCACATCACATCTGGCATGGTGATGTCAAGCTTAGCTGATCTGCACTGTGTACTGGAATGCAGAGGTACTGCTCAAGATTTTCTGGATCCAGTCTGACAACTAGTGATTGTTCTATGGTAAGGAATCTGCAGCCCATTAGTCTCTACCAGATGAGGTGTTGCTAAAGGTAAATAACTTGTACTTCTGCTTTCAGTGCAGCACTTGTATTGAACTGCTGATGGAATACTTTACCAGTATGTGTCCCCTTTTGCTGACTCTGCATGAGTTTCCCCCATTGCTCCTTATCATGCTCCCCATTCCTTTTTTCTTCTGGGTGCTCTTCGTTCTCCCCATTCCTCGCTCCTTCCCCTGAGTGGTCCTGGTTACCCCCACGGCTTCCTCCTTTCCTAGTTCCTTCCTACCCATTCCTCCTTCACCTGTAGGCTCATTGTTATCCTTGCCCACTCTCCCTTGCAATTTTCCCACCCGCCAGCTTCTTATAACTGCCGCCAGAACTGATAATTCTTTGTCTTCATTATATAGAAACTAACATTTCTGCTATAGGGAAGACTTCCTCGCCTTCAATCCTGTTCTCTTTGTGTTTCCTAGTTAAAACAATGTGAGGTAGCACAGAAGCCTACATTATAGTTGTTTTCCTTCAATTACACAAACTAAAGGAGGATTATAAGTAAGTCTCCCATGCCATCCTTTCCTTTGAAAGTAAAACAAAATCAAGGTTATATTGAAGGCAAAGAAGCCTTCAATGCAGCCGGTCCTTTTCTTCTCTGGTCTAGCTTTTGATGTGGTTATGCTGCCTGTGTAAGCAGATTAAACCCAGATATCTTGACTTTATCAGTGCTTGTTGAACACATACTCTCTTTTTCAGGTCATTACAAAATCGTTCCGTTCTCTTCTCAAACTGCTGGTTATCTAGGCCTAGATCATTGACGGTCTTCATGCTATCAGGCATGTGGTGGCTCTGGGATGCTTGATCTTAATTGTACACCAAATTCAATCATCAATTTACCTGCTTCTGCTAGCCAGAATCATCCAAGTCTCAAATATCCCTCTAGACACATTCATCTGGTCTCCATATTGACTCACAGATGAGATCTAATTCTCATTGCACCCAGCATACTAGTGCGACATCTACAAGATGTTCATGATCTTACATACCAATTAACTGATACTGTAATACCAATGCAGATGTCAAAACCCCGCCAAGCTTTCCACAAATTCTCCTTGGAATCGCTAGACAAAGTGTAACAGCCACACTCTTTAGAATGTTTCGCCCTCCATCCCGTATACTGCTCCCAACATTGTGTGTTGCAGGAGACACAAACGAACCCCCTTCAAATGTTTATCCTAGTGTACAGATTGCTTTATCGACTTGGTTTCCAAATCAGTGTCCACATCTCTAACTGTCCTTCTGTCTCAAACCCTTCTTTGCTTTACTACTCCCAACCCATCCTGTGTCTCTTCAAGATTCGTCCCTGCACGATCACACCTCCTCTTGGTCACAATGCTTAAAGCAAACCTCTGCGCCGTCATCAGTACTAAATAAACAAGACCTTTTAAACTGCTTTTAATTTTGTCAGCGGTTTCCAAATCCAGATCCTCCACTACCCACCAGAGCAGCTCTGTATAAAACTGCATTTCTGATGGATGCATCTTCCTGTGGATTCATCACATTTTGAATATCCCCTATGCCAGCATTCTGCAAAATGTTTCCCCAGCTCTCCACGCCGACGAGAACGTCCCAATTCCACGGCTCTGCTCGTCACTCCACATGACGTCACCTGAGCCATAAGAGAGCCTTGTCGGCGTGATGTCAGTTCCCTTTTTTCTGCTCCGGTGGTTCCGGCTGTTCCGATGCCGGATGTTCCTCGTGTGGATCCTGGTTCGAATCCATATCCGCAGTTTCCTACTCCAGGTTCGGATCCAATGCATTTTTTAAATGCAATGTATGGAGTATTTGCTAAGGCAGCCTTCCCCTCCGGAGCACCTTCCGGTCCTGTGGGTCCGCTGGCCTTGCACTTGGGCGTGCCTCAACACTATGCCAGGCACACTTTGTGCCTTTCATGCCAACTGTGCAGTCATGGCAGCTTCTGGCTCCGAGGGTTTCGACGCCGTTTATGGAGTCCCCACCGCCGTCTGGTGGGCCTTCCTCTTGGCCTCATACAGCGCCGATTCCACCTTTGGATCCTCCTTCGATGCCCGCTCCGGAGCTGTCTGTGCCGCATGTGGAACCGCCGATGCCACAACCAAGATTTCGCTCGAGGAGAGAGGCATAGAGACTGCTGGAGGAAGAGCAGTATCAGAGGCAGGAGGTTGAAGAGGGTGAGATAGATGAATCAGTGGATGATTTTAATTAATCTAGCATGGCTACCTGTTTGTCGGGCTGTTATATACATGCTTTGATGGATTCGGCGAAGCAATGGGCACCAAAGTTGCCTGATGAGGAGCGGGGATATTTTATGGAGGTTCTG
This sequence comes from Lissotriton vulgaris, assembly GCF_964263255.1. Lineage (NCBI taxonomy): Eukaryota > Metazoa > Chordata > Amphibia > Caudata > Salamandridae > Lissotriton > Lissotriton vulgaris. The sequence goes on along the minus strand of NC_141685.1, from coordinate 2,009,695,624 downwards.
TCAGATGCTCAAGCTGAAGCTAGACCGGTTATTCAGTCCAGCCTGGATACCGCTGATTGGGTGGCTAGAGTTATGGGTTCCTCCACAGTTACCAGGAGACAAGCTTGGCTCCTCTGGACTTTCCCCGAATGTTCAGGCTACCCTTCTTGATTTGCCCTATGATGTTTCAAAGCTTTTCGGGGAGAAGGCTGATTCTGCACTTCAAAGGTTTAAGGATAGCAGAGCCTTGGCGAAATCCTTGGGATTGCAAACCCAGTCAGGGGGCGTTGGATATAAGAAATATTGTGTGTTTGGAAGGTCTTCCTTTTGTGGCTTGCAACAACCTCAGCAGCAGCAGCAAAATCAGCTCAAAGTCGTATAGATGACAAGTCAGAGGTCACTAACGTGGCTCTGCCCGCAATCTCTCCTCCTCCTCTACCTCCCCTTCTCCCCCTTGTAATGTGGAAAGCAGCCCTAAACCCCACTGGATCATGTAGGTCCTGTAGGGGATCGGTTAGCTCACTTTCTACAGGGTTGGAAATCGATCGTTAGACCTTTGGGTTTTAAACCTTGTAGACGATTGGTACACCCTTCCCTTTCGGGAGTTTCCTCCTCCTTGCCAAGGATTTTGTTCAAAAGACCATTTGCTTCTTCTTCAGAAGGAGGTCCTTGCCTTACTACAAAAAGGTGTGATAGAGGTGGTCCCGGAGCAGGAGAGGACTCAGGGGATGCTACTCCCGGTATTTCCTGATCCCCTAAAAGGATGGCAGGTTACGTCAGATTCTGGACCTCAGGGTCTTGAATTTCTACCTGAAGCAGGAGAAATTCAAGATGCTGACACTTGCACAGGTTCTTCTGGCGCTGCAGCAAGAGGACTGGATGGCGTTGATCGATTTGCAGGATGCGTATCTTCCCATCCTGAGGTCGCACAGGAAGTATCTCCGTTTTACTGTAGGGTCGCAGCGCTACCAGTTTGCGGTCCTGCTGTTTGGTCTTACTACTACACCTCAAGTCTTCACGAAGGTGACAGCAGTTGTAACAGCTCATCTCATGAGATCAGGAATTCCAGTTTTCCCTTATCTGGACGATTGACTGCTCAAAGCGGAGTCACCAGAGATGGTGCTTCTTCATCTGCGAGTAACAACTCAGCTGTTGTTCAACTTGGGCTTTTAAATAAATGTGCCCAAATCTCACTTGGTGCCCTCTCAGTGCAACTTGTACATAGGGGTGGTACTGGATACTACTGTATGTCGAGCTTTTCCACCTCCACAAAGAATTCTCAACATTCAGGAGATGATTCTCCAGTGGTGTCTCCGCAAGCAGTGGTATCAACACAACGGAGATCTCAGGGAGTCAGTCAGGATCTCAAGAGACGCTGTAGCGGAGCTGACTTGGTGGAGTGTGCAGGGCAACCTGTCTCAAGGCAAGCCCTTTTAACCTCCTCCGCCGGTGTCCACTGTGATCACAGATGCCTCCACTTTGGGGAGGGGTGCTCATCTGGGGGATCTGAAGGTTAAGGGTCTTTGGTCGCCAGAGGAAAGGTTGCTTCACATCAACCTTCTGGAATTGCGTGTGATTTATTTGGCACTGAAGGCTTTCCTCCCTTCCCTTCGCGGTCAGTCGGTTCAGGTCCTGATGGACAACACTACTGCTATGTGGTACATCAACAAACAGGGAGGTGCAGGGTCTTATCGTTTCTGTCGAAAAGCTCTGCGACTCTGGTCCTGTGCTCAGGACCATCAGATTTGTGTTTTTGCAAATGATCTAGCCGGGGTTCTGAATGTTTGTGCGGACAGTCTCAGTCGGCATTACTCGGCTGATCACGAGTGGCTGCTTCATCTGGAGGTGGTCCATCACATCTTTCATATGTGGGGGTCTCCTCGGTTGGACCTGTTTGCCACTCATGAGAATGCTCACTGCCCGTTGTTCTGCAGTCTCCAGTATCCGATGCATGGGGCGCTGGGGGACGCGTTTCAGTTGGATTGGAGCTCGCAACTCCTTTACGCGTTTCCTCCCATACCCTTGTTTCCTCGGGTTCTGAGGAATATTCGCCAAGACTGGACCCAAGTCATATTGATCGCCCCGGATTGGCCAAGAAGGGTGTGGTACACAGATCTACTTCATCTCTCGTTGCATCCTCCACTCAGTCTCCCTCTCAGGGCAGACCTCCTCTCGCAGTCACAGGGGCAGATTCTACATCCCCACCTCCATAGCCTGCACCTTCATGCCTGGACATTAAACGGGTAACTTGAGTTCCTTCTCTCTCCCGCCAAATGTGGTGGATGTTATCTTAACGTCCAGGCGACACCCACTAAGTGAATTTACTCTTATAGATGGTCAAGATTTGTTTAATGGTGTGGAGAGGGATCCATTTATCCTTTAAAGGACCACTTGTCAAATGTTCTTAAGTTTTCACTTTTCTTGGCTCAGCAGGCTTGTGCTGTGTCCACTGTTAAGGGATATTTGTCGGCTTTATTGGCGTTTCTTTGTTTGCCGGCTCAGCCGTCTTTATTTAAATCTCCCATTGTTTTGAGGTTTATTAAGGGCCTTACCAATAGGTTTCTGCCTACTCCTTTTGTTATGCCTCAATGGGATTTGAATCTTGTTTTAACTTTCTTAATGGGTTCCCTGTTTGAACCCTTACATAGTTATCCTTTGAGGCTTTTGTCTTTTAAAACGGTCTTTCTTGTGGCTATTACCTCAGCCAGAAGGGTGAGCCCCATTTTTAACCATACATGCTGAAAGGATGGTCCTTGGGACCATGGATGCTTTTCTGCCTAAGGTGGTTACTCCCTTCCATCTAGGGCAGTCCATTACTCTTCCTGTGTTCTATCCTCCCCCTCACCCTTCAAAGGAGGAGGCGAGACTTCACCGCCTGGATCCTAGAACAGCGGTGAGGTTTTATTTGGACAGGATTAAGGACTTCCACGTGGAGGATCAGCTCTTTGTGGGCTATGATGGACGCATGAAGGGCAAGGCTGTGCACAAGCGCACTCTATCCAGATGGATCATCTTGTGCATCAGGATCTGCTACGCCCTGGCTGGTAAGGAGCCTCCTGAAGGTATTGGGGCTCATTCTACCAGAGCCAAGTTGTCAACTTCTGCTTTGGCCAGAGGTGTGCCTGCAGTGGACATTTGTAAGGCAGCGACTTGGGCCTCCCTCCCCACTTTCGTAAAGCATTATTGCTTGGACTCCGAAATGAGGAGGGAGGGTCACTTTGCACGCTCTGTCCTGCAGGAATTTTTGGTGTAGAAGGGTGGACACCCTCCTTCGGAAGTGGGACTGCTGTGGGAATCTATTCATAAGTTGAGGAATCCATTGGCAGATGTATCCGTCAGAACAAGTTACTTACCTTCAGTAGCACTTTTTCTCGTGGATGCAGTATCTGCCTGTGGATTCCTCACTGACCCGCCCTCCTCCCCGTTGTCCACACTTGCTAAAGGTTACTTTGTTTGACATATTGTTTTACATTTTATCTTTTATCTATCTGGTACATTTATAGGAAATGCTTTTATTCTTGGGCTTTCCTTTTGATTTTACACTGTGTATTTGTTTGAATATTGTGTACTGTGTGTACTTTGAATCAGTTGTCGGTCCACCTGTTTGCCTCGGAGGCATGGAAAAAATGGGTGGAACTGACGTCATCATGCCGACGAGGCTCTCTTATGGCTCCGTTGACATCATGTAGAGTCACGAGCAGAGCCGTGGCATTGTGACGTCCTCGTCGGCGTGGAGAGCTGGAGAAAAATTCTGCGGAATGCTGGCCCAGAGGATATTCATGAGGTGAGGAATCCACAGGCAGATACTGTATCCACCGGAAAAAGCACTACCGAAGGTAAGTAACTTGTTCATTCGTCCTATTCCCAACTCTGAACCTCCATCCACTGATTTCTGTAACTATGCACTCCCTCCTCTGACACATTCCAGTCTTGGAGACTTGTACTGCATCAAATTCTTAAATACAAATACCCGTGATCTGCTTTCTAAAGTGCTGTTTTCTTTTTGTTTACCAGCACATGTTGAAAGAGGATGAAATGTTCAAAGATCTCTCTGCCCGTTCTCCCAGCGCCAGCATCACAGATGACGACTCCAACGTGTGACGTGGGAGGGCGTGATCGCAGAGTGACAGTGTTCGTTTGTATGATGGGACACCCCGTCGATGGCTCCTGCTTCTGTTTGTTAGAAGTGCAATGGAAAGTGCCTATTTTAAAGTTGTCATGAAGCACACTGGTGAATGCTAGTGCACTTCTTATCGTATTTATTGTGGTAAAAACACTTCCGAGTAATGCAATTGAATGAATTTTAGTTTAATGCTCATGTACTCGAGACAGTGAATATGTATTTTAAATAGTGTTTCAAAGTGCAACAGTGCCAAGTACACTTATTCAATTGTGTAAGCATTTTTAAGTCAAATATTTTATGGCTGCCACTTCTAACAGTGCTAGTTAACAGTCAAGAAATGTGTGTGCTTTTTTTTTATTTTTAAAAAAAGGAGGGATTACAAGTGGATCTGCATTGCGTAGGGCTTCAAAAAGAGATTCTTGACTGTTGCTTTGTTTTTCTACATTTTTAAAAAAAATAATAATGTTAATCGCATATAAAACGCACATTTATTTTGTGACATAGGATGTTAAAGGTTTGCTTTTATAGATTGCTCGGTTTGTAGACCAGCTGGTTACTGGAGAAGTCAGTTTTTTTCAACGGTTCACTTGTCATTTTCGACACATTGTATAAATACCAGGTGTAATTTCCTTTGTGAATTGAAGCCATAACGGGAAAAAAAGAAAAACGTGTGCCTAAAAGGCAGGATTTCCTTGAGGGACTATTTATTATTTTGATGAAGTGAAATGGGTTCATAGCTCGCACTAATCAAGACTGATGAGTGAATCCCTTTATGAGGTCCAGTGTTTGTCAAATGAGTCATTACACTGAGAAGTTTGCAGTCTGATGGGAAACACAGTTAACGTAGCTGAACCTCATAGAGTAGTGTTAACTTATTATGAGGAAGGATACTCCTGTGAGCGAGAAGAACTCAAAATGAAAGTATAGGAAGATGTGTCGTTCACAAAATCAGTATTGCATGGGTTCTTTAAGTGAATGTGCCACATAGGTGTCCTTGGGAGCAGAGTCGACTATTAAGGTTGGTTTGATACCTGCTTGGAAAAGGAGACCTAAACTATTTTCAGTGTGTAGATCTGCTGAGCGCTGCAAGCATTGTGCAGCTAGTAACCAAAGAATTTGTCAGTTCTATCAAACGTCTAAAAAGATGGGCCGAGAAACTTCTCTAAAAGCTCAGTGGGTGCAGCAATGATTGTGCAGTACAGCAGGCAGCTGTGGGGTCGCATTAGACACCGAAGTATGCCTTTCTTTTTCTGTTGCCACTCAAAAGCAAAACGTTATTTGAAGAATTATCAGGTCTATTTATTTCCTGGTTGTCCGAAGTTCCTTCCTCATTGGTACACAATCAGGTTCCATACTACATGTGCAGAAATGCTCACAGTAGATACCTTTGTCATTGTAGAATTCACCTTTAATAGACTGTGTTCCAGGCTCAAAGGGGCTGAGGTACCTCGTTGAAAAATCTTGTCCACAACTTGGAAGCGATCTGAACCGAAATATATCACAGTTGCAACCAAACAAGAAATTCCCATTTCTGACCTGAGTTTCCATATTCAGCAAAGGCTGGTGAAGCATTTTTTATGTCTGTGCCTTGAAGCACAATGTCTTTTTGCAAGATGAACTCAAATGAATTGCGTAAGCTGAAGGACTTTTTTAAATCTCATTTGTGTATTTTGGGCATGATTCATTACAGTGTGGTTACCATTCGGATTGCTCTACCCAGAATATTTTTTCTAGGGTGATGGTGTACTTGTCACAGTGGTGTTTTAATGTACTGGTACACTGAGTTGGTCCCTTATTTCAGGCCCTGTACTAAAAACCTAAAACAGGGTTCAAGTCCATGCTAAAACATTTCATTTGCCACAATACACATTTGACGACCTAACCATTTGCTGTAAAACTATGCCACTGAGCGACAAGCCTAAAACCACCTATCTGGAAAGTGATGTCAAGGTAGATTGTGCGTTGAAGCATATTCTAATGTAGAATGCAGTGGGATTTTTGCATTTTAATGAATACTTTCACTTTTTTTCATTTTTGAAAATTGCTTCGAAATCAGAATACACTTTCAGTTTTTCTATTAAAAAAGTGAATAGACGTTACTTGCTTAGGCAGTCTTAGAAATATGGCATCCATCAGAGGAATTTGACAACTTTTATTTCTAACTATACATTCAGTGCTTCTCCAGGCTTACCTCTATGCTCTGAATGTTGAAAATGTTCTTTGTAGCAAAACTTACATTGTTATTTCAAACTGGAAGACCCTTAGCTTGTCTTTAATGTTTGAAATGGTGAAGGTACCTTGTCAGTCACAGATCACAGAGTAGTACACACACAGGAGCGAGGCTAGGCAGACGGCTGAATTAGGACGCTGTTGTAGATGGCTTGGTTGACAGTGAGTAATGCACAAAACATTATATTGTCCAATTGCTCCCTATATATAACACTAAAGTATGAATAGTCTTCCGCAGGTACCCACTAAAAGGCGAACACTCAAAATGTATATTTATAAAAGCACACGTATTTTACCTACTTTATATATTTCTAATAAAACGGTCAACCTAATATATTGCTCATTGGCAATGGCAAACATATACCACTTTAACTTTTTTTAATTACTGAGAGTTGTATCTTACTCACTACATGACGTGCGGTTAGTGCATGATAATGATCATGAGGGCTTGTGACAGCCATAATGGTTCTCCAGGTTATTGCCTGCAATCCTTTGCACAATGTGAACTAGGATGTTAGTCATAGTTATCCTTCTACTCTGGAACACAATATTTAGATTAGTTCTCTAATACGTGAATTAACATTTTATAATGGGGATTTGATTTTCAGACCTTAGAACCAAATATTCCTGTATGTTGGATCATTGAGCCAGGTTCCTTTTTTAAATTCCATTGGTCCGTGAAGGTTTTTTATGTGCTGCTTTTAAATGGAGGTAAGGCCTTTCTACCAAGGAATCTCCTACCACAATGAGTGATCTTTTAAAAATTTAACTTTAATGGCTAATGTTACTGCCATGGTTTTTTATAGGTCCTCGTGGGAGGACTGGATTTTACACAGGGCCAGACATGGATGCACTGATTCGCAATGTCCAAGTATCAGTGTGTTGCTGCATCACATTCACTTTTTTCAAACAGTCTTCTAATTGTTGCAAAAGAATAATATTCAAGTCCAGCCCATATTTATTTTTTATATATATCAGCAGTATATACCGTTTCAACATCATATTGATTAAGAATAAGTTTCAACGTCCTCTGCTCATTAATTTTAATCTTTCGGTGCGGACTTACTTTTTTTAAACTGAAGCCAGATTTGTATTCTACCAGAATTACTTGTTTAGGAGATGTGGCCTGACATATGGGTAAAGTAAGAGATTTATAAAATATATATATTAGGGCCAAAAGAAGAAATGTATCTGTGCATCTAAGTACTGCAACTGTCTGAAAGGTTCATGAGTTCAAAGTTGGGTAGGTGTTCCTTAGTAAAAAATTTACATTGTTGGGAGGTCTAAATGTTCACCTGGGCCTAATGATAAATCAGATGTCTTTCAAAACCTTGCAATAAATCGATGGACATTGTTTTGCATCCTTACTTGTATACAGCTCATGCTTATATTTTGTATTTACTAGTAAACTTAAAAACTATCGGATATTACTCAAAGGACTGGCTTTAATATTTAATAATTGTAGCATATTGTAGTCCTGTTCTAACACTAAATGATAGTTTATGCAACATTTGTAATATTAATTGGAATGTGTGGTACTAAGGAAAATGCCATATTAAGATGTAGCATAGTTTTGGCTATTTTTCATATTAAAATTTAGCATAAAACACAGGTTAAATCGTGGAAGTATTCGCTTCTAAAATTGAACTTTCGTGATCGCCATTGTACTTTATAGACCTATTACTTCTTCAAAACTTCACTAGGTATGATTGCTCAGTATGTAACTGAAAACATTTCATATTGAACAGCATTTACCTTACACATCATGTGACTGGTATTTAATTTTATTTGTACAGGGCAAGAAACTAAGATATATATTGTCATTTATTAAAAAATAAAATATGTTTGAAAATGCAAAGCTTGGCTACTTTTTTATAGTGTTTATTCTGGCTATTAACTTTTTCAATGCTTGTGTTTTTGCTTGATTTAACATCATACAAGAAAAATATGTAATGTTAATTTCGTTTTCACATTCCTTACCCCCTCCTGCTTTCCACATTTTTGGTATGGGCCATTCTTAATTTTACAAAATCTGTTATTTTTCCTTTGTTTTTGTCATAGGGCTACTTCTGAGCACTTTCTGGAGTTTTAGATGGTGTATTATTTTTACATTGATTAGAGGTGAAAAATATATGAAGACAGGGGCCTTTCACAGCCCCTTTCACCAGTCCATATATGGTGCAGAACAACCTTGAGGTCCTGTTTAATGTGGAAATTTAATGGGAGGTACATACATATGATTTTGTGTATGCAGATAGATTCCACTATGTTTGTACCACGACAGGGCTAAGGCAAACTTTTATTTGTGTAATTGAAAACAGTATAGTTTTTTTTTGTTTTTTTATCTTTATAATAAAGATTTGTCACTTTCTATATATGAATACAGAGCAATATAACATCTGTGGTAGCACCATACAGAGCCAGTAGGTAGTCAAAGAAAATTCAGGCAAGAATTCAACGACATAGCGGCATAATTACATCAATATGCATTAGCAAAATTGGTAATAACTTGTGGCATAGCTCGTCAGCCACAACATCTCCTCCCTCCATTCGAAAACTATACGATCACGCATGGTGCATCATACTTACAACAGTGCAACATGCAAAGAAATACAACATCACATTGTGTATGTCTTTACTTCGCCATATCAAATAAATCTGTGTATAGAGTCAAGCATTTTTGAGTAAAACACCAAACATGGGGAAAACTATAAGGAAAAGGGATGGGAAGGGAGGCAAGAGGGGAGGGAGAGAAACTAAAGTCCCCAGCACCCTAGAATAAAGTCCTATCAATTATCCTATAGGTGTACAAGCAAACTACTGGAAGAAGTGATCATCTAGTAAAGAAGGGCAGAGGTCCCAGCCACATATCAATGCACAGTTCAGGACATGGGTTTGCTCAGTGCGACCTTGCTAGTCGTCAAGAAGAGAATCGTCCAGTGAATCATCCGATACCAACAACCCCTGTAGCCCACACAACATAGTATTCCATTTAGCGGAATAGGGAATCTACGCAAACCTAGTGTATCCTCCCGTATCAGGGACACCGCTTCAGCCTTCACCCAATTCATCATGGAGAGGAACCAAGCTTTCATCGGAGGGGGGGTCCTCCCACTTCCATTTGCGAGGAATCAATCGCTTGACCACAATAAAACCCAAATCAAGAAATCTGGTGGAAGCTTTTTGTGTTTTTCCTAGAGAACATGCAAGTGATGCATGTCTCCTACATCTTCTGTACCTCCCCACCTGTGCAGATAACTAATGCTTCCAGCACCCCCTCCCAGTAAGCCTGCATTGCGGCACAGGACCCCAGAGCATGTGTAAGATATCTGCATTCACCATCTTACAGCGCGGGCAGCACTCATCCTGTCTGTGAAAGTAACGATTAATTTTATCCGGTGAGAGATAGGCTCCATAAATTATATAAAATTTAAACGAGCATTCCTGGGAACTTGCTTGGGGCTTTCTAGGATCAGTGACCATTGTTTCTCAGAGTAAGGCCTCCCTCGATCTGCCTCCCACTTATCACGCAACGGCATTAAATCCGCTAGGGTATGTTCCCTGATCGATTCTGCTAACCACTTCACAAAGTGGCGACCTTTGCCCATAACGTGCACGTATGCCCATAACGTACAGTCTTCTAATTGTTGCAAAAGAATAATATTCAAGTCCAGCCCATATTTATTTTTTATATAGATCAGCAGTATATACCGTTTCAACATCATATTGATTAAGAATAAGTTTCAACGTCCTCTGCTCATTAATTTTAATCTTTCGGTGCTGACTTACTTTTTTTAAACTGAAGCCAGATTTGTATTCTACCAGAATTACTAGTTTAGGAGATGTGGCCTGACATATGGGTAAAGTAAGAGATTTATAAAATATATGTTCGAGGCATATGGGCTGCAGATGGTACATTATGAATAGATCGCCATCTGGTGTTGGGCTCGGATGATTGCACTTGTTTTTCTCTTGGAGAGTCTTTTGTAGCTTGGTGACTCCTCCTTTGGTTGCTAGTGCGTATGGGCATCGGCTCCATCCTTAGATTGTTTTTTTCCGCCATCGTGTTCGGATGAGGATTGAAGCGCTCCAGATCGACTTCGGAAAGAAGTGACTTTTCGGCGCGTATTCCCTTTCCAATTCGACGGTATTGTTATCGAACGCGATTTCATTTCCATTCCGACGCGTTTCGATTCCAACATCAAAGAAAAACTTTGATCTACGTCGACGAACAGGAGGCCTTTCTCGACGTGGTCAAGCCCGGAGTCCATGGAAAGGACTCCATTTAAGAAATGTCCAACGTGTGGTGCTAAGTTCCCACACAAGGACCTACACGAGGTGTGCAACCTCTGCCTGTCGCCTGAACACGAATCCAGGGACTGCGAAGCCTGCGCAGCATTCTCTTCCAAGTCGACGATTAGAAACCGTCGAGCTCGAAGACACGAGGTTTCCAGAATGCAGTCGGAGGCGATCCCGGAGCTGTTCGAAGACCAGAGCCTCGAAGAAGAAGAGGATCATGAAGAACAGTCGGGGTCGGAAGGGGACGAGTCGGAGGTCGAGGAATTCGACGTTCAACAAACAGTGAGTGATGACGTCCCCTTACCAAACAAGCATTGGAAATGCAATAGGTCTTGCATTAGGAAAGTTTGAGCTATTGGTCTTATAAATGACATTTTTTTTATTTATGTGTTGTTTTTTAAAATAGCTAAATTAATAGCGTTGTCATTTACAATGCCAATAGTTATAACTTTCGCAAATGTGACACCTATAGCAGACACACATCAACATCCTATTTCATCAATTGAACATGTATTAATTGATTAAAAACGCTTGAACAATGCATTTCAACAGTGGCTGCATCCTGTGTTGTGATAGAGCAAAAGCTGGGGGTGACAGATGAGTAATTTAAGAAATGGAAAAAGGAAAAACCGTAGCAAAATTAGACAACTATAACGTCAGAGGCTATACATAACACAGGAAAAGGAACACTATATTCGGGTTAACACATGGCGTAAAGTGCGTCAGAAAATTGGAGGACTATGAGGCGTAAAAAGGGGGAGTAGAACATGAATTTAAAAGTACGGTGAGTATTCCATCTGTGAGGCAAAATGGATAGAATTCAAAATTTAAGGTTCAGAGGGCCAATGCGGTGATAAACAATTAATGAAACGATTCAATATGTTGAAAAACTACACAGTCTAAGTATATGTTAAGCAGGGTCAGATGCGGAGCGTACCTCTAATGCAAAACAAAAGACAAACCGGCTGGGAAATTGGTCGTGAATGAAGTTACACAAATTGATTAACAGAATCAGAAAGAGGGTACATTGTAGATACCACAGCACAGAAGAGAAACCTAAGAGAAGACACAATGAAAGCATAGTCTGGCGGCATACTGGGTGTGTTCACGATGGTGACGTGTTGTCTCTAAGAGAAAACCAAACGGATTTTGCATGGCCATTTCCTACATAGATAATGAAGAAGGCTAGAGTTGTAGAGTTACCCAAATACAGGAAAAATGCCACGGTTCGATAAGTATTAGCGGACCATCTAGAAACTGATCTAGATCGAAATAGACTCTAAAAAGTGACAGGCAAGTATTCAAAACAAGTAAAGTAAGATTGACAGAAAAGGGATTGCCAATAAAAAGCGGGAGCAAAAGAGAAATTAAGAGGTAAAGGACAGCATGTAAGGAGGAGAAAAGTGAGGAAGGGGGCAGTACCTGTGAGTAAAAAGCGACCCCGTGTCAAATGGCGCTGTGGAAAAGGAGCGGGAAACGTTAAGCATGTGTGGGAAACGGGGTTTAAGGCACGGGCGATCACGATGGTGTAAAGCACAAAGCAAAGGACTGCACGTCATCTTACCGCCAAGCGTGGTTGGAGTAGGGGTAATGATGGTATCGATGGAAGCTGTTTCCTCGGTGAGGAAAATGAAATAAATATAATAATACACGGGCACGTCTCAGGACGGGTCCGTCCTAGTAAGCGTGCTGTGAAGGGAAGGTAAAATTAAGACGCAGGTTGAGTAAAGAGAACTAAGGGCGTAAGGTTCTTGAGCGAGGGCTGAAGGAGGGTCTCTTACCTGAAGTGCAGCGCTGGCACGGATAAGTGCAGTAGACAATCTCATCATCCGGGTAGTGGATGAAGTGCAGTAGGCGGAACCTGGAGTTAACAAGAGACAGCCTGGCGCCGTCAAAGTGAAAGTACGGCTGGCAAAAACAAGACGGAGGGAAGGCAGAGAAGGGGAGGGGGGAGGAGAAATGCGACACAGCGGGCAGGGGAGGGGGCGGAGCGGGGAGAGGGTGTGAAAGCAGCAGGGGCCTGGAGTGCGGCTGAGGGAACTGAAGAAATGCGACACGGCAGGCAGGGGAGGGGGCGGAGCGGAGCGGGGGTGTGGGAGGAGTGCGCCTGAGGGAAAATACATGCAAGGCAGGCGGCTGGGGGCATGTGCACGCGCTTTTAAGCTCAATGCGCATGCGCATTGAGCTTGAATTTCACGGGCACTGCAAGGAATCACCACGATTCCTTGCAAGTTGGTCAAAGACTGTTTAAGCCCCCATAGTCTCGCAAGCTCGATGTGCATGCGCATCGACAGGCGAGACCTAAAAAACGACCCCGTGCGGTAACGACCCCGTCTTCGAGCCCGGTCAAAACGCAGAAGAAAGTTTCCGACGCCCCGCCTTCGGGCCCGGCAACGAAACCGAAACTGAAACCGAAACTCTCGGTCTCCCACCATGTTGGATCCGAGAAACGGTCGACATCGACTTCGACACCGAAGCTTCATGCAAGGGAAAGCTCGGCATCAAAACATTCCATGTCGAAACCGAAACATGCTTCGACGTCGAAGACTCACTCGACACTGAAAAAATCGGACTCGAGCAAATCCTCGGTGCCGAAGACACCAAACATTGACGATCGGAAGCAAAGGCACCTTTCGGAACCAAAAGCTTCGGTACCGACACAGGAGCAACAAACAGATCAGAAACAAAAGATTTTGTTTATCGATCCACAAACTGGCAAAGTGGTGACGAAGAAGAGGAAGAATGAACAGCTAGAGGACAAAGCTCTTCCTTCTAAGAAGAGAACAATGGGGACAAATACAACTCCTCCTACTTCTCCTCAACCTAGAGTCACACCCTCTTCTCATATTCCTCACACTATGCCAACTACTCCTCCACCTTATACACCAAGACCATCCACACCTCACACAGATGTAGACAGTGACACAGGGGAGGGAGAACCTCATGGGGACGATGACTCTATCCCAGATGAGGAAGACCCATGGGAGAATTATGACGCAGGGTCAGATGATGACAACGACCCACAGTTATACCCCTCAAAACCTTCACCACCTGATGATAACACAGGTTTTGTACAGCTCATTAATAGGGCAGCAAAATATCATAAGGTAGACCTACATACAGAACCTCAAGTAGAGGATTTCCTATGAGATACACTACCTACTGCACAAAGAACATCAAGTACTCTACCTATGCTGAAGGGTCTTCTCAGTCACACAGCGGACATATTTAAAGACCCAGTGAGGGCTAGGGTGTTAAACCCAAGAATTGATAAAAAATATAAGGCAGCTCCAAGGGACTCAATATTTATCAAGGGGCAGGTACCTCTGGACTCGCTTATAGTTTCCAACGCTCGCAAAAGAGCAAACTCATTATCTACAGGAGAAGCCCCTCCACCTGATAAGGAGTCAAAATTAATAGATGCATCGGGAAAAAGAGTAGCATCACAAGCAGCAAACAGCTGGCGCATAGCCAATACACAAGCGCTACTTGCACGCTATGATAGGGCGCATTATGATGAGTTAGAAAAGCTCATCACACATCTCCCTAAGGAACATCAGAAAAGAGCAGATCAGCTTATACAGGAAGGCAAGATAATAACTAACACTTCCATTAAATGCACCCTGGACGCAGCAGACACTGCAGCAAGATCCATCAACACCAGCATCATGATAAGAAGACATGCATGGCTTAGAGTCTCAGGGTTCAAACAAGGAGTACAAACATCTTTATTGAACCAACCTTTTGATCAAAAGACACTTTTCGGCTCAGGCACAGATGAGACTTTAGAAAAGATGAAAAAGGACACAGAAACGGCTAAGTCAATGGGAGCATTACAACAGCCAACACAAAGGGGTTCCTTTCGTAGATCCACCTATAGAGGGGGCTCAAAAAGTACAGGAACAAGTCAGCAATCTACCTCTTTTACACCAACATCACCCAGAGGTAATTCAAGAGGCGGTTACAGAGGTAACAACAACAAGGGCCGGGATACTCCATGGAGTGGCCGTGCGCTATAAAAGCGCCGGGATACTCCATGGAGTGGCCGTGCGCTATAGAAGTATAATAATAACATAACATAACAAGGGTAGAGGTCGCGGAAATAATAACAACCGCAACTCCCCAACTCCCCAACCCCAAAACAGTGACTTAATACAACTCCCCCCAGACCACATAACACCGGTCGGGGGACGTCTATCACAGTTCCTACCTGTCTGGGAAAGCATCACATCAGACAAGTGGGTGAGACAAATTATCCAACATGGTTATTGCCTAGAACTCACAGCTACCCCACCAAACATCCCCCCCAAACAGCGTCCAATGAGTCAAGACCATCTGACTTTGTTAAAAGAAGAAGTACTATCACTGCTACAAAAGCATGCCATAGAGAAGGTTCCAAAACACCAACAAGGGACAGGAGTATACTCTCTATACTTCCTAATCCCCAAAAAAGACGGGTCTCTAAGACCAATCTTAGACCTCAGACCTCTCAATGCATACATAAATTCGGAACATTTCCACATGGTCACGCTCCAACAAGTACTTCCTTTACTGAAGAAAGGGGACTTTCTTTCTACACTGGATCTAAAAGACGCTTACTTTCACATCCCAATTCACAAAGCCCACAGGAAATACCTAAGGTTTGTAGTGGAAGGACAACATTATCAGTTCAAAGTCCTTCCGTTTGGGGTCACAACGGCACCAAGAGTGTTCACAAAATGCCTAGCAGTGGTTGCAGCACACCTAAGAAGACAACAAATACATGTCTTCCCATACTTGGACGATTGGTTAATAAAGGCCAAGTCATAAGAAGAATGCCTTCACAACACACAGAAGACCATTCAATTACTGCACCACCTAGGGTTTACAGTGAACTACAAAAAATCCCACCTACAACCAAACAAGATTCAATACCTGGGGGGGGGGGGGGCGCTAGAGGGCGCACTGCGGAATGGCTGGCTGAGTGTGTCAGCTCCGCCGGACGGGAGCTAAATTGCGGCCTTTGACCCCCTTCGGACATCGCAAAGACGGCGAAAATGGTCCACATGGCCGTAGGAATACCCAACCCATGGGCGCTGCGTGAAGGAATGCCGAACTAGTGGCGTTTACCGAAGATAACGGCGAAATTGCTGCAGGGAAGAGCGGTGCCGCAAGATGGCCGCGTCTGGCTTTCGTGGCCGCCTCGGGATCTGATGACCAGCAGCACAGCACTCCGCTGCCCAAACCCGCTGTGAGACCTGCCGAGGCACTCCACTGCTTTTAAACAAAAATAAAGCTGACTGCGAGCTTGTGAGCACAAGGGGATCGCGGAGATACGGTATGCGTTCCAGCGGGCACAAGATGGCGGAGGCGCTGGAACGCAAAACCGCTGCAGTGAGAGAAGCGTAGGAGGCGATCCCGGACCCGCGCAACGCTAGGGGGAACTGACTGCCGGATCTCAATGTCAGTCAAGAGGAGCCTGCTGGTGAAGGCGCATTGCTCCGACAGCGGGACCCAGACCGAGAGCAGCAGCACCTGACTGCCGTTCGGCCGGAGCTGTCACTGGGGATGCGAGGTGTGCTCCCGGCGGCGCCGGAGGAGCGGATGCTGCGACACCCTGCAGCGTACACTGGCAAGTGGCAACGTCGGGAGCACAGGAGCTCCGGTCGCATGGGCAGCACAGTGAGTAGCAAACCAGCGGTGCGACAGTCAGACGGCTAACAAAGATATACCCATTGCGATACTGCACTCCTGCAGCACTACACAGGGTGAGACGATCCCACGACAAGGAGGCAATAGGGACACACTGGCACTGAGAACAGTCTGGGGGAACTCAGAAATACACTGCGAACCCATTTAACGAGCGGCGCTCATGCCATGCAGTAACGGCGGAAATAACTGCCTGAGCTGAGGCTGCCTTTCTTATATAACTGCGTGGAACGTGGAGGGACACACACAACAAGTCGGCAGCTGATGCATAGGTCTGCCGCCCTGTCGGGGTCCAGACCACCAGCCCGCCGCACCCAATCCACTACGGGAGCCCAGACTACCGCGAGCCCACTGAGACACAGCCCCCCAAAGTACGCTGGGGATATGGGTAAGCCAGATAAGCAACTGTCGAAATTGCCATTCGAGCCCAGGAAGCAGGTTAAGAACAACGTGCCTACCCCAGATACAGAAGGAGAACAAGAAACGCCTGAGGGTACGGGCATGGAGGCGGTCCTGAGGGCTATCCAACAGAGTCTCCAGGAGATGAACGGCAAACTAGATAATGTGATGCAGCGTGTGGACAATATGGCGGCGCAGATTGAAAAACATGACGAGCGCATAGTAGAAGCGGAGCAGAGGATCTCTAAAGTGGAGGACGACTCTAGGACCACATTGAACGCCTGCAGCGGATTCGACAAAACGTTGGAGAGTCTTTGGGCCAAGGTGGAGGACCAGGAAGCGAGGTCTAGACGCAATAATGTTCGCATTTCTGGCCTGCCGGAGTCCACCAACACTGGCAAAATGGAGACCTACGTCGAGACGTTACTGAAGGAGATCTTTGGCGCCGAAAAACTGTCATCGGTCTTCCTGGTCGAACGGGCCCACCGATCATTGGCGCCGGCGCCTAAACCGGGAGCAGTCCCGCGCATGATCATTGCCCGCTTGCTAAACTACAGAGATCGTGACACGGTCCTCAGGCTGGCCAGAGAAATGGGCAAAATCACGCACCAAGGAAATACCCTGGAATTTTACCCAGACCACACAATGGCAGTACAGATGGCGCGCAAGGAATTCGCCCCGGTGAAGAAAAAATTGTGAGATCTGGGACTAGAATACGCAATGCTGTACCCGGCAAAGCTCAAGATCATGAATGCGGGTAAGCCGGTTGTGCTCCCAACGGTGCAGGCGGCGCAGGAGTACATCAAGAAAATGGGCAAGCGGAGGAAAACACAGGACCGAGACGAGCAGACTAGTGATATCGTCTGAATCTTCGGGAGAAAGGAATCCACACCTCAATGCGTAACCGGATGGAGATAAGTTTAACTAAAGGGCGCTGAGGCATGGCGCAAGAGCGGAAAGACATGGCGCTCACAAGGGGACAATGGGCAGCACTTGTGTTAAACTGCTTCACGACGAAGGGACCTCACTTGCACCATATGCATGAACATGCCGGCTGACTGCACTAGAGGTGGTACCTCCTGCAGTGAGTACACTGGAAATGCATTGGGAGTCAGGGCAGAGGGAGAGGAGTTATGGATTGCATTAGGCTGAGAGGCACCAAACTGAGTGATGTATTCTGAACTTAATGACTAGAGATTTTGATGGGCTTAGCCTTAAGGAACATGGCTGAACATTTGAACTGGGCTGTGTGGTCCCGCTAGAAGTACCGGCAAAGATGAATTTGCACATGTGTCCGTTAACGCAACAAACATTTACTGCATGGCAAACACACTGGTGAGAGGCTATGTTGAGCTATGAGATTGATGGCCTGCTGGGGATGGGTGAGGGGGAACAAGGGAAATAGTCCCCTTTATTGATTAGACCGCAAGCTTCTGTCCACATCCACCATGTGGATGGAGATGTGTGTACCTGGTGACACCCCCAAGAGGGTGCGCCCCACTCCAAGTTCTATTACTGGTTTAAGAGTTTTGAAAGGAAGGCTTTGGCACAGTTTGGGCGCTGAAGTGGGTGGGGGGATGGCGGGGGGAATGGGTGTTATTAGAGTTCAATCACTGTGTCTGAGACGCATGGCGACCTCCTTATTGCTGGAACACATCGAAGCGACTGTTGTACTACATTTCACACTTCTCCTTTCGCACCTAGTGGTGCGATCAACTGCTACCGTGGCACGCACCACGGCGGCCGATAACACGACATGGCATCAACTGCTCATGCCGACGTGACAAGATCACACGGATCGAAATTCATCACATGGAATGTAAGGGGCCTGGGTAACCCCAAGAAAATCCGACAGATATTTACGTACTTTGATCGATTACATATTGACATAGCCTTTCTACAAGAAACGCACATAGCAGCTACAAGTACATCTAATCTGGGCGCTAGATGGGTGGAGTCAGTTACCAACTCGAACTACTCGTCATAGTCCAGAGGGGTTAGCATCTTAGTACGGAAAGGGACACATTTTACAATCGCTAGCACACACACTTATCATGAAGGCAGGTATGTAATTGTGGTGGGTACAGTGAGACAAAGGCGGATGGTAGAACATGTGCTATGGGGTGGGGATTTTAATGTGGCGCTAAGGGACGGACTGGATAGGACCCCAAGCACACTAGAACCACATGTCAGAGCGAGAACAATGATACAGGACGCTATAGAAGACTTAGGCATGATTGATATGTGGAGAGTTCAACATCCGGGGATGACAGTGGCGACACATATAAACGCGGCACACAACAGCTGGTGCAGACTAGACTATTGGCTAGGAACGCATGAAGTGACGACATGGGCCACTCATATAAAACATCTCCCAAGAACACTGTCTGACCACAGCCCTGTGCTGGTTGAGGTGACTATACCACACTATGAGCCACCACCTTTCACTTGGAGATTTAATGCTGCGGCATTGCGAGACCCTTTGTATGTAGACACATTACATAAAGCAATGGTAGATTACTTCGACCTAAATGGTCCCACGACCGAGAATCCTTGTCTGTTGTGGGAGGCGTTTAAAGCCACGATACGCGGGGTGTGCATAAGTACTTCCACAGGCATACTGAAAGACATCCGACGACAACTACAAACACGTGAGAAAGAGATGCACGCTTTAGAACAGAGATATACACAAACAGGCGATACTAAATTATTAGGGGACATACAGACACTGCTAGTTGAACACCGCCAGTTTGCAACTGATGAGCTAAAATATATGTCCCAAAAGCAAAACTGCGAGAATGTATGGGGAGGGAGGCAGACCAGGTAAAGCACTAGCTGACAAGATTTGCTCAGGCCGTCCACCCCAAAATATCACGGCTATACAAACCCAGGAGGGAAATGTCATCAGGGACATGAAGGGAATAACTAGGGAATTCATGGCCACATATGGTACACTATATGAGGCACGCCCCTCGATACCACAAGAGGACTTACTGTCATATATGGCAGATGTAGAGATTGCGTGGCTAGCTGACGGACACCGGGAATATCTAGCTCGCCCTATTACAATTGAAGAAGTCACGGATGCAATTAAAAGGCTACCGAATGGCAAAGCGCCAGGGCCAGACGGGTTCGTGACGGAATTTTATAAAATGTTCGCGGACTTGGTAGCCCCATATTTAGTAAGATTGTATGGAGCAGCACATGAGGCACAGACACTACCAGCGTCAATGAGGGAGGCAATGCTTATTGCGTTATTGAAACCTGGGAAAGAGGAGGATAAATGCGATTCCTATCTCCCCCCTCTCACTCATAAATGTCGACACAAAAATCATAGCAAGCTTACTGGCAGATAGGCTTAAGCCCCTGATGCCCATGTTGATACGACCGGACCAGTCCGGATCCATACCGGATAGGTCCACCATGCATAACACGAGAACACTATTTGCGCTAGCCCACTATTTGGCACCAGAAATTAAAGCAGTGGCGGTATTGTTAGACGCGACCAAAGCGTTCGATACCATAGACTGGCCATTTCTGCACGCTGTTTTGCTGCGCATGGGATTTCCAAATATCTTTCTGGGCTGGATAACAATGTTATACACGAACTTGACAGCACAAATCAGAATTAACAAATATGTCTCATATCCAATTCCGATCGGTCGAGGCACCAGACAAGGGTGCCCACTTTCACCGATGCTATTTGCTTTATTATTGGAACCTCTAGCATGCAAAATTCGGCAACATCACCACTATTCGGCAATACAGCTCCCAACACGGCCCATACACATCTCACTTTATGCTGATAATATGGTGTTGTATGTAAAAAATCCGGAACAACACCTCAACCCCTTGTTAAGAGAATATATCAAGTTCGGGCAGCACTCGGGTTTGCAGATAAATTGGTCCAAATCCCTAGTATTAGCACTGACAGACAATGCGCACCCCACGACTCTAGACTACCCTCTGGAATGGTCAGACGAACCAACCAAATATTTGGGGGTATGGTTCCACAGAGACCCGGAGCAGGTCATACGCACTAATTATGGCAGAACTATAACGTCCTTGGAAGATAAGGTTGCCAGATGGAATAAATTGCCACTATCCTTGGCGGACAGAGTAGCAATAATTAAAATGGTGCTACTGCCTAAGTTCCTCTATTTATTCAATAATATCCCAATAAAACCACCTGCGGAGGTCTTCCGCAACATTAAAAAATTGGTGCTTAACCTGCTATGGGCGGGAAAACAGGCCAGGCTAGATTTACACACTATGACACTGCCGTTCGCACAGGGAGGTTTCAAAGTCCCAGATTTCTATCTATATTACTTATGCGCTCAGGCGCAATTCGCGCATTACTGGTACCACGAAATACCCTTCCTAACACATGTGGCGGTGGAAGCAGGGGATGCGGACCCGATTCCGCCGGCAAGTATAGTATCACACAAACGGCCTAGATTGCACGACCATGATATCAATCCAGTCAACACCACCACGGAAGCGTGGAGACTGATGGGTAAGGCTGCAGATTGCTTGCCGCGTTATGCACCTGCCCTTCCGCTAACACACCATCCGGCACTCTCAGTCACGCATGAGCGGGTTGGGATGGATTTGCTAAAATGTGCTGGGATAGATAGATTAGGCGACTTATACAAAGATGAGGTCTTTCAGACGCTAGATGAATTGGCATTAATTACTAACCCGACACTATTATTTAGTTTCACCTATTACAGGTTGCAGAGGGCAATGAAAGAGCATTTCCCGAATTACCCAAATGAGCCTAAGACCCTGGCGCCCTTACAGTTAGTACTCACCACACCTACGGCTTCCCACTTGGTATCGAAACTATACACCAGCATACAGCGGGATATAGGAGGGAACACGGAGAGGGCGAGAGACAAATGGAACACTGCACTAAACGTACAACTCACGGATGATGAGTGGTTAACGGCCTGCCTGCTTACAGGTATGCTGACACCCAATGGGAACCTGAGGATTATTCACTACAAGTGTATAAATGTATTATACCCCAATGAGATTATATAGGTATGGGCTAAGAGATGACTCCAGCTGTGTACGATGTAAACAGGAGAATGCAGACTTCATGCATTTGGTGTGGAGTTGTCGCCGGGTGGCAGGTTTTTGGGAGGAGGTGATGCAGGCCCTCAATGAAATGCTTGGGATGTCACTGCAGTGTGAGGCCAGGGTATGCTTGTTGGGCATTATTCCGCAGCTGAGAGCACAACGTCGCAAATTCTGCGTGGTGGCGTTGCTGATGGCCAAGAGAAGGGTGGCAATGCATTGGAATAGTAAATTGGGGCCGAAGGTCAAGCACTGGCTGGAGGATTTAACATATTGCCGGGATATGCTGGTCACATACGAGGAAGAGTTGCCAATCAGTTCACGGCCCAGAGACTATTGGATGTATTTACGCACCTATTTATTAGACATGAGTCGGTAGAAAATGTTGATAACCCATAGCATGAAGTGATGTTTACTTTCAGAGTTATTTGTTCCTTAACAGTTTAAAGAGTATAACATTTTTTTAAAAAAGTAAGATGACTGACATGATTAACTGTATGCATAAGCCTGAACTAAGACTTCAAATAATATTCGCTACAACGCCGCCGGTCCCTTGGATGTCGGCTGATGGGCTGTGTGCATGGCAGAATACTTTGCGAATGATGTAACTGCATAGCCGGCCTGATGAGGTTGTAGGCGCAAACATGTATCTTGATAGTATGAAAAGTGCAATAAACTTCTTACACCAAAAAAAAAAAAGATTCAACAATACCTGGGGGCTACTATAGACACAGAAAGAGCCAAAGCATACCCCAATACAATCAGGATACAAACAATGGTCACGTTGATACAAAGATTTCAACCACAACACTCGCTACCAGCACAAGTGTTTATGCAGCTGTTAGGCATGATGTCCTCCTGCATACTACTAATACCACATGCCAGACTACAGATGCGTCCACTACAGGAGTGTCTAGCGACACAGTGGAATCAGGCTCAAGGTCAGATTACAGATCTGGTGTTGGTAGACCGTACGCATCGCTCTCTGAAGTGGTGGAACACAACAAACATTTCCAAGGGACGGTCGTTCCTAGAACCGATTCCTCAACTGATACTGACAGCAGACGCATCGCTCTCCGGATGGGGAGCGCATATGGACAAATACACAGTGCAGGGGAAATGGAGTGTGCAACAAAAGAAACGGAACATCAACTACTTGGAACTACTAGCAATATTTCTAGCATTAAAAGCTATCCAAATGCAAATAACCAACCAGGCAGTCCTGATCAGAACAGAGAACATGACTGCAATGTATTATATTCAAAAACAGGGGGGGACACACTCTCTCCAACTATCCAAACTAGCACAGGACATTTGGAGATGGGCCATTCCTCAAAAGATCTATCTGTTAGCAGAACACCTACCAAGAGTTCAAAATCAGATAGCAGACATCCTAAGCAGAGAGTAAGAACAAGTACACGAATGGGAGCTGCACGACCAGATACTGCAGCCATTCTTCCAAAGATGGGGGCAACCAGAGATAGATCTGTTTGCCAATCATCAGAACGCAAAATCCCAAAACTTCGCATCCAGGTACCCACACCACCGGTCCCAGGGCAATGCACTATGGATAAATTGGTCCAACAAATTTGCTTAAGTTTTTCCCCCTCTCCCACTAATTCCATTAGTGGTTCGGAAACTGCAACAGCACTCAATGACAATGATACTAGTAGCACCCACGTGGGCAAGACAGCTGTGGCTCACCACGCTACTGCAACTCTCACAGGTGCCACATCAAAAGCTAAGATTATTACCCATGCACCTTACACAGAACCATGGAGAAATAATGCACCCAGATCCCAAACAATTGAACCTAGCGATCTGGCTCCTGAGGTCATAGAGTTTGGATATTTAGATTTACCTCCAGAATGTATGGAAATCATTAAACAAGCAAGACGTCCTACCACCAGAGCATGCTATGTAGCAAAATGGAAAAGGTTTGCTGTACACTGTAACAGTAATCGCATCAACCCTCTGGACGCATCCACTAAACAGATTATTTGCTATTTACTACACTTGCAGCAATGTAACTTAGCATATACCTCTATCAGAGTTCATCTCGCAGCTATAGCGGCGTACCTACAAAACAGACAACATCTTTCCCTGTTTAAAGTACCAGCAATCAAAGCTTTCATGGAAGGACTCAGAAGAGTCATTCCACCAAGACTACCACCTTCCCCAGTCTGGAATCTCAACATAGTACTCACCAGACTAATGGGACCACCCTTTGAACCTATGCATAGGTGTGAAATACAATTCCTCACATGGAAGGAGGCCTTCCTCATAGCTATCACGTCACTCAGAAGAGTAAGTGAGTTGCAAGTGTTTACAATTCAAGAACCATTCATGCAGTTACACCAAAACAAAGTGGTTCTTAGAACAAACCCAAAATTCTTGCCTAAAGTAATTTCAGCATTCCACATCAATCAGTCAGTGGAACTACCGGTCTTCTTTCCAAAACCACAGATAGTAGCGGAAAGGGCGCTACATACATTGGATGTCAGAAGGGCAATATTGTATTATATAGAAAGAACACAAACTTTCAGAAAGACAAAACAGCTATTTGTAGCGTTTTCTCCTACACATAAGGGCAATCCCATCTCTAAAGCAGGTATTGGCAGATGGATTGTAAAATGTATACAAATATGCTACTTAAAAGCAAAGAGGACATTAACTGTTCCTCCTAGAGCTCACTCTACACGTAAACTAGGAGCATCTATGGCATTCTTGGGAAACATTCCACTAGATGACATATGCAAAGCAGCTACCTGGGTTACACCACATACCTTCACAAAGCACTATTGTGTAGATGTGCACACAACACAACAAGCTAGAGTGGGACAAGCTGTATTAAATACTTTATTTCAGACTGTTGCAACAGACACGGGCTACCACCGCTAGGGAGAAAACTGCTGTATAGTCTATTCATAATGTACCATCTGCAGCCCATATGCCTCGAACGGAATATGCTACTTACCAGTATGCATCTGTTCTTGGCATAGAGGGCTGCAGAGTGGTACATGCCCTCCCAGCCTCCCCTGAAACCTGTGTCTGTTCCAACAATATCTTATTTAGATACACTTACATGGGCATTTCTATCTGTATTCTATCATACTACTCCATCTAACCCTACTATGGCAAAACAATCTAAGGATTGAGCCGATGCCCATGCGCACTAGCAACCAAAGGAGGAGTCACCAAGCTACAAAAGACTCTCCAAGAGAAAAACAAGTGCAATCATCCGAGCCCAACACCAGATGGCGATCTATTCATAATGTACCACTCTGCAGCCCTCTATGCCAAGAACAGATGCATACTGGTAAGTAGCATATTCCATATTAGGGCCAAAAGAAGAAATGTATCTGTGCATCTAAGTACTGTAACTGTCTGAAAGGTTCTGGAGTTCAAAGTACGGTACGTGTTCCTTAGTAAAAAGTTACATTGTTGGGAGGTCTAAATGTTCACCTGGGCATAATGATAAATCAGATGTCTTTCAAAACCTTGCAATAAATCGATGGACATTGTTTTGCATCCTTACTTGTATACAGCTCAGGCTTATATTTTGTATTTACTAGTAAACTTAAAAACTATCAGATATTACGCAAAGGACTGGCTTTAATATTTAATAATTGTAGCATATTGTAGTCCTGTTCTAATACTAAATGATAGTTTATGCAACATTTGTAATATTGTTTGGAATGTGTGGTACTAAGGAAAATGCCATATTAAGATGTAGCATAGTTTTGGCTATTTTTCATATTGAAATTTAGCATAAAACACAGGTTAAATCGTGGAAGTATTCGCTACTAAAATTGAACTTTCGTCATCGCCATTGTACTTTATAGACCTATTACTTCTTTAAAACTTCACTAGGTATGATTGCTCAGTATGTAACTGTAAACATTTCATATTGAACAGCATTTACCTTACACATCATGTGACTGGTATTTAATTTTATTTGTACAGGGCAAGAAACTAAGATATATATTGTAATTTATTAAAAAATAAAATATGTTTGAAAATGCAAAGCTTGGCTACTTTTTTATACTGTTTATTCTGGCTATTAACTTTTTCAATGCTGTGTTTTTGCTTGATTTAACATCATACAAGAAAAATATGTAATGTTAATTTCGTTTTCCCATTCCTTACCCCCTCCTGCTTTCCACATTTTTGGTATGGGCCATTCTTAATTTTACAAAATCTGTTCTTTTTCCTTTGCTTTTGTCATAGGGCTACTTCTGAGCACTTTCTGGAGTTTTAGATGGTGTATTATTTTTACATTGATTATAGGTGAAAAATATATGAAGACAAGGGCCTTTCACAGCCCCTTTCCCCAGTCCATATTTGGTGCAGAACAACCTTGAGGTCCTGTTCAATGTGGAAATTTAATGGGAGGTACATACATATGATGAATTTTTGTGTATGCAGATAGAGTCCACTATGTTTGTACCACGACAGGGCTAAGGCAAACTTTTATTTGTGTAATTGAAAACAGTATAGTTTTTTTTTTTTTATCTTTATAATAAAGATTTGTCATTTTCTATATATGAATACAGAGCAATATAACATCTGTGGTAGCACCATACAGAGCCAGTAGGTAGTCAAAGAAAATTCAGGCAAGAATTCAACGACATAGCGGCATAATTACATCAATATGCATAAACAAAATTGGTAATAACTTGTGGCATAGCTCGTCAGTCACAACATCTCCTCCCTCCATTCGAAAACTATACGATCACGTATGGTGCATCATACTTACAACAGTGCAACATGCAAAGAAATACAACATCACATTGTGTATGTCTTTACTTCGCCATATTAAATAAATCTGAGTATAGAGTCAAGCATTTTTGAGAAAAACACCAAACATGGGGAAAACTATAAGGAAAAGGGATGGGAAGGGAAGCAAGAGGGGAGGGAGGGAAACTAAAGTCCCCAGCATCCTAGAATAAAGTCCTATCAATTATTCTGTAGGTGTACAAGCAAACTACTGGAAGAAGTGATCATCTAGTAAAGAAGGGCAGAGGTCCCAGCCACATATCAATGCACAGTTCAGGACATGGGTTTGCTCAGTGCGACCTTGCTAGTCGTCAAGAAGAGAATCGTCCAGTGAATCATCCGATACCAACAACCCCTGTAGCGCGCACAACATAGTATTCCATTTAGCGGAATAGGGAATCTACGCAAACCTAGCGTATCCTCCCGTATCAGGGACACCTCTTCAGCCTTCACCCAATTCATCATGGAGAGTAACCAAGCTTTCATCGGAGGGGGGGTCCTCCGACTTCCACCTGCGAGGAATCAATCGCTTGACCACAATAAAACCCAAATCAAGAAACCTGGTGGAAGCTTTTTGTGTTTTTCCTAGAGAACATGCAAGTGATGCATGTCTCCTACATCTTCTGTACCTCCCCACCTGTGCAGGTAACTAATGCCTCCAGCACCCCCTCCCAGTAAGCCTGCATTGCGGCACAGGACCCCAGAGCATGTGTAAGATATCTGCATTCACCATCTTACAGCGCGGGCAGCACTCATCCTGTCTGTGAAAGTAACCATTAATTTTATCCGGTGAGAGATGGGCTCCATAAATTATATAAAATTTAAACGAGCATTCCTGGGAGCTTGCTTGGGGCTTTCTAGGACCAGTGACCATTGTTTCTCAGAGTAAGGCCTCCCTCGATCTGCCTCCCACTTATCACGCAACGGCATTAAATCCGCTAGGGTATGTTCCCTGGTCGATTCTGCTAACCACTTCACAAAGTGGCGACCTTTGCCCATAACGTGCACGTATTGCACTAGAAGATGCGTTGCAGGTTCCTGTGTTACGTCTCCCCACCAATGTCTCATTGCAGCCATCCAGGAGGCATGATTCAGAAATATGCCCGGGGGCACACCATATTCGATTGAGATATCAAGAAACGGCTGCAGCATACTGTCTCCATATAAGTCTTCTAGGGTAGTTACACCTGCTGCCACCCAAGTGGCAAGGCACATACTCCGAACTCGCCCATGTTCGATCGGCACACCTAGTAGAGGCCCGCCAGGTGCTTATGGTATGACTCGTCTAGTAAGGCCAAGTGCCAGACAGAAACACTTCAGCGCTATCGAAATCAGTGAGGGGAGAGATCCATTACGTTTGCTACGGGTAGGGACTAGACAGAGAATCTTGCCCAGAGAAAACGGGGGGGGTGTTCTTGCTCTGCCGAGTCTGATAAATGTAAATCCTCCACCCATTTTGCCACCCAGAGGACTTGAGATGCCAGGTAATAGTGTTCGAAGTTGGGCAAGGCCAGCCCCCCTTTTGAGCAAGGGAGGTATAAATTTGACAATGCCCCCCTGCATCGCGAGTTATTCCAGATAAATTCCAGAACAATCCTTTCCAGAGAGCGGAAAAAGGACCCGGTCAGGTAGAGTGGTAACGTAGCAAAGTAGTAAAGGATGCGTGGCAGCATAATAATTTTGATTAACTCCACCCTACCTATGACCGAAAGGTTCAGCATCTTCCAGAATTCAATTTGAGACTTTAGTGCTGTAACCGCCCGTGTGATATTGCCATCCAATAGACCTTGTGTGTTATGGTAGATATGGACACCTAGATATCGAAATGCTACTGGTTGCCATTGCACCAACATCCCGTTCACTGTCCAGCCCGGATCCCCCGCATTAGGATTGAAGGGGTATAAACAAGACTTGCCCCAGTGCACCCCAAGCCCAGATAATGAAGCACAATGTTTCAACGTATCAGGGATGACTTGTGGTATTACCAGTATATCCAGCGCATACAGAAAGATGTAATCTGCATAAAGCGAAATGGCATGTATGCCATCGCCAAGGCGTATTCCCCCAATCCAATGCAGAGGCACGTAGAGCCATCGCTAACGGTTCAATCACCAAAGTGAAGATCAATGGAGAAAGGGGACACCCGGACGAGTCCCCCGTTCGATCAAAATAGGTTCGGAAAAAAAAGACCACAACCAAATCGTAGGGGTCCCATATAATAGCCTAATAGGGCTTAAAATATATGGTCCAAATCTGTATCGATGGAGCACAGCAAACATGAAAGACCACTCAACGTGTTGAAGGCCTTCTCCAGGTCCAGCACGACAGCCGGCCGTCGGCCTATCCATGATGGCGCAGTTCATCACACGATCTGGCACAAACCCATTCTGGTCTTGGTGGACCAGGTGTGGGACTAGCAGCGACAGTCTATTGGCTAGGATGCCCACCAATATTTTACAGTCTCCATTTAGGAGCACCAAAGGACGATACGCCCCCACAGAAGTAGGATCCCTTCCTGGTCTGGGAAGCATAATCAACGTGGCCTCTGTCATCGAAGCAGGAAGGGCCAGTGATTAGAGTGCCTCCATGTATACTTTGAGCAGCTGGGGGCTCAGGGGGTCAGCATATGTTTTATAAAATTCGTGATGAAGACCATCGGGCCAGGAACCTTGCCAGAGGGCAATGCCCTCATTGTACCTTGCACCTCATCAAGCGTTAGCAGGGCATCTAAATCCATTCGCCTTCTGAAGACAGGACTGGAAATGGGAGACCCCCTAAGCATTGCTGAATCGCCTCATCCGAGGCCTGTGGGACAGCTTTATAAAGTGACGTGAAATGTGTCGACCGTTCACTATGAATTTCTAGCTGTGTGTACCTAAGCCCTCCGCCTGAAGAACGATGAGCCGTGATCAGCCTACCCGGCTGTTCCTGTTCAACCAACCAAGCAATAAGGGGTCCATAGTGATCGGCTTTGGCAAATGCGGGCGCTGAGCGCACTGCAAAATTAAGGCAGCACTGTTTTCCAAGAAGCTCTGCATGTTTCTTCCGCACTTCGTGAGGCTAGCCATTCCCCCAGCATCTATCACAGCCTTAGATTCCAACGGCAACAGGTGTCTCTCCACTTCAAGCAGGTCTGAGGTTACCTGTTGTTGCAACCCTCAACCCAATCAGAGGCCCTTACCTCTCAGGGTGATTTTCATAGCTGCCCATTCTACTAGCGCAGAGGAGGCATTCCCAGCATTAAGTTCAAAATAGTCCCCTATCGCCACACCAATCCATCCCGAAACACCAGATCTTCTAACTTTGCTGGTTGCATCCTCCATGCAGAAATACTCTGAACCCCACCCTCCCAAGCTACCACACCACAGTGGGGATTATGATTGGAATGCGTGTGCCCCCAAAACTCTGATCTCAAAACATATGCAGGGGGCCCTAAGAACCTATCCAGCCGAACGTGTAAGTGGGGTATAGAGAAAAAGTAATACACCCTCTCTCCCCTGGGTGATGTTGTCTCCAAAAATCAACTAGACCCCAACCCGGTGCTCTACCATTTAACACCACAGAATTGGTTGTGTTGAGTTTTAACAGTAAGACTACCAGACCTGGGTCAATATTACAGTACAATAGGGTGGTGGTCGTGGTAGAAACTTTTTAACACAAAACTCTTGCTTATGTATGATGCTCAAATCAGATTTTAATTCTAAAGTAGAGAGGCATCAAATGAAATATAAAGTCAAAGCATTACTGAGTGGCAACACGGTTGCTCCAATAGATAGTGGAATCAATATTTACAGTGCTCTTGGTGTGAAGGAAGAAGGAAGGGTAGGGTAGATAGTGGTGAATTTGTGGGTGAAGGACAGGGTAAAGTTATAGTGACATATACACATTATTAATACATGGAGTTAAACCTTTCCAGCCTGACAGAGGTCAATTGCTCCTTAATGCAAACATAGCTCAAATGTACATGTTATTCGTAATAGTCAGTCCTTTGAGCTTGTGATTGGGTTGTTGGTTGTCAACGTTTCGACCCCTAGAGTTGAGGGTGAATTAATCCTCACGTCGGGGTCTTCGTCAGAACAGGGGTGCCCTAAGAGGACCTACAAGTAATCAGAAAATGTGTGAGTGAGGTGGAAATATATACAAAAGAGGGTTGAGTGCTTGGATGATTGAGCACAAATACCTACTTTTGGGGGGAAAAAATACGGTCAGTGTGCGTTCCAGAGTGGGCTATTGAGTAGCTCCTGAAGTCGAAAGAAAAAGAAAGTGAATCAGTTTGAGAGATCCACAGCGGCGGTAGGGTATCTCACTCACCGGACTCGACCCAGAAAAACGTGTGAAAACTCACTTTGTAAACGAGGTTGCTGTCGGGGTCAAGAATCTCTCACAGCAGGGAATCAATCCAAAACAATATCTAGTACAAGGAGAGGGGGTCAATTAGAATGCTCCTAAAGTGCGAACTATCTGAAATAAATATAGATCAAGTCTAAGCAGGGCTTGACATAGTGTCTGCATCGTCCATGTGAAAACCCTGGGAGGGTGGTACCACAGTGGAGGAAAGATGACTCCGTGCTTAATGGAATTGTGTGTCTATGCCTGAAAAGTCACAACGTGCTGTTAATCAGGCATAATCAGGCTAGGACATACAAAGATGACTTCATGCTAAAAAGTCATCAGGCGTCAGTGCGATTGTGGTCGCAGCGTCCTGTGAACTAGCATAAGGCGTTTAAAAGCAAAGGTGGCACAGTGCTAAACAAAGAGTAAAAACATGCGTCTGCCAGTGCGTTCACAGCGTTCTGTGCAAAAGGGGGTTCCGTGTCAAATCAGATAATTATCGGCACGTTCGTTAACAGTGTGATCCTGGACACTGTTAGGAACAATAAAGGTGTCTACGCGGTATTAGCAGTGTAACCCAACGCAAGGGCATTTCCAAAGTGAAAGTGCGCGAGGGCTCCTGGTCAAGTCAAAGTGGAAGCAAAGCGCCGGGCATGATAAGCGTAGCAGAAGGGCTTACTCTCTGAAGGCCACCCGGCTCAAGAGTGACCCCGATTGCCAAATCTCACGCTTCTTGTAATGAGTGGCAGGGCGCGCGTGCACCACGAGGTGCAGTCACTAAATGTTTCCCGGGGGGCTCGTCAGCCCATGGCCAATGGTGGGACAGGGAGACGTCATTGACTGCGGGGCAGAGGCTCCCATATCACAAAGTGAGCAGATGGTAATATGTCACGAGACTCGTAGGGGAAACCCATAGTGTAAGTGTCATCGCTGAGCAAATGTTATTCTCACGCTAAAGATCCGTAGTAAGTACAGTCACACATGTCCAGATGTGTTGTAGATTTGCGGATTGTAGTCATAGTGTTAAACATGGGGCTGTTATGTAGTCAGCAGTCTAGTAGCTGAATGGGTGGAGCTAGCTGGGGTGGAAGGGAAGAGGAGTGTAGACAGGATGGGGTTAGTTAGAGTAGGGACAGGGACACTGAAGGAGGTAATCAATAAAGCTCCTCTATAAATATATATAGATTTGTCTGTCTTCATTTCTTAGACACGACAGGGGCCTGTATATTATTTTCGGATACAATACAAAAGTCTCATATTGTGCAATAAAATCGGTACTCCGTGGTTTTAGCATACATCATTACATAATGTATAGCCCAGTCTATTTACTGTTTTTCTCCCGCATGTATTATGCCCTTATCATATTTCTAAAAGATTGTATAATCTGTCGCAAGGTTCAAGGCGAGGATATGCATTATAGTTAGTTCATTCACGTACACACTGATATGTTGCAGATTTGTGGAGTGTGGTCATAATGTTATACTTTGGGCCTGTATATTAATTGCGGATGCAATACAAAAATCTCATATTGTGCACTAAAATCGGTACTCTGTGGTTTTAGCATATATCAATACATAACAAATAGCCCAGTATATTTTCTGTTATTCTCCCGCATGTCTAGTGCCCTTCTCACATTTCAAAAATATTGTATATTATGTCAAGGCGAGGATATGCGTTGTATCACAGAGAACCATCACAATATTTGCAATTAAACAGTGTGTGCTAATGAAAAGCAAGAGGCATCAGTAATCATTGTCTAAATCGCATCACCATTTGAGTGTGTATAATGTGTGTAGAGCCTTCACAGAGTCTTGTAATGGTCCGGACACATAGTGTTGTCATACAATTACTCAGTTGATAGTCCATCTAACTGGGCATTCGTACCATCTTGCTCATTCAGTCCATTGGTCACTGTGTCCAACAAGTGCATCCACTTGCTTTCCCTTAGGTTGAGAATAGGGCATATGTCTCTGCCCCGTTCTCCTAATGATACCTTCTCAAGCACTGACCACTTGATGGATTCGGGGATGTGTGTGTGGTTCGTGAAGTGTTCTACAAGGGGGGCCCCAATTGTCTTGCATCTGATTCTGCTGCAGTGCTGTAAGATTTGTGTCTTGATTTTTTTGCCTTGTATGTTCAACGTACAGCTGGTAGCAAGGGCACAGGATCGCATAAATTACATCAGATGTATTGCAGTTGGTGTGATGTTTGTAGCTGAACGTTTTTGTTTCGATGGTCATTTTGCACGGCTTACATTTAGTACATTTATAATGTCCCACCACTTCTGGTAAGTTCCACATTCTCTGGATGGTCTGTTTGGGTGGCATGTCCAAGAGTGAGCAGACGACATGGTCTCTGATGTTTTTGGCTTTTTTAAACGCATGCTTTGGGGGATCTTGGACTTCCAGGTCGTTTGAAATTAGTCCCCAGTGTCTGTTGATAATCTTTTTTATGTCATTGCTCCTGGTGCAGTGTGTGGTTACACATATCATTATATTGTGTTCTGTAGGGCGTTGTTTCGGTGTCAGTAATGTCTCTCTGTTATTATACCAAGCTCCTTTTTTTGCTCTTTTCACAAGTCTTTTTGGATATCCCTGTTCCAAGAGGCCTGCTATCAGGTTATCGGATTCACAGAATAAATCCTCTTTCAGCGAGCAATTCCTCCGTATCCAGAGTAACTGTCCAAATGTCAGGCTATCCCGGAGTCCTCTAGTATGGTGGCTTGTGTACCTCAGTAGTGTGTTGCGTTCTGCAGGTTTCCTGTGGAGAGTGGTATATAGGTGGTCTCCTGATACCTTGATACTTATATCCAAAAAGTTGATTGTATGTCTGTCCCAATACATGGTGAACTTGATGTCGTTGGAGCGGGTGTTCAGCCAGTCAAGGAAACCCGTCTGTTCGATCTCATCTCCTGTCCAAATAAGAAGCACATCTATGTATCTCCTCCATTCGGTGATGGGATTCCAGAATGGATTTGCTGACAAGAAGATATAGTTGTCTTCAAAATTATCCATGAAGAGGATCGCCAAGTCCGGGGCGAAAGCCGCCCCCATATCGAATCCTTTGCTTTGTATGAAAAATTATTTTTGGAAAATAAAGTAGTTGATCATCATGGCTACCTCTAGGAGTTCAACTATGAATTCCGTGGGGACATTGGTTGATTGAGGTCTTCTGTCAAGTGCAAGTTTCATGGAGTCCAATGCTGGTTTTTGAGGAATACTGGTATAGAGTGAGACGATATCTAGTGTCACCAATAGTTGTTTGTTTGGGTCAAATTTCATATCGTCCACCAGGTTGATCACCTGCATTTTATCTCAGAGATATGTTTTCGTGGTTTCAGTCAGCGGTTTAAGGAAGAAGTCAAAGTATTTGCACGCTGGCTCCAGAAGCGAGCCACAACCAGAAATGATTAGTCTTCCCAGTGATTTGTGCAGGTCATCGTGTACCTTAGGTAAGGTATATATTATTGGAATGCGTGGTTGATTAATGTTCAAGTATTCAAATTCCTTTACCGAAAGAAAACTGGCTTCTTTCCCTCTTTCGGTGATGTCTGATTTTATTGCGGACTTCTTTGGGGCGATCGTTGCTGACAGAGGTGTAACTGATACCATCCCTTAGTTGTGAGTATATTTCAGCCTTATAATCTTGGATGTTTTTTTTTAAACGTTTTTATTTGCATTTTGGTTATAACTCAACAGTACAGTCATGCAATTCTCCATGCTCAACCCCCTACTCCCTCGCCCACCCTTCCACAATCCAACTTTGCTGGTACGTTTCATATCACAATTGTCCAATGTCCATATATTCGATATGCAAAGATCTCTGTGTCCCCTCCCAAACCATCCGTATGACGTTTAAGCAGTTGTGCCTTTTAATGCTGAGCTCACCTCCCTCCCAGCCCCCCATCCAAACCATGATAATGGCGCCACCTGGCCCAGACCTTACGGAACTTCCTTGGACACCCTCTAGCTTTGTAAGTCACTCTCTCGGCAGCCATATAGAGATCTAACCCTTGTCTCCATTCCTCCAATTCCGGGGGAGTCGGCGACCCCCAGTACTTTGCTATATCCCTTTTGGCTACCACCATGGCCAAAACCAGGAAAGTTAGGAGAGGGCGCGGAAGGTCCACGTCGTTAGTCATTCCCAAGAGGGCCAGCTTGGGCTCCTGGATAAGTGGGACCTCCAATACCTCTCTCAACTCCATAAATATGTGGTTCCAGTAGTTTTGAATCACGTCACATGCCCACAATATGTGATAAAAGTCTTCTCCATCTCTGTGGCAGCGGAGGCATGTGCGTTGTCTATTTTTCCCATTCTGTGGAGTCTCACCCTGTCATAATAAGTCCAGTGTAGTACATTGTATTGAATGAGACGCAGCCTGGACTTGATCGCCACCTCCCTGGGGTGCATCAACACTATGTCCCAATCTAGGTCATCCAATTCTCCCACCTCCCCCTCCCATGTGTGCCTAAGTTTCGCCAGATCTCCCAGCATATTGTTGGTTAAGGTTTTATAGGTGAGCGAGACCGCCTTCCCCTGGATCTGTTCCTGCAGGAGCCTACCCTCTAGTGGTGCATATTCTGGGAGCCCCGGTAGGTGTATGTTCTGGGTCCGCCAAACATGACGCAGCTGTATGTATTTGTAGAGCTGTGTGTGTTGAAGCCCAAACTCCTATTTTAGGGTCAGAAAGGATTTTAGTTCCCCCCCTTGCAACCACATCTCCAATGGTGGAGATTCCGATGTCATCCCACCGTTTAAAACCCTTAAGTTTATAAAGTTCGGTTAGCCATTTGCAGTGCCATAGAGGCGTCTGCCGGGTGGGCTTCCTCTCCCAGCCAGTACGTTTCGTGGCCTTGTTCCAAGCAAGCAACGTAATAAGTCGCTGGGAGGAGCTGCCACCGCCCAGAGCCCCCGTACAGATAGTGCAGTATGTTGTGCGGGGACAGTATGTGTCGTTCTAGGGCATATGTGGGGTGGTCTGCCTGAGTATGTAGCCATTCGTTTATCGGGGTCATGTGTTCTGCCCAATAGTAGGCTTCCAGATTAGGTAACGAGATTCCTCCACTGTACTGGTGTCTCTGGAGGGTAGTCGGTGCTATTCTAGGTTGTTTACCTAGCCAGAGAAAAGCCCTGAGATCTGAATGAATTTTAGGCAGCAGTGTTTCCGGTAGCGGGTAACATTCATTCTGTAAGGCGTATAAGTATTTGGGGAAAATGATCATCTTATACATAGCCGCTCGGCCTTAGAGCGTAAGCGGCAGCTGTCTCCAGCGGTCCATGTCCGCTGTGGAATTCAGCATGATCCTCTCTAAGTTTTTCTGAAGGGAGAGTTTCCTGTCAAGGGTGATGTAAATCCCAAGGTACTGAAAGCCATCCGTCGTCGTAATTAGTTGCCCTGGCAATGTCGTCCAGGCTTCCCTGCCCCGTGGGTCGTACAAGACCAATTTATTCCAGTTTATTTTGTACCCGGAGTGTCTACCATAGCATTCCAATTCCCGGAAGAGCTCTGGGACAGTGGACCGCGTCGAAGTCTTTCTCAGCGTCCAGGGAGAGAAACCAGTGCGGTGACTCTCTGTCCCGCACCTCCTGCAGCCAATTTTGGGTGCGTCGAAGGTTCAGCTTGGTGGCCCTGTCTGGCAGAAAATTGGTTTGGTCTAAGTGTATGAGGTCTGGAATCACCGACCTCAGTCGTAGCGCCAAAATAGTTGCAAGGAGTTTCACCTCTGTGTTCAGGAGGGAAATGGGGCGATAGGACGCACAGTACTCAGGAGGTTTGCCCTCCTTGTATATTGGAATGATCATCATCATGGAGAGGTCTGGTGGGAGCCTCCCCTCCCGATATTCCCCCGTAAAGATATTCCTCAGGTGGGGAGCCAGAAGATCGGCCATACACTTGAAAAATTCTGCCGGGAAACGATTTGGTCCCGGAGTTTTTCCCGGTCGTAGTCTAGTAATAGCCTCAGAAATGTCCTCTACAGTGATATCCGCCTCTAGTGTCTTGAGGGCATCAGGATCCAGCGATGGAAGGTCTACCCGTTCCATATAGTGTAGGGCCTCCTCGCAAGTCCCTAGGTCCCTGGCGGTGTAGAAGTTCTCATAATGCATAGCAAAGGTCTCGGCAATGTGCTCATCCGTGCTAACAAGAGCCCCTTCCAAATTTCTAACCCGGTCCACCCATCTATCTGCCCGTTCCTTTCTACTGAGCCACGCCAGGAGTCTGCCTGATTTATCACCTAAATCATAGAGGCGGTGGAGGGTGGCCAGGTGTTGAGTCCTGGCCTCCTCCTTCACCAATTCTCTAAACTGCTTCTGTTTGTCAACCAGTCTCTGAAGAGTCCCGGCATTCCTCGAACTCAGATGTTCTCTCTCTAGGTCCAAAATAGTCAGTTCTACTTCTGCTACTTCTCCTTGAAGTATCCTACGTTCCTCTCAGCCTATTTTGTATCCTGTCCCGCATCACAGGCTTCAGGGCTTCCCATAGGCTCACCCCTGAGTCAACTGACCCTTCGTTTTCGGCAATGTAGACCCTTACATCTGCTCTTACCCCTCTCCGTATCGGTGCCTTTTGGAGATCCCAGGCGGCAAGGCACCAGGAGGCCACACCAGCACCCCGATTGTGACCCATTCTCACTAACAGTGGTGAATGGTTGGAGATTCCCCTCGCCTGATATTCCACCGTTGAGTCTACCGTCAAGTGCTGTCTAGACATGAATATGTAATCCAATCTGGAAAATACCCTATGGGCGGCCGAGTAAAAGGAATAGGCGGTGTGTCCTGGGTGTAACCATCTCCAGACATCCGTGAGGCCTATAGTTGCCATCAGCCGGGCGAGGGGGGTCCGATTCCCTCCCGCGGCTGGCGTCCCTGACCGGTCCCTCCCCATTTCCATTACATCGTTAAAGTCACCACCTACTACTTGAATGGTGTCGGCCGTGTCGAGGAGTATGTTGGACAGCATCCTAAGTGTGTTCGCCTGTAACTTGGGCGGTGCGCAGACTGCTAAGAGAGTGTATGTGCGCCTGCGCCATGTCCCCTGAACCCCGACACAAGTCCCCAGTGGGTCGACCCAGGTGCGTGTAGTACTGAACGGGGTGGTGTTCTTTATAAGGATTGCTACCCCTCTCGAATCAGTTGTGTAGCCCGCATGTGCCAGCACTTTATGGCGCCCCTGGCTATAAAGGGGCATTTCTGTCCCTTAAGATGGGTTTCCTGGAGGAAAGTGATATCTGGGTCTAGCCTTTTTAGGTAAGAGTTGACCAACCCCCTCTTTAATTTATTACCAAGTCCGTTCACATTCCAGGTCAGGACACTAACTTTTCCGCATTCTGTGGATGAAGCTGTTACTGCATTCGCCATTCTAGGGTATAACTAAGGCTGTGTAGATGGCCTCCGGGGTAGGAGTGTAACCTGGAGCACCAAGCCACATGACTATATTCAACGAACTGTTCCCCCCTACCCCCCCCAACCAGAGTTCCCCCAACAAAACTGTTCGAAAATCCCCATCCCCACCCTCTCCCTCCCCACCTTCCCCCCCGTCCATCCCATCCGTGCAACCATAGACCAATAGGACTTTCAGATGGTGAAGGTCTGCCGCCCTCCCAGTGGTATCCCCAACTAAACTATCTCTGGGGCTCTATCTAGAGCTCTCGCAGGATTATCCATGCAGCAACCGCCCTGCAACCTGGGGCCCGGACTACCCGTGCCGTGCCGTGCGGGGCGATGGGAGCTCCAACAAAACCAACTAACAATGGTGTGAGTCAACACAAGAGGAAAAGTGTCTGTAACTTGCGTGCCCCCAGCAGCGGTGTACTGCTGTCTCGGATATCAGTTCTGTACTTCCTCAGGAGTGGGAGTCTTGCGTTTCAATGTCATGATCGTCCGCTGTGCCAGTCGCTCCTTGTTCCATC
Source organism: Lissotriton vulgaris (assembly GCF_964263255.1). NCBI lineage: Eukaryota > Metazoa > Chordata > Amphibia > Caudata > Salamandridae > Lissotriton > Lissotriton vulgaris. The sequence continues at coordinate 2,009,656,807 of NC_141685.1, read as the reverse complement.
TCTCGGATTGCTGCGACTAGAGGGTGTACCGAGTGGTACGTCGATTCTTCCACGTCCGACATATGTTCACTTCCCATGTTTTCCACCTCTGCGCCAGTTTGGTGGGCCAGACAGCTGAACCTAGACCTCGGCACCGGGTTTTTATCTGTAGACGCATCCCGGCCCCCTTCCCCTCGACCCGTCGCGGGGTGCTCCGGATAAGGTGACGAGTGCGAGCATCTTCTCATTCTCGGAATTTGGGACCTTTGTGCCTTGGGCGGGCTCCTCCGGAAGTTGGCTGCCGCCATTTCTGATCGGATTCTGCGACCTTCCTCCTCTGCCTCGCGGAGCAGGGGGCGATCCTCTAGCCATTGCCAGGCTTCCTCAGGTCGATTGAAGAAGTGGGACTTGCCTTTGAAGAGTACTTTCAATTTCGCCGGGAAGAGCAGCATGTATGATATGTGCAGATCTCGCAGCTTTGCTTTAACCGAGTCATAAGATCGTTGCTGTTTCTGGACATCCTGGCTATAGTCCGGGAAATCATGATATTTGTGTTTTTTCAGTTTAAGTTCCCCTTTTTTTCTGGCTTCTCGCAGGATGAGGTCTCTATCCGCATAATTAAGGAAGCGGGTGGGGGGGAGTTCGCCCCAGTCACCTCCAGTCCAGTGTGCCTCCGCAGGCGGAATGCAGTCCGGGCAGCGGGGACAGGGTGAGGCCCAGGACAGTATCCACGGGTCTCTGCCGCACCGATAGTGAGTCCGCCCCACCAGTCCAGGCCCTCCGTAGGCAGTGGGCTCCCTCCCCAGTAGTCCATGGTGATGGCTGACCCTCAAGAAATCCAGCTCGTGGTGGTCCGGGAAGAGCGATTCTCAGGCAGTGGAGGCAGTTCTTAGACCCAGAGGGGTGTCTTAAGCGCACTCAGATGCGTCTCGCAGCGCGGGCCTCTCCAGTAAGAGCGCAGACATTCAGGGTCGGGACCCCAGGGCGGCAGGCATCGTCTCAGGCCAGACCCCCAGGAGACGACGGCCAGGGTCACTTCACACGGCGGGCCTCCTCCTCTTCAGCGCGGCCCCCCCCACGCACTCATGTGCGGCCAGTAGCGTCTCAGGCTGAGGGCCCCGGTCGCCTCATGTGGGGGCCCCAACCAGATCTTCGTCTGTGCTGGCGGGGGGAGGGAGGGCAGTCGTTCACTCACCGGCCGGTGTGGTAGTCGCTAGGTCCAGCGGCCGGCCGTCAGCTGGGCCCTTCACACTGGGTGGTCTCCGTCTCGGGCGGGGCCCCCTCCGAGCAGCAATATGCCTCCCCGGGACTGGTCTCAGAGGTGTGGGTGGGCAAGGCACTGGTTCCGGAGGGCCCACTGCAAGATCTACCGGGTGTCTCCGGCTCTCGGCCTCTCCCGGACCGGAGGTCTCGCAGTCCTCCTCAGTGGCGGCTCCCCCTCAGTCTCCACAGCGCAGCCGCTAGTCCCCAACCGGGCAGGCAGGTACCCGCCTGCGGACGTCTCCCTCAACCACCACAACCACCGGCTGTGCCGACCCCTCAGACAGCAGCTCACAGGGGGGGCGGGGGACGCGGGGGCCACTCCGCTGCCGGCCGGACTCTCCCCCAGGTCTCGGGGGCAAAGGAACACCACAGGCCGCAGGCACCGAGGCTGGGGCGGAGTCACACTCTTGCGGATGAAGCGCGCCCGACCGCCATCTTGGGGAAGGGATCTCGCACCGGCGTAATTTTCCTAGGTCGATCACCGGCTGCACTCGACCAGATTTTTCGGGGACCTCTGCAGCAGAGGTGTCGGAAATGGTCCGGTCGCCAGTTATTGGGTTTTTTCGGAGGTTTTGGCAGGATTATATCGTCGGATTTGTGCAGGACACCGGGAGCCGAGCAGAAGCACATCCTACTCTTCCATGCTGCTGGCCACGCCCTATAATCTTGGATGTTTTGAACCACAATGGCTCCCCCCTCATCTGCTGATGTGATTACTATGGTCTTGTTCTTCAGGGGGTTGAGTGCTGCACGTTCACCTCTGGTGATATTGTGTTTCACGTATGATTTACTTGCACAGGCTTTCATGACGTCACATAGGACCACGCTCTCAAAGGTCAAGATTTTATGGTGTACCGTGTGTGCTGGAGGTATAAAGGTAGATGGTGATCGCATCCCAGTATATGATATGGGTAGAGAGTGTTTGAAGAAGTGTCTCAAGCAAATCTTCCAGATGAAGCGGTATAGTTCTGCCTTTATGTTGAAATGGTTGGCATGGGATGTTGGCACAAAAGACAATCCCTTGTTTAGGATGCTAGTTTTGTTGGTAGAGAGCGTGTAAGTAGACAAATTGATGATAGCGCTCTTTTGCTGGACTACCACCTGTAGGTCTTCCTCCGGGTGTTGATCTCCACGTGGTTCTCTGGTTGGAATCGTGGCAGCCGTAGACCCGAGTGGAGGAAAGGAACTATCCACCCCTACATCTAAAACACTATTGAGAAAACAATATAATTTGATACCTAGTTCATACTCATTCTGTTCTTTAAATCTGTAGGCTTGGGCTTATAGTCCAGTAGTCCTTTAATTTTTAGCCAGTGGAGTGTAGTTCTTTCCTAGGAGCGAACCAGCTAGATGTCTAAATAATAACAATGAGGCTGCCTGCATGGTTTGCTTTGTTCTCTCCTTACAGTAGTCTTGCATTATGGTTTTCCCCTTGGGCTGTAATGTGATCGCCTGGACATGCGGTACATAACCACAGCATGGACCAGCTATGGCAGGAACCGCATGGGAAAAACACCTTGCAGAAGGCGCAAATTATGGAATTTATTCTTTGTTGCGTTGTTGACTTGAGGGTTTGAAGGATAAAGAGATGCTGAATAGTACACTCGGGTTGCAGACAATTCGCTTGGGTGAAGAAGCGGTGAGTAGTGAGAGACGAAAAATGAAGGATTTCTTAGATGGATGCTGACCTAGAATGGAAACATCACGCTCATCTTGCTAGGCAATCTGTGTTAAACTGGTTAACCGCATCTCTCTTTTTTCATTTGAGATTGTTATGGATATGATGTACATTTGTTGTTCCTGTCTGAGGTCAGTGCAAACAGTACCAGATAGTTACAGAAGGTCATAACACAAATCATGTTTGCGTTCGCAGATAGATACAAATTCGAAAGGGAGTAGGAGCATTGGTTATGTACCCACAAGGAGATCGTAGTCCCTGTGGCCTACTTATGGGCCAAAGATGTTTCATGTGTAACTGGCAGCAAGCCCATTGCACTTACTACCAAGACTTGCATACCTCTGATCCCTTAAACCTCTGAGTAGACTCATCAATTTGTAGCAGATCTACCAGTACCAAGTCTGTCACCCATAGACTGCAAGTCCATGGAAGCTGAAGTCACTTGCATAGAACTATGGGCGGCCCTAGTGCAGCTTCATGCAGGCAAGGCACTGGGTCCCAACGGATTCTCAGGAGAATTGTATTATTTGGTATGGCCCGAGACTGGCCCCACATTACTGGCAGCCTTCAAAGAGGCAGTAAGACACGATGAGCTGTCGCCGGTTCTTATGGTGTCTGAAATAGTCGTAATCCCGAAACCGGGGGTGGACGATACACAATGCGAAAGCTATAGACCGATTTCCTTATTGAACTCGGAAGTGAAAATCTAGGCCAAGATGTTGGCCTTTCTACTCACAAAAGTCATCACTCACCTACTTCATCCGGACCAGGATGGATGCGTGCCCCATCGCGCCACTCACCATGATATGCAGTGTCCACAATGCCATTGATTTGTGCAGAGATCATCACAGACTCCAAGCCTCACTCTTGGTTGACTTCAGGAAAGCTTTTGACTCAGTGTACTGGGATTATTTATTTGTCCTGCTGCCTGTCTTGGGCCAATTTTAACTGGGTATGTGCGCTTCCTGTACATTAATCTTAGGGCCAGAATGCGAGTCGGAGGGCGTCCTCGGATTGGTAAGGGTACTCTTTGTCTCCCTTGCTCTTTGTTTTGCCAACCAAACCCTTGGCAGCATGGGTGCGGATGAACGTGCCGTTCCGGGGCTTCCGGTCGTTCACCTAGATGGGTGACGGAATCGCACTGTATGCCAATGACGTTCTGATGTTCCTGGGTGATCCGGAAACGACGGGTGCCTAGGCACTACGGATCCTTCAGATATTTGATTCATACTCTGGCATACGTATGAACATCCAAAAATCTGCTCTCTACCCCGTTGTTCCCTGCCCTTGGTCATGACATGGTGCCAGAAATACAGGTTCTCCCATGGTGTTATGTTTCATATAGGTACCAAAATATAGGCTCAGGTAGAAACTTAACCTTTCACCTACATTCTCCCCTACCATTACACTACATAATGGTTCTTGGGACTGACATTTTACCTAGTCACGTTACTGCTTACCAGACGTGGGTTTTTCCTTGAAAACTGCTCATCCATTATGCATGAGGATTCTTGGAAACTCAGCAGGACTACTAGCAGGACTACCATCTCTTGCATAATAACTATGTATAAGGGTAATTTCTTCCCTCATCCTAAGTCCGACATGACACAGCAAGGTAGAACCCCCAGAGGGTACCACTTTGGGAATTTATACACCATATCTTTGCTGAGGCAGGGAGAGGAGAAAAGGGACTTCCATGCTGACACACTGACTTGAGACGCTGAGGTTCCTGCAGGCAGACACTCCAGCTCGCAGTGGTCTGACATCCCTCGCTGGGTGTCCATCTCGAGACCAAGAGGGGGTCCCACAGTCTCTCACTTCAGGTAATGGGGTTGACTTTATCCTAGAGGGATTCTTGGCTCAACACCTACATACATGCTAGGTACACTTAGGTACATCTAGTTAGGGTCACATTATAGGAGTACGCATTTTATTGTCATGTATTTTTATACCTGCCTGTATTAATTGTTTTAGCACTATAGTAGAAATCTACCGTCCTTTACTCTGTTGGTGCTTATAATCATTTATATCTGTTTCTGTCTAATGGTTGTTTCAGCACACCTATTTTACACTAGAATGACGCTGGTTCTATACATTTATTTATTTATTAACAGCATTTATAGAGCGCGAACGAAGGCCCATGGGCATCTCGGCGCTAAAAAAATATCTGCAGTATTTGACCATAGAAGGGGAGCCTGAGTTTACAGATTAAAAAGCCAGGTCTTAAGTTGTTTTCGGAAAGACCAAAGTGAGGGGCTTGTTTTAATAGAGTGCGGCAGGGTGTTCCATAGTTTGGGCACTGCTACAAGAAATCTTCTGTCTCCCCATAAAACAGATTTTGTACGGGGTACCACAAGTTCATGTGAACTAGAGGAGCGTAGTGTTCTAGCGGGACTGTAGGGAATAAGATTTTGGGTGAAAAAGGCTGGTCCCACGTTGAGTAGAGCCTTGTACACTATGCAGAGGGCCTTGAATTTGATTCTGTTTCTAATTGGAAGCCAATGTAACTTTCTGATGGTTTCTGACGCAGATTGATGTTTAGGAATTCTTCCAAGGAGCCTGGCGGCTGCGTTTTGGATAATTTGCATTTTATTTAGTACTCTTTCTTGGGCATTTAGAAACAGTGCGTTACAATAATCTAATGTAGACAGTACCAAGGAGCTCACCAAGGTTTTTCCAGCTGTCTCAGGAAGGAATGGCAAATTTTTTTTGATCAGCCGTAGTTTATGAAAGGCAGAAGAGGAGATCTGATTTGCGTGAGGAAGGAAAGTAAGACGATCGTCGAACATGACTCCCAGATTCCTCACCTTACTGACCGGTGCCGGCGGAGGACCCAGTGATAGCGGCCACCAAAGGGAGGACCATTCCGGGGTCAGATGTCCGAAAATGCATATTGAAAACATCCCCACCGTTTATTCTGTGTATCTCTCTGAGACAAAATGAGCACAAGTGACTGAGCGAAAGATATCGCACTGTTTCCACGATCCCTGATGGGACAGAGTTGTCATGTTCGATAGTTGCCAAGACTTATTCTCTCCTTGGTAAGTGGGGTTTTTTAGTGCCACTGTGAGCTAGCTGGTATACAGGCAAACATACTCGGTGGGGGTGTCGGGGAACAGTCGGGACACCAATCCCCCAGTCTATGTTGTCTAAACGCACAGATCCTATATAGGTTTATAGGAACTACACGACAATGGGGGTTTAAGTCCCTAGAGGTCTACATTACATATAATTTTTTGCGGTTGTATGAACTTAATCTCCTGTCACAGCTAGAATTCCTTAGAAAGGAGACAAAATTCTGGTCCAATCTCCCTTTGGCCCTACTAGGACGCTCTGCCATTCTCAAAATGTTTTTTCTTCTGCGCCTCCTACACCAGCTGCAAAATGTCCTTTTCCCATATGACAAGGCCTTTTTTTACTAAGGCAAACACATTGATTCGGAAACTACTATGGGGTGGGGGCTCTCCTCGAACATCTTTGGGGAAATGCTCGTCTTTGATGGAGGGATAGCTACTCCTGACATTCTTTTGTATTATAGAGTAGCACATATACTTAGAATAAACAAATGCTGGATTGACGGCTTTGATGACCCAGTTTATGAATCAGCGGGATGGGCGATGAATCGTTCCAACCTCCCACATATGCTATACAGTGGAGGCCCCACTCAGAAACTGCCCTCTACCACGAAAGTGGCACTGGTGGTCTGGACTGCTGCTGCGAAATCCATGGGCTGGAAACTCCATTGTGGCAGGGTAACAGACTCCCACAAGTCTTGGTCCTCAAGGGTTTCGCTGCTTGGGACACCATCAGTGTCTCTTCATTAAATGATGTGATGCACAACGGGACACTAAAATCCTTTCAGAATTTGTAATGGAATGACATGCACCGCACGCAGTTCTTTCGATACCTGTAGCTCAGTCATGCACTCTTACCGACTATACAATAGAGGAAGACATACCTGAATACTCCCCACTTGAAGCGAAAATTGTCCTCACAAACATAATAGACCACAAGTTATCTGACATATATAAATGATTCTCTGGAATGTACCAGACCCAATGGCTGGGGTGAGAATGGTGTGGGAGGGGGACTTTGGAACGATGGATGATGAAGATTGGCAATAGACAGTGGAAGCTCCTAGAGAGGCAGTAATAGCCTCCCAATTTTGATTGAAACTATTTAAGTTGCTTCCCTGCATATATCTCACTAGAGCAAGATTGCACCGAATGGGACTGATGGCTGTAGGGAGCTGCTTGCGGTGTGATGACCCACATGGGGATTGCCCCATACGTTTTGGCACTGCCCTGCACTTTCACAATTCTGGAAAGGGGTGCTGAGACACGTAGAGGGAGTGCTGGGCTTAAGCATACCTAGAGACCCCAAAGTGCTACACCAGCTCTCCTGTGGTGCACAACAGTATTTGTCCTATCTTGGACTAGAATGTCTGTATCTTCGGGCACTCTCGGAGTGTGGGTTAGGGATTCTCGGTTATGACAACCTCAAAGACATTTATAAATGTCCGCCCTTCCGATTCGAAACACACATGTTCTGTTAAAATATGCCCTGTGGAGGTTCTTTAATTGTATAAGTCGAAAGCCTAGTCTAGCCACGGCTTCTGTTGTATATCTACAGGCTTCCTCTCAATGGCCATTATCGATCACCCCCAGCTCTACCTCCCATTTATGCCTGAGCGACTCAATAATGTTAGTGTGCTGTCTCTATTCCTGGAGCTGAAGGAAAGAGCCTAGACACTGAAGTGTGGAATGTTGGTGACGGGTCTTTCCTTAAAAATTCTATGAGATTTTTTTAGCAGAGGATTACTGATTAGTCTTTATTGAGGAAAGCCATTTGGCTGAAAGATCGAGAGGTTGGGGTCGATAGTGGCGCCGGGAAACCCACTGCGGGTAGGTGTTGCGTATTACAAGTTTAAATAAATAAATAAATAAATTCATTGTTAAGAATGAATAATAGTCCAGACAAGGCCTGCCATTTTGTCTTCCTGATTTCTACTTTATGATGGCATATGACAGAGAGGTGCTGAGTCTTTACCCTTCATTGTGTAGTCCTTGTTTTGGAGACTCCTGCTGGGAGCCAGCATCATCACTAGCTGCTATGAGAGTCGTGACCTTGTACAAAGGCTGTATCTGCACTGTAGCCAGAAGGAATCACCCCAAACTGTTTCCTGGACTTTAAAGAATGAATCAATATTCTCTTACCTGAAAATTAGTATAAAGGTGGTACCCAAACCATCCCTCTTTGTTTGACTTGCAAGTCCTTTTTGACCAAGAAAGGGAGTGTACAGCAGAGTACTCCAAAAGCTACTGTGATCCAAGGCTAGTGTGTGTATGATAGCCAGTCACCCAGAGGCGACAGAACATCTCCTGAAGTTTGCAACTTCGTGGAGAAGCCATGGGTCTTCCTAGTGCCTGGAAGCCTGTGTGCCTGCTCAGAGATGGAAGGAGAGGGCCAGGCTCTGCAAGAGGAGAGACTGTCCAGGACAAGCCCATTTTTTCCCCAGAGTTGGAGAAACTACAAAAGCCAGGTTTTAGTAGCCCCGTCTGGAGCTTTGAAGAGTCATTTGCCCTGACTATGTGGATCATGTGGCAAACTATGTAACACATTGCAGAACCCTGAATGATCGCATGCTGTCTGGCATCGCCACAGCACCCTGAGTGACCTGCTTTGCAGGTGCCTGACGTGCAGTGCAACTTACAAAGCCAATAATTCCACTGTAGTGGAAAGACCTCTCATAGCCCAGAGGATACACCTGTCAAATGTGTTTAACTGCGACAGCAAAGGCCGGCTGTGCTGATTGTGTAGAGCTGGAAGTTCCAAGCAGTGGTGGCATCGTGAGCCTGCGCCTGCGCCTGCTGACAAGTGATGCTTAGAACTGCAAATCGCATTTCAAAACAATCTCCGTGATGAAGCTTCACGTGGACAGGTAATACATAGTCTTGTTGAAAGACTGATAGATGATGTCTTGCATTAAAAGGGTAGATCTGTTTGGTAGAAACAAGTAATGATTGCTAGTGTGAGTGCTTTTGCATGATACAAACTGTATTTGACCTATTAATTACATATCCTATGAGCTGCTTGCGTAAGCTAAATAGTTAATTTGTACTTGTGCTGATTTTATAACATAACTGGACGCTACCATTATGCAATAACCTTTTATTGTTGTCCCATATGCAGCCCTTTAAAAAACGTGTTATATCATGAATAAAAACATTCCATTAAGAACTTTAAACAACATATAACGTCATGGTAACTAGACATCATCCTCTTTTATTCACTGCTCCTCTACTGTTATGTATAGCTTTCTTTGACTCTGAACTATATGATATGCATTGTATAATCTCGCTCGGTTGACCTTTTACCTGAACGGCTTAGCTTACAGCCCACAGGTACATGGTGCCCTTTGTGATCTTTAACGTTTACTTTGTATAATTTTCACTTGGTTAGACCATTTAAATTGGCTGCCTCTCACTTACAAATAACAGGTAATTGGTGTTATTTATGGTGTTGATGGAGCGGGATTACCAGCTTGGGTTTATCTCTAAAACACCATACTCACCTGGGCCCATTAAACATTCCTACAATAAACTGGCAATCTTACACTGACGATCAGGGCTTAATTTGACCTTATAGTGAAATAAACCTATACACCATTTCTTACTGATATTTTATCACCTTAGTTCTCCATTTCCTCTGGTCCATAGATCAGGTTGTTAGCATAATGGGCATAAACAACATTTACTTTTTAAGCCTAATGACCACAGACTCTGGAGAGTTTTCAAACCTTTATCAAAGCAATAATTTTGTGAGCAAAATACCAAAACATGTCAAAACACCAAATTTTCAAAGTGAAATTATGATTTTAGTAAAGACATAAAAACTTAGCAAAATCTCATGACGTTGGTACCTGAGATGCGTGGAAAAGGAAACGGTACATGGACATACCACACAGATTTATATTTACCTGGAATGGTGTGAGGACCAACCCCTGGCCAAGGGCAGGAAAAAGGACTCCTGAGTAGTCAGGAGCCAACAGGTCAGGACAGATTCAAAACAGGACAGGTAACCTCTTGTAAGTGCAATGCCTGCGTTACACCCCTCTATGATACTGCTCGCAATTCTCACCTTCTAGATGGACAGGTACGTCCTCTTCAGCGATCTCTCCGGCTCTTCTCTCTCTCTGGCTCTCTTTTCTCGATTCTTCTGTCAGAGTGCTTGAGCAGCGTCTCTGACCTCCTTGGCCTCTGGCGTCTAATGCAGCAATGATGGGTCCGTGATAAGTCTGACAAGTTGGTGAGAATCTAACTGGCTGAACCTACCTTAGTTATACTATTCTCGGGGTGTGTACCACCCCCAAATGTTTCAATGTTCGTGAATCCCCTACTGGTGATTGAACAATTGGATGGGGAGAAGTCATCACACCATACTATGTAATGTCATATTTTCTTAGGTTTATTGTTCTATGTTCCCTTTCCTTACTTATTTTCCATGCTTTATTCTTTCCCACCCACATTTCACATTGGGTTTACTACATTGTTGGCAAAATGTTATATTCTGCTTTCCTTCTTCGGGTCAAGAGGTGCTGTTTTCAGACACATCTTCAGGTCACTGTACTTTTGGCAGACTTTAAATGTCAATTTGTGAAGTTTCAAACGTCCAATGCGCCTGCGTCCCCCACAACAAGATTGCGCTTTCAGTCACCCTCCAAGCCCAAATACGAACTAATAATAAAGTCAAAGTAAAACATGCCAGAATACAAATATAAATGAATATACTGTATACCACTTATTCCTACTCTAATTCCCTTAATTTATTTTAGCTATTGCATTAGCAGTTTAGTAAGACAAGCAAGGTTTACTTTCAGCATAGCATGTGCATTATCTTGTGAGTTTCAAGAGGCCATTTTAAATCCTACTACGCAGCTGCAAAAGTTTCCTACCAAAGTGAAAGACTTCATACTACGTAGATGCAGTAGACGCATGCGCACAAGAGTTCCTGTGTTTTTACCAGCCATTTTAAGACACTCAGGTTACTAATTAGTAAAGCACATTGGAAAACTTCCCTTAGATGAAATAAATGTTGTGTGGTGCACTTCTTAGTTTTCACAAAACCTATTGGTTATGTTATTATGTTATTCGAGAGGATTGAATTCGAGCAAGTTTCTTTACATACAAAACCTTGCTCCATCAATCCCCTCTTTGATGGCGTTTTATGCCCTCACTAATTTCTTAAACCATGTGCCAACTTTAGCAATTTCCCATTTCTACTTCTTCTATCACTTTGGAATTTCCTTTTCCCTTTCTCTTTTGTAAATATCTTCTTTTTTTTTCTTCAAGCTGAATTTCACTTTTTCTTTCCTTTACATTCACTCCATTCCATTTCCTTTTCCTGAGGCATTTGCACCAAACCATTACTGTTAAAACTAATCATGTTATTCCTATTATTGGCATCAGTATTTGACCTATAATTATTTTCCCTACATTAGAAAACCAACTACCTATAGAAGAAATACAATTTGTTAGTTTCTTCCATACACTGTCAACTTCCAGTGGTTTTAATTCTTCTTCCAAACTCGTGATATTGTTGACATATCTCCCAAGTTTATCAGGATTGTCAGGTATGTAGGTGCAACAATGTTGCGCCTTCAACATTTTATAGACTCCGCCCTCTTTTGCCAATAATATATCAAGAGCAAGTCAATTTTGCAAAACCATAGATCTTACCGCAACGAATTCGGTATTGATCAATAAAAATTCTCCAGCACTGTCAGTTGATAAGCGATCCACCACTGTTGATGATTTACAAATTCTTTGTGTATTCAGAATTACTCCCACTGAAGGTATCAATACACTGAATATATCTCCTAAAATTTCTGAAAAACTAGCCCTTTTCTTCCGTGTTAGTCCGGTATTTTCTTCATTGCTTCCAGTGATTCTTTTTACATGGTACACCTTTGTGAATACTATTTTGAAATAGCAACTCCCATACCAGTGGTCAGGCAGAATGAAATAAACTTTGTTCCCACATACATAAATCATTTCAGTAAATACTGGATCAGTTTCACCTTTTAGTCCCCATCCCCCTATTATCAGGAAATTGTGCTCACATTCACTGCAACCAAAAAATATATTGTTATACTCTGTGTTTAACCCATGGAGACAGATTTTCCCTTTCCTTTCAAGGTCCAGGGACATAGAAGCATGAGTCTTGCCGGTTGCAATAAAATCTTCCCTCTCAGCCCATTTAGGTATTTGAGGTTTCGGTGCAGTAGCCCTTCTATGGAAATCCTGTCTCCTTTTCTCTACTAAATTCAAAAATATATTTTAATCTTCATGTAACTCACAAGTTAGCTTGTACTTATGTGCTTCAGCTATATCTATTGCTTTCATTGTTAGAAAATATTCACCCATGAATTGTGATCTCTACTACTAAGGACCGGGTTCATGTTTTTCCATAAAGGGATTTCAGAGAAAATCACATCTACATTAGAATAATAATATTGTAACTTTCCAGTTCTATAAAATAAACTAGCTAAAATACTACATGACATGCCATGTATAAATGGCAAATGATATGTTACTCCTTCTGCTACAGAAGTTGGCATTTTCATGCACACATAACAATCGCTAACTTCCATGGTTTCTACATGGTGCACTAACAGGTTAGCAAAAACATTTGAATCTGTATTATTTTTATATACGCTGTGATGTAAATCTGTCTCATCTGGTGTTTCTAATCCTACTCTGTCTTGCCTAATGTTAGCTACCTTTCCATGTGCACTAGTGTTGTTCTGTTTACTTTCGGTCATTAGATGGGAAATGGCTATTGTTAGTCCTAACCATATTATAAGTACTAAAAATATGCTACATATACACATTTTACAGCATGTTTCTATACAGTTCACTTTCGGTTTTCCAGTAAATCTAGCATCAGCCATTTTGCACTAGGAAAATGTTTCCCCTCTTTTTGAAATTTTTTTGTACAGGGTACAACCTGGGGAATTTCTTTCCTTCAAGTTGGTCTCACTTCGTCTATTCAATCAACTTTTAATTCTTCATCACTTTCTCCACTTATTTCCAGATTCTCGAAATCTTCAAGAATTACGTATGTCCATTCAGGACCCTTGAATTTATTATTCAGTCTTTACAATTGTGGACTTCTCCCTCTTGGTTTTTCAGTGGACGGTCCAGTTTGGCTTGTTACTTCATTTACTTGGTCAGGTTCTTCATTTATTGTCTTATTGTCTTAAGGCAATATTTCAGTCTCTTCCTTGCACTGTGCTTTTAATCTCTTCATGTGCTCTTTCATTTTCGTTGATTTGTGGCACAATTTGATTATTTCAGTCTTCTGAATGCCTCTATCTGACCTTGTCCAGGGCTTATTATCTTTGCAGTTTCTCTCAAGCGTACTCCTGCTGATTTCCTTTCGGTAGTATCCCATTCATCTCATCCCTCTACTTTAGCGCCAGGAAGCCGCTAGGTCACAGTGCGCTCTATCAAGAACTTTTAACTTCAACTAACTAACTTTTAACTTCCTGGATGGGTTCTTCTTCTCTATTCTGACCCTGTTCAGGAGTTTGCTTGCTTTGGCTTTGTTCTCCTACTTCTTCCTGAACTTGTTTTTCTTTACCTATCTGGTCCTGCTCAGGTCTTTCAATTTCTTGATTTTCTTCTGCCTGGGCGTTTTCTCTAGTATCTATCTGTCACTCCTCAGACTCACAAGTGTTGCTTTTATTTGCTTCTGTCTGAGTACATTGCTCTTTCCTTATCTGGTCCTCCTCAGATTTGATGTTCGCTTTATTTTCTGTAATCTGAGTATGTTCTTCTACTCCTGTCTCATCCTCACTCTCGTCCTGTCTTTCTAATCGAGTTTGACTTCGTGGTTTCACAATAATTTCAGGTATGTCTACCACTGAGATCGAGTCATCCTGACTAGTGCTAGGTTGTTCTTGATCAGCTACTTCAGAATCTATTGCCTGTGATTCTTCAACTGTACAACCATCAGCCTTTTCAACCACTTGAGCTTGCTGTGAATCTAGGTGTTGGTAACCTCTTCGTGTGGCTTGCATGTATCCAATTAGGCAAGCCTGCACATTTTATACCTGTTTTTGTAACCAATATAACCTGATGTGGCTTTCCCCACCTTGGTGCTAGGCACGATTCTCGAGTGTGATCTTTCACTACTACCCAGTCACCAGGATTCAGATCATGCGCTTGGTTCGTCTGCCTGGCAACAGCGTCTTCCCCAACCTGGTGAAAGAACGCACTTGGTCAGCCAACTCTTTGCAATACTCCAGTACCTAATCATCAGATATAGTCACCAGCTTGTGTCCTGGTATTCATGCTTGCCTCATTGCCCTTCCCAATCTATATCTCATAGGGACTCAAGCCTGTTTTTTGTCTGGGATGCTTCTGAGTCCCACCAGGACAAGAGGTAAGCCATCAGGCTACTCCAGTGGGGTGGATGCACACACCTTTCCAAGCCTTGAATTGATTGTGCCATTTAGTTGCTCTACCACTCCAGAAGCCTCTGGACGGTATGCACAATGTAGTTTTTGTTCAATTTTGAATGCTTCACAAATTAATCAAATTTTTTCTTTATTAAAATGAGACCCTCTATTTGATTCAATAGTTACTGGAAAACCGAATTGTGGAATGAGTTCCCTCAGTAAGAGTTTGGCCACTGGCAAGCTGTCATTCCTTCTGGTCGGGTATGCCTCCACCCCCTTTGAAAACAAACAAACAATGACAAGTACATATTTTAGTCCTCGACAGGCAGGGAACTAGATGAAATCAATCTGTAATCTTATAAATGGTCTTGCAACATTTCCAATATTCCCTGTGCAAACTACTGTTTTCCTGCCTGGGTTCATTTGTTGACAAGTTGAGCATCTCTGGCAAAGACTCTCTACGACATTCCTGAACATTGCATTAAACCAATCTTGTCGAAAAAGTCTAATCATAGCCTATGTGTGTGTCTCCATGATACATTCTAGCCAGCCATTGGTGCAAGCATACAGTCGGTAACACAGGTCTTCCATCTAGGTAAGTCCACACCCCATCATCAGCTCTTATCTGACAACCGATTTTCTCCCACTCTTCCTTTTCTTTTATATCTGCTTCATCTTGTAATTCTCTCACTTCTTCCCATGGGCCTATACCCCCAAGAAGCATAAGTTGGCAGCTGATTCCACATGCATCAATTTTCTTGTTTACCGATATTTTGTAGTTAGCACAATGTTGGGCAACTTGGTCAGCAAAATGATTACCAGCTGTCTCCTTGTCATTTCCTGACTGATGAGCAGCACACTTGACCACAGCCACTTCTTTTGGCAATTGAATTGCTTCAATTAATTTGTTACAAAATTTCCATTTTTAATAGGGGTTCCTGAAGTCATGAAATACCTCTGCATCCAGAGCTGGCCAAAGTCATGCACGACCCCGTAACCATACTGACTGTCAGTGTAAATGGTTACTCTCCAAGTTTTCCCCAAATTTGCAAGCTTTAATTAAAGTCACCAATTCAGCTATTTGTGCAGACTTGATTCCTGGTAAATAGGATGCTTCGACTATTCCAGTCAATGTACATACAGCATAAGCAGTGCTCAATCCTCCTTCCTCATGGCGCATACATGAGCCATCTTCAAACAGCTCATGTTCTGCATTCTTTAATGATTCTTCCTGTATGTCTGGATGAGGCTTGGTACTTAGTTCCTCAACATCAAGGCACTCATGTTCGACTTCATCCTTTACTTCTTCAAAATATGGATCAGGCAACAGAGTTGCAGGGTTTAACCCCTTTGCTGTGGGGGTAATTCCCCCGCGGTGCGGGGTGGGGGGGTCCGCGATGCCGCTGTGCTCGTGACAAGCTCAGCTCATCATGAGTCACAGTGGGGCTGTGCTCATGATGAGCTGAGCTCGTCACAGACCCGCCCACTGATGAATTCTCCCGCACAGGCAGGCAATTACCCGTGCATGGTCCGGCTGAGGCTATTATGACGAGCTCAGCTCGTCATGAGCCCAGGTCCACTGTGACTCATGATGAGCTGAGCTCGTCATGAGCACCGAAGGTGTTAAGACAGTACATCGGACCATTGTTACATTTTCAGCACCTAATATAACTCGCTCATATTTAGTCAGCAGACTAGGAGTAAGACACGTTTTAACCTATATATTGAACCCTTTGCACAGATTCTTAGAGAGGAGGCTAATATACCACCATTTTGCTTTGGAGGGTGGGAAAAGCGGGTAGCTCTATATGACGATGACATCCTCATTATGACATCAAATTTAGATCTGGCCTTTCCTTCGGTGATCAGGAGGGCTGAGGAGTTCGGTAAAATCTCCGGATACAACATAAATTCCGAAAAAACTGAAATTATGGTTTGGAATATCTCAAATACTCAGGTGGATGTAGTGTCCTCTATGCATTATCTTGGCATCAGAATAACCCAAGACATAAGTAAAATCGCCACTTACAATCTTGAGAGAGTACATAAGGAATGTCAAAAACAACTAAAGGCATGGAACCATCTCCCGTTATCTATCTTTGGGAGGACAAACCTTATAAAAATGTCCATCCTGCCTAAATATACCTTCTTGTTTAACTCTATCCCTATGGTTTTCGATGTCAAACAAATATCTAAATGTCAACAAGAAATAAACTCTTTCATTTGGAGGACTAGAGCCACGAGATTGGCTTGGAAAAAACTGAGGAGGAGAGAAAAAGGAGGGTTAATGTCTCCAGACATCCAATATTATGCTTGGGCTTTCCAATTATCCTTTTCAAGAATGCTTCTAAAAACACCAGTAGATAACCCTAGGGGGAGGATGTTTCGAGCTATGTTGGAGGGGTCAGAACTCTCAACTGACGGTTTGCTTTTTAAGTTTGGGGACCAGAAATTCTTTAAAAAAATAAAATTAAAAACTCTTCAATCATTGGCCAGTAGTTGGTCCACAATTAGGAGACGAACAGGGATGACCTACTTTTCCAATTTAGCCCCCATCTGGGATACGACAGGCACTCCTTTGTGTCTTAAAGACAGGCTGGCATGCTCAATAAAGGAAGCTGGAATTCTTAACTGGGGAGAGCTGATAGCAGGAGGTTCATTGATACCTTGGGAGGCTTTGCGGGAGAGAGTCGGGCCAAGGTTAACCAACTTTATATACATACAGTTGACCAGTTGGGCTCAGGCATTGATAAGAAAGGGAGTACCCCTGGGAAATTACAGTAATTTAGAAAATCTATTGATGACAAGACCGGGGGGGGGGGGGGGGGAAGAAGGTTGCATGTTGGTACTGGGCGATCCTGGAGGAGATAGATGAAGACATCAATCTCCCGGAGGTGCTATGGGGTAGCAATGTGGGTGAACAGTGCCAGCATTTGTGGCAGAACTCTTTTAGTTCACTGTATAAAATTGTGAAGCCAGCTTGGCTGAGACGAAACCACCTATTTACTTTACATCGTGCATATCGGTCTCCCCAAAAATTAGCCAACTTCCAGCCAGGAAAAAAGTGTAATAAATGCGTTCTTGCAGAAGCCTCAGATGTGCACATGTTTAAAGAGTGCCCAGCCATTAGCTGTTTTTGGAAAGAGGTGACGGATGCCCTTTCTTCTATTCTAAATATCACTTTGAGTAGTACTCTCCCTTTGATTATCTTCGGGATTGATGAAAACATCTTAGGGCATGCCAGATCCTTCCTGTTGTTTGCAATTTTAATGGCAAGGAGACAGATCTGTAGGTTTTGGGTGGATACAGCCCCTCCAACATATACAGGATGGTTATCGTCCCTATGTGAAGTTTCTAAAGTAGACTTGGCCAGATCCTGCAGCAGGAAAAGAGTTGCTTTTTGGGAATATTTGATACAGTAGAAGTAGGTTTCCGGGGTTTAAATTTTTTTTTCTTTTTTTTCCCGGGTCCTATGATTATGCCAGTTTCCCTGCTCCATGGACCTACAACAAGGGCCTTTCTCCGAATCTCTGGTCCAACAGGCCGAAATATGCCTAGATGGAGTTTTCTGAAGGTCCCCCTCTTTGTGTGTGGTTTTCTCCTTCTTCCGCCAATCTAACATCCGCTCTGTTTTTTTTTTGTGCAATTGTCTGATGCACACTACAGGTTTCTGGTGGGCAGGACAAGTTAGCACAAAATGGTGGCCGGTGTTTTTTTCAAGCACACATAAGGGTTCGGCAAATGAGGACACAAAAAAAAGACACTGTGTTTGAGTTCGTGTTAACAGAATTACTACTGCATGTGGGACATACACCATTACAGGGTGTGCCATTACAATGGATTCACTTTGTTCCAGACTCATACATGTTGCAGCAACAGCTTTTAGACACCCTGGCAATGCAGATGCCACTGGGTCCAAAGTAGCAGAGAAATATGCCACAGGCCTCGCATTAGGCCACGTCTCTGTGCTAGGACTGAGAGTGCACAATTAACTCTTTAATCAAAGAATGGGGGCGTGCCAAGATGGCCTCACATTAGTGTAGCTCTGCCGGCCGCAGTAATTATCCTGTAGTGATCCTTCCCCTACCGTGCCAACCACAGCTACACTGAGCACGAGTATATCGCCAGCGCTGGGGGCTATCAGACACTGCCATTATCGACACACGGGATCGCCTAGCTGAGCAGTAAGATTGGCGTAGAGAGTGGACGATGCTGTAATGGTGGCCACGTGAGCTGAGCTGCAGGGGACCGACACCACCCGACGCTGTGATTGTCGGCTTCACTGTGTAGTGTCGGGAGGCAGAGACACGGCGGGCAGTAGGCGGACGGCTCGGGAAGCACAGAATTCATCTCTGCGGACATGAGGAGACCCGCGCCGGACGAAGGGGTGAGAGCTGGCTGGTCTTCTCCCGAGACCCACCTGGTGGCGGAGGTGCACGAGGCACCGGCTCCGGCATGTGCAGTGGGCCGCAGGCCTCCCGTCGGGAGCTGTGTGCGTCTCCCTGGTGCTTCCCGTGCGGGCCTGGATAGCGCTGCCTGTGCATCGGGTGAGCTCCCGCCTGACATTTAGACTTGAGTAGGACACGGAGGCCCCCCTGAAGATCGCGGAAAGGAGGAAGCGCCCAAGCGTCCTTAGTCGTACTGCCCCATATTGTGGGAAGGGAAGAGGGTGCTGACACCAGCGAGCAGAAGGGAACTTCTGATGTGAGCGCTTTTATCTGCATGGACTCTCTGCCCTCCCACCCAGCTGTGAGATAGTTGCTGGCACTGAGACTGTGAGAGCATTTGAATATTGATAACTGTGGGCCTGACACGTGGGTTGCTATATAATGGCACAGCAAGGCATAATCCAGCGGCTGCAGGACGGCACAGTGTTTGGCACCATCATAATTAACGACAATCCTATATTGCAGAGAGACACACAGATTGATAGCAGGCCTTGCACTGCGCCCTGAAGGTGCCCACGTGGTGACATATAGTGCCCATTAAGTGCGGGCGTTGGGCCCTCCACTTTGAACGTGATGGTTACAGTCATCATGGGCAAACCCGACAAAACTCAGCCACGGCTCACGTTTGAGCTACGCAAAGGCGGCAAGTCGTTGCAAAATGCAGCTTCTGACTCTGAATTAGACGCAACGGCGTAGCCCCCTACAGCGCTGGAGTGGTCATTGGCCGCCATACAGGCCAGCCTGCAGGCCATTGACGGGAAGATAGAGGCATTAAATGGCAGAATGGACCACTTTTCCTCCAAGCTCGACAAACAGGCGGCGCGGCTGGGGCTAGCTGAGCTACGTATCTCGGATGCAGAGGATGGACTCCAGCAAGTCGCCACGAAGACATCCAACATTACAAAGCTGCTTGCCGTGATACAGGCCAAAAACGAGGACATTGAAGCGCGATCGAGGCGCAACAACGTGCGCATTTTGGGCCTTCCAGAGTCCACCAATGTCGGGCAGCATGAAGATTATGTGGAGACTCTTTTGCGTGATATTTGCGGAGCGGATAGCCTGTCGCCCATGTTTGCGGTGGAGCGGGCGCATAGATCATCTGTGGCGCGGCCCCCTCCTGGTGCCCGGCAAGACCGATCATCCCATGACTATTAAATTTCAGGGACCGTGACACTGTCCTGCGCGTCACTTGTCAAAAGGGGGACAATCAACCATCAGGGGAATGTTGCCACGTTCTACCCAGACTTCACAGCTACAGTACAGGCGGGCCGTAAAGAATTTCAAGGTGTTAAACAAATTCCATACGCCATGCTTTACCCAGCCCGGCTGCGCATTGGTGAGGCAAACGCGGCAAAGATATTCACGAATCCTAAGCAGGCCATGGAACACGCCAAATCCTTTCATCGTCGGATGAGCTCTCCAGCTCGCACTTCAGATGTCGATGACTGAACAATCTGGCACTTAGGGTGCTGTAAATATGCTTACCTTTTCTTGAGCCTAGAGGTGCCAGTAGTTGTTTGCACGCTGCAACAATATGGCACATGGTTTATCTTCTTGTACAGTACATATGTTTAAGGTGGGAGGGAAGGCCCCCCTCCACTCCTCTAATATGTGTGTGCCACTAGGACTTGTTGGGCACGCTGTTTGCTGAATTGCTTTCAACTGGCGCACATATTTGTATGCATTACATGTTTTTCTAATAGCAGGGCTGATAGGGGAGGATGTCTGGTGTAGTGATATTGTGACCCTGATGTTGGCGCTTGGCTCGAGATTCTTCTACGTTGGATTTGTAGGACGGATGTGGTTAGGAAGATGTAATAACTCTTCTTCTGCCCCTCCCTACTATGTTGACGATGCAGACGCTTGCTATGCTTACTTATGCATACACTATGGAATAACTGCTTGTTCTCATTTTGCTGCTTACTGTCATAAATGAGAGGTGTGATGTTTAAATGTGTACCCTGGAATGTCCGAGGATAAAATACGCCTAAGAAGACACAGCAAGTTGTAGCGTACCTAGATAGACATGATGTGAAAATTGCTTTATTGCAAGAGACTTATCTCAGCAATCACACTGAGGGTAAAATAGCTAATAGGTGAGCTGCTTATCGTACTCCACCTATGCAAGAGGGGTGCTTATTCTTATTAAGAAAGGGGTGCCATTTACAGTCATGCAAACAAGTGTGGACACTGAAGGTCAATAGGCTATGGTACAGGGCAAGTTGGGACTGACGGTGATAACCATTGTAAATACATATGGCCCGTGGTAGTTTATGCCACGCCCTTCCTGCATATGTTTGACGTACTGCGTACTTGGCCGGAAGCGGCCCTTTTGTTGGGAGGCGATCTTAATACACACCTTGATCCTCTAGTGGATAAGTCTGACTCAACTGGGGCTCGTATGATTTAAGTAGCACAGTGCATCAGGGGGGCCATGGTGGAATTGGGATTGGTGGATGCTTGGCGCTTGAGGAACGAGGGCTTTCTAGCAAGTACACATATAACACTGGTGTTTAATAGCTGGTCTCAGCTGGATTACTGGTTGCTCAGTGAAGACGCAAATGCATGGGTAGAGAAGGTTGACACCAACCCTCTGATTTTATCCGACCATAGCCCCGTTGTAATTGAAGTGTCCCTGCCTGATACTACCCATAGACCCTTCACATGGCGATTTAGAGCAGCGGCGTTGTTAGATCCGGTTTTTGCTGAAACTATGAGATCTAATATAGTGCAATTTTTTGAGTTGAACACAGGCTCGGTGGACAGTCAGGCAACCCTCTGGGAGGCATTCAAGGTGACGATTAGAGGGGTGTGCATTGGTACAAATGCAGGGATCCTCAGGGATATCAGGGGACAACTGTTGACAACTGAAGAGTGGCTTAGGGGGCTAGAGGACCAATACAAACACAAACCCACCATGGAAACATTAGCCCATATCTGGGAGTCGACAGAAATATACCACGCTAGCAGAAGCGGAAATAAAATATCTGTCCAGACGCCACGTCGCTCGAGCCTATGGAGAGGGAGGGAGTCCAAGTAGGACTCTAGCAGATAAGTTGCAGCGCAGATCAGATAACCCCCCAATCGACCACATAGTGGACACTAATGGAGTCTCACATTACACACATAATGCAATAGTGGAGCAGTTCCGGCAGTTCTATGCCTCCGTGTACTCCACAAGGGGAGGTATGACTGAAGCCGCTATGACTGCCTACCTGAAAGACACGGCTACAGGGTGGATATCTGACGTGCACAGAAAATATTTGAGTTAACCTATAGATGACAAAGACATTAAAGAGGCCATATTCTCTTTACCAAATAATAAGTCTCCGGGCCGGACGACCTAACTGCAGAATTTTATAAACACTATGCAAACCTACTCAACCCCTTGCCTGCGGTCGGAATTCTGCTCCTGTGCGGCACATTCCGATCGCTGGCGTGGTCGTGACGGCTCCCGGCCGTCATCAGCATATGAGCACTGTGTGCCATGACGGACGGGAGCTGTCACTAGCATGCAAGGGGTTAATCCGCATCTTCTAGAGATGTATGCTGAAGCCCACGATACAGGCCATTTTCCTCCTTTCCTGAGAGAGGCCCTCATTATCACTCTATTGAAGAAAGATAAACCCCGACAAGCTGTGACTCGTATCGCCCACTGTCTTTAATAAATATTGACGCGAAAGTCTTAGCCACAAAATTACAGCCCCTTATGCCCCTATTAGTACTTCCGGACCAATCTAGATTCATCCCGGAGCGCTCCACCTCCCTTAATTTGCGCACCATTTTTGCCATGTTTCATGTGTTAAACGCTGACTTACCTGCCGTTGCAGTGCTTTTGGATGCTGCAAAGGCATTTGATTCTGTGGAATGGAGATGCCTATTTCACATGCTTCATAGAATGGGTTTCCCCCCTGTATTCATTAGGTGGGTACAGGTTCTTTACACTGACGTCACAGACAGGGTAAGAGTGGATGGAATCCCGTTGGAACAATTTCCTGTGGAGAGAGACACCAGGCAGGGCTGCCGTCTGTCTCCTCTTCTTTTCGCCCTTATTCTGGAACCCCTGGCATGCAAGATAAGGCAGAGCCACAGAGCTGCTGCACTAAACGTTAACAATCGGCCTGTGGGGATATCTCTATATGCAGACAAAACATGGTTGTCTATGTTCGAGAGCCGCACAATTATCTCTCTCAAGTAATTCGCGAATACATAAAATTTGGCCTTTTCTCAGGGCTCCAAATCAACTGGGAAAAATCAGTCATCATCCCTCTGACGCAAATCACTGCTCCGCCACAGTTGGAATACCCACTGATATGGTCTGATGACCCAGTAAAATATCTAGGAGGGTGGGTTCATCATGACCCTAAGGTAGTGATTAAGGTATACTATAGTCGGGCTTACACCACACTGACTCAACAGATTGACCGTTGGGTGTGCATGCCTCTCTCCCTTTCGGACCGCATAGCAATAATAAAAATGGTCATCCTTCCAAAATTTCTATATTTGTTCTGCAACATCCCTATTTGCTCAACTAAATACTTTTTAAAACTATTTCAGACCCAGTTGTTACAGTTAGTGTGGGGGAATAAGCAACCGAGAATCAGTTGGCATACACTTACGCCGACATATTAAAGGGGGGGATTTCAGGCCCCGGACTTTTACGTTTATTATCTGTGCAGTCAGACACAATATGCTTATTTTTGGTTTAAACTGCATAGCTTCATACCACACGTAGCGGTGGAGGAGGGTGATGCGAATCCTGTGCCGTTTAGCGGGGTCCTTACCCACACCAAGAGACATACACCCATAAACGGGATCAACACCATAGATGTAACAGTGACAGCATGGCAGGACATTGGAAAGAGAACTAGCAGGCTTCCACTTTTCACCTGCTATGCCGATAGTGGGATATGCCGCCCTGTCGGTGGCGCAGGAGCATGGCCCGGTCACTGCGCTCAGAGAGGTGGGGATAAACCTAATGGGTGACCTATATACGGAAAGGAAATATATAGCTGATAATGATCTAGATTACATACAAAATCCTAGGCCACTCTTCCAGTATACTTGTTATAGATTGCGTCAGGCGATGAAGGCTCATTACACTACTTTTCCGGATGAACCGAGAATGTCCCAAGTGCTAATAATAGTAATAGTGGCTCCTGGTGGGAAAAGTTAATAACAAAACTGTACAAATCAATACAAGGAGACACAGACCCGGGGCGTGATAAGAGCCTGGACCGCTGGAATGCAATGTTGATTTCCCCGATTACGAACAAGGATTGAGAACAGATCTGTATGTTGAGAGGGAGACTAACTTTGAACAACAACCTGCGAATCATACATCTTAAGTTCCTACATCAGGTGTACTACTCCCCCAAAAATTACACTGGCTGGGACTGCGTGAATCAGCCTGCTGCAAGAGATGTGGGCAGGATGGGGCTGACTTCTTACATTTGACATAGCAGTGCGGGCGATGTTTAGATACTGGGAAAATGTTACAGCTCTTATTCACACGATGACAGGCCAGACGTTGCAGTGTACGCCTTCAGAATGCCTGTTAAGTTACATCCCCCAGTGCAGATCAACAGTGGGACAGTTTGTGCGAGTGGCTTTATTGTTAGCTAAAAGACGTATATTGTTCACTTGGGATAGTGGCTAAAACCAAATAATGATCTGTGGCTTAAAGACATGGCGTACTGCCAGGAACAACTAGAACTCTATGCAGAAGAATTACCAACGTCTTCCAGACCTAGGGATATATGGGCCCCCTTCAGGGAATATTTGTGGGTACAAAATGAACAAACATCGGAATAATGGCTGCTGTGCTAGTGTACTTGATCAGCTATATGAAGCTCAGACTTGCTAAATATACGACAAGAGCAGCAACTAAGATGTGTATGAGTATTGTAGCAATTGATCACTGAGTTGTACCTGTTATATGCTGCAAAATGTTGTTTGATATGACAAAGTTGCTAATATGAGGAGAAATGCTATCATATTGCGCGGGAGGAATGAGTTCATATTGTATGCTTTCTCAGAATCTCCAATAAACAAATAAAAAAAACTCTTTCATCAAAGAATAATACTAATTCTTTGTACTAATCTGGCATAACTAAAGCAGGTGCTTCACACAAACAGTTTCGTAGTTTCACAAAAGCTGTCATGCTTTCATCATCCCACTCTACTGGATCCTTTGCTCTTTTCTTTGTCATTTGTATCAAAGGTTTGGATACTACTGCAAATCCCACAATCCACTGCCTGCCATAACCTATGACTCCAAGAAACATCCTTATTTCTGTCTGGGTCTGTGGTAACTGCACATGTTTTATTATTTTTATTCTTTCTGAGGTCACTCTTCTGACTCCTCTTTCTATTTGGTGTCCCAAATATTTGACTGAAGTTGTGCAAAATGTAATTTCTCTGGTGGCATTTTATGTCCACCTTTAGCCAGATGATTTAATAATACATTTAAATTAATAACACAATCACTTTGAGTTTTAGATGCGACCAATAGGTCATCAATGTATTGCACCAAAACTGATTGTCTGGGCAACACCAATCAATCAATCAATCAATCAATCAATCAAGAGTATTTGTAAAGCGCTCTACTTACCCGCTAGGGTCTCAAGGCGCTGGGGGAGAGGGAGATGCTACTGCTCGAAAAGCCAGGTCTTGAGTTGCTT
This sequence comes from Lissotriton vulgaris, assembly GCF_964263255.1. Classification (NCBI taxonomy): domain Eukaryota; kingdom Metazoa; phylum Chordata; class Amphibia; order Caudata; family Salamandridae; genus Lissotriton; species Lissotriton vulgaris. Next base: position 2,009,631,292 of record NC_141685.1, on the reverse strand, counting down.
CCTGAAGGAGAGATGGTCCTGGGTGAGTTGTAGGTGGGCGGGGAGGGTGTTCCAGGTCTTGGCCGCCAGGTAGGTGAAGGATCTTCCGGTGGTGGTTCTGCAGATCCGTGGGGCGGTGGCGAGGGCGAGGCTGGCGGAGCGGAGCTGGCGGGTTGGCGTGTAGAACGTGTTTGAGGTATTCGGGGCCCAAGTCGTGGAGAGCCTTGTGTGCATGGGTGAGGAGTTTGAACGTGATCCTTTTGCTGACGGGGAGCCAGTGCAGGTCCCTCAGGTGGGTGGAGATGTGGCTGTGTCGGGGGATGTCCAAGATGAGTCGTGCTGAGGCGTTCTGGATGCGCTGGTGTCTTTTCTGTAGTTTGGCGGTGGTCCCAGCATAGAGGGTGTTCCCGTAGTCCAGACGGCTGGTGACGAGGGCCTGGGTGACCGTTTTCCTGGTTCCAGTGGGGATCCAGCGGACGATCTTACGGAGCATGCGGAGTGTGTTGAAGCAGGAGGAGGTAACGGCTTTTGAACTTGCCTGGCCATCGTGAGGGAGGAGTCCAGGATGAAGCCCAGGTGCGTGCGTGGTCCGTGGGCTTGGGTGGGGTGCCCAGAGAAGGGGGCCACCAGGAGTCGTCCCAGGCGGAGATGGATGGGCCGAGGATGAGGACTCCCGTCTTGTCTGAGTTCAGTTTCAGGCGGCTGAGCTTCATCCAGTCTGCGATGTCTTTCATTTCGTCCTGGAAGCTGGCTCTGGCGGAGGTGGGGTCATTGGTTAGGGAGAGGATCAGTTGGGTATCGTCGGCGTAGGAGATGATGTTGAGGTTGTGCTTGCGTGCGATGGCTGCGAGGGGGCTCATGTAGATGTTGAAGAGGGTGGGGCTGAGCGAGGAGCCTTGAGGTACGCCGCAGATGATCTTGGTGGCTTCTACGAGGAAAGGCGGGAGACTGACTCTTTGGGTTCTGTCGGAGAGGAAGGAGGTGATCCATTCCAGGGCCTTTCCTTGGATCCCATCGTGGCAGAGGCGGGTTGTCAGGGTGTGGTGGCAGACCGTGTCGAACGCAGCCGAAAGGTCGAGCAGGATGAGGGCGGCGGTTTCTCCGTTGTCCAGCAGGGTCCGGATGTCGTCGGTGGCCGCGATGAGGGCGGTCTCGGTGCTGTGGTTCACTCGGAATCCGGACTGCGATGGGTCGAGGGAGCCGTTCGTCTCCAGGAAGGCTGTCAGCTGTTTGTTGATGGTTTTCTCAATGACTTTTGCAGGGAAGGGGAGGAGCGAGATGGGGCGGAAGTTCTTGAGGTCTGAGGGCTCTGCGGTGGGTTTCTTCAGGAGGACGCAGATCTCTGCGTGCTTCCAGCTCTCCGGGAAGGTGGCGGATATGAAAGAGTTGTTGATGATGTCCCGAAGTATGGGTGCGATGATGAGTCGGCTTTGTTGAAGATGTGGTGTGGGCAGGGATCGACTGGGGAGCCCGAGTGGATGGTGTTCATCGTGTGGGTGGTATCTTCCGTGCTGACCTGAGTCCAGGCGCACATGGTGGTGGTGGGGGGTGTAGGTTCGGTGGTGGGGTACATGTTCTGAGCACCGAAGCTGTCGTGTATGTCGACGATCTTACGGTGAAAAAAGGTGGCCAGAGAGTTGCAGAGGTCTTGAGAGGCATGATGTCGTTGTCGCTGGCGTTTGGGTTGGAGAGCTCTTTCACGACGTTGAAGAGTTCCTTGCTGTTGTGGGTGTTGTTGTCCAGTCGTTCTCTGAAGGATGACCTTTTGGTGGTGCGGATCAGCTGGTGGTGTTGCGGGTAGCGTTCTTGAGGGCTGTCATGTTATCCGTTGACTGGTTGTGGCACCAGACTTTCTCGAGGTCACGGTAGGATTTCTTGGAGTCTTTGAGATCGTTGGTGAACCACGCGGCTTTCTTGCTGTTGAGGTTGCTGGGAGGGTATTTCAGTGGAGCAAGGGTGTCGGCGCAGTCGGTGATCCACTGTGTGAGGTTGGGGGATCCTTCGTTGTGGTCCGTGGTGGTGGTGGTCGGGTTTAGGCGCAAGGAGGTGGTGAGTTGGTCGGTGGTGATATTGCTCCAGCATCTTCGGGGGGTTTGTTGAGGGCGGTGGTGGGTCGTTGTTTTCCTGAGGTTGAAGTGTACGCAGCTGTGGTCGGTCCAGTAGAGCTCGGTGGATTGGCTGAAGGAGATGTGGTTGCTGGAGGAAAAGATAGGGTTGAGCGTGTGGCCGGCGTTGAGGAAATATAAATTTTATGGTCAAGAAATGTTCCCTAACGTGTACCCCACCGTCTCCATGTACGAGCTTAAAGTGCATGTAACTTCCCTCCTGTGCCAGCTATGAAGACGCAAATACATTTGCGTCCAACGTTAACATGTCCTCTTTCAGATCCACCCCGAACGGGTTGAATATTCCGTTCCTAAGTATGCCATGCCAACGTCTTTTTGTGGTGTACTTTACACGTTTTTCAGCTCTGGCGAAGTAGGCCCCTGAATTCTGCCATCGAGCTTTTTCCTGCCTTCTGACTCTGAAAGCCTTAGCCTGGGCTGCCTCTGTACCCGTGACCTCTGCCTTACTCCCTGCGCGGCTAACGGCGCTTAGCTCAGCCTGCTGCCTGCCAAGACTGTATTCAACCTTCGAATTATCTGCTCCGCTCCTCAAACATACATTCCTGCCTACTAGTTCAAGTAAACATCCTTCCAGCTGCAGAGCAAAGGGCCCGGCCTCACTGTCTCCGTGCAAGTAATTCATAGCTTCTGTTACCCTGGTAGGCCCATGCCCCCTCGCATCTCATGCAGACACGTAGACGCTTATACACGCACTCACAGTCAGTATAGAATAGCCTCTGCCCAAGAGACCTTTCCCTCTAGATAATATGGTTCCCAAACATCAGATATCAGATATGATATAGGTACGAGTTGATCTGACATGCCAGACTTCTGTCTCTTTCCGCTAGTGTAAATGTCAAGTCCCCTGCACCCTCCAGCTTCACGTCAATCACACGTCATGCAGCTGCGCGCGCATCCAGACCTCAGATTTCTGCTGACATTGCAAGATTCTGCTATGTACCCACCCACTTGTGACACTTTCATGTGACGTTTCTAGCACACACCTCTATGTTCACGCCTAGTTCACGCCTTCTGATTACGTATTGCTAACACGTGTGTGCTTTTATCTTGTTTCTCTCAGCTGTTACGCCTACTGTATTGGTATCCATTGTATGATTTAAGTATAAAAGTTATGTCTTGTCAATAAAGTATGCTCTATCCCTTCCTGAACCCCAGTGGTGTCAGGAACATGATATCCGGTTCAAGAACCATTCCTTTTTAAGGAATAAAACCCCTAAGAACTCTAACACCACGGACTCTGCGTCTTTCTTTCCGATTGAGTTATTCTATTTTTAGTACTTACCTGCATAGAAATTAAGACGGTAATTAAATATTTACCACATTATTTTGGCGCCCGAATAGGGACCCCTCCCCCACCTTACGCGCCGGTTGGTGCGTTGCAACCTTTGCCCCCTGCCATAAGTCAAGACGGACAATTACGCGTACCCGCAGGATTTCCTGTATCTCCCTCTGGCCCACGGAGGTGACGGAGACTGCGACCAGCACCCCGACGAGGCGGTGAGGAGTGCGGAGGATCCCGACCAGAGCCTAGCCGAAAGAAGCAAGGTCCGAGGTGTCAAGAGGCCCACCAGTTTCCGAAGTATTCACGTGTCGAGTCGAGTCCAGTCGAGTCCAGTCCGGTCCAGTCCAGTCCAGTCCAGTCGAGTTTTCCGAGGCCTTCTGTTCCGTGCTTCCCGGTGAGTACCATTGCTGGGGACGTATCTAGACGGGTGCATTATTATGTATCCGGTAAAGACGGGTTTGGGTACACAAACGCGGTCTGCACTGTTTTAGACAGTGTATCTCTACTGTTTAGCAGTATATCAAGCATTCAAGTTCTTGCACTGTTCTCGACAGTGTATCTGTGCGGTTTAGCAGTACATCTAGTATCAAGGGTAGTGATATATGTTCAAAATGTTTTCATGTGATTAATGTCGTGGTATGAGTGACTGTTTGATGTACATTACTGTGTTTTTGTGTAACTAGCTGTGTTCAGAGTAAGTAACAAGTATCGAGTATCCAGTACTAAATAACAAGATGCCGTTTTTCAATAAATTAAGACAGATAGGAACTAGGAAAGGGATACTAGAGGAAGAAATTCCTATCCCCCCTAGGGACACTCCTGGAAATTTCATGTACCATAAGCATGGCTTAGATGCCATACTGTACCTAGATTTATGGGCCGATTATACTAAGCATCTAGAGGAGAGACACAGATGGCCCGTTACAGGAACATGGGATGCCGAGTGCATCATGAAGGTAGAAGAAGCGCTATGGAAAAAGAAAGCCAGACAATCTCAGAAAGACGCCATAGAATTTTGGCGTAAAGAATCACATAAACGTGCCGAAAAAGCACTCCGAAAAGAAGACAGACATAGAGAAGAGTCGGATAGAGTCCGAGAAAACGAATTAGTTAATGAAGGGATTCGAGTAAAAGCAGAACAAGTAGACCGCATGCGAAACAATCTTGTAAATGGCATGTACTTTGTGGCCGAGGGTTTGCCTGAAGCCACTTCAGAAATACCGAAAAATCTGCCGCCGCCATTGGTTCCGACTAAAGTAAGTCACAGGACCACCAAAGACATATTCCTTGCTTCCTATCTAGACGATGTAGCACCCGCTTACACCAATCCACGTGCCCGCGTCCCGCCTACTGACGGTGACGGAGGTGGCAACCCGCCTCAAGACAATATCCCGCCATTGCCGCAACAAGATTCACCCGTTCGACAGCCTGCTCCACCTGCTCCTCCACCTCCACCACTTCCCACATCTAAGATTGATATACCAAATCCGTTTGCGCCTGATCCTAGTAAGAGACAAGTTCAGGTACAGATACCGACTCCCCAGACACACAATGCTCAAGCCTCCGTTTCAGGAGGTGCGACAGGAGGTCTCCAGACCCCGCCAGCAACACACAGATTAAACTTTAGGGACATGTTGAAGCAACGTACACCCCAATCACCCCGTCTCGACATGCTTAAAGAACCCCTTCCATTTTGCAGATATGATCCAGTACCCGGTAAAGACGATAGAATGTTGTTAGCATCACTACGCTTACGAAAAGTTGCAGATTACCTAGTGTTATTTCCAGGAATGACTGAACACCTAGATAGAATATATCATTTTGTCCAGACTGGGGAAAATCCTGAAAGTATTAAAGAGGCCCTGGCTCACCAGAAAGCTGACACTCAAGGTTGTATATTACGTTTCTTCATAAATTGCTTAATAAGAGAACGAGACAGGCCTGGAGTAGACCAGGAAGAGATGGAAGCATTAAACAAGTGGGGTCAAAATATAGCCGACGGAAACCATGATAAACTAAATAGTATAGCAAGTATGTACAAGAAAATCAGAAAAGCAGTAATAGAAATACACGAAAAAGAACAAGAAAAAGAGACCGGCAGGACTGACTCCTCCGAGGAGGACGAACCTGAAGAACCAGAAACGACTAAAGAAATGATAGCGTATGTGGGTAAGGGAAATTACCTTAGGAAAGGCATTCACCCAGAAAGCAAGAGAGTTTTTCTCTCTGGCATATCAAAACCAAGTTCTCCCGAACATCTGTTTCAAGTTACCGATAAAATTCTTCAAGAACAAATGGGGTACCATGTACTCAATTCTATGGATGAACAAGAACTAGCCCGGTCAGCAGTACTATGGGCTGACAACCCTAGCACATACAATGATGATACAGTAGCACAGACATTTCTGAACCTTTCCCCAGAAAGAAAAATGTTTCATTTTGACAGGCAGAATCCTTTACGAGAAGTACACCCAGTTATGAATGCCAATAACGCCTTGGAACGTGTGTTTGTGTACACACCTTTAACAAAGTTAAAATTGTTAGAAATGAAGAAACTAGTACCCTGTCACGATAAAGACCCTGCAGGCTTTCACCGAGAACTTAAAGACATGTTACTCATGGGAGATTACACGTATACAGATATCATGAAATTGTTAAAAGTACTGCTGCCCACCGGCATTTACGAGAAACTAAAGGAAAAAGAATGGGAGGTGGGAGATAAAAAGATTATATGGACTGAAATAGAAGACGAGGAAAAAGGTCGTACTCCAGGGCTAGGCCTTGGGGACAAAGCTAAAGCATTACCAGATTTAATAGTACAGGTCTTGCCAAGATTATTGACAACTAAAAAGGAAGACTGGGACGCAATCTCAGCCTGTAAACAGAAACACGATGAAGATACTAGTGATTTCTATTCCAGATTCGAGAAATGTTTCATTATTAATAGTGGCCTGAAACCAGGTAGCGAGTCATACCCACATCTTTTTGTAACAAAATTAGTCGAGAATTCCCTGACATCAGTTAAGAACCGTGTATATAAAGTTGAAAGTACATGGCAAGCAAATACGCCATCCCAGATGTTACAAATGTTACAATACCACCAGAACAGAATTAGAGAAGAACAGGATCACGAACAGAGACGTATGAAAGACACGAAAATGAAAATGTTAGTGGCCCAGTCGGTTCCAGCCGACGGTCAGAGGAAGGGTACGACCCAGACAGGTAATTCAGCAGCTCCCGTTAAAGGGACATGCAACTATTGCAAACAGCCAGGTCACAACGTACATGAATGTCCAGTCCTGAAACACAATATAGCAACAGGTAAAACTAAAGAAAGACCGCATCCGCCTAGACAAGACCAGGTCCAGCAACAGATTTCACAGAATTCACAACCCATGCATGCTCCACCACATACAGTACAGACCGCAGCGGTATCACAGCCACAGCCTATTGCCGCTACGCAGCAAGTTTCACGGCAGATGAGCCAGTATGCCCAATCTGATTATCCTGATTATCAGCGATACACATGAAACAGCCAAGAGAGGGAGGTTGGCTTGCCTCTTATTGAGATTCTTGTAGATCAAGAGGGTCCTTATGTACACAGTCAAGTATTGGGAAAAGACAGAAATTTTTTAATTGACACAGGGGCAAGCCGCACAACGATCAGCCATGATGAAGTCCCAGGGGCACCCCTCTCAGGCTCACAGAATGTTTCCCTTGGTTTTTCAGGACAGCCTATTGTAAATGAAGTATCGAAACCAGTCCCCCTAGCAGTAGGTCCATTATCACGCGTTACAGACTTGTTACTCACTAAATCATGTCCAGAAAACTTGTTAGGTATCAAAACATTGAAGGCTCTAGGAGCTGTGATATGTTGTTCTCCGGAAGGAGTTAGACTCTTTCTACGTGACTTTAAGGGTCACTATGTATTACGAGAGTTTGACGTCAGATTGAAAAATGTACCGAAACACCTGTGGGCACAAGGCCCAACCGATGTAGGTTGCATGCACATCACACCATACCGTGTTACACTCAAACCAGGAGTTGTTTTACCACGAATCAGACAATACAAGTTACCACCCGATGCTGTAGTGGCTTTACTGGAAATCATTGAAGAGCTCATTGCCCAAGGAGTGGTCGTAGAAACCGACTCCAATATCTGTAATTCCCCTATCATTCCGATTCTTAAACGTACTGATCCCAATGCACCGCCAGTATATCGGCTGGTGATTGATTTACGAGAACTGACTAAATGCATTGTTCCACAGTATCCTGTGGTTCCCGACATCTCATCCTTATTGACTGCTATTGATTCAGAAGCGACGTTCTTTACTGTAATTGACCTCAAGAACGCCTTCTTCAGTGTACCCATTGATCCAGAGAGCCAATACCTCTTCGGATTCAGTTTAAATGGACGAAGTTTCAAATTTTCACGCGCACCTCAAGGATTCACAGAAAGCCCCAGCATCTATAGCCAAGCACTGAAAAGACAACTTGACTGTATCCAAATGCCAGTTAACACTGCCTTACTACAGTACGTCGATGATCTGCTGATCACCGCACGAAGTGAACCCGAATGTGAACAAGCATCACTGACAGTTTTACATTTTCTGGCCGACAAGGGACACAAGGTGTCTCCTTCGAAGCTACAATTCTGTGTTCAGCAAGTTGTGTACCTGGGTCACTTGCTGTCCAAAGTGGGGAGACAGCTCACTCCTGACCGCATCCAGTTAATTGTAAACATGCCACAACCCCAGACACAAAAGGAAGTGCGGGCCTTTATAGGCCTCACCTCGTACTGTAGACAATGGATTCCTCAATATGCATTTCTAGCTAAACCACTCATTCAGTTGACAACACAGGAGGCAGCGACTTCGACTGCCCTCCCTTGGACTCAGGAACATACACAGGCCTTTGAGGAATTAAAGAAAGCTTTATGTCAAGCACCAGTTTTAGCGACACCATGTTACAGCAAACCTTTTACACTTTTTGTTACAGAACGTGATGGTACAGCGTTGTCTGTCCTCACTCAAGATCAAGCAGGTTCACATAAGCCTTGTGCTTATTTTTCAAGTACATTGGATTCAGTAGCCCAGGCACTCCCTGCGTGCTTAAAATCAGTGGCAGCGACAGCCCTAGCAATCAGACAGAGCGACTCAATTGTATTAGGACATCCATTGACAGTACAAGTTCCACATTCTGTAGAGGTTCTTCTAAACCGAACCCAGACTCAACACTTGACTATAGCACGACTGACAGGTTATGAATTGACGCTATTCCAGCCACATATAGAAATAAGACGCTGTAACATTCTAAATCCTGCAACATTGTTACCTTCGATTATGACAGATTCAGCCCCGCATGATTGTATAGAAATCATTAATGCAGTAACAAAACCCCGACGAGACTTAACAGATGTTCCACTGACAAATCCAGACCTGACACTTTACGTGGATGGTTCATGTATGAGAACAAGCACAGGAGAATTAGTGGCCGCGTATGCAGTGACCACTGAAACTGAAGTTAAAGAAACACATCGTATTGATACACTGTCCGCTCAAGCAGCAGAGCTCATCGCTCTGACCCGAGCCTGTATACTAGCCAAGAACAGAAATGTTAACATATACACAGATTCACATTATGCTTTCGGAGTCGTACACGACTTCGGGGTGTTATGGCAAGAACGAGGTTTCTTGACCTCTCACGGTGCCAAGATCCAACACGGTCCCCTCATTCAAGCACTATTAGAAGCAATACATCTGCCTTCAGGCATTTCCATCATGAAGTGTAAAGCACATACTGAAGTTACAGACTCCATTTCCCAGGGTAACGACCTGGCAGACCAAACAGCAAAACATACAGCATTGACTCACACCCAGACAACTGATGTAACAAAGATCATAGTGCCGACACATTGTATGACAGTTAGGGATCCCACACTAGATGTAATCGATATTCAGACACATGCTACTCCAGATGAAATCAAGAAATGGACTGAACTAGGAGGGATCCAGACAGATCAGGGATGGGTGACGAAGGGAAAATCTACATGGTTTCTCCCCGACTCTATGGTTCAAGTCATAATAAATACAGCACATAGTCCAGCACACCTAGGAGAAAAAGCTATGTTAGACATTTTACAGAATCTCTGGTACAACAAACATTTACGAGCAGCAGCAAAACAGAAAGTGCGTACTTACATGATCTGTTGTCAGTTCAATCCAGGTAAAAGCGTCCCTGTAGAGCAAGGTGGATTTCATCCTCCCGATCACCCTTTTGAAGTCCTCCAGATGGATTATATCCAGATGGACAGATGTCGAGGATTCAAGTATGTCCTCGTAGTTGTTTGTGCACTTTCTCGTTGGACCGAAGCATATCCAGTCCCAGATTACACTGCCCCGACCACTGCCAAGCAGCTGGTTCGAGAATTCTTCCCACGGTACGGCTTGCCTCGTATCGTGTACTCAGATAACGGACAGCCATTCTCATCCGAGCTCATGAAGCAGGTTTCACTTCTGCTAGGATATCAGTGGAAATTCCATTGCGTCCGACATCCCGAGGCAGCTGGCCTTGTAGAAAGGCATAACCAGACACTGAAAACACGTCTTGCGAAAATATGTAAAGAGAAAGGGGTCGACTGGATAGTCGCCCTGCCAGTTGCACTGTTCTATATGAGAATGGTCCCCCATTCGAGATCAGGACTATCCCCGTATGAGGTGGTCTTTGGCCGACCACCAAATATGTGGGGGACGCCCATGCCTAAGAAAATAACCGATGTTGACTGTAATATGCTGACAGATTACCTTGCCTCCTTGATGTCTGCACTCCAATCATGTCGTTCACAGGTTGCCGCAGCCTTTCCCGACAACACTGATGTGAAGCCACACGATGTCCGTCCTGGTGATACAGTCTTAATACAAAATTTCGACAGGAAGAGTCCGCTGGAGCCCCGCTGGCAGGATCCGAAGCTCGTCCTTCTGACCACGAGGACTGCAATTAAAGTTGAGGGCCGAAAGGGGTGGATCCATACGAGTCATATTAAAAAATGTAATGAACTGTTGCCAGAAACTGACTCTTCCACCCCCTCAAAGGACTGCCCCGATTCTAGTGACTTTAAAGTTCCCAAGAGAGAGAAAACTCCACAAGAAGAGTATAAATGCAAATTGCGGTCTAGCAAGTCAGACAGTTTAATTGTTTAAGTCCTCCCCTAGGTGAATCGGTTAAATTAGTTTCTGACATGTATCCCCTAGACCGAGATAGAGAGAGAGAGAGACAACTCAAGAAACGTGCATATTGTAAATCACTTCGTAGTCACTGTATAGTGACATTATTGGTTATGTTTTTTCTAAGTCTTTTGATTATTGCTGCCAGTATATTGCTGCATATATATTACCCTATCTTCAAGCGTGAACAATCTGCTTACAATGTCACTGCCGAACATTCTTTTAGCGAATTACCCCCTCACGAGTTATCTTACAGACTTGCGCTGCGCAACAACACATTCATTAGTATGTTACATCACTCCCATCAGACTAATAATGCTACAAACTGTTGGATATGTGGCCGACTCCCTCCCTATCAGAAATACAAGGGAGTTCTGCCTCTCTTTCCATACCCGTTCACTCACAATGGCTCATGTGGAGCATGGTTTAGATTAATTAATTCCTTAGATCCTGATATTGCTGTTTTCGAAGGAAATTGGGTTTGGGGAAACCTGAACTTAGTTCTGCTTAACGCCTGTTATCCTGACAAGAAGGGACTTCCCACTAGGATAGGAACTGATCTAGAAAATGAAGTATATGGATTAGGTAATTATACAATTAACCTCATGATTCTTACTGTTGAATCCGAAGCTGCACCAGTTTTGCCTGCTATGTCAGTATTACCAGTCACAGGTGACTTATGTGTCAGAAAGAAGGGTTCAGTACACTTAGGTCATAGTAAATGTACTACTGTGGTCGAATTCAGTGATCAAGGCAAGTCTTCATTTAGAGCTACTCGTCATTCCTACTTTGTTTGTGGCCATACCGCATACATACGCTTACCTCCAGATTGGGATGGTACCTGTTACATTGCATTCCTTCTGCCACCTGTTTTCCTAGCCCCTTCTGATTATCACAGAAATACAAATCTAGTAAAGAATAGACTCCGAAGAGATCTCCCGATTGTCGACTATACTGAAACGGCATGGGAGCAATACACAGACTTCAATAAAGGTTTCTTCCCCTACTTAGGTACTGTCTTTAATAGTAAACTGATACGATACTTTCTCGTTGGACCGAAGCATTTCCAGTCCCAGATTACACTGCCCCGACCACTGCCAAGCAGCTGGTTCGAGAATTCTTCCCACGGTACGGCTTGCCTCGTATCGTGTACTCAGATAACGGACAGCCATTCTCATCCGAGCTCATGAAGCAGGTTTCACTTCTGCTAGGATATCAGTGGAAATTCCATTGCGTCCGACATCCCGAGGCAGCTGGCCTTGTAGAAAGGCATAACCAGACACTGAAAACACGTCTTGCGAAAATATGTAAAGAGAAAGGGGTCGACTGGATAGTCGCCCTGCCAGTTGCACTGTTCTATATGAGAATGGTCCCCCATTCGAGATCAGGACTATCCCCGTATGAGGTGGTCTTTGGCCGACCACCAAATATGTGGGGGACGCCCATGCCTAAGAAAATAACCGATGTTGACTGTAATATGCTGACAGATTACCTTGCCTCCTTGATGTCTGCACTCCAATCATGTCGTTCACAGGTTGCCGCAGCCTTTCCCGACAACACTGATGTGAAGCCACACGATGTCCGTCCTGGTGATACAGTCTTAATACGAAATTTCGACAGGAAGAGTCCGCTGGAGCCCCGCTGGCAGGATCCGAAGCTCGTCCTTCTGACCACGAGGACTGCAATTAAAGTTGAGGGCCGAAAGGGGTGGATCCATACGAGTCATATTAAAAAATGTAATGAACTGTTGCCAGAAACTGACTCTTCCACCCCCTCAAAGGACTGCCCCGATTCTAGTGACTTTAAAGTTCCCAAGAGAGAGAAAACTCCACAAGAAGAGTATAAATGCAAATTGCGGTCTAGCAAGTCAGACAGTTTAATTGTTTAAGTCCTCCCCTAGGTGAATCGGTTAAATTAGTTTCTGACATGTATCCCCTAGACCGAGATAGAGAGAGAGAGAGACAACTCAAGAAACGTGCATATTGTAAATCACTTCGCAGTCACTGTATAGTGACATTAATGGTTATGTTTTTTCTAAGTCTTTTGATTATTGCTGCCAGTATATTGCTGCATATATATTACCCTATCTTCAAGCGTGAACAATCTGCTTACAATGTCACTGCCGAACATTCTTTTAGCGAATTACCACCTCACGAGTTATCTTACAGACTTGCGCTGCGCAACAACACATTCATTAGTATGTTACATCACTCCCATCAGACTAATAATGCTACAAACTGTTGGATATGTGGCCGACTCCCTCCCTATCAGAAATACAAGGGAGTTCTGCCTCTCTTTCCATACCCGTTCACTCACAATGGCTCATGTGGAGCATGGTTTAGATTAATTAATTCCTTAGATCCTGATATTGCTGTTTTCGAAGGAAATTGGGTTTGGGGAAACCTGAACTTAGTTCTGCTTAACGCCTGTTATCCTGACAAGAAGGGACTTCCCACTAGGATAGGAACTGATCTAGAAAATGAAGTATATGGATTAGGTAATTATACAATTAACCTCATGATTCTTACTGTTGAATCCGAAGCTGCACCAGTTTTGCCTGCTATGTCAGTATTACCAGTCACAGGTGACTTATGTGTCAGAAAGAAGGGTTCAGTACACTTAGGTCATAGTAAATGTACTACTGTGGTCGAATTCAGTGATCAAGGCAAGTCTTCATTTAGAGCTACTCGTCATTCCTACTTTGTTTGTGGCCATACCGCATACATACGCTTACCTCCAGATTGGGATGGTACCTGTTACATTGCATTCCTTCTGCCACCTGTTTTCCTAGCCCCTCCTGATTATCACAGAAATACAAATCTAGTAAAGAATAGACTCCGAAGAGATCTCCCGATTGTCAACTATACTGAAACGGCATGGGAGCAATACACAGACTTCAATAAAGGTTTCTTCCCCTACTTAGGTACTGTCTTTAATAGTAAACTGATACGATACTTTCTCGTTGGACCGAAGCATATCCAGTCCCAGATTACACTGCCCCGACCACTGCCAAGCAGCTGGTTCGAGAATTCTTCCCACGGTACGGCTTGCCTCGTATCGTGTACTCAGATAACGGACAGCCATTCTCATCCGAGCTCATGAAGCAGGTTTCACTTCTGCTGGGATATCAGTGGAAATTCCATTGCGTCCGACATCCCGAGGCAGCTGGCCTTGTAGAAAGGCATAACCAGACACTGAAAACACGTCTTGCGAAAATATGTAAAGAGAAAGGGGTCGACTGGATAGTCGCCCTGCCAGTTGCACTGTTCTATATGAGAATGGTCCCCCATTCGAGATCAGGACTATCCCCGTATGAGGTGGTCTTTGGCCGACCACCAAATATGTGGGGGACGCCTATGCCTAAGAAAATAACCGATGTTGACTGTAATATGCTGACAGATTACATTGCCTCCTTGATGTCTGCACTCCAATCATGTCGTTCACAGGTTGCCGCAGCCTTTCCCGACAACACTGATGTGAAGCCACACGATGTCCGTCCTGGTGATACAGTCTTAATACGAAATTTCGACAGGAAGAGTCCGCTGGAGCCCCGCTGGCAGGATCCGAAGCTCGTCCTTCTGACCACGAGGACTGCAATTAAAGTTGAGGGCCGAAAGGGGTGGATCCATACGAGTCATATTAAAAAATGTAATGAACTGTTGCCAGAAACTGACTCTTCCACCCCCTCAAAGGACTGCCCCGATTCTAGTGACTTTAAAGTTCCCAAGAGAGAGAAAACTCCACAAGAAGAGTATAAATGCAAATTGCGGTCTAGCAAGTCAGACAGTTTAATTGTTTAAGTCCTCCCCTAGGTGAATCGGTTAAATTAGTTTCTGACATGTATCCCCTAGACCGAGATAGAGAGAGAGAGAGACAACTCAAGAAACGTGCATATTGTAAATCACTTCGTAGTCACTGTATAGTGACATTATTGGTTATGTTTTTTCTAAGTCTTTTGATTATTGCTGCCAGTATATTGCTGCATATATATTACCCTATCTTCAAGCGTGAACAATCTGCTTACAATGTCACTGCCGAACATTCTTTTAGCGAATTACCCCCTCACGAGTTATCTTACAGACTTGCGCTGCGCAACAACACATTCATTAGTATGTTACATCACTCCCATCAGACTAATAATGCTACAAACTGTTGGATATGTGGCCGACTCCCTCCCTATCAGAAATACAAGGGAGTTCTGCCTCTCTTTCCATACCCGTTCACTCACAATGGCTCATGTGGAGCATGGTTTAGATTAATTAATTCCTTAGATCCTGATATTGCTGTTTTCGAAGGAAATTGGGTTTGGGGAAACCTGAACTTAGTTCTGCTTAACGCCTGTTATCCTGACAAGAAGGGACTTCCCACTAGGATAGGAACTGATCTAGAAAATGAAGTATATGGATTAGGTAATTATACAATTAACCTCATGATTCTTACTGTTGAATCCGAAGCTGCACCAGTTTTGCCTGCTATGTCAGTATTACCAGTCACAGGTGACTTATGTGTCAGAAAGAAGGGTTCAGTACACTTAGGTCATAGTAAATGTACTACTGTGGTCGAATTCAGTGATCAAGGCAAGTCTTCATTTAGAGCTACTCGTCATTCCTACTTTGTTTGTGGCCATACCGCATACATACGCTTACCTCCAGATTGGGATGGTACCTGTTACATTGCATTCCTTCTGCCACCTGTTTTCCTAGCCCCTTCTGATTATCACAGAAATACAAATCTAGTAAAGAATAGACTCCGAAGAGATCTCCCGATTGTCGACTATACTGAAACGGCATGGGAGCAATACACAGACTTCAATAAAGGTTTCTTCCCCTACTTAGGTACTGTCTTTAATAGTAAACTGATACGATACTTTCTCGTTGGACCGAAGCATTTCCAGTCCCAGATTACACTGCCCCGACCACTGCCAAGCAGCTGGTTCGAGAATTCTTCCCACGGTACGGCTTGCCTCGTATCGTGTACTCAGATAACGGACAGCCATTCTCATCCGAGCTCATGAAGCAGGTTTCACTTCTGCTAGGATATCAGTGGAAATTCCATTGCGTCCGACATCCCGAGGCAGCTGGCCTTGTAGAAAGGCATAACCAGACACTGAAAACACGTCTTGCGAAAATATGTAAAGAGAAAGGGGTCGACTGGATAGTCGCCCTGCCAGTTGCACTGTTCTATATGAGAATGGTCCCCCATTCGAGATCAGGACTATCCCCGTATGAGGTGGTCTTTGGCCGACCACCAAATATGTGGGGGACGCCCATGCCTAAGAAAATAACCGATGTTGACTGTAATATGCTGACAGATTACCTTGCCTCCTTGATGTCTGCACTCCAATCATGTCGTTCACAGGTTGCCGCAGCCTTTCCCGACAACACTGATGTGAAGCCACACGATGTCCGTCCTGGTGATACAGTCTTAATACGAAATTTCGACAGGAAGAGTCCGCTGGAGCCCCGCTGGCAGGATCCGAAGCTCGTCCTTCTGACCACGAGGACTGCAATTAAAGTTGAGGGCCGAAAGGGGTGGATCCATACGAGTCATATTAAAAAATGTAATGAACTGTTGCCAGAAACTGACTCTTCCACCCCCTCAAAGGACTGCCCCGATTCTAGTGACTTTAAAGTTCCCAAGAGAGAGAAAACTCCACAAGAAGAGTATAAATGCAAATTGCGGTCTAGCAAGTCAGACAGTTTAATTGTTTAAGTCCTCCCCTAGGTGAATCGGTTAAATTAGTTTCTGACATGTATCCCCTAGACCGAGATAGAGAGAGAGAGAGACAACTCAAGAAACGTGCATATTGTAAATCACTTCGCAGTCACTGTATAGTGACATTATTGGTTATGTTTTTTCTAAGTCTTTTGATTATTGCTGCCAGTATATTGCTGCATATATATTACCCTATCTTCAAGCGTGAACAATCTGCTTACAATGTCACTGCCGAACATTCTTTTAGCGAATTACCACCTCACGAGTTATCTTACAGACTTGCGCTGCGCAACAACACATTCATTAGTATGTTACATCACTCCCATCAGACTAATAATGCTACAAACTGTTGGATATGTGGCCGACTCCCTCCCTATCAGAAATACAAGGGAGTTCTGCCTCTCTTTCCATACCCGTTCACTCACAATGGCTCATGTGGAGCATGGTTTAGATTAATTAATTCCTTAGATCCTGATATTGCTGTTTTCGAAGGAAATTGGGTTTGGGGAAACCTGAACTTAGTTCTGCTTAACGCCTGTTATCCTGACAAGAAGGGACTTCCCACTAGGATAGGAACTGATCTAGAAAATGAAGTATATGGATTAGGTAATTATACAATTAACCTCATGATTCTTACTGTTGAATCCGAAGCTGCACCAGTTTTGCCTGCTATGTCAGTATTACCAGTCACAGGTGACTTATGTGTCAGAAAGAAGGGTTCAGTACACTTAGGTCATAGTAAATGTACTACTGTGGTCGAATTCAGTGATCAAGGCAAGTCTTCATTTAGAGCTACTCGTCATTCCTACTTTGTTTGTGGCCATACCGCATACATACGCTTACCTCCAGATTGGGATGGTACCTGTTACATTGCATTCCTTCTGCCACCTGTTTTCCTAGCCCCTCCTGATTATCACAGAAATACAAATCTAGTAAAGAATAGACTCCGAAGAGATCTCCCGATTGTCAACTATACTGAAACGGCATGGGAGCAATACACAGACTTCAATAAAGGTTTCTTCCCCTACTTAGGTACTGTCTTTAATAGTAAACTGATACGATACTTTCTCGTTGGACCGAAGCATATCCAGTCCCAGATTACACTGCCCCGACCACTGCCAAGCAGCTGGTTCGAGAATTCTTCCCACGGTACGGCTTGCCTCGTATCGTGTACTCAGATAACGGACAGCCATTCTCATCCGAGCTCATGAAGCAGGTTTCACTTCTGCTGGGATATCAGTGGAAATTCCATTGCGTCCGACATCCCGAGGCAGCTGGCCTTGTAGAAAGGCATAACCAGACACTGAAAACACGTCTTGCGAAAATATGTAAAGAGAAAGGGGTCGACTGGATAGTCGCCCTGCCAGTTGCACTGTTCTATATGAGAATGGTCCCCCATTCGAGATCAGGACTATCCCCGTATGAGGTGGTCTTTGGCCGACCACCAAATATGTGGGGGACGCCTATGCCTAAGAAAATAACCGATGTTGACTGTAATATGCTGACAGATTACATTGCCTCCTTGATGTCTGCACTCCAATCATGTCGTTCACAGGTTGCCGCAGCCTTTCCCGACAACACTGATGTGAAGCCACACGATGTCCGTCCTGGTGATACAGTCTTAATACGAAATTTCGACAGGAAGAGTCCGCTGGAGCCCCGCTGGCAGGATCCGAAGCTCGTCCTTCTGACCACGAGGACTGCAATTAAAGTTGAGGGCCGAAAGGGGTGGATCCATACGAGTCATATTAAAAAATGTAATGAACTGTTGCCAGAAACTGACTCTTCCACCCCCTCAAAGGACTGCCCCGATTCTAGTGACTTTAAAGTTCCCAAGAGAGAGAAAACTCCACAAGAAGAGTATAAATGCAAATTGCGGTCTAGCAAGTCAGACAGTTTAATTGTTTAAGTCCTCCCCTAGGTGAATCGGTTAAATTAGTTTCTGACATGTATCCCCTAGACCGAGATAGAGAGAGAGAGAGACAACTCAAGAAACGTGCATATTGTAAATCACTTCGTAGTCACTGTATAGTGACATTATTGGTTATGTTTTTTCTAAGTCTTTTGATTATTGCTGCCAGTATATTGCTGCATATATATTACCCTATCTTCAAGCGTGAACAATCTGCTTACAATGTCACTGCCGAACATTCTTTTAGCGAATTACCCCCTCACGAGTTATCTTACAGACTTGCGCTGCGCAACAACACATTCATTAGTATGTTACATCACTCCCATCAGACTAATAATGCTACAAACTGTTGGATATGTGGCCGACTCCCTCCCTATCAGAAATACAAGGGAGTTCTGCCTCTCTTTCCATACCCGTTCACTCACAATGGCTCATGTGGAGCATGGTTTAGATTAATTAATTCCTTAGATCCTGATATTGCTGTTTTCGAAGGAAATTGGGTTTGGGGAAACCTGAACTTAGTTCTGCTTAACGCCTGTTATCCTGACAAGAAGGGACTTCCCACTAGGATAGGAACTGATCTAGAAAATGAAGTATATGGATTAGGTAATTATACAATTAACCTCATGATTCTTACTGTTGAATCCGAAGCTGCACCAGTTTTGCCTGCTATGTCAGTATTACCAGTCACAGGTGACTTATGTGTCAGAAAGAAGGGTTCAGTACACTTAGGTCATAGTAAATGTACTACTGTGGTCGAATTCAGTGATCAAGGCAAGTCTTCATTTAGAGCTACTCGTCATTCCTACTTTGTTTGTGGCCATACCGCATACATACGCTTACCTCCAGATTGGGATGGTACCTGTTACATTGCATTCCTTCTGCCACCTGTTTTCCTAGCCCCTCCTGATTATCACAGAAATACAAATCTAGTAAAGAATAGACTCCGAAGAGATCTCCCGATTGTCGACTATACTGAAACGGCATGGGAGCAATACACAGACTTCAATAAAGGTTTCTTCCCCTACTTAGGTACTGTCTTTAATAGTAAACTGATACGAAAATTAACTAGAACCCTCGAAGCAGTAGTGAATGAAACTACCTCCGCTCTAGGCAACTTAACAGAGGAGCAATCTGCCATGCGGGTTGTTATTGACGTCATCCTAGCAGATAGGGGCGGAGCATGTAAGGTCATCGGGTCAAGTTGCTGTGTTTTCATTCCAGAAAACGCGCCAACAGTATATAAGGCTATTACACATCTTCATAAAATTGCAAGTTTGATACATCAGAATCCAGGCACCTGGACTTGGTCCGGTTGGTTCTGGACAACGTTGACCGCTTGGGGATGGAAGATCCTATCCTTCCTAGGCATTGCCCTTCTCATAGTATTCAGTTGCTGCCTGTGCCTACAATGTGGGCCAGCGATTTGTGGTCTGTGTGCCACATCATGTATTCCGCATTCAAGTTTTCACTCAAAACGCGAAAAGAAGAAAGAAGAGCAAATGATGTTACAAGAACAGACTGATCGATTCATGAGGATCGATATATCATGAAGGGTCCGTAGGGAACAAGGAGGGAATGAGGAAATATAAATTTTATGGTCAAGAAATGTTCCCTAACGCGTACCCCACCGTCTCCATGTACGAGCTTAAAGTGCATGTAACTTCCCTCCTGTGCCAGCTATGAAGACGCAAATACATTTGCGTCCAACGTTAACATGTCCTCTTTCAGATCCACCCCGAACGGGTTGAATATTCCGTTCCTAAGTATGCCATGCCAACGTCTTTTTGTGGTGTACTTTACACGTTTTTCAGCTCTGGCGAAGTAGGCCCCTGAATTCTGCCATCGAGCTTTTTCCTGCCTTCTGACTCTGAAAGCCTTAACCTGGGCTGCCTCTGTACCCGTGACCTCTGCCTTACTCCCTGCGCGGCTAACGGCGCTTAGCTCAGCCTGCTGCCTGCCAAGATTGTATTCAACCTTCGAATTATCTGCTCCGCTCCTCAAACATACATTCCTGCCTACTAGTTCAAGTAAACATCCTTCCAGCTGCAGAGCAAAGGGCCCGGCCTCACTGTCTCCGTGCAAGTAATTCATAGCTTCTGTTACCATGGTAGGCCCATGCCCCCTCGCATCTCATGCAGACACGTAGACGCTTATACACGCACTCACAGTCAGTATAGAATAGCCTCTGCCCAAGAGACCTTTCCCTCTAGATAATATGGTTCCCAAACATCAGATATCAGATATGATATAGGTACGAGTTGATCTGACATGCCAGACTTCTGTCTCTTTCCGCTAGTGTAAATGTCAAGTCCCCTGCACCCTCCAGCTTCACGTCAATCACACGTCATGCGGCTGCGCGCGCATCCAGACCTCAGATTTCTGCTGACATTGCAAGATTCTGCTATGTACCCACCCACTTGTGACACTTTCATGTGACGTTTCTAGCACACACCTCTATGTTCACGCCTAGTTCACGCCTTCTGATTACGTATTGCTAACACGTGTGTGCTTTTATCTTGTTTCTCTCAGCTCTTACGCCTACTGTATTGGTATCCATTGTATGATTTAAGTATAAAAGTTATGTCTTGTCAATAAAGTATGCTCTATCCCTTCCTGAACCCCAGTGGTGTCAGGAACATGATATCCGGTTCAAGAACCATTCCTTTTTAAGGAATAAAACCCCTAAGAACTCTAACACCACGGACTCTGCGTCTTTCTTTCCGATTGAGTTATTCTATTTTTAGTACTTACCTGCATAGAAATTAAGACGGTAATTAAATATTTACCACAGCGTAATGGGTGGGGGTGTTGACCAGATGCTTGAATCCGAGGTTGGTGAGGTTGTCTAGTAGGGCGGTGGTGTTGTTGTCCTGGTCATTCTCCAGGTGGAAGTTGAGGTCTCCTAGGAGGATTTAGTCGGGGTAGGCGACCGGGGGTCTGTAGATGAGGGTTCCTCTGAGGGTGGTCTTGGGGTCGGTGTGAATCTGGAAGTGCAGGTGCTCTGCAGTGGCGAGGGTGTTCTCGGTGTTGGTCGTGATGCGGATAGTGTTTCTGTGGGCGATGGCGATGCCTCCTCCGGTCTGGTTGAAGCGGTCCCTCTGGATGATCTTGTAGCTGTCCGGGATGGCAATGTCGATGTCAGGGGCTGAGGAGGCGTTCATCCAGGTTTCCGGAAAGAAGGCGACGTCTGGTGCCGTTTTGTCCCGGAGGTCCCATAGTTCGACGGCGTGCCTGTGGATGGAGCGGGTGTTGAGCAGGATGCACTTGAGGTCGTTGTTGTTGGCGGCTGTTTTGGCTGGCGCGGTGCAGGACCGAGTGCAGGTGAAGTAGCAGGCGTGGCAGGTGAAGGCTCTGTGGGTGCGTTTCGGGGTGGCTTGGTAGCAGGCTGGATGTCGACCAGTGTGGAGTGGGTGGAGGGTGGCGGTGTCGTAGCTCAGTCGGGTAGGCTGGCTCTTGCGGAGTCCAGGGGTTCTGGCGCTGGGCGCGGTCCAGGCGTGGATGGGCGTAGACGGGCATGCCTTTGGGTCGCAATAGGCGCGCCCATTCGCGTGGCCAGCTACGCGTACGTGGGGTCCCCACCATTTATGGCGAAGTGGGAGGGAGGAGCAGGTGGGTGGCGGGAGCGGGGCGGCGAATGGGGAGCGGGAGACAGGAGAGGGGGGCGAGGCCACAGGAGAGCAGCGGCGGGGAGCAGAGGGCAAGCCTGGGCAAGCCTGGAGAGTGAGGGCAAGCCTGGAGAGCAGGGGCCCTAAGGAGAGGCGGCAGCAAGAGGGCCAAGCAGGCAGCGGCAGCAGAATCCAGGCACACAGGGCCGTGCGGTAGTGGAGTGACTGGGTCATGGGTGAGAGATTCAAGAAATGTTTTCAGAATCTGATTAAAAGTTGAAAACTTTCAGTGTACCCTTGTGGGACACAATTCCAAACGTAAACATGCTCATCAAATTTGAACGAAAATAAAAATTGGCTATCAGGATGCAATGGAATGGAGAGAAAGGCATGGCACAAATCGATTACAGTGAACCAGCCTGCGTTCCACGATATCTGCTATAGAATTACTGCTGGATTTAGCACTATCAGACAACATGGTATGACAATTTTGTTCATTTTCCTCTAGTCTTGGACCACCCTATATTTTCCATTAGGTTTCTTTATACGAATTATAGGTGAATTACAACGACTACTCATGATTTCTTTTAATATGCTTTGCTTAACCAAATAGTCAATTTCTGCTGTGACACCAGCTTTCAATTCCGGGCTCATTTTGTACTGTCAGATATTTGGGTAAACTGCAACTTCTTTTACGGTTACCTTTATTGGGTCTACATTTGCCATTTATTCTACTTCTTTTCCGGTAAAATCCCACACATCAGGATTTACTGTATTTCGGGCCTCATCTGGTAACTCGTCTGGTGTCATCATAGAAAACATGTCATTCACTTCTGTTCCCTGTATAGCTAACATGATCTTGTATACTCCGTCTTCATCAGGAGTCTGAATTGCAACACCATCCGGTGTGCAAAATATTGTGCAGTTAATTTTGCACATAAATCCCTTCCTAGCAAGTTTCCAGGACTCGAGCCACACACAAAAAACGTGTGCATTTCTCGGAAGTTGTCAATACATACCTCCATTGGTTCAGTAATTGGGGTCCTAATTTGTTTATTAGAAACGCCCACTACTTGGATCGCTTCTCCCGAGGAGGGTAGGTTTGGGATGTCTAATGTTCTCACAGTAGAACGGGTAGCACCAGTATCCAATAAGAAGGTGATGTCATTTCCTTCAACTTTTCCACCAATAAATGGACCTGACTGATCTACCGGCAAGGATGCGCAAGTACGCATTCCTCTCCCCCTTCCCCCCCCCCCCCCCCCCCCTCTCAGGCACCGTCATTGTGATTCTGCCTCAAAAAATGAATCCTGCAAAAGAAACTGTGGTGTTACAGAATTTTTCTTACCACTTCCCTCTTGGAATATGGTGTCCACACTGTATTTGGCTTGACTCTCAAAATGTGGCATAGGGGCAGGTGGCAATTGACTCTGTACAACCTGCTGCGGTTGCCCCAGGGGAATAAAGATACGTCAGGACCTGATTGATACGGGCATTCCATTAAGGGGAGGGCGACCCATCTTTTTACTGAGTATGCAGACGATAATATTCAGTATCTTCGGGATCTCCACCTCCCCCCTAGCCCTGCTATGTGAGGTGTTTCAGCCATTTGAAGCAATCTCAGGCCTTGCCATAATTGCGGCAAAGTCACACGTTTTTTATTTCACTGAACATGAGAACATCAGTACTATTGAGTTGGGGGATGTCAGTCTGCAGGTCGCACAACACACTCAAGTATTTAGGTATCCAGATATATCGGACTCATGCAGATATGCTAAAAGGTAACTTGAATAAGGCAATAAGGGCCCTGCGTTCCAGTGTGGCTTTCTGGACTAATCTACCATTGTCGGCTGTGGCGAACATGGTGGTACTCCCCCATTTGATTTATTATTTTACTAATTTACCCCTTTTAACACCACATACCACATACCACGTTCATGGCGCTGAATACCCTGCTTACAGACCTCGTGTGGGGATCGGGGAGGCGTCACATTAGTCTTAAGAAACTAAAACTGCGCACAAATTGGGGGGGCCTGGGCGTCCCTGACCTAAGAGCATATTACTACTGTGGCTGGCATATTGGACTGCGGCACTCTGCATATCCTGTTGCTTCCTAATAGCAGGCCTCCGAGGCATCTCCCCACCCTACTGCACATAGTGCTTCGTAGCTGGAAAGCGGCGATACACTACACTGGTACCAACATTTTTAACACTGGTATTATCCCATTAACCTGAATTCCACTGATGGACGGCTAGGTGACTACACATAGGATAACTCCGTGGCTGGATGTGGGGATCAGCACAGTGGCTGACTTGTTTGGGGATGAGACACTCAAACCATGATACCTTTGTACATGAAACTGGAGCTCCGGCGCACTTATATTTATTACATGCTGCACTGGTTCAATATGTGAAACTACATTGGACCCCCCCAAAGGCAGGAGCCCCCTACACATGAACTGGTTAAGATGCTTTATTATATAGGACGTGGTAGACACCTGGTTAAGCGGCTGTATGCAGGGATTCGCTCACACAAGGAGGTTAGTCTAGACTCACTGCGGGCGGCATGGGCGGGAGATGCCGGGTGAGACTTGACAGACAAGGAATGGGAGGTCATTGTTGAACGCCCCAAAAAGATATAGCAAAATGCAAAATTGTAATTTATTTACACTGTGGTCCTTCACAGGGCCTATCTTACCCCCCATAAATTAGATAAAATGTTCCCACAGTCACGACATCGTTGCCCGAGATGTTCCTTGGATGGGGCAGATCTATTATACATGTTTTGGGCTTGCCCTAAAATCATGGGGTTTTGGGATATGGTTCGGGGCACAGTACATGAGACTGCACGGTGGGAATTGCAGCCTACAGTAGCAGAATGCATATTAGGCTTACATGCGAAAGCATCAAAACACAAAGTACAATATCGGTTTGTGGATCTAGCACTTATATTAGGGGTGCGTGCCATCACAATGCGCTGGAAGTCACGCAGGCCGGCCACGGGACACGCATGGCATACTGAACTGCTTAGATAAGGTAGAGCGGACAGCGCCGCTTTGTGCAGGGAGGAACTGAGGGGATTACGTAGAGTCCCCATAGTGCTTGAGTGGGATGTTATGTTGGAGGCACTTACAGCAATAGAGGTGAAGCAATATGATACCCCTGAATGTACACAGTAAACTATATAATTTGCAGGGCACATACCAAACGCCACTGTTTCACAAACGCTTCTGTATTTTACATACCAGTGTACAGGCCTCACAGGACCAGGAAAGACCAGATGTGGTATTCTTTATGGTACATACAATTTCTTTAGCTGGACCGGGGAGGTGAAGGGGAGGGGGTGCTGTTGGGAAGTTGGTTTTCTGTCTGGAACGTAGCCAAAAAGTCTGATGGGAATGAATAGTCCATGCAATACACTCTGTTTGCCTAATATGATGTAATACAAAGAAGTTGTAATGTTTGATGTATTATGGAAATCGGCTAGAATCGAGTGCATGTCCTGTAATGAAATGACATGATGACCTATGTTACAAATCACAATAAAAGTATGTTTAAAAAAATGTTTTAAAAACCTGCTGCGGTTGCCTCATTAACACCTCATTCTGCATCTGTGGATCTAAATTTTGAGTTTGGACATTATTATTCTGTATAAGTTTACACTCGCGTTTCCAATGCCCTTATTTTCCACACCCGTGACAAGGAAACTTTTTCTTTGCCTCCTCTTTGCTCATTCACCCTCTTTGTTTGCCCCCACTATTTTCACCTTGATCTTGCTTTTTCCTGAGTTTTCTGCCTGATTACTTAGCTGAAGTTCTTGCTGTTCTGCTAATTTTAATTTTTCCCGTCTATTGTCGATCTCATCCCCACAATACTTTGCATACTTAAGGATTTCGTCTATTGGCTTTGCTTGCCAGCATAACATGTGCTGTTTAATCATTTGCGATATTTCATACCTCAACCCAGATACAAATCGATACACAAAATGAGACATGTCTTTGTTTTCAATGTTTTCAAACCCACTATACTGTTTGAACACCTGTAAGAGACGTTCATAATATGCATGTACTGATTCATCCTTTTCTTGGGTGATTCTGTCTATTTTTATCCAATCAGTTTTTTTTGGTGGAATCTTCCCTTTCAGAAAAGTAATTACCTGATGATATTTTTTCATCACATCGTCTGACGGAGCTCCTGTTTTCGCATCTCTTGGGTACTCATTGTTAGGCCAATCTACGGTGATATTTCATTCTGCCCATAAATCAGCAGGAACAACAATGTCAAATAAACCATCTAGATCCTTCAACAAAACTTTCAAGACTTTCACAAACCTTTCAACTTCCCTAAACCATTCTACTGGTTTATCTCTAAGCTTTGAGAAATCATTTGTGAATTATAAAATATCTTGTCAGGTCCATGGCGCATGTACATAACCTCCTCCTGGAACTTCTCTCATTGGGCACAACCTTTCAACCTTTTCTGCTTCTTTAATTAAGTACTCAGATGTCGTTCGATTTGCCTGTACTTCTTCCTTTTTTTTTGCCCATCTAACTTTCCATCTATCCAAATCTCCCCATTTTTGCAATAATGTCAATAATTCTTTTATCTGCAATTATCTTCCTGACACATTCATATTTTCTAAATCTTTGTCAGAAAATTCTGCTCTATATGGTTTCTGCAGTACTTTGGATTTACCTATGTCGGTCCCCATTTCTGAAGCCAAATTCATTAGTTTTTCATGAAATATTTTCGTATTTCGGGTGATACTTCTGTACTGACAGTATTTAATCTTTCTATCCCTACATTCCCAGCAATCATTTCTTCCAATTCTACTTGTAATTTAAATATATCCAATACCTTTGGTTGTGTTTTTGGCTTTTCTATATCTTGTGTCCATCTCTCTATTCCTTCTGGGTTTACTACAGTAGCACTCTTTGTCCCTGTGGGTGTTTCGATCTGTACCTCTTTTGAGCATCCTGGTGTAATTATTCTGAATGAATAATTTATTGGCTTTCTTATTGCCAAATCCATTAAAGAAATTATTGACTCACGCTCACTTTCTTGATCATCAATATTTTCTTTTCTAGGTTGTGTGATCGGTGTAGTCAGAACAGGAGTTTCAGGACAGTTTGGCTTATCCCCATATATGGGGAGAACGGGACCTATAGTTACCAGTATTGTTAGAGCTTCAGGATTTGTACTAACGGGCTTATATTCTGAATTAACTCACTTCTGTTTTTATTTATCGCTTCCCTTTCTTTTTCTTGAAGTACCCTTTCCATTGTAGTCTCATGTACAACCTGCGGAACCAAAGGTGTTTTCAGAAACTGGGCACTAGGGGTAATTCTATTTCATTCTTCTTGATAAGGTGGAGGATTTTTCATTAATATATCTTCAACATAATCAACTTCTGAATCTCCACTGCCAGTCATTAAATGCTTTGTTTTCTCTGTACATTTACTTCCTGTCGTTTCTTCTGTGGTCAGTACAGGATATAATCCTTCCAATACCATGGCCTGTCTCCATTGTTTCATCTGTTTGTCTCGGGTCTCACAAGGAAATCTAGGATAAAATGTACTCGAGTTCCTGTCACATTGTGGTCTGTCTCACTCAAAGGCCTCAGTTTCCCATTCTTCTAATGCTTTGTAGTGGGTTAATCTAGGTCTTGGTTCTAACTCATTCATGCAAGTTCGTAAATTATGTAGAATTCTCCCATTAAATGTTCCGTACTTGGGGAATGCTAATACTCTATCATCTTTTGTGTACTCTCTCCAATTTTCTAACCATACATTAGTGTGGTAGCCTCTTTCTATCATCATATATGATGAAGGTGTATTCGGGGGAGGAATAATAATTTTCTTTTCTCTCCATACATTGTTTTTGGATTCCCTCTAATGTAGTGTTCATGAGCAAATACTAAAAATCTCTTGTCTGGATGGGTCCCTATTATAGTAGTATCGAGGTTCCACATATAATCCCCACTATCTATTAAAACCTGAAATTCGATTTTTTTCGACTAATCACTTGTTTACTTCTACTCTAATGCTTCTCCAATACCAGCGTATCTTTTATTCTGATGACCAATTTACGTTTGGTTTACTGAATTATTTTAACCAATGCTTGCGTGGTTTTTCTGTGACGTCAAGTTCACTCCTCCTGACTCACCCCTCTTTTACAAATTTACCTTGGCTACACACCTGCTGTTTCTACCAATCCCAGCGTGGCTCTCAGTGACGTCAGTGCAACACCCTCAACTGACCCCTCCTTTGCAAAGTAATACAAAACTCAAGTTCTTTTAATTTTATTTACACATGTCATTAATTAACAACATAGAAACATTCGCTACTGTGCCTGATTGACTAATTCAAAGGAAAGTCAATTTCTATCGCTGCGAGTAAACTCTTCTGTTTACCCTTCACATACTATGAGTAAAAACTTTTCTGCTTACTCTTCACTCAAGCATCAAAGAAGCTGCTACTCCTTCAGTATTACCCTTTTTAGGTGATACAAGACCAAAGTTTCACCAGCGAACTCCTTTGCTACCAATTACTCTCACTTTTATACAAGAAATAATCCCTAAGTAGTGCTTCAAGTTCTACCTAACTTTTCACACTTTCTTCATCAAAGCCAGTAACCTCACTGCAGTGTGGCTTCCATTTACCACCCGCTATTCAACATCCCCGGGGAAATTCTGGACAACATAAAACAGTACAAACGGGTTTTTGTTAACACATAAATCAATATTCAAATACATGACTGACTACCTATCTTAACTACAACCTAACCATAGCTCTGCTACCAAGAGAAACTGATGGAGCTGGTTTACCAGCTTGGGTTTATCTCTAAAACACCATACTCACCTGGGTCCATTAAACATAACTATAATAAGCTGACAATCATGGCTTAATTTTACCTTATAGTACACCATTTCTTACAAATACTTTATCTCCTTAGTTCTCAATTTCCTCTGGTCCATAGATCAGGTTGTTAGCATAATAGGCATAGATAACATTTAATTTTTATCTGAATGACCACAGACTCTGAAGAGATTTAAAACCTTTATCTATGCAATAATTTTGTAAGCCAAATACCAAAATATGTCAAAACACTAACCTTTCAAAGAGAAATAATGATTTAAGTAAAGACATAAAAACTTTGCAAAATCTCATGATGTTGGTACCTGAGGTGGGTGGAAAAGGAAACGGTACAAGGCCATACCACACAGATTTATATGTACCTAGAATGGTGTGAGGTCCAACCCCTAGCCAAGGGCTGGGAAAAGAACTCCCGAATAGTCAGGAGCCAACAGGTCAGGACAGGTTCATAACAGGACAGGTAACCTCTTCTAAGTGCCACACCTGCGTAACATCCCTCTCTGGTACGGCTCTCAATTCTCCCCTTCTAGATGGACAGGTACATCTTCTTTCTCTCCGGCTCTCTTTTCTCAATTCTTCTGTCAGAGTGCTCGAGCTGCGTCTCTGACCTCCGTGGCCTCAGGCTCTTCTGCAGCAGTGATGGGTTGGTGATAAGTCTGACAAGTCGGTGAGGATCTAACTGGCTGAGCCTACCTTAGTTATACTATTCTCTGTGTATGTTCCACCCCCAAATGTTTCAATGTTTGTGAATCCCCTACTAGTGATTGGACAATGGGATGGGGAGAAGTCCATATTATGTAATGTCAGTTTTTCTTAGGTTTATTGTTCTATGTTCCCTCCCCTTACTTATTTCCCATGCTTTATTCTTTCCCAACCGCATTTCACATTGGGTTTACAACATTGTATGCAAACTGTTATATTCTGCTTCCCCTCTTCGGGTCAGGAGGTGCTGTTCCCAGGCACATCTTCTGGTCACTGTACTTTTGGCAGACTTTCAATATCATTTTGTGATGTTTGCAACATCCAATGCACCTGCGTCCCCCACGACAAGATGGCGCTTTCAGTCACCCTCCAGGCCCAAATACGGACTAATAATAAAGTCACAGAAAACCATGTTAGAATACAAATATAAATGAATGCACTGTATACCAGTTATTCCTACTCTAATTTCCTTAATTTATTTTAGCTATTACATTAGCAGTTTAATAAGAGAAGCGAGGTTTAGTTTCAGCGTAGCATGTGCATTATCATGTGAAAACAAAACTTTGGATATATCCGCTTGAAACTCACATGATAATGCAATAAACTTTCGAAAAGATGGCTGGGTGACAATTGCGCTGGGTTGTAATTAGTAAAGTAAATCACAGTCTCCAAGCTCAAAGGATAAGGTGATGGCCATCTACCATCAACCAAATAGTGTGGAAAACACCACTACTATAAACAACAAAACTTTGGATATATCCTGAGCTAAATTCCACAAAAAGTCAATGTCCTCAGTAAATCAAAATGGAGACAATCTACTTTAATCCTTCATTTATTTTTCAGAAAGGTCGTCATTACTGACGAAGTCTGTGGTTGTTACCACGAAAGACTAAACACGTGTTGGCTAGGATTGTGTGTGAAGAACAGCAGTGAAAAAGAAAATAAGAAAAAAGAAAAATAAATGAAGGATTAAAGTAGATTGTCTCGATTTTGATTTACTGAGGACATTGACTTTTTGTGGAATTTAGCTCAGGATATATTCAAAGTTTTGTTGTTTATAGTAGTGGTGTTTTCCACACTATTTGGTTGATGGTAGATGGCCATCACCTTATCCTTTGAGCTTGGAGACTGTGATTTACTTTACTAATTACAACCCAGCGCAATTGTCACCCAGCCATCTGTTCGAAAGTTTATTGCATTATCATGTGAGTTTCAAGCGGCCGTTTTAAATACTACTTTGCGGCTGCAAAAGTTTCCCACCAAAGACTTCATACTACGTAGTGCAGTAGACGCATGCGCAGAACAGTTTCCGCGTTTTCAGGAGCCATTTTAAGACACTCGGGTTACTTATTAGTAAAACACATTGGAAAGGCTTACCCTAGATGAAATAAATGTTGTGCGGTGCACTTATTAGTTTTCACCAAACATATTGGTTACGTTATTATGTTATTTGAGAGGGTTGAATTTGACCAAGTTTCTTTACTTTCGAAACTTTGCTCCATCATTGTGCCCAACTTTCCAATTTCTGGTTTAATGCCAGTTAGCAGAGTATTTATAGATATTTAAAGAAATAACGCAAATTCAATGTCCTGCCTTGTGCGAGCACAGCACTTACAGTGATTCCGCAGTCCAGAACCGTGGAAGAACAGTCGCGCTGTTCCAAACAGCAGAGGCGCCGGGCTGCCATCAGCGAGGTTCTCAGAGTCAGGCCACGGAGACACTATTTCTTGCCACAGCTGCTTCTTCTACCCACTGCTCGCTAGCCGCTGGGATAGAGGATGGCAGCACAGGGACAGAGGTCGAAAGAATAGTTATACTACCCACCCCAATTTCAAAGGTTTCCTCCAATTTGAGGAGGACCGGGCCAGTCCCTTCTTCATGCGATGAAACGCAGGAAAGGGAAAGGAAGACGATAGAAATGAACTAAGCCATATAAGACCTTACGTGTGTTTTACCATGACTACTCACACAGCACGAGAGAATAACGGCAGAATAAAGCAAACAGAGATTCATTACTCGAGGCAGAGGATCAAAACAATAATATTTTAATTCTTTAACTTATGTCAGCGAATGGGATGCAAGAGGGTGACGATACACCCCTTAATGAAAAAGTACTGAGTTTTGAGAAAGAATTCAAGTCCTCCTTAAAAGAGGCCGTGGAAGCAGTTTTTAACAGAAGAAAAAGGAATTACCCTGCTGAAGAGGAGTCAGTTATTCTCTCAGAGGAAGAAAATCCTTTACCAAATAAAGGAGGTAAGGCCTTAAAAAAGACCAAAAGCTTGAGAGATGAGCCTCATAGTAGCCTGTGCGCTACAAAGGAATGGAAACAAATCCCTGGTAGCCTGTGTGCAACAGATGACCTGGGTTTCCACAGCGGCATACTGGCAAGAGCAGCCATACTGGTGCAAACAGTTCAGGTGTCCCTCGTGGCACAAGAAGATCGAGTGACCTTAATGGCACAAAATACCTCAGTTTTCAATCTTATAATGAAGAATATCCTTTCCCAATGAATTGTGAGGATGAGGAGGACAAATATGTATTGGATCCCTTAGAGACCCTAGATAACGCCCTCTTTGATCAGGATTGGACCAACCTTGTAAATATAGGGCTATCAAAGATCCGGCTGGTGTGAAGATGGTTAATCCTACCTGTATCACACACCCAAGAGGATAAGCTTGGTGGCCCATGGACCACGTGGCAAACGTTGTAAAGGTCTGGATCCGCAAACCCCTTGAGAATGACACTCGAAATCTAATGAGGGCATAATACTCCAGGCCAATCAGGGATGACACCCAGCTTAGACCATGAGTTACTAACATTTCTATTTAAATTAGGAAGGGACCCTAGAAAGGGAATTGAGCAGTGCCAAGACAAAGTACTGGATTTTCTAGGACTACTTGCTAGAATTTTAGACTTGGCAGAAGAAGCCTCTCTTAAGGGTTCCCCTGTGGATGTTGAACTTCTACAGGGGTGGAGTCGAGGAACTCTATGCCTCCTTGGTAACCCAGATGCAGGGCTAACAGCCGAACATTGGAGAGCAATATTAGTGAGAATAAATCCCAAACCGGGAGACCTTGCTAGCCAGGATATTCTGGGAGACCCGAGTGGCCCAATCTTTTGAAAAAATGTTATAAAGATTCTAGGGAGGTATCTCTCGACCTTCTCAGCTTTTAGATGCATGTTCGGACTTAGAGTTTCTGTAAGGGCTGACCGGATGGGACTGGCTGTCAGCCGCGGACAACATAGGTCCCTGTATTACTAACAAGGTCAACATGGCTATGGAAGATACTTCTGCGGAAGCAATAATTCCTTCTTCCCATAAAGAGGTCGAAACACTTGCATACGATGTGGTGGCAGAGGCAGATTCCAGGGACCTGGACATCAAGGTAAGAGTCTTACCCTCTTGGTTTTTCCATCCAAAGGTAGGGGAAAGACACTGCTTATTTAGCAAAAATTGGACTTTAATAACAAACGATTTTTGGGTGCGGAATACTATTAAAGGGTTCAAGATGGATTTCAGCCAACCTCCTTATCAAAGGTGTCAACCCAGAGAGTTAATCTTAGATCAGGAACAAACGGCTCTAGTAGATTCATAAGTGAGCCAGATGTTACTCAAAAGGGGCATCTGCAGAGTGTCAATCCCAAGACAGGGCTTTGGTAGCGTGATCTTTTTGGTGAAGATAAAAGACAAAGGCTGGCGTCCTGTCATAAATTTGAGAGAACTAAATAGGTTTCTAGTCTACAGACATTTGAAAATGTCTTCTAAGAGACATTCTACAAAAGGAGGGCTAGTTTGTGAAACTAGACCTCCCTATGGACCAGCATTATCAGAAACCTCTAAGTTTTACTTGGAAAGGGATAGTCTACCAGTTTCTTTGTCTCCCATTTGGCCTCTCTTCAGCCCCTTGGTGCTTCGCCAAGGTTTTAAGACCAGTGGTTGCCTTTCTGATAGGGGTGTACGGTTATTGATTTATCTAGACTATATGCTACTGCTGCCACAAAACCAGGAAGAATTTCTAAAGCACATGAAATGACCCGTGGATCTCTTGGAATGGCTAGGTTTTATTATTGATGTCAAAGTCCATAATGACCCCAGCAAAAAATTTACAATTCCTGGGGTTTTAGGTAGATACCATTATGGCTCATTTACAATTACCACTAAAGAAACTGTCCGAAATAAAGGAGGTATCTTATGTTTCATCAAAAGACGCAGTGACTTTATGCGACCTAGCAAGAGTGGTTGGTCTTCTGTCTTCCATTCAATTTCCCCGAGCCCTCTACATTGCAGAGCTCTGCAGAGACTGAAATCTTTGCTGTTGGGGAAAGTTCTATGGTACTCAGACAGGATCCCCTTGTCACAAGAGGCAAGAGAGGATCTCCTATTGTGTGGAGACAACTTAGATAGTTGATAGGGTAAGGCAATATTTGGAAATACCCTGGATCACATGGTGCTGTCCGATGCAAGCAACCTGGGATCGGGCACGAAGCTAAGACAAATAGAAACAAGAGGGACATGGTCTCAGGAAGAACTCCCACTTCACATAAATTGCTTAGAAATTATGGCGGGTATGAATGCCTTGATGAGCTTCCAATTCACTCTAAAAAACAGTGTCATCCTCATCAGACTAGACAATTTTACAGATGTCTCTTATATCAATTGCTTGGGGGTGAAGGGGTGTAAGGTCAAAGAATCTTGCAAACTTGGCCAAAAAGATTTGTTATTTCTGTTGGAATTAAAAAATCCTGTTGAATGCAGAGTTTGTTCCTGGGCATTGGAGTCAATGAGCAGGCTGGAATTGAAGATGTTTTAAGGGACTCCAGCCACTGGAAGCTGAACCCACTGTTCTTCAAAAAGATTCAGAACCTGTGTGGCCCATTTCAGGTGGACCTGTTTGCCAGAAGACTGACTTTTCAGGTAGAGCGATATTACAGTTGGAGACCAGACCCCAACGCCTTGGCAGTGGATACTCTGTTCCAAATCTGGAACAAAGAGAATTGTTAAGTTATGTTATAGTAATTTATTGAGCACAAGAATACCAAAGGATAAGATGTTTAATATTGTATAAGATATTTATCATTATTTATTTCTTGTTTGCAAGTCTCTGATGGCCTGCTCAATTCTTTCCCAGTTTGGTATCTCCTGATTCCTCCTATCGTTTTGCAGAGAATTTATCACAGGCGGCGGATCGGAGCTGGATATTCGGCCACAGTGAGTGGACACCAAACGCGATTGCTGGCGGAGGCAAGGGGTGATGATTACAGAGCAGGTTGGCCCAATGTAGTGCCTACGAGACACGTACTGAGGACTTTATGTACATGGAATACTACCGGGCATAAAATGGAGGATTGCTGAAAGGCGCTAGGGGAGGCCTACACTGCATCAACATTGGAGAGATGCTTGCTATGGGACGATAACTGGGCTGGTGGTGGTGACCTGGAACCACTGCAAATGGAATATAACGGATGGTAGAGAACGCCAGGACCCGTTCGGTTAATGAGAGAGGGAGAAGGACAACACTTTGACCTGGAAGCGCGGCGCTCACTGAAGTAGGGCCGGAGTGAATGCAAGGTGCTGTATGTGGGGAGCATAGCCTGCAGAGATATAAGGATAGAAAGACAGTTGGAGGCACATGTAAGGGTAATAGCGACATGCACTGCTGTGACTCATGCAGGGACTAGACACAGGACATATCTGGGGCTCTACTTGCTGGCTGGTCCTATTGGAATACTAAAGGGAGCACCTTAACTGTCACACCACTGCGCCTACTGATAGGTGGATAGACGCTGAGCGTGATATATGATTGTTGGCTGCGGGGCACATAGCGGACATTTGGAGTCTGTGCAGACGTGGCGAGCGCTCTGATACAGGGAATAACAGGACGGGCGGAAGTGAGCTGTGCATTTCTGGGGGCCTACTGAAACGGAAGGAGGCTCCGGGTGTTGCCCTAAACAGGTGCATTTGCCCACAGGGATTCTACAGAGAGGTCTGGTGGACGCGCTTTGCACGATGGGGCGGACTGATCCACGCCAACCACGGCTCACCTTCAAAGCTAAAAAGACTGGACCCCCACCACCAGCGTAGCAGGACCAGAGCGCAGGGAAAACCTCCACAGAGTCGGATGCTGACATGTCTGGTGACATGCGCACGTTACTGACTGAGATGCGGCAAGGGTTCACGACAATGGAGGACGAAATGGATACCATCATGACTCGCATGGATGCTATAACACACAAGTTGGAAGGGCATGATGTACGTCTGAAAGAAGCGGAACAAAGGATCTCGGATACGGAGGATGTTCTACACAGCTAAAAACAGCAGTGTCACAAATGGACAAGTTGATGAAAATAATTAATGCGAAGAATGAGGACATTGAAGCCCGCAGCCGCCGAAATAATATTTGTATTTTGGGTGTGCCGGAGAGTACAAATACAGGCAGGTTGAAAGGGTATGTTGAGAAGATGCTGGAAGAGTTGCTTGGCAAGGATACCCTTTCTCCACAATTTGTTGTTGAGCGGGCGCACTGGTCTCTTGGTCCGAGACCTGCGCCTGGTAGTATTTGAATTTGAATTTAAAAACATTTGTACAGCGCTCGTTTACCCAGCGGTTTCATGGCGCTAAAGGTGAAGCATTGGACGGCAGCAGCAAAGGGAATTTAGGTAGAGTAAGCTTGCATGAACAATAGGGTTTAAAGATCCTTTCGAAACTGGAGGTAAGAGGGTGAGGTGCGCAGGGTGACTGGGAGGGAGTTCCAAAAAGCTGGAGCCAGGACAGCGAATCTCGCTCCACCCGCCTTCCGTTTTTTAAAGCGGGGGATGGCTAGGAGGGCCAAATGAGCGGAGCGGAGTTCTCTGCCTGGAAGGTAGGGCTTAATGGCAGAGCAGATGAAGTCGGGAGCAGTGCCCGATCTGGCCTGGTAAGTGAGGCAGCCAAGTTTGAAGAGGGCACGCTCTTTCACAGGGAGCCAATATAATGCCTTGAGCAGTGGAGTGGCCCGGTGGTATCTGGGTAGGCCATGGATCAGGCGGGCAGCCTGATTCTGCACCAGTTGCAGGCGATGGATCGCATAGGCAGGGGCCCCATTGTAGACTATGTTGCCATAGTCTATACGAGACAGTACCATGGCCAGTACAATTATTTTTAAAGCAGAAGGGGAGAAAAAACGGGAAACTTTTCTGATTATTCTGAGGGAGAAAAAGCAGGAGGAAACCACAGAACCAACTTGTGAATGAACATTGAGTTGACGGTTAAGGAAGATCCCAAGGGTTTTTACTTTGGGTACGGGGAGTGGAGGGGCACCAAGGGAAGGAGGCCAAAAAGAGGGGGACCATGGACTGCAACCACCTCCGGTCAGGACCAGCTCGGTCTTGTCCGGGTTGAGTTTGAGGTGGTTGCAGTTCATCCAGTCTTGAATGAACGTCATTACTGTCTGGACGTTCTAGGCAGATGAAGATGAGTGGGACAGATTGAAGATTAGCTGGAGGTCATCTGCGTAGTTGAACACGGTGACCTCCAGCTGCTGTAACATAAAAATGAGGGGGAAGATATATAGGTTAAACAGAAGAGGGGAAAGTGATGAACCCTGGGGGACCCCGCACTCTACCTTACTGGAGGCCACAGTGAAGCCAGCCAGATGGACCGCTTGGGCTCTCCCGGCAAGAAAGGATTCGAGCCATGAAAAGGCCAAGCCCTCTATGCCCGCCGCCCTGACACGGTGGAGGAGGATGGAGTGGTCCACCGTGTCAAAAGCGGCGGACAGGTCTAGGAGGATCAAGGCTTGCGGAAGGTTGATGTCGATACCTTTGCGCAGTTTGTCCATTACAGAGATGACCACTTTCTCTGTGGAGTGCAGGGGACGGAAACCGGCTTGACAAGGGGAGAAGCAATGGTTTGCCTCATCATGGGTGCTCAGAGTGGTGGTAACATGGGTTTCAAGGACTTTTGCAAGGTAAGACAGGAGGGAGATGGGACGGTAGTTGGAGGGGGAGGATGAGTCGGCGTCGGGTTTTTTTAGAATGGGAATGACGACTGCCGATTCGTGTGGGCTGGGAACCGTGCCATGCAGGAGTGAATCGTTGAGGAGGGTCAAGGGTGGTGTGGGACAGGCTGAATAGATTTCCTTGAGGATGCGGGCAGGGGCAAAATCCAGGGGAGAGCCTGATTTGACCCGGTGAAGCAGAGGGAGGAGTGTGTCGTTGGTTAGCAAAGGAATGTTAGTCAGTGTGAGGGTAGTGGGGGGTGGGGAAGGGTTGACAAATGTAGTACACCTAGGCCCATCATAACGCGTCTCCTTAACTATAGGGATAGACATGTGGTGCTACGGGTGGCCAGGGAGAAACGTCAACTACATTATGATGGAGTAGCCTTTACCATTTATCCGGATTTCACACCTCTTGTGCAGGAAGAACCGCGCAAGTTTAATGTGGTGAAGCAGAAATTACGACAAGCACAAGTGGACTATACCCTATTGTATCCGGCGCGCCTTTCGGGTTACACTCCAAGGTACTCAGACGATTTATACCAAACCGCATCAAGTAGAGGAGTTCCTAAAGAAGTTAAAAAAGTGGAAGGAACTGGCTACGGAGCAAGGCGACGACAGCGTAGCACATCTTTCGGATGTAGAGTGAAGGACCCCCATTACACTTCAATGTTAGGCTGATAGAATAAATGTGATAATTGGTACTACCTTGGGGGCAGGTGAAGTGGCTTTTGGTACTGCTACGAGCCGGAAGAGGAAGGATAACTACAGAGTTGCTGAGTGGGACGATGTGGCAGAGACAAGCCAGCCACCCTCGCTGCTAACACGGAGGCGGCAGAGATGCCACTAGTCTCCTGTAATGGGGCGAGGTACAAGTGAGCCACCTGGAGAGATTCCCCACATGGTGCTATGTTTCTTTCAAGGTGGGGGGGGGGAGGGTCGAGGGTATCTGGCATGATTGGGATGCTTCAGTGGGAGGGGGGAGGATGGGAGAAAAGGGGCTGTACAGTTCATGTTCTTATTGGTTATTATGTGATGCCGCTGTGGACTGTACGGGTGTGATGTGTGATGTATAATATTAAGAGGTTGGACCACCGCTATATGGATCAAGAACAGTATGATGGGGGAGGGTGAGTACTCAGACTTGAAGATATTGTCCTGGAATGTCCGGGGTTTAAATGATGCACGGAAATGTAGACAAGTATTGGCATATTTTAATCGACAACAAGCTCAGGTGGCAATCTTGCAGGAGACACATATCCCACCACAGTCTCATGATACTTTTGCTGCTAAATGGGTGTCTGTTGGTGCGTTCGCCTCGTATTCTTCCTATGCGAGGGGAACTGCCATCTTAATTAAAAAACAAGTCCCATTTGTGCTGGTGGGTACCATATTGGACCCTCAAGGACGATATGTTATTTTATGGGGGAGGCTGGGCAGGGACGGGGTGACATTCGCAAACTGCTATGCTCCTAATACGGATGCCCATGATTTTTTTGACACCTTATGGGGCCAAATAGTAAATATAGGTTCTATGCACATTGTATGGAGAGGAGATTTTAATGTGGATCTAGTTCCCACACTGGATAGGGCGGATGGTACTCTTCTATACCACAATAGGTCAAGGGAGATAATAACTGGCATAATGGGTGATGGACAGTTGATAGATGGGTGGAGGAGACTAATAATAATAATAATAAGAATAATAATAAAGGAATTTGTAGAGCGCATGGTGACGCCATCTCGGAGTGTCCCCGCGCTGTGGAGAGAGAGGCAGTGCCGTGACCGAAGACAAAGTCTATAAGGTGTACAGGTAGGTCTTTAGATGTTTTCTGAACTTAGTTTCAGTATCTGCTAACCTAATGTTCAGTGGAAGTAAATTCCATTTGTTGGCCGCTAGCACTCTAAAAGAGCGGCCTCCCAGTCTAGCTTTTTGGACACGGGCGATTTTAAGTAGGCCAGTCCCTTTAGAGCGAAGTGCTCTACTTGGCTCATAAGTGAGGGCTAGGTCCGTAAGATACTGAGGAGCTTTGTGCGATATAATCCTATAGCACATTAAGAGCGCTTTGAATAGGATCCTTTTTTTTTATAGGTAGCCAATGTAGAGCAGCCAGAGATGGTTTGGATGCGGCTCTTTTGGGTAGTCTCAGGACCAAGCGTGCTGCAGTATTTTGAAGTACCTGCAGGCGCCTAAGGTTTTTTTCAGTGGTTCCCAGGAATAGCACATTGCCATAATCTATACGGAAGGTCACTAAAGCTTGGGTCATGGTTCGTCTAGCCTCTAAGGGAAGTAGGTCCAGGGTGCAATTGAGAGTTTTTAATACCCCGAAGCATTTCCCCACTAACCTATGAATATGGCCATCATAAGATAATTTGGGATCCACCCAGATGCCCAAATTCTTAGCTTCTTTACAGGTAGTAGGCAGTGGGCCAAGACAGGTTGGCCACCAGTCTCTTGTCCTGCTTGCATCATTCCCTCCTATCACCAGTACCTCCGTTTTGGAGCCATTGAGCTTCAGGCAGTGTTGATTCATCCAACCTGCTAGGTCCTGCATACAGGCCTTAAAGTTGGCAGCTGCCGTAGTAGGAGCTTGGGATAGAGAGATCAGCAGTTGGGTATCGTCAGCGTATGAAACTAATTCAACACCGTACGATTGCACCACATCTGCTAAAGGTGCCATGTATAGGTTGAACAAGGTGGGGCTCAGGGCAGAGCCCTGAGGCACCCCTTGTTCTAAGGCTATGCTGTCTGAGGAGAAAGCTCCCCGCTGTACCTGAAAGCTACGATCAGTAAGGAACGCTTTCAGCCAGCCCAGTGCCGACTTAGTGACCCCAGCTTTGTTTAGGCACTGTAGCAAGATGGAATGTGCTACAGTGTCAAACGTGGCACTGAGGTCCAGCATAATGAGTGCCATGGTATGTCCAGCATCTGCTCCTAGTCGCAAGGTTTCAGTCGCTCTCAGAAGGGCAGTGTCCGTGGAGTAGCCAGACCGAAAGCCTAACTGAGAAGCGTGAAGGAGATTGTTAGTTTCCAGATGGGCCACTAACTGAATGTTAGCCACTTTCTCCGCCACCTTCGCTAAATAGGGTAACAGGGAGATAGGACGTAGTTTTT
Organism: Lissotriton vulgaris; assembly: GCF_964263255.1. Taxonomy (NCBI): domain Eukaryota; kingdom Metazoa; phylum Chordata; class Amphibia; order Caudata; family Salamandridae; genus Lissotriton; species Lissotriton vulgaris. Next base: position 2,009,590,779 of record NC_141685.1, on the reverse strand, counting down.
CAAGGGTATCATGGCTCACATTAGGCTTCTTTTTGATCGGGAGAACAATTGCTTTCTTCCATACTTCCGGGAGCCTGGCCGAAGCAAAGGAGACCTGGAGCACATGTCTAAAGAACGGCTCCAGTACTGTCAAGCTCTCTCCTAGTACCTTAGGTGGAGCAGGGTCACAAGGGGAGCCTGACTTGATACTTTTACATATGCTATGAAGAATTTCTGGAGGGGGGACCGAGAAACATTGTAAGCATATCTCCATAGAGCTTACTCCTTCCCTTTCTACAAAATCATGTCCAGATGTCATATTTCCAGAGAAAGTAGCATAAATGTCTTTTATCTTTCCAGAAAAGTAGTTAGCGATCTTATTACATGTTTCCACTGAGTCGTTTTGGGTAGTGTTGTCATTGGTTAGCACTGAGATCTCCTTAAAATTTTTAAAGAGCTCCTTAGAGGAGTTCTCTGCTTCCCCAATACGAGATTTATAATGCATGGCCTTAGTGCTACGTATTTTGATGTTATATTCCTTTTGAGCTTTTTTGTATTGAATTTTGATTGTAGGGCAGAAGTTTAGGCGCCATTGTCGTTCTAATTTTTTACAAAAGTATTTCGCAGCCTGTAACTCAGGTGTGAACCACGGGCGGTTTTCTTTCTGCTATTAGGTCTTTTAATAGTACGTATAGGGGCAGTGCTATCTATGGCAGTTAAAATACGTTCCTCTAACCTACTGTATGCGCTTTCGCAGTCCGTGCCCCCTGGCGGTCCTCCTAGCTTGAGTATTTTATTAAAGGTACACCCTGGGGAAAAGGAAGGGGCGCATTTTACCTTGCATACAGGGACGTGGGCCAGTTTAGATTATTGTTTAATATCTAGAGGGTTAGCCATGGGTCTTAAGCAGGCTACATCTTATCCTTGAACATATTCCAATCATTGCCCAGTGAGTATTGTGGTTTCCATGCCGGGGTATGATAGGCAGAGACCACCGTGGAGGATGCAACCGAAGGCCTTACTTGATTTAGTGTTCTGAACGGAATTAGAGGAGGAAATCAAAGACTTCTTCGTAGGGAACAAGGGCTCGGTCGATAATGTGGAGACAATATGGGAGGCCTTCAAGGTCACAGTGCGAGGCTATTGCATATCCAAGTGTTTTGGGGTCCTGAAAGATATTCAACGTACATTAAAGAAACTGGAGCAAGATATGAAGTCTAGAGGACAGAATGGTGCAGGGAGAGACTGGGAAGGTGCAAAATGAATTTAGGATTACATTATCTGCGTACAAGGAGGAAGCTGCAAGGGAGGGTAAATTTACGGGGCGACACTGGGTGGCACGTAAATATGGAGAAGGGGAGCGACCGGGGAGGGTCTTGGCGGAAATAACTCATTGTCCAAGGTTCACTAACACAGTCTTGGAGATGGAAACATGGGAGGGAGCGCTTCGCCATGACACAGGGGGCATTCTGGACATATTTAAGGAGCACTACACTGAATTATAGACTACACGGAGGACAGATGAAGTGGACCTAGACAACTTCTTAGGGGATGTGGCAATTTGCTGGTTAAGTGATGTGCATAGACCATTCCTAAGTGCCCCATTGGAAGTCGATGAGATCAGGGAGGCCATAATGTCCCTCCAGAATGGGAAGGCACCGGGGTTGGATGGGATACCTGCCAAATTTTATAAGTGTTATGTTGATATTATGGCAACAGTGCTGAGGGAGATATTTGAGGAGTCCTTGGAAATCGGAGCTTTGCCCCCTTCGATGCGGGAAGTGGTCATCACATCATTGTTAAAGCCCGATAAATCTCCCAAGAAACCAGATTCTTATAGGCCATTGTCGCTTATTAATTGCGACACCAAAATACTGGCGAAGGTTTTGGCGGGTCGCCTGACGTTATTGATGGATAAGATTGTCCTGTTTGATCAATCAGGGTTTGTCCCAGGAAGGGCTACCACTAATAACTTGCGCACATTGTTCTCCTTGATACAGACGGTGGCGCCTGACTTCCCGGTTGCCGCTGTTTTCTTAGAGGCCTCTAAGGCATTTGACTCCGTGGAGTGGAGTTATTTGTTCAAGATACTGCAGCGAATGGGTTTTCCTCCGGTGTTTGTGTCTTGGATTAAATTGCTGTACTGTAGACCAACTGTTAAGGTGTTAGTCAATGGGCATGTGTCTTCTTCCATAGATATTTCAAGGGGTACACTTTAGGGGTGCCCGCTGTCCCCATTGCTATTTTCAATAACGATAGAACCCTTGGCATCCAGGTTACGTCAGATACATCGTGATAGAGCATTTTATTGTTTTCAACGTCCAATCTTGATATCGCTATATGCTGACGATATTACGCTGTACTTCAGGGACCCCGAGCAAAATCTTAATCCCCTTTTGCATGAATTTCTGGTATTTAGACAACTCTCAGGAGTTAACATCAATTGGGGAAAATCACAGTTTTTCCCGCTTACACCCGCTGTTTCTAGGTTTCCCTTAGATTATCCCTTAGAATGGTGTGCCACGGATCTTTGATACTTAGGTATACAGATACCCCGGGATAGGGAGGAAACACTTCGGCTGAACTATGGGGTAGCAATGACAAAGCTGGTGACTAAAGTTACCCGTTGGATATCTTTGCTGCTGTCGATGGTGGGTCGAGCATCTCTTGTAAAGACGGTAGTGCTCTCCCAATTTCTATATTTATTTCTTAATATTCCGTATTACCCTGGGGCTTTTTTCTTCAAGACGCAACGTACCGAACTGATAAGGTTAGTGTGGGGTGGAAAGCAACCTCGACTCAAATGGTCAGTACTTGTGCAACCATATGATAAAGGGGGATTTGATGTTCTGGATCTAGAAATCTATTATCTTAGTGCACAGGCACATTATGCGTATCACTTGATGGCACCTACAACGTTCATGCCCCAGCTAGCGGTTGAAGACTGGGTAGCGCGGCCTGTCCCTCTTGGTGGCATTATTCATGGGCCTCTCAGTGTAGTGGAGACAGCTTTTACAACGGTCACATGCACGATTGACGTCTGGAAGCGTATAGCGTGACTGCTAGAAACGCATCTATTATATTCACCACAACTCCCGCTGGTATACCACCCAGATCTTGTAATCCTGCAGGAAACGGGATTTTGCGTCATGTGTAAGCGGCTGAGGGTCTCAACATGGAGGGATATATTTTGTGATGGAAGGTTTCGAACACGAGAACAGTTCTTCCAGGACACCCAACACACACCATTGGAGCACTTTCTATATGTCAGATTGCGACAGGGAATTCGGAAATTACTCCCGGATTTTCCGTGTGAGCCGAAAACATTTGCTCCCTTGCATCTTATTCTTAGCTCCCCTGATGGGAAACACATAGTATTGGGTCTGTACCGCACAATACGGTCGGGAAGAGCGGGGTAAGTAGTCTGGCTTGCACCCACTGGATAGAGGATCTGGGACAGGAGTTATCAGAGGAGCAATGGCAGTATTGCTGTAATGTTACGGGAAACGTGTCTTATAGCTGTAGATTTAAGATAATACACTACAAACATCTGCAACGTATATATTACACGCCCGCCAGGAAATTTAGATTTAAGCTTTCTGACAATGATAGATGTGAGAGATGTAAGAGAGTAGGGGCTGGATTTTTGCACTTGGCGTGGGAGTGCCCAGCTATTGGGGAATATTGGGCACAAATACATGTGGCACTGGAGCGGATGTAAGGAATTACAATGGACAGGGATCCCGTGATGATTTTACTGGGATATACTGCACACATACCCAAGCATAGTAGAAGGTTTTTGGATATTTCTCTATTATTGGCAAAGCGCAGGTTAGCTTGTAGGTGGGGATGGGGAGGGCTCCGAACTTTAAAGAGGGGGTACGAGCTCTTGTATATTGTCAGGAGCAGGCGGCTTTATATGCAGAATTGGTACCACTTGCCTCTAGACGGAAGGATATCTGGGGTCCCTTACAAAGTTATTTGCTACATACAGAAGGAAATAGCCCTACCGGGTCTGTAAGGCAAGGGGCTGTGGGGAATATGGATCTAACTGAATTACCCTGTGCGAACAGCCCATGCTCCCAAATCATGTTGGGATCTTTGTGCATTGACAATGGCAGATGTGTTATCTATGTGATATGTTTCTGTGTGGTTCATCTGTGGGTACAGGAAACTTACATTGTGGATAAGGGCAAGACAATGTCAAAAGATGCCATGTTCCTGCTATTAATGTCCTACTTTATGGAACTTCTTCGTAGAGGATAAGATACAGTACCAGTGAAGAGGGATAAAGAGACTCACCCGTTGAAGAAGGACTGTTTGCTATATGCGGATTGGTTATCGACTCCAGACTCTATACTTCTTGACACTCTGACATCACACTGTATGACATTGTACCGTCACCAATGTATGCAAAATGTTATAAAAGAAGTTAAAAACAAAAAAAACACAAGAAGGCGGCGAGGAAGCATTGTCGCTCTTCGCCTTCTCCCCGTCACCTGACGCGACGTGGGGACCAGAGCGACGTTGCTCTCCGGCTCTGCCTTCAGAGCCCGCTTCTGGGACGACTCTGTGCTTTCTTCACTTTCCGGGAGCTGAAGCGTCCCCTGCCCAGCTTCGAGCTTTCTACAAAGTGCTGCATAATATCTTTGGGCAGCCCGAATCCGCCAGCGTGCCTTTGGGCCCTGCGGACTCCGCTGGGAGCCCTGGGCCTTAGAGGCTGGCGGCTTCGGTGCTGAAGGGCCACCGAGGATCCAGGCCTGGATCCGGATCAGTGCCAGTCGACCTCACAGTACCTTCCCCAGGAGCGAATTACAGTGCCGACGCTGGTTGTGCCCCCAACGGGCATTGACCCCAGCCTCACCCCAACTTGGGCACGGAGCCGGACCGGCATCGACCGGTACTTTTGTGCCACTGTTCTTTCCTGGTGTTCCTTACCGCCCTGACTGGCAGCCAGAGGAGGGTGAGGAGGACTGTGGGGGGTCTGGCGACCCTCTAGCTGACCAACTTGAGGAGTCGTACTGGCGAGAGGAGTTGGGTGAAGCCAGAGGTCTGAATACCTCACCAGACCTTGGTATGCTCTCTCAACCTATCGTGGCTACTGAGGAGGGGGCCTCCTACGCTGTGGTGTTGCATGGGGCTGCTGAGGACGTTGGCCTTGAGCTTACTACGGTGGCAGTCAGGACTAACCTCCTGACTGTGGTGCTTCAGCCGGCAGCAGCCTCTTCGGAGCCCCTACTGCCTTTCAATGAGGCCCTCACTGACATCCTTCTAGGTACTTGGTCCAAGCCCAGCCCAGGGGCTCTTGTGGATAGGATGATTGTTCGATGCCACCGCCTGGCCCCAGGTGACCCACTTTTCCTCTCCAAACACTCTACCCCCGAGAGCTTAGTGGTCCAAGCCTCAACATCAAAAGGTGTGTTCCCTACTGCTCCCCTATACAGGGAATCCAAGAAGCTGGACCATCTTGGGAAGAAGATGTTTTCTTCTGCCAACTTAGGACTGTGGTTGGTGAACACAGCATGTCTCTCAGGCCGTTTCCCACACTTTGTGTGGGACATGACACGGTTGCGCAAGTGTTACCACAGTGCCCAGAGGAGGCCCGGGCCCTGCTCACCCGTGTTGTTGCAAAGGATCGATACGCAGCAAAGTTCAGCATCAGGTGTGGACTGGATACCGCCGACTCATTGGGTAGAACCATTTCTACATCAGTAGCTCTGAGGCACTACGTCTGGCTGAGGTCCACTGGCTTCTCTGGGGATGTCTAATCAACCCTTTTGGACATGCCCTTTGATGGCAGTCGCCTGTTTGGCGACAAGGCGGACAACGCGCTTTGGCGTTTCAAGGATTCTAGTGCTACAGCTAGATCCTTGTGCCTCGCTGCCACCTCTCACCACATGCAGTCTGCTTTTCGCGGCTACAGAAGGGATGCCCCACCACCATCCACCCAGAGCCACAGGCCTGCTCAAGCTACCCAGCCACTGCGTGTCCAAGGACATGGAACCCAACGTCCATGGTCTGGGGGCCAGCGGGTGGACCAGTCTACCAATGCCCCTCCTGCAGCAGCCTCCAAACCTTCCTAGTCTGACTTTTTAATTTTTAATCCCACCACTTACCAGTGACCGGGAGGATCCATCATCACCTCCCCCACTGGCGCAACATCACGTCGGACAGGTGGGTTTTGCAGATAGTCCGAAGGGGCTACTCCCTCCCCTTCAAAACTATCCCTTCTTCCATGCCATCTACACTCCATCGCATGTCAGAGGATCATTTGGCCCTTTTCTGCCAGGAAGTTACAGGGCTCTTGGCCAAGGAGCTATAGAACACATCCCTGTGCCAGAAGTAGGTTGTGGTTGCTACTCTTACTACTTTCTGGTGCCAAAAAATGAAAAAGGCCTGCGTCTTATCTTAGACCTCAGGTATGTCAACCTCTTCCTCCGGAGGGAGAAGTTCATGATGTTAACTTTGGCTCAGATCTTGTCTGCACTCTACCCTGGAGACTGGATTGTAGCATTGGACTTGCAGGATGCTTACTTTCACATCCCCGTCTTGCCTGCCCATCTGAGTTACCTCAGATTCACGGTTGGCCACAAGCATTTTCAGTTCACTGTGCTCCCATTTGGCCTTACCAGCGCCCTTCGGGAGTTCACAAACGTGATGGCGGAGGTTGCGCCTCATCTGTGCAGATCAGGGGTTCCAGTCTTTCCCTATCTCGGCTACTGGCTAATTAAGGTGGGTTCTCCCGGGCTGCGTTTGCCACCTCCAGACTACGGCGGACCTCCTGCATTGGCTGGGGGTCACTATCAATGTGCCGAAGTCGCACCTGATTCCCTCTCAGATTCTACTTTTCATCGGAGCAGTTCGGGACACAGCACAGTTTCGTATCCATCCACCCAAGCAGCTAGTCCAGGTTATTCGGGCTATGATACCATGTTTCAGCCGATATCTTGGATTTTGGTCAGAATGACCCTGAGGCTGCTGGGCCTCATGGCCTCCTGCATCCTTCTGGTAGATCATGCCAAACCGCATACGCAGGCTCTGCAGTGGGACCTCAAGTTCCAGTTGGCGCAGCATCAGAGGTATCTTTCAATGTCGTCCAGATCTCAGAGGGGACTGCCAGTCAGTTGGAGTGGTGGCTCACAAACTAGGATTGGGTCAGTGGCAGATTCCTTTCCCTTCCCCAACCATAGTTCACAGTAGTGATAGATGCATCACTTCTAGGATGGGTTGGCCGCATGGGGTGGTGGAGATCAGAGGCCTCTGGTCTCCGGCGGAATCCGGGCTCCACGTCAACCTTCTGGAGCTCCGGGCAATTCGTCTTGCACTGTAGGCATTCCTTCCCTGTGTCAAAGGAAGAGTAGTGCAGGTGTTCATGGACAACAATACCACCATGTGGGTCTGCAACCAACAGGGCGGAGTGGGTTCATGCACCCTATGTCAAGAGGCTCTTAGCCTTTGTACATTGATGAGACATCAGGGAATATTCCCTGTGGTTCAACACCTGGCAGGTTCCCTGAATGCCCAGGCGGATGAACTCAGCCACCAGTGCATGATGGATCACGAATGGCATCTTCACTCGGAGGTGGTGCAAGGTCTCTTTCAGCAGTGGGGAGAGCCTTGGTTTAGATCTATTCACCACCAAAGAGAATACGAAATGTCAGCAGTTCTGCGCATTGGAGTTTCCAAGGGGGCACTTGCTCTGCAACACCTTTCATAGCGAGTAGATTAGCAGCATCCTGTATGCCTTTCCGCCTGTACCACTTCTACCCAAAGTGATGAAGAAGATCAAGTATGGCCCGACCTAAGTCATTCTTGTGGCTCCGTACTGCGCACGAAGAGTCTGGTACCCAGAGCTCTTGAGCATTGTTATTGATCCTCCGATCAGACTGCCTCTTCGGGAGGATCTTCTGTCGCAGCATCAGGGTACGGTCCTCCACCCAAACCTGTCCAGTCTCCACCTCCTTGCTTGGAGAGTGAGTGGCGACAGTTGACAGCATTCGACCTTCCTCCTGAAGTCTGTAATGTCATCTTGGCAGCCAGGCATCCCTCCACCAAAACAGTATGCGCGGGTAGATGGAACACATTTGTGGCATGGTGCACAGCAAAGACTGTGGATCCCCTTTCTGCCCCACTTTCAGAGGTTCTCTTCATTCTTTCCTTGGCCCAGCAGGGCTCTGCTCTGGGCACTCTTAAGGGTTATCTTTCAGCCATTTCGGCCTTTCTTCACCTTCCTGATCAGCCTTCGCTTTTCAAGTCCATAATTGTTACCAGATTCCTCAAGGGCATTGCTCATCTCTTTCCTCCTTCTCCTTTTGTAATGAACCAGTAGAACTTGAACCTTGTGCTCACTTATCTTATGTGTGCTCCCTTTGAGCCACTGCATAATTGTCCTCTTCGTCTCCTCACTTTGAAGACTGCTTTCTTGGTTGCCATCACCTCTGCCCGCAGGGTGAGTGAGCTTCAAGCTTTATCTTCTAAACCTCCCTTTCTTGCTGTCCATCCGGACAAAGTATTCCTCCGTACTAGGCCCTCTTTTCTGCTCAAAGTGGTCACTTCCTTTCACATAGGTCAGACCATCACATTGCCCACCTTTTTCCCACCTCCACACCCTTCCAAAGAGGAGGAGAGACTCCACCGTCTGGACCCAGAGCGTGCGCTGTCTTTCTACCTTGACCGCACAAAAGACTTCCGGGTGGACGATCAACTCTTCATGGGTTATGTGGGTGCTAAGAAAAGTCGGGCAGTGCAGAAACATACCACCTCTCGATGGGTTGTCCTATGTATCAAGATCGGTTATTCTTCAGCTGAAAAGGCACCTCTAATGGGACTGCGCACCCACTCTACCAGGGCAACGGCAGCCACTACTGCTTTGGAATGCGGAGTTCCCTTACTTGACATCTGTCAGGCAGCCACATGGGCATCCTTGCAGACGTTCACCGAGCATTACTGCCTGGACAGCCAAGTCCAGAGAGACTGCTTTTTCAGGCCGTTCTGTTCTCCAGGACTTCCTAGTGTGAACTTAGTTCGGCAACCCTCCTCCGGGGTTGGCATTGCTGAGGTATTTATTCTAAGGTAAGGAATCTATAAGTACCATCTGTTTCAGATGAACAAGTTACTTCCCTTCGGTAATGAAGTATCTGTAAGAGACATTAGTAGTTATAGATTTCTTACCACCCCACCCATCCTCCCAGTTCTGCGAACTGACTTCCAGGGCATGGGCATCCGCAGGGGGGGCAAGGAGGGGCACTTGCCCCCCCCCCCCTGGATCCAGGCCCGCTTCTAGAGGGTGGGCCAGGTAGGCCAGGCCCACCCAAGGAAGATCCTGGACCACCCAAGGCCATCCAGAAGTGGAAAAGCAGGTCCACATGCTGGCGCCGACTTTCCTGCTGGCACACAACCTTAAAGGCTGATACAGATTGTCTGTGACTGTCAGCAAGCCACAGTCAGGACAGTCCATTGTCATGGGCAAAATGACAATGGACCAACAGAGGAGGCACATCATGGCGCATCTCCTCCCATCCCAGGCCGCGGCAGGTGATGGAGTCCTCGGGGAGCTCCTGATGCTTTTGAGAAGTTCAGGGGACATTGGCGTTAGTCCCTCGCAGCAGGCCACAACAATCGGTAGTAAAGCCACAGGGGGAGTTTGGGGGGTGAGGGGGGGGGCTAGTTCCAGCAGTAGACCAGATGTAGATTGGAAGTTTCATTCTAATGAAATTCCATCTGTTTATGAAATGGGAAGGGTGCTGTGCACCGCCAAGAGAAATGGAACTTCAGAAATAAAACACACTTTGTCAAAATCGAATTTTCCTTTTACCCATTTCTGGTCATATTTTTTTTCAAATGTAAAGTTATATCGGATAACTTTACTGTTGAAGACAAATATGACTAGAAATGGGTAGAAGGAAAATTCGACTTTGACAAAGTTTCAGTGAAATAATTAATTAACCTTCTATGTTGGGGCAAAAGGAGAGGCGAGAGGAAAGGAGAGATAATAAGAATGAGAAAAGGAAATATTAGACGGAGTGGGAAGTAGAGACAAATGTAGAGGAAAGAGGCAGAAATGATTGACGAGAGAAGAGAGAAAAAGACGCTAGAGTGGAGCGGGAGGGAAATTATTCTAGATAAGCACATTAAGGGAGAAGGAGAAAGTGAGGGAAACAACAAAGGGAAAGATGAAGTGAGGAAAAACTAAGTGGAGAGAAGGGTGAAACAAGAGTTTGGAAAAGGAAGGGAAGGAAACAAAAGGGGAGAGAAGGGCGATGGCAAAGGGAGAAACAGAACACTGAATGACAAAGTGAAAGATGGATGCAGAAGAGGGTGTTAGAAGTTTCCTGGTCAGTAATAATAAATGGGTGGAGCAAGGCCTCACAAACACTTCTTATTCTTACATCCCAGCAGCCCACAACCTGATTTAGAGGTTGGCAATACCATTAGGTGGTGCCAAATCTAGAGTAAAACCCAAGAAAGAAATAATATGGTACTACCCCTTCAAGAAAAGGCTTGTATAGTAAAAGAAATTACACCTGTGGATTCTCCACTGTTTCTAACAATTTCTCCAGAAATAAATGGATTTTTCTTTACCACTCAACAATAAAGCATACTTTTGGGCTGGTCGCTACTAGAGTTAGAATAAGGCCCCTACCCTTTCCTGAATAACCTTTGAAAGCTGCAGACCTGAAAGCACTCACAAGGACAGGATTCTATTAAATTTCTCCAGAAAACGGTCTTTTGCAAATGTCAAGGTTTGATAAAAACAAGTTGATTCTGACGGCAACAAGTCAGTAAATTGGCCACAACGAAATATAACAGGTATAGGGAAATGAGGATAACTGGCCGAGAAAACACAATTGAAGAATATCAATTGCCCTCGATCCATTTCTTGTTACAACCCTTGCTTGCTTCAATTAATATCTGTGTGGCAGTGAAATGCAGAGACATTGGGTAAGGGGCTACAGGGTTGTTCCCGTTTGCCGTGAGCCCCGAGACCTGCTGCCGTGATTCACCCCACCACTTTCAAATGTCACTAACCGCCGCTGAGTGAAAAGCCCCAAATTCCACACGTAATTCCTCATTTATATGAAGAAAACTCATAATTGGAAGCATTTGTCTCACCAGATAAAGAACTCACTCACTCACTCACTCACTCACTCTCAGTAGTGGTATGCACAAGGTTTAGTAAAATCGCATTACACTTTACCCCATTCGTGGTCGATGCCAAAGTCATAAACTCCATTTCCAGCAAAAAGGGCTAAAAACACTGCCCGTGATTAACTACAGCGCTATCGAAATTAAGTTTTCAACAACAATGTGCAATGACGATGCTTGTATTAACTGACATACATTGTGAAGTTTATTTTCACCCAAAAAGTATACTATATATTATTGTTGATGAAAAAAAAAAATGAACGTGTCCATCTGTAATGCAATTGGTGCTCATGTGAAGTGCTCTGATACCATTAGGTCGAGTTCGCGCTATATAAAACTACAATAAAAAAAACAAGCGTTGCAGATGTTGTAGAGCTCTTTCAATGTTTGAGGTGCTTCTAGGTTCAAATGTGTATACCTCGATTGACTAACATTTCATCTCTGGAAAACATTTCCTACTAAAAATAATAAACACATGGCTATTCTCTACATTATAATTTCAAGGGATTTCTGCTGCAAAAGGTACTGGTTTGTTTAAGCAAATTGAGACACTGCCTCTCACACTCTTTCACAGTTCACCTTATGCAATAATGGGCTGGCATACCCCTGCCTCATCAGTGTTGGATCATACCTCCATATCGCACACACAAGACCAAAACTATTATTTATAGGCTGAACCTCAACCCATAGATGTAGCAGCCTAAACTAAATAATTTAAAGCAAGGCAGAGTTGTCACAAAGTTGCCAGATTGGTTTTATTCACACCCAAAAACATTAGCTCCACTTCACAGACTTTCCCAGTGAAGCACTACTTTCATTTTGTCTCGTCTTTGAGTAGCATTTTTCTCGTCAGGTGAGGAAGTTCACCGTTCCGGGAGGTACTGCGATATCTGGTTGATGCATGGTGTAGAAAATGTTTTGTGTGAAATTTTTCCAGGAGGGGGCAAAATGTTAACGTATCACCATCCTCCAACATGATGTGTGCCAGGTGGGACACAAGAAACACTGCGGCACAGGAGGAGCCATGAGGGGCAGGGAGCAGGCTGCATATGATCTCATAAACCATAGGGTTATTGTGCTGCAGCCATCTCTTTCTTAGCAGTTGGCATCAGAAAATGTACCGCATTACGCTGTAGCCCTATTTTTGCTGCATAATTTAGTTAACACTGCAACATAATTGTATCCTCCATTGCTGCATAATTCAGTGGCCCCAAAGCAGACAGCACATGTTAAAAGTGATTGTACATAAAGCAGAGACCCTAAAGCTTGCAGACTAAGTTTGGTGTGCTTGCAAATCCTGCATTGCCGATCCCTGGTGAGTTGCACTATTTCTGCAGAAACAAGGCCATCTGAGGTACCAATGGGTGAGGTGGGCTAGCTCAGGGACAGAGTCACTGTCGCTCTAGCGTGTGCTGCTTCGTAGGCCTGCCCAGAAGACTAAAGGTGAACTGCGGTATGGATTATGGGGGACAGACCCTCAAGGTTAACCCACTCTTGCCACAGCTAGGGACATGCTGGAGCTAAGACACCAGGGCTTCTAAGGTCTAACGGGGCCTTCTAAGGTCTAGCATGGGGATGTACTCCCTTAGGAGAGAAGGCTGAACCTGGTTCCCCAGTTCCAAATTCGGCAGCTCTGTCCATAGTGCCACATCTTCTCCCCCACTGAACACAATACTCTTCCACTAAAAGAAACTTTAGATGCAATCCAATTGTGTTCCGCTATAAACGCCTGGAAACAACTCAATTCAAATTATGCACTAGACAAGAGTAATATTCTGTCTGAAAAAACAGTAACAACCTCCTGGAAAAAGCAAACACTCACAGGGAATGCAGGAATGAGTAAAGTATGTGAAATTTAAGCAGGAACAACATGCTTACCTTAATGCTTGTGCACTCGTTATTCAGAAATCATTTAGTGTTTTTGCCTGAAAAGCTAAGGACATGACTACAGGGCCCGGAGGGGACCCGTTTAAATGTCCTTTGCTTAAATCCTTACAAAACATAAGGCGTATGGTTTTAAAATATCACATTCATGAACATAAAGCTGCAGTACACAACACATTTCATAAACGAATAAAAGGAAAACAGCTGATAAGAATCACACGAAACATTTTCTACACCATGCATCAACCAGATATCGCAGTACCTCCCGGAACGGTGAACTTCCTCACCTGACGAGAAAAATGCTACTCAAAGACGAGACAAAATGAAAGTAGTGCTTCACTGGGAAAGTCTGTAAAGTGGAGCTAATGTTTTTGGATGTGAATAAAACCAATCTGGCAACTTTGTGACCACTCTGTCTTGCTTTAAATTATTTAGTTTAAGCTGCTACATCTATGGGTTGGGGTTCAGCCTATAAATAATAGTTTTGCTCTTGTGTGTGCGATATGGAGGTATGATCCAACACTGATGAGGCAGGGGTATGCCAGCCCATTATTGCATAAGGTGAACTGTGAAGGAGTGTGAGAGGCAGTGTATCAATTTGCTTAAACAAACTAGTACACTTTGTAGCAGAAATCCCTTGAAATTATAATGTAGAGAATAGCCATGTGTAATTATTTTTATTAGGAAATGTTTTCCAGAGATGAAATGTTAGTCAATCGAGGTATACACATTTGAACCTAGAAGCGCCTCAAACACTGAAAGTGCTCTACAACATCTGCAACGCTTGTTTTTTGTTTTATTGTAGTTTTATATAGCGCGAACTCGACCTAATGGTATCAGAGCACTTCACATGAGCACCAATTGCATTACAGATGGACACGTTCATTTTTTTTTTTCATCAACAATAATATATAGTATACTTTTTGGGTGAAAATAAACTTCACAATGTATGTCAGTTAATACAAGCATCGTCATTGCACATTGTTGTTGAAAACTTCATTTCGATAGCGCTGTAGTTAATCACGGGCAGTGTTTTTAGTCCTTTTTGCTGGAAATGTAATTTATGACTTTGGCATCGACCACAAATGGGGTAAAGTGAATGCGCGTTTACTAAACCATGTGAATACCACTACTGAGAGTGAGTGAGTGAGTGAGTTCTTAATCTGGTGAGGCAAATACTTCCAATTATGAGTTTTCTTCATATAAATGAGGAATTACGTGTGGAATTTGGGGCTTTTCACTCAGTGGCAGTTAGTGACATTTGAAACTGGTGGGGTGAATCACGGCAGCAGGTCTCGGGGCTCACGGCTAACAGGAACAACCCTGTAGCCCCTTACCCAATGTCTCTGCATTTCACTGCCACACAGATATTAATTTAAGCAAGCAAGGGTTGTAACAAGAATTGGATTGAGGGCAATTGATATTCTTCAATTGTGTTTTCTCTGCCAGTTAACCTCATTTGCCTATACCTGTTATATTTCGTTGTGGCCAATTTACTGACTTGTTGCTGTCAGAATCAACTTGTTTTTATCAAACCTTGACATTTGCAAAAGACCGTTTTCTGGAGAAATTAAATAGAATCCTTTCCTTGTGAGTGCTTTCAGATCTGCAGCTTTCAAAGGTTATTCAGGAAAGTGTAAGGGGCCTTATTCTAACTCTAGTAGTGACCAGCCCAAAAGTATGCTTTATTGTTGAGTGGTAAAGAAAAATCCATTTATTTCTGGAGAAATTGTTAGAAACAGTAGAGAATCCACAGGTGGAATTTATTTTACTACACAAGCCTTTTCTTGAAGGGGTAGTACCATATTATCCCTTTCCGGGGTTTTACTCTAGATTTGGCACCACCTCATGGTATTGCCAACCTCTAAATCAGGTTTTGGGCTGCAGGGATGTTAGAATAAGAAGTGTTTGTGAGGACTTGCTACACCCATTTCTTATTACTGACCAGGAAACTTCTAACACCCTCTTCTGGAAAGGGGCGACCACTCGGTCCCCCCGAACGTATGGTTGGGTGCCCCGATCCTCCCGGGAAACCATTTTGGGCGGGGGGCGTGTCTCGGCTGGTATGCCCGAAGCGGCGTAGCCGGGGCGCGCCTTTTTCCGCCCAGGAGGGGTTGTCCTAGACACCGACACCAATGACCACGCCCAGGAGGCGTACCAGAGGAGGGTACACGCCCTCCCGCTGAAGAATAAATTGAGCGGGAATCTGAAGAAGCGTCCTCTTGTTCCTGCGCTCTGAAGGCTGCACCCACTCGTTGCTCGTGAGCCCTCGACGGAACAAGCAGCAATTTTTGAGAACTTGTCGTTCTTGTGTTTCTCTTTCAGCTGCTCGAAGGCGAAGAGTCCAGGACCTCGTTGATCGTCTAGGAGCGAATAATCGAAGCCATGCCTGGCAAGAAAGCAGGAAAGGGTTCCGAGACGGATAAAGTGCTACGCATGTTGGTGAACCGGATGGCTGGCATGGAGCGGAAACTCGGTCAAGTCCCATCGATCGGTCGAGGTTTGGCGGAGGTCAAGCAACAACTGGCTGCACTGAGCAATCCTGGTAACCCTAAGAAGGTAATAGGCCCGGCCTTGCTGGGAATCGTCCCCGAGGGTAGAGGGAAGCGGGTCAAGAGGAGGGCGGTTTCAGGGGAGGTTCCGGTCCCAGAGGCTCCGGTCCCAGAGGTACTCCCGGCCACCCCTGTCACACCGGCAGACAACCTGGTACCAATCCCAGACGCGGGTCAACCGATCCCGGTAGTAATTACCCCCGCTAACGATGAAGATATGCCTCCTGAATTGGCCACCCAGTTGGCCGCATGGCTCAATACAAAGGCAGGGGGTGCCAAGGCGCCCGGAGACACGGCCGAACAGGGCAAGCTACTAATCCAGCAATTGCGGCAGTCGCGAGATGCCGCAAAGGCGAATCTTCCTCTTGTTCCCCCACAGGTGACACCGGTAGGACCTGCAGTTGGTCTCGAGAAAACGGCGGGAACAACGACCGAACCGGGTAAGCTCGCTTTGCCAGTGGCAGGGGAGGGCTCATTACCCTCAAGGCGGGAGAGGGTGGCACAGCACATCCCTATGGCCACAAAAGAGTTAATATGGGGAGACAAGTATATCAATATGTTTTCACTATTAACTGACCATCGCGAGATGGAGTATGCTAAAACTCAGAAAGATTTGTGGCACCCGAGCGTGTGGCGCGCCAAGATGGCGGAATTCAGGGTTGATGAAACGATAACGAATTGGGCGAAGGACTTTGCAATCTTTACTGCAGTTATGGGGGAACGTAAACCCGAGGTGTTAACTGAACTGTCTTGCTATCAAACTCGTATTATGGATTTTTATGCAATGTATGAGGGAGAGGAATGGAAAGGTTATGACATGAAATTCCGAAAAGCGAAAGAATATGATGCCTCTCTGACATGGGACTGCCTCGACTCGGTCTCTTGGCATAAGCAGCTCCTGCCGGGGGCGCCAGGTACATCCTTGCCGGGCGGGAGTGGGTCTGGGGCCTTCCGCCAAAAGCCCGTGGTGCCCTTTCGAGCAGGCGCCGGTATCGATCACCAGCCGAAAACCGGCGGGAATGGCGGCAAGCGGGGGGTCTGTTGGGGCTTCAATCGAGGCAACTGTAACAGACCGCAAGGAACATGTAGGTTCAAGCATGTGTGTGCGGGCTGTGGGAATTCCTCACACCCAGAGAGTTCATGTAGATCGAAAAATAACGGGGCGGGAGGAAAGGGGGGGTCCAAGCAGGAGTAACGTAGAACGTTGTGACCAATTGCCTACACCCGTTGATCTCATGGCTATGACTCCTTGGTTAAACAAATACCCTGATCATGTCTCCGCTGGGGTGTTGAGGAAGGGATTCTTGCACGGCTTCCACATCCCGGCGGGGGATTTTCGAGGGAACTCCTTTTGTAAAAACCAGTTATCGGCGCAACATAATCCAAGTGTGGTAGAGAGAAAAATTGCAAAGGAAGTCAGCTTAGGGCGAGTGTCCGGGCCTTTTCACCGCCCACCGGTGGCGGATTTAATCTGTTCCCCGTTAGGGGTTGTCCCGAAGAAAGACCCAGGGGAGTTTAGACTTATCCATAACCTATCTGCTCCAAGGGGTTCCTCGGTGAACGAGGCCATTGACCCAGAAGTTTGTTCGGTACGGTACGCATCGTTCGATGAGGCCGTGGCCATGTTGAATCGCCTGGGCCCCGGGGCGCTGATGGCGAAATCAGATATCGAATCGGCGTTCCGGTTGCTCCCGGTACATCCACAGGATCAGCGCTTGCTAGGTTTTGCATTTCAAGGAAGTTATTACATGGATAAATGCATGCCTATGGGTTGCTCCATTTCTTGTGCCTATGTTGAAATGTTCAGTTGTTTTTTAGAGTGGGCATTCACCGAGGCCACAGGGCATAGGCATGTTATGCACTATCTCGATGACTTCCTGTTCTTGGGAGCAGCCGGCGACTCGAGATGTGCGCAGGCGCTGCACGACTTCTGCATCCTCATGAGGGAGTTTGGAGTCCCACTGGCACCAGGTAGGACGGTTGGACCATCTACTTCACTGGAGTTTCTGGGAATTGAGCTCGATTCTGTGGAGGGATGTTTCCGTTTACCGATGGAAAAGGTGGTCAAGTTTAGGGCTTCCTTGATGCAATGCCTGGGTAAAGAGAAAGTGACCCTGCACCAGTTACAGCAAACAGTGGGTCAGCTTAACTTTGCTTTGAGGGTAATACCTATGGCCCGCCCCTTCTCACGCTCTATTGCACAAGCTATGGTCGGTCTCAAAGAGGGGCACCACCGTACGAGACTGTCGGCAGAGGTTCGCCAGGATATGCGCATTTGGTTGGCATTTCTGGCGGACTTCAACGGTCGAGTCGTGTGGAACAAGCCGCCAGTATCGTCAGATGAACTAGGTCTGTGGACTGACTCGGCGGGGAGCGTGGGATTTGGCGCCATCTTAGGTAATCGATGGCCGGCACAAACATGGCCGGCCTGGTGGCACTCCAGCGGTCTCACAGGTAACATTGGGTTCTTGGAGTTATTCCCCATTTGGGTTGCTCTGATGGCATGGCCTGACAACTTCAGGGACCGCGCAGTGGTGTTTTGGTCTGATAATATGACTGTGGTCGAATGCATTAACCAGCAGGCAGCACGCTGCAAATGGATCTTGAGATTGTTGAAGGAAGTTGTGCTGCTTTGCATGAGATTGAATGTACAGTTTAGGGCGAAACATGTGCCGGGCGTACTGAATCATGCAGCTGATGCACTCTCTCGTTCACATATGCAGGCGTTCAGGGGTTATCTGCCTACAGCGGACCTAGTGGCGGCACCATTCCCCGAAGCACTATGGCTAATCGGTGCCCCGGACTACAAGACCTTGTGGCAGCAAGCTTAGCCCCCAGGACAAGGAAGGCATACGAAGGAGCGTTTCGTTCCTATTGCACATTTTTGGGTCCAACAGGGAGTCAGAGCTGGGGTCAGGAGGAAGCCTTCTTGGGGTTCCTGGTAGCGCTGCACAGAAGAAGGCCGATCAGCGGCAACGGCCAGTAGGCATAGGGCGGCCATTTCATTCATGGCCCAGGTGCATGGCATAAGAGACCCAACGGATTCCTTTTTGGTTAAGAAGGCCCTTCGCGGCTGGCAGCGCCTCGAGGGTCGCAAGCAAGATGTGAGACGCCCTTTTGGCTTACACAGATTGTCTCTGCTTTTAGCAAAGCTGGATGAGACGTGCTCCTCCCATTTCGAAGCAGTTCTGTTCCGGGCAGCTTTCGCATTAGCATTCCATGGGGCTATGCAGGTGAGCGAACTGGTCGCAAGGAATAAGAAAGAAGTTGAGGGAGGCTTGTGCAGGGATCACGTCCAAATTAGGGGTGATTCGATGGTGGTCTCGATAGCCAGGTCCAAGACCGACCAGGGGGCTATGGGAGATAGTGTTGTCGTGCAGCGCGCGCGAGGGTCCCCACGTGCCCATTAAAGTGTATAGAGGAATACTTGGCACTTAGGGCGGCTACATGGGGGGGGAGTTTGCTGAGGCACAAGGATGGCACCCCACTGACGAGGTTTCAGTTCCCGAGGGTGCTAGCACTGACAATCGCTGCTGCGGGCATGGACCCGTGCGATTTTGGGACCCACTCCTTTAGGATAGGGGCTGCTACAGCCAGGGGTCAGAGTGCGGAGGAAGTGAAACAGTTGGGAATATGGTCCTCGAATTGCTTCAAAAGGTATGTGCGATTGCACATGTTGTAATGATCAATTGACATGCACTCACGCTTCTTGTCTTTTGTTTGGATTACAGTTTCACGAGCCTGTCACGCGGGGCGGAATTTGCAGTCGACCCGGCACCAGGAGACCAGCGGTCAAGGATCACCGACTGGAGAGAGAGTGGTATGGGTCGTGGGCCACTCATATGTGAGGCGCGCCGGGGACGTATTCAAAGCAGGTGACGCGACTAGCGCAGCTGGGGAATACGGGTACAGAGTGGCCTTCCATGGGAAGGGCGGGCTCTGTTTTGACCAATTCGAGTCATTTGTTGAGGGTCTCTTAGGGCGGCAAAGGTCACCGCCATCTGTAGTCATAGTACACCTGGGGGGCAATGACTTGGTGGCACTGGGTAGACAAGTGTTGTTTGAACAAATTTTGTCTGCTGTTAGCTGGTTGGCGAAAAGAATCCCGGGGTGCACGATTGCCTGGTCCCACATGATTCCCAGGAAGGTATGGCGGGGGGGCCTTTCGGTGTCAGCACTGAACCATTCAGTAAAGAGGGTGAACAATAAAATTGGTAGATTGTTTCGCTCTGCGCAGTTGCATAGCATTCCTCATGGGTGTATTCGGGGTGATCACATGTATCTGAATGATGGGGTTCACCTGTCCCGGGAGGGGAATGATTTACTCATAGGAGACTTCATAGCATGGCTAAGGGGTTTGAGGAAGCATGACCTTTAGGAGGAGTTGGGGGGGCTGGATAGTCGGTCAACTATCCGGCCTGTGGCGGTAAGGTCATCATCAGTGAGCAGTAATTTCAAGGTCCCTAGAGGGGGGCGCCACCCAGAATGGATGGGAGCGCCCGGGGGGAGGCGGCCATTGGCCACTCCCACGGGGAGGCGGCACCCACTAAGGATGGGTCGCCTAAGGGGAGACGGCCATAGGCCCCTCCCAGGGGAGGAGGCGGCTATATGCCCCTCCTACTAATTTCCCGGGGGCCGGATATCCGCGACGGCGGATAGAGAGTGTGGGGATGGGGGGGGAGTCCACGCTGTCCTTCCTACAGATACCTCACACGGGAACTCGGATGACCATTAAGATGGCGTCGAGTGAAAAGGGGGCCCCCACCACGACAAGGGAAATTGCAGTTGGCAATGAGGGTAGAGTCCTGTGCGCATGCGCCACTGACACCGTGAGGGCGAGAGTTTTGGTAGTAGGGATCTGGCACCGGTTAAGACCTTACCGTTGGCCCTTAATGCTAGGATGTACAATTTTAATTTAGAAATGTATGCATTTGCAGGATGTTAGACTCGGCTAGGAAACCTTTGTATTAGAGAACTGTTAAGGTTAGCCAAAGAACATGTCTTCATCGAAATGTAATAAATGTAAAATTGTACATGATTATGAAACTTTTATTTAACGTTTTAAATTTTGTTTCATATTTTAACAAATACGGCCGGGAGGGTGACTCCCTCCCGCCTTCCAAAAGTTCAAGCCTGCGTCCGACTTCCCATCCTTGGGGATTGTGTTGGGAGGGGGTGACGGGCATCCCGGCCATATGGAAAGGGGCGACCACTCGGTCCCCCCGAACGTATGGTTGGGTGCCCCGATCCTCCCGGGAAACCATTTTGGGCGGGGGGCGTGTCTCGGCTGGTATGCCCGAAGCGGCGTAGCCGGGGAGCGCCTTTTTCCGCCCAGGAGGGGTTGTCCTAGACACCGACACCGATGCCCACGCCCAGGAGGCGTACCAGAGGAGGGTACAAGCCCTCCCGCTAAAGAATAAATTGAGCGGGAATCTGAAGATGCATCCTCTTGTTCCTGCGCTCTGAAGGCTGCACCCACTCGTTGCTCGTGAGCCCTCGACGGAACAAGCAGCAATTTTTGACCCACCCACCAGCCCCTTATGACAATGTTCGTTTTGTAATAAAGTTGATGAATTATGCCTTTTTTCCTTTGTAGAAAAGTAAAGGAATGTTTAGTTTGAGGATGTGAATTCTGTATGTAGGTAATGTTTTTCTTTTTAGGAGTAAACAATCGTGATAAAATTAGGTATGCTGAATTTTTTCTTCCTTAGTAGGTGAACAACTGTCGTATTTATTTTTTGGTCGGGCGGTAAGGTCATGATCGGTGAGCAGTAATTTTAAGGTCCCTAGAGGGGGGCGCCACCCAGAATGGATGGGAGCGCCCGGGTGGAGGCGGCCATTGACCCCTCCCACGGGGAGGCGGCACACACTAAGGATGGGTCGCCTAAGGGGAGACGGCCATAGGCCCCTCCCAGGGGAGGAGGCGGCTATATGCCCCTCCTACTAATTTCCCGGGGGCCGGATATCCGTGACGGCGGATAGAGAGTGTGGGGATGGGGGGGGAGTCCACGCTGTCCTTCCTACAGATACCTCACACGGGAACTCGGACGACCGTTAAGATGGCGTCGAGCGAAAAGGGGTCCCCCACCACGACAAGGGAAATTACAGTTGGCAATGAGGGTAGAGTCCTGTGCGCATGCGCCACTGACACCGTGAGGGCGAGAGTTTTGGTAGTAGGGATCTGACACCGGTTAAGACCTTGCCGTTGGCCCTTAATGCTAGGATGTACAATTTTAATTTAGAAATGTATGCATTTGCAGGATGTTAGACTCGGCTAGGAAACCTTTGTATTAGAGAACTGTTAAGGTTAGCCAAAGAACATGTCTTCATCGAAATGTAATAAATGTAAAATTGTACATGATTATGAAACTTTTATTTAACGTTTTAAATTTTGTTTCATATTTTAATAAATACGGCCGGGAGGGTGACTCCCTCCCGCCTTCCAAAAGTTCAAGCCTGCGTCCGACTTCCCATCCTTGGGGATTGTGTTGGGAGGGGGTGACGGGCATCCCGGCCATATGCATCCATCTTTCACTTTGTCATTCAGTGTTCTGTTTCTCCCTTTGCCATCGCCCTTCTCTCCCCTTTTGTTTCCTTCCCTTCCTTTTCCAAACTCTTGTTTCACCCTTCTCTCCACTTAGTTTTTCCTCACTTCATCTTTTCCTTTGTTGTTTCCCTCACTTTCTCCTTCTCCCTTAATGTGCTTATCTAGAATAATTTCCCTCCTGCTCCACTCTAGCGTCAATTAATTATTTCACTGAAACTTTGTCAAAGTCGAATTTTCCTTTTACCCATTTCTAGTCATAGTTTTCTTCAACAGTAAAGTTATCTGATATAACTTTACATTTGAAAAAAAATATGACCAGAAATGGGTAAAAGGAAAATTCGATTTTGACAAAGTGTGTTTTATTTCTGAAGTTCCATTTCTCTTGGCGGTGCACAGCACCCTCCCCATTTCATAAACAGATGGAATTTCATTAGAATGAAACTTCCAATCTAGATCTGGTATCTACTGCTGGAACTAGCCCCCACCACCCCCCAAACCCCCCTGTGGGTTTACTACCGATTGTTGTGGCCTGCTGCGAGGGATTGACGCCAATGTCATCTGAACTTCTGAAAAGCATCAAGAGCTACCCGAGGACTCCATCACCTGCCGCGGCCTGGGATGGGAGGAGATGCGCCATGATGTGCCTCCTCTGTTGGTCCATTGTCATTCTGCCCATGACAATGGACTGTCCTGACTGTGGCTTGCTGACAGTCACAGACAATCTGTATCAGCCTTTAAGGTTGTGCGCCAGTAGGAAAGTCGGCGCCAGCATGTGGACCTGCTTTTCCACTTCTGGATGGCCTTGGGTGGTCCAGGATCTTCCTTGGGTGGGCCTGGCCTACCTGGCCCACCTTCTAGAAGCGGGCCTGGATCCAGGGGGGGACAAGTGCCCCTTTTTGCCCCCCCTGCGGACGCCCATGCATTTATTATCGTCTACCAGTTTTTCATTATACTAGTAGTAAATAATCTATTATTCACCATTAGTATAATAAAGAACGGAGCACACTTAGGACTTTGGTGACAGCTGTGGTAAGTAAAAATAGTTTTAAATGTATGTTGTATGTGAGTGTGTGAGAGGGCGAGGGAGAGAACGAGCATATGTGTAAGTTCGTTTCTGTGTGTAAGCGAGAGTCAAGTAACAGGTAATAAGTGAAATTATGGCCCAGATTTTCTATTATTTGGCGCAAGGCATTGCTGCGACGAAGTTGCTGCAATGGCATTCATCGAATGGAGGGAGAAAAAAATGCACCAAATCTAATAAGATATGGTGCCTTTTTTCACACATCTAACACACTTTTGGCAACCATGCACACACTCTTGGTTCATAGTGCAAGGGTGCGTGTATTCTCTGAAGAATAGGTTTTATACTGGATGGGGGTCCTTCCAATACAAAAACTATGCCTTGAGGCTTTTCACACTTTATATGTGTAATGTACTATATATAGCACACGTGCAACGTTGGAAAAACTAGGAGAATTAAAAAAAACATTCTCGTGAAGCTTGCCTCAAGATTCTGCTACAAATTGCTGTCTACCAATGTTTGTAGATATGGATTTGCATCAAAACCCATGGTTGGTTGCAAGAGAAGAGCCATGCACCACCCATGGAACGCCCCCTTGATAGAAAATAACATAAAGCAGCGCATAGTGCAACTGCATTATGTTGGACACTATCCAAAGCAAATCTTCAATTGTATCAATGTTGTCATGTTACATGCCTTTCTGAAAAAAATTCAGGGTCTGTGGACTTATGTTGTCACTGACCTTAATGGCATCACAGGAAAAGGGTATGTGTTGTCACTTCTGCTACTCATACATTTTGGTGAATCGACCCCCATGACTCCATCCCTGTCCCAGAATGCCCACTATACCTCCTTCCTCAGGCAGCGGGACCATTTATACGTCGATCTCTGTTATACCAGGGGCAGCTCCTCCACTAGGGCGGACGAGTGTCGCCCCACTGCTTTCTCGCAGTGCGAGAAGCAGAAACATACAATGGTAATAACTACCATTTTATGTTTTTGCTTCTCGCACTGCGAGAAAGAACAGAAGGGTTTGGTTGCGGGCGGGCAGGCTCTGCGAGCAGGGCTGGGCAGGGGAGGAGTGGTGTGCCCACTTCTGAGCGTGCATGACTGGTTTAGTCGGACCTCTGGGGGATCCCAAACCAGTCTGGCGCACTCTCCCCTTTCTTCATGCAGCCTACATGGAGAAAATCGTAAACGAAAAAACAAGGGAACCCTACTCACAACGGAGCCTGGGTAGGTAAGTATTATAAGAAAAACAATGGCTCCTGTGGGGAAAATACTCAATAATAAAACGGAGAGGAGGCGAAAATTCGCATGTATAGGCAGAGTTTAGGTGAGATGTCAAATAGAACAGACAAGCCAAAAACACAGATTGCGTTTTTCAAAAGGTGTATTTAGATATGATTATACAGTGAAGGCAATATTTACATGAAATATCAATGGTTATTTACAGTCGTGTAATGTGTCCCAAGTGAAAATTAGGAACCAAAAACATAGAAATAACATTTGTCAAACAATATGTGAAAGGTTTCAAATAAACTTTTTGTATCCAAAAAACGACCACTCTCATTTTTCACAATACATAACATCTATATGGTTATAGTATGCCAGTTTCAGCAGTTCGCTTTTCTTAGTTGTCGACGGCGTTTCGACCCTAATGTGGATGTAGGGTCTCTTCAGGACCCAAAAGTGTCTATGTGTGGTTCATTAAACTAAAAAAGATCAGCCTCAACTCATCTAACAGTTGTAGAAAAGCATTGATGGATATCTGTGATCCCTGTTGATTAATCAAAAAGAGACTAGTTAGGAATGGGGTTGACAAGATTTTTATATTTTAAAGATCATAGTGACTCAGTCTTGTTTTGTCAAGGGGTGGTGGCACCTGATGGGTGTCCTTAAAAAGCCCTCACCCACCAACCTAGTTGGTGGCATGCTTCATCATCGGGCCCACCCAGTGACACCTAGCGTGTCCCGGGTGTGCTACGACGCCTGGTTACAGCGGAGCAGGTATGTCACTGTGTGCGCGGTGAAGGGTGATAAGTTTGTGAGTTTAAAACGGCTTGGCGGGGGTCCCAGTACCCGAAGGGTGAAGACACTTTATTACCTGGGCCTCCGTCAGCGGTTAAAAATAAGGCTGTGGGACGTTAGAGGCGAGTTACGACCTCCCACGTCCTTTAGGGTGTCAACATGTTTCAGCCAGTGCCTTATTAATATGCTGGCTTTCTTCAGGACAGATAAAAAGGTGTGTGCAATTAAAACTAGTGGGTGTGTGAAACAGACTATGTGTCTACACGCCCTAAAGTGTATCTATGTGTGAGAGGGTGGATTCCCTTCTCAAGATCACACTAGTTTTAAGTTGTTTTCTCTTCAAGGTTATTGAAGTGGCAAGGGGTTGGCCAGGATTTCTGGCCAGAGCCGGCTTTGGACCTGTTGTGCCTCCTTCGCAGAACCGGTTCAATAACCTTGAAGAGAAAACAACTTAAAACTAGCGCTGATCTTGAGAAGGGTATCCCCCCTCTCACACATAGATACACTTTAGGGCGTGTAGACACATAGTCTGTTTCACACACCCACTATTTTTAATTGCACACACCTTTTTATCTGTCCTGAAGAAAGCCAGCATATTAATAAGAAATAAGACTAACTTTATTCTGTTCTATGCTCGCTCCGCCAATATTAAAAGAGCAGCATAAGTAGATTTAACAAATATCTACCTAGATGATAAAGTGGTCGACATGTTTCAGCAATTACAAGGGACTGTAGAGTCCATTGCTTTCATCAGGACCGTAATATAACAAAATGCTACTGCAAAAAAGTGTCGTGGAAGGTTTAAAAAGTGACGAATTGTTAACATAGCTGCAACATGAAAAAAGATCACCTGATTTCCTAGGTGTGTACTTTATTCGCAGAAGTTATGTATGTCACCTTATGGTCAAAGCAAATAGCTCCACCCCGCCTGGCAACGGCTCAGGACACGAGGGAAGCACCGCTCTCTCCGTCGGTACTCCTTCGCCACCATCTGAGCCCCAACCTTATGCTTCGACCATAAGGTGACATACATAACTTCTGCGAATAAAGAACACACCTAGGAAATCAGGTGATCTTTTTTCATGTTGCAGCTATGTTAACAATTCGTCACTTTTTAAACCTTTCACGACACTTTTTTGCAGTAGCATTTTGTTATATTCCGGTCCTGATGAAAGCAATGGACTCTACAGTCCCTTGTAATTGCTGAAACATGTCGACCACTTTTACATCTAGGTAGATATTTGTTAAATCTACTTATGCTGCTCTTTTAATATTGGCGGAGCGAGCATAGAACAGAATAAAGTTAGTCTTATTTCGGCTCCCTCACCCAATTTTATTTCTCACTCACCAATCACACTTTTTCATTTGAGCACTACAAATCAGTCACCCTCATTTTCTATTGATGGGTAGTTTGTGACACTCTACCACCTTTGGCCACTACTAGGTTCTTAAAAGGTTATACCATCTGACCTTCCATCTCAATTGGTAGTGTACCTATTTTGTGGTTAACAGGAATCCCAAATGATGAAGGGCGGTTCCGAGTGGTGACTGATGGGTGTCCTGTTAGCGATCACAGATATCCATCAATGCTTTTCTACAACTGTTACATGAGTTGATACTGATCTTTGTTAGTTTAATGAACCACACATAGACTTTCTAGACCCTTTGACACTTTTGTGTTTTTTGCATTCAGTTAGGGAATGTGTCTCTGTCTGGTCTTTAAACTCTCTTAGGCCCTCCCCCACCATATGGTTTTTTCTCTCTTCAGGACCTACAATTTTGGGGACATCTAGGGAAAATGAAAAATTTGTGTTTAGTATTGCCAGTCCAATTACTGTGTCGGCAATAGATTATGATAAGTATTTAATTAAACTGGAAGAGATACCTGATTGTCGAATTGCTAGAATAATAGTGCTGTGAGTGAGGAACCATGTGCAGGTGAATTTAAAATATGTTCTCACTAGAAACCTTGCAGAGTTCTGTTTGAAAAAAGACAAAATCATATGGATTGTATTAATGGGCGGAAGCCAAAATCAAAACAGTAGGGACAAGGACAAGCAGTAATAATAGTTGGACATATTTCTTTGTCACTTACCCCTAGAGAGCTTGTGAGTTTCAGCAATTCTGGGAAGCTCAATGGCTGTCCTCAATGTTGTACTGCTGGGATTCCTTGTTGTAGTCACGCAGGCGAATATTTTGCATTTGTCGCTGGCTGCGCAATTTGTCTGTGATGGGGAAACAGTTATTCTTAAATTAGCTGCCCAATTTTTTTCCAATATTGGTGGTGTCAAAAGGTGGGGAGGATTTGGGATGGAAATAATTATGTGTGGTGAGTCAAAAGCGGTCTAATTATGGCGAGCTGTGGTATAGGAATTTAGGGATGATACAATTTCTTCATAAATCTGTACTTATTTTAATTTAAAAGCAAAAAGGGCCCCCTTTAAAAGCCTTGCACATTAATGTGCTTAATTAGCTGTAATGCTGCCAAGGTTTGAGATATATTTGGGCCCTCCCATAAGTCTGATGACGTCTGTTTTACATACCCACATTACTAGGCGAGCTGGACGATTCTTTCCTGTAATAATAATCTGCTTGACATGCTCTAATAGTGCCCAGGCACCAGGTTATCTATTGCCAACATGTGAGACCGGTGATGTCTGGCTTGAATCCTGCCAGGGGCGTGCTGCTGCTTGGGCTCAGGGGAAGGCTTGCCTCCCTGAGCCCTGCCCAGCCCCTGGACACCTGATGGACTTTCCTGGATGCCTGGAGGACTTCTGGGGGACCCCTCTGCCTTGCCTGGGCTGATGGGGGGACTTTGCTTTGCCTCTTGGAATCTCTGGGACCTTTGGCAGCCGGGAGAAGCTGCATTTCCCTTCAGAGAACTTTTTCTTGCTTTTGCCAGGGCTTATTATAGCCTAAAGCTCCTGGAAGCGCTTTGTTGGCTGTTCAAGCGCTAGGAGCGCTGTGGAGGGTCCGTTAGCACTTGGGAGCGCTTTATGTGCGAGTGCCGGTGCCCACCCGGTGCCTTTATTTAATTATTTTTAGTGATGGGTGCCACCCCATTTATTTACGTGTCTAACGGGTGCTCACCCCGTTTCTACGTTTATTTTTTAAACCGAGGGTGCCCGCCCCTCATTTTGCCCCTTGTTAATCACCGCCGCGGCCCTCTCGCGCTGCCATCAGGAAGCCAGGCATCATAATGCCTGACGCGGGGTGGGACTTCCGGTTTTCGGAGGAAGTGCCGCCCGCCGCCGAGCACTGATTGGCTGCCGGCCCGAGGAAGAGGAAGTGCGGGCTGTTGCGGGGCTCCCGTGTGCTGAGGGAGCCCCGGGGAAAAGAAGAAGAGCATGGCGGCTGGTCGGGGCTCCCATGTGCTGGAGGAGCCCTGGGAGAAGACGTGCAGCCTGTCGCCTGCCCCGAGAAGCGCTGCCTTGGTCCGGTGAGTCGGGGCTGGGCCGGGTGATGCAGGGGCAGTTCTGTTGCTGCTCCATGAGGGAGCAGACGGTTGGTGAAGTGCCAGTCTAGGGCACCGAGACAGAGCGGCCTGTGCGCTCAGTGGGCTGCTCCAACGTAGGGACACATTTTAGTGTGGTGCTGTAGGGCGGCCCCGGTTGGCAGCGGGTCCCCCCAACATAGTCTAGAGCCCCGAGAAGCTCCACCGAGGGCCCGTATTTGTTTCAAAAGTCCCTGTGAGAGGCTTGGGGGGCCATAATTGTTTTAGGAGCCTGGGTGCTCCAAGGCCTGCAGAGATTTTAGAGTCCCCATTAGGGACTTGGGGCATGTGTATTTATAGAGCCAGATGGCTCCAACGCCCCACAGCTGTGTCAAGAGCCTGTGTGGCTCCAACGTTTGGGGCATGTGATATGCCCAGCGCCTGTGTGGCTCCAGCATTTGGCTGCAGTGTTTGGTGTCAGAACCTGTGTGGCTCCAGCAGTGGGCGCAGTTTGCGCCTAAGGGTCAGTGAGGACCCTGTCGCAGTTTTGTTGATCTCCAGCTGCCCAGCAATTAGTGGGCAGCTGCACCGTTTAGGCGCTTGGGATTGTCCTCAGGTGCCCAGCAAGTAGTAGGCACCTGCAACGTTTAGGTTTTGCGCCAGTGGCGCACCCCTGACTGGCGCTGCATGGCAGCGCGCCCTGACATTCTGGACAACAGGGCTCTTTAGTCCCTTTATTAGATGGGGGCTGGTATGTGATTTTATTTAGGCGCAATGTGATTATCTATGTGATGGTAATTGCCTAATGTGAGTTTTGCGCAATGTGATGTGGTGCTAGGAAATGTAATGCATTTAATATGATTACGCACCTTGATCTTACACCTCTGAATGTCTTTGGGCATCATGTGTTTTTGCGCTATTGAGTTGTGTTCTGGCACCTCTGAATGTTTTTATGCATCATGTGTCTTCCTGGATCTTACACCTCTGAATGTTTTAGGCATCATGTGTTTTCTCCGGTACCTCTGGATGTGTGATTGATGCATCATGTGCCATGTTATTACACCGCTGAATGTATGTGTTATGCATCATGTGTTTTCCTTCCCTACACCTCTGAATGTTGGTTTTGCATCATGTGTAATGTGTTCTTACCTATACACCTAAATGTATTTTATTCTTAGGTGGTTGTTCTTTCTAGTACAGGTGGTCCTAGTGAGGTCCTGATTCCCTGCATGACATTCTCCTAAGGTGTTTAGGGTTGCGTAGGTGGTACTTACCTGTTCCCAGTAGTTACTGGATGCGATCTATAACTGTTATTTTGTGCTATACTTATTCTAAGTTCTAGAAGTGCTATTTCTAAAAGTGTTGATTCTGACAGTGGCCCATGTGGCCCTGTCCTGTAAATAATCCCTTGTGAATATTGCCCGTGGCAGTTGGCACAATGTACATGTGTGACTTCTATCTGATGTGTTTTTACAATACAAAAGTTATTTTATATAACCTTGTGTGGAGTTCCTTTAGTGGTGTGCCTAGGATGTTGTTGCTGTTGTGTGCTGGCGCAAATGCTTTACACATTGCCTCCGGGATAAGCCTGTCTGCTCGTGCCAAGCTACCAAGGGGGTGAGCAGGGGTTATCTTGGCGTGTGACTCCCTTGCCCTGACTAGAATGGTGGTTTCTGCTAGCTTTGGCGTCAGCCTTAGCCAACCAGAAATAGCCAGTTCTAACACCAACCTGCAGACAGGTAAATTTTTCCTTTAATATTAACCTCCCTCCTCCCCGCACAACACCCCGCACAACCCCCGCAACCCCACCCACTAATAATGCCGGCCGCGACTGTGTTATACTCTAGCACAATTTCATGAATTGCTTTGTATTTCTGCGTATTGCTAGTCTTCTGTCCATATCTCTGTAAATGGGCAGGCTCCTCTGTCCCCACGGCCCTCTTCCTCTCCTTTGATTTGCTGATAACCAAGGTCTTGTTCAAAACTCTGAATTTTGGCTTTTGATATGCCAGCCATTTTTCCTTGTAGGTTCCTTGCAAACAGTTTGTACTTTCCAAAGTCATGGCAATGTTTGGGCCTATGGACAATGGGGTGGGGGCTTTTCTTCTGTCGAAAGAGTCTGAGAGGTGTTCATGGGCCACGTAGGTGTTCTAGCAGAAGAGAAATCTAATGGCCCCCACATCCTTAGGTTAGTGCCTCCGCTGGGTATGCCCCACAGGAATAGATCCTTGTAGAAGCAATGCAATGCTGGGATCCCCAACCAGTTTTTTAAAATATATGTGTGGGCCAAGAAAGGAAACGCTAGAACTGTCCTGAGTGTCTTTAGAGTCTGAACGATATAGGACAAAGTGATTCTCTGTCAGTACTTTTTCTAGGTTACACTGTTCGAAGATTCTATTTGTGGTTTGATCTGTGTTGGACAGTCTCTATATAGTCAGTCTGTATTTGGGGAGTGTTTGCCTCTGTTTTTGTTTTCTCAGCACAGCAAGATATTCTGTAAGATTAAAGTTTTGTGCCTGTGGTCTTCAGCAGTCTAGCTTGCTGTGTGCCCAAGTCGTGCCATCCAGTAGATTGTGTGGTGCTTTCGTTGAGCCAGGTAGTCCCTTGGCAGTCGTCCTTATGGTTTGTTATGTTTAGGTTCTGAAAGAGGGCTGATCATGATTATGTGCGCTCTGATATTATTCAAGTAAGTTTGGCAGTTTGGTCTTGCTGCGCCTTTTAGATTTTGGCGCGAAGTATGTACACGCCATCCAAGAAATGTCAATACAAAATTGATCATGGTTGCATCTTATTTTCCCACATTAACATATTTAACATTTCAAACATTGCAATGATACAATGATATTCAGCCTTCAGTTTAAAACACATGTTTCTGAGTACATTGGCAAAGCAATGTGATAGAGCTGATAAATAATCAGTAATTCTTCCTAAAATAGCCTAGGCCTGGCTTGTAGCAGAAAGCGTCTCATCATTCATTATTGCGAGTGTGTGTGACATTGTGGACTAGCGAGTGGGTGAATGCAAGAATGTGTAAGTGGGTGTATAAATTGATGGCAGAGTGCAAAGATGAGAGATTGAGAGCATGGATGGTGGACCCTTGAGAGCTAGTATGGGTTCACATGTCTTACTTAATTTTGACCTGATATGCCACATGACGAGTAAAAACCTAGAAATGGCAAAGACTATATGTTGGCTTGTGTCAGTACCATAGATCCTGAGGGCTTCCACATGCTGTGTAGTTCTAAGATTGCAATATAATAGAATTATCTATTTAACCCTGGGCTTTAAATACACAGTACAGAAAAAAGGATATGTACCACTGTTTCAGATGGGGAGCCACAAGGCAAACAAGTCATCTTGATGGGAATGGTCGAGCAAGCCCACCTGACAGTGAATGGTTTTGACGGCAGGCACAAACCTGAAGTGAACGAAGAGCTTCCTGGCTAAGACAGGTTGGATCTCATCAAGGTACTGCTCACCTCTAAATTCTTCCTTCCTCAAAAGAAAAACACCAGTCAGATAGCCATGAGAGGATCTAGATAAGAGAGAGCTCAGCTGAAGCTGTTTATAGTGACTCTTGAGGACAGCTTTGAGATTAGGAGAAGATACCCCTCCGGGTCTTCCCATAATCTATCCTTCCCCATCTCCCTCTGCGTCTATCTTATGTACTTTGAATAGGGAAGGTCTCTAGACCCCGAAGGACTAAGGATTTCCTCCACCCTCTTGTCGGTAGGAGTGAAGCTCTGTAGTAGCCCAAATTCTTCTCCAGTATAGAATTGGCATAATGCCAACCCCAACGGAAATGCCCAACGTCCAGTATAAGGGGTAGCAACACCGCACTAAC
The DNA here is from genome assembly GCF_964263255.1 of Lissotriton vulgaris. Classification (NCBI taxonomy): domain Eukaryota; kingdom Metazoa; phylum Chordata; class Amphibia; order Caudata; family Salamandridae; genus Lissotriton; species Lissotriton vulgaris. The sequence goes on along the minus strand of NC_141685.1, from coordinate 2,009,558,343 downwards.
TGGGAGTCCTAGCAGCTGCTGCAAAAATCCGTTACCTAGGATTACCAAGGTGCTAACATCCTTATGCCTCCATTGCTCAGCTCCTTAAAGAGCGGTGTCCAGGGCTTGGAAATTATAGATTGAATTACCGGGAAGATAAGTCTAGAGTGAGAGCCCCGTTGGAGTTTTAGCAACCCTCCCTACCTTTGCGATGTTCCAGTTTAAGTCTGTGCCTGGAGATATGCGTTGCCCACTCCATTTGCTCGGTGAGGGTAATCTCCAGATATTCAATGGTGCACACCCACTCTGGAGGGGTCCGCTTCAGGGTGGAGTAGGGTCTGGTAGTCAGACAAGAATTAAAAAACATATATTTAGTTTTTGCCACAGTAATTTCCAGTCCCCATAGTCTGCAAAATTGATTGAATTAGTCTAGGATTTTCTGTAGCTCCATTGGATATTTAGACAAAAGGAGCTTCTTATCAGCAAACATTAAGGCTAGAACCTTCATATTTGCTAACCTAGGGGCATCACTCTCACATAAGTTTAGATGGGCTATCAGATAATTAAAATACAAAGTAAAGAGAGTTGGGGCAAGTACACAGTCCTGTCTCACCCCCCTATTGACAGGAAAAGGTTCTGCCACTTTCCCCAGCCAGCTACATCTAACCTGATTAAAGTTTAGCTCGCAGAGCCTTATAGAGATACCGAGAAGGTAGTTAGGAATCCCCATGTCTGCAAACACTAGCTACAACATGAGTCTGGGGCAGGGTCTGCTCCTCTATTGGAACCTGACATCGACGCTATAAACCTCTCAACCCAGCTGTCTTAGACAGCTGGGTTGATGGCCTTCGCAGGCATCTAGTGTCCTTGGTAGTACCAAGAGATGCCATTCCCTCCAATCCTGGCGCTTCTCTCATGCTGAGAGCTGCGTCAGGATTGGTTAAGTTTAAGTAGGTTAGCTGGGGTCCTGCATGTGACGTCTGAAAAGAAGATGACCAGAGCAAGGAGGACGTGCCTGCGCAAGCAGGTAAGTGTTTTATTTTTTATTTTATGTATTTATGTTGTGTATTTATGTTATGCCCCCACCCATTTGTCCGTCCCTTCAATCGGTGCACTTGCCAGCAGGGGACCAAATCAAAAGCAGATCGTAGGTCCACCAACAGCACGTACAGTCGACCACCCTCAAGTCGACAGGACTGGCATTGGGATGTGTTTCATCCGTTGGTAGCTAAGGGTGTAGTACTAGATCAATTGGGGCCCTAATGCTCGGCACAATGCTGGTCTGGTGTTCTAGAGAGAAGTCACCTTGGATCGCATCATCAAAAATCGGGATAAGTGAGCTATTCACCCACCCGCTACTGCCTATTCAAATGACCCACAGAGCTTGTTACTACAGGCGGTACCGTACAATACAATCAACACCCCCAATATCTAAGAGTCAGTCGACTACTTAGGGTGGCATATCGTTTGGAAATGGGAACATTATAAACCATATTCTGGGACTAAAACCAGGAGGTACAGAGGTTTTGCTCTGACAGGACAAGGTCATGCCTGATGTAACTGCTGGGTTTACAGAAATAAAGTAGGGGCATTAATGCAATGCCCAGCCCATCTTCCTTATTTCTCACTGGGGTAAAGATCAGCCTATATACCAAATGTACCCTTGAAAATGATTATTACACAATCCCCAAGATGATCCTGCGAGTGAATAATATATTGTTAGCCAAAGAAAGAGAAAAATCCATATTCCGCTTGAGCCAGTCCAGTGTTTTGTTGGCTTGCTCATTGTATGATTCTCGCTGATCCTCTCACAGCCGGGGAACTCCTGTCAAAATTGCCACATATGGACAAGACGCTAGGCAATCGTTTTCATGGGGATATTTCTGAATACAAATTGGGCCACGGGATCCAGAAAACTAATTGATACTGTCTTTAAAGGGCAATTGGACTCCCTTGGGAACTCATGTTAGTCTGTTCACCTTGTTACAGGGGCTCACCGGACGGAGCAAAGTTAAGGCTAGGTTTGGAACAATAATAGCTGGTGTAACAATTCTAGAAACTGCAGAAAGTGTGAGGGCTGAGCTGGAAGAGTCTCCCACCCTACTTGTGGCAGCAGGCCCAGGTCCTTGCAGGGTAAGAAGCTGCGCTTTGCTAATGTCATTGAGTCCACGTTCCATTGCAATAGGGCATGCCAAAATTGGGGCAAGCTCCAAACCCAAGATGTCCTTGACTTGGGCAACAAGATCCACCACTAATTGTGCTAGCCAAGGCGGCAGACTGACGTTGCCCTCCCCTATCGAAGAAATGGGGAGAAGATCGTGGAAGAGCTGACCTAAGTGTATATCTACTTGTTTTCTCAGACTTAGTAAGTTTGGTCTTTGTCACCCTTTTAGACCTCTTGGTTACTACCGGGTATCGACATCCCTCACGTGATAACAAAAGGGCTCGTGCTGGCTGATGGGGGCTGAAGACCCTGCAGAGGAAGCAGGTATGACGTCCCGCGCTTGCGGGAGCCCGGTGCACTTTTATGCGTTGCCTCATTGCCATGCTGCAGTCCCTACAGAGAAAGCAAAAATGATGTCCCCAGGGGCCAAACGGGATTTAAAAAAATATATATATATATTTTTATTGATTTTCAAACAGTCAAGTCCGATGTACAGAATGCAGCTTCAGTTGGATTCCAACAATATAAAATGTCATCAAGTTTCACGCTTTACTCCCCCACCCATATCTCCCACCGGTGTGCCTCATTAGCATGGTCTATTAACACTTACAGTACTCCAGAATCCAATGCAATATTGAACATGAACATCAGTGTTACAGTGCAGGTCATAACATAGCTACTCAGAGATCACCATTAAGTCCAGTGATCATATATCGGTTACTTCCCCCGTGCTAATGCATCATTTGGGTCTTACACATCCTCCAAGTCCGAACCCTCCTCTGACTCTGATTCTGGGGTCTTCAATATCACAACTAAGGCCTCCCACGACACGCCGCCTCCAACGCCTTTTTATTATTTGTTCTCAAGGCTTGCTGCAGCCTAAGTGTGCTTTCACTCTGCGCCCATTTGAGCAGTTCCGCCCGCCATCTTCCCACCCATGGCCCCCTCGCCGATTTTCAGTGCATTGTGATTTCCCTCTTAGCTAATACAAGGGCCAGGTCTATAAATGCACTTGTCACTTTTGTTCTGGTGGTATGCGGAAACCAGTGCAATAAACAAACGCCCATGTCTGGTTCTAATGTCCGGTCTGTTATATGGCACAATCGCTCCAGCACCTCTTTCCAATATGTCCCTAAACTTGTACACCCCCACAACATGTGCTAAAAGTCGTCTCCCTCCAAGCTACACCTCGGGCACTGAGCTGCTACCACATGAAAGTATTGATTAAGCTTGGCCGGCGTCAAATACGCCCTGTGCAGGATATAGAACTGTACCAGTTGGAATCTAGCATTCCTGGTACACTTCCAGGCTCTCCTAACTAGTTTATTTATTTATTTATATGCTTGTATAGCGCAGGAATTCAACCCCCGAAGGGGTATCTCCGCGCTTATGTTCTTACCAAAGCTATATCCAGAGAGAAGATCATCAGGCAATGAAAGGTGTCTACATGGTCAGGAACAGGTGAGTCTTTAAATATTTCCTAAAGGCCGCTAAATTAGGATTTTGCCTAAGGGGAAGGGGCAGGGAGTTCCAGAGGGTGGGGCCTCGGTAAGAGAGGGCTCGGCCTCCCTGTCTTTCCTTCTTGATCCGTGGTACTTGGAGCAAGGATTGGGTCTGAGAGCGCAGAGAGCGACCAGGCTCATAGGGTCTGAAGATTTCTGATAGATACTTGGGGCTGGCGCCAGACAGGCATTTATGAATTATACAGCATATCTTGAACTTCATCCTCTGGCGAATGGGCAGCCAGTGTAGTTTGTTCAATAAAGGACGTGAGGGGGATCTGGGTGGAACATTCAAGATCAGTCTGGCCGCTGTATTTTGGGCTACCTGTAGTCTGCTTAGTTGTTCCGCATTGGTAGAAATAAGCAGCCCGTTACAGTAGTCCAGTCTACTGATTACCAATGCCTGGACTAAATTTTTCCTATGACAGTCCGCTAGATAAGGGAAAACTCTTCTCAGAAGTCCAATGACCCTAAAGCAGGATCCAGTCACCTGATTGACCTGATCTTTAAGTGTCGGGGACTGGTCAAGTCGAACCCCCAGGTTTTTTACTACCTCTTTGGGAGTGGGGGCAGGGCCTAGTTCGGGGGGCCACCACTCAGGTGACCATAGGAGCGGGGCCTCTCCAAAGAGCATAACCTCCGTCTTACCTACGTTACATTGTAGGCAATTAGAGGTCATCCAATGGGATATGGCTCTCATCCCAGCAGCGAAGGAATTTTTAACTGCTGGCGTCAGTGTCTAAAAGGGAAATAGCAGCTGAGTATCATCTGCGTATGATATTGGTGTGAACCCATATTCCCTCACAATTTCAGCCAAAGGGGCCACATACACATTGAACAATGTGGGGCTTAGGCATGAGCCCTGTGGAACGCCCTTGGTGAGCTCCCTGGAGATGGAAAGATGGGAGCCCAAGCGAACACTTTGTGAGCGGCCAGTGATGAAGCTTTCTAGCCAAGCTAGCGCAGTTCCACCTATCCCTACCCTCTTCAGGCGGCTGATAAGAATAGCATGAAACACTGTGTCGAAGGCAGCAGACAAATCCAACAGCACCAGAATCATGGATCCTCCTCTATCCTGTGACATCCGGATGGTATCAGTCACGGAGAGGAGAGCTGATTCAGTGCTGTGGTTTGGTCTGAACCCAGATTGTGAAGGGTCCAGACCGTCTGCTGCTTCGATGTATTTAGACAGGTGGATGTTAACATGTTTCTCAGTCATCTTACTCAGATGGGGTAGGAGGGAGATCGGGCGGAGGTTGTTCAGGTCTGATAATGGCATCGCAGCGTTTTTACGAATAGGGTTCACAATTGCCTTTTTCCAGACAATGGGCACTTGTCCTTCCTTGAGGGAGAGATTGATTAGTGTACGAAAGCTTTGAGAAAGCAGGCTCCATAAAGAAACTATCATCTTCACGGGCAGGAGATCATTTGGCGATTCTGATTTGATATTACTATACAGAGCTGTGATCTCAGGCAGGCTGACTTCCGGAATGATTGTAAATCCACTGCTTTCACGCTCTCGTTTCCTAGGGGAGGGGGGGTCAACATTGTTTGTACAATTAGAAGTTTGTATTATTTTATGATAGATAGATTCAATTTTATTTTCGAAGAATGTGGAGATATCATGGCATAAAGTTTGTGTGAACTCCTCAGGGCTTTCGCAGGCCACAGGTTTTACAAATGATTGGAGAATTTTGTAAAGCTCTCTAGGTGAGTTCGCTGCGTCTATAAGTTGTAAGGCAAGACTATTTTTCCTAGCCAGTTTTATATTTTTTTGGTATTTAGCTAGGGCCTCCACATACAACTTTTTACTACTGGGTGTATGCGTCTTTCTCCAAACTTTCTCCAATTTTCTACATCTCTGTTTCTCTACCCTCAATTCTTCTGAATACCAAGTTTCCTGCTTATCTTTGGGATACTGTTTGCACAGTTTCAGAGGAGCAAGCGAATCTACTGCCTCTAAGAGAGCTTTATTAAACTTTGTAATGCCACTTTCGACATTGTCGTTCTCAGAAATGGATGGTTCTTTCCAGGCTTCTGAAATCCTTCGAACGTTATATTACGCCATTTCCTACTCCATATGGCAGGGAGTGGCTTTCGATGTGGCAAGTGAAGACCTAATACAGTGAATTCTACCACATAGTGGTCAGACCAGGTGACAGGGGTTGGTGGGTAACATTTTATTTTAAGACAGTTTGTTAGAATAAGGTCTAGAGTATGTCCACCCAAATGCGTTGGGCCACTGTTTTGGATTTTCAGTCCCAGTAACGATAGATCAGAGAGCAGAGAGATTGTGTCAGGGTGATTGGGAAGGTCAGTGTGAATGTTAAAATCTCCAAGGAGGATAAAATCCTCCTTGGCTTTAAAATAAGGTGCTAAAAGCTCCATGAGTGTGAGCGAAAAACCTGAACAGGGTCCAGGTGGTCGGTAGACCAATGCTCCCTTCCAATGTGTTTTGAAGGAGGAGTGGATCTTAAATATCATAATCTCCATTTGAGCACAGCATCTTTGCTCAAGCAGAGAGACTTTCAGGCCTTCTTTATATATCACTGCAATTCCTCCACCTATTTTTGTCGGGCGATCTAAATTGAGAATCTTGTATCCAGCCGGGATCACCAGCATAATGGACGGCACTGTGTGTGGTTTTAACCAGGTCTCCGTAAGGAAACATATGTCTGGTGTGGCTGTATGAATAAGATCCCATAGTTCCTGGGAGTGTTTGGGCAAAGAACGTATATTTAATAGAAAACCTTTTGGCCCATTTAACCCGGTGTGAAAGGAGTTTTCTTCAATATTAACGCTGATAGGGAGGTTTACAGAGGATGTCAAGCAATGTGACTCTGCAGAAGCAGAGGTAGATGAAATGGTATAATTGCTGACAATCGGGTGAGTAAGGAACGCTAGTTGGACCCACATATTCTCCAGGATTTCCCTGCCAAGGTCCCACTCCCTCTTCCCTTGCAACTTGAGCAGTGGCTCCTGAGCCTCAGTTAACATGCGCCTGTAAAGGCATGTAATGGCCTTGACAGTTCCTGCCGCCATCACAACATATTGGCACACCATGGAGGTACGTGGTTCCGTCAGACCCTTCCCCCAATAACGCTGCATAGCTGAAATAAGCGCTGAATGCAGCAAATAATCCCCCCTGTGGAAGATCATATTTCTGTTGAAGGGTCTGAAAGGGTAACAGAGTTTCATTTTTGTAGAGGTCTCCCAGCATTTGTATTCCCAGATCTTCCCAGGTAGCCAGCGTCACCCAATCCCCGCCATTCGGTAAGGCTCTACACATTCCCAGGGTTATCTCCGGGGAATATGGACGACTGAATCCGGCCCGACTCTGGCTCCGATTCCAGTACAACCGCAGCGTCCTCTCCGCAGCAGTGAGCAGTTCAAGAAGCATCTTCTGCCGGAGCATTATAAAGGATAACATATATTGTGGGATCCCTCGCCCTTCAGGGCCATCTGTGCCATGGAAATCCTGAGCCACAGCCTGGGTGAGCCACTGCAACTGCGCTGCTAGATAGTACCATTCAAAATCTGGCACGGCCATTCCACCGTGAGCTCTCGGACGTATCATTGTGGCCGTAGCAACTCGCCGTCTACCCGCCCCCAGATAAAGCCCACCGCCATAGAGCAAAGCTGGCAAAAGACTGAGCCCGGCACCAAGATCGGCAACGTCCGAAAATAGTGCAATAAACGTGGGAGCGCAACCATCTTCAGGAGTGCTACCCGACCCGCTACCGATAGTGGCAAAGTACTCCAAAACCCAAACTACCCCTAAGTCCGGCTATGGCCCGGCCCAAATTGCCCCCAGGGGCCAAACTGGATCCTGAATATTTTTCAGCGTAGCCCCAGAATAGCAGTAGGTGGAATCGTGCAGCTCTGCGTCGATTCTGCTCCACCCCCGAAGTGACCGCTGGAGCCACATATGAGTGCCTCCCAAGTGCACTGATGTCAACTTCTTTCTATCCCCATCGTCCTAGTGCTTCCGGTTTTTTCATCTGTGGAGAACTTTTCTCTTGAAAATGTCTTTCCAGTGTGAAAGGGAACATGTCCCCTCCTAAAACTACAGGATTTAAGCCTTGAAGGGACTGTCGCAAACAAATGTGGCAGATCCTCGAAAGGTTGTCTCTGCTTTTTAGGATCGAGCCACGGTTTAAAGTTGTGTGAGGAATATACCCCAATGTACCAAAAGGTGATCCGCTAACGTGATGCCAAACTGTACGTTGCTTAGCATTGCATGAAGTTGTGTGGGGCTGCTGCTACTTGAAGTCAAGAACATTAACCCTTTCCAGCTCTCAGCGCCAGTCCCATTATAGATCGACTTCCAAGTTTTTGTGTAGTCAAAATCAAAGAAATAACAGAAGCAGGCCTCATCCCAACCTCCCCATTCTCCATCTGAGAAGTCGCAAGTATGTCAAGGTGTCCTCCAGTCTCGCTCCTGGTCTCAGGCCGAGGAGCCAATTCCACAGCTGATTATGGTGCACGCTAAATTCCCAGATCCATTGGCAACACCTTAACAGATAGAGGTGTTTAAGGATGCCATGCTCTGCATCTTCATCATCCTACTGGTTTACTCTGGCTCTCCTATGGTCCCCATTAATCTGCAGACTAGGTGCAGCCTGTGCCTCCTGAACCCTCTTCGCGTTCAGCTCCTACTCTGGAGTCGACTCCTCTGCCCAGGAGCTGCAACCGAGAACTCCAACAACTTTTCAGATCAGACACTGACCAGTGTCACCTAGCTTTTGGTGTTGATGGGGACGACTTCTCCCCATAATATTATGATGACAATTTTTAAATGTACCTCCAAAGAGGCCAATGGGCTGGACACTTCCCCAGTCACAGGGTTGATCTCACCCTCTGGTCCTTCCATGGAAGAGTCTACTTTATTCCCCATGATCATTAGATGGGCGGCTAAAATTTTAGATCTGCAATTCCCTTCTGTTGCGTTAAAAACCAAACTTCTCACAGAAGTGGTACAACCCTGACAATCCTAATCTGATCCTCTGCTACCATTCAATGAGGCCCTGACTGACACCCTCATGGGCACTTGGACCCACCTTTGGAGAGACAGGCGTCACCTTATCACAGGCTCAGTCTGGGTGACCCTGCCTTCCTAACACAGCACCCTACTCCTGAAAGCCTAGTAGAACAGGCCTCCACTACCAGGGTTAACCCCAATTATTTTCCGTCAACCCCTCAGACAGAGCCAAAATGAATTTGTAAAGAGGATGTTTTCTTATTCTAGCCTCCCACTCAAGTCAGTTGATCCCAGCTGTTTGCTCGGAAGGTACAACATGCATTATGGTACTCAGTTGCTGACAGGTTATTAATAGTCTCAGAAGAATTTGAATCCAATTTAGCACAGGCCATTCAAGATGGGAAAAATTCTGCTAAGTGCGTCATGTGGTCAGGTGTGGGCACAACTGATGCTTAAGAATAGTTGTCAACACTAGCGTGGTGACGGGTCATCACGCGTGAATGAGATCCACAAGCTTTTCTAGTGACGTTCAAGCATCACTTATGGATATGCTTTTTGACTAGTCTCACCTCTTTGGTGTGAAGGGCAACTCTGCCCTCACCCTCAAGTGCTTCATAGTGAGTAGAGCTACTGCACACTTGCTCAGTCTTTCCACACCCTCAAAGCAGTAGTCCCAACACTTTTACCCCTTTTAGGAGATTGCTAGGGGTCTCACTTTCACACCATGTCAAGGCCCATCAACCCAATAACAAGCACTCCAGTCCTGTCGGGATAAGGGACCCGGCAGACAGGGTCCAAGCCAGCAGGGGCAGTAATATTCCTAGTGCCAACTCCTCCGACAGCAGCCTCTTAGCTGCTTTATTGTGCCCTTAGTGGCATAAAATCACCCCATGGGAGGCAGGATCACTAATTTCTAATTTTCTCCACAGGTAGCACACCATAACATCAGACAGGTGGGTCATATAGATATTCCAAAGAGGATATGTCTTGCCATTCCTTCCCACACTACTGCTTCTTCCCCCTGTATCAGAGCAGCTTTCAGAGGACAATTTGTGCAGTTTTCTGTAGAAAGTGAGACCTCTTTTGGAGAAAGCCATAGAAAGCATACCATCCTCGGAGATCGGAACTGGGTTCTTCTTGTGTTACTTCTAAATGCTGTTGAAGGGCCAAGGCATTTGTCCTATTTTATATCTTCAACCTCTCATTTTCTTCAAAAAGATGGACAAATTCAAGATGCTTATACTGGCCAAGGTTCCATCTGCTTTGGATCCAGGCAACTGGGTGGTGGCATTGGAACTGCAAGATGCCTTTTTCCATATCTTCCTCCAGCAGGTCCACAGGTGCTACATGTAAGGTCGGCCACAATCATTTTCAGTCTGCCATGTTCCCTTTCGGCCTCACCAGTGCCCCTCCGGATAGTATTGGTCGCAGCGTACCTTTTGGAGTTTGGGGTACCAGTCTTCCCCTAACTCGACAACTGGCTGTTCAAAGCAGGCGCACCACAGTCAGTTATGGTCCACCCCTAGATGACTGCATACTCCTTACATGTTCATGATCAACGTGTCAAAGCCACACCTGACTCCTTCCCAGAGACTCCCTTTCATCAGAGCCATGGTGAATGGTTTTGACTGCAGAGTCCCAAACCTGAAGTGAACGAAGAGCTTCCTGGCTAAGACAGGTTGGATCTCATCAAGGTACTGCTCACCTCTAAATTCATCCTTCCTCACAAGAAAAACACCAGACAGATAGCCATGAGAGGATCTAGATAAGAGAGAGCTCAGCTGAAGCTGTTTATAGTGACTCTTGAGGACCGCTTTGGGATTAGGAGAAGATAACCCTCCGGGTCTTCCCATAATCTATCGTTCCCCAACTCCCTCTGCGTCTATCTTATGTACTTTGCCCAGGGAAGGTCTCTAGACCCTAAAGGACTAAGGATTTCCTCCAACCTCTTGTCGGTAGGAGTGAAGCTCTGTAGTAGCCCAAATTCTTCTCCAGTATGGAATTGGCATAATGCCAACTCCAACGGAAATGCCCAACGTCCAGTATAAGGGATAGCAACAGCACACTAACTGGGAGTCCCAGCAACTGCTGTAAAAAGCGGTTACCTAGGATTACCAAGGTGCTAACATCCTTATGCCTCCATTGCTCAGCTCCTTAAAGAGCGGTGTCCAGGGCTTGGAAATTATAGATTGAATCACCGGGGAGATAGGTCTAGAGTGAGAGCCCCGTTGGAGCTTTAGCAACCCTCCCTCCCTTTGCGATGTTCCAGTTTAAGTCTGTGCCTGGAGATATGCGTTGCCCACTCCACTTGCTCGGTTAGGGTAACCCCAGATATTCAATGGTGCACACCCACTCTGGAGGGGTCCGCTTCAGGGTGGAGTTTGGTCTGGTAGTCAGACAAGAATTAAAAAACATATATTTAGTTTTTGCCACAGTAATTTCCAGTCCCCATAGTCTGCAAAATTGATTGAATTAGTCTAGGATTTTCTGTAGCTCCATTGGATATTTAGACAAAAGGAGCTTCTTATCAGCAAACATTAAGGCTAGAACCTTCATATTTGCTAACCTAGGGGCATCACTCTCACATAAGTTTAGATGGGCTATCAGATAATTAAAATACAAAGTAAAGAGAGTTGGGGCAAGTACACAGTCCTGTCTCACCCCCCTATTGACAGGAAAAGGTTCTGCCACTTTCCCCAGACAGCTACATCTAACCTGATTAAAGTTTAGCTCGCAGAGCCCTATAGAGATACCGAGAAGGTAGTTAGGAATCCCCATGTCTGCAAACACTAGCTACAACATGAGTCTGGGGCAGGGTCTGCTCCTCTATTGGAACCTGACATGGACGCTATAAACCTCTCAACCCAGCTGTCTTAGACAGCTGGGTTGATGGCCTTCGCAGGCATCTAGTGTCCTTGGTAGTACCAAGAGATGCCATTCCCTCCAATCCTGGCGCTTCTCTCATGCTGAGAGCTGCGTCAGGATTGGTTAAGTTTAAGTAGGTTAGCTGGGGTCCTGCATGTGACGTCTGAAAAGAAGATGACCAGAGCAAGGAGGACGTGCCTGCGCAAGCAGGTAAGTGTTTTTTTTTTAATGTATTTATGTTGGGTATTTATGTTATGCCCCCACCCATTTGTCCGTCCCTTCAATCGGTGCACTTGCCAGCAGGGGACCAAATCAAAAGCAGATCGTAGGTCCACAAACAGCACGTACAGTCGACCACCCTTAAGTCGACAGGACTGGCATTGGGATGTGTTTCATCCGTTGGTAGCTAAGGGTGTAGTACTAGGTCAATTGGGGCCCTAATGCTCGGCACAATGCTGGTCTGGTGTTCTAGAGAGAAGTCACCTTGGATCGCATCATCAAAAATCGGGATAAGTGAGCTATTCACCCACCCGCCTGCTACTGCCTATTCAAATGACCCCCAGAGCTTGTTACTACAGGCGGTACCGTACAATACAATCTACACCCCCAATATCTAAGAGTCAGTCGACTACTTTTAGGGTGGCATAATGTTGGAAATGGGAACATTATAAACCACATAGTTTTGTTGCAGACCCTCAGATTCTGGGACTAAAACCAAGGGGTACAGAGGTTTTGCTCTGACAGGACAAGGTCATGCCTGATGTAACTGCTGGGTTTACAGAAATAAAGTAGGGGCATTAATGCAATGCCCAGCCCATCTTCCTTATGTCTCACTGGGGTAAAGATCAGCCTATATACCAAATGTACCCTTGAAGTTGATTATTACACAATCTCCAAGATGATCCTGCGAGTGAATAATATATTGTTAGACAAAGAAAGAATAAAATCCATATTTCGCTTGAGCCAGTCCAGTGTTTTGTTGGCTTGCTCATTGTATGATTCTCGCTGATCCTCTCGCAGCCGGGGAACTCCTGTCAAAATTGCCACATATGGACAAGACGCTAGGGATTCGTTTTCCAGGGGATATTTCTGAATACAAAATGGACCAAGGGATCCAGAAAACTAATTGATGCTGTCTTTAAGGGGCAATTGGACTCCCTTGGGAACTCATGTTAGTCAGTTCACCGTGTTGCAGGGGCTCACCAGACGGAGCAAAGTTAAGGCTAGGTTTGGAACAATAATAGCTGGTGTAACAATTCTAGAAACTGCAGAAAGTGTGAGGGCTGAGCTGGAAGAGTCTCCCACCCTACTTGTGGCAGCAGGCCCAGGTCCTTGCAGGGTACGAAGCTGCGCTTTGCTAATGTCATTGAGTCCACGTTCCATTGCCATAAGGCATGCCAAAATTGGGGCAAGCTCCAAACCCAAGATGTCCTTGACTTAGGCAGCAAGATCCACCACTAATTGTGCTAGCCAAGGCGGCATACTGACTTTGCCCTCCCCTATCGAAGAAATGGGGAGAAGATCGTGGAAGAGCTGACCTAAGTGTATATCTACTTGTTTTCTCAGACTTAGTAAGTTTGGTCTGGGTCACCCTTTTAGACCTCTTGGTTACTACTGGGTATCGACATCCCTCACGTGATAACAAAAGGGCTCGTGCTGGCTGATGGGGGCTGAAGACCCTGCAGAGGAAGCAGGTATGACGTCCCGCGCTTGCGGGAGCCCGGTGCACTTTTATGCGTTGCCTCATTGGAGCTCTCTCCTCTCCCGGGCTTGTGCTGGAGGCTGAAATCCATGCTGCAGTCCCTACAGAGAAAGCAAATATGATGTCCCCAGGTGCCAAACGAGATTTTTTTTAAAAATATATATTTTTATTGATTTTCAAACAGTCAATTCTGATGTACAGCTATGCAACTCCAGTTGGATTCCAACAATATAAAATGTCATCAAGTTTCACGCTTTACTCCCCCACCCATATCCCCCCACCGGTGTGCCTCATTAGCATGGTCTATTAACACTTACAGTACTCCAGAATCCAATGCAATATTGAACATGAACATCAGTGTTACAGTGCAGGTCATAACATAGCTACTCAGAGATCACCATTAAGTCCAGTAATCATATATCGGTTACTTCCCCCGTGCTAATGAATCATTTGGGTCTTACACATCCTCCAAGTCCGAACCCTCACCTGACTCTGATTCTGGGGTCTTCAATATCACAACTAAGGCCTCCCACGCCCACGACGCCTCCAGCGCCTTTTTATTATTTGTTCTCAAGGCTTGCTGCAGCCTAAGTGTGCTTTCACTCTGCGCCCATTTGAGCAGTTCCGCCCGCCATCTTCCCACCCATGGCCCCTTCGCCGATTTCCAGTGCATTGTGATTTCCCTCTTAGCTAATACAAGGCCCAGGTCTATAAATGTACTTGTCACTTTTGTTCTGGTGGTATGCGGAAACCAGTGCAATAAACAAACGCCCATGTCTGGTTCTAATGTCCGGTCGGTTATATGACACAATAGCTCCAGCACCTCTTTCCAATACGTCCCTAAACTCGTACACCCCCACAACATGTGCTAAAAGTCGTCTCCCTCCAAGCTACACCTAGGGCACTGAGCTGCTACCACATGAAAGTATTGATTAAGCTTGGCCGACGTCAAATACGCCCTGTGCAGGATATAGAACTGTACCAGTTGGAATCTAGCACTCCTGGTACACTTCCAGGCTCTCCTAACTAGTTGGACCCACATATTCTCCAGGATTTCCCTGCCAAGGTCCCCCTCCCTCTTCCCTTGCAACTTGAGCAGTGGCTCCTGAGCCTCAGTTAACATGCGCCTGTAAAGGCATGTAATGGCCTTAACAGTTCCTGCCGCCATCACAACATATTGGCACACCATGGAGGTACGTGGTTCCGTCAGACCCTTCCCCCAATAACGCTGCATAGCTGAAATAATGGCCGAATGCAGCAAATAATCCCCCCCGTGGAAGATCATATTTCTGTTGAAGGGTCTGAATGCGTAACAGAGTTTCATTTTTGTAGAGGTCTCCCAGCATTTGTATTCCCAGATCTTCCCAGGTAGCCAGCGTCACCCAATCCCCGCCATTCGGTAAGGCTGTACACATTCCCAGGGGTATCTCCGGGGAATATGGACGACTGAATCCAGCCCGACTCTGCCTCCGATTCCAGTACAACCGCAGCGTCCTCTCCTCAGCAGTGAGCAGTTCAAGAAGCATCTTCTGCCGGAGCATTATAAAGGATAAAATATATTGTGGGATCCCTCGCCCTTCAGGGCCATCTGGGCCACGGAACTCCTGAGCCACAGCCTGGGTGAGCCACTGCAACTGCGCTGCTAGATAGTACCATTCAAAATCTGGCACGGCCATTCCACCGTCAGCTCTCGGACATATCATTGTGGCCGTAGCAAATCGCCTTCTACCCGCCCCCAGATAAAACCCACCACCATAGAGCAGAGCTGGCAAAAGACGGAGCCTGGCACCAAGATCGGCAATGTCCGAAAGTAGTACAATAAACGCAGGAGCGCCACCATCTTCAGGAGTGCTACCCGCCCCGCTACCAATAGTGGCAAAGTACTCCAAAACCCAAAACTACCCCTAAGTCCGTGTATGGCCCGGCCCAAATTACCCCCAGGGTCCAAACTAGATCCTGAATATTTTTCAGCGTAGCCCCAGAATAGCAGTAGGTGGAATCGTGCAGCTCTGCGTCGATTCTGCTCCACCCCCAAAGTGACCGCTGGAGCCACATATGAGTGCCTCCCAAGTGCACTGATGTCAACTTCTTTCTATCCCCATCATCCTAGTGCTTCCGGTTTTTTCATCTGTTGAGCATTTTTCTCTTGAAAATGTCTTTCTAGTGTGAAAGGGAACATGTCCCCTCCTAAAACTACAGGATTTAAGCCTTGTAGGGACTGTCGCAAACAAATGTGGCAGATCCTCGTAAGGTGTGTCTCTGCTTTTTAGGGTCGAGCACGGTTTAAAGTTGTGTGAGGAATATACCCCGATGTACCAAAAGGTGATCCGCTAACGTGATGCCAAACAGTACATTGCTTAGCATTGCATGAAGTTGTGTGGGGCTGCTGCTATTTGAAGCCAAGAACATTAACCCTTTCCAGCTCTCAGCTCCAGTCCCACTATAGATCGACTTCCAAGATTTTGTGTAGTCAAAATCCAAGAAATAACAGAAGCAGGCTTCATCCCAACCTCCCCATTCTCCATCTGAGATGTCGCAAGTATGTCGAGGTGTCCTCCAGCCTCGCTCCTGGTCTCAGACCGAGGAGCCAATTCCACAGCTGTTTACAGTGCACGCTAAATTCCCAGATCCATTGGCAACACCATAACAGATAGAGGTGTTTAGGGATGCCATGCTCTGCATCTTCATCATCCTACTGGTTTACTTCGGCTCTCCTATGGTCCCCATTAATCTGCAGACTAGGTGCAGCCTGTGCCTCCTGAACCCGCTTCGCGTTCAGCTCCTACTCTGGAGTCGACTCCTCTGCCCAGGAGCTGCAACCCAGAACTCCAACAACTTTTCAGATCAGACACTGACCAGTGTCAACTAGCTTTTGGTGTTGATGGGGACGACTTCTCATAATATTATGATGACAATTTTGAAATGGACCTCTAAAGAGGCCAATGGGCTGGACACTTCCCCAGTCGCAGGGTTGATCTCACCCTCTGGTCCTCCCATGAAAAAGTCTACTTTATTCCCCATGATCATTAGATGGGCGGCTAAAATTTCAGATCTCCAATTCCCTTCTGTTGCGTTAAAAACCAAACTTCTCACAGAAGTGGTACAATCCTGACAATCCTAATCTGATCCTCTGCTACTATTCAATGAGGCCCTGACTGACACCCTCATGGGCACTTGGACCCACCTTTGGAGAGACAGGCGTCACCTTATCACAGGCTCAGTCTGGGTGACCCTGCCTTCCTAACACAGCACCCTACTCCTGAAAGCCTAGTAGAACAGGCCTCCACTACCAGGGTTAACCCCAATTATTTTCCTTCAACCCCTCAGACAGAGCCAAAATTAATTTGGAAAGAGGATGTTTTCTTATTCTAGCCTCCCACTCAAGTCAGTTGATCCCAGCTGTTTGCTCGGAAGGTACTACCATGCATTATGGTACTCAGTTGCTGACAGGTTATTAATAGTCTCAGAAGAATTTGAATCCAATTTAGCGCAGGCCATTCAAGATGGTCAAAATTCTGCTAAGTGCGTCATGTGGTCAGGTGTGGGCACAACTGATGCTTAAGAATAGTTGTCAACACTAGCGTGGCGACGGGTCATCACGCGTGAATGAGATCCACAAGCTTTTCTAGTGACGTTCAAGCATCACTGATGGATATGCTTTTTTACTAGTCTCACCTCTTGGTGTGAAGGGCAACTCTGCCCTCACGCTCAGGTGCTTCATAGTGAGTAGAGCTACTGCACACTTGCTCAGTCTTTCCACACCCTCATAGCAGTATTCCCAAAACTTTTACCCCTTTTAGGAGATTGCTAGGCGTTTCACTTTCACACCATGTCAAGGCCCATCAACCCAATAACAAGCACTCCAGTCCTGTTGGGATAAGAGACCCGGCAGACAGGGTCCAAGCCAGCAGGGGCAGTAATCTTCCTAGTGCCCAACTCCTCCGACAGCAGCCTCCTAGCTGCTTTGTTGTGTCCTTAGTGGCATAAAATCACCCCATGGGAGGCAGGATCACTAATTTCTCATTTTCTCCACAGGTAGCACACCATAACATCAGACAGGTGGGTCATATAGATATTCCAACGAGGATATGTCTTGCCATTCCTTCCCACACTGCTGCTTCTTCCTCCTGTATCAGAGCAGCTTTCAGAGGACAATTTGTGCAGTTTTCTGCAGAAAGTGAGGCCTCTTTTGGAGAAAGCCATAGAAAGCATACCATCCTCGGAGATCGGAACTGGGTTCTTCTCGTGTTATTTCCAAATGCTGTTGAAGGGCCAAGGCATTTGTCCTATTTTATATCTTCAACCTCTCATTTTCTTCAAACAGATGGACAAATTCAAGATGCTTCTACTGGCCAAGGTTCCATCTGCTTTGGATCCAGGCAACTGGGTGGTGGCATTGGACCTGCAAGATGCCTTTTTCCATATCTTCCTCCAGCAGGTCCACAGGTGCTACATGTAAGGTCGCCCACAACCATTTTCAGTCTGCCTTGTTCCCTTTCGGCCTCACCAGTGCCCCTCCGGATAGTATTGGTCGCAGCGTACCTTTGGAGTTTGGGGGACCAGTCTTCCCCTAACTCGACAACTGGCTGTTCAAAGCAGGCTCAACACAGTCAGTCATGGACCACCCCTAGATGACTGCATACTCCTTACATGTTCATGATCAACGTGTCAAAGCCACACCTGACTCCTTCCCAGAGGCTCCCTTTCATCAAAGCCATTCTGGATATGGAGCACTTTCTCCCCTTTTGTCCCGATTAAAAAGTTCAAGACATTTGTGCTATAATCCTGATGTTTCAGCCTCTGTCCTGGGTCTCAGTGAGGATGGCTTTGAAACTCCTTTGACTACTGGCATCCTGCTTGTCGTCCATGCTAGGTCTGCAAAGGGATCTGAAGTCTCAGTGCCCAAGCACCAAGGCAACCTGTTGAACTCTATCCAGGTTACAGAGGAGATTGCACATTTTCTGCAGTGGTGACTGCAGACCACATTTAGACCAGCAGCAAACTGCTCTCTATACCCCACTCAGCGCTGATGGTGGTAACAATGCATCACTGCTTGGTTGGAAAGATAATCAGGCATAACTGGAAATCCGAGGATAGAGGACTCTGGTCTCTTTGACAGAGACTTGCCTCCACATCATTCTCCAGGAATTACAGGACATTCACTTGGAATTGAAAGCCTTCCTCCTTCCCATTGAGAGCAGAATGGTTCAGGTCCTCACGAACAGCACAACTGCCACGCGGTATTGCAACAAGCAGGGCAGGGTGGGGTCCTGAGATCTGTGCCATGAGGCCTTATACTCCTGGACTGGCTGATTCAATAGAGCATCTATTTTGATTATGTATCACCTGACAGAATGTTAAATGCTAGGGCAGGAAGACTAAGCCGGCAATGTCTAGTGGATTACAAATTGCAGCTATGTCAAGAGATAGGGCAGTGCATCTTGCAACAATGTGAGGAGCCCAGCTCGATCTCTTTGCCAACGCCTAGAACAGGCAGCATCTGCACTTTTGTGCTTTGGAGTGCCAAAGAATGCTCTCTCTCGAAGACTTGATCCATCTAGAGTAGAGCACAGGACTCCTGTAGGCAGTCCTGCCTCTATCTCGGAATCGAGCTCAAGGCACCTTAGTGGCTCTCGATTGGACTGGGCCAGTGTGGGCATGGAAGAAATCTGGACTCGGGACAAAATCATACCAATCCTTTCGGACAGAATATACATCTACAACTGTGTCATGCCCATGAGCCACATTCTGAACTGCTGTGTGCAGTTCCAGAATGCACCCTCCTGGGATCCCAAATCCTTATGGGCCCTATAATAGAGAAGGGCATCTCACAGATCTATAAAACCCGCACACTTAATTCACCAGACCTGTTTACACCGTTACGGTCCCACTGGAGAACCCCGATTGAAGGGATGCTTGCATGTCAGCTAGGATATTTGTCGATTCCTCACGACTCATACTAATCAGACTCAACTTCCTACACATTATCTAGCTCATGCTTCTGAGGCTACGTCACACAGGCGCACTGGCTACCCCAGCACCACGGGCACACTTCTTTCACTTGGTCTGGGAATGTCCCTGTATTATTTTCTCCCCTCTCTGAAGTTCTGGGGAGGCCATAATTCCTTCTCCTGAGGTGGCTCTCCTGGGGATCCCGGAGAGCGTGTGTGATACAACTGGAGATAGGGCTTGGTGGGGATTGGCACCATAAAGGCCCAGAGGGACATTACGAAATTCTGAACTGCTCCTCCTCTCCTCTCTTGGTCCTCTGGGAAAGGGCGATGTACTGGTACAACCGTGAAGAACAAGTGTTATAAATATCATGTGGGTGACAAATGAGTGCAATACCATGGACTGCCCTAGATCAGAATTGCTGTGACGTCTCTTACGTAGTGTACTTATTGCTTTTTAGGTTTTGCCTGACGAAAGCTGCGCAAGCAGCGTTTCGCGCAGGCAAAATCTTTTGTTTTGCAGTATGTGGGCTTTGTCCCGCCTCAGTCTTCCATTGGCTAGCTCCATAAATGGAGGCTATCCATTGGAAGACCGAGGCGTCCGTCATTCTGTGAGGCGACTCGTGGGCGTTCCTGAGATTTTTTCTCATCCAGCCCCTTTGTTGCCGTCATTGCGGCGGTGGGCGGTTCCTATTTTCTTTGGGGGGTAAGGTTTGTTTTGGTCATTGCAGGCCGACGTCCGCCGGGAGAAGTCCAGGTGAGTGCTTTTTCTTGCCTTTCTAGCCGTTTGCCGTTCCCGCCCACCTCCCGCTGTCCGTGCCATTCCCGCCCCCCCCCTCCCGCTGTCCGTGCCTTTCCCGCCCCCCTCCCGCTGTCCGTGCCTTTCCCGCCCCCCTCCCTCTGTCCGTGCCTTTCCCGCCCCCTCCTCCCGCTGTCCGTGCCTTTCCTGCCCTCCCTCCCGCTGTCCATGCCTTTCCTTGTTTTTCGTCGGTGCATTGGGGGGTGTTGGCTATTCTGTTAAATTACTCAAGATCGGGTTAATTATTTTATTTGTTAGCACCGCGAGGTTGAGTGAGTTGTCCAGAATCGCTGGTTGCAGAGCTGACGACGGATCTCGAACCTGGTTTCCCAGTTCCGAGGCAGTAATACCACATCCTCTCATATTGGTACTCGGCAGTGCCAGACCCTCTAGCGTAGGTTCCTGTCCTGTTTGGCACCGACTGGCCAGCTTCCAGCTGGAGTCCTGTCGGGCGCCGTTTACAGGTTGCATTGCACGGGGGAGTTTGCCACTCACAGCGGATACACCGAGCTGCACATGGCAAGTATCCCCTCTGTTTACGCTCTGAGATGGAATTACTCGGCTCCGTGTGTTTTAGATCTCTACGCTTCCTTATCTGAAAACTGAGACTGCCTCGGAAAACCTCCCCTCTCAAGATGGCAGCCGCTGCCGCCCACTGTAACTCCGCCCTAGGTGCACGCTGAGATGAGGAAACGAGAGCAGAGCCGGGAATGGAAACCGAAAGTTATCCGTGGATGCTTGAGCCTCTTACTGCCTCACTCGATGCAGGCGGGCACTGGCCGGCACTCGGCCTAAGAAGTCGCCTGGGCCCTCCATGGCCACCCGATGATTCCCTCGGCACAAGCGTCTATGCCCCGGACCTCACCGCGGAAGCCGTGGCCTATCACCAGCCTCCCGCCGACCCACCCGGCCGTGGTGTATGGCTGACATCCGGTTTGTGCAACCGGGAACCGGGCACAGCTTGCCATTGGCCCGGACAAGCCCCGACTCGGAAGCCGAGAGGAGCACCCGGACTTGGGTTCCAGCTCTCCGAGGCCTCCTCCATGACTTTCATGCCGCCGCCTCACAAGGGAAGATCTCAACAGGTAACTGGGGTGGGCGGAAAGTAAACTACGAATACAGAAGGTCCAAAATGGATAAAATACCGATCACAGCAGTAAATCTATCCTAAAGCCAATGCTCATTTTTGTTGCTGTGTCTACCGTCCTAACCCAGAGAACCCTCGTCATACAAGTATCTTCAATTGTCTGCTTAATCCTCCCCACCTGACCACCAATATCCACCCACAGTTCATTCACAGCAGTGCTTCTTAACCCATGGACTGTGGATCCCCACTTGTTCACTATTGGAAGTCCCGGACTCCAGCCACAGCAATTTCTACGACTTGATCCTCAAATACACTAATATACCAAAAAAAAGTATACATCAAGCAAATACCCTGGCTATTAACTGTTTTCTAGAATTCACACAAAAAATGACACACATCGAAATAGTATTTAATGAGTTGGCTGGAGCCAGTACCCTAGGCTCCAAAAATTTTATTTTGTGTTTTTTTTTTACTTCTGGTGCACCCTCCACTTTTTATTTTGTATATTTGTGCTTCAATTTAGGCCACAAATCCTCCATACTAATTGCTATGTCGTTCTCACACGAACCAAGCAAACTATGCCAACTTAATTTTTAACCTCCAATTTCACTTCGCCTCATATTTGGAGGGCTTCTTAACATTTCCAATTTTTCTTTTTATGTGTTTATTCTTTATTAATCTGCTGATATTATATAATTGTCTGAGCCCAAGGTTGTGCTTGGCGATGTGCAGGTTGGCCTGTTGCCCGTTGTCTGTGTACCAGGATACTTATTTTCCTATCTTCTAATGTGCGCAATAATTTGTGTATATATTGTGTGCGGCAATTTTGTGTCTATTCTGTGAACGAGTTGTTTTACGCGGGTCTATTCATGTTTGTCGGTGTATCACTTCCTGTCTGGCTACATGTCCCATTTAATTTCTTCATTTATTTTTAGAGCATGTTGGACTGCATTGTTCCTTGTTATGGAGTGTGCACAAACCGTGCTTCCATGTGTTCGTGTGTTTTTCTTTCTGTCTGAGTGTAACTGACACTGTTGTGGACCGTGGTATGCATGCGATTCTATTTCTGTATCAGTTGAAGCTTGCTGTCTGTCCGTGTATCTGTGTAACAATTTGCTTGTGTGTCAGCGTGCCTGCTCGTCTGCGTGTGTTAACAAGTGTGCCTGGCTATATGTGCTTGCCTTTGTGTTAATGCTCCTGGCTTTCCTGTTTGTTTTTCCGTGATTTCCTCCTATGTCTACCCATGCGCCTGTTTGTGTACGTGCTATGGGTGTTGTGAGGTCTCTCCGCCTGCTTTCTTCCCACTTGCTTCAGAACCCCCCACTGTTCTCCCATACCTTCTTTGTGTCCCGCCTCTGTATTAACATTCCTTATTAACACCCGCCGGGCAGGTAACTCATCAGTGTGGTTATGGCTCTCAGAGAGAGCTGTTATTGTGTAGGACGGTGTATCCCACAGCCATAACCAGCCCGTCGGGTAATACCTGGAATAAGGCAACACTTTTAGATTTTGTGAAGCGCCTTGAGGCAGAATGCTGAGCCTGGATGCGTTCTAACAGGCAGGTTATGCCTAGGGGAGAGCAGACTCGCTCAGTGACCCTCTACCACTCAGGCCGCTGATCTTGCTCCCTGCAGCGACCTTTTAAATGAGGATTATTAGTGTGACCTATGAAAGGGTTGTGAATACTTCAATATTGCTTAAAATATCGATCCCCACAGTATAGGTTAGGGCTCTATGCTATTCTTAAAATATAATACATACTGTCATCCAAGCGCAAGAGATTGCCGGCAATCCGTGAAACCGGTTTGAGAGCTGTGCACCCCTTCTCAAGCCCTGAACAGGGCCTGAAATACTGTGAAGCCGCTTTTGCAGAGGCCGCCGCACCCGCCCGAAGGGTGGGGGAGGCTCGAAGGCCGGCGCCATAACCCTCGTGGTGCCACCAGCGGGGGTAAACTGGTTCTGGGCGCTTCGATGCGCACAGGAACCAGCGGAAGCGGGGTGCGCACCAGCCACCCGACCGGAAGTGACCTGTTGACCTGAGCGCCCCCAAAGGGCGCCCAATGGTCAACCTGGCTTTGTTTGAACCCCCCAATCAGGGGGATTCACCTGAGACCTGCATGGAGGGCTCAAGAGGATTTAAGCGACGCCGCCCTCCCAGCAGAAGCACATCGCATTCGAGGAGCTGGGAGAACGGCGCGACAGCAACAACGACTGAAGAGGAAGAGAGGCGACGCGGCGAAGGACGAAGAAGAAGACGGCAAGGCTCCAGTTGAAGATCAAGGTCGTCATCACCGAGGATGCCTTACGGAGCGCGGCGCGCCGTGCCAGCTCCCCCGAAGCAGCAGCAGGTAAAAACCGCAGCAAGCTCAGAGCCCGGGATAAGCACACGCAGCTAGCTGTGCCCCCAGCTGACGGCCTGACGCAGACGCGGGAAACCAAGAAGCCACACACAAGTGCGCAGGGACTCACGACATGTCGGAAGGCCAGCCGGACGAGATGGCAGAGGTGCTGTTGAAGATCCGAGAGTTATCGGCCATCCACGGCGACGACTGGCTTCACCCCCACCTGGGCAAAGGGAAAGAGAACAGACCGGTAGAACAGGCGGACGAAGAGCCAGGGCCTTCCGCACCCAAGAAGTTGAAAAACACGCCGATGAAGAGAACATCGAAGAGGAACCCTCTGAGGAAAGTGCGGCAGAAACCCCTCCCGCCGAGACCAGAGGGCGGCGACCAGAGCGAGACCACCGACCAAAAGAAAAAGGGTGAGCATATTAGCAACATCGTAAGGGAATGTCTAAAATCGCTGGCGCCGGGGCTACTTAATGGCACAGGGCAGGGGGTACCAGGGCCTAGGGAGCAGCGCGCGGAGGAAGCGGCAGGTCTCACGTGGCATATGGTCGACCCGGGGTGGGCCCGTCAGACAAGAGTGCAGGAACAGGTAAGCTTGTCCACCCAGGGGGAACAAATCTCCCCACTACCCGGTTGGGGTTACGGCCCCGTTTCGGGAAGCCCGCCTCCGAGTGGGGTAGTCAACGATCATTACATCAGGCCATCCCCCGGTCCGGCGTCCCTGACTACGAAAGCCACCGGCTTGGCATGTCTCATCCCCCTAGCGGTGAAAGAGAGGATATGGCGCAAAGAATTCATTGACATATTCTCGCTGCTCGAAATACAACTAGAGGGACTTGATCTAACCACGTGCGACAGGAAGGAAGAGGACAGGAGAGAAAGGCGTGGGGCCAGAAAGGAGCGCAGTTTCGACAATTGGTTAGATGCCTTTAGAATCATGGCGTGCATTATAGTGGAAAGGTTCCCCCATTGCGCGGCTGACTTGTGGCTTTACGAGGCCAATATCCACCTTGCACAGAGGCAGTTCCCGGGGGATGCCTGGTTAGAATACGATAAAGGGTTTAGATTAAAAATGCAGAGGCACCCCGAAATGGAGTGGAATGAGGAGGATGTCTCGGGTTTCATCCACAAGATGCTCACAGCCAAAGATGTTAGGGCCTGGGCGGGAAAAGGCGACCAGCCCTTTCGGAGCTCCTACCAAAAGGGGAAGAGCGGTTCTTATCAAAGGCGGTCGAACGGGAGATTGTACTCCCCAACCGCAACCAAGGCGATCTGTTGGAGATACGAGGCGGGGGACTGCTCATGGGGCTCGTCTTGTAAGTTTCAACACGCATGCGCTAGCTGCGGGGGCAAGCACGCCACCGTTGCGTGCAAGGGTTCCAAGCACGAAGCGAAAAGAGAGAAGAGAGAAAAGAGCAAGAAGCGCTAGCCCCAACGCAGGGGAAAGGAGGGGACTGGTGGACATTTGTAGGCGCCAGCTGGCCAGATCCCCCATTGTTACGCAACAGCTGCGCAGATTAACAAACAAATACCCGAACAAAGCAGAGGCCAGATCACTGGTAGAGGGCTTCGAGCAAGGCTTTGTTATTCCATTCCAGGGCCCGCTCCCCTCGGCGGGAGCGAGTAACCTAAAGTCGGCAAGCCAACACCTCGAAGTGGTTAGCGCCAAGATAGAGAAAGAATTGAAACTGGGTAGAGTTGAGGGCCCCCTCCCAAAGGAATTGCATGAAGGCATAGTCATCTCCCCGCTAGGCGTGGTCCCCAAGAAGGAACAAGGTCAATTCAGGCTGATACACCACCTATCGTTTCCGGAAGATTCCTCCGTGAACGACGGTATCGACCCCGAAGCTTGCTCAGTGAGCTATGCGTCAGTCGACGACGCTATCGAGCTGGTTAAGGCGACAGGCAGAGGAGCCCTCATGGCGAAGGCCGATATTGAATCTGCGTTCCGACTATTGCCTGTCCACCCCTCCAGCTTCCATTTATTGGGTTTCCAATGGGGCGAGGACGTGTTTATTGACAAAGCCATGCCCATGGGATGCGCAATTTCATGCGCATACTTTGAGCAGTTCGCCACTTTCTTAGAATGGGCGCTGCATGACCGGCACCAGGAAGGTGGAAAGCTGCACTACCTAGACGACTTCCTGTTCACAGGCCCGGCAGGGTCCCCAGTGTGCGCAAGCTCATTGGCAGCCTTCGAGGAGCTATCTAGGTCCCTAGGGGTCCCCCTCGCAAAAGAGAAAACTACAGGCCCAACCACAAGTCTCACGTTCCTGGGCATAGAATTGGACTCTATAGCGGGAACGGCCAGACTGCCTCCCGACAAGGTGAAAGAATTTCGCGAGGAAGTATCGAAGCTACGGGGTCGGAGCAAGGCCACCCTGAGGGAAATCCAACGAGTGATAGGGAGACTTAACTTCGCGGCTCGGGTAATCCCGCCCGCCAGGGTATTCTCAAGACGCCTAACAGGGCTAACGGCCGGCGTCACCCACAAGCACCACCACATCAGGCTGAGCGCAGGCGTGAAACAGGACCTGCAGGTGTGGGACGAGTTCCTACAAGATTTCAACGGGGTGCTGATTTGGAGGGCAGGTTGGGTAACGGCCGAACAGATAGCTCTTTACACAGACGCGGCCGGAAGCATTGGCTTCGGCGCGGTCCTGGGAAACAGTTGGTGCGCCAGCCAGTGGCCGGATGAATGGCATGCGCAGGGGCTCACCAGGAACATCACGTTTCTTGAGCTGTTCCCGATCATTGTGGCTCTGACCATTTGGAGCGAGAAAATAAAAAACCTGAAACTCACGCTTTGGTCAGATAACATGGGAGTAGTACAGGCCATTAACAGAGGCGCAGCGAGATGCCCGGACATGCTGAGGCTAATGCGACGGTTAATTAAATTGCAGCTGGAAGGGAACCTGGAGCTGAAAGCACGCCACGTGCCAGGGGCAGAGAACTCAGCAGCAGACGCGCTCTCACGGGCCCAAATGAAACGTTTCAGAGAACTGGTGCCCGGGGCGGACAAGGAGATGAACCCCTTTCCATCGTCCCTTTGGGACCTGGGGGAGTAGACTTATCATGGCTAATAGGGCAATCACTTACCGCAGAGGCTAACAGAAGGTACAAGACATACGCGGGCACGGTAATGAGAGTGGGGGGCCTAAGATCGCTGGAAGACAGGGCAAAAACTCACACAGCAGTCGAGAAATTCGTGCAATGGGCATTCGAGTCGAGAAAAACGAGATCGTGGGCCCAGGCGCATTTATCCGCCATCGCCCATTTTGCCAGGCTTTACACAGGCGAGGACCCCACTACCTCGGCCTATCTAAAGACGGCCTTAAAAGGCTGGAGGAGGGTTGAAGGTAGGAAGAAGGACGACAGGCGTCCCATCGATTTTGCCAAACTGGGCCAGCTCCTTGGAGCCCTCACGGGCTTAATATCGGATAAATATGAGCTGCTGCTGTTTAGGGCGGCTTTCACGACGGCTTTCTTCGGAGCATTCCGTATCAGCGAACTGGTAGCCCCCAGCAAATCGGGCCCAGCGCAGCAATGCCTGCAGGCAAGAGACATTAAACCAATGGAGAGGGCAGTCGAATTAAGGCTGAGACAGTCCAAAACGGACAGGGCAAGGAGGGGGACGACGATACGTCTCCATTGCATCCCAGAGTCGGGGCTCTGTGCGGTATGCTGGTTATTTAAGTACATGGGGGCTCGACCAGCTGGTGAGGGCCCTCTCTTCATACATAAGGACGGGAGGAACCTGAGTAAGTTCCAGTTTACGGCCATAATGCGCCAAGGCTTGGGTAAAGCCGGGTATTGCGCGGCATCGTTTGCCTCTCACTCCTTCAGGATCGGCGCAGCGACCTCGGCAGCGCAGCATGGCATGCCAGAGGACAGGATCCAGGCAGTGGGCAAATGGCGCTCCAGGGCGTACAAGTCGTACATACGCCCTCACCTCATATAAAAAAAAAAATACAAAAAAAGAGAAAAGAGAGAGAAAGCCACGGGGGGAGGGAACGAGAGGGATTCGCCTTGGGATGTCGAACGGCAGGGTGACAGCACCCCCCTCCCTCTCCTAAATGCACACGGTGCGCAGATAAGCCACCTAACAGAATGCTTTCTCTCGACAGGGGGACGCCTGCAGCTGGTCTGGGTGGTGGGGCACTCATTTGTGTCCCGGATGGAGTCTTGGTGGCGGCAGGGGGGCCGCAGCATAAACAGGCCCAAAGCGACGTACATCCGGTGGATAGGGCAGCCAGGTATGAGATGGGAGCAGCTACTGCCGACGCTGGACGGCCTCATGGCAGATTCGGCCTGGTTGCCCGACGTCCTGATCATCCACCATGGGGGCAATGACCCGACCCGGCTAGGGCGAAAAGCAGTCGGGCAAGCCATCCAAAGGGATCTCACCAAGACAGCTGCGTGGCTGGGACCCACGACGGTAGTCTGGTCCGAAATGATCAGCAGGAAACATTGGAGAGGGGCCGATTCCAACAAGGCCGTCGACAACGCAAGAAGGAAACTAAATGTGGCAATGCACAAGTTTTGCCTCGCCAATGGCCTGGAATCAATTCGGCACGGCCTCATCCACCCGGGCCGCCCGGAGCTCTATGGGCAAGACGGGGTACACCTATCCGAGAAGGGGATGAAGGTGTTTTGGGATAACTTGTGGGGTGCAATGTCACTCGCAGGTTGCATATAAAAAAAATAAAAAAAAAAAAAATAAGGGAAAAAGATATGGTGAAAGGTGGGGAGCCGCGAACCAGGTGGAGGGGGGGGAGCCACAGTGAGACGTGGGCCTCCCTGCGGCGTGGCGGAAATCCTACACTGGTTGGCTAAGAAAACACACCGGTGGGCGGTGTGTAAGAGGATGGCCACTCACTTTTGAATGCCGCACGGCAGGGTGACGTGGCGGCATAAAGGAGGGGAGTAACAGGAGGAGACGGCACTCGCGGCCCAGACCCGGCCGGACGGCAGGGCGCAATTTGGTAGCGAGCTGGGGACCTAACTCCCGACTGGAAAGCTCCCCTCCGCAACACGCAAAGGGCGTGGTCAACCAACCACTGGAGCACCAATAGACTGGCAACAAACTGGTTTGGGTACAAGCCCCATTTTCGAACTAAGGAGGGCACAAAGAGACTGACACCCGCTATCACAAGAGGGTGTCATAATGTGTAATATGCCAATTATGATTGATAATTATGATTGATGAGTAATGTTCGCAAAATGGAAGATTGCTTGAAACCAGTTTGTGTTATTAATATGTCTTTGGTTATTAATAAACTGCGGCCAACAACGACCACTAATGATACCAGGTTTTGTTGGCTGACATTATTTCCCACCTTTGGCAACAGCAGAATGCGGGGCCGGTAAGTATGGAGACTGGGGTCTCCGCTGAATAGGCACATGCGAGGGTTATTGCAGAGGCCGCCGCACCCGCCCGAAGGGTGGGGGAGGCTCGAAGGCCGGCGCCATAACCCTCGTGGTGCCACCAGCGGGGGTAAACTGGTTCTGGGCGCTTCGATGCGCACAGGAACCAGCGGAAGCGGGGTGCGCACCAGCCACCCGACCGGAAGTGACCTGTTGACCTGAGCGCCCCCAAAGGGCGCCCAATGGTCAACCTGGCTTTGTTTGAACCCCCCAATCAGGGGGATTCACCTGAGACCTGCATGGAGGGCTCAAGAGGATTTAAGCGACGCCGCCCTCCCAGCAGAAGCACATCGCATTCGAGGAGCTGGGAGAACGGCGCGACAGCAACAACGACTGAAGCCCACCCACCCACACCTAAGGAACAGCAAAAGTCGCAGTGCTGGATAAGGGAAAGGGTGTTAGCGGAAATCCTACACTGGTTGGCTAAGAAAACACACGGGTGGGCGGTGTGTAAGAGGATGGCCACTCACTTTTGAATGCCGCATGGCAGGGTGACGTGGCGGCATAAAGGAGGGGAGTAACAGGAGGAGACGGCACTCGCGGCCCAGACCCGGCCGGACGGCAGGGCGCAATTTGGTAGCGAGCTGGGGACCTAACTCCCGACTGGAAAGCTCCCCTCCGCAACACGCAAAAGGCGTGGTCAACCAACCACTGGAGCACCAATAGACTGGCAACAAACTGGTTTGGGTACAAGCCCCATTTTCGAACTAAGGAGGGCACAAAGAGACTGACACCCGCTATCACAAGAGGGTGTCATAATGTGTAATATGCCAATTATGATTGATAATTATGATTGATGAGTAATGTTCGCAAAATGGAAGATTGCTTGAAACCAGTTTGTGTTATTAATATGTCTTTGGTTATTAATAAACTGCGGCCAACAACGACCACTAATGATACCAGGTTTTGTTGGCTGACATTATTTCCCACCTTTGGCAACAGCAGAATGCGGGGCCGGTAAGTATGGAGACTGGGGTCTCCGCTGAATAGGCACATGCGAGGGTTATGGAGCCCAGAGAGGCTCGTGGGGGCATTTCTTTGTGTTCTCGTTTGCCTCCACTTCTTCCTCTCCCTCTGCGTTTCTCCTCTGGCAGGTCACAGCTCCCTGGCAGGCAGCAACTCTTTAATGCCGGTGCGAGCAGCCGGTAGCAGCGGTACTCACCTGAGGTGAGGCTCTTTCTGATGGAGTTAGTTACTTACCAGAGAGTTAAAAATAAGACTGCAACACGGGGCAGCGAAGGTAGAAGGATGCCAGGCTTTCCGTACCTACGGACAAATTATATTTTGCGGTTTGGGCGCTCCCATTCACAACATAACAATACCGTCTATATAAGCCATTTCTTGCAAGTTAGCATGCTTTTGCGTCCATGTATGGTCGTGTCATAAGGCAGCTGCCTACAATAGCCTTATTATACCACTGCCCCTGCTGCTTGTTCGAGTCTCTACAGAGTCTGTCAGCGGACTCATCCGAGTGCAAACCCATCACGGCCCCATTTGTTGTAAATACAAGCCCACGGCCGGATTTCGCCTCCACTTCCTTCTATGTGTTTTATACCAGCATCACAAGTCCTGTGTTCAGGAGCGAAGCTATTAATGTGCTGCCGGTTCAGTGGCACCGGGGCCGAGACTGTCCTTTTTTTTGCACCAGTGTCCCACTAGTTTGTGTTTTTACCCACGCCTTTGACCCTGCACCCACTCCCCCCCACACGTCCCGTACTTTTTAATGCACTTCGACCTTTGATTACATGGTAGGCGCATCCTTCGTCACATGGCTTCTCAGCGCTAGCACATCCCGCTGGTCTGCTCTCCCACGAAGCAGGCGCATCACTGCGTGTTCATCAATCCCCGGAGGCGGTGCTTGTGAGAGCCGGGATGAGCTGGAAACAACTCACACCTGCAGTGTGAGAGACAGTGTGTATGAGAGACAGCAGTGCGTGTAAGAAAGACAGCAGTGTGTGAGAAACAGCAGTGTGTGTGAGAGAGACAGCAGTGGGTGTGTTCAAGGCAGAGTCAGCAGTGTGAGAGAGACAGCAGTGTGAGACCTTTTATTTATGTTTTGGTTTTTGAAACATAAATAAAACGAATTTTTTGCAATGTCAATAACACAAACTTGCGTAAATACGTGACCTATTGCATTGAAAATGCAATAGGTCTCGCATTTGCGAGAGATTAAGCTATTGCCATTGTAAATGACAATGCCATTTATTTATCTGTTTTCAAAACCAACACATAAATAAAAAGTTTGTCATTTACAATGCCAATAGCTCAAACTTTTGCAAAGGGGAAACCGTTGCATTGTAAATGCTTGTTTATTCATACGTCCATGGCGATGCATTATCGTGCAATTGTATCAAAATAATAACATTCAGTTTATAAAAAAATACTTGTGTTACTGAATGAAAAAGCCCAGCAAATGAGTAAAACACTTAAAGTGTGGCAGGAGGAAAGGCTGTGGATGAGATGGTTCTCACACATATGCTTAAAATGTGTCAGCTTGTATTTAAAAAGAAGTTATTTAAAGTAGTCCATTAGTAAATCAAAGTGGTTTCAGCCATGCGTACAAACAAGGGTAAAATAAATGTGCATTGGTTTGTTTTTTCAACTTATTTCGAAGCTCGCCTGCCACCACTTTCTGCAATTAAAACACCTCGTTTTTAATATTTGTTAAAAAATTTAAAAAAAAGGAGCTGTGTTTTACACACGTGCCTTTCCCTGTGTCATTCTTGACCGATCACCACAATGATACAAAGATTGTAGGCAAACACGGTCAGGACACATAATATAGTCAAGTCAAATCAAGTCAAAGATAGCTTTATTCGATTTCGTTTTAAAATCATAAAAGCACATTAAAATACACTGAATAGGGAAAAGAAATGTACAATCCATTAGTACAGTGCAGTATAAAATGCAGATATCTTTAAAATTCAGTGCATTGTTGATCTGCATCTAATAACACTGTTTAAAAACATAGGTACTAGCAGCATTGACATTTCATCTTGTAACATTGGGAGTTTCAGTAGGGCAGGTCTACACTGCCTCAGTATAAGCTTTGATGGGCATGGCAGGGGGTGGGTGGTGGTTTAGGTTTTACTCTGGTCTCTCATTACCGTTTAATTGTCACTGAGTTTGAACAACAGCTAATGCTGCGTGTAAAGAAAACAAACTGACAGGCCTTGTTGTCTTGGGATATCTTTATGAACTGCCTCCGGGTCTGGGAGTGCTACAGCCCCTGCCACCACCCTACTTCTAGTGCCCCTGATGCTGGAGCTAGCCTACAATATTGACAATGTCGTATGAGTAAATTATTCAAATGTGAGTTTTTTTCTAGGATGACCCTTCTAAACAAGAATACAACCCTTGCTTGCCTTTCATCTCTGACAAGCCTACCTTTATCATCATTCCCTCTTGGAGGGGGGAGTCCGTGTCTGAGCCGAACCGTCATCACTTGAGTCAGGGCCGGTTCAATTTGTGCTTCTAGAGTACCGAGGATGAGACTTTTGCTGATCTTTTGGTTGAGCTTTCAGGGTTTTCAATTTCCTTATCAGAGATATAGGAAGCTATGAAATTCCAAGCTTAAAAACATAGCTTAAAATCATGGTATTCACAGATAGAACTGATTTATTTTACTTGACAATCTTTTTTAATTTCATCCAGCAAGGAAGGGTGTTATGTTTTTCGCAAACACTTGATGCTACAGAAATGCTAACCCAAGTGCACACATAAACCATGTATGTATGTATGTATTTGTATATGTATTTTTTAGACTAAAAAATGGTGCACCTGAGGTGCTTTTCGTGGACCAAATACTTGAATTATTTTCATCCCATAACAAGTGCCCTAAACTTAGAAAATAATTGAAAACAACATGTGATACCACACATATTCATCCTTAGCGCCTGCAGCATCAATATTCACGAGGATCCGTTTCAGTGCAGTCTCTTCTGTTGGGAAGTGAGCACATACGAATCATGACAGCTCCTCGGCCCAATTAGCTATTCCTGCAGCTCAGCTTTCAGGGCTGTGTTTTCCAAACTGCTTCTGACGTGGTTCCTCTAAGTTCGGTGCCCTTGCCGTTACAGTATTGCTGGTTTTGTAGCCAGATTTCTTCCACCATTGAAATCACTGTTTCCTGTTATACTGCTGGCAACTGAGTATCTAAACTTTGTGTCCACTGAGTCCCAACAGAAGATCTGTGGGTGATTTTTACTCATACAACACAACCTTTTACTAGGCGTTACCATCAGAGAGACTTAACCACTACACTTCCCTGTCACATCTCTGGGCCACAATAAGGAACGTTTGGACCTACATGAGAAAACGTGTTCTTTGGTTGTCCAGGTCCTGCAAGCTTGACTACCAGCAACAATACCAACTAGTTCTATTATACTTGTCATTGCACAACTGGTTTTATAGCCCTATTAGTGAGTAGGTCCAAGTTGTTCAATAAGAAACCCTATGGAAGATCCAGTTGTCTCCAAAATCCCAACCTTAGCAGGGTTCCCCTGTCCACACAGAGTCGCTGAGCAGGTGGGCCTCTTAAGGACAGCCACTCATTGAGTGGAAAACATTTACCAGACAAGTTCTAGCGCCAACTCCCACCGCTCACAACCACCTCAGAATCATTTTATGATTATGCAACAATTCGCCTTACTGAGTCTCCACATTTAAGGTGGTTCTACATATCTCCACTGATGCTGTATTGTTTTTGTAATTTTTTTGAGAACCTGGGATGGTGTTGCTGATGAGAGACCACCTTGTAGTATGGTTTCTGAGGGGCCAACTTCACAAGCTAACTGTTTCCAAGAATCTTCTCCAGCCGTATTGCTGCTGCAACATGCTCTACTTGTGAATTGAGCATACTGTGCCATAAATACTATTAGTCTACTTCCAGTGAGATGTCCACTGGTGCAGCAGAAGGCAACTTTTAGCTTAGAGAGCTTTGGATAGCAGTAGTACCTGCTTGAAGCATTTGTGTGCCTTGTGCGGAGAACAGTGGGTCTATGGTTTACTTTTTACTATGTGTACTAGGTGAGCTTTTAAGCATTTGCCTAGCCTGGCAGACAATACCAGAGATCAAACAATATAAAACTCAACTTGCAATGGTTTATTAACAAACCAATAGTTTATCAGACATTTAGGAGGAAATGGGTACCTTTCTTGAGTTATTTTGTAATCTGGCTCCTACTTTCAGCAAGCGATCCATGAGGACCAAAGATCTCCTGAAGTTATGTTTAAACTGTTTGTCCAGAGTATCTTCTGAAGAAGATTAAACTTAATTGGCAATGATATACTTGCTGTCAAGGTTGGAGTTGATGAAGTCATACTTGAGTGTGCCTGTCAGGCTTGCCTGAAGACTTGCTTTCAATTTTGGGGTTCACCAAATCATTTGACTGTGTCTTGGACCTCTTCTCTGATGTCCTTATTTGTATGCACCGAACTCTCAATGGTAGCTGCGGATGAGGAGTCAAAGTTTCCCTCAGGGAGGAATTGCAGATATAGGTAAGTGAACATTACTTGTAACTCAAAGTGCACTCAGTAATGTCAATAAATCAATGTCAAGTCAAATACTTATTTTTGTATGAAAAAGAAATATCTATTTCTAACTCTACGCATTCAAAGATGTATACGTCATTTGTAAGCAACAACACAATCCCCTGGAGGTCGCGGCTCTAGCATTTATCTTGCAAATCCCTGTCCTACCCTCTTTCTTGCAGTGTGGTTGAGGTTATTCTCAATTCACTGGTGGCCATATCTAGGGAATGTTCACTATTAGCCTTTACTCAAGAGTACCCTTTGACTCCTAGGAAATAGTCTAGTGTCTATGGTGCTGGAGGTGGTGCTAGTGAGCCCACGGCAAGATGGCTGCACTGTAGTGCAGCTCTACCAGCCAAGAGTTCACAATCCATTAAATATCCTGCAATCTGTCGAAGCTGAATAATGCAAATATTATGAATCCATTGGAGATGAGGGTTGGCAGTTGAGGGGAATGAAATTAAACAAAAAATTGCTGCAGGGGCTGCAGGTTTGTGAGGGAAGAGCGGACCCCCCTGAGGCTCAGGGTCTGGCCCTGAAGACAAAGTGTCATAGTCACACAACTATTGGAAAACTGGTCACCACAGCACAACAATGGCCATGACGGCTGGGACATAAGAGGCGGTTAGCGCAGTAAAGGACGTATAGCCCACACCCCTGAATAGATTGTGGTAAAGGCCAGAGGCTGGTGGAGGCGGGAAAAGGAATGTGTGGTGAAAGAAATCGTGTTGATACAAGGTTGTGGTAGCGACCTCATTGTTAGGGTAGTCGTTGTTGTGGAACTTGGTGTTCCAACATACAACCGGTGGCATGGCACTGAGTGGATCGTGCTGTGCGGCCTAGGCCTGAGTGGCGGGCAGAAGCATGGCCTGCCTCGACTAAGCCCCCCTGATCTGCCCCAAATATAGCCTGTGCGACAGGCGCACTTGTGCAGGCTGTGGTGGTGCCCTGCGTAATGCGAAAGGACCGGCAGGACTGGGCAGCGGCCCTGCTGGTTAATGTATCAATCAAGGCAGTTGTGGGAAGATTACCGGAGACTGCCGAGCGGGGGCGTGCTGACACCCCCCTTCCTTCCTGGGTGCAGGTAGGCACTGAATTGTGATGGCAGGGGCCATGTGCCCTGAAGATCAGCTGCTACGTGAAGTGTGGGGCTGCTGGCGGTTCCTTGGGTCCTCCTTGGCTGCCGGGATCCACCTAAGCCAATGATGCGTAGAGCCTGGGGCCGGGGACTGGATGACGAATGCTGGCTGCGCCTAGCAGACCCGGGCGAGAGTGGCGGTTGTTCTCGCAGCTGAAGGAGCAGGAGGTATGCTATGCCATGAGAAACTGTCCTGACCCATAGAGTAAATATCGTGGGCCCGCTGGGCTGCTGTATTAGCTAGGAGTACTCTTGGGAAGACGCCCTACACAGCATTTGGGGGAAAAACAAAATAAAAAGGAGTAATAACGAATAAATACAAAATAGGCATAGTATAAAACAAGAGGCATTGGCATAGAAATTGTGAGGAACCTCATAAAGATCCTGTAGGGAGTGGTACCCTCCACGTTAAGTATGACAAAGGGCTGGAGATTGTTATATGATTCTAGCCACCTATCATTGGAAGGGAACGCGAGCCATGCTGCTTTACCCTGCTTCTTTGCCCTGCTGCTCACTATTCGGTGAGCTAGCTTAGTGGTTGGAGACCCCTGTTGATGGTGCTTGGGGTGGGAGAGCTCCGTTTGAGCTGAACTCTCGGCCTCAAGTAATAATGGTGACACTCCTGGCCCCCATGGGGAAAACAAACAAAGCTCAATCTAAGCTCCTATTGGAATCTAGGAAAAGCATGAGAAACTCACCAGAAGTGGAGGCAGAGCCAGACATGAACAATTCTAGTCAGAGTGCCGGAATGCCGGGAAGCACCCTTCTAGCAATGTAGCAAAGCCTACAATCCATTGATGGAAAAATAGACTATCTAAATCTATGCACCTATCCACTAAGCTGGAGCAACACCCAACCAGGCTCACAGAAGCAGAGCAACGAATCTCCAACACAGAGGACACTGTCCAGACGCTAAAGGGCAAAAGTTTGAACATGGAAAAGTGCTTGTGTTCATCAACGCCAACAATGAAGATTTAGAAGCCAGAGAAATAACCTATGCAGAGCTGGAATCCCGGAAATGACGTACACGGGAATTATGGAACTGTTTGTGGAAAACATGCATTTTGAAATCTTTGGGTCTGCAGCTAAATCCGGTATCCTGGAGGTCAAAAGAGCGCTTCGATCCTTGGCTCCACACCCTCTGCTGATAGCCTCGCCATAGCCAATCATTGCTAGACTACTCAATTAAGGGACTGCGACACAGTCTTGAGCATCACTTTGCCCACCTTCTTCGCTCCCCTATCCCTCTAAGGAAGAGGAGCGTCTCTCCTGACTGGACCCAAAATGAGCATTGTTGTTCTATCTTGACCGCACAAAAGTGTTCCGGGTGGATTGTTGTAAATAAAACAGCGATAATGTTAAGCATTAGCTAAAGACATGATATCATGATCCACATGTTGCGTTTTCCCGCTCAAACTCTCGTAATGGTCCGACTCCATCTTGTTTTCATGTCCTCCATTTTGAATGCTGCATATTGCCATGTGCCTGCCATGTGATGAGTCCTACCTCTGCCCCAGTCGCCCTTAAAATCTGCCCAACAACAGGCTATAAATAAACCCCTTTGTGCGTCTAGCGCATGCTCAGTAAGAGTCGCATCTGTCTTTGATGAGCATAGATAGGAATGTGATTTTCACGGGTCTCAAGAACTGTTAACTCCACCCATGTATTGATCATGTTCAGAAATGTCCATATATGGTCGTAAATCATGCTCTGAGTTGTATCCCCCTACTTATGAACCCCTTCTTTGTGTATATAAGGGGGCTATGTGCTTGAGTTCTTTGTGCTACCCTGTACAATGCTGTAGAGTGTTGTGTAGGTTGTAGGACCACCTTTAAAGGTTTATTAAACTATGTTTTTGTATTTTCAGTTTCCGTGCCAATTTCTTTCTATAGTCTGAGGACTTCGTGCACAGAAGGGCGAACCCTTTGCACTAAAGGCCCTTGCTGAGGCCTGTACTTATCAATTGGCGCCCGACACGTGGGGATCATCAGCGACTCGGATGCTTGAAGGATTGGTCGTGACGAAGGATTGGAACCTTGCCGGGGACGTGATCACTGCCAGCGGCGTCTTTAGTCCTGGCATCCCGAGGTTTTCTTCCTTCCCTTCCGATCTGACCATCTGGGTGGGGCAGGTCCTCGACTGAGACCTCTTCTGTCGGTTTGCCGTGCAGTGGCCGTTTGGGCGAATTTGGAACTTGGCAGTTGGAATCTGGACGCTCTGGATTGGTAAGAACCGTTGTACGGTACTTGCTGCAAGCTTTTGGAAGCCTGGATTGGAAAGGCAGTTTTAGGATATGCTTGCTGCGGTTATTTGGTTTTGTGGGACTAGTCATATTTGGTTTTGGATTTAGGTTATATGCGTTGCAACACATATAGTAGTAGTAGTAAATCTTTATTCGGTTTTAATTTACATGGAAAACCACAAAAGCATTTGCACAGTAAATTACATCATTTAAAATTCATTTTAACAAAACTAGTACAGATTTAATATAAATTCATTTAAAATTGGTACCCTTGTCATTTGGTCCAAATAATCAAACAATATTATATTTAAAGATTTACTCTATGTTTAAAAATACATTTTAGAAAAGTGCTCACAGTTTTACATATTTGTTCAGAGCTTAAGAATTGCAGCCACAGCATGGCAGGACGACATTTTCTAAGACCTAAAGTTCTCAACAGGGGAATTAACCATAGCTTACGATGTACAAAATAGTACTTGCAAAACAGTACGGTGTGAATCGTTGACTGTTCAGATGTTTCATCACACGGGCATACCGTTAAGCTTTCTTCCCAACTGTTTCTATTAGGAAAGGCTACAACCCTGTGGAAAATGTTCAGCCTGAATCTTGCTAGTAAGAAGCGCTCAAAGTGTGAATCAACATAAGTTAAATAGGGTTCCATTTCTAATGTGGTCATAACTGCCAAGGAGTGTTGTACTGATGGTTTCTTAATCTCTTGGCTGATACGTAACTCTTCAATGTGACTCAACGCCCTTGTTTTTAACTCTTTCTTCGGGATTTCAGCAATTGTTGCAGGGTTGGAGTAGTACTCAGCCATCCCTAAATCAGTAAGAAGATTTTTTACGTATCTTAGCCATTCTATTTTTTCGACGTGGTCCAATGTCATACAGTCTGCAACAATCTCTTTGGTAAATGTATTTTTTGTTGACGTCCAAATACGGCGCCAGAGAAGCATAGGTTCAATCTTTGCCAAGTCCTCAATGTGGGGCATTCCCAGCTCTGCATGACAAGCAAAAGTAGATACTCGTTTTGGGACGGCCAATAGAAATCTCATGAAGGTATTCTTCGCTACCTGCAAGGCTTTTGTATTTTTATGTCCCCACAGGCCTGCCCCGTATAGTGCGATGGAATGGCATTTAGCTTTATAAATGTGGAGTAGTTCAACTGGTGGCCTTTTCCCTAATTTCTGGGCACATTTTATAAGTGCCGCAATAGATCGCAGAAGTTGATGTTTACGGGCTTCTATGGCCGCTTTCCAGTTAAGCTTCTCATCCATCATAATCCCTAAATAGGGGTATTGGGTAGTTGATTCTAGTTTTTCATTGTCAAGGAAGATACTCTTTCCATATTTCTTTGTTTGGCCTGCCACCATAACATATGTTTTTTTTACCTTTATGTGAAGATCTAGATTACTCATAAATATTGCGTACCTGTTCAGGGCTTTTTGTAGCTCTCGTGGGGTGCGTGCTAAAATCACCGCATCATCTGCGTATAGGAGCGCGGGCACCAGGCGGTCTTTCATAAGGGGCAGATCCAGGCCCCCCATCAACATCTCTACCTCAAGACCATTGGTATAGAGGGAGAAGAGAAAGGGGGCCAGGACACATCCCTGCCTGACGCCGCGCTCCACTGTAAAGGGCTCTGACAGTTCACCCAGTACT
This sequence comes from Lissotriton vulgaris, assembly GCF_964263255.1. Lineage (NCBI taxonomy): Eukaryota > Metazoa > Chordata > Amphibia > Caudata > Salamandridae > Lissotriton > Lissotriton vulgaris. The sequence goes on along the minus strand of NC_141685.1, from coordinate 2,009,518,965 downwards.
CCAAAACGTACCTTGGAGGAGGCGTTGGAATATAGTTCTCTAAGAAAGGTTACAAGAACTGTATCTATTCCCATATCGATCAGAACTGACCATAGTTTTGCGTGGGAGACGCAGTCAAAAGCTGCGGAAAGGTCGACATATACCATATACAGCTTTTCCCGCTTAGCCGACACATACTTTCCCATCATCAGGGCCATGTTCAGGGCTTGTTCCGGTGTTCCGAAGCCCTCTCGGAAACCATACTGGATATCCGAGATGGTCCCCGTATCGTCCGCCCACTCCTGTAAGCGCTGGAGAACCACTCTGCCCAGTACTTTCCCCAGCGAGTCCAGGAGTGAGATCGGGCGATAACAGGACACCTCCTCTCTATTTCCCTTCTTGAATATGGTTACCAAAATTGATTGGGTCCAAGATGTGAGCAGTCCACACTTCATTGTAGCATCAAACACCTTTTTTATGATTGGGGCCCACAGATCTAATTTGAATTTGAAGAAATCGACTGGTACCCCGTCCGGGCCAGGGTTTTTTCGACCTTTACTTGCTTCAACTGCGTTTATTACCTAATAAAGTTCTACTTCCAGTGGGATTGGAAATGGTTTACCCTGATTTACCATATTGTTTCCTTCTGTTAAAACTACTTCTGGAGGTTTACCAAAGATTTTTGAAAAATGGTTTACCTAGGTTGGTCCCTCAATAGCGACTTCTACTTTTGGCTGGTTGTTTGTATCCGTCAGAAAGGGTGCTTTCACCACCTTCCAGAATAATTCGCTGTTTCTATTTGGTGAGCTCTCATGGAGTTGGTTCCATAAGGCTTTCTTTAATTCCTCTTTTCTCACTTTGCATGCCAACCTGTATGCTTTTCTCAGGGTCCTAACCTCCTCTTGGTCTCTAATAGTTTTTGTTAGCGCTCTTTTTAGAGTTTTATGGGCTGCTGAGCAGTCGTGGTTGAACCATCCTTTTTTCACTGCCATGTTCCCTTTTTGCTTCATTGTCGGGCATTCATTTACCTTATCTAAAATCATCTTAAAATGGGCTAGCCCTTCCTCTTCTCTTGCGTCAGTGTCTAAACACTTTAATATTGCTGGGTACGCTGCAGTTACTACCTTATTTGTTAGTTCATCAGGGTCTATCTTCCCCCATCCAAGAGTATAACCATTTGTTTTTTTTAGGTGTATGTTGTTCTGGGCGAGTGTGGTCATTAAGATAGGCCCTGATCTATGATTAGGTCAAAGGCTAAAGCAGCGTGGTCACTTACTGTATTTATCATCACTCTAAAATTCTTGGTCTCGGGGGCGTGGCCAAGATGGCGGCAGAGTGAGACTTCTTTCTCGGTCCCTCCGCCGCCGGTTCCCTTATCGCTTTGTGGCAGCCTTGCAGGGGGTCCTGCTCGCACCCGGAGGCGGACACGGGCCATCAGGACACTGCCCGGCAGGCTCCGGTGAAGTCTCCAGCCCCTGGTCCCGGGGAGACGGGTGCGGTGCCTTGCAGCAGTGAGACCGGGAACTGAGCCCAGAGCGTGTGGTTCTCGTCGCTGGCGGACGATCACTGTGGGCCCCGGCGCGGAGGCCTAGCTTGGTGGCGTTTCGCGCCGGGCGCCATTGCTGTCGCACCCCTCGCGGCGGAGGGCCGTGCACAGGAGGACTTGGAGGTGTGCAGCCTCAGCACACAGCAGAAGGTGCCCAGCTGTGCGAGGACGATAGCAGCAGAAACGGCTCCCGCGCTGCCCCTGGTGCCGCCAACGACTGCCTGCGCCGGAGCCGGACCTGGTGGGCTCCGCAGCTCGCCGCCTGTCAAGGGGGCCTTCTAGGGGCGCTGAATCAAGGAGCGGTGAGGCTGTGGACCGGCTGGGGGTGCTCCGGGGCGCTCTCGGCCCGGCCTGTATTGCTCTGGGCGACCTACCACGCGGCGACATCGTGCCCCCCTCCCCCCCTCGCCCAGGCCTGCAGCGATGAGAGCACAGAGGCGACGAGAACAGGCAGGAGACCGGAGGTGGCGGTGCCGCCCCCCCCCTGGGCCTGTGCTGGGGCCTACTACGATGCCACCCCCCCCGGATCTAGGCCTTGCTGACCGGCCCTCACGACCACTGAGGAACCCACCCGGAGGAGCCTGGCCGGGGGCCTGCAACGGTGAGCGCTTGCCTCGGTGGGAGCGACGCGGCCGATCAACCGTGCCTTGTGGACGCCCTGTGGTGCGTGGGCAGTAGGAGGGCACACCGTACGTGACCTGTGAACACAGCCCTCTTGGCTCCGAAGTCGGCGGGGGTGCTCCGCCCTGGTGTGCGGGGGAACAGCGACATCATGGTGGCCAACAGGACGAAGAAGGAGAAGGAGAAGGCGTTGAAGGAGGGCACACAGAAAAGCTCGCCGCTGCGAGCTCCGGCGGCGACGGACAAGGCCCTGGCGCCGGACGAGGGCGAAGCTCCGGCCACCAAAGCTTTCATGCGGGAGCTCTTTACGGCAATAAAGGAGGACATCCAGGAACTGCGGTCACAATTGGCCTCGGATCTCAGGGAGGTGAGGAGAGACGTTGACGCCATTGGTGATAGAGTGGCGACCCTCGAGGACCACGACTTGGAGACAGCCGGAGACATACACCGGCTCCAGCAGGATGTCCTCCGCCTTACTGAGCAGAATCTCGATCTGCAGACCCACGCTGAGGACTTGGAGAACAGATCCCGGCGCAATAACATTCGTATTCGCGCGGTCCCATGGAAGGGTGAAGGGTGAGGGATCGGACTTGCGAGACTACGTCGATGGCCTCTTCCGCCACATCTTGCAGGACGAAGATCTCCGCGAGATTCAGCTAGATAGAGTCCACAGGGTCGGCCTGCCATGTGGAGCCAACGCACCCCCGCCCCCAGATATCCTGGTGTGTGTCCACGACTTTCAGCTCAAGGAAAGGATCCTGAAAAAAGCTCGTGAGCACAACCCAATCGTGTTCCGTGACCATCGCCCGGTGCTCTACCAGGACTTGGCGGCCTCCACCTTGGCCAAACGGAGAGGCTTCCGTCCAGTCACTACCTTCATGAGAGAACAGGGTGTCCTCTACTCCTGGGGTCACCCTTTCCGACTGGTCTTTCGATGGAAGGGGAAGCTGGTCCAGGTGCGTTCTGTAGAGGTAGCCCGCGAGCTGTTGGGAATGGAGAGCGCGAACCCTGATGCTGAGTCCTCCTCCCCTCCTCCGAGGACTCGTCGTCGCTCCACGGAATGGCATACCGTGGGCAAGCCATCGAAGCCTTCGGGTCCGGATTTGTCCGTCAGTCTGCTGGAAAGAGATGCGGCGGTGGCGTCAGTGGCAAAGGTGACGGAGACGCTCGAGGGGACCTGAGCGATATGACCGGACACTTCCCCTCTGCAAGTTAACGGCTGGCGGTGGAGGGACCGGTACATAGGACTCTGATGGGTAATGTACTGTCACGTTCCCCGTGTATGTTGTCCTGTATCAGGATATGGGTGGCTGGTGGGGTTAAGTCCATGCCCACAGCCCTTGGGACTTACCTGACGAACTCTTGTTTCCTCCTGATGTCTTTTACATGGGAGGGCTTTGTCAGACTGTTGTTGTTGTGGGTTTTGTTTGAGGGGGGGTCCAGGTGGGGTGGGGTTCGGGGGATGGGTTGGGGAAGGGGGGGGCACTCCGCATCGGCCGCTGGACCCTGTTAGCGAGGTCCCTATCTTACCCTCACGATGGGGAAGGATCTGAAAATTGTTAGTTTGAATGTTCGAGGCCTCAACAGCCCTGTCAAGCGTGCAGCGATCTCATCACTGCTGGAGGGAGCGGAGGGTGACATTTGTCTCCTGCAGGAGACGCATCTCCTTGCCAAGGACACTAAAAGAATGAGAGACAGGCGCTTTCCCACCCAGTTATGGTCTTCCTGTGGCACAAAGAGGCAGGGGGTGGCGATATTGATCAGCGCGAAGGCGCATTGTAAAGTGTTGTCCCAGGTAGTGGAAATCAAGGGTAGATTTCTAGCGGTCAGGATTCAATGGGGCGACTCTCACTTCACTGTAGGCTCCCTCTACGCCCCCAATGTGCAGCAAGAACCCTTTTTAACCTCAGCACTTGCAGATGTGCTGGCCTCCCCTGATCCCTGGGTATTGGTGGGAGGTGATCTGAACATGGTGAGGGACCCGGCCCTTGACAGGTCTGAAGCGCGCTCCCACCCGACCGGCGCCGTCTCCAAGGGGGGCCTGCTCTGGCTACAGGAGGGGGGACTTCATGATGTGTGGCGCTCCCTGCACCCCTTAGAGCGCGATTAAACCTACTACTCGGCAGCGCATAAGACCTACGCGCGCTTAGATCACTTTCTTGCCTCCACCTCCCTGCTTCCCCAGCTTTCCTCTGCGGAGATTGTGCCGCGCTCCCTATCTGACCACGCGCTCATTTCTGTGATAATGTCCGGGGGGTGCGGCGGACAGGCCCGCGGGGGTTGGCGCCTACGCGATTCTCTTCTTAACTCCACCTCCGTAGTGGACTGCTTACAGGACACAATCATGCAATACCTTGCCACCAACGATGTCGACGGCATGCCCCTTAGCTCAGTCTGGGAAGCGCTTAAGCTGGTCGTGCGGGGCGACTGTACCGCGATCTCGGCCTCCCTGGCGAAGCTGCGCAGGGAAAAGCGCGAAGAGCTTGAGCGCGATGTGCGCGGGCTAGAGGCAATACATAAGCGGACCGGGGCACAGCGGGTTTGGAGGGAGCTGGAAACAAAGAGGCGCATGTTGAAGCACTTAGACCTGGATAGGGCTGAGTACGCGCTCTTACGCTTACGCCACAAATTTTATCTTAGCGGCGATAAAGGGGGCAAGATGCTAGCGCATCATTTGAGGTCCCGGACACAACAGGCAGCGGTCTCGGTTATCAGGGACGAGCACGCGGCAGAACAGGCGGCCGACGCGCGCATCGTGGATAGCTTTCAACACTTCTATCGCGCGCTTTATACGTGCGACCCCCCTGACCCCGATCGGGTCCAGGCCTACCTGGCGACTTGCGACATTACACCCCTCTCCCAGAGCTCGGCAACGTCGCTTGACGCGGAGATACGCATCGAAGAGGTTATCTCAGCAATAGCGCGCTTGAAGGTTGCTAAATCACCGGGCTCAGATGGCTTTTCAGCCTCCTTCTATAAGAAGAACTGTGGTGTCCTGGCCCCCTTCCTGACACGTCTCTTTAACTCCTTCAGGGATTCGGGGAACGTGACTCCGTCCATGGCCGAGGCGGTGGTTACTGTCATCCACAAAGCGGGCAAGGATGCCAAGGAGTGCGGCTCGTACCGTCCCATCTCGCTTCTTAACATAGACATGAAATTGTTCTCTGGCATCCTAGCAGCCCGCCTTAGCCGGTTTATGGACGGCATCATTGAACCTGACCAGGTGGGCTTCGTACCGACGCGACAGGGTGGCGAGAACACCAAGAGGCTTCTCCACCTGATGGACTCAGTGCATCGGTCACGTACGCAGGCGTGCTTCCTTTCCATAGATGCCGAGAAGGCATTCAACCAGGTCGATTGGTCGTATATGTTCGCGGTCCTGAGGAAGTTCGGACTGGGGGACACCTTTGTCAACTGGGTCCGCTGCCTCTATGCTTCCCCCCGGGCCACGGTCAGAGTGAATGGTTGCAGGTCTGCATATTTTCTGATCACACGCGGGACACGGCAGGGTTGCCCTCTCTCGTCCCTGCTATTTGCGCTCTACATGGAGCCGTTCGCACAACGTCTTCGGGACAATGCAGCTGTGCAGGGGATCCGCTTCGGTGCGGAGGAGCACAAAGTGAGCCTCTACGCTGACGACGTCATTCTGTCCCTCACTCATCCGCGCTCCTCTCTGAGACATCTTTCCCGAAGCTGGAGGAGTTCGGAACGGTGGCTGGCTTCAAAGTCAACTATTCGAAATCCCAAATCCTGAATCTCTCGGTGCCGGAAGGGGAGGTCCGGGATCTCCGGAAGGACTTCGCATTTCAGTGGGTTCAGACGGACATTCCGTACTTGGGGATCCAGTTGGCAGCCACGATTACCCAAACAGTTGCCCTCAACTACGGGCTCCTCCTGGACGAAACGGCCAAGTCTGTCTCGGACTGGTCCCGGCTGCAGCTGGCCTGGTTTGGCCGCCTGGCTGCGATAAAGATGACGATCCTCCCTTGTATCCTCTATCTTTTCCAGATGCTACCCCTGCGCCCCCCCCGGGAGCCTTGAGGAAACTACAGAGACTGCTGACCACGTTCCTGTGGAACCATAAACGCCCCCGCGTTGCGCTCGCCCGCATAACAGCGCCTCGAGACGAGGGTGGCCTGAACTTCCAGTGCGTAGAGGCCTATTACCAGGCATCGTGCTTGCGCTTCATCCTTGAATGGAACAGGCCCATGTCCAGCAAGCACTGGCTCTTTATGGACCAGACAGTGGCGGGACGTAACATCTGGCGTGAACTCTGGCTCCCGCGTAAACATCGGGCCTGGGGCCTTTACTCATCGCCGGTGACCTCACCGGCGCTAGCGGTGTGCGACCAACTGGCGTACAAGCGCGGCTGGACTACCTTCCCGTCGCCACTGACGCCTATAGTTGACAATCCGGAGTTCCCCCCGGGATGCGCCTCGCCGGTCTTCCAGCGATGGAGGGAGCTAAGCTGTAAGAGGGTGGGTCACCTCTTTCAACCGGAGGGACTGATACCGTTTTCCACTCTTCGCCGGGAATACTTTGAGCTGAACGATGCAGACGCCTTCCATTATTCGCAGGTGGCGCATTGGGTAACACTTCCTACTAACATTGCAGACATGTCCCGTCCTATGACACCCCTGGAACGCTGGGTAGCCTTTAAGAAGGATGATCGCAGACTCATCTCTGAACTCTATGCTTTCATTATGAAGCGCCAACACACCCCGCGCTCCAAGGCGCAGGTTCGATGGGAGACGGAGTTGGGCCGCCCGTTGACGGGTAAAGAATGGGACAAGATACACTATCGCGCACACCACACCGCAGCCAACGTTGCTGGGGCTGAGGCGGCCTTTAAAATAGTTACATACTGGTATCACACGCCAGCGAGGATCCACGGGTGGGACCCTAAGTGTTCGAGTCTTTGTTGGAGGGGCTGTGGCGCGACAGGCACTTTGACTCATCTGCTTTGGCACTGTCCCAAATTAGTGCGTTACTGGAGGGAGGTGCTGGACGACATAGACAATGCTTTTGGCATCACCTTTCCCAAAGCTCCAGAGCATGTACTGTTGGGCCTACCTCATCCTAAGGCGTTTCCCCTGCGCTCCCCGCGGGGTAGACAGAGAGCCCTGGCGCTCCTGGCGGCACGCCTGGTCATCCTTGCACAGTGGCGCTCACCAGACGCCCCTGACCCTAGGGACTGGATTATACGACTTTGGCTGCTATTGGGCATGGAGAGGCTCTCCCTGTGTGTGGATGGTAAAGGGGACACGTACGCCAAGCTCTGGGCACCCTTTATACACTTGCTATCTCGGGACTTACGAGAGGTCACCTGCCCCAAATTCCTACAGGTATTGCAACTCATCCCGTTAGAACCGCCAGGGGCGAACATATGAGAGACCATGGCTCACCCTTGGAATGTAGCGGGGTCCCTGGGAGTGTGGGCTTAGTTAGATGTCTGGGCCATGCTGATGCGGAGGGGGTGGGTGGGTGGGAGGGAGGGGGGTCCGGGGCGACTGGGTGGTGGGGGGGGGGTGGGTAGGCTTTTGTTTCCTTTGTGGTATTTTTTTTCTCTGGTTTTATAAAAGCAGCATCGACACCCTACTTGGTTGCACCACTTGGCTGACAGCCCACCCTCGCCGGGTCGCCCTCTGGGTTGTAGACCTCATGGCTGTGTTTATGTGCTGTTTTTCTACGCTCTGCCGGCCAGTGGATGTAGGCAGCCTAGCTGTGTTCACTGCTACATGTCTGCTGAATAAAAATTGTTTGATTCTAAAATTCTTGGTCTTATTTACAAGGGTCGCTGTGGTCAAAATATAATCGATTGTTGATTCGGTACCCCTTCCGAGGTAGGTAGGGTCCAATTTTCCACAGAGGGGATTTATTTCATTTAATATTACTAAGTCCAGACTAGATAAAGTTTCATTTAAGAAGTCTCCCACCACTGAGTGGCTGAAGTGGGTTGTTTGCTCATCTGTTTCGTGCCCCATACAGCAGATGTTACTATTTTTCCTTTCACAGGGGTGGTGATTAAAGTCACTGCCCCAGACAATGCTTGGGGGTTCTAGACCTTGTGCTTGTTTTGTACAGGTAAGGAGTTTCTTACGGAGAGCCCCCAGTATTTTTATTCTCTCGCTTTCCACTAAATGATCATACATATTTACGAGAAGAAGTACCCGCTTTATCTGGAAGGACAGTCTCAGAATCTGATAATGAGGTTCTAGACTGAGTGCGGTAATTTCTCGCCCTGGTATAGTATTCGCTATATAAGTTATCAGCCCACCCTTTGCCCTACCATGGGTGCCTGCAATACCTGGTGAAAAATAAGTTTTATATCCCGTCAGGTGCATTTCTGTAGTAAGCCAGGTCTCCTGGAGGGCTAACACTTGATAATCTTTAGCAAACTCTAAGACACTACCATCCATAATTTTTGCGCGGAGGCCCGCAATGTTCCAGAACATAATTTGTGTTTTTACTGCTTTCCTGCCAAGATCTTGTCTTCCATTTGTACTACTCTCCTTATTTGAGACAAATGTCCCTAAAACCAAATTTTGTTCCTCATATATTAGATCGGGTGTACTGCTAGTTGTGTTCCCCAGGGTAGGATTTCCCCCCCCCCCCCCCCCCTCACGGGTATCACATTCGGTCGGACCAACTGAATTTCGCCTTCTGGTTTGTGTCTTTCTACTGGGCCTTTAAGAATGGTGTCACCCTGCAGGCTGATGGTTTCTGCCGGAATATGTTTTGATAGGGAAGGTTGGTCTCTATCAAGTCAATCTACTTCCTCCAGCCCAAACAGCGTTTAGAAAGGGTTGAATGTGGGTATATTGAATTCTGGAAATGATTGATAGTTGTTGTTCTGGTTCCCCCACTGTAACTGTGGATATAGTGGTTGAGGGGGTTGGTTGAAAAAATGTTTCTGGAAGAGTTGATAACCTACTTCTCTCCAGACTGGACGATATCTTCTCGTTTGATTATGTTTTGGGTTTGTTATCAGTTCTCGTGGGTAAAAGTAACTGACATAGTGTGTAGAAATGTTATCTCCCCCTATGGCCTCATACCAGTCACCAATGCACCTCACCGCTCTATGGTACTTGAAGTTTATGATTATCACATCCCCCCTCTTATCTTTTGGTCTTGATCCCACCCAAACAGCACGCCTTACTGTTAAGATTTCCCCGTTTACATGTGCGGGAAGAGGTCTATTTTGCTTCAGCCAGTAGATGGTTTTGTTTTTTAGGGCATGGTAGTTCTCTCTAACCCCCTCTGCTAGTTCCGGGACCCCGGTCATGACGATTGTATATGGGGCAGATTCAGGAGGAAAGTCCACTATCCTAGGTGTTGGTCTTTTTGGGCGCTGAGTTGACTGTTCTCCCATTTCCCTAACTGGTCTATTTTTCATAGGAGGATTCGTCTTCGCTAAGGGGGGATTTGTTTCTGCTTGGTTCTTCTCTACGGCGTTTTTTCCCTTGTCAATTTCTGTGGTTCCATTTTTTGCTTGGGTATTTACAAGTTGCTTGGGTTTTTCTTTATTGGTTGTTTCTTTTGAGGATTTTGCTAATGCTTTTTCCCCTGCGTAGTGCCAGGTTTTGGGGGTACACCACTAGTAGATGGTTGTTCTAGTGATGGGGCAGTGGCAACAGTAGAATTTGGCGTGGAATTCTTGTGCTGTGATGTTAGCAGTTTCGTTAAGGCCAAGGTGTTCCCTTCTATTTGTTTACCCAACTTGTCTATGTGTGTGCTTATTAGTCTCGTTCTCTCCAAGAGAGGAAGTAGAAGTGACTTCATTATAAACTCTATTTTTGAGAGAAGTTCATTCTCCAAGTTTGGATCAGGAAGTGGCCCTATTATATTATTCGTTGTGTGTGAGACATAAGGCTTGGGAGACCGTGTGGGTGGGGGTGTTGTATCCAGGGTGATGGTTGTACTTGGAGACGAAGGAGAGGGTCGTCTCTTTCTTTTCTTTGACTGGTTTTCTACTTGTTCTAGGATTACTGGGGAAGGAACGGGTAGTTTAGGTGAGCTGGATAATCTTGATGAGTTGGGGCTGACTAGGAGATTAGAGGGGGTCGTGACCTCATTGGTGTTAGTCCTATGTAACCCCTCATCCCCTACGGTCCCTAGGGGAGCGAGAGAAGTAATACTAGTGGGGGGGACGATGACACTCAGGGAATCTAAGGCTAACACATCAGGTGAACATGCTTTCCCAATCAGTCCTAGAGAGGAGCGCTTACCAGTTAATAGGTCCATGGATAAGCGTTTTTCGGTATCAGCAATTTCCTTTTCTAGGACAATAGTTACCCGTTTAAAAAATTGGTCTATAGTACCCGTAACAGCCCCCTTTGACGTATTGACAGTTATGCTCCTTGATTTTCCAGTATCCGAGGACATGATTGCGCAGGGATGACGGTTTCAATATACAAACACAGTTAGCGGCGAGCAATACGTAATGTCTTATGATTCGTTGCTCTATACAGATTTCCAACAGTTGATAATAGGGAAGATAGTCTCTTACCAGGAATCAAACGTTAGGGGGGTAGCCCGTCCCGTCCCTTAACGGCCTTAGACGGCCCGCCCTTTGCCCAGGCTTCGCCCTGGGCGCTCCCGCGCAGCGGGGTTGTCCGTTACTTATGGGCGTAAAGACGTAAGAGTGAGGGTGGGGCGGGGCAGTCAGGGATAGCGGGCCCGGTGTCTCGGCCTCAGGGTTACCGGGACTCCTGGGAAAGCGAGTCCCGGTCCCAACGCTCGCAGCCCTGCAGCCCTGCAGCCCTGTCACTCACCCAGCAGGGGCCAAACTCCGAAGTGATCAGCTGGACGATGCGGGACCCGCGAAGCGGGTTCCGCGAGGAGTGGTGGTAATCCTTATGAAATGGCAGCAAAAGCAAAGGTCTGTAAAAGCGTCCCACGAAGCAGCAACAGGCAAAGTCTTTTAAAGAGTGGGGGTTGGGCGGGGCAGTCAGGGAGAGCGGGCCCGGTGTCTCGGCCTCAGGGTTACCGGGACTCCTGGGAAAGCGAGTCCCGGTCCCAACGCTCGCAGCCCTGCAGCCCTGTCACTCACCCAGCAGGGGCCAAACTCCGAAGTGATCAGCTGGACGATGCGGGACCCGCGAAGCGGGTTCCGCGAGGAGTGGTGGTAATCCTTATGAAATGGCAGCAAAAGCAAAGGTCTGTAAAAGCGTCCCACGAAGCAGCAACAGGCAAAGTCTTTTAATGAGTGGGGGTGGGGCGGGGCAGTCAGGGAGAGCGGGCCCGGTGTCTCGGCCTCAGGGTTACCGGGACTCCTGGGAAAGTGAGTCCCGGTCCCAACGCTCCCAGCCCTGCAGCCCTGTCACTCACCCAGCAGGGGCCAAACTCCGAAGTGATCAGCTGGACGATGCGGGACCCGCGAAGCGGGTTCCGCAAGAAGTGGGGTAATCCTTACGAAATGGCAGCAAAAGCAAAGGTCTGTAAAAGTGTCCCCAACACAAATAGGCAGGTAATGTGGAGATATTTCTCCTGAACTTTGTATTTAAGTGGCGCAACGTTTTAAGTACCATTTTGATTATAATATTGCATATTTTGCATTATTTCTGACATGCCTGCTTTCTAGCGCACTTCGTAAGTGGTGCTGCTGTTTTGGAAGTGACCGGTTAGGACTTGAGGAATCGCAGCCGGCTCCCCCAGAGGGGACGCCTAATAGGGAAATGTATGTGAAGTTTGGTCTTCACCCTATAATGTACAGCACATTGTGGAGGAACTACACGAAAAAGGATCCTGAGTTACGTTGGCCTTTGTATGGATCGTTTGATTTGCGTAAAATTGAGTATGTGGAACAGTGTATGTGTAAGCGACGAGCGAGGCAAGATATGTTTGAAAGTGTGCGTATGTGGGTGAAAGAAGTGCGTGAGCGCGAGAAACGTGAGAAAGCGCTGATTGAGAAGGAACAACGAAAGAGTGAGCGTGAGAAAGCTCAAGAGTCGAGAAAGCGTGAAGCACAGGAATTGGAAGAAAAACAGGAAAAGGAAAGCAGATTGCAGATATCTGGCCAGTATGCTGTTCGACAGCCTCTTTATCCTGTTCTTAATAAAACTGATGCTGATTTTTCATTATTAGATCGCTCTCCGCCTCCGTACGTTGGTCCGTCCGCTCCGAGAGGGTAGAGGTGAGGATTCTGGATCACCCCCGGAGAAGGTAGACACGCGGTCTATGTTGTCGAACGATCGTATGGCTGACCTTCGAAAGATTGCTCATCGAGTACTCAAGGCTACTGTTTTTCTTCCTGAATTAATGCAGTCTTTGAAGAATGGCAAGATAGGGAGAAATTATGTTTTACTGAATCTCTTTCTGCTGAAGTGATTACATCTTTTCGGAAATATTCCGATGTTCTTGAACCTGATGATGTGGTATCAGACTCTAAAGAATTACGTAAAGGTCTTTTTCTTCCTTCCCAGGTGCCCAACGCGGTTCGAGGGCTGTTTGCGTTGCGGGACAAGATGTTTCAGCTACGAGAAAAAGTGCGCCAAAAGAAAGCGGAGGAGGAGAAAACGAATCCGAGCGGCGGCGGGAAGCAGTCACCTATCTTTCATTCAGATAAGATCGAGCTAGTGCATGTTAAGCCTATGCGAGAGGCAGCGCCTTCGTATGTTCCTCCTAAAGGAGCGGGTACTAGTTCGGATAAATCTTCTCCTGATGCTAGAGGGTATTTTATTTATAATTGGGTTTACACTCCCTGGAATAGAGCAGATGTTATGGCATTCAAAGCTGCATTACCCGATCCATGAAAGAATCTTGCCGCCTTTTATGAGAAAGTTGAGGGGTCTCTAAATTCTTGTACTATGACATTAGGCGATATAGATTTATTTTTTGGGCTTATATTACCCCCCGATATGTGGAGATCTGTGCGGAAAGTAGATGATCTCGTAACTTTTAAGGCAAAATGGGCGGATCTTGAGGATGAGGATAGAGAAAGGAAACCTGCGCAGAAGCCACCCCCGTTGATTTTAGAACTTCCTGCTGCCATTTTGACTAAACTAAAAACGATTATCCCCCCTAAGAAGATTGATTGGACTATGTTAGCATTGTGTAAGCAAAAAGTAGATGAATCAGTTTCAGATTTCTTTACACGGTTTGAGGAAACTTTTCATCATTTTAGCGGTCAGTCGCTTACGGACGACACGGGCCACCATCTTTTTGTTGATAAGTATGTTTCAAATTTATTACCAGGAGTGGCAGCTCGGTTAAAAGCGAGTGAAAGCTCTTGGACGAAATCAGTGCCAAATATTAGATTACGAATGCCATGAATATCATGATTCACAGTATGCATAGGATTGCGTAGGATGGGGTAAGGAATCAGTTGAAGTGCCAGTAGATCAGAGGGGTCCTTATGTTACAGCACACGTTTTGGGTTCTACTGATCGGTTTCTGGTTGATACAGGAGCTACTCGTAGCGCTTTGTCTAAACAATTGGTTCCGAGGGCTCCCCTGTCTGGCTTAACGATTACATCGATAGAGTTCGATGGAACACCTTCCCTTAGCCCATTGTCACAACCTCTTGCATTTCATGTAGACAAGTTTGCTGCACCATGTCCATTTTTGCTCTCCCCAAACACGCATGATAACATTGTGGGTTTGGATATGCTAAAGCATTTTAGAGCCACAATACGTTGCTCCCCTGAAGGAGTACGTGTTATTTTGAATGACAACTATCCGACAATGGAGAGGGTGTGTATGGTTAAAGAGGATATTACATTGGCCTCTTTACCCCGTACCTTGTGGGCTACTTCAGATACTGATGTGGGACAGATGGTCATCCCCCCGGTGCACATTAGAGTAAAGGAGGGAGCTGTGTTGCCACGCCTACCTCAATATCGTATTTCACAGGAGGGGGAGGAGGCGCTTATATAGATTGTGCAGGATCTCATTAAAGTGGGGGTAGTAGAAGAGGTTCCATACAATGTTTGTAACAGTCCTATCCTACCGATTCTGAAGAAAGACACTGACACTAGGATTTATTGATTTATTATCGATTTGAGGGAGGTGAATAAGATAGTGATACCTCAATACCCAGTGGTTTCTGACATTACAACACTTCTTACTCTGGTTCCACCAACTGCGACCACGTTCTCTGTTATAGACTTGAAGAACGCTTTCTTTTCGATCCCTATTCATCCTGATAGCCGATATCTTTTCGGTTTCACTTTGAATAATCGATCGTATAGATTTTGTAGAGTTACTCAAGGTTATACTGAGAGTCCTAGTATTTACAGTCAAGCGTTGAAACGACAATTGGATTCTTTTGTTCTGCCTGAAGGTGTGGCGCTTATACAATATGTCGATGACATCTTGTTGGCGGCCGATACCCCCGAGCAATGTGAGAAGTGTACATTGTCTTTGCTTTTCTTTCTGGCATTACACAATCACAAAGTATCAAAGAAGAAACTGCAATATTGTAGACCAAAGGTAACCTACTTAGGTCACCTTTTGTCTAAGGAGGGGCGTGCACTCACATCGGATAGTATTCAAGCAATTTTGGACACACCAGCACCTTCTGCACAGAAGGATGTTCGAGCATTTTTGGGTCTTACTTCTTTTTGTAGGCAGTGGATACTGGGTTTTTCACACATAGTTAAACCACTGTTGGCACTTCTGACGAAAGACACTCCAATTCCCCTTCCCTGGACAGCTGAGTGTGAGAATGCTTTCCAGCAATTGCGACAGGCCCTTTGTTCAGCACCAGTGTTAGGCACCCCTGATTACACGAAGCCTTTTACATTGTATGTACATGAAAGAGATGGATGCGCATTATCAGTTTTAGTGCAGATGCACGGTGATAAGCAGCGCCCTTGCGCATACTTCTTGGCAGTGCTTGATCCTGTTGCTCGAGCGTTACCTGGTTGTTTTCGCTCGGTTGCAGCAACAGCTGTGTCAATACGCCAGAGTGAGGGGATCGTGTTATCTCATAAGTTGTTGGTGTTGGTCCCCCATGCTGTTGATGCTCTCTTGAATCAGACAAAGACGCAGCATTTAACTAGCACTCGTCTAACAGGATATGAGATGACGCTGTTGGCTCCTCATATTACATTGAAGAGATGTGCAACACTAAACTCAGCCACGTTGTTGCCATTTCGGGCGATTCAGCCTGAGGCGCAGGAAACACACGATTGCATTTTTGTGACTGAGGAACAGACAAAGGGTCGTATTGATTTGCAGGACACGCCCTTTACGGATGTAGATGGAGAGCTGTGGGTGAATGGGTCTTGCCTGAAGTTACCAGATGGTACTAACTCAGCAGCATACGCAATTACTACGTTACATACAATAGTGGAGACAGCACGCATACCGCAGAAATCAGCTCAGGCAAGGGAACTGATAGCACTAACAAGAGCATGTGAGCTTAGTGCAGGGTTATGCGTGAATGTTTACACGGACAGCCGCTATGCTTTTGGAGTAGCGCTCGATTTCGGCCTGCTCTGGAAGGAAAGGGGCTTTTTGACATCACATGGAGCACAGATAATGTACAGAGAATTAGTACATAATCTTTTGACTTCATTGACGTATTCAAAGAAGATAGCTATAGTGAAGTGCAATGCACACAAGAAAGTAACAGATAAAGTGGGAGAAGGAAACGCTTTTGTAGATCGAGTAGCACGTGAAACTGCGATGCAACCTGGTTCCACTTCAATTTACGTTGTGAAGTCACAAGCTGAGCGATGGCATGATGCTAGGAAGGAGGTACTAGAGATACAGAGGACCGCTTCTGATAAAGAGCAGGAGCAATGGTCCAAGGATGGAGAGTTGGATGATGAAGGTTGTTGGAGAAATAAGCAGATGGATAAATGGAAGTTACCCATAGCTTTTGTACAACCTATGGTTCAGATGGCACATGAGATAGCACATGTTGGGGCTTCAGCAATTGTGAAATTGCTTACACAAGTTTGGGAGCATCCAGAGATTGCTAGCACGGCTAAGAGAGTAGTACAGACCTGCATGATTTGTCTTAAGTACAATCCAGGAAAAGGGACACTAACTCCAGCAGGAGGATTTGCAACAACTATTGCACCTTTTGAAGTTTTGCAAATGGATTATATTCAGCTTGAACGCTGCAATAATCTGAAATATGTCTTAGTTGTGGTTTGTGCACTCAGCAAATGGATTGAAGCATACACTACGAAAGACAATACTGCAATTACTACGGCAAAGGTGCTATTGAAGGAATTCTTTCCTCGATATTGTGTTTGTAGATTGTTGTGGAGTGACAACGGGCCTCATTTTATAGCGGACATTGTCAAGTATGTCCTGAAAGCATTGGGAATAAAACAGAAATTCCATGCAGTGTTCCGCCCACAGTCAGCAGGCTTGGTGGAAAAGTACAATGGTACTTTAAAGCTTAAAATAGCAAAGATACAAGCTTCTACTTCTCTGACTTGGCCAGATGCTTTGCCTTTGGCATTATTGTTTATCAGATCGGTACCACACTCTCGAACAGGTCTTACTCCTTATGAGATTGTATTTGGCGTCCCATGAATATATGGGGAGTGCCCAAGCCAAGCTCAGTGTATGATGTACCTTGTGTTTTAATGAATGACTATTTGGCACAATTAACTGACTGTCTGGTTTCTATTCATCAACAGGTTCGAGAAGCACTCCCTGACCGGTCCGCAGGTGAAGGCGATAATCTCCGGCCCGGAGATTTCATCCTTATAAAATCATTCGAGAGGTCGAGAAGTCTGGAGCCGAGGTGGTGTGGTCCCGAGCAGGTTCTCCGCACGACGAGAACAGCCGTCCGAGTCACCAACCGGAAGAACTGGATCCATTCCGTACATTGTCGGAAGGTGCAACCCGGACTGGTGGAGCCTGCTGTATTGACCGACCATCGAGAAATCCTGACTGCGGAGAGAGGCCGTGCTGTGGTACCTGACGAATCTGAGAAGTTCTTCCCGGACCCAACAGTTCCTGGAGGGAGGAGATACAATCTACGACCGAGGAAAGAGCCTGCAGTTGTGTGATAAGTTGTCAGAACAGCCCCTAGGTTAGTGAAACGGAGAGCCGATGAGGCAAGGGGGGCGGGGGGGGAATCAGCCCTGCATTAGTGTAGTGACACCCGTCTTGGCCCGCTGGTGAAGAAAACAACGGCTGCCTAGGGGGAAGTGTTCTGACAACCCTTTTTAGTTTCAGGAAGATATTGCTTGTACATTTGTTCAAATGGAGAAGAAGAAAGTTTTTTGTGCTGTAGGGTTCATTGCTGCTGTAGCAGTTGTTGCTACAATCATGTGGTTTGTCGAGGATGCAATTCCTGCCCGTGAGTTGTATGTTGTTTCCACTCCAGTGCCAGATGAGCATTTCTTTTATACGCTTCCATATCAAGAGTTGAAACATCGACAGTCATATTTGAATAACACTTTCATCCAGATGTTGCACCATACCCATGTTGCTACTAATGCTACAAACTGTTGGATATGTGGTATGATGCCAGCACACCAGAAGAAGGGGGGACACCGTTCATACCTCTCCCTTTCTCTCATAATGGCTCTTGTCGAGCATGGTACACTTTGCTTTTTGCTACGCGAAAGCCTACAGTGGGCAGACTGCTTTTCAGACTGAATAAAGAATGCCATCAGGAAGGCTATCCACAAGCCAATGGAACTATATGGGAGTGGGAAGAGTATTGACCGGACAATGATTCAACGCCCTATATTTTTACGAACACTAGAGACATTGTTGGAAATGAGAAATTTGTGATTTCAGTGGCCCAAGCACAAGCAGATTTATGTGCTCAGAGTGTAGGTTATATCCCTGTAGGTGTTAGCGACTGTATTATCGTGCTGAATATTGATGGTCTGAATAACAGCACATTTTTGGCTTCTCACAACACCTATTTCGTATGCGGTAATAGAGGTTATTACCGATTACCAGCCGGATGGTCTGGAGTGTGTTGTGTAGCATTTTTACTGCCGCCTGTATTCCTAGCACCTGCATCATATCATAAAGACTTGAAATTATTGAATAATGTAACCGTGAATAGATATAAGCAAACTCTGTCTATTGACGACGTAGATCAAACCGACACTAGTTTGCAACAAAATATAGATTTTAATTTAGGTTTATTTTTCTTTGTTGGATCTGCTCTGAATAGTAGAAAGATACAGCGATTAACTAGAGTTGTAGAAGCTGTAACGAATCGAACTGCTGCAGCCCTTGGAAATCTTACTGAAGATCTGCAAATTACTAGAATTATTGCTTTGCAAAACCGAATGGTTTTGGATGTTATGTTAGAAGATAGAGGTGGTGCTTGTAGAATTATTGGAAGTAGCTGCTGTGTATTTATTCCTGACCACACTCCTTCTGTCTATAAAACAACCAATAAATTACATAAGATCGCTGCTGATATACATGTTGAAAATGGAACCTGGACATTTTCAAGTTGGTGGTGGAGAAGTGTGGCTCAATGATTAGAGTGGCAGACCCTGATGCAGAGGTCTAGCCCGGGACCAGGGTTCAATTACCCGCCTTGGCGGGTCTTGCCTCAAAATTCCACGGACCTGATCATTCTTGCCTCGGTGCCTATCCAAATCATGGAGTCCCACTCTGCAACTCTGGGCAATAGCTTGCTTAATCTCCACAACGGCCCCCACAACGCTAAGGATGCCTGGCCTCCACCTTGGGGGTGCCCAGGAGTGGACGCCTCACAGGGAAAGCCAGGATGGGTTCCACAGCGGTATTCGTACAAGCGCCTTGAGACCCTTGCGGGTGAGTAGTGCGCTATACAAGTATCAATTTACATTTACATTTACTCTGATCTCCAAATGGACCTGGAAAGTTCTTACTGGCCTTTGTATAATTGTTGCAATTATTTTTACATGTTGTGTATGTATCCAATGTAGTCCAATGATGTGTTCCCTATGTATTTCATTTTGTGTACCTAATAAAAGAGCTGTCGCTGAGGCTGTCCACCAGAAAAGCATGACTAGAGAGATAGCTGAAATGATGAGCATCGATTTTAACAATGAGTATTTAGATTATCCTAGGAAACCGAATGTCTTCAGCTAATACTGAAAGGGTCGTCTGTTGTAAATAAAACAGCGATAATGTTAAGCATTAGCTAAAGACATGATATCATGATCCACATGTTGCATTTTCCCACTCAAACTCTCGTAATGGTCAGACTCCATCTAGTATTCATGTCCTCCATTTTGTATGCTACATATTACCATGTGCCCACCATGTGATGAGTCCTACCTCTTCCCTAGGGTAACGACCGGATTCTTGGACCAGATGGGATCAGCTCCTCAGAGCACCTCCAACCCAGTCGGAACGTAATCACCTCCCTCCTTAGAACGTATTTACAATAGGTATATATATATATATATATATATCTTGTACCTAAGGATGGGGAAATAGTAATATACATGCATAGGTTTTCTACAATATCCCACTCATACCAGTTAGTCTCACGGCAACTTAGGCCCAGACTAGTCTACCCTAGGGCAGTTCTGATTAGTTACCATTACACACTGACCACAGTCAGTGCTCACTCGGCAAGTCGCAATCCTGCGTGCCTACACACTAGTCTGCAGTCCTAGTGCTCTCTTCCTCACAGCCCGGTCCACAATCGGGCGGACCTAAGCACTAGTGTCCCCCCTAGTGTTCTCTCACTCACAGCCCGATCCGCAATCCGGCGGATCTATGCACCAGTCTCCCACCTGGTGTTCTCATTAACGCCGCTTACCAACGACGATCACTCTCCTATGAATACCTTTGGAAGGAATCTCTCATTGGCTACTCGGGATATGATACTACAATAACAGGAATTACCATAACTTGCCAAATTAAAGCATGTACCATCTATTCTCCACATCAAGGGGTCCCTCTCTCCCTCATTGCTCAGTCACCTCTTACCTGACCGGGAATTACATCTGTTCATGAAAACAATGCCTGACTAGAAGACCAGGTTACCCTGATTGAACAAGAATACGAGGCACATGTTGGTTCACTAAGAACTGGGGTATTTTATTACAATGATCATAAAAAACATAATACTATACTATAACATATATCCTGCAAAGAAAAGTGAAAGGTTAGAATGTGCACACTATAGGTTATGGACAGACGTCACCTTATGGACACGAAGTCGGGGTTCGGCAGTCATCTAGGTTCCCTTCTCGTCTGTGCCTTGGCTCGTCTTAGAATCACACCTTAGCAGTCACGAGTACACGTCTACACCGCTATTCTCTGTCTTCTCTGCTTTCCTCCAAGTCACTGGAACCTTCCTTTTATTAGCTGCTGTCTCTCTCTCTCTCTGGCCGTTCTGCACTACTTCTCTTTCCTCTTCAATCTTTCTCAGAGAGTATCAGCTTCATGATCTTTCTCGGACTTCAAAATGGCGACTGTCTGCCTGGAAATAATTAATGGCATTGATGCTAACGGCTAGCTGCCGCCTAAAGACTGACTGACTCCCTGCCTCATACTTTCGCTAATATGGAAGCTTGTCCTTTCATGGAAAGTTACGGCCAGTAACCTGCCGCCCACCAAATTCTTGTACCTCCCCGTACCAAGGACACGCTCTCAGTCGGCCGATCTGATGTTGTGTCTTCGGAGTGGAGAACAATACAGTCTTTCGATAAGGGCCAGCCTGAGCCGGTTCTCTCCAAGCGAACAACACTTTGAAACTAAAACATTACACTTGACCTAGAAGCATCTCAAGCTGCCGGGGCAGAAAGCAAGATGGAGTCTCTCTCGTTTGAGGCCTACAAGGCCCGAAATAAGCATAACTCCATAGAAGGTATACTAACACTCTTGCAAAAGGACGGATTATCACTAATACTAATGAATCTATCCCCTACCATAAGTTTATAAGCCCTGATCTAAGGAAAAGGGTACGAAAGTGCATTACTGTGCCTTATGAATAGGCCCTGTCTATAGTTCTAATCCTTGCACTAGAATGATAATAGACTAGAGTCACATCCAATCATCCTCCCTCAAAGGAGGGCCGAAAAAGTCGGTCAGAACACTTCACCCTTGACTTTAGTCTATTAATCATTCGCTATATGGAACTAACATCTGTGGAAGAATAATAGGAAACAAAACTAACTGATCTATTCCTCTTGCCAAATCTACAGTATTGGAGTAGGGAAGGAATGCACTGAATAAAGCAGCAAATAGCTACTAAAACACTAATAGAAATCATAATACCCCCTAATATTTGTCGTATGGAATGTAAGTCAGGTAACCAATTGAAAAGCCAGTCGAACCAACCCTGATCAATGTGTTTTCTAACCTTCTCAGTCAAGTCATGAAGTTTGTCAATATGAGCTTGAATAGACTTGGTATGGTCAGAGAGATTAAAACAACAAAGACCTTCAAAATCAGAGCAATCATGTCCATGTTTCAGCAAAAGGTAATCAATGGCCGCACGATTTTGTAAAATAGCATGGCGTTCACCCTGGGCATCTAATAACATATCCAATAGAATTGTTGAAGTTTGATTAATTGATTTGACCATCCAACAGGCCATTTTCCCAATTGATTTGGCGTTATAAACAGCCAATGCTGGGATACCAATAATGGAAATAGCTAAACTAAGGTATTCCGATTTAGAATAAGTCAAGTCAAGTCAAGTCAGATAATTTATATAGCGCACTACATACCCGGAGGGTCTCAAGGCGCTAAGGAGGGAGAGGAGGATTACTTGTCAAATATCCATGTTTTAAGTTGCTTTCTGAATGCTAGGTGGTTCTTGGTAAGGCGAAGGTAAGTGGGGAGTGAGTTCCATGTTTTAGCAGCCAGGTATGAGAAGGATCTGCCTCCCATGGTGGTCTTGTTGATGCGAGGTACAGTGGCGAGGGCTTGGCTGGAAGAACGTAGTTGGCGGGAGGGGGTGTAGAAGGACAGTCGTGAGTTGAGGCAATGTGGTCCGATGTCGTAGAGTGATTTGTGTGCGTGGGTTAGCAGTCGGAAAGTGATTCTCTTATTGACGGGTAGCCAGTGGAGGTCTTTCAGGTGACCAGAGATGTGTTCGTTGCGTGGGATGTCTAATATGATTCTGGCTGAGGCGTTTTGGATTCGTTGGAGTTTCTTCTGGAGTTTAGCGGTGGTACCTGCGTAGAGGGTGTTTCCGTAGTCCAGTCGGCTCGTGACCAGAGCATGGGTGACTGTTTTCCTGGTTTCGGTGGGGATCCAGCGAAATGTTTTTTTGAGCATGCGAAGAATGTTGAAGCAGGATGAGGATACGGCGCTGACTTGTCTGTTCATAGAAAGTGAAGAATCCAGGATGACGCCTAGGTTCCGTGCGTGGTCTGTCGGGATGGGTGCTTTTCCAAGGGCTTCCGGCCACCAGGAGTCGTCCCATGCAGAGGGGGATGTACCTAGGATGAGGACTTCTGTTTTATCTGAGTTCAGTTTCAGACGGTGGTGTTTCATCCATTCAGCAACTTCTTTCATTCCTTCGTGTAGGTTAGTTTTGGCGGTGCTGGGGTCCTTGGTGAGAGAGAGGATTAGTTGAGTGTCATCCGCGTAAGAGATGATGTTGAGGTTGTGTTGGCGGGCGATGGCCGCGAGGGGGCTCATGTATACGTTGAAGAGGGTGGGGCTGAGTGAGGATCCTTGTGGTACGCCACAGATGACTTCGGTGGCCTCGGATTTGAATGGTGGAAGGCGGACTCTCTGGGTTCTTCCGGTGAGGAACGAGGTGATCCAATCAAGTGCTTTTCCTTGTATTCCGATGTTGCTGAGGCGTTGTAAAAGGGTGCTGTGGCAGACTGTGTCGAATGCTGCAGAGAGGTCGAGGAGGATGAGGGCGACTGTGTCTCCATTGTCCAGTAGAGTTCGAATGTCGTCTGTTGCTGCGATGAGGGCGGTCTCGGTGCTGTGTTTTGCTCGGAAGCCAGATTGTGAGGGGTCGAGGGATTTGTTGGCTTCGAGGAAAGCGGCGAGCTGGTTGTTGACAGCTTTCTCGATTACTTTGGCCGGGAATGGAAGGAGCGAAATGGGGCAGTAATTTTTGAGTTCGGTGGGGTCCGCTGTGGGTTTTTTCAGAAGGGCGGTGAGTTCAGCGTGTTTCCAGTTTTCCGGGAAAGTGGCGGAGTTGAAGGAGCAGTTGATGACGTCTCGGAGTTGTGGTGCTATGACGGAGTCTGCTTTGTTGAAGATGTGGTGAGGACATGGGTCTGTGGGGGATCCTGAGTGGATGGAGTTCATCAGGCGGATGGTGTCCTCGGTGGAGATTGGGTTCCAGTCGTTAAGGGTGTTCGCGGGGGGAGAGTGTTCAGCATGTGGTTGGGTGGGTTGGATTCCGGGTTGGTTGTCGAAGCTGTTGTGGATGTCTGCAATCTTGTTGTGGAAGAATGAGGCTAGGGAGTCGCAGAGGGCTTGAGAGGGGGTGATGTCGTTGGAGTTGGCCGAGGGATTGGAAAACTCCTTGACGATGTTGAAAAGTTCCTTGCTGTTGTGGGCGTTGTTGTCAAGTCGATCTTTGAATGCTGTTTTCTTGGCCTTTCGGATTAGTTGGTGGTGAGTGCGGGTGGCGTTTTTGAAGGCGTCCTTGGTGCTGGTGGTTGGGTCTTTTTTCCAAGCTTTTTCAAGGGTGCGGCAGAGTTTCTTGGACTTCTTAAGATCATCATTGAACCATGAGGCCTTCTTGTTGCCAGGTTTGCTTTGACGTTTTTTCAGTGGTGCTAAGGTGTCGGCGGTGTTGGTTAACCAAAGGGTGAAGTTGGCGGCGGCTAGGTTTGGGTCCGAGGAGTGGGCTGGGGTGTTTAGAAGGAGCGATGAGGAGATCTGGTCGGTGGAGATTTTGTTCCAGTTTCTTTGCAGAGTTGGTTGGAGGTTGTTGGTGGGTTTGGGCTTGTTGTAGGTGAAGTGAACGCAGCTGTGGTCAGTCCAGAGGAGATCCGTAGTGTGGCTGAAGGAAACATGGTTGCTGGAGGTGAAGATGGGGTCGAGTGTGTGACCTGCGATGTGGGTGGGGGAAGTGACCAGTTGTTTAAGTCCGAGGTTGGCGAGGTTGTCCAAGAGGGTGGTGGTGTTGCGGTCGTTGATCTTTTCGAGGTGAAAGTTGAGGTCTCCCAGAAGGATGTATTCTTTGGAGGGGAGCGCGTGTGGAGTGGTGAATTCCGTGATGTCTTCGCTGAATTTTGCGCGGGGTCCTGGTGGTCTGTAGAGGAGGGTGCCTCTGAGTGTGGTCTTGGGGTCGATGTGTATTTGGAAGTGAAGGTGTTCGGAGTTGGCGAGGTTGGCGTCAGAGCTGGTTGAGATGCGGATTAATTTCTTATGGACGATAGCGATTCCTCCTCCTGTGTGGCCGGTACGGTCCTTGCGTGTGATTTTATAGTCTTCAGGGATGGCAATGGTGATGTCTGGGGCGGAGGAAGCGTTCATCCATGTTTCCGTTAGGAAGGCGACGTCTGGAGAAATGGTGTCTAGTAGATTCCATAGGTCAATGGCGTGTCTGTGGACCGAGCGGGTGTTGAGAAGGATGCATTGTAGGTGGTTGGGGTCGGGAGTCTGTGGTGTGGTCGTAGCGGAGATGTTGTCGGTGCCGCTGAATTTGCAGGAGTAGCAGGAGAAAGGGCCATGGGTTTGTCCAGGAGCGGCTTGGACGCAGTTCGGGGCGCGACCGGGGTTAAGGGCTAGGAGGGTGGCGGCATCGTAGGTAATGCAGGAGGGTTGGGCGGCACGAGGGGTAGGGGGTCTGGCGCTGGGCGCGGTCCAGGCGCGGACGGGCGTAGACGGGCTTACCTTTGGCGCACCTTCGGCGAGGCCGAAGCGCGTGGACGCTGCGCGTGGGACCATCTGACATATATGGACAGTGGAGGGGGCGGAGCGTGGGCGGGTCAGCTGGGAGGCGGTAGCGGGGAGGGTAGGCGGGCCAAAGGAAGGCAAAACAAACACGAGAAAATGGCTCCTGGGAAAGTGAAACTGGGGCTGAGGAGGATGCAAAACACCACAAGCATACAAAGCAGCACGAAGTAATATGCTAGAGGCGGCGGTAGCTTCAACCAAACAGCGTTTAAAGCAGCACACAATGCACAATGTAAAAGGCGGCAGCAGAATCAATTAAGCCCAAGTTGCGCTTCAAAGTGAACAGAGATCGTAATGCGAGGTTTGGCGCTATAATGCGCTATGTTCAGAGAAAGCCTACGATACCACAGGGATAATCTGCCAGCTCTTGGGGCCAGGGAGCGTGGTGGGAGCAACCGCTTTCACCGAGGTCCAGACGGTCACAGCTGCAGGGAGGAGGGGTAGCGCTTGATGTTCGTGGGTGGGCGGGTCAGCTGGGAGGCGGTAGCGGGGAGGGTAGGCGGGCCAAAGGAAGGCAAAACAAACACGAGAAAATGGCTCCTGGGAAAGTGAAACTGGGGCTGAGGAGGATGCAAAACACCACAAGCATACAAAGCAGCACGAAGTAATATGCTAGAGGCGGCGGTAGCTTCAACCAAACAGCGTTTAAAGCAGCACACAATGCACAATGTAAAAGGCGGCAGCAGAATCAATTAAGCCCAAGTTGCGCTTCAAAGTGAACAGAGATCGTAATGCGAGGTTTGGCGCTATAATGCGCTATGTTCAGAGAAAGGCTACGATACCACAGGGATAATCTGCCAGCTCTTGGGGCCAGGGAGCGTGGTGGGAGCAACCGCTTTCACCGAGGTCCAGACGGTCACAGCTGCAGGGAGGAGGGGTAGCGCTTGATGTTCGTGGGTGGGCGGGTCAACTGGGAGGCGGTAGCGGGGAGGGTAGGCGGGCCAAAGGAAGGCAAAACAAACACGAGAAAATGGCTCCTGGGAAAGTGAAACTGGGGCTGAGGAGGATGCAAAACACCACAAGCATACAAAGCAGCACGAAGTAATATGCTAGAGGCGGCGGTAGCTTCAACCAAACAGCGTTTAAAGCAGCACACAATGCACAATGTAAAAGGCGGCAGCAGAATCAATTAAGCCCAAGTTGCGCTTCAAAGTGAACAGAGATCGTAATGCGAGGTTTGGCGCTATAATGCGCTATGTTCAGAGAAAGGCTACGATACCACAGGGATAATCTGCCAGCTCTTGGGGCCAGGGAGCGTGGTGGGAGCAACCGCTTTCACCGAGGTCCAGACGGTCACAGCTACAGGGAGGAGGGGTAGCGCTTGATGTTCGTGGGTGGGCGGGTCAGCTGGGAGGCGGTAGCGGGGAGGGTAGGCGGGCCAAAGGAAGGCAAAACAAACACGAGAAAATGGCTCCTGGGAAAGTGAAACTGGGGCTGAGGAGGATGCAAAACACCACACGCATACAAAGCAGCACGAAGTAATATGCTAGAGGCGGCGGTAGCTTCAACCAAACAGCGTTTAAAGCAGCACACAATGCACAATGTAAAAGGCGGCAGCAGAATCAATTAAGCCCAAGTTGCGCTTCAAAGTGAACAGAGATCGTAATGCGAGGTTTGGCGCTATAATGCGCTATGTTCAGAGAAAGGCTACGATACCACAGGGATAATCTGCCAGCTCTTGGGGCCAGGGAGCGTGGTGGGAGCAACCGCTTTCACCGAGGTCCAGACGGTCACAGCTGCAGGGAGGAGGGGTAGCGCTTGATGTTCGTGGGTGGGCGGGTCAGCTGGGAGGCGGTAGCGGGGAGGGTAGGCGGGCCAAAGGAAGGCAAAACAAACACGAGAAAATGGCTCCTGGGAAAGTGAAACTGGGGCTGAGGAGGATGCAAAACACCACAAGCATACAAAGCAGCACGAAGTAATATGCTAGAGGCGGCGGTAGCTTCAACCAAACAGCGTTTAAAGCAGCACACAATGCACAATGTAAAAGGCGGCAGCAGAATCAATTAAGCCCAAGTTGCGCTTCAAAGTGAACAGAGATCGTAATGCGAGGTTTGGCGCTATAATGCGCTATGTTCAGAGAAAGGCTAATATATAATATAAGATGTAGGGAAGAATCACAGTCCTCATGTAACATCATAGCATCACGAACAATACGGGAATAAGTATTGGGATGTGAGGAAAACATTAATAAACTCAGTCTAGTGATGGCACATGGGCCTCCGGAAATATTTGCGGGAATATAGGGCCAAGAGGTGTTGCCACAAGAAAATAGCCAACCAGAAGGTAACAACATTGTACGGTAATGGCTAGGGGCAACTACTATACTTTTACAGGTCATATTATTTTTAACAGAAGTACATGATTTCGGGGGTCTTCGGGAACACAAAGTTCGTTCATGAGTCGAAAAAGAGGTGGCTGCTTTAAGTTTCAGTTTTACACATTCAGTAATTGCATTAGGATCACAAGTCAAGAAAAAGCACAAGTCGCCCTGCGTGATATTATAGGTAGTGATCTGAGAATGAATTGGGGGAATGGAATCTAAAAGAATAGTACATAAAGGGCAATACTCGTAAGTAGCAAAATCGCCGAGAATTACATTGGGTCGGGCATTTGATATATTAAAAATATGCTTCAGAGTCTCTATTGAGGCAGGGAAAGCAACCAAGCAGGTCGCTAGAATATCAGTTACTGAACGCATAGGTGTCAGGCAAAAAAGCAGAGAATTAGTAACTCGTTTAGCCAGAGTTGTCAAAAAGTTCAATGATGAATCCCACGCAGCGAAAGAACGCGTCACTCGGGTTCTCGAATCAACCAAAGTCTGTGGGTTCCCTCCTCTCCCGACGTAGCAGACCAAAAGGAGTCCAACGCCGGCACATCCTGCAGCAGCAGTCCAGAGAATGATCTGAAAGAAAGTCAAATACAGGCATTATTCATTCTCGTAGGTAACATTTGTCAGCCGGGACAACTTCCCAGCTATCTTTCCCTGGTCTCATTACTAATATGGTATTGTCATGACCGGTTGCAATGACTTCAGCTTGTTCAGGGGGATTTTTAGGCGATTGCACCCATATTCTCGCTCCAGGATTGTCCATAGAGCCAAAGCCTTTCTGGCCTCGCACAGTTAGCAACGTTGGGGCAGTGCCTTTCTGAATCTCACCACTGAAAACAGG
The DNA here is from genome assembly GCF_964263255.1 of Lissotriton vulgaris. Classification (NCBI taxonomy): domain Eukaryota; kingdom Metazoa; phylum Chordata; class Amphibia; order Caudata; family Salamandridae; genus Lissotriton; species Lissotriton vulgaris. Next base: position 2,009,490,882 of record NC_141685.1, on the reverse strand, counting down.
CATAATTAGCAATTGGGCAACTCGGTCAATCTTTTGAATTGATAAATCAACCTCACTGCTGTTCAGCAGGAGGACCTTAATCTCTCCCTGATAATCACTGTCAATCACTCCTCTGAGTACTTGAACACCTTTTAAGGCAAGGCCCGATCTAGGGGCAATCAATCCAAAACTCCCAGCTGGTATACAGACACCAACGCCTGTTTCGATAATGATTCGATCTTTACTCTTAAGCACCGTATCATTCATGGCATGCAGGTCCAAGCCTGCGGAACCTGGGGTTGCTCTGCATTGAGCCAGGGCTCCGGGGGAAATTTCCCAATACATAACAGTATTACCAATGGTGTTGGGTTTCGCATCAACATTTGGGGGAAACAAACACATCAAAGGAGATTCAGCATTCAGAAAGGGACGATTGTTCAGAATCAATAATGCTTGAAACAAATGATCTCTCCAATTTTTATACTTATTGTCAGTTAATTTTCGCAATTGTTCTTTAAGCAAACCATTCATTCTTTCAATAAGGCCTGATGCCTGTGGATAATATAGAATATGAAACACCCATTCAATATTGTTTTCCGCACAAAATTCCTGTACCAATCTTCCACGAAAGTGGGATGCATTGTCAGATTGAATTCGAAATGGAGCGCCATAATACAATATAATTAATTCCAATGTTTTAATGGTATTCACTTGGGTAGCTTGTTTGCAGGGAAAGGCCACTAAAAGGCCACTATAGGTGTCGACAATTGTACAAACATATTGACAATTTTTGCCATAGGGAGCGGACCAATATAATCAATCTGCCAAATTTGAGCGGGCAATTTTCCTCGATGTAAATGACCTTTAACAATTTGCGGTACTTTTCGTTGTCTAGAATGTTGACAGATGGGACAATGCAGAATAGTATCTTTAATGTAATTTAAAGGAATATAAATTCCTCGATCGGCGGCCCACCTGCTAGTGGCTCTCTCTCCAAAATGTCCTGCTTTCTGGTGGGCCCATTTCGCCAATCCCGCAAAATCAGAATCTTGCATGTCCACCACTGCCTCAGCAATTTTAGATTTCTCATCTGCAATGTTATGAAAGAATTTGTCAAGGGAGTCTATCGGGGTATGAGCATCCACATGAAAGATTGTCACAGTACTCTGTGGGAGCATTTCCCAAATTTCTTGCCACAATTCTTTTCCCCACAGTTCTTTCGAATGCAATTCCCAATTATGAGAATGCCAAGTTGGTAACCAAACCGCCAGTCCATTAGCCGTGGACCAGGAATCAGTAAAAATATGACATGTGCCAGGTAATTCTTGTTTCAAAACTTGGTAAACTGCATATAATTCAGCAAATTGACTACTCTTTCCCTCACCAGTTGTACTCAACAATTTCTGTGTGATCGGATTATAGGACACTGCCTTCCAATGCTGGTTCTCTCCAATGAACCTCGCTGAACCATCTGTAAACCACACATGTTTTCTGTCCTCCGCGGACAAATCATCAAATGGCTTACCCCACTTGACAGGAGATTCCTGTACCACAGGTACCGAGCAATCACTTCCAGTCTCATTCGATGGCGCCAGCGCCACTTGCTCATGTAATGCTGCCACACCTTTCGGACCCACACGTGCCCCTTCCTGAATGTACCATTTCCACTTAATCACACTCGCCTCTTGAGCATGTCCAATTCAATGAGTTTTCGGCGAACTTAAAACCCACCGCATAATAGGAATTTCAGGTCTCAAAATCACATCATGACCAATAGTCAATTGCTCGGTATCCACCAGAGCCAAATAATATGCAAGCAACTGTTTCTCAAAAGGTGTATAACGTTCACCAGCCTCAGGTAACTTTTTAGTCCAAAAACCTAATGGTACTTTTTGTCTGCCTTGTTTTTGCCACAGACTCCAATTTGCATAAAGACCTTGCACGGACACATTCAATCCACATCACCCTCGCACACAGGCCACATATCCAAAGCGTACTGAATTGCTTCTTTTGCCAAACTAAACGCATTCTGTTGTGGTTCACCCCATTCAAACACATTCTTTTTGCGAGTGACTCGATATAAAGGAGCCAATATCTGACTCAAACGTGGAATATGCTGACGCCAAAAGCCGAACAAGCCAATGAAGCTCTGGGCTTCCTTCCGATTCCTTGGGACTGCAAAATCTAAAACTTTTTGTTTAACCTGCGGGATCACCTCTCTGTGACCTTCATGCCAATTGATACCTAAAAACTTTACATTTTGGGATGGACCTTGTAGCTGATCAGGATTAATTTTCCAACCTTTTTCACGTAAGCACTCAAGGATTTGATCTAATTGGGTCTGAACTTGATCTTGTGTTTCACCTTGAATAAAAATGTCGTCAATATAATGACACACTTGAATTTACGGGTGTACAGTTACTTCAGACAAATGTTCCGTCACCAGCCGGTGACACATTCAATCCACATCACCCTCGCACACAGGCCACAAATCCAAAGCGTACTGAATTGCTTCTTTTGCCAAACTAAACGCATTCTGTTGTGGTTCACCCCATTCAAACACATTCTTTTTGCGAGTGACTCGATATAAAGGAGCCAATATCTGACTCAAACGTGGAATATGCTGACGCCAAAAGCCGAACAAGCCAATGAAGCTCTGGGCTTCCTTCCGATTCCTTGGGACTGCAAAATCTAAAACTTTTTGTTTAACCTGCGGGATCACCTCTCTGTGACCTTCATGCCAATTGATACCTAAAAACTTTACATTTTGGGATGGACCTTGTAGCTTATCAGGATTAATTTTCCAACCTTTTTCACGTAAGCACTCAAGGATTTGATCTAATTGGGTCTGAACTTGATCTTGTGTTTCACCTTGAATAAAAATGTCGTCAATATAATGACACACTTGAATTTACGGGTGTACAGTTACTTCAGACAAATGTTCCGTCACCAGCCGGTGACAGATCGTAGGACTATGTACATAACCTTGAGGAAGACTTCTAAACGTCATTTTACGTCCATTCCATGTAAAACTGAATTGTTCCTGACACTCGGGGGCAATCGGAATTGAAAAGAAAGCATTAGCAATATCAATGGACGCATACCATGTACCTAGATGCTTTTGAATTCTTTCAATTAAGGTAATAATGTCTGGTACCGCAACAGTCAAAGGGGGTGTGTGTTTGTTCAGCTCTCGATAATCAACAGTCATGCGCCAAGAATTATCACTTTTGCAAACGGGCCAGAAGGGATTATTCCAAGCAGAAGTAACCGGAGTTATAACTCCTGCATCAACCAAATCCTGAATAGTGGCACTAATCTCTTCATGGTCACCTGGAATACGATATTGCTTCTGAGAAACAACTTTTGTAGCTTGAGGGATTTTTATGGGGGGCATTCGTAAACGACCAACCCGTACGGGTCTGGACAATATGTAATGTTTAGTTCCAAATTGATAACAGCCATCATCTAAATGCAAAATCATTCCTTTTAAAATGTCAATTCCAATTATGTACTCCAAGAGTGGTACAACTAATACAGAATATTCTTTTCGGGGAATCCTGCCTATTCTCATTTCAAGTGTAGTTTGCACTGCAGGAGTTTCCTTTCCACCTAAACCAGTAATTGTGAAAAATTGGCCTTTGAATTTCTTTGATTTACCATGAATAAGAGTGGCCTCCGCTCCTGTATCTACCAATGCTCGGGACCTTTGGATATTACGATGTTTCAAAAAAATGTCAATATCTACATAGGGTCTATTGTCTTTGTGAGCCCACCTGCGTACTGGAGCTTGACCTATTTCCTAGTCATTCTTACTGCGGTCTGTCAACAAGACAAATCAGTATAAATGCTCTCATGTTTCTTGGGTATCAAAACATCTTGTTCATATCCATCTCCATTACGAAATGGATTCTTGTCATCTGATTAGTACTGTGAATTACGATCGGAAAGCCTGTGTCGATCCTCCCTTCTCCTCAACTCAGGGGACTGGTCCCTTTCATCTCTATATCTATTGTAGCCACGATCATCTCTCCCCCTTTCTCTTTCCCCCTCTCGCCCCCTCTCCTTCTCACGACGAGGGGACACATCACGTTCATATCGCCGATCAGCACGACGATCAGAATTAACCCGACGTTTGTCATCACCTCTGTCATCAGAACAACCAAGATCACAATCATTCTTACGCACACGCCGGGCACCCTCCTTCCGATCCAAACCACGCTCGCGAAACATGTCCCATAAGCGATTATTAGGCTCACCATCAATGTCCTCCTTTTTCACACCATCATCCAACAGTGCAAGAAACATATCACGTCTAGAGAACTTATAATCTCCAGCAGTACGACCCTCCGGTCTGGTCTGTCTCTCAGGTTTAAACCAGTCACCCAACTCACCAAGCTGACGGACAGATTCAAGCACCATAGATAAAGCATTGCCAGTTTGATTAATTAACAAAGTCATCATAACCTGCTTATAAGCAACAGGGGAAGAACGGATAATGCGATTCCGCACAGAAGATGTCAATAAACCATCCAACAACCTGTCAGCAGTACTGAGAAAAATCGCAGTTTTCATCACCTCCTCTTTCAATCGCTGCGCCGCATCGCGCAAGGTGTACCACGGCTTGTCATTGACAGGCCAGTCAGATTCAGTAGGGTATTTATGGTTACAGCCATCAGTCGCTAGCTGGAGTAGACTAATTTGGCCAACACCATTAAAATTTCGAAAATGATCTTGTACAGTAGAATCGGAACTCAAAGAGCAAAATTTCAAGGCATCTCCTGCATCTAACATGATACCTGCAGCGCCCAATTCATAAAGGCGCACCATCCAAGTAAGTAAGGCCTCACCAGGCCGTTGTCGAAATCGTTGCAAAATGTCACTAACTTCCTGTTGAGTAAAGTCTTCAATACTATCCATATGAATACCATTCGGATTACAAGGAGCCTGTTGTAATTTGCGTCCAAAAACCGGGTGCGCAGAAACCTCTGGACGAGCATCCGAAGAAGCCCGATCCATAGATTTAGAGGAACAATCAGGACGAGATACGTCATCAGAATGGGAAGAGCGACCACGGACGCTAGAATCGTCATTTTTATCACAAGAAGTAGATTTACAATTACGTCCGGAGCAAGAAGACTCGCGCCTGTCAGACTCCTCAGCCGATAGCCAGAATCATTCGAGTCCCAGATATTACCATCCCATTCGTCGGGGTTCCAATCCAGTCCGGCTTTCGCCACGACTAGACGCACTTTCCGTTTACAAACACGACCACGACGGTGTCTATACTTATATTTCGCAATGCGAACAGCAGCCCTTTCGGCTATAGTCTGATAAGTTTCAAGTTTGTCGGCAAGCAATTTATTTTGACATCGCAAAAGAGTATGCACATTTTGCACCTCAACAAACTTCTCCTCCATATCCACAAATCGTTGCTGTAATTTCAGAAATTTCTCATGAAGAATTCTGTATGCAGTCAAAACAATCCAACCTCTGCGTCCTAAAATAGGAAGCTCATCACCCTTCACTACTGGCGCCTTCTGCAAGCAAGAAACCACATCAGCCGGCTCCGCCTGCTACAAACAAGAAGTCCAATTCTCACTCAAACCAGTAGAATTGGCCCACTCGCGGGCCAAGGCCTCGTAAGGCGTTGATTCCCAGCCGGGAATTTCAACAGGCAATTTAAAAGTAGATTTCGATTTTCGCGAAAACATTGTAGCACAGAAAAAAGATACACACAATTATCAACAAATAATATACAAAAGAAAATACGTACGAGCCGAGCGCAAACCAACAAGATTGAAACAATACAGCGCACACAGGCTTCGTAAACAGGTCGTGACGCCAGATGTAACGACCGGATTCTTGGACCAGATGGGATCAGCTCCTCAAAACACCTCCAACCCAGTCGGAACGTAATCACCTCCCTCCTTAGAACGAATTTACAATAGGTATATATATATATATATATATATCTTGTACCTAAGGATGGGGAAATAGTAATATACATGCATAGGTTTTCTACAATATCCCACTCATACCAGTTAGTCTCACGGCAACTTAGGCCCAGACTAGTCTACCCTAGGGCAGTTCTGATTAGTTACCATTACACACTGACCACAGTCAGTGCTCACTCGGCAAGTCGCAATCCTGCGTGCCTACACACTAGTCTGCAGTCCTAGTGCTCTCTTCCTCACAGCCCGGTCCACAATCGGGCGGACCTAAGCACTAGTGTCCCCCCTAGTGTTCTCTCACTCACAGCCCGATCCGCAATCCGGCGGATCTATGCACCAGTCTCCCACCTGGTGTTCTCATTAACGCCGCTTACCAACGACGATCACTCTCCTATGAATACCTTTGGAAGGAATCTCTCATTGGCTACTCGGGATATGATACTACAATAACAGGAATTACCATAACTTGCCAAATTAAAGCATGTACCATCTATTCTCCACATCAAGGGGTCCCTCTCTCCCTCATTGCTCAGTCACCTCTTACCTGACCGGGAATTACATCTGTTCATGAAAACAATGCCTGACTAGAAGACCAGGTTACCCTGATTGAACAAGAATACGAGGCACATGTTGGTTCACTAAGAACTGGGGTATTTTATTACAATGATCATAAAAAACACAATACTATACTATAACATATATCCTGCAAAGAAAAGTGAAAGGTTAGAATGTGCACACTATAGATTATGGACAGACGTCACCTTATGGACACGAAGTCGGGGTTCGGCAGTCATCTAGGTTCCCTTCTCGTCTGTGCCTTGGCTCGTCTTAGAATCACACCTCAGCAGTCACGAGTACACGTCTGCACCGCTATGCTCTGTCTTCTCTGCTTTCCTCCAAGTCACTGGAACCTTCCTTTTATTAGCTGCTGTCTCTCTCTCTCTCTGGCCGTTCTGCACTACTTCTCTTTCCTCTTCAATCTTTCTCAGAGAGTATCAGCTTCATGATCTTTCTCGGACTTCAAAATGGCGACTGTCTGCCTGGAAATAATTAATGGCATTGATGCTAACGGCTAGCTGCCGCCTAAAGACTGACTGACTCACTGCCTCATACTTTCGCTAATATGGAAGCTTGTCCTTTCATGGAAAGTTACGGCCAGTAACCTGCCGCCCACCAAATTCTTGTACCTCCCCGTACCAAGGACACGCTCTCAGTCGGCCGATCTGATGTTGTGTCTTCGGAGTGGAGAAAAATACAGTCTTTCGATAAGGGCCAGCCTGAGCCGGTTCTCTCCAAGCGAACAACACTTCGAAACTAAAACATTACACTTGACCTAGAAGCATCTCAAGCTGCCGGGGCAGAAAGCAAGATGGAGTCTCTCCCGTTTGAGGCCTACAAGGCCCGAAATAAGCATAACTCCATAGAAGTTATACTAACACTCTTGCAAAAGGACGGATTATCACTAATACTAATGAATCTATCCCCTACCATAAGTTTATAAGCCCTGATCTAAGGAAAAGGGTACGAAAGTGCATTACTGTGCCTTATGAATAGGCCCTGTCTATAGTTCTAATCCTTGCACTAGAATGATAATAGACTAGAGTCACATCCAATCATCCTCCCTCAAAGGAGGGCCATAAAAGTCGGTCAGAACACCTAGTTACCCTTAAAATCTGCCCAACAACAGGCTATAAATAAACCCCTTTGTGTGTCTAGCGCATGCTCAGTAAGAGTCACATCTGTCTTTGATCAGCGTAGATAGGAATGTGCTTTTCGCGGGTCTCAAGAACCGTTACCTCCACCCATGTATTGATCATGTTCAGAAATGTCCATATATGGTCGTAAATCATGCTCTGAGTTGTATCCGCCTACTTATGAACCCCTTCTTTGTGTATATAAGGGGGCTATGTGCTTGAGTTCTTTGTGCTACCCTGTACAATGCTGTAGAGTGTTGTGTAGGACCACCTTTAAAGGTTTATTAAACTATGTTTTTGTATTTTCAGTTTCCGTGCCAATTTATTTCTATAGTCTGAGGACTTCGTGCACAGAAGGGCAAACCCTTTGCACTAACGGGCCTTGCTGAGGCCTGTACTTATCAGGATGACCAACTCTTTGTGGAGTATGTGGGAGCGAAGAAGGGAAGTGCTGTGCAGAAAAGGGCCATCACTCGCTGGGTCGTCCTCTGCATTAAAATGTATGACGCCCTGGCGGGGAAGCAGGCCCCTGAGGATTAAGGACCCACTCACTAGGGAAAAAGCTGCGACTACGGCCTTGGCTTGGGGTGTCCCAGTTCAAGATATCTGTCAGGCAGCATCATGAGCATTATTGCACACGGTCGCAAAAACATTATTGCCTTGATGGTCAAGTGTTGTAAATGTACAAATTGCTCCCCACACACTTGTTTTCTGCTTAATGATTTAAAGCACATAAATCAGGACTACTTCTGAATATGTGGGTTTATTTTAGTTTCACCCTTTGCTTTTCAATATCAAGTACAAAAGTTCAATTTATAGCATGTTTGAAAAAGACACGCAACATAAAACATTAAATGACAAATATACAAATCAGTGATTACCAACACATTAAATCCAAAACATCAAATTTGAACAAACATGAAACATATATGCACATTATTTTCATCTGACGACAACATCAATTTTTAGAATGCCGATATCAAAAAAAGATACTTGTTTATATATTCTATACAGTCATTGAAGGACAAACAAGTCTGAGAAGAGGGCCAAATGGATACGAATAAATGAGTCCAAGTCGCAATTAATCCTAATTCGTGGCCTTCTAGATGCCGACGCGTTTCGAACCCGCTAATTAAATAAACGGGATCTCGTCAGGGCCTTGTCACTTCAGTATCTTTTGTTCTGTGCAAAAAAGGAAGAAGAGAACAACACCTTAGTTTTGTTGTTCCCACCCATTTTTAAACAACTCACTACACCTCTGCCTGTGAAGAAATCTGTACCTGTAGCGTTGTGGCCGGGTTCATACAGGTTCAACAGTGTTCTTGTGTTTGTTACTGTCTTTGGGAACCCTGTAGGGATATTTGTGACTGTTAGAAAGTTCGGGGTTGGTTGGTGATCACCCTGTTTAATTAGCGGTGCATTAAAAAATTCATACCTTCTTTTTAATGCCGCTGCTCTTTAAGAAATGTCCTCTGTCCGTTTGATTGTCTATTCTCAGGTCTTTGCTCTCTCTGGCTTGTGCTCCCTATTTATTAAAAAAGTCAGGGTTATTTTAAAGAGATGGTCTCTCTTATTTCTAAAGTATGTGTACTAGAAAGGCATCTTCCTTGAGGGGGCGTCCCTCGGCGAGCGTGGATTTACTCTCCTGTCGATGCGGGGAAGTTTTCCTCAATCTATTCAAAAGAAGGGGAGTTGTGTTAGTCTAATATGCGCTCGCGTATTTGGGAGCAGCATGTGAAAGTATCACGGCCGGTGCTGTCTCCTACCTTTGGTTAGAGGAGCGAGGGTGAGGCATCTGGCAGTCTGCAACGCTTCTATCGCTCTGAGCTTCCGCATTGAAGCCGGCGTTGAATTGGAACAACCATATGGGGGTCAGCGTCATACATTCTCGTTGATGACGCGGTCCGGGCATTCTGGGATATGTAGTTCAGAGTGTCCTTGAGGGATGCTTTCCATTATTGTTAGTCAGACCCTCACTCATGTGGTGACTCGCGCGAAGCACTATTGCATTCTCAGGGAGATTAAAGCCTGGAGACTTCTGACAATGTATTTAACCCACTTTGGGTGCTGTTAAATTTAAGGATTAAGTATGCCTCTTTTGTCAAGAGGACATTTTCAGTGTCAGGGGGACATTTGTTTGGGTTGATGCTATACAGTACAGTCCATTTAAATTCGGTTTCTCGATGATTGGCCTCTGTGAAATGCTGTACCATGGGTGCATTCGCTACCTTATTTTTAAGTCTAGATCTATGCTGTGTGATGCGGGTATTCACTTGTTGGTTTGTTTTCCCGATATAAATTTTATCACACGGGCATAAAATTGCGTATACGACATTTCTTGTCCGACAATTAGTGAAACCTACATTTTTCCATTTAGTGTTCTTATGCGTGAATTCAATGCCTTCAATTGTGGTATCGCATGAGACACAGTTCCCACATTTATGATGTCCCAGTATCGGTTTCAAGACCCATTGGGAGAGCAGGTCACTTTTAGGTTTTTGGATTCGTACATCAGCGCGGACCAAACGCTGGCCTAGACTTTGGTTCTTTTTGTATGCAAATATTGGCCTCGGGAAGGGGCATTCCAGATCCTCAAGGAGATGCCAGTTCTTCAAGACCATTTGTCTGACTTTGTGCGTGTCAGGGCCATATGTGGTCACACATACCATCTTTTCAAGCTCTGGTTTGCTCTTGTCCTGTGTTAATAGGCATTCACGGGGAGTGTATCGTGCCCGTTTGTATGCGTGCTTAAGTAGTTTTTTGGGGTACCCTCTATTGGTCATCTCTCCACAAAATGTCTGGGCGTGTTGATCATACTCCGCTACTTCTGAACAGTTTCTCCTTATCCTAAGGAGCTGACCGTAAGGTAGGTTTGCTCTAAGGTTTCTGGGATGGTCACTACTGTGGTGTAGGATTGTATTTTTATCGGTCTTTTTCTTATAGAGGGACGCTTTTAGGTGACCCTCATCATCAGAGATTTGTACATCGAGAAACGTCATTTGGCTTTGGCTCTGTTCCATAGAGAATTTAATATCCTGGTGTCTGCTGTTTAGCCATTGGTGGAATGCCATTAATTCCGTGCGGCTCCCCTGCCACAGGAGCCACACGTCATCAATGTATCGCAACCACTGTTTGATGTAGGGCTTGAAGGGGTTGTTATTATCCACAAATTTATGTTCATACTCTGCCATGTACAGAACTGCCATCTCAGGCGCATATGGACAACCCATGGCCGTACCTTTGATCTGCATGAAGAACTGATCATTAAAGCGAAAGTAATTTTTCTTTAGTGTCAGTTCTGCTAGTTGGAGGATGAACGATGTGGGGACCCGATGGGGTCTCTCCCTAGTGTCGAGGTACAATTCTATGACCTCCAACGCCTCATCTTGCGGTATCTGTGTATAGAGAGACGTGACGTCCATGGTTACCATAATCTCATCTTTGTTGTTGAATTCTGTTCCCTCGACTTTATTCAGAAAATCGGTGGTGTCCTTGAGGTACGACTTTACTGTGCTCACAAAAGGCTTTAGAAAAAAATCTATATATTTAGAGATCGGTTCCAGGCACGAATCGCACCCAGAGACGATAGGCCTGCCTGGTGGATCGTTTAGGCTCTTGTGAATTTTTGGTAAGAAATACAAGATAGGTGTTCGTGGATGTTTCTTAACCAGGAAATCTACCTACAAATCCATTGTCAATCCCTATTTGCACCAGTTCTTTTATGGCCCCCTGTATTTGTTTCGCTGGATCTTCCTGGAGTAGTCTATACCACACTTGGTTATTAACCTGTGTGGACCCCTCGGTCAGATATTTCTCACGTGGCCAGATCACTACTGCCCCGCCTTTGTCGGCCGGTTTGATGACCACGGTCGAATCCTCCCTCAATGCTTTCAATGCCACTTGCTGCCCTTTGCTAATATTTTGTGGGACATACTTTTTATTTCTTTCAAGTTTGTTCAAGGAAGATAGCAAAACCTGCTCGAACACAAGGATTTGTTTCGGAATGTTATGGCTTGGGCAGAAGGTGGATTTGTTCCTCAGTCCAGTTGTTTCCAGATCCATACTTGGGGGTTGGTTGGCAAAGAATGCCTTTAGTCGTATTTTGCGGCAAAAAGCAATGATTTCCATTTTTGTTTTTGCAAAGTCTGTGTGTTTTCTGGGGACAAATTTTAATCCCAGGTTTAGCACGGACTCTTCGTCCTGTGTTAAAAAATTTTCAGACAGGTTGACAACAGAGGAGGGTGCCTCTACGATTTGTAAAATTGCTTGCGTGTCCGCATTTCCCATGGTATTTTTTGTCTTTGTTTTGGCTGTTGGCCTTTCTCTAAAAAAGCAACTTGTTTCTTGTTATTTTTGCCTCTAGATTCAGAGCTAGAAGAGTCTGATGAGGTTGTCTCTGAGAATGTTTTAAATCTATTGCGAGAGCGTCCCTGATAGTTATATAGTGCTCCGCGCGAGTCCGCCTGTGAGTAATAGTCGTCCTTCAAGAATGGGTATGCCTTCTCTAACGTGAATGACTTAGAGTCTCGATCGTACTGGGCAGTTTTGGCGTTGATTGTGGTATCTTTAAACTGCAGGATTTCCTTCTCTATTTTTTCAATTAGATCAAGTGAGCAGGGACGGGCACTTTACCAGTTCAGTCCTGCAAGACTTCTTACTTTAGATCATGAGGCCGCAACCCATTGCCGGGATGGTATGGCTCTGGTATCTGATTCAAAGGTAAGGAATTTGCAGCTAGAAGTCTCTATCAGATGAACAAGTTACTTACCTTCGGTAACGCATTATCTGGTAGAGCCTCTAGCTGCAGATTCCTTCCAGTCCCACGCATACCTCCGCACCTTGCGGACTAATGTTGTAGGGGTAGGGTTACTCCCCCTTTTCAGGGCTCTAGTTTTTGCACATGACTGACTCAGTTACTTCGTGGCTCTGGCATTCTGGTGTAGAAAATATGAAACGTACTGATGTCCGCACACCTAGGTGGCGCCGATATAGGCACCGCAACGTCATAACCGATGCTACCGATGTCACGGGGAGCCAAATGGAGCCACCAGACATCACGCACAAGGTGAATTGCTCAGCCTGACGCCTGGGAAATTCAAAGGTAAGGAATCAGCAGCTAGAGTCTCTACCAGATAATGTTTTACCAAAGGTAAATAACTTGTTCTTAAACATTTACGTCTGTATTCATCCAAGACAGAATCTCCACACACGCACACAACAGCAAAGAACTCTTCAACATCATCAAGGAGTTCGCCCAACCCACCAGCAAGTCGACAGACATCTCTCCCTCACAAGACCTCTGCGACAAACTCAGCACCTTCTTACACCACAAAATCAAGAGCATCTATGACAACTTCAACGAAGACAACCTACACACAGGACCCCCATCAACCACCGCCGACACCTTTAAGCGAGCGATTGACAACTGGACAGCCCTCACCACCGAAGATACGCTCTGCAAGATCCACAGGTGGATCCCCACCGAAACAAGTAGAACAGTCACCCAGGCCCTCGTCAGCTGCAAGCTGGACTACGGAAACGCCCTCTACGTAGGAGCCTCAGCCAAACTCCTGAAACTGCTACAATGCATACAGAACGCCTCTGCCCGCCTGATCCTCGACATCCCGCGCCACAGCCACATCTCACCACACCTGAGAAACCTGCCCTGGCTTCCTGTAAACAAGAGGATCACCTTCAAGCTCCTCACCCACGCACACAAGGCACTCAACAACACCTGACCGGCATACCTCAAGAGACGACTCAGATTCAGATTCAATAGGCTTTATTTCGATAAAAACATATCTTTAAAAGCAGTACAAAACACAACAAGTTAAAAAGGACAAGAACCGGAACATATAAAAACATTCGCAAGATTATAAAGATACGAATGATATCAATAAATTACTTAAGAAGGTCTAGCATAATGACTAAAATTAAACAATTTCATTAAGCCTTTTAGATCTGATCACCCATGCCCAACTTAAAAACTTTGAAATACCGCACACAAATAAGGGCCGGGTATCGGTCTTTAAGATTCGCAAAGCCACTAAATGGTGTCTTGTGCCCAACTCCTTACACAATGGTTTTAGCAACCTAGATCTCGGAGCTTTAAAAGCGGGGCATTCAAATAGGAGGTGGGCAACAGACTCGACCCTAAGTGCACAAAATAAACAAAAAGGTGAGGTTTGGGCCGGGATTTTCCAGCGTGCGGTCAATTCGCCCACTGGAAGCATATCTACTCTAAACTTAAAATACAAAGCCCTATCTAAAGGTTTTGAAATTATATCAAGGTAGGGTTCACGGAGGGCCACGTCCTTGATCTTGAGGAACTCGCTGGTTGCTCTGCATTGTTTGGGGTCAGTGCTACTCCTATCCGCTACCCAATTCCAATACATATTCTTTTTTTTTTTTAAAACCTTTATTATAGCATTCAATAAAAATACAAGCATGGGCCCACAACCGCAGGGGCCGGCCGCTAAACAAAATTGAGACCGTCTATATCAAAGTATGACACAGCTCATCAGCCGACAACCCTGAGGTCCGGCAGCGATTCAGGATAAAACTTGTATTAGAATGCACTACTGAGTCCCAGGATGAGACCGAGGTTCCATTTTATACTTTTAAGGAAGGATCAGGTGCCATACAATCAAACAGAAGAATACGGGGGACAGGACAAGAGACAGGATATGCACATAATAACCGCTATAATGGAGCATTGGCGCTAAAGCATATGGATCGGTGCAGACAACAATACAATATACATTCAATGTTAAGCGCCAGTTCTCAGGGCCTGCCCACCCGGGAATCAGGATATCATAAAAGCATAAGCACTAAATATAAGTACATGATAAGAATCCGAATGAATCGTCAGCTATACTGATCCTTTAAGGAAGAGAAAGAGAGGGAGAAAAAGGCCATAGAAATAAAAAAGGCAAAATAAAAAACCCCTTTCCAGCCCCCCACCCTGCACCCCTGCAAATGGCTACAGCCTAACCCCACTAGCAGCGTGCCTGTCGCCCCTAATAACTAAAACCCTAAAACCCTAAAAGTAGGAAAAAGAGTGGATGAGGGCTTATCCGTTTGGGCTCCTGCAGATTGCTGTTCCGACAGTAAGGCTGGGTCCAGTTCCACCAGGAGCATCTCAGATAGGCGCCCAGATTTCTGCCAGTATTGACCTCAGCAATGGCTCAAACACCGTTTGATCCATAGTCTCACGCCCGACATCAATCACAATCACCTCCCCGGGTGAATCTGGCATCCTCGGGGAGGACAAACAGGATCTCGAACGTGCAGATGCGGAGGGTGAACAGTCTTTATTCGCAGCCACGGTCAACTCGGTTAAAGCCGCAGGCCAGAGACCCCGACCCATCGAACTCCGTCGGGCCCAGTACCGGGTCCACGGCATGGGGACCCCCACCCGCAGCCAACAGCAAGCAGAATCACTCCTCCATCAATGCTAAGCAATAGAAACGATTGCCGCCAAATTCGGGCTTAAACAAAGCCTCCACTCCGATTGACCGGACCCAGCCTGGGTCTCCCAGCCGATGTTGTTGCACTGCAGTCCGGCTGTGAAAATACTCGAGGCCCCGGCTTCACCGCTGGAGTAGGTCACAATCTTCAACTCGACGAAACTTTGTCAAAGCAGCCGATAAAAGTTTCCGGATTTCACCATCTGGGTGCGGAGCAGTTCATGCACACAGAGGCTCGGAGTAAATTCAGGATAATGTACAGGATATTGTAGCGGGATACGGAGGTCGTCTGAGCCGGGAGCCTAAGCAGCCATCTTGTTTGCTGACGTAGCTCCTCCCCCCCCATACATATTCTTAAGCACAGACTTAGGAGGGGCAGATCTAGTTAGCCAAGCCTCCCAGAGCCCCAGCTCCCCAAGCAGGAATTTGACATCCCTGAGCCACCCAATTTTGGACCAGCTGGACATCGATGGTACCTCCATCAGCCCTTCCAATAGCTGGCAAGTTCAGGAACCCTCCACAGCGGGCCCAGAGTAATAGGGGACGCAGCTTTGCCTGATCTTTAATTGAGCGTCATCCCATGTCTAAAAGCAGGGATAGGGTAGGGGTACTCTGTGGAAGAGCCACAGGTCCTTTAAGAATTTGTTCTCGGAGCAAGATAGCTGGTCGATATTGTGTGTTCCCCAGAGCTCTGCCCCGTAAAGTGCTGCACTGACACCTCTCGCCTTGTATATATCTAACACAGGGGCAATGGGTTTAAAGGAGGACGACCACTGTTCTTTGAGTAGAGCCCCCACCACCCTTTTGTGACTTAATAACATCTTCTGGAGATGGGAGTTCCACCACATAGTATCGGTCAGACGGATGCCTAAGTAATCAAACTCCTTAACCCAACAGGTTTAGTACAGGGGCCCGTCCAAGCTTTTTTAGGGGGTTCAATACCAAGTATTTTGTCTTTTCTGTGTTGATTTTTAACCCCCTACTTACACAGAAGGATTGAAAACTGTCTAGGAGGCTCTGTAGACCCATAGGGGATTTTGAGATCAGAAGTGTGTCGTCAGCGAATAGGAGAGTTGGTATTCTCCTGCCCGCCAGGGATGGTGAATCAGATGGATTTTTCAAGAGGTGCTCCACCACTCCGTTCACATAAAATGAGAACAGAGTGGGGGCAAGGACACAACCCTGGCGGACGCCCCTATTCACCGGCATTCTGGCAGTCTTCTGTCCCTGCTTACCCCACCTGCGCAGTTTCCTGTATGGAGCTTCACCAGTAAGGACAATATGTATGCGGGCATCCCCAAGTCAGACAGCACCTTCCAAAGGCAATCCCGGGGCACCAGGTCAAAGTCAGTCGTTAAGTCGATAAAAGCAAGATAAAGACTGCCTTTGCCTAGTACGACCACCTTCCAGTATAAGAGCAGCAATCTAAATTACTGCTTAATAGTCCTGGTACCTGTCCTAAAGCCTGCTTGGAAATCGGAGAGGATTTTATTGTCAACAGCCCACTGGAGCACTCTCCCAAGGACCACCTTTCCTGCAACCTTCTGAGAGGAGTCGATTAGACTAATGGGATGATAGTTAGCTGGGTCGTCCTGACCCCCCTTCTTGAAGATCGGGACGACCTCAGCTCCCACCCAAGAGTCTGGGAGTGTCGCACCGTAATAAGTTGCATTGAGCAACGATGAGATGAGCCTCCCCCATTCCTTCAAATTAAGGCGGAGCAAGTCCCCCTCTAGCCCATCTGGGCCTGCTGCTTTATTAGGGACTAAAGATTTAATCGCATTCTCCACTTCCTTAGCTGTGAAGGAGAGATCCTGGACTAGGAGATCCTCGGCCACAGCGGCCCTAGCCGAGCTACATTGGCTACCTCTGAAGCAGCGTGTGGCATTCAAGGCCCTTTGCCTTGTCTTCAAGGCTCTGCATGGAGTCGGGCCCAGACCTCTGCAAGCCTTGTTTTCTTGGTACACTCCTAATAGAACCCTGCGCTCTGCCTCAGCCTGTCTGGTAAAAGTGCCTAAATACAACAAAGTCAGAACTGGGGGCAGATCCTTCAGGGTCGCAGCGGCTAAATTATGGAACAGTCTGCCCATTGACATCCGCCAAATTTCACAACTCCTCCCCTTTAGGAAACGTATCAAGACCTGGCTATTTCCCTAACTCTCTTCGCCTGCCACTCGTTCTTGTTCTCCTCAGTTAAGAGTATTCTCCAGCGCCAGGAAACCTGCAAGGTGTCAGCTGCGCTATACAAATACTTTAAATAAATTTTTTTTTAAAAAAGATCCTCACTCAACCCAGAGGAGCCCATAGATGGAAAATTGATCGGGCCCAGCCTTACATCCTGGTTGGAAGTATAGAGGAGGGAGAAGTGATTAAACCACAACTCCTCTGATATGTTGCATGTTATTAAGATATCAGCCGGCCTATTCCTGGCCCTTACTAGGTCCCAAAAACCCTTGGAGTCTCTCCCAGCACTGGCCTCCTTCAGGTCGCACCAGAACTGGTTCTCCCACTCTTTCTTGGCTTCACAAATAGTGTGCTTGTACTCTTTCCTGGCAACACGAATCAGCTCAGATCCCTTGAGTTTAACTGCTTTCAGTAGTGCCCTTTTCGCCCACCGACATTTCATTGACTACCACCCCGGGTTGCCCTTGGGTCTCCGGCGCTCACTTTCAGGTGAGCCCCGACTGCGGGTTAGGAATAACTTTCCCAGGGCAGTGATAGTGTCACAAAAAAGAAAAGATACCTCGAGGGTCCAAGATGGTGGTTTCTAGCCTGGACAGGGCCTTTGCCAGTAGTGACCCTATATTCTGAACCTTCCCCTCGTCCAGGGCGACCTTGCACCATTTAAGTCGCCTCCCACAATTTGAGGGACATACTTCTCCAGTTGTCCGCAGCACAGAGGATTCCTGCAGACCTTTTGAGGGCGACCACATAGGATTCAGGGTCAAAGATAATGGGTTATGTTCATTGTCCGTAGTGGGAAGGACAGCCATATCCCGCATTAGGCCGCAGAGCTCAAAGTCCAATAGGATATAGTCTATTCTAGATGAATGGTCTACCCTGTTCAACGTATGTGCTCCACAAGGGTCCGAAAATTTCCAGGTTGGGAACAACCCAATACAAATTTATTCACGGGACTAAGGGAAAGAGAGGGAGGGGACTCAGGAGGATAGGAAGGCCCATGTAATACACCATACTCAGGCACTTTACAACTCCCAGGTGAAACGGCTACAACAGGTTGCCTCTCGGCAGGATGGTAAACGTCAAGTCAACAATCCCACCCCGCCTGTTAGGGCCTAGGCCTGCATTTTGCATATTCGACCTTGAAGAAAGGAAATCGTGATGGTAATACCCTCTATCCCTTCCCCCCCAGGTTAGAGGGCTAGCATGCTGTGGCTTTACTGGGTGAGGGTGGAAATAGCTAAGATAGCGAGTGCTAATTCCTAAACTGCCTTGGCTAGAGTGTTGGTTGCAAATAAACCTTGCTACCCTGGCATCCCTGAAGTTGACCAGAATGCAATCACCCCTCATGTCCTTAGGTCTGTTTCCTACCCAGCTAACCCGTCTCACATGAAGAACCCGCCCATCAAATGAACTAGGCAGAGGTCTGTTTTCCCTTAGCCAGCACATGGTTTTGTTTTTAAGTTCGTCATACGATTCATGTTTACCCACCTTCAACAGGGGTACCCCGGTAAGCACCGCTACATAAGGCTGACAGTCAGGGGGTAGATTGACATGGGGAGGGGTAATTGCTCCCTTCTCTTCCAGGACCTGCATTTTTGATGGGACAGGTGGGTTACAATTCTGACCCCCACCACCTCCCTTGCTATTGCGAATGCTATTACTCTGGGCAGGGTGACTTTGGCAGGGTCCTAAGGTCCCTTTATCCAAGTTCGGGTTGTGGTTAGAGCTTGTTGGGGCATTAGTTCGGGCAAGGCCATCTACGACATCACTCCCCGCACACATGTTAGCCCCAGGTACTTCCCCTGGAGTAATAAGTGCATTCACCTCTGTTGAAGAGGGATCCACCTGGTGGATTATATTCCCCAAAAACCCAACCTCCCGGATTTTAGAATGTAATAAGATTAGGGACTTAAGTGAGAAAAAGTTGTCGAGAGTGGCTTGCTCGAATCTATCCAGCCTCTCCGTCAAAACCTTCACTCTTTCAAGTACCGGGAGTATCAAGGATTTCATTAACTTCTCGATTTGGGCAATAGGGGGAGACTCAGGTAAGGAGCCTTCAGCAGAAATAGGCTGTGGATTAACATTTTCCTGCTCGCGTGGGGTACATAGCAACTGTTCACCAGAGATACCCTGGGGCCCCGAAGGAATGTGCCTCTCCACCGCCCCCAGCCTCGTTAGTTTCACACAGCCCCTAGAACAATTTCCTCTAGACTTCTTAGGGGGTTTAGGATGGCTAGCCCTGCGATAACTTGTAGTTCTTTTCTTTTTAGTGGACGCTGATCTAACTCTAACCGGTGCTACCTCAGATTGTTCAGCGAGACCCTCAGGGAGAGTAGAGATACCCAAGGGAAGGTGAGGCACTTCAGGCTCAGCAGACACCAGTTCTGGCTGACTGACCGAGTGCCTACGTGGTTCGAGGGCATTGAGCCTCTCCAAGTTGGCCCTTATGGCACCTGCTCTAAGCTGATCAGCGCTAGGAGTAACTATATCCGACAGCTCAGCTGTATGTACAGGGGAGGTTGCTAGTGCCAGGGGCCCAAAGGGAGGAACGTTTGTGATTAAGGGGCTCGAGAGAGAGGCAGTGTTCAGTAATAGCAATCTCTTTTTCGATAACCGAAAAGGCTCGGGTGATAAACTGGTCCATGGTGCCGCTTACGTAGCCACCCCCCCCTCTTGCTCTTCCCAGAATGAGTTGTCACACGAGTTGTCTCCTTCTACACCCCGAACCGACAGCTCTGATCCACCGACCGTGTCCTCGTCACCGTCCCCCGCATCCGAAGAGCGACCACCGGCAGTAGATCATTCTCCCACCTCGCCCCCAAGACCTGGAAAACCTTCCCCATCCTCCTACGGCAGACCCAGGACCTACTAACCTTCAGGAAGCTGCTCAAGACCTGGCTAGCGGTAGTAGCACCCCTCCCCCCAGTGCCGTGAGATTGTCACGGGTGAGAAGTGCGCTTTACAAATGTATTGATTGAAATCAATCCACTCCGAGCTCCCACGGACCCCTGCCCCCACCACATCTTCAACAGAGCCTCAGACACCATCGCATCAATCGCTCCCTGGCTCATTCCCCGATGACTAAAAGCACACCAAGGTCAGTCTCCTCCTGAAGAAACCCTCGGCGGACCCCACCGACCTCAAGAACTACAGACCCATCTCCATAGTCCAGCTCTCTGCGAAAGTCATCAAGAAAGCCATCAACAGTCAACTTGCCACATTCATTGAACAGAACAACATATTCGACTCCTCCCAATCCGGCTTCAGAAAAAAACAACAGCACGGAAACCGCCCTCCTCGCCGCAACAGACGACATTCGCACCCTACTGGACAAGGGAGAAACAGTAGCCCTCATTATCCTCTACCTCTCATGCACCATTTGACAGTCTCCCACCGCACTCTTAATACACAGACTCCATGAGGCATGCGTCCAGGACTAGGCCCTCGACTGGATCCGCTCCTTCCTCTCCAGCAGAACGCAGCTGGTCAGACCCCCCCTTTCTTCTCGGACCCTACACCAACCACCTGCGGAGTCCCTCACGGGTCCTCCCTCAGCCCTATGCTCTTCAACGTCTACATGGCCCACTCGCCCCCATCGTCAGTCAGTCAGTCGAAACACTTTATTCAATTACTTAAAATCATAAAAGTCAAGATTACAAACATTTCATTTATGTACAATCAATAATGACAATCAATATACAATGTACCATGAACACATTTTTAAAAACTGATAAAATCAGACAGGATTATTATGGGTGGCTGATCTTTTAGATTTGTTCCGAACAGCAGCCACCAAAAAGAAAATGTCGCAAGTACTACTTAACATCTGTAAGTAAGTGAGAGCGGGCCTAACTTGTAAAAAACCTGCCTCTCTTAAAATTGGTACTAAAAATGTTTTCCGAATGTCAGAGTAGAACTCACAAAACATAATAAAGTGCAGAGTGTCCTGTGTAGAGAAATCATCACACTGACATGGATTAGAATTTTCAGGTTTGCCCCATGTAGGTAAAACGCCTAGGGTTAAATGAATTAAATTAAATCGAAATCTAATCAAAAGCTGGCGATGAAAAGCTCTAGTTACTATTTTTAAATACGGCTCAAGTGAGAGAGTAGTTAATAGCACATAATTGGCTTTTACACACGGTTTCTTTAGCTCCTGCTCCTCACATTCCATTGTTAGCATATTTAAAAAACTAGTCTTTGTCCAGCTTACGTCCTCCCTTTTAATGCAGTCCGGTGACGTGTAAATCTCGGGGCGCCCTAATCTTGTGAACATTGATCTTACATACACAAGCCAGGGGACCCTGTTAGCTTTATCCATAGATACACAATCACTTAGGATCTGATGGTTTAATGTAATTTCTTGATTTAGCCAAGTCTTTACCCAGCAGATCAGAGGGGCAACTTTTAACTGATCCGTAACATATCCTAACCCTAGTTCCGTATGTAATGAAAAAGTTGGGGTAGACTGAGGCACTGCGAGAAGAGATCTTCAAAACTTGTTTTCCGCAACTTGGATCCTATTCTGCTATGTATAGCCCCATAAAGAGGAGCCATACGTAGCTATAGCCAAACATTTAGATTTATAGATTTTCAAGAGTGCCTCCATTGGTCTTGCCCCCAGCCGCTTAGCAAAACCCATAAGTGCTGAGGTAGACCTGGCTACAGCATTACTTTTAAGCTTCTGTTGAGGACCCCAGGTCCTTCTTTCATCGAAGAGGACCCCTAAATATGTAAAAACAGGCACTTTTGTTACCTCAACACCATTACAAAAAAAAGGATTTTGACTTCAATTTCCTACAATGTTTCCCAACCACCATGACATGTGACTTCTTGATATTTACTTTCAAGTCCAAAGACCCCATGAAATCCCCAATGGAGTCCAACAGCCTCTAGAGACCAAGGCCAGTACGGGCCAATAAAACAGCGTCATCCGCGTATAGGAGAACCGGGATTGCTGAATCTCCTATACGTGGAACATCTAAAGAGCCCCCCCTAAGGACTTCTCCAGGGCATTAATATATAAAGTAAAAAGGAGGGGACCAGGATTCATCCTTGCCTGACGCCCCTCTTAGAGCTAAAGTGACTAGTGCATCCACCATCCCGTGTAACCCTGACTGACGCTAAAAGACCCGATGTAAAACAGCTAAAAAATTAACCAAAGGTGGGTCAATGCCTATATCCAATAAAATTTACCAGAGTTTTGCCCGATTAACCAGATCAAAAGCTGAGGAAAGGTCCATAAAACCCATATAAAGGGACCCTTCCTTGGCCACTGTATATTTACTTATCAGAAGCTATAAGTTCAGGCACTGATCTAGGGTGCTTCTCTTCTCCCTAAAGCCATATTGAAGATTAGAGAGGACCCCCCTGCTGTCTAAACAATCCCTGAGTTTGTACAAGATGATTCTACCCAGAATTTTTACTGCTGAGTCTATCAAAGAGATTGGTCTATAGCACGAAGGGTCCCCTATCTGCCCCTTTTTAAAGACCGGGATAATAACGGATGTAGCCCAGGATGCAGGGCACCCATTTAAACTTGAGGCATTATAAACATTAGTTAGAATCTTAGCCCAGAATTTAGGAAAATTTCCGTATAGGTCCGCCGGGACCCCGTGCGGGCCGGGGGCTTTGTTTTTTGACATTTCCAGAAATGCTCTTTCTACTTCAGCCACTTAAAAAGTTATGGGAGGCAAAGGCTGTTTAAGAATATTGTCATCTTCCAGAGAAACAAGGCCCTCATTACCATAAATCACCCTAAAATGTGAGAGCCATTGATCATCTGGAATGACACAATCCAGGGTTGTGTTGCCTTTCCCCGAAAAAAAAGGATGGTTAATAATGGCCCAGAATTTACTACTATCACGCAGGACTTCAATTGATAGGAGATTGTTCCACGCCTCGTCTTTAATTTCTTGTTTATGTTTGTCAATAGCCAATGTATATGTCTTCCTCAGGCTGGCAACAGAAACCCTGTTTCTAGGTCTTTTCTTCAAGGCTTGAAGAAGAGCACCATGAGCTTTGGAACAGCTACTATCAAACTATCTTTCTTGCTGATTAGGTCTTAATTTAGTTTTGGCTTTTAGGTCATTTGTAATCTGGCTACATATGGAGAAAAAAGCACCAATTATCTCCACGCTAGGAGCAGAACTATCTAAACATATGGCCAGATTCACATCGGCCTTGATAAAAAAAATCCTCAAAAAAGGCTTCAGGGACCACCTTAGACCATTTAGGCCTCCTACCTTGGTCTTTTGTAGTCAGGTGGCTAACACCCAGAATCACACTGTCCCTAAAACCAGTAGCTTCTCCTAGATCCACCTCCAGGATAACCGTGTTATGGTCACTAAACACAGAGGATACAACTATATACGACATGACCCTAGGTAAAACACAAGAAGACAAAAAAATATAATCGATGAAAGTACCTGTCTCTTTACCTTTAAATGTAGGGACCCTCTCCTCCCCATCGCTAACACCTGACTCAAAAAGATTTATGTTAGCTAGGAGGTCCTCCAGGGCCTCTCCCTGCCTACTGTGTTCAAAATGTAGAACCACAGACCAGGGAGGCCCCTGGTGATCATCTATATAACAGTCCTAACTACATGGATGAGTATTAAAATCACCCATATGGATAATATCAAATGCAGTGCTATGTTTTGTTTTATATTCTGACAAAAAACAATCCAGGGAGATCAAGTGTTGATTAATAAACTCACTCTCTCTGGCATTATAAAAATTATTAAATAAAATATTAGTCAAATTTGGCATAGCCCACTCGGCAATTGAGATATTGCTAGAGCCTGACTCCTACATTATTAGGGAACCTTTCAGCTTTAACGAGAAAAGGAGGATTAAACCTCCTTTCGATCAACCCACTGTCCCTGATGTTGCAGGGACAACAAAATGTATATAACCATCCAGGCTAAAATTCTTAGATGTATCCGACGTTTCCTGCAAGGCAATAATGTCATGTTGTTTTAAAAAATCCAGCCAGATATCATCATTTCTCTTAGACCTAATTCCTGCAACATTCCAGCTTAGAATCTTGCTGGGTATTGCATTATTTGGCTCCATGGATCGCTCCACTAAATGCTGGGCAGTATCTTGTAGTCAATCATTATCCTCCAAGTGTGTCAGTGGAGTAAAGTGATTAGTTAGAGCTATGTCAGTATCTCGTTGTTTTGAAGAATTAAAAGTTGGTTGTGGGACTGCTTTAACACTTTCCAATCTATGGGGAAACCCCCCACTATTTGGGACTGGAAAATATCATGCAAAACATTGGGTACCAGCAAGGGCCTCTTCTGGGTAGACAATAATGGGTATATAGAAAGTGCATTTGTTTGTGCCGCTACTGGTGGGTAAAAATAGCCCAATGGTACTGGTCTAATACCAGAGTTTTCTATCTCTGAGGCATCCCAGAACAATCTATCTGCCACGTTACGTCTATTAAAATTAACTACCACACAATCCCCTTCAATACTCTTAGGGCGACATCCAATCCATCCTACCCTTCTAGCCATAATGATAGTAGACAATATAATCTATACCTCCGCTGCGATATTGCGTACACCAATTTCTGGACTGCCTTAGGAGATCTTGGGTAGACTCAACCACGTCATCACCTAGAGAGGGAACCCCTGTAAATACAACCACCAAAGGGGCAGCATCTGGGGGAAGATCCAGGTTAATACCACAAAAAAAAATTCACAGGCCATTTACTAATGCTGGGGTTCCTAACAGATTTCTTTCCAACTATGTTGTTGTTAGTCCCTACACCCTGGACGTTACAGGGAATAGAACTCCCATTGGCTTGTTGGGGAATTTTACCAATGGCACCCAAACACCCATTTGTAGATGTAATACAAGGATGATCCTGAGTTAAGGTTAAATTGGTAATGCCGTGATGACCCTCCTTATCCCCAGATTTAGCAATATGAACTTGCTGGACCTGTCTGGCCAAATCTTGCTGACCTCTATACTCTTTTATAAATAAGTCTATTTGTTCACATTTTTTTAAAAGACCTGCAACACAGGTATTAAGAGTATCTACAATGTCCTTGGCTATGCCAACTAAAGCTGGCTCCAGCCGTGAATTAAACTTCTCTTCCACCAGTTCACTTTTTTTTTGGAGATATTACAGTCAGTGTGTTGTAAGACAGCTGCATGTTTTGGTTCCTGATACTTCTGCGTTTCCTCAGGTTACGTTGTGCTGTGAGTCCAGATGGCTCTCCCCCATCAACAAAAACCTCACCCACAGCTTCTACTGTACCACTTTGGATCTCAGTCACTCTCGTGGGATTTGTTATCACCACAGCCGGCTCTAATGGTACATTGGACACAGGCACAGACATAATGTCAGTCTCTTCACGTACTGTTACGGGGATGTCCAAACCCAATTCCTTCTCCACATTTGCAATCTCTTTACTTAGGACCCCCACAGCTGATGTCAGATATGAGATAATAGATTCAGACTTTGTTACGCTCTGAGCGGGTGGTGACGCAGCAGTTAGGGGCAACAACCGGGCTCGGGTTAAATGCGGTTTTATTGAAGCTAATAAATGGTCAGTACAACTCTTTCTGCCGGGTGGGGGCCTCCGTGGGGATCTGCTTCGACTTCATCTCCGATGGCAGGCCTTCTCCTTCTTGCGGAACCCTTCCGGACTTCTTTCGGATGGTTCTTCCTCTTCGGAGTCCGTTGCGGCTGGACTTGGGGCTCTCCAAGAAGGTAAACAGAGAACAAGGGTTTCGTGAGACTTCTGTTCAATCAAGCCTTTACAGGGGAAGGGAGTGAGGGGGGTTCACCGGTGCTCAACTTTACAACAGTGCACTAATGTGAGGGAAGGAAAAAGTGCACAGGGAAAGGGTACCGGGATATCAGGCTTCCCGTGATTTTGTACCTAGTGTACCTCTACTGCCTACCCAGCCCCGCAACCGGTCACGCACCTGTGTGAGCCACGCACCTCCCCTGGGTGAGTGGCTGGGTTGCTCGCGGGAACGGTGGCCTCCTGGCGTTCCTCCGTCCTTAGCAGACGCCGACTCTGCTTCTTTCAGTTGACTCTTCTCCTCGTCTCCCCCGGCCTCTGATGTTCCTCGCCGCTCTCCGTCTCCCTCTGTAATACACGATCCTCCCTCCGATGTTCCTCTCCTCCCGATCTCCTCTCCTCCTGACTCCGTCTTCGCCTCCTGTAACTCCGCACGCCAAACACTCCTCTCCTCTGACCTCCGGGTGAACAAGCACACCTGTGTCTCAGTGGTTTCTCCTTTTGACGGGAATGAGTAGTAGGCCGGCTCCTCCCACTCCACCTCATTCCACGATTTAAAGGGCCATTCCTCTTCTGCCGAATCAGCAACACTTGATTCAATGTCCTGTGGTGAGGGAAGAGAAAGAGGGGGGGTGGTAAAAGTACATTGTCGTTCTCCGCCAAGGATTTCAGATCGTCCCGAGGGATTCTGGTACTGGTAGGCGGCGCGGACAAGCCATATACATGAGTCCTCCGGTACACCCCGTTACAGACTTTCTCGGCACCTTTGCCTTTTTGCCCTCCTGCTCCCCATTACTCTGCTGTTTTCGATTACCCATTTGGGGAGGCTAGAGGGATAGCCCATCCCGACCACCTTCGGCCTCAGATGGCCCGCCCTTTGCCCGGGCTTAGCCTGGAGCACGCCCACGGGGCAGGAACTGCTGCTCACTGAAATCCTTCCGGTTACAGGGGGGAGGGGCGGATGGTCGGCTGGTGGCCCCCGCGGCTTCCTGGGGCTTGTAGTCCCTGTCATGTCCCCCACAGTCTCTCTCAGCAGTGCTCAGCGTCTCCCACGAAGCGGGAGACGCAAGAAGTTTTTGAAGCCCCCGTTTACAGAGGGAAGGGGCACATGGTCGGCTGGTGGACCCCGCGGCTTCCTAGGGCTTGTAGTCTCTGTCACGTCCCCCACAGGCTTTCTCAGCAGTGCGCAGCATCTCCCGTGAAGCGGGAGATGCAAGAAGTTTTTAAAGCCCCGGTTACAGGGGGGAGGGGCGGATGGTCGGCTGGTGGCCCCCGCTGCTTCTTGGGGCTTGTAGTCCCTGTCAAGTCCCCCACAGACTCTCTCAGCAGTCTGCAGCATCTCCTGCAAAGCGGGAGACGCAAGAAGGTTTTAAAGCCCCCGGTTACAGGGGCTAGGGGCGGATGGTCGGCTGGTGGCCCCCGCGGCTTCCTGAGGCTTGTAGTCCCTGTCACGTCCCCCACAGGCTCTCTCAGCAGTGCGCAGCGTCTCCCCCATCGTCAGAACCTACAGACTCAACTTTGAGTCATACGCAGATGACACCCAACTCATCCTCCCCCTATCCAACTAAACCAACATTGCTAGACTCAACTTTCAAGAAGGCACATGGAAGCAGTTGCCAAATGGATGAAAAACTGCTCCCTACAACTAAATACCAACAAGACGGAAGTGCTTATAATGGGCCCAAACCCTGGTGGCCCCTTCCCCTCGGAAAACCACCCACCCCCACGGACCACACACGCAACCTGGAAATCATCCTGGAATCCAAGCTCAAAATGGGCCACCAGATCAACTCCGCCTCGTCCGTCTCGTCCTCCTGCTTCCGCACCTTCCACCTCCTACGTAAGACCTTCAAATGGATCCCCCTCAAACAGAGAAAGACCGTCAATCACGCCCTGGTCACTAGAAGGCTCGACAACGGCAACACACTCATCATCATCATTAAAGCGTTATTCTGTTGTAGGAAAAACAGCCATAAAAGCACAATATATTTGCAAATACATAAAAAATTCGGTTTAAAGGGATGCAGCCAGCGTGATAAAATGTCATAATAATGACAAGTTCAATTTAGTACCATAGGATTCTCTCAATATTCCATCAATAAAAACACAGACAAATAGGTTTCTTGAGATATAACTCCGAACAAGAGAACTTCAACATGAGCTATATAAGCGCTGAGTGCGTACACAGAGAAAAGACAGTAATCTAAAAATGGTAAGTTAAAAACATATAAAAATTCAATAGACCAAAATTAGTGCAAAACGCAGCAAATACAGGCATTGACAGTTACAGAGAAACTCATGTTGGGAGAGGTGCAGCGCATGTTACTCCAGGTTCTGCCTATGCTTAACAACCAGTTTCAGAAATTTTACAATCAATTTGGCAAAAGTTTCAGGGTCTAAAAATTGAAGGTCACGAAATGCGGGGCAGCACCTGCGTAGACCCAAGACTTTTAAAATTGGTATAAGCCACTGTTTCCTCGGATCCTGATAGAATTTACAAAACAGTGTTGTATGGATCGTCGTTTGGGGAGAAATTTCATCACAGGGACAGGGTTGGAGGGATTTTACCCAGATGTTAGTTTTGGGAAAAGTAACCAGGTGGTGGAAAATGTTTAGTCTGAACCTGGTTAACAAGAATCTTTCGTAGCCCGAGAAATTAAATGTTAGATAAAGCTGAACCGCCATAGTTGTTTGGATTTGTAGCGAGTGTTGCACTGTAACTTTGGAGACCTCGCTAGACACCCTTAGAGATTCTAAATGAGCCAGACAAACCTTTTTAAACTTTTTTCTTGGTATTACAGCAATTAGAGTGGGGGAGAGATAGTATTGTAGCATGCCCAGGTCGTTAAGGAATTTCCTGATATAAGCAATCCATCCGATCTTATGTGCCTTATCTAGGGAAATGCAGTCCTCTATGAACCCTTGGCAGAGAGTGGTTTCGCTAGACGACCAGATGCGATGCCATAAGAGAAGGGGTGGAATCCTGATCAAGTCTGTTAAATAAGACAAACCCACTTCCAGATGACATGCATAGGTCAACGTACCCCGAGGAACTGCTAATAGAAATCTCAGAACGCTGTTTTCCACCCTTTGCACCTCCTCGACCTTGGCATATCCCCAAACACCAGCCCAGTATATTACGCTTGATATATATTTTGCTCTGTAGATTTCTAAGAGTTCTACTGTGGGTCATCTGCCTAGTTTATTGGCAAAATTAGCCAAGTCAGCTGTTGTTCTTGTGAAAGTAAGTTTCCTGGATTCAATGGCATACTTCCAGGAGCATTTGTGATCGAATACAATGCCCAGATAAGGATACGTGGTTGTGCTCTCTAGTTTTTGATTTTCAATGTGCATGGCCTTAATGTTCTTAATCCTCGACCCAGCGGACATAACAAACGTTTTTTTAATGTTAACCTTCAGGTCGAGGTTGGCCATAAAAGTGTGATATTTCACCAGGGCACGCTGTAATTCCATGGGGGTACGGGCTAAGATTACAGCGTTGTCCGCATAGAGTAAAACCGATATTGGGCAATTGTTTGTGGTGGGAAGGTCCTGGCACCCAGTTACTATGGCTTTTCCCAGGCCATTGGTATATAGAGTGAATAAAAGCGGGGCCTGGACACAGCCCTGCCTTACCCCATGCTCTACTCTGAACGACTTTGTTAACTCGCCGCCCAGGCCGTATCTAACTCTAGCTGTGGCATCTGAATATAGTTCACGCAAAAAAGGTATAAGTGGCTTCTCTATTCCCAAATCCGCTAAGATGGTCCACAACTTATTATGGTTAACGCAGTCAAAAGCTGCTGAGAGATTGACGTATGCCATATAAAGAGCCCCCCCTTTAGCGTTTTCATATTAACCTATTAATAGAGATAGGTTGAGGGCTTGCTCTGTTGTTCCCAAGCCCTCACGAAACCCAAATTGCAGGTCAGATAGGGCTTTATTGTCTGATGCCCACTGC
This sequence comes from Lissotriton vulgaris, assembly GCF_964263255.1. NCBI lineage: Eukaryota > Metazoa > Chordata > Amphibia > Caudata > Salamandridae > Lissotriton > Lissotriton vulgaris. Next base: position 2,009,460,876 of record NC_141685.1, on the reverse strand, counting down.
TGGAGGTGCTCTAAAATAACGCGGCCAGCCACTTTCCCCAGTGAATCCAACAGGGAAATAGGCCGGTAGCAAGATGGTGATTGGCGGTCCCCTTTTTTAAAGATGGGCACGAGAATTGATTGGGACCACGAGTCAATAAGGCCCAGGGCACAGGATGCTTGAAGAACCCTAGTTAAAATTGGCGACCATAGATCCATGCTGAATTTAAAGAGATCGATTGGAAATCCTATCGGGGCCTGGCGCTTTACCATTTTTACTGGCCATCAGGGCGAGCTCCACCTCCTCATGTGATATATAGATAGAAAACGGAAAGGGTGTTGAATTTGACCCGGCTAGAATCGATTGTGTTGCGGTTGAAGGGAGGCTGAATATCCGCTCAAAATAGTCAACCCACAGCTGTTCATCAATTGCAACGTCGATGCTGGGATTAGCCGTTGTGTCTGATAGGAAAGGGGACTTCACGACCTTCCAGAAGGCGGCACTGTCCCTCAGGGTACATGATCTGTGGAGTTGATCCCAGAGATCTTTTTTCAGGGTATTCTTCCTGCATTTTAGGGCCTGATTGTAGTTCTTCCTGAAAGCTGCAATTTCCTTAGTGATTCTATCCTTTTTATTTAAGGTTGCTTTTAGGTTCTGATAGGCTTTTGTGCAAGAACTGTCAAACCATCCCTTAGTTCTAATTTTGCCAGTTTTCGTATTGACGAATAGAATTTCCTTTATTAATATTATCAATATTGCAAAATTTGCCATAATTTCCTCACTGGTAGTGGCTGGGTCAAGACATTTATCAATCACTGCAGAGCGGAGAGCACGCGAAGGGACATAGAAGGAGCAAAGCACCTGCAAATTTGGGGGCCAAGGCAATAGAGCATTTTATGAATGAGACTCAGGGCCAGATGTAGGTAGGCATTTACCGGTCGGTAACGGCCGAATTCGGCCGTTACCGACCGGTAAATGCAATTTGAGATGTAGGGCCCTGTATTTTACAGAATCGGTAAATTTACCGATCGGTAAATTTACCGATTCTGTAAAATACCGAATCGGTATTTTTTCCGATTCGGTAAAATTGATATGTAGGTGGGACTCTTCTGAGTCCCACAAGCATTACAGAATCGGTATTTTAACATCAAATACTATTTGATGGAAAAATACCGATTCTGGTGTGCATGCACATGTGTGCATGCACACCTGTGCCATATGACAGGCAGACCTGCCCTTAGGGCAGGTATGCCTGCCACATGACCCCGAACCTTTTTTGGGGGTGCTAGAGGGTGTCAAAGTGACACCCCCTGCACCCTTGTCAGAATCGGTATTTACCGATTCGGTAAATACCGACCGGTAATGCCCCATTCATTCCTATGGGCTTCAAAGCCCATAGGAATGAATGGGGCATTACCGGTCGGTATTTACCGAATCGGTAAATACAGATATTTACCGATTCGGTAAAAGGAACATCTGGATGTTCCTACATATCCACCCCTCAGATTTACCGATTTTTAATTACCGAATCGGTAAAATTCGGTAATTAAAAATCGGTAAATCTCATTTACCTACATCTGGCCCAAAGGGTTTTAAATTGAATACGTTGTTTGACAGGCAGCCAGTGCAGCTTGCGCAGAACCTGGGAGGTATGGCAGCATTTCGGCAGTCCAAACAGAATGCGGGCAGCAGCGTTCTGAGCCCTTTGCAGTCTGTTAGTGACTGTCAAATTGGAACCAAGCATAAGGGCATTACAATAGTCTAGATGGGATAAGACTATAGCTTGAACGATTGTCTGATGGATGGAAGGTTCAAAGAAGCCAAGAATGGATTTAAGAGAGCATAGGCGGCCGTAACAAGTGCCAGCCACTCTTTTGGTGAGTTTTAAGGTGATACTGTTTGGGTAGTGGTCGCTGATAGTGATATCATGAGTTTTACAATTAAGTCATTCTTTTCCCGCTGTCACTGAGATACAAATAAAGTTGATTGCACTTGGCCTGCCTCTACCGTTAAAAGTAGGTATAACGGGTATAGGAGGATTCACCAGATCGTTAGCAAGGGCAAGGTCTAAGCCGCACATGGTTTTGTTCAGGCAGTGCCCGACTAAGGTGTGAGGAAAATGGGTTACCGGGTCGCTGTTTTCATCCACAATGCCACAGGCTGTGTTTGTGCTCTGCTTGCAAAGAGTTTGATTGAAGTCCCCGCCCCAAATTATGGCCACCTCCTTATGTACCTTATTAGATAATTCATAGAGGTAGGAGTGTATTTCCTTTATAGCTTTTATTAAATCGGCCACAGGGAGGTTGTTATAAAAATTCACAATTACAAAGTCGTTGGTGTTATTCTGATGGAGAATAAGTATTTGGAAATTTAAATCCAATTTAATAGGGACTATACTTGCGAATTGGAGGATATTGGATACGAAAATAGTCAATCCACCTTTTGCTCTACCAGAAGGAGAAGGTAGTGCTGGGGAGAAAAACGTTTTATAGCCCTCAATGTGTAGTTCAGATGGCGACCATGTTTCCTGTAGACATAAAATGCTAAAGTTGTGAACGAAATCAAGCCAGATGCCATTCAAAACCTTTGCAGGCAGACCACAACATTCCAGAATAATATTTTCAGGGATGGATCATTCTGGTTTATTGCAAATCGGGTCCATTCCCGAGGATTCTTCATAGTAGCTAACCTGGGTGATATTCGGGGAAGCTTCTTCGTTCATAGCACCATCGTGGTCCGAATTATCTAAGTGTACACAAGGGGTAGATGTGCTGGTCATAGTGTTAAAAGACAGACCCTCAGGCTGAAGTCAATCCACCCTTTCCAGTTCGGAGAGCTTATCGAAATAATTAAAAGTCGGGATGTTGTATCTGATTCTAGTCCCTTCCGTCAGTTCCGCGTTTGCTAATCCCCTGTGACACATAGTTGTTAGTGAAGGGGGAAATGGGGGATAGAAAAAACTCAGGTCCCTAGTATGGATTTCGCTCTCACCGAACTGAGGAGTCCAATTGCATATATATTGGACCACCCGCATGTCCCTAAAATTGATGACAATACAGTCCCCCGGGAGATCCTTTCTTCTATGGCCCAGCCAGCTTAACCTTCTCGCAAATAGTATTTCCCTGGATGTATCAAACAGGAGTGGCCTGTTCTGTTTAACCAATCTGCGGCTTTATTTCTTAGCTCAGGATAGGTTTCTGATTTTTCTTGGGACAGGTCCGGGACACCAACTAGCACTACGGTATATGGTAATGATTGTGGGGGTAGATCGATGTGTGGAAATGACCTCTTTGATTTAGCAGTCAGGGAAGAATCATTGGCTGCGCGGAGGTTATTGTTCGCCTGTCCCGCAGGTTCTGTAGCCTTGCGCAAGACACCCTCCCCTCTTTCCAACTCCTTAGCTTCAGCCACCCTCGGAGCCCTCTGAGAAGGCCTACCCATGTTTTCAGTGGTCTTCATTGTTTGGGCAGCTAGGGACCTACGGTCAGGTCATGGCTCGATAGTGTTATTGGTACCGGTTTTTTGTGCTCTAGTACGCGGTTGTGGGTCAGTAGCCTTTGTGTGTACTCTAGCTGTTGGTTGCCCTAGGGTAGTGGGGCTGTTTTTCATTACTTGCTCCAGGTTATCTATTTTTTCGCCTATGTTCTTTACCCTTTCCAGGAGTGGTGCCATTAAGGATTTCATGAGAAGTTCAATTTTATCAAAAAGTCCCTTGGTGTGTAAAGGGAAAGATGGAAGAGTAACTGGTTTTTCTGTGTTTAAGACATGAGGACTTCTATCATTGGTGGAGGTGGGTACAGTATCGGAAACATTATCATTAACATGTTTCCCTTTTGTTACATTTTGTTTAGCAGCAACTTTATTTTGTTTGTAGCCATCTACATTCCCCTTAACGTTTTTTACAGTTAGGCCTTCCCTATTAGTGTGTTTTGACTTGCGCCTAGCCTTCACCCCTCTGGTTGTTACCCGCGGGCTGTCACTGTTTACACTCAGCGGCGAGGCAGAGACCGAGATTGGACTTAGTGGCGTGTCACAGGACCCATTACCTATAGGATCCTCGACCTGAGGAGGAGGATCGGGAATAGCCTCATTTAGGAAAGTAGTGGTGGTCAAAGATAACCTTGTTGATGGGGCAGGAACTCAGGGGATACATTGCCCATTCTGGGGCAATATCCTGAGTTGTTGAAATATGATGGACCCCTGGAAGAGCAACAAAAGATGGTGCCAATATCGAGTCCTGGGAGTTAATAGTAAACATCGATATATTGGTAGAGGGCAAAGGGAGAAGAGAACCAGCAGGGAGCGATAGGCGGCGTTCTGTATTTTCTATAGGATTAGCCACCACCCGATGGTTTTCTGCAGCATACGATCAATTGCTGTCAGACTGGGTAGCGGAGGGTTTAAGACTACTTTTTGTTTTGGGGCAGGAACAGTTTTCACAAGATTATTCCTCCCCATTCTTTACTGATGGAGCAGATTTCCTCTGCAGTCAGGCATTGTTTTATTTTTGTGCTTCAGACAGACTGCATTTAAATTGCCACGCACATTTTGGTGCAAGTTAAAAACATGGCACAAAAAAATATATGAAAGTGAGGCCAATTCAGTCTGACATGCTTTTGCTGAATTAACATGTGTTTTTGCAATGTAGAGAAAAGTGGCCTTTTTAGCTTTGAAGATTAATAGAATGTGTTTCTCTCTTCCCAGCTCATCCCATGTAATCTAAATCCACTATTTCAGTCTTAAAAGACTTTGACTTGTTGCATATTTTGATAAATATTTTCAGTTAATAACACCTCTTTTTCTTTGTTGCACATTGCACATTTATTTTGCATTTTGTCATAAATAATAGAAAAGCTGCTTTACACTAGTAGCTTGGCTAGGAAAACATTTATAATGAGTATTAGTATGGAGTTTGGAAACATAATGTGCTGATTTACATGAAATTAATATTATCTTTTTGTTTGTTTTATTTTCGGGCCTACCATTAAATGGCTGCCTGTGAAATCATCAAAAGCTATGGCTTGCTTTGAATGAGAAGGGAGCATGCGCAGACTGTGGCAGCTTTCCTCATGCCAAGAAGTCAAGAACACCTTGAACTGTACATCCTTGTGATTCTGCCAAATGTACCAGTGTTAGTTAAAAGTGTCCATCTGACTGCGCTTTGGCAGGAAGGAAGGAAGACTATTGAAAATTTTCCCTAGCAATTGTTGCAAACTTATAAAATGTATTTATTATGTATGCTTCATTTGTTAAAAACTGGCATGGTCAGGTTTTTAGAATGCGTCAGGGTGATGAAAACTCATGCCATCATAACTGACCAATCAGTACAGGTTTTCCTGAAAGATGTTACATCTTTGTGTAGTCTGCCAAAATTTTGTGTATAAAACTGACCTCTCCAAAGGAGGGGGTGCCTTTTTCTCAGCTCAGCTGGCTTCTAGGCTCATTAGGGGGGTGTGTGAGCTCTTGAAGAGAAGGAACAGATTAGGCCAGACAGCCTATGGGTTAGGTACGAGATCGTCACGGGTGCTGCATGGGCGTCCGAGGAGAATCAGGGGGAGGTTTCTTGCTTCCAAGTCATATCTTGGCCACATTCCTTTGAGGTCTCGTGAAGGGCGGGCTGTCTCCCTCCCTGCTTGCTCTTTAGACACAGACAGATGCAGAAGAACAGCTGATTAAATAGAATTAGATGCTAAACTTTCAGTTATGCTTTACTAATTAATTAGGTCTGAAATGATTTATTTGTCTTATGCATTTATTTTTCTTAATGGGAGATTTTTGCAAACTATTTGATATTTTCTTAGAAACTCTTTGAGTCTTGAATGACATTTTGCGCCACATTCCTACATGTTATGCCTATATGCAGACTGTAATGTGTTCTGTATTAATGCTATTTTTCCTGGTTTTCAAATTCTGTAACCTGATTGATATTTTATTAATGAATAAAGGGTCAGAGAAAATTAACTTTTTACTAGAAAATAAAACCCTTTAAACACTCAACAACTCTCTTTATTGGCTTAAAATAATAATTGCATTTTTGACTGTTCATCTTTATTTAAAGTCTCCTGAAGGTATTACATGGTGTGAAGGGCCCAACACCTTTTGAGCGGTAAATTAGAGGTAGCATGAGGGTTTTGCATTGAGAAATTACCAGAAGAAATTACCGCTCCATCAGTTTTTGGTAATCAGAGGATGGTCATTATTGATTAGATTGGTGATTAATGATTATTGATTTCACCATCAACTACTCAACTAATGGATCATTGACCTTTAGCAGGGAAATAAAATAATTTCCCAAGTTAGATAAATGTCCAAGTCCTGATTCCTGACTCCAATGCTCAGAACCTGAAGACTGGCAAAGCAGTACTGAAAGGTGATGCAAGAAGTGGTGTGAGTATGAATAGGGTTGTGAAATGTTGTTAATATGCTAGCATTTATGTATGTATTTTTGAAGTGTTAAAAATAGTAAGGATTTTTACTGTTGGTGACATTTTGCTCATTTTGAATTGATGGTGTTATTGATTATATTGGTAATTTCATAGGACATAATTTTTGGTTATTGATTACATGTTTTAACTCTTCATGTTAAGTTAGTGTCTTGTTCTATGTTGTTTGAAACACGCAGGTATGCACACCTGTGGAATCCCGGGAAGGAATAGCGGGTGGTAAATGGAAGCCACACTGCACTGAGGTTACTCGTCTGTTGGAATAGCACTGGGAAGCTAGGTAGGGCTGGCAGTGTTAAATTAGGGACTATTTTCTGTGTGAGTGATTGATAGCAAAGAGTTCGCTGGTGAAACTTTAGTCTGATATCACCTAGAAAGGGTCACACTAAAGGAGTAGCAGGTTCTTCTGAGCTTGATTGACAGCAAAAGGGTTCGCTGGTGAAACTATGGCCTAAGATATATCCTGAAGGATAAGTCCAAAGGAGTAGCAGGTTCTTCTGAGCTTGTGTGAAGGGTAAGCGGAAGGGATTTACCTGTAGTGTTTGAAGAGTAAACGGAAGGTCTTACTTTGTGAAGGGTAAGCGGAATGTGTTACTCGCAGTGAATATAAATCTATCCTTTATTTAGCACAACAGACAGAGTAGCGAATGTATTTATGTTATTACTAACAGATTTATTGATTAAGAGAAATATTGCAGTAAGATTTTGTGGAGGGTCAGTAGTAGGAGTAAAACTGACTGAAATTGAGACTGACAGCTTTGTAAAAGAGAAATTGCATTGAACTATTGCAAAAATGAAATTGTTTGAAGGCTTAAAGAAGCTGTTAGGAGGTAAAGTGAAAAATTCGTTTTTTATTGGTGATGCTCCTGAAGGAACACCTGTTTATTTTATGTCTACCAATTTGGGACAAAATACATGTATGTGGGTTCACCAATGGTGCAAGATTACTGAAAAAGAGGGTGTTTTGAGGTTTCCAAAAGATGGTACTTTTGAATTGCAAATTATTGACAAATTAAGGGAAGTCCTATGTGAAATAAAGACACCATCTAAAGCTGCACAATTTGAGGCCTTAAGCCTGTGGGAAAAGGTAGCAAGAGAGAAAGCAAGTGAGGATAAAAAGGTAAAGCACCAAATACAGGAGAAGAGAATTAATGCTGATAAAGAGCTTCAAATAAATAATGATTCAGGGGATAAAATAATGGATGCATTGTTAAATGAGTGTCCACCACTTTATGTGGTTCCCATTAAAAATACTGAAAATAGTGTACTAGTAAGCACAACAGTGGCTACTGCTTCTGTTGAGCAGAGAAAAACACAGATTGAGAAAACTGTGCAAACATTTTATATTGACCCATTACCTGTTGATTCAGCACTGACAGTGATACCTCCAGGTGTTACTGCTTCAAATGTGCCTGATTCAGTCCAAGAATTGCAAAATGCAGATGCACAGATAATGCATAGAAACATTATGACTGTCCCAATTAATATGGTCCCTACTGAAAAGGTTCAAAGAGCTGCAGAAGGAGTGATTATGGCAGGGTTTATTTCAGAAACTCAGAATACACAGATTATTGAACAGAAATTACCCCAAGCACTGAAGGGTGAGGGAAAAATGGCCTTTACAACATCTACAGCTCAGAATAAAATAAATGTAATTGAAAATTTGATTTTTCAAACCTGCTTAGAGGAAGCAGCAGTGATTAAAAAGATTGAAAACATGGGAGAACATATAAGCACAGGCCCTGAAAAAGAGAAACAGCTTAGTGTTTTAAACTCAGCACTTGAACCTGGAGAAAATAACAGTCCATGATGTTTAAATAATGAAAATGTGAACCAGTGTCAGGAAAAAGAATTAATTTCCCTGAGTAAGGAAACAGTTGCATGTGCATTAACTACCCATAATGGCCTGACAGATTTGGCTCAAAATTATGAATTTGATGTTTCAGGAAGTTTTCCATCTCAGAAAAGTTTTAGGGTACATATGGATGATGAAGCAAATGAGAAAATATGTTCTTCAGAAATGAAATTGCACATTGCAGAAATAAAGTATGTTTTTAAATGCAATGGGTTTGAGAAATTAGGAGACAAATGGGCAAGAAAACATGAGAAGAAAAAGAAACCACCAGATCTAGCATTGAAACTGGATAAGGAAAAGAAGCCACCAGATTTAGTTGAGAAAAATAATAAGCAGAATGAGGGAGAAGCGTTTGCTTACTCATTGAGAGAAAAGGTGGGAGAAGTGCATGTTCCTATGCCACAGAATAAAAGTGAACTTGCAGCATTTCTGAACACATTACCTCAATTGAGAGACAGACATATGCTGTGGTACCCACAAGTTGATGGATTTGATGACATTTTAAAAGAGTTTTGCATTAATTTGGAAATGTTCTTTTACATTGTCATGCAGACTGAATTGTGGTTTGAATCTAAAGTTTTGCAAAGGCCAGGTGAGGAGACAGTGAAAAGGGTTTACATGAATGCACCATTATTTTCTGTTGTTATGGAGGAAAATATAGCAGTGATTATTTTCCTGAAGGGTGGAGTGCCAGCAAAGGATGTTGATTGGGTACAGATTAAAAGAACACAGGATGGAAGTAAAGTTGGTTTGGTTTGTGTAAATTCAGGTATGGATGTTGTACTGCTGGAAAATGTGTCCTTTTGCCATCTTTCTAGCAGATTTGAGCATTGGAAGAAGAAAAATAAATTTAAACATGATGCACAAAAACATGGAGAAATGCAGATGCAAAATATGCAAGCTAAGCAAATGCAAATGTCAGTTCAGAAACAGGTACCCATGGCAGGAATTTTCCAAGCAAAGATGGTCCCACAAAATATGGAAAAAGCTCAAATTAATTTAAATAAGATGTCCAGAGCAAATGTGAATTATTTCCAGAGACAAAATCAGAACCCAGTCCAACAGGTTGCTGTGTTTGAAAATGAGAGTTTTAACCTTCACAATTCAGAATTTACCAAGTGCATTGTGAAGGCAGAGGAAAGTCCAGATTTAAATGCAGGAGGTTTAAACAAAGAAATTACAAACCCAGTTTTAGAAAAATGTGCACCAAAATTAGGCCCATTTGAGGAAGATTGCAAAACTGTTGTCTGTGATTCAGGTCTAGCAGAAAAACAATTGTTTTGTAAATTAAGCAGCAGAGATTACTGTGCATCAGATAATGTTATTTTTCAGATTCCCGATGAGGAGGTACATTTTAAAATGGCCCAACAAGAAACAGCTGTAGCATTATTTTCAGAAAAGAGAGTTGAAAAATTACCTTCTGCTTTTGATAAAATAATAAACACAGAATTAAGAGAGTTCACAGAGAAGGATGTCAGATTAAAAAAATGTGCAGAACATGTCTTATTAAAATTAGAACCAAATGACATGCATTCAGGAACACCATCAGTTGCAGAAATTTTACCAATAAAAGGATTTTTGATGGAATTGATTGGAAGTTTATGTAACTTTCTGATCACAGGTTCACAGAAAATAAATGAAAAGAACAGAATAGTGCAGGAGATTAAAAGCATATTTTTTCCATGTTGTCCCGTGGTACCGAATCCAGCCAATATATTTTTTCACATTCCATGTGCTGAAGAATGGCTTACTTTTATGGATTTTTGCAAAGTCCATGTAACAGTGCCAATGCATGAGAATAGTAAGGAGTACTGTCAAAAAGAAGACGAATACCTGGGACACAAAATTGGAAAGGGAGGTAGAAAGGTGTCACCAGAGAGGGTGGAAATAATTCACCAGATAAATCCACCTCAAATTCAGAAAGAAGTCAGGACATTTTTGGGAATGGTTAGCTGCTGTAGAGAGGGGTTACCAAACATTTCCCTAGTGGCTAAGCCTTTACGGAGGCTGACACATGAGGATGTGTCTGATCCGCTTCCATTGGACAACAATTGCACAAAAGCATTCCTAGAGTTGAAAGAGAAAGAATGTTGCGCCCCAGCACTAGGAATGAAAGTTTATTTAAAAGAAAATATACCAATTTGCAGTGAGAGGGAGGGCTGCACTCTCTCATTGCCTATTCAAAAAGATGACTGTGTTCAAAGCTCTGTGATGTATTGCCCAATGACATTTGACCCTAACTTCACAAAAATGTCAGCAAATGATTTGGTTTGTGATGAAACTGAAAATGAGTGTCTAAATATCATGAAAATATGCATAAAGCCAAAATCAGACTTTAATGATGAACGTCTGAGTCAGCCCAACAATGTCCATTTTGTAGATGGCCCATGTTTGAAAGGTGACACATTAAAAGCAGCACATGCTGTGCTCCTTATACATGATGTTGTCAAAGCTTCATGGCTTTTAGTAATTACCCCAGCCCAAAATTCGAAATTGATTGCCCTTACCATAACATGCAGTATATCTGCTCAAATGAGAGTCACTGTTGTCATGGGAGAGAGAAATGCTTATTCAGTTGCACACATTTGTGTTCTGTTAGCATGTACATTCTATGGAATCTTCACAGGTGAATTAAAAAAGGCTCAAGAAAATGTTTTTGAAGCAGCACAACAGGGTTGTATCAGAACTGTTTTTGAGAAAAGTGACAACTGCATAGTGGCAAAAATGTTATTGCAAAGACTGATGCCCAGGTATAGATTGCCAGTTTCTCTGAAATCAGATTATAATGAGGTCTCAAAGATAATGAGTGCAGAACAACAGATTGGACAAGGAATGGATTGCAGCTATCTGCCTGAAGTGACAAGCATAATAAAGCATCACAATGGCAGCACTGAGTTACCTTTTGCCAAAGACGGTGTCTCACCAACACCAAAGTGGCTTGAAAATGCATATGCAAATGCACTTGTGGAAAACACTGAGGAGAACACTAGCCATTGCTGTGTAGGTCAGGTTGATGTACAGTGTGCAGTTTCTCACCAGATTGCTGCTGCTACACAAGATCTGCATAATGGATGGTGCAACGGCTTTGGTCTGAGAGATGAAGTGGTGAATCATCTGAATCTGATCAAAGTGAAGATAAGAGTGAAAGGCATTGGTTGAAAAAGTGCAAGAGATTGATGGTGCTCTGTCAGAGTTTCTCAGCACCTAAGTAGTCTAATTTGCATTGAAAAAGGTACAGAATGCCAATGAGCCATTCTGATGGCAAGCTGATGACAAAGAGAAAAGAAATGCTGAAACTGTCCTGTTGAATTCTTTTTTTATTATTTTAGTTATTTATTTTAAAGAAGACTAACTGTTCCAAGAAGCTACTTACAGAACTCTGCACTAAAACATTTGAGCTTGGCTATATATGATCTGATTACAGATAGACGTGTGTTTGCCTTAGAAATAGATGTAAAATTGTTATATGCTCAGCTTTTGCAATTAAAAAAAAAAATAATAATAAAAAAAAAAGTCACTTTTGAAAATGAAATGTGTTATTAATTATAAATCATTTTATTATGATTTGAATTATCAGAAGGGTGGATTGATGGAGCAGATTTCCTCTGCAGTCAGGCATTGTTTTATTTTTGTGCTTCAGACAGACTGCATTTAAATTGCCACGCACATTTTGGTGCAAGTTAAAAACATGGCACAAAAAAATATATGAAAGTGAGGCCAATTCAGTCTGACATGCTTTTGCTGAATTAACATGTGTTTTTGCAATGTAGAGAAAAGTGGCCTTTTTAGCTTTGAAGATTAATAGAATGTGTTTCTCTCTTCCCAGCTCATCCCATGTAATCTAAATCCACTATTTCAGTCTTAAAAGACTTTAACTTGTTGCATATTTTGATAAATATTTTCAGTTAATAACACCTCTTTTTCTTTGTTGCACATTGCACATTTATTTGGCATTTTGTCATAAATAATAGAAAAGCTGCTTTACACTAGTAGCTTGGCTAGGAAAACATTTATAATGAGTATTAGTATGGAGTTTGGAAACATAATGTGCTGATTTACATGAAATTAATATTATCTTTTTGTTTGTTTTATTTTCGGGCCTACCATTAAATGGCTGCCTGTGAAACCATCAAAAGCTATGGCTTGCTTTGAATGAGAAGGGAGCATGCGCAGACTGTGGCAGCTTTCCTCATGCCAAGAAGTCAAGAACACCTTGAACTGTACATCCTTGTGATTCTGCCAAATGTACCAGTGTTAGTTAAAAGTGTCCATCTGACTGCGCTTTGGCAGGAAGGAAGGAAGACTATTGAAAATTTTCCCTAGCAATTGTTGCAAACTTATAAAATGTATTTATTATGTATGCTTCATTTGTTAAAAACTGGCATGGTCAGGTTTTTAGAATGCGTCAGGGTGATGAAAACTCATGCCATCATAACTGACCAATCAGTACAGGTTTTCCTGAAAGATGTTACATCTTTGTGTAGTCTGCCAAAATTTTGTGTATAAAACTGACCTCTCCAAAGGAGGGGGTGCCTTTTTCTCAGCTCAGCTGGCTTCAAGGCTCATTAGGGGGGTGTGTGAGCTCTTGAAGAGAAGGAACAGATTAGGCCAGACAGCCTATGGGTTAGGTACGAGATCGTCACGGGTGCTGCATGGGCGTCCGAGGAGAATCAGGGGGAGGTTTCTTGCTTCCAAGTCATATCTTGGCCACATTCCTTTGAGGTCTCGTGAAGGGCGGGCTGTCTCCCTCCCTGCTTGCTCTTTAGACACAGACAGATGCAGAAGAACAGCTGATTAAATAGAATTAGATGCTAAACTTTCAGTTATGCTTTACTAATTAATTAGGTCTGAAATGATTTATTTGTCTTATGCATTTATTTTTCTTAATGGGAGATTTTTGCAAACTATTTGATATTTTCTTAGAAACTCTTTGAGTCTTGAATGACATTTTGCGCCACATTCCTACATGTTATGCCTATATGCAGACTGTAATGTGTTCTGTATTAATGCTATTTTTCCTGGTTTTCAAATTCTGTAACCTGATTGATATTTTATTAATGAATAAAGGGTCAGAGAAAATTAACTTTTTACTAGAAAATAAAACCCTTTAAACACTCAACAACTCTCTTTATTGGCTTAAAATAATAATTGCATTTTTGACTGTTCATCTTTATTTAAAGTCTCCTGAAGGTATTACATGGTGTGAAGGGCCCAACACCTTTTGAGCGGTAAATTAGAGGTAGCATGAGGGTTTTGCATTGAGAAATTACCAGAAGAAATTACCGCTCCATCATTACCACTATGGATGCAGGGGTGAGTGATGTGGGCACACGTGCTGGGCTATCAACAGACTATGGAAGACTTTGGAAGCACCATTTCACAAACCCAAGGGGGGTGGCCCGGCCTCTCCTGGCCAATAACGGTCACAAACGGTCCCGCCCTTGTCCCGGGCTTCTCCCGGCTTCTCCCGCGCTCGTTCCTACGGCGGCGGAGGCAAGCGCAATTTAAAGCGCCTCCGGGAACGGTGATTGGCGTGTGCGGCTTGAGCCGCTGAGGAGTCTGGGAGGCGTAGTCCTTCCCACTGCGGCCGCGATGGTGTGTGCGGCGGCGGAAGGACAACTGCACAGAAGGACACCAGCGTCGATAGGGAGCCTCCAGGAGCCAAAGGTAAGTCAGCAAAATGCCCCCAAAAGCGTGAAGCAACACACTGTATGCCGGAATCACCCGCTAGCTACAGAACATTCAGAACGCCTCCGCAAGACTGGTCTTCAACATGCCAAGAGACTGACACATCTCCCAGCATCTACGCACACTCCACTGGCTCCCCATCCAGGCAAGAGTCACTTTCAAGATGCTCACCCACGCACACAAGGCCCTCCACGACACCGGGCCAGCATACCTGAACAGCTCACTCAAATTCCACGCACCCCAACGGACCCTACGATCAGCCCAGCTCTCCTACGTTGTGGTCCTATGCACCAGAAGAACCAGATCAGGAGGCCACTCCTTCTCCTTCCTCGCGGCCAAAGCCTGGAACACCCTTCTGCTCCTCCTCAGGCTGACTACATCTCTTCCCATCTTCGCTAGAAACCTCAAAACCTGGCTCTTCGACGGACCCCCTCCCTGATAGACTTGAGCCTGCACCCCCCTCCCCCAGGGCCCTGAGACCCTTACCGGTGAGTAGTCGCGCCTAACAAACCTATGATTGATTGATTGATGGATCCATATTTATTTTTTGCCCATCTTATTGGTATTTATACATATTTATTTTGTGTTTTGCGAATATAGGGAGTCATAAAATGGCATATAACAACATTTTTTAACTATTTTTTAACATGCACTCATACTTTGCTGCCTGTCGCGTTTTAGCAACTTAAGCAGCCAAATATAGCAAAACATTACATGAACAGGTAAATATGAGCATTGTAATACAAATATATGTTACCATACACCTGCATCTAGGGAAATCTCAACCTATTTTTAACTTCCCATGCTGCCTATCTGCTCAGCTGTTGTCCTAGAAATCACAAAAAACAGCATGGAGAGTCACCCCCAAAAAGCACAATTTTCTGTATTATTCCACTTTTAAAAATAAATACAGCCCGGAAACACTTTGTTTTCTGTCTATAGTTATCTGTAAAAATCCGTAAAAAAAGAAAACCCGGAGCTTTAATGATAAGCAAAACTAGTGATTGATGTTCCTACATATATTCCTCCCCCTACCCCATTCACATGGAGGTTCAGGGCCACTGCTTTGCTTGATCCAGTCTACAAGGAGACAATTAGACAAGCCATTCTCAAATACTTTGCTATAAATTAGGATTCAGTATCGGAGGCAGGGCCGCTATGTGAAGCCTTCAAGGCTAACATAAGGGGAGTTTGTATAGGTGTCAATGAGGGGATACTAAAAGATATTCACACACAGATTACCAAATTAGAAACGAAAATTCAGCAACTGGAAGGGAAGTATGAGAGTGAGCCCTGCAACAACACCCTAGCTGCCATCAAGGATCACATCGCCAGTTATCGGGATTTAGCAGAGAGGGAATTGAAACATCTCTTTGAGTAGACACGTGACACAAGTCTATGGGGAGGTGGGGAAGACTGGGATGTGCATTGGCGGCCAAACTGAGACTGTGCAGAGCCCCAACGCAGGTGATAAAGATAAAAGATGATAATGGGTAGAGCATTATGATACACTGGGAATACTGAGGGTATTGGAGACTTTTATGAACTCTATATACCTGACGCGCAACATCTATATTTGCTGAAATAAATACATATTTAGAGGATATTGCCCTTGCATGGCTCTTCACTGGGCAACGAGAATACACATCACAACCTATAGAATTGGATAACGTGCGTTACCCAATGGGAAAGACCATGACAGGGCGGGCTAACCTGTGAATTCTATAAAGAATATGTAGATTTGATCGCACCTCATCTCTATGCAATGCAAGAAGAGGCTCGTAATATTCAAATTCTCCCCAACACTGCATGAGTCCTTGATAGCCACCTTCCTCAAGCCAGATAAAAAGTCGAAGTGATGTGAATCCTACATACCCTTCTCATTCATCAAAATAGATGCAAAAACCCTAGCAAAGATCCTCGCTAACAGGCTTCAACCATTAAACTAGTAGACCAGTCTGGATTTGTCCCAATGGGATCCACTGCTCACAATCTCTGTATGATATTTGCACTCCAACATCAGCTGAACCCAGAGCTAGAGTCCACTGTGGTATTACTTGATGCCGCCAAGGCCTTTGACTCCAGTTAGTGGGAATACATATTTACAATCCTTGAGGGCATGAATAGACATTTGTGTGGTGGGTCAAACTGTCATACACAGATCCTAAGGCAAGTGTTCATGTCAGTGGGCACACATTGTCAATACTACATATATATTGGGGCACCAAGCAGGGGTGCCCCCTTTTGTCACTCCTTTTCACAATAGCACTGGACCCACTGGTATGCTTTGTATTTCAATGGCATGCAGGGTTGGCAGTTCAATTTCTGCAGCTTCCAATAGGAGTGTCATTATATGCAGATGACATGGACCTCGGTGTAAGACAACCATCTGTGCAGCTGCCATCCCTGCTAAGTGTATATTTGGTTTGAGAGGCATTCTGGTCTTAGTGTAAACTGGGATAAATTATATGTAATTCTGTTGACACCATGCACACCTCACCATTTGGTCTATCCACTAACGTGGTGTACGGATCTGGTAAAATACCTGGGGATTTGGATACGTCATGACCCTGAGAGGGTGGTCAAGGAGAACTTCAGTCCAGCCACCGGAATACTGGAGGAACAGGTGGATAGATGGTAAGGAGGCTACTTTCTTTAGCAGACAGTGTGGCTGTAATGAAAATGGTAATACTACCACGGTTCCTCTATCTATTTAGTAATATCCCTAAAAAAACTACCGCAGGGCCTCTTTAAACATTTACAGAACAGTTAATACAGCTGGCGTAGGCAGGAAAGCAGCCTCAAATTGCATGGCAAGTAATGCCACTGCTGTATGAACAGGGAGGCTTCTGCGCACCAGATATGTATCTGTCTTATTTATATTTATGTGCATAAGCACAATACTCGCACTACTGGTATCAACCCCCGGGCTTCACATCTGATCTGGAAGTTGAGGCAGAAAATGCACAACCCATACCTCTCTGAAATGTTTTCCCCCATGTTCGTACGGAGGCCTCATGCGCTGATATAGACACAATTAGTTGCACTACAGTAGCATGGCATGCTCTTGGCGCGAAAATGCACAAGTTACCTTTATACGCTCCTGCACTTCCCATAGGACACCACCCGGCTCTCTTGGCGACATGAAAAGAGGGAAGTCTTTCGCTCCGTAAACAGGTGAACATTATGCAATGGGAGACATATGCACAAAAACAGGTACGAAGTTCCTCTAGCATTCAATATAAGGAGGGGAGGATACTGTAGAGTAAAGTGAGTCACTTATGACCACCCTTGTGTTTGAAAAAAAGGGAGAGGGGGAATTCCCCTTGTCGGAACTAGAGCTCTCACACACCCAGCAAGCTAGGGGTCAGGCTTCATCATATGAGTCTGACCCTCGTCAAGTCGGCGCTGCAATATCCGACAGGCACCCAGACTGGGGCTCTTTATCAGGGATCCTTTGTTCCTGCCGGTGGGTGCAGTGGGGGTTAGGGGCCTAGTGTGTCTAGATTGAAGGGGTTGTGATTCTAAAACAGGTCAGTTAGTCCTAACAATCAGTTTATTTAGAAGGTAAACTGCCTTATTAAAAGAGCTAGAGGGGCGAAGGACTAGGGACAATGTGTCTAGTTGTGTGTACCCTGCTCTCGAGTAATCGACATGTTTCGTGCAGTGGTAGAAGTGGAGGGGGATCGGTGGGCACGGCGTGCCCCTACTTCTATAAATTATTCCAATCCGTTCCCCTACTTCTTACTTTCAAAAACGCATCCCGGGACGGCAAGAATAGTTCTACTTAATAAAAAAGTATAGCTTTTTTTTCCGCTTCCAGGGGCTGCTGGCACTTCTCTGTTGAACTCTAGAGGCTGCAGCAGCCCCTCCCTGAGTTCGCACAGGCTGAGGGCGGCCCATTGTCCTTACGATTAAGGCTGATGGCCCCCTTTCGAATGACAATGCGCCCGCCGTCTGCCATTAGCATGTCATGTGCCACAGAGATTGGAGTTAGTGATTACAGAGGCGCTTTCCCTGCAAGAGCGCTTCGACGCCTCGTTGGGGGTAGTAAGCACCATATAAATGCAATTACAATACAATACAATGATTGTGTCATGTTATGTCAGAAGGCCTGAAAGAAATGCCTTTTCTGTGTATAGGGTTAATCCATTTTTTTTCACTGATACACTGAATTTTTTTGCACTGTTCCTCAGGAAGGCAACCCAGTACAATCAAAAGAGACTGAGAAAAACTATTTGTCTCAATTCCCTCTATGCTGACTTTGTTTGTCTGAGACTGGCTGCAGATCTGATTGAAATCGTTAAGCAGCGCAGATCAGTATAGCTTTGTATCTCCTCGTAAAGGGCCTGTGTGCTGGGGAATCTCTCGTTGTGACGCGACAGTGGCTCTGATAATATGATCCCCCTTGACACCCATACAACCAACTTTTCATGACCTTCCATCACGCACAGCACAATTGGGGCAGGGCTTTAAATGGGATGAAAAAACTGGGGGGCTCTCAAAGGGACGTGGCTTAAGGATGTAGCTGAAAACATTTATGCTAAAAATATGTGCCCAGCGTAATGTGCTGCCCGACTTGTATTTTGCTGCTTCTGTTATTGACTCCACATATATAATACAAGTAACATTACACCTACAAGAAGCCAGGACTATTGGCTTTGTCAAAGGTTGTTGGCTGGAAAAGATAGGGGGCCATATGTATCAAGATACCCTTTTGCGATTCTCAAATAGCGATTTTTAAGAAATCGCTATTTGAGAATCGCAAATAGGCATTTATGTACAAAATTGCATTTTTTTGCGATTTCCTAAAATTCCTTCATTGCGATTAGCAAATTGCGAATCGCAATTAAGGAATATTTCCCATTCATTTCTATGGGCCAGGAGGCCCATCGGAATGAATTGGAAGTTATTCTCAATTTGAGATTCGCAATTTGCTAATCGCAATTTGAGAATAATTTCAAGGGTACAGGGGTGTCCAAAGGACACCCTGTTTCACCCCAGAAATATGCATGGGTACACATGTGGCGCACATACAGGGCATGTATGTGCGTCACATGGCACTTTGAAAAATGCATAAATGTGCATTTTTCAAGGAATTCGCAACTTACCAACAACTAGAAGTTGGTGGTAATTTGCGATTCCTTAAGGACATTTTGCAAATTTTTTGGCTTCATACATTGCATTTAAGGAATCGCTAAATTTGTGATTCCTTAAATGCAATCGCAAAATAAGGAATCACAAATTTTGCGAATCCTTATATTACACCAGATTTTGCTTAATATACCATTTAGCAAATTCGCATTCGCAAAGGCGGAAATTCCGCGAATTTCGGCCTTTGCGAATGCGAATTTGCTTGTTACATATGGCCCAAATATACTACATTCATACAACTATGACTTTGTTCTATATAATATTGAAAATGCTTTAGGTTCTGATTGAAAACGTTTTAGTCTCCGATTGAGGCTGATTACCCCCTTTCGAATGACAATGCACCCGCCGTCTGCCTTTAGCATGTCATGTGCCAGTAAGATTGGAGTTAGTGATTTCAGAGGAGCTTTCCCCAAACAGAGTACTGTGGGGAATTTGCCACCTTGTGTATCTTGTCAATGTTGTACACAGAGTGAACTGGGTAGGAGCAGTGACGGGACAGAAGAGGCGACAGGAAAGGAGAGGTAATAGGACAGGAGAGGTGACTGGGCAGGAGAAGAACGGACAGGAGAAGTAACGGGCAGGAGAAGTGACAGGGCAGGAGAAGTGACAGGGCAGGAGAAGTGACAGGGCAGGAGAAGTGACAGGCAGGAGAAGTGACAGGCAGGAGAAGTGACGGGCAGGAGAAGTAACGGATAGGAGAAGTAGCGGGGCAGGAGAGGTGACGTGTCAGGAGCAGTGATGGGACAGGAGAGGTGACGAGGCAGGAGAAATGATGGGGCAGGAGAAGTGAAGGGGCAGGAGCGGTGATTAGGAATGGGCAGGAGCAGTGAACGGATAGGGGCAGTGAACGGACAGGAGCAGTGAACGGGGCAGGAGAAATGATGGGACAGGAGAAGTGATGGGGCAGGAGCAATGATGGGGCAGGAGCAGTGATGGGGCAGGAGATGTGACAGGGCAGGAGAGGTGACTGGGAAGGAGAGGCAACAGAGCAGGAGAGGTGACTGGGCACAAGAAGTGACAGGCATGTGGCATGACAGGCAGGTGATGTGATGGGCAGGAGAGGTGACGGGGCACGAGAAGTGATGAAGCATTAGAAGTAATGGGGCAGGAGCGGTGATTAGGCATGAGCAGGAGTGGTAACCGGGCAGGAGCGGTGAACCAGGCAGGAGCGGTGAACCGGGCAGGAGCAGTGAACGGGGCAGGAGCAGTGAACGGGGCAGGAGCAGTGAACGGGGCAGGAGCAGTGAACGGGGCAGGAGCAGTGAACGGGGCAGGAGCAGTGAACGGGGCAGGAGCAGTGAACGGGGCAGGAGCAGTGAATGGGGCAGAAGCAACAGTGGAGGAAAAGTGACAGGACAGGAGAAGTGACGGGGGCCAGGAGGAGTGACGGGCCAGGAGAAGTGACGGGCCAGGAGAAGTGACGGGCCAGGAGAAGTGACGGGACAGGAGAAGTGACGGGACAGGAGAAGTGTCTGGGAAGAAGAAGTGACAGGGAAAGAGAGGCAACAGGGCAGGAGAAGTGACCGGGCAGGTGATGTGACGGGCAGGTGACGTGACCGGTAGGTGACGGGCAGGGGACGGCTGGAGAAGAAATGGGCTGGAGAAGTGACCGGCAGGTGAGGTGACGGGCAGGTGATGTGATGGGCAGGTGACATGATGGGCAGGTGATGGGCTGGAGAAGTGATGGGCTGGAGAAGTGACCGGGCAGAAGAAGTGACAGGCAGAAGAAGTGACAGGCAGAAGAAGTGACGGGCAGGTGAGGTGACTGGCAGGTGAGGTGACTGGCAGGTGAGGTGACGGGCAGGTGAGGTGACGGGCAGGTGACATGACGGGCAGGTGACGTGACATGACAGGAGAGGAGAGGTGATGGGCAGGAGAGGTGACGGGGCAGGAGAGGTGACGAAGCAGGAGAAGTGATGGGGCAGGAGAGGTGATTAGGCATGAGCAAGAGTGGTAACTGGGCAGGAGCAGTGAACGGGGCAGGAGCAGTGAACGGGGCAGGAGCAGTGAACGGGGCAGGAGCAGTGGACGGGGCAGGAGCAGTGGATGGGGCAGGAGCAGTGGACGGGGCAGGAGCAGTGGACGGGGCAGGAGCAGTGGACGGGGCAGGAGCAGTGGACGGGGAAGGAGCAGTGGACGGGGCAGGAGCAGTGGACGGGGCAGGAGCAGTGGACGGGGCAGGAGCAGTGGACGGGGCAGGAGCAGTGGACGGGGCAGGAGCAGTGGACGGGGCAGGAGCAGTGGACGGGGCAGGAGCAGTGGACGGGGCAGGAGCAGTGGACGGGGAAGGAGCAGTGGACGGGGAAGGAGCAGTGGACGGGGCAGGAGCAGTGGACGGGGCAGGGGCAGTGGACTGGGCAGGGGCAGTGGACTGGGCAGGGGCAGTGGACTGGGCAAGAGCAGTGGACGGGGCAGGTGTAGTGAACGGGGCAGGAGTAGTGAACAGGGGAGTGTGAGAAGTTGGCCTGGTACATGATGCCCACTATTCTAATGGGCACCTTGCACCAGTCCAAACAACCCTTATGGTGACGGTTGTAAAGTCAACCTTATAGACCAGCTATCCTAGTGGTAGCATGGACAAGGCAGTCTTAGGCTTAAACTTCAGAGAGCATATGAAGCCAGCTGTTTTACCATATATAATACCAAATGAAAGGACACCACACAAGGTATATATCAAATATATATGTATTTATCACTAACACAACCCCTCTGCACTCTTTATGAGGTCACAGTTCAAGATACAGCACAAGTTGCTCAATAACCATACTATAAGTTGCACAAATACAATTCTGCTCTAGGGGCCTCACCAACCATATACTGAATAAGTGGTATAAGAACCACTTCAGGAAAGGTGAGTAGGCCTAGGGCCTAGGAATTTGCTGGGGCTACACTGAGCAACCAAGGGATTGGAAGTAGGAGACCCACAGGACGCGTGTGCAGTGTCTAAACACATATGCAGGTTACCATAGAGTTTCAATGGGAATGTAAAAGTTACGAAGTAGTAGATGTGGGACCTTCCGGAAGGACTACGGGAAAACCATGTTAAACTAGGACACTTGGATAGTTAATACCCACTGGAGAACCGGATTACTCAAGTTACCTCACCCAGGGAAGCCGGGTGCATAGGTGTTCTTTCGTGTCGGGTTTCGTCGCTGTCTCCTATGGAGAGCTGCAAGAAAGTGCTGCAGGTGACCAGGAGAAAAGTGTCCGGGTGGATCCAAGGCCGGATCACAGTCGAGAAAAACCTGAAAGCAGTGGGGACGGAGTCTGGGTCACTAGCCAGTGACCAGGTGCAGGAGTCGAGCTGTCCCATGACGGATCTAGTTGTTGGCGGTGTCGGTATCCGGATTGGACCCAACAAACCTTGGCAAATGCAATCCACGCAGGATGGGAAGATTGGCTTTAGTTCAGACCAGCAAGTCTGGGGAGCTTCTCCTGCACAGAGAAGCTGGAGCAAGCCCGGAGCAACCAGGAAAGCGGTGTAGTTTTACAAAGATGTCTTCAGAGGGCCTATAAGCCAACGGGCTAGCAACGGCAAAGACGTATTGAGCGGAAATGCAGGCGCAGGCCCCACGCAGCACTCGTAGAGTGTGGAGGGCTGAGCTTCGGTGCAAATGCTGCTCAGGTCTGGGGCCTCTCAAACCCCAATGCACAACTTCAAGGGTACCTCAGAAGCTGCACAGGTAGCAAAAATCAGGTAGTCCAGGATGTCCGGTCCCACGTCTCTCGTGTCCGCCACGGGTCTCAGCTTTGCTGTGGATGTGAGTCGGAGTCAGAAGTCTGGAAGTCCAGTTCCTGCATTGCTAAGTCTTCGGGTTCCAGCGGGAGCGTCGACAAAGCAATCTGGCAAGTTACTGTTGGTGCCTGTTTGCACAGGGTGGTCACTCCTTGACCACAAGGGAGATGTCTTCAGTCTTCCAGTCGATATGGAACATCGAAGGTCCAAGAGTTTAGTTTCAGAGTTTCTTTCCAGGATAAATCTAAAGTCTCTATACACAGCTCCTAACTTTATACTAAACTAAGGGGCTGGATTACCTGCTAGGTCCCTCCTATGAGTGGAACCTGGGAAGGGGGTGGTTACACTCAGGGCCGGCGCTAGGCAAGAGCAGTGTGGGCAGCTGCCCAGGGCCTCGCACTCAGCCCACCAGCATGGGGCCATGCACTGGTGGTGTGTCCTGTTGTTTCCCTGGCGATCCATTTCAGAGAAAGGTGTCGCCTTGCATTTAAGGTCCTTCAGAGGGGCCCCCCAGGGATGGTGTCTTGAGGCATAGGGGAGGGAGACGCCCCCTTCAATTGCAAAGAGACCCATTCAAAGACACCGTGGGAGGCCCATTGTCCAGCATTTTGGCACCCCCGTAGTTTTAACTTTTAGCCCACAAGCAATTCTCACACCTGTCAGACTGAAGGTGTTAGAAATGACTGTGGGGGGGGGGGCAAAATGCTGGACAATGGGCCTCTCACAGTGTCTGTGATTGGTCTCCTTAAAGTGGCCACTTATCTACATTAGAGGGGCCTCGCACATTCCATTTTAGCCCAGGGTCTCGTAAATCCTAGAACCGGCCCTGGTTACACCCCTTTCCCTTTGTCCAGTTTCGCACCACAGCTGGGGCTGGAGTGCCCCAGTAACTGGTTTGAACCAGGCTATGCATGGGGCACCTTGTGTGCCGGCTGCAGCAACAAAAGGGTTAAAGTAACATGTTGTTCCTGCTTATATTTCACACGCTTTACATAAACCTGTATTCCCTATAAGTGTTTGCTTTTTCCTGAATTAAACCTGAAATAAACATGTTTATCCATTTTTTTAATTAAATAACATTATAAGCTGTAACTGGTCAGTGAAATGCTAAACGTACTAAAAATTGGTATGTTTTGCTATTTCTAGCCACACCCCTGACTCCGCCCACTGTTTCAATCTTTGGTTATTCCTGCCCCCTGATTCTCCACCCACAGTTCCCCTACTTTTTATTTCCCACTTCGACCACTGGTTTCGTGCCATGAATGTCATCGAGATCTGGGCACTTCTTCAGGATCAGGGTCACGCTATCTACACTGAATGGCTAAGTGAAATTCTACATACCACGTTCTCTGGTTGATATCCTGAAATGGTAAAAAATTGAATATTATTGAAAGTACGTCATTGGTGCAATCATACAGTATCTCGTCCATCCTGTATTTGAAAATGCCCCAGTGGGCAAATGTGCTAGAAATAAAATAATGAACACATGATCATCATATCATACTGGGCAGACCAGTGAACTAATAATGGTTAACAATATTGTGTGCAGGGATATTCTGTAAAATCTCAAGAGCAAGGGAATCACATGCAGTCAGGGCAGTGGTAGAACTCACCTATACTGTTGTCAAGTAACTACTTGCAACAGTAGCCGGTGGTTGAAATAGACACCGATTGGGTCCTATGATAAATAAAAATTAAAAAGACACTCTATTGAGCAGTTGGTATAGAGCAAGTCTAGGTAGGTTGCACATAAGGCTGCTAGACCACTAAAGGGGTAGTGGGTCAGGAGTCACGGTCATAAGACGGTGACCAAACCATTGTGGATAAAATCTCATACCGTGTATACTGAGGGATACCAGGGTCATCATCCCATATTAATTACGCGTCAGAGGGGATATCGGTCATGAACCAATATAAACCAATATGTCACATCAACAGGGAGATCGGCCGGTTAACCCAAATTAAAACACGAAAATTAGATGCCACATAGGGCAGATCCAAAGCCATGGATCCGTTTCATTCAAACTACACTCACCTCCGATAGCGGTCCAGTGAACCTCTGTATCCGAAACCGAGGAAGGTGGATAATTACTTACCGGTGTAAAAACGCGTCAAGCATACGACCTACCCTGCTGCCGGAACCGGAATGGTAACTGGTTACCGTTTAGCAGCGTTAATGAAGCACTAACCCTGATGACGTGGGAGAAGTCACGCGGGTACAGAGAGTATCACGTGATTACAAGCGCTGTGTGTGTATTATAGGGAAAAACGTAGTAAGCACAGCTGCCGTATTTAAATATGTTGGAGAGCAGGTGTCTTTGAGAAGGTGTTGCATGGAAGCATGAATGTATTAGAGCAGCACTTCTCAAACATAGGCAGAATATAAAAAGATGATAGCAATGTGCCAACGGAGTTTAGATCGTGTTGAGATACACAGCTGGAGCACAGCCCATGTAGTAACTATTACGGAGTGTCTCATGATTATGACCACCGGTGTTAGTAAGACAGAATAGTGATCGTCATATGTGGGCGAGTGTTTATCCATGGGATGAATTAATTTATCCATGGGTGATCAAAGGGACCAAAATAGCCCAGGGATGTCTCTTACTTATAACTGTAATACAACTGCACCTACATTTATAGAGAGACTTAATACTTGTACAGTTTAGTGTGTTCAGTAGAAGTAAGGATCTGAGTCCCAGATTAATGTGTAAACTACTGATAATCAGACCTTCAATATATGTGATACAGTAGTCGGTTAGGCTCATGACGTATGCACATAGTGGACATTGTCGAATAACTTCCAAGTATTTGTGATCTACGTGAGTGCACCCCACGGTATGTCGTCATTGAGTCCAGTAGTATGTGTAGAGAGTCTATGCACCCATCTCTGTTCGATTTTAAACAATACAGTTTTGGTTTCTGGGTGATTCCCGGGAGTGTTGTGCTTCCTTAAAGTGTGTATATAGTCTAGTGGTGACCCTTTGGCACTGAATGTTGCTCTTGTGTTCGGTTATCCTAGTTTTAACAGGCCACATGGTCATCCCTAAATATTTCAAGCCACAAGGGCAGGTGATGATTTAAATGCACTGCTTGGAATTGCAATTAGACTGGAGACAAGCATTCTAGGACCGGTTTTGGGGTTTCACCCCTCATCAGCCAGGATAGCTTGATTCCAGTGGCACAGTGAGCCCGTGAACCACATCTGGGCATTACCGGTGCACTTAGGGCGAGGAAGCAAAAGACACACAATTGATAGACGGAATGTAGAACAAATCAAAGCATTCACCCCCAGTCAAGAGATCTGGGTTAAATCCATCTTTCTTTTGCTCACCTTGCCACCCCAGTTTAGACCTGGCCATATGCAAATCCTGACCCTGTGCCTCATGGGAACTGGCCTTGCAGTTCGGGCTGGACTGTTTGGGTGCAGGTTCAAGACTGATTTGCATATGGCTGGGTCCAAACTAGAATGGCATGGTGAGCAAAGAAACAATGGATTTAGGCCCAGATCTCTGTACTGGGGTGAATGTATAACATTGTTCTGCATTCTGTCCATCAATTGTTCTTTTTGCATTTGTCACCCTGAGTGTGACAAGTATGCCCAGACGTGGGTTCTGTGCTCTCCATGCCACTGGAATCAATATATCCTGGCTGATGAGGTCTGAAAGTCCGAAACCAGTCCTAGGATGCTTGTTTCCAGTGCAGGGAGGACCTGGCCTGGCAGTTCGGTTTGGGCTGTTCCCGTTGGGTGCAGGGTCAAGACTGATTTGCATGTGGCTGGGTCCAAACGGGAATGGCATGGTAAGCAAAAAAACTATGGATTTAGGCCTAGATCTCTGTACTGAGGTGAATTTATGACATTGTTCTGCATTCTGTCCATCTATTTGTTCTTTTTGAATTAAACTGTAAAATGCTGCACAGCTGGATAGCTCACTGCGGTCAGATACAGCACAGACGCAAAGGAATTTTGGAATTTGTTTCTAGACAGACCCCTGACACAGGAGGAGTGAATATTATGCTGCACACTTACAGCAATGCTTAACCCCAACTGCAATTTACAACGTATACATTTTAAATACCTGCAGCATATGTACTGTACACCTGCCAAACTGTGTAGGTATGAGCTGCGTAAAGACATGCAATGTCAGAGTTGTGGGGACATGCTGCAGCCTTCGTACATCCTGCGTGAAGATGTGCAGAAATCAAGGGATTCTTGCAAACGGTGGTGAAGGACCTGTGCTTGATAATGGGAGACTCCATGGATTGCACTATCCAGGTATGTTTGCTGGGTTTGGTTAGGAAGCTAAAAACTCAGAGGCGCTTGTTTGTGGTGGTTACGGTCCTATTGGC
Organism: Lissotriton vulgaris; assembly: GCF_964263255.1. Classification (NCBI taxonomy): domain Eukaryota; kingdom Metazoa; phylum Chordata; class Amphibia; order Caudata; family Salamandridae; genus Lissotriton; species Lissotriton vulgaris. Next base: position 2,009,433,671 of record NC_141685.1, on the reverse strand, counting down.
TAAAAGGCAGGTGGCTGAGCATATATTACAAAATATAAGTGATGGTTGCAAGATATGGTATATTGCAGGGATACATTAGCAATGCTTTCAGAGGAACTCCCTACGGCATCACAGCCGAAAGACATATGGACTCCCTTTACAACATATTTGTTGGAGCACCTAGAGGCTCTTCATGATACCCAGTGAATTTATGTTTGCACAAATGATAAGATGAAATATGCTGTCTAGAAACTTATCATGTTACTGGCTGTCATATACATGATGCTGGAGAAATGATGAGGCAGATTCTCTGAGCTGTAGGGTTTCATTTTTTCTGTACTGTTTGCTGAAACAATAAAATCTTACAAAAAACAAAAAGTGTCTATGGTGCTGCAGCAAGTCCCTTGTGGCCCGACACGCCTGATTCAAGTCTTACCAGCTCCTAAACCATGGAAGCGTTCAGGGTTTAAGCAGGTACACCAACCACATGTTTATCATGATAACCCCTACAAGTAATGGGGCCGGGGAAGAGGAGACCTTTTTTGGGCAAATCATTTGCGCTCTCCCATCAAGATACATGCACGCAGAAAAACAAACTTGCCCTTATTATTTAAGCCCTAATTACAGACTCAGTCACCCTGGTATACAGGAATTTCCTCTAATGTTGGTGGACCTTAACTCACTGGTCTTACACTTTTCTGGGTCTACAGTAATTTATAAAAAATTAACATGATAGCCTCACAAACACCCACCCCTCCTCCCCCGCTGGGTGTCATGCTTCATCATTGGCCAACCCACTCTCACCAAAGCATACTCGAACGGTGAGGGAGCCCCTCGTGCAGGGCTGAGGGGGAATTGTTGGAAGGGAACAAAGTGTCCAATAAAAATCCCGACCACCTACCATCCATATCCGTCTAGACTTTATTATTTGGTGGAGGAGGGATGGTTACAATTCAAAGTGGCCTAAATGAGACTATTAGGGTGGTCATGTCCGCATCCGGTTGACCTGTTTCAGCCCTTAACTGGCCTCCAGTGGAGCCCTGGGCTTTCTGCAGGACCAAATTGGACCCTATGTGACCCTGTTAGTTCTACACATGCACACTTTTTTTTCCACGCATACAATACTAATCACTAATTTAAGGTCTGTTCAATCAGGATTCTTCCATCTTAACACAAACGCCCTAATTAAGGGATTTTCCAACATTATGGAGGAGCGGAGAGGAGCCTTATAGTCAGACTTTCATCAAAGGTCACCCTCCGTGAATCACTGATTTTGTATTCTCAGACCTCCCCACAAGCAAGGGCACTTACAATGCTCTGATCCTACTCAATGAAGTTGGGATGCTTGCGGGACATGCAATGGCACCCAGAAGGTACAGGCTCTATTCCAAGCAACACTGCCGGCCTCCACAGCTATCAGAGGTGCTCTAGGCTTCCCTTGGTGTGGTATGTTCAGCTTCTCCCAACATAGGAGATGGGATTGATCTGCGTTCTCCTGACTTGGTCCCAGTGATGGAGCAAAATCCTCTTGGCGTCCTCTTGAGTCCACAGGATTGGACAAGGGGTAAGTCTCGGTGCTTCAGTTTACCCGGGTGATGGCCTGAACTCAGCAATCTCTGCACCAGCGGCTTGTCCTGGCATAAGATGTTGCTGTGGTGCAGGTGGCAAGGCATAGACCTCTCCTGTGCAATTACCTATATCACTGCGGCCTATCCTGGCGTATGGGGTCACTTCTAAGGCTCCTTGAAATAAAAGAAAGGAAATGTTTATTCGACAGGTATCAGCAACTGACATCCATAACCACAAAGGGCCAGCATCGATAACAATGATTGTTGGAACAAGGAGTGCAGGTTAGAATCCAATGAACATTCTATGGATGTTCCAAAAGGGAAGGGTGGGGGAATAAACCAACTAAGGAGACAGAATGAAGGATACAAAACATCTTCTTCCCTAGGGGAAAACAGAGAGGGGAAAAAACAAGAGTAAGATTAATACATAACATAGTCTCTATGCCATCCAGGTTTAGGGTGGACATTTCTCAAGTACTCTCTAGCGTTGGGAGTAATAGTCTTGTTGTTAGCCTTGTTTTCTAAATTACAATTATTATCATGAATACCATTGCTATTATCTCGGACAGCCCTGTCAACACTCCAATATTGTGCGTCATTCAACTGTACAACATTTTTAAACACTTTGCTCACCACCTTCTTGTCTGAGAACTTCGAACTACCTGACACTACAGATCTAGGTAGTTTTATTCTTACCACATCTCCTTCTTCCCATGTTCTAGTAGGTTTTTGTACTCTAGAATTGTACCTCGCCACATATTTCTTTTGATGTGTTTGTATATTCCCCATGAGCTTGTTCCTGTTATCCTCCTCCCTCCTGACACCGACCAGCCACAGGGGGATTAACTTGGTGCCTGGTTCCTTCCCTTTGAGGGACTTAAACAGTGATACTCCAGTGACGGAGTGAGGAGTGACAAGGTAGGACCAGATCATCCCATCCTCGTCGCCAGTGAAATAAAAGAAAAACACTGTTGAAAGGAAACGTTTTTTCGACAGGTATCAGCAACTGACATCCATAACCACAAAGGGCCAACGTCGATAACAATGATCGTTGGCACAAGAAGTGCAGGTTAGAATCCTATGAACATTCTATGGATGTTCGAAAAGGGAAGGGGTGGGGGAATAAACCAACTCTGGATACAGAATGAAGGATATAACATACCCACAAGTCTTGGCGCTTTGGCCGCACAGTCACTTTCTTGGTAGCCCCCTCTGGCCTACAGGGTCACCACAATGAGGGGGTACAGGCTTGGTGTTCCCAGCACACCTGGTCACCAAATCTCTCCTGCACATAGAAGTGGCCCGGTAGGTGCCCAGCTGTCGCCTTGCACCCGGATTCCTCTCAGTAGAGCTCTCCACTGACCTTTCTCCCTCCAAATCTCTCTCCTCTTCCTCACAGGGCACATTGGACGAGAATGCCGGTGCTGTAGGGATAAAGAGCAGTTGGGCTTGGTTTCACAGGGTTATGTCCCCTCATTCAGCAGGGAGACTAGCAGGCCATGGACTCCAGTCCTGGTCACAGCCATAATCTTGCAGAGCTTCCCCTCCTCATCCGGCTTGTCTGGCTTCTTGGCAGATGTCATATTTTGGGGTCTCAACCTCCCCTTCCTATATTCTTTCTTAAGGCTGTCTGTCACAGCAGGAGAGACTCCAAAGTTGATAGTCCGACACCAGGGACCAAGGGAGTGACTAGTGTTCGCACCTGGGTTTCACCCACAGTGGTATGTGCATCAAAAGGTTGGGTTTCACCCACAGTGGTATGTGCATCAAAAGGTTAATCCCGGGCTCCAGCCCTACTTTTTAAGATTCCCTTATTAGCCCCATCTCCTTTCTGAGAAGTGTCCAGGCCCTTTTCTTGTTATTTATCACTGAATCAAAAAGCACCGTTTTGAAGTCTCCAGGGGGAGTCTTTCTCTCCCTCTCTTACTCCAGTGTTCCCCACCCAGCTTACAGGACTGTAGTAATAGACAAATCTGTCTGGGGGTGGTGGGGGGGAGGTGGGGGGAGGTTCCTCTCCTCCTCATGTCTTCACCAGGCAGACCTGGGCTTCCAAAAGGGAACCCGGCATTCACCTTGTAATTTACCATTACAGGCACACTCAATGTACATACATAGCACGCGTGCTGGCCAGTACTGCCACTCCTATGTATTGTGCCATCCCCGGTGCACATACATCCAGAGCACACAATCATTCTGTGTACACTGCTCAGGACTGTATCCTTTCTGTGTTGCGTCTTGCTGTGCTATTTGCAAACACGCACACTAACCATGTGAGTACTGCACAACACTTAACCCTTCATGTATTGTACTTCTCGCAGGGACACATACCCCTGCACATGCTTTTATTGCGTACGCACAGCACTACATCTCTCATGTAATGAAGTCCATGCACGGAAACATACAATCAGTACATGCGCTAACCTGTCATGTACTGAACAGCACTGATTTTTCGGTGTACTACACCCTTCTAAGGCAAATACAAATTCAGCACAGTCACCACTCCTGTTGCTGAAGATCTGGGCCTTTTTCCTGATATATGTGGAATGTAGATTAAAGGACCGAGATAGTGGCTGGGGTCGCCAGCTAACTGCTTAAATGTGCCACCTCTTGCAGAACGATGTAACAGGAGGAACCATAAACAAGCACAAGTCCTTTAGGGCAGTGAGTGCTTGTTTATGGTTCCTGCTCCAAACTGCGGATACGTATAGCCTGGTACCCCGACTCGAGCCCTGGCTGTAATGTTACACTACACGTATCCGCAGTTTGCAGCCCAGAGAACATGAGCTGTGTTTAAGGACAACAGACTACAAAAAGCTGCTTAAAATAGTAAAAGTCCTGAAAAACAATGCTAGACAAGTATCTGAAAAGACGATAAACTCGTTTCAGACCAGGCCAGAAAGCTTCGGATTAAATCAGGAGCTGGGGCCCCGCTGTGTACCTTGCAGGGGGGGTCCCTTCAACTTTCATTACCCCACTGACTAAATGTTATACAGTTTGGTAAAGCCCTGTAACACAACCACGGCCACTTCACAGCGCTTAGAGGCTTGGCTTGCAAACGATAATAGACTGTTGTGCTGCAGGATAGATCCTAGAGTCACTTACGTGTCCGTGATTCATCTGAAAAAGCAAAAAGTGTTCATTTAGTTTCATAAACTTTATTCGGTTTTATAATAAAAACCATAAAAGTTGCGCAACAGTAATACAATTTAAAACAATCCGTGCTTGATCAAAAGAGCTCCATAATTACAATGGAGAGTAATAAATAATTTTTAAAAAGGCCTAAGGAAAACATATATTATCGATCCATATAGTTCCTGTAATTAACACAAGCTTTTAAAAAACCCAGTATAAAAGGTAAACAGTCATCTTTCAATAATTGCAAATACATCATTGCGGTTCGAGCCTGGTTAAAATGTATTCTTTTTAAAATTGGGACCAGGAATCGTTTTCAAGGGAGAGCATAAAAATTACATAAAAACATAAAATACAGCATGTCCTGCGGAGACTGATTGTCGCAGCCGCAGGGAGCTGCCACCATGCCTCTAGTATAACATTTGGGTCTGGCAAGTAGGAGGTGAAAGAGGTTCAACGGAAACCTGGTTAGCAGAAATTTGTCATGCGTAGGCAGGGACCCCATAAGGTATCGCTCTGTCCTAGGGGTTGTTTTAAGCATAATATGTGTATGCACACTAGATTTCTCAACCTCCTTGGCTTCCCTTTCCATATTCCTCTCTAACAAAAAGGCTACCTTAATTGCTTCCACATCCTTCTTTACAATGCAGTCAGGATTAATACATAGATCCCCCCGACCCAACCTTTCTAGACTTCTCTTCACATAACTCAGCCACGGGATACGTGCTGAGGAATCAAGGGCCATACAATCTCTTAGAATCAAATGGGTAAGAGGGATATCTATATTCAGCCAACTTTTTAACCAGCAGGTAAGGGGTCGCAGAGATAGTACATCATTTAAGTAAGGGATCCCTAATTCCTCAAGAGCCACCATATTAGAAGTACCCCGAAGTACACATAATAAACGCTTCAAAAAGTCATTTTCCGATATTTGGAGGGTATGTCCAGCATTATAACCTCATAATTCGCTGCCATACGAGGCTATGGGCAGACTTTTTGCCTTATACACTTGCAACATGGCCCCAGTAGGCTTCTTCCCTATTTTAGACGTGAAATTGAAGATTGCCGAACTCGCCCTCAAAATGTTCCCTTTTGTTTTCTGCAATAGAGGGACCCAGTTCATCTTGTCGTCAAAAAGGACCCCTAGATAAGAGAACATGTTGGTGCATGGAATCTTTGAATCTCCCACTAGAAATTGATAATTCTTCTTAACCCTCTGCCCCAACCACATAACATACCATTTAGAATTGTTAATCAACAGTTCCCTGTCTAACATAAAACTTGCAAAAGCAGATAAAAGCATTTGAATTCCTTTTTCAGTCCTGGATATAAGAACGGCGTTGTCCGCATATAGCAGGACAGGAATCCCGCGCCGTCCTAAACTCGGGTAATCTGCGCCAGTAGCCCTTAAAATGTTCTCCAGGTCGTTAATATAAAAGTTAAATAAAAAGGGGGCCAGTATACTGCCTTGACGGACTCCCTTTTTGATGTTAAAATCCTTTGTGACCCGCAAACCCGGGGAAAACCTAACATTGGCTTTGGTGGACTTGTGCAGGTCCTCCAGGAAGTTAACAATACCATTATCCACTCACATAGTCCTCATGGACTGCCATAGCATCCTCCTGTTGACACAGTCGAAAGTCGATGACAGATCCATGAAGGCCAGATGGATGGTCCAGAGCGTGCAACGGTGTACTTGCTCAATATCAAGAATAAATTAAGACATTGAGCTATAGTAGACCGACCACGCACAAAACCGTATTGAACTTCTGAAATTGTTTAATGAAAGCTACCCATCTAGGATCCTGTGTTAAGCTGCTAGCCCTGCTATATTCCTCGATAGGAAGTTATTAGGGGGCTCCCTTGACAGTCTTAAGGCTACATCCCCTTCATCCTCGGTCGATACCACCTGCTCTGGCCCTATTAAATTATGACCCCCCAGTCAATCACATTTTTCAATGCTGGACGGGGTATCAAACCTGTTCTGTAGAACTATACTACAATTAGTATCAAATGGCCTATCTACAGGTATCAGTGGGGAAGCCTGGGGAATAGAATGGAAACTGGGATATGGTCTTACACGGCCACCCCTTACTATTGATTCCTCCCTGTCAACTATTGTCTCATCCCTGCTAATGGGCGGCCTATAGAAAAAACCCAGGAGTAGTATCTTGATGACATAGCCCACCAGGGGGGTCAAACTGAAATCCCTGACAAGTAGCCTACCGGCTATATGAGGATTATCAAAGTTTATAATAATACAGTCACCCATCCCTTGTTTACGTGAGCCCCCTATCCATTTAACCCTGCGTGCCATAAGTATGTTATTAAGTATACGCGGGCCAAACATGGTATTTTGTGTGAACCAGGGATTTATTTTATTCAGGAGCTGGTCATAATCTTCCCTCTTCCCCGATGGTAAAGCAGGGACATTCTCCAGAATCACTACATACGGGGTTGATTCTGGTGGAAGGTCGATAGTAGGGAGGGCTGCCACATGTAGACTCTTATCTTCTTATATCTGATCTCTCTGCATGGTAGGGAGCGTGTGTTGTAGATGGAAGCTGTCTAGAAACTACAGGGACTGGACTAACGGACTTTAGGTTAGTAGAGCTATTCACTGCTGGAGCCCTACTAGTAGCAGATGGCCTAGCATCAAAATTTCCTCCATCCCCGTCTTGTCCTGCTCTTCCCCCTTCCGTAAAGGCTAAAGCTGTAGGCATGTTCAAGATGGCCCGTGATTTCATTGGGGGGGGGGGGGGGCAGACACCACCATCTTCTTTAGACTACACAACCTGTTCTCAACAGAGCTTATTTTCTGCATAATGGGATCTATTATTATATGTAACATAGATTCTAACTTACCCCAGAAATCACCCTCTAATCTAATTCCCGATGCTGGCCCTACCTTTTCTTGATATGTAATAGAAGTATTACCCTTGAGACTAATACCTAATGAAGGGTCTTCATCCTTAAATCTCTTTGTAGGTTTTGTCACAGGTTTCTTTATTTTCGAAACACCCCGAGTTTTCCTCACTACCTCAGGCAAATTATTTGGGCGATTAGTTTTCCTCGTAGCTTTGTGCCCTCTGGTTCTCACTTTAGTTTTGTTTGGACTAGATTCCTGCTCTACAAGCACGGGAGAAACCGCAATATTTGGTGATACAGAAATTCCAACAGAGGATTGGCTTAACTGATCTTGCTGTAAAGCCTGATTTATGGTCGGTGAGACTGCGGGAAACACGGGGTAAGAGAGAGCTTACCTTGAGCTACAAAAGGCTCCAAGGATAACCTACGTTCTGTCATAAAAATGTCATTGTTGAGAACTGATTCAGCCCTGGTTAAGAAGGCATCTAGCGTTCCTACCACGCTTTTTCCTGGAATAATTTAACGCCGACTCATTCTTAACCAGATAAATAACTTTCCGTAATTGCTCCCTGCAGTTTAGCAATAACAATTACAATATAATCAGCATGTGCATTAAGAAAGTAAATGTGAGTGCATAAGTCTATATAAACCACGATATTAAGAAGTTCCTTCTGACTAAAATTTATACTATAAACAAATTGTTGAACAACCAGCACTTCTTCAAAACTGTCAAGCACATTAAAATTCTCCAATGCCTATAACTAGCGAGAGTACGTACTAGCTACACCATCAAATGTCAGTTCTTAAGAGATTATAATGTATTCATCCACTACCGGGAGCAGATCCTAGAATGTCAGGAGGGAGCCTAAGATTCACACTGAGCCGATACCGGGTAAGTTCCAAAACTGCCAGTACATGCACTAGAGTCCTTCCTGATGTAGGTAACTCCCAGGTGTTATCTTCATTCACGCCACTCTAGATAAAAACAACCTGGTTCCGCAGCTACAAGAAAAACCCAACCTCAAGATGCCATTCCCAACTCGTCACTGGCCAGTCCAGCCAACTAAATGGTACAAGTTGCCTTCACCCGAAAGATTCCTAAATCGTGGCACTTTCTCTTGCTGGATTGGAGGATTTAGAGAGAGGGCCCGGCCCGGCCTCGTCTGGTCTCTGATGGGCCCGCCCGGCGTTGCCCGCGCGCGTCCTGCGACGTGGGGACCCTGCACTCCTTATAAGCGCCTCCTGGCGCTTTCTCCAAGCGCTGGCGGAGTGTGTGCCTCAGGTGCTGCCGGGCAGTGTAGTCCAGACCCGGCAGCAGCGGCAATGGCGGTGGTGGCGAGAAAGTTCCCGGACACTCCCGGTGACAGCAGCAGCAAGGTGAGTGACCGCAAAGCAGGGCTCCCGCTTCACCGGGGGCCCTGCACTCCTTATAAGCGCCTCCTGGCGCTTTCTCCACGCGCTGGCGGCGTGCACGCCGCAGGTGCTACCGGGCAGCAGCGGCATCACTAGAGGGTGCGGGGGTGCGGACTGCACCGGGTGACACCTGCCTGACACCATTGTCCTGGGGTGACATCAATCTGCCTACAAACAACAAATAGTGCAGTGCACGCAGCCACGCACGCCACGCATGCACCACCTAGCATAGTAGTGAAAATAGTGCGATGCGCGGCGGTGTACCCAGTTTGTGGGTCTAAGGGCCGTCAGTCTTACAGCACTACCAATGACGGCCCTGGGCCAGCCCCCACACTGTGCTGAGTCCTCTGACGTGCGCCACTGCCGCCACCACGACGCACTTTCACAGTCTCGGCAGGGGAGTGCTGAGGGCGAATTCCAGAACCCCTACAGTAGGGGCCCAACCACCAACACAGTGGAGTGATTTAATTTAGCACGTTTGATCAAATAAGGAAAGAAAATGCTGCTTCCAGTCTTTAGAGAGTTTAGGATTCGTCAGGTGAAGAAACTGATGCTTCTAGTTGAGAGATGTGACAATATAAGACTCTTTCACCAACTGGGTACATTTTTGATATTGTAAAGGACAAACTGGGCGATTTAAAATAGTTTGTTGCCATCTAAAGCCCTCCATATCATCAAAGTTATGTGTCAGTTAGCGAATTGGAGACATAAGTTCAATTCATAGAGTCCGCACTGGGCACTTTGTATTTTCTCATACCATTTTATTTTTATCAGAATAATTTTTAAATAGTAAACTGAGCTGTGTGGAGGACGATGTTGTTGTATCTAAGGCTAACTTCTGTTCTTTCTTACATTTTTATTATTCTGTGTACAAAGACTTTTTAAACTTTAAAACTGAACTGAATAGAGGATGAAACGTTCAATAAATGAATGAAAGAGTTGTGCAGTTAAACAATATGACCCGACGTTTGACACTTTGCACTTTTTATATAACCTGTTCTCTAATGCAATATTTTGAATCTTTGAAGAAGGTGGATTTAAGGGTGTTGGATGTGATTTATGCCTGGATGGTGAGGATTGCTAAGAAGAAAAAGTAGTTACAATATATTTAGCAGTTACAGGATGATTATTTTTTTCTACAGTGATTATTCAGGCATCTTTTATCAGAAATGTTCTCCTCACCAGTATTAAAATGAATTCCACATTAAGCCAAAGTTACAAGTATATGTATCTTGCAATTTATTTGAAATTACTTTGGTGTAATTAAAGAGCTTTGGCGCTTTCGTTTTTGCTTAGCTTGCAAGATGGGCAGCAGGGAGACAGAAGGAACTCTTCTAAAAGTAGTTTCATGTCTTGTATGGCTTTATATGGAGGCCTCTTCGTTTTAATGGACAGATGAAATGTTATAACGTGTTGTGGGTGGGCAGACGTCCTGAGGAATGATACTTATGTGATTCGAAGCAGAAATTGGATGCGGTTTTTTTATTTCTTGTATTGTATAACTTACATAAACTTGAAGTGAGACCAATTTGTAATTTTAGCATACAGCTTTTTAGATGTATAGTATTATGATATTATTAATTCCATTTACATTTTTTTTTTAATTGTTAACTGTATGTGTTGATTGTGATGTTTGTTTTGCAACATAGCAGTTAATCATCACCCTAATTTATTACACAAGAGGTCCCACCTTCGAAAGTGGTAGCTTATCTTTTGACTTTGACAGCGCTTGTTGTCGATTCTGATCAACTGCGGCTAACGCAAAAAAAAAGCATTGGCATAGCCAATAGTTCTCGCTTTGGGACCTTATAAGTATTTAGTTATGCAGCACAATATCCTTGGTGCAACAATGTCAACCGTTGCATGGCTAAACACTTATAAGGTCCCAAAGGCGATTACATTTACAAACGTTACTTACCAACTGTGTACACTGGCGGACTCGGAGCGGAGGAGGTCCATGCGGTAAGTCGTGAGGGGGTGACACCATGAGTTACCCCACCGGGTGACACCAACCCTAGTGATGCCACTGCCGGGCAGTGTGGTCCAGACCCGGCAGCAGCGGCAATGGTGGTGGTGGCAGAAAAGTTCCCGGACACTCCCAGTGTCAGCGGCAGCAAGGTGAGTGACCGCAAAGTGTTCGGTTTTTAGGAATTTCCTTAACTGAAAATAGTTGCACTGGGGACCGACCTGACTGTTTATCCCACGACCATAGAAGGAAGGTGGCTGAAACAATATTCCTAACACTTTTAAACAGTATTACTACAGGAACAAAAGGCTAAATATTATCAACATTAAAACAAGTGAATGGTTAATGTTTACACACATTTTGCAGTTTAAATTAACCAGTGATAAAATTAACACCGACTATATCAAGAGTAAAAATCCCCATATAACCATTACGTGAACTATAGAAACATGAAAGTAGAATGTCGGCACGCCCTGCTGTAACTGTGAATAATTTTTATGTAACAGTACTTCGACTTCTACTGGTTAAAATAAACTTCTGTTTTCAGGCCATCGTTTCCTTACTGTGCGTGTACCCAGCTTGTATTGCATGCTGGTCTTTTGGCGTGGTTAATTCATTGCCCTGGGTGGAGCACAGGTGAGATTGCCTAGTGGGACTGATTATTGTCAAACACAAAGAGCAAGGTGTGCCAAGGACAATGTGCGAACAACTGCGACCCGCGAGCAGATGAAACGCGGGCCTGGCCGAGCCCGGCTTTGAAGGCTCGGTGTGAAAGTGGCCACACCGGTTGAGTCGGTTCCTGCTGAGGAGGGGCCGGCGCACCCTCAGCTCTCACGGAACCAGGATGTGTGCTTTGCATACGGGCGCTCAGCGAAGGCCTTTAGTGCCACATAAGAGGGGAGCAGCGCGCGCCATCTCGCTGCGCATCCGTGGACATTGGACGGCGGTTAATCCAATGACATACAGGCAGGCGGCAGAGCTGGATCTCGTGGTGGCGCGCGCGTGCCGAGGACTGCGCACCCGCAACGAGAATGGGCCAGAACTCCTCTCAGGAGATCATCGTGGTGGAGGACAAGGCCGACGTCATCTGTGACGTGTTCAGTCAGGGAGTCGTCCACGCCTCCCAGAAGCTGAAGAAGTACCTGGCCTTCGAGGACCCCCAAAGCAAGCTGCGGCCCGGGCTGGACACCCTGACCGACATCTTCCTGGTCAACTTCATCAGTTTCTGCGTGGAGAAGGGGGTGGAGGAGCGCATCAGCACCTGCAAGATGACCAAGCAGCAGTCTCTGCTGCTGGGGGTCGACTGGCTCTGGACGCTCTTCGGGCCTGACAAGCTGGTCCGGCTCCAGATCGCAGTCCAGGTCTTCCAAATGAGTGAGGTCAACGGGTCATTCGTTAGCGGCCCCAGTGACCTGCTGAGCAGCAACAGAGAGATGCTCCTGGCGGATGAGCTCTACAGGAGCAAGGGCAGGTTCGAGAAGCTGGAGGAATTCTGCGCCCTCGTGGGCAAGGACTGCCTGGGGTTCTTCATCGTCTTTGGCTTGCCAGGGAAGCCGAAGGATATCCGGGGTATCCTGCTGGACAGCGTGAAGAAGGAGAACCGGAGGAGCAGGCTCCCCGGGGAGCACGCCCTGCAGCAGTTCATCCTCAGCACCGACACCTTCCTCCCCACCAGAGAGATGCTCGAGAAGTGCATGTCCAAGAGCAACGGGCTCAGGGACGAGGGCAAGGTGTACATCAACTTTCTGTGATTTCACGTAATGGATGATTCTTTTGTTTAGCCTGTTTCTAAGCAGTCTCGCTGCTGGCGGATGACAGGACCTATGTGCAGGCCAGGGAGGTGTCCAGAATCACACCTTTGTGTTGGTGGGAGAGAATAGATCGAAGGGAAGTTTCTTTTTCCCACATTTGCCACTTGCACAAGTTTCCCCTTCCTGATGACTGAAGCAAGCCGAGGAAGAATGTTCTGTAAGATGCAGAGAGTTCATTTCCCCCCCAAACATTATATTGGATGCACGGACTTGGTTGGACGGTGACGCCATCTTGTGCTGAAGGAGTTTTGCTATCATCATCATTATCAGACATTATCCTCATTATTATTATTGTTTTCTTTCAGTTGTGCCCATGTAAGTATGTAATGTGATGTCACTCTTTGTTCTCAAGCTTTCATTTGAGATGCCAGCTCGATGTGCCATAGCGACTGTTCAGTGTGATAAGCCCTCAGAATGTGGTCCTGATGGTCGTCTCCGTTGTCATGGTCAGAGGAAGCTGACGTGAATCTCACGTGTACTGTGTAATGCAGAAAACAAGTTACATATGTTAAATCCTTCTATTTCCCATCCAGGTCAGTAAAGGGGCATCGATGAGCAGGATTATTTATATTTTGCAGTTTGAGATGATAAAATCATGAAATTGATTAGATCGCTGATCGAATATGCATGTAATGTTCCCTATGTCTTCAGCAACCACAATACATAAATAAAACTGACAACTCCGATTAGTATATGATCAGTGGTGGTGGAAATCATTGTAGGTTCACTTCTTATGCCCATCAGCCATATTGTGCATCCTTTCTAGGTGTGGACACATTCAGAAGGCTCCTCACGCACTTGAGTATTCAGAAATTATGTGTGGGTTGATTTTCGTGGCTGGTTGCACCACAGCTTTAAATGTTGAACGCTTTAAGTGGCTTCAACCAAACATCAGGTGACAGTGGTGAAGTCTAGAGAAGAAGGTGACCTCAGGCCTCAAATTCCTCAAAATGTTAGTGTATACACTCTGTTCGATAAATGGATAAAACATTTTTACAATATTTCTATTGTACTACTGCAACAAATAGGCGTTCATGTGCTTTACATAAGAAATCGAGATGTACACGTGAAAGATGGGCGGAGAGGTTTCAGTGCAAAGAACATAAAAGTGGGAAAAGTAGGAGTAGGGCAGAGGGGTGCAGACAAACATATGGCTTCAAGTTCAGGTGGAGGCAGAAGACATGCTTTCAGCAGGGGTGGCTGGTGACATTTGAAAGTGGTGAGGCGTAAACTAATTTGCATATTGCATCACAGCGATCGAGCGCAGCGAGCGAGCCCGAACCACCTTGCATCCATCCATACATCATTCATGCATCCACCCACCCACCCTGCATCCATACATCATTCATTCATGCATCCACCCATCCATCATGCATCCACCCATCATGCATGCATGCATCCATACATCATTCATACATCCACCCATACATCCACCCACCCATCCTGCATCCATACATCCATACATCATTCATTCATGCACCCACCCATCCACCCATCCATCCATCCATCCATCCATCATGCATCCACCCATCATGCATGCATCCACCCATCCATCCACCCACCCTGAATCCATACATCATTCATGTAATGTAATGTAAAAATTATTTATAAAGCGTGGCATTCACAGGACGGTTTCTCGGCGCTGTTCACTTTATTCGGTGAGAGGCAGAAGGCGAGGAGAGAAGAGCTTATGTGTAATTGCTACGGAAGAGGTGGGTTTTTAGGAGAAACCTGAAGTGAAGATGAGAGGAAGAGAGTCTCAGTTCCAGCGGCAGGGAGTTCCAGAATGAGGGTGCCAAAAAGGAGAATCGGAGACCTCCGTGTTTTTTGCGCCTGAAACGGGGTGTCTGAAGGAGCGCAAGATGAGAGGCGCGGAGGTTCCTGGAGGGAGTATAAGGGTGCAGAAGAGAGGAAATAAAGGAGGGACCAGTGCCGGCCAAAGATTTATGAGTCAGGCAGCCCAGTTTGAACTTGCAGCGCTCCGAAACGGGAAGCCAGTGAAGGGCCTTGAGGAGAGGACGGACATGGTGATGTTTTGGTTGGTGGTAGATAAGGCGAGCTGCCTGATTCTGTATCAGCTGCAATCTGTTAATTTGGTATTGTGGGATGCCAGCGTACAGGGCATTGGCGTAGTCGATCCGAGAGATGACTAAAGCCAGCAGTGCCAAGGTGAGGGCTTCAGTGGTCAGAAAGTGGGCTATTTTCCGAATCTTCAGAAGCTGAAAAAAGCAGGAGGACACAGTAGCACTGACCTGGTGCTTCATTGAGAGGTCTTGGGAGATGTAAACCCCCAGGCTTTTCACTTTGTCAGCAGGGTGGGGGGGGGGCCGAGGGAAAGGGGCCAGAAGGTGGAGTTCCAGGGATTGGATGGCCCTCCGACAAGAACGAGCTCCGTCTTGTCGGGATTGAGTTTAAGATGGTGAGTGCTCATCCAATTACTGATATGGCAGAGGGTGGACTGGAAATCTTGAGCCGCTTCATCCGAGGAGTCGAGATTGAAGACGAGCTGAATGTCATCTGCATAATTAAATGCAGTGACATTCCTACCGCGGAGGGAGCGGATCAGGGGGGTGAGGTACAGGTTAAAAAGAAGGGGTGACAGGGATGAACCTTGCGGAACACCGCAGGTGACCCTCGTCCTGTTTGCCGTAAACTGGGAAAGACGGACCGATTGATGGCGGTCCGCCAGGAAGGAACGAACCCAGTTAAGGGCCGTCCCACTGATGCCTGCCTCTTTGACACGGTCGACTAAGATGGTGTGGTCGACCGTGTCGAAGGCCGCTGACAGATCTAAGAGCACCAAGGCTTGACTGATGTTGGAGTCAGCGCCTCTACGAAGTTCCTTCATAACAGAGAGGATAACCGCCTCTGTCGAATGGGCAGGTCTAAACCCGGCTTGCTGGGAGTCTAGAAAATTGGAGTCCTCAATAAAGGAGCTGAGGACGCTGGTCACATGTGTCTCAAGTACCTTGCTCGGGTAAGGCAGGAGGGAGATGGGACGGAAGTTGCCCAAAACCGTGGGGTCGGCGTTGGTTTTTTTAAATATAGGGACCACTTCAGCGTTCTTGAACTGACTGGGGACCTCGCCGAGCAGGAGAGAGTTGTTCAGGAGGGCCAGTGGAGGGCTAGGCAGGCCGAAAAAGCGGTCCGGAGAATTGCCGGAGGGCAGCAGTCTGTGGGGGAACCAGATGAGACTTTGTTGAGCAGGGAGAGGAAGTCTTCTTCGGGTATAGGAGGAAGCTGGGTCAGGGAGCGGGAGTTAAAAAAGGAAGCGGCCACTGGGAGGGACATCACTGGGGCCCCAGAGGAGATACTGTTTTTGATTTTACTGATTTTGTCTATGAAAAAACAATTAAGGGAGTCGCAAAGTGCCTGAGAAGGGAGGGGTTTGATAGTCACCCTATCCGGGTGTGAGAGCTCCTCCACAATAGCAAAGATGTCCTTAGATTTTTGCGCGGAGTTGAGAATTTTTGTGGAGAAGTAAGTAGTTTTGGCAACTGAGATTGCTTGTTTATATTCTCCGGATAATTTTAGGAAGTGGGATTTCTCTGAGGGGTCGTAGTTTCTGCGCCAGCGACGCTCGACTTGGCGAAGTCCCAGTTTTAGGGTTTTAAGGCTATCGGAAAACCAGCGATGTGCGTCGTGAGGGCGCTTAGTTCTGATTGACTTAAGGGGGGCGACCTTGTCGCTGGCGGACTCCAGCCATTCGACAAGTGCGACTTCCTGGGAATCTAGAGAACCTGGGCCGGGCGGAGCCGAAGATGTTAGAGAGGAAAGAAAAAGGTCAAGGCTTGCTTTATTCCAGTTGCGGGCCAGGAGGCTAGGGCCTCGGCTACGGGGGGGGGGGCGGTGGGGGGACCAGAAAAAGGAAAGAAATTAAGAAATGGTCCGACCAATGGCAAGGAAGGATCGTGAGTGATTTGATTTCAAGGTTGTGGTCCACACCTGATCTAGGGTGTGGCCTTTGGAATGAGTAGCTGTGTGGACGTGTTGACGGCCATTGAGGCCGCTTAGTAGATCGGTGAAAGCCAAGGAATGGGGGCTTTCATGTGGGTCCGACGGCCAGTAATTGAAGTCTCCTAAGACCAGGAGTTTGGAGTTATTGATTGTGAGCTGAGATAGTAGATCACCAAAGAGAGAGGGGAAATTGGGCATGGGTTGAGGGGGGCGGTATACCAGGACACAGGTAAGAGGGGACACCGAGGATTCAAGTCTAATAGCCAGGCAGTCAGCTTGGGGGATGGTGAGTAGAGAGAGGGAGATGAATCTGATGGAGAGTTTGATAATAGCGGCTACGCCACCTCCGGATTTGCCAGATGGTCGGTTGGCTTGGAGAATGTAATACCCCGGAGGAATTGCTGTCAGGATGTCAGAGGAGGAGTCCTCATTCAGCCAGGTCTCAGTTAGGAGTAGGATATCAGGACGATCTGAGTCCAGGAGGTGGCATATGTCATGTTGGTGGCTGACTAGAGACCGGGTGTTGAGGTATGCAATTGCTAGTTCCATGTTAACAGGTGCCTGAGCAGGCCGGGTTATAGAAGGTGGGAAGGAGGCAGTGTGCTCGGGGGTGGTGGAGGATGGAAGGGCCCTGAGCTCTGGAAAAACACTACGGGCGTTGAAGATCCCAAGTTGGAGTAGTTTTGAATGGCTGGGGGATTCCAGCGGCCAGAGAGAGTGTAATGCAACCAGGTCCCTAGGGGCATAGGATGTGATTTGGGCAGAGTGACGGGCCCCGGGCCCCCGCCGGCGCGTACGGGCGCAGACGGGCTTGCCTTAGGCGCGCCTTCGGCGCGCAATCGTCGCGCCCGCTGCGCTCGTCCGCTGCGCTTCCGGTGGTGACACATGTTATATACCAGTGATAAAGATGGTTGGAAGGGGGCGTGGCCTGCTCGAGTGGGCGTGGCCTAGTGCTCGCGGCAAATGGCGGCAACAACAATTCAAACACCTCGCCCGCTGCAGCGATAGCTCCGCTGTGCGGGGGGTGTCAGTGCCAAGTGGTGATGATAGCCCAAGGGTAAGTAGAGTGAGGAAGTTTTAAAATACACACAAATTAGCAAATTTTAAAATAAAGCGTAGAGCGCTGCTCCCGGCTGTGCCTCAGGAGAGCAAAGTGAATCCGAGGTCGGCGCTTGTAATCAGCGCTTAAGAAAGGTCCTGGTGGAGGGGGCGTGGCCTGCGCGAGTGGGCGTGGCCTAGTGCTCGCGGCGAATAGCTGCAACAAAAATTCAAACACCTCGCCCGCTGCAGCGATAGCTCCGCTGTTCGGGGGGTGTCAGTGCCAAGTGGTGATGATAGCCCAGGGGTAAGTAGAGTGAGGAAGTTTTAAAATACACACAAATGAGCAAATTTTAAAATAAAGCGTAGAGCGCTGCTCCCGGCTGTGCCTCAGGAGAGCAAAGTGAATCTGAGGTCGGCGCTTGTAATCAGCGCTTAAGAAAGGTCCTGGCGGAGGGGGCGTGGCCTGCGCAAGTGGGCGTGGCCTAGTGCTCGCGGCGAATGGCGGCAACAACAATTCAAACACCTCGCCCGCTGCAGCGATAACTCCGCTGTGCGGGGGGTGTCAGTGCCAAGTGGTGATGATAGCCCAGGGGTAAGTAGAGTGAGGAAGTTTTAAAATACACACAAATGAGCAAATTTTAAAATAAAGCGTAGAGCGCTGCTCCCGGCTGTGCCTCAGGAGAGCAAAGTGAAATTCATACATCCACCCATACATCCACCCACCCATCCTGCATCCATACATCATTCATTCATGCACCCACCCATCCACCCATCCATCCATCATGCATCCATACATCATTCATGCATCCACCCATCCATCCACCCAACCATCCTGCATCCATACATCATTCATGCACCCACCCATCCATCCACCCATCCATCCATCATGCATCCACCCATCATGCATGCATCCATCCATACATCATTCATGCATCCACCCATCCATCCACCCACCCATCCTGCATCCATACATCATTCATGCACCCACCCATCCATCCATCATGCATCCACCCATCATGCAAGCATCCATCCATACATCATTCATGCATCCATCATCCACCCATCATGCACCCACCCATCCACCCATCATGCATCCACCCATCATGCATGCATCCATCCATCCACCTATCCTGCATCCATACATCATTCATTCATTCATGCATCCACCCATCCACCCACCCATCCATCCTGCATCCATCGTTCATGCATCCATCCACCCATCATGCATGCATCCATCCATGCACCCATCCACCGAACAATCATTAATGCACCCACCCTGCATCCATCCATCATTCATGTATTTTTATGACCATATAAAAATAAATTATGGACTCTAACAAGCCTTTAGGATCGATGTTGAAGGATGTGCCAGTTTACATATTACATCACCCCTACCTTTTTATGCTGGAAACCTTCTACCGCCCATGTATTTGCCATCCTGTAAGCCCTAGGTATGTACTATACAAATTCACATACTAACATACACCAACATGCATGCAATAATAAATGCATATGCTATTCCGCCTCTACCGTTTGTTAACATTTTGACATTTTATAACCTTAGTTCAAAGAGTACATTATATTTGTGGTGACAGTTGTTAACTCATTTTCTGGAAAATGTTTATAAAATGAAATCTGTTGAAGGCTGTTGTTGCAACTATCAAAAAAGCCCTGAGAGTCATATGTACTCCATTTCCGTGAGAGACCACCAGCCATCAGAGGAGCAGGAATCTGATCGGCGACAGTGATGGTGGTGTCAACTAAGTTATGGTCAGACCAGACACAGGGGACACGTCTGGTGGAGACAAGGCCAGATTGCAGGTCCAAATCTGGTCCAGGATGTGGCCCTTATTGTGGGTGGGTTGGGTGACCTGTTGAGTAAGATTCAGACTATTGAGAGTCTCAAAGAACTCTGTGGTATTGTGGGCCGGCGTTGGTGTCGTTAAACCAATAGTTTAGGTCGCCGAAGAGGGCGAAGCTGGAGTGCAGCGTTAGTAGTTTAGACAACTGTTCACTCATGATGGTGGAGAAAGATGGCATAGGATAAGGAGGCTGGTATAGGAGGAGGAAGGTGAGGGTGCCGGTATTAGCCAGGAGTGTCAAGTAGGGTGCCGACAGATGTGGTTCATGGGTAAACAGGTCTGCTGGGACACAGTCCGGACCTGGGGCTTTCCCGTTCGGAATCAATTGTAGAACATGCGTCACCTCTGATTGGGTAAACAGGAGCGGTTCCTCAGGGGTGGGGATAGGAGGATGCACATCCATACTCAAGCATGTTTTAAATAGTTTTTTGAAAAAGGTTACCCACTGCTGGGGTTCAACGTTTGACGTTGGTTTCTGCTCCTTAAGTTTGCCACCCCATTTTAACAGATGCCAAAACGGAGACATGTTTCTACCCGTACATGCTGAGGATAGATCTTTCCAATGCTCTTCATCCCAATTTTTCTTTGCCTTGTCCACGGCTAATTTGTAAATCACCCTACATCTTCGGACACTACTGGGTGATTTAAATTTAATTGCAGTGAGAAGCTCTATATGGGCAGTCCTGCAACTGGCATCGTACCAAGAAGCATCCCTTTGTGGTTTTGGTTTTCCATTATTAACTATTATTTTAATAAATAATTTTTTGAGCTCCTGATATAAATCACTTTGGGCCCTAGGAATTCTATCAATAACCTGTTCTTGCGATCCACAGTTATTGAGGGACTCCATGGTGTGGGTGAGTAGAGACCTGATGGCTACCCTGGCTTCCTCGTTAGTTGCTAGCTTAGGCCAGCGTACCCTACGCTCGTCATTTGTTAGAGTGACTACTGCCTGAATCTTATCTACATCGTCATTAATTGACTGTCCCCTAAAGCAGTTGCCTAGGATATTCAGAACCAGGGGATTATGGTCACTTTCCAATCTAGTTGCAACCACCATATCTACTATCACAGACCATGACTCTACACCAACCAGTATATAATCTATACGGCTCGATGATCTCCCATTGTCAAAGGTCATCATCCCTTCCCTATCTGATTTTACTCTCCTGTTCACTGCTCTCAAGCCCAAGTTAAGGCAGAGACCCTTTAAAAATAAGGCTGCTTGGGACCACTTACTAATTGGGTTAAGTACCAGCTGAGGAACGCCCCACGTCGAATCCTCTGCTTCAGAGAGTTTACCATCATCTTCGTCCAGGGGTTCAAAACAAATGTTGAAATCCCCGGCCACTACCCTATGGCCTTGATACTGGACAGAGCTGAGGTAATGCTCCAGGAGCATGAGTGTAGGGGAGGTTTTACCACCTGGAACCCCTCTCACATATATATTAATCACCAGAAGTGAAAAGCCCTTTGAGGAGGTTATTTTTACGAACAATATATCGGGACTGTCATTAGTCATTTCTGCCACAGTAATATCCTCATGCTGTCTGACCCATGTCGTTAGTCCACCAACCGGTCTACCCTTATGACCCTTGATGGCTGGTTTGTAAAAATTAAGAAAGCCTTTACGAAACAGTGGTGCGACCGCCCAGGTCTCCCGGAAAGCCCATATTTCACCTTTTTCAATAAAATCCCCCCAGTCAGGTAAATACAATTTGGATTCAAGACCAGCTATGTTCCAGGAGGACAACACCACCTGCTGGCCAACCTAACCGGATTGGGCCCTACATTCGTGTTGTCATCCCCAGGAGAGGTCGTAGGTGTCTGCCCTCTAAAATGTACCTCTGGGGAAGTGGATAGGACCATACTAGGATGGGCGACAATTTGTGTAAATATAGACCTACGCAGCTTTTCACTTCCAGAAGTATCTGTGGTCAATAGAGGCTGCCGTCTATTGGAAAAATACTCTACCACAAGTCAGTCATTGTCCCCCAAGGAAGACAAGGGAGCAAATCTATTAACAGAGAATAGAGGTCGTAGCCCCTTAGTAAGAACATTAGGGGTAAACTGCCCACCCCCGGGGTGTCTATTCCTCTCTGGTTTGTAAAAATAACCCAATGGAAGGATTTTGATCTCATTTGCCAGGGATGGTGAGTATGCAGCCATATCTAGAATATACTTCACTAGAGATGGCGATCGAAAACTCAGCACAACACAATCTCTAGGTATATTCTTACGTGCATGTCCTACCCAGTAAACCCGCCTAACCATTTTGAATTCTTCGAATAGAACTTGACTCAGCCCATATCTTTTGCCTATGTAGTGTAGCGCCTTATTTTTGAGATTTGACCAGTGCTCAGTTGTCCCATCAGGTAGAGGAGGAATGTTCGCCAAGACAGTAGAATAGGGGGTGGCTTCAGGGGGTAGATGCAATCTGGTTAGCAAGTCAGTGCCTCCCTCATTAGCCCCGTAGGTCCGTAACCCACTATCACAAGTCTGGCGTTGAACCTGGCTGGTAGATTTAGCTAAAGTGGGCTTCTTTAGAGGGTATGCACTGGACCCAGCAGGGCACCCGGTGCTCCCCGTTACACTTCTTAAAGAGTCAGGATTCACAGCCATCCCATTAAGAACAGGGGCTGCAGTATTAATTATGGGAAGAGCAGACTGCAAAGGTAGTTGGGCCGACGGAGCAGATAAAGACAACATTGCTTCAATTCGATTGAGCCTCTCCACCACTAAATCAAGTTTATCCAAAACAGGTTTAAAGCGAGCAGTAAGCTGGCTGTCAAGGGCAGAGCTCATGGAATCCGTATTAGTGCGCAAATTTAGACCCGGTTTACTTTTATTTAAACTGACTAAGGGATTCCCACGTACCTGTGCCACTGTGGTACCAAGCACCTTAAGAGGAGTTGGAATTTTGCCGGGGCCTCGACCTTTCCTTCGCTTGGGCGGGGGTTCTTTTTCTTTCCCTTCCGTACATTTACTCCCCCTTGTTGCTACCCTTGACTGTATTTCGGGACTGCTAACTAACAGAGGAGTTATTATTACTAAACTCCCTGAGTGGTGTGAGCACAGGGAGTGTGGGTGTGAGATCTACAGGAGAGTTATTGATAAACTGCGGTGTATCAGATGGTAGCTGGCTGCGCAGGATATGGATGGAATTGGTTCTAGAGACAACCTACGCTCAACAGCAAGAATTTTCTCATTAATAGCCGTCTCAGCCCTGGTGAGATATTCATCCAGGGTGCCCACCCGCTTTTCACTAGCCTTTCTCTTGCCCATACTTGATACTCTGGGTAAGCTGGCTGTAAGAGGAACAACAAAAAGGGCACTGGAGCGACATCCTTTATAATGGTGAACCAGCAGCTGTTGGGGGTATGGCCAGGTCCGGTCTCTTCTGGGCTCTGACGGGCGCGGACCGGCCTGCCCTTGGCCCGGGCTTCGCCCGCGCGCGTCCCGTGCTGCGGGAGGGCTCACGTGTTTTTAAGCACCTCCCATCGCGGTTTATGCCGCGGTGAGCCTGCGCCCGGTGTTGCTGGTAATCGTAGTCCCGATCTCACAGGGGATAGCAGATGAAGCAGGCACTAGCGTTGCAGCCCCCTGGGCTGTTACTCCGGCATGCAGCGGCAAGTTCGTCACCCACAGCGGGCGAAGAGCACAGGTAAGACGCCCAAAAAGAACAAAATCCACAGGGCAAGTGTCAGTAGTGAAAGCCCCTCACGGCTCGATATTGCCTCCCGCGCTGCGGGAGGGCTCAGGTGTTTTTAAGCACCTCCCATCGCGGTTTATGCCGCGGTGAGCCTGCGGTTCGGTGTTGCTGGTAATTGTAGTCCCGATCTCACAGGGGATAGCAGATGAAGCAAGCACTAGCGTTGCTGCCCCCTGGGCTGTTATTCCGGCATGCAGCGGCAAGTTCGTCACCCACAGCGGGCGAAGAGCACAGGTAAGACGCCCAAAAAGAACAAAATCCACAGGGCAAGTGTCAGTAGTGAAAGCCCCTCACGGCTCGATATCGTTTCCTGCGCTGCGGGAGGGCTCAGGTGTTTTTAAGCACCTCCCGTCGCGGTTTATGCCGCCGTGAACCTGCGCCCGGTGTTGCTGGTAATTGTAGTCCCGATCTCACAGGGGATAGCAGATGAAGCAAGCACTAGCGTTGCTGCCCCCTGGGCTGTTACTCCGGCATGCAGCGGCAAGTTCGTCACCCACAGCGGGCGAAGAGCACAGGTAAGACGCCCAAAAAGAACAAAATCCACAGGGCAAGTGTCAGTAGTGAAAGCCCCTCACGGCTCGATATCGCGTCCCCTTCTCTTATTCAACCTGACCTCATGCAGAAAATATCTGTATTGTTTACAAACATCAAATGCCTTCTACGAAGCGTCAACTGTATTTTGTTTCCAGTTTTGCACAACGTTTTTATTTAACTACCTCTTGGTCTCTTTTAGGTCTGTATCTTATTATTCTTACCTTTCTTCTTTTGTTTTTGTTTAATTTTACGTTTTGTTTTACAGACGAGGGGCCAGATGTATAGCCAGTTTTTGCAGTCATAAATGGGTTTTAGGTCATTTTGTGACCACAAAAAACGTGTGGCCCTTGTACCAACCCTATTTTGCGACTTGCAAAATAGGGTTTACCGACTCGCTATGAGAAAGGGGCGTTCCCTTCCTAATAGTGACCCCTAAAAGCTATGTAAGTCACAAAATACTCACAGTTTATCACCATTCTCAAGGTTGGTAGAGCACTCGCAAACGGGAAGGGGTCCCCGGGGGACCCCTTACCCTTTGGGAAAGCATGCACAAATATTTTTTAAGGGCAGGCAGTTGTCCCAGGGACCACTGCCTGCCCTTAAAAAATGTAAATGAAAATTTACATCTTTATTTTTTATTGCATCCTTTTTCCTTTGGCTGCATTTCAAAAAGAAAAACTGCTTTATTTAAAAGCAGTCCCAGACGTTGAGGTCTGCTGACCCCAGCAGGCCACAGTCCCTGGGAGTGCCAGCCATTCCCGATGGTATCGCAAATTGCAACAGCCTCATTAATATGCATGAAGCATGCAATTTGCGACACCATTGGGAATCGCTAACAGTGTCTCAGACACTGTTGTACATTGATGTTTGCGACAATTGCGACTCGCAATTTAATTCAATTTGTTAATCGCAAACATCAATAGTGGTACATCTAGCCCGAGATTCTGTGACCATTTGCGCCACCCTGCTGTTGGACATTGCCTGCTTGTCACGCTAATTAATACATTGCCACTAATGTTCCTGTTCTTCTAATCTAGAAGCCGTATTCAGCACATTGCACTGGTGTCTGTCACTGGTAATGGAACAATTTTCATTGTCGGGGTGCTCCCATCAATGTTACATCAATGAATTCATAAGGAATGTAAAAAAATCCAAGCGTCACAGAAAGTGCAAAGGAGCTACTCCACTTCAGGGAGTGGTGAGCCACTCACATGTAGCCAGTGAAGTCCTACTTCCTTGTTTTTGTAAGATAGAACATTTATGAATGAGAAAAAACATATCTTAATGTTTTAACTCAGCTCTGTGTTTTTGGTCCCAGCATTTACAAAGTGGAGAAGTGTGGCTCACCGGTTAGAGGCTGCAGACCCAGAAGCAGAGGTCGGCTCAGGACCAGGGTTCAATTCCCAACGCGGCAGGGTACGGAACCAATGTCAGCGGGCTCGATAAATCTCGCCTCGGTGCCTCTCTAACTATGGGTCCCACGCTGCAACTCTGGGCAATAGCTTGCTTAATCACCACAACAGCCCCCTCGCTGCCGGGGATGCCTGGCTTCACCTTGGGGATGCCCAATAAGGACCATCTCACAGGGAAAACCAGGACGGGTTCCCCAGCAGCACACAGCGCCAAGAAACCCTGGGGTGAACGTGTGCTCTACAAATTCATACTAATATAACATAACAAACCAGTAAGTTAGTTTTAGCTTTTTTTGTGTTCTGTGTTGCAAAACACAAGATCAAAAATGTTGAGGTAAGGTAGGGTTAGGGAGAGGTGGAGGGAGAGACATGCATCCACCTAGAAAAAAGTAAGCCCGTTGCTATTCACAAACTGCCCTACTATATTTACAGCCCAAAAGGATCCAACACATTCATAAAAGTATTCCAGTTCATAGCTGGAGTAAGTCCAGGACGAAACATTGATAACCACTTGTACTTAAACATCCTCCCATAAAAAATATTGAAGGTAGGGACTTAAAATAAAACCATATAGGAACTAATGTTAAAATAAATTAAATTGTTTAAAACATTTTTATAAAATATATTTAAGGTTAAAAAAGTGTCTACAAATAATCTATACTTATTTTTAGATTTAAAAGTGAATATAAATTAATATTAATTGAAATAATTATTTTACATTTTATACCTCACGTTTAATCATTAAACATATGGGGGCAGATTTACAAGCTCCTTGCGCCACTTTTGAGTCACTTTTCCCATGTTGAAAATGACGCAAAAGTGGCGCAAGGGGCTTGTACATCTGCCCCATAATATATATTTTTACTTT
Organism: Lissotriton vulgaris; assembly: GCF_964263255.1. NCBI lineage: Eukaryota > Metazoa > Chordata > Amphibia > Caudata > Salamandridae > Lissotriton > Lissotriton vulgaris. The sequence goes on along the minus strand of NC_141685.1, from coordinate 2,009,407,548 downwards.
AGGTGGGATTTTTTTTAATTGAAAGTTCAGGAAAATATTATTTTCAATTTAATATGGTCACAATAAATATATTTAAAATGAAGATTTTAATGCTGTAACTTTTTTTATATTAATATTATAAATTAATAATTAACATTAATATACACTTTTAAACTTTTCCAATGACAGGGAGGAAGACAAGCATAGAACAAGACCCTCTTGGCGGGCAACAAGTGTCACACACTGAGAGTTTCAGGGATAGAGAGGGCGCATCATAATTTCTTATGGAGCTAATGCTCTTCCTGGGCCTCACATAGATAGCGTAAAGATACTTTCTTGGTCCTTCCACACAGCTACCTCACAGGAGTCCACTTGGCTGTAATCTCCTCTTCTGGACACTGTTTCCTCCTCCAAGGCTAGACTCCTAGTACACACTTCCACAGTAGCTGTCTTCAAGCAGGGGGGCGTGGCCGAGAGCTGACTATGGCGGACGTGTAGCTGAGGAGCTCCGTCCTGAGCCCTGAATACACGCAGATTATCCTGTCATCCTGCACCTTTACCTCCCCCATCTTCACACCCGAAGTTCAGGGAGAGAGCGGCGTACCTTTGAAGCATACCACCCCTCTTGGGCGCCGCCGAGGCACTGCGGACCTGCGGCGATCCCGGGGGCCTGACCCCCTCGTGGCAAGCCGCGGACTCGATTAGTCTGGGAGCCGGGCTGCTGTACTGCATTGGCGGACTGCTGGCGTACCCCGGAGGGGAGCGAGACTACGGAGCCCGGAGGCGCTGCCCAGATCGGCGGCGGATGCGGTCCCCTCTGCCACCGCACTGTCTCCTTTCAACCTACGAGCCTGGGGGCCCGTTTCCGACCAGTCTGCCCGGATCGCGTCTCTCCGTCACCGCAGCCGCCCCGGCACCCGCCCGGACAGCGAGGAGACTACCGCGCCTGATTGACACCGGTGAGGAGTTGGGGCCTCGGTTTGACGCGCAAATGACACTGCTGCCCAAGTCACTGTTACCGTGGTGAACACGGGGATCACCCGCACCGGCCTCCCGCCGCCGCAGGGTCATAGCCACCATCTTGCTTCCACTCAGCACCCCAGGCCCTCCCAACGCCCAGCGCGGAACACTGAGTTGCACCGGGCGCATTACGGCAGTGAGACTGTCACAGCCCTGACACATTAGCACGACCCCCCCCTGCACAGTGAAGAGGGGGTGCCTGAACATTACTGCGGGGCCCAACTACCAGAGACGCCCGTGGGGGTTCCCGGGCTGCATAGCTCCTCCGGCTCGACTGTGGTGCCGCGACCTCCTTCCTGCTGTCCTCCACCAGATCCCCCATTGGTGGCCCATTGCCCCTACACATCACCCTGGGGTGGCCGGAACCGCGACTGGGAGGAGGACCACCCACTAAGCGCCACTACACTGTCGAGGATCCTGTGCTGTGGGCCTGGCACAGCTCTAGGGTGGGACCCTTTATTCTTCTCTCCGTGGTATCACTGGTGACTGCACGGACACCTCTATACATTGCCCTGAGTGCTATCAGGCAGCGCAAGCCGTGAGCGGGGAGTACGTCTACTGCTCCGCCACCCTGCATACCAGGTCAATGGGGAAGCACCGAGGCAGGACCCAGGAACTTAACGCACCGACGGACATGCAGTCCACCGGCTCGGAGGACCCTCTAGCCTCATCCGCTGCGGACATTATCCCCCCGACTGGGAAAGGCTCGCAGGATGCCAAGCTGGATCTCATACTGAATGAAATACGAGCCACACGGGAAGCACTAGAGTCACGCATTGACAACATGGCGACGGGCCTCTCCCTACTCCGAGCCGACCATAACAAACTTGCAGAAAGGGTGTCGGAGCAGAAACTTGCGCTGAATGACCTCATTCCCCAGCAGACGGAGCACTCGGCAAAGCTGGAAGGCATGGAGAAACAACTCAAGCAACTGTGGGACAAGGTGGATGATGCGGAAGGGAGGGCCCGCCGCAACAACGTCCGCATCCTAGGCATTCCGGAGCGCAGCGAGGGGAGGAATCCCACCCAATTCGTGGAGGACTGGATCAGGAAGATGGCGGGCCCGGAAGATCTCACGGCGCTATACAGCGTAGAGCGGGCACATAGAATGCCGTCAAGACCTCCGCAACCAGGGGCACCCCCACGCCCCTTGATCGCACGACTCCTTCACTACAAGGACCGCGACACTGTGCTGAGAATGGCCAGGGAGAAGGCGCCAATTCGCTACGAGGACAAGAACATCTCCATATATCCTGACTTCACGCCTACGGTACAGAGAGCTAGGTCCACCTTCTTGGGGGTGAAGCGCAGACTGCGGGAAAGAGACTTGAAATATGCCCTCCTGTTCCCCGCTCGCCTCAAGATTCTTTATGAGAACAAATCCCACTTCTTTGACTCACCTGAGGAGGCGGAGGAGTGGATGGAGGTTACGCTGACGCCGCCGACCTCACAAGACCCTCTTCCGGCATCTGGGAATGAGAAACACCAGAGTCCATCGGGCCGGAGTCACCAGGCTTCTAGTAAAGGGCGAGCCCCTTCACAAAAATCTTCCTCACGGGGACGGCCCACTGGGGACCGCTTGACCGGCAGATCATCGGTGGTACACCTCACTGAGGAAGCCCTCGCCGCCCACGATGCGGACACTAGCGGAGATCAGGCCAGCGCCTCCGGCACACACACTGAGGTATCGGGGTCGGCGGACAGCCTACAATTGTTCCCCAAGATCACGGCGCAGACGGCGGAGGACTACTAACACTGGCGGCTTGCACCCTGAACGAAGTCCGGGTGGTAATGTATGAACTGCGCATTTCCTCACATGATGGGGGGTAACTAGCAGGTTTGGTTTCACGGAGGGCTGCCGCACCACCGCAGGCCAGTACAAGTTAGGCGCGAGAGGCACACTCTCCCCCACCGTATGCACTTGGAACTGTTTACTTTCTGCCCATGTTGGGCACCCTGGTTTGGATCGCGGGCCCGTTGGCCCGAGGACCTTAATGTTGAGGGGCTAGCTGTTTACACGACACTCTTATCATATGACATGATGTGCTTGGCATGGTCGCCCACGGTCCCACCATGGTCGCATTACAGGTTTAGTCATGGGACCGCTTAATGTTTATGACATGTGCACCTGGAATGTGCGGGGCATGGGCTCGATCCACAAGAGACACAGGATACTGGCCCAACTAAATCGCAGAGGCATCATGATAGCCTGCCTGCAAGAGACACACTTGAACTGCGCTGAAGGCTTGAAGCTCAGAAAGAAGTGGAGGGGTCAACTTTTTGCCACATCCTACTCGGCGTTCTCTAGGGGGGCTGCAATTTGGTTCCGCAATTCTGTTCCTTTTAAGCCGATTGAACAGCGAATTGATAATGAAGGCAGATATGTGTTTGTGAAGGGCCTGTTAGATGGGGACACGATTGTGATGGGCTGTGTGTATTCACCAAATTCTGGCCAATCAGATTTTCTGGTGCATGTCAATAGGATCCTTGCGGACTGGGCGGACCACCAGTGGGTGATTGGAGGAGATTTTAATGCTGTCTTGGATGTTACTCTAGATAGGTCTCACCCCCCCTACATGCCACAGAAAGCAGGAGACAGACGGATGCGCTGGCGCAGTGGGCAGAGGGATGGGACTTGGCAGATGTATGGCGCAGCACACACCCCCTGGAAAAGGAATACACCTTTTTCTCCCCCCCACACCAGCTACATACTAGGATAGACCACATATTCTGTTCCCGCTCCCTACTGGGATCAGTCGTCCGAGCCCAACACATGGGGAAGACCCTCTCGGATCATAGCTCTGTGGAGCTCTCCTGGCAGTGGGGCCGGATGCAGGCCCCTGTCCCGACCTGGAGGTTACCCACAGAACTACTTGAAGACTCTGTCTTCCAGTCATCCATGGCGGACGCTATTGAGACCTACTTTGCTTCCAACGCAAACACTGCCAGCTCCAGACAGATAGAGTGGGACGCTTTCAAGGTCTACATTAGGGGAGAGGCGATGGCCTCTCGGGTGGGCAGGAGGAGGGTGGTAATAGGTGACCTAAAAGAGGTGGAAGGTACACTGGCAATGCTGGAAAGCGAAGCTGCCGGCACAAGCACACACTTCACTCCATTACAGGAGGCGCATATTAAACACGCAGAATTGCTGGAAGACTTAAGGCTCCTAGATTACAGAGCATACACGGTCAGACAACACACACAGGCGGATAGGTCGGGCCCACTGCTGGCCCGTATTATAAGAGACTCCCCGGTGAACCATCCGATCTTGGAAATATTGGACCAGGACGGATTGCTTGTCTCGTCCCAAGTGGGCATCAATGCCGCATTCCGGGACTATTATGCCACACTTTATGGTCCGCACCAGTGCCTCTCCGAGACCGCGCTAGAGGACTTTGTGAGGGACCTTGAATTACCCCAACTCACAGACAGGCAAGCCACAGACCTGAAGCGTGATATTACTATTGCGGAAATTAGGCAGGCAATACATGCTCTCCCGAAAAGCAAAACCCCCGGAATGGATGGACTACCGGCTGACTTCTACGCTGCGTACGTGAACCTGCTGGCTCCGCGCCTCCACACTGTTTACCTAGAAGCGTTACGCACTGCCTCGCTACCCCAGTCCTCCCTCCAAGCCTTAATAACCTCCCTTTTAAAGCCAGGTAAAGATGGCATGCACATGGCTAATTACAGGCCATTATCTCTCCTCAACACCGACTGCAAGATTTTGAGCAAGATATTAGCGATGCGTTTGGCGCAATACATCCCACACCTGATACACCCCGACCAATGCGGGTTTGTGCCGGGGAGGAGCACGGCCATGAACCTTAGACGGCTTGCTCAGCTGATGCTCCGGGACCCGGCGGAACTGGGTTCGGAAGGTTGCATCTCGTTGGACCTGAAACAGGCCTTCGATTCCCTCAGATGGGATTTCATGTTCACTGCGCTCGCAAAATTTGGGATCCCGTCCGAGTATATTGCATGGGTCAAACTGCTCTATACCCGTCCTACGGCCCGAGTGCGCACATCCAGATACATCTCTGGTCCAGTGGATATAGCAAGGGGCACCAGACAGGGCTGCCCGCTCTCCCCACTCCTGTTTATCCTGGCCCTTGAACCACTGCTCTGTAAACTCAGAGCGGTAGCTCCCCATTATGGGATTCGGAGGGGCACGACCACCCATGTGGTCTCCGCATACGCGGATGACATTATCCTGTACTTTCGTGATTTGAGGGGAGACCTTGCTTCTGTGTCTAAAATATTCGAGGACTTCAGACTTTTATCTGGCCTCACCATCAGCGAGTCCAAGTCCTACGGGTTCATGTTTGCAGCCCCTGGCCAACCCACACCATTACCCTTCGCACCACACACGTTTCAGATGGCGGACTCCACCTTCCGCTATCTCGGGATACAAATCTACAGAGATGCAGATCTGATGATCGATGGCAACCTCGGCCGGGCTATGAGAGCGCTCAAATCCCAAATACAGTTTTGGTTGTCCTTGCCCTTGCCGGTGGCCGGAAGGGTTGCCATCTCTAAGATGGTGATGCTTCCCCGCCTCCTTTACTATTTTACCAACTTGCCATTTCTGATTCCCGCCTCGACGTTTAAGTCACTGGATACTCTCCTCACGGAACTCGTATGGGGCCCAGGGCGGAGACGCATAGGCCTTGCCAAATTGCAACTCCCTGCCGGAGCAGGGGGCATGGGAGTACCAGACTTCCGGGCCTACAACTTTGCATGCCAGCTGCAATGGCTATCCTACTGGTTAGCGGGACGGAACCTGCACGAGGTTGACATAACAGAGGAGGACCACTCTAAAGGGAAGATACATGCCCTGCTATTACCCCGCTCAGACTTACCAGGAAATACCCCGCCGCTGCTCCGGCTTGCCATCCAATACTGGCGGAAGGCCCTGAGATATACCACCCCGACGACGTCCTATGCCCCCACGATCCCACTTCTGGGTATCCCACTAGAGGCGGGCCCACTTACTACTCACATACTCACGCCTTGGCATGACACTGGAGTGACAACCGTAGGGGACATTTTTGCCGAGGGGCGGATACTGTCCTTCGAAGACTTTAGGACTGTACATGGTGTCCCCGGGGGATCGTTCCTCATGCATGCCGGCCTTCGCCATTACGTGGCTACTAGGTGGGCACCTGGAGGAATGGAACCTCCCACTAACCCCTTACCAACGATGCTTTATCTTATGGGGACGGGGAGCCACCTAACTAAATGGTTAGCTGCTAGTATTAAGTTAGGGAGGGCAATCCCACTATCGCTTCTCAGGGCAAAATGGGAGGGTGATATGGGAAGACCACTAAGGGACAAGGAATGGGAGCGCATCCTCCAGTTTCCCAAAAAAGTGGCCAGGAACCCCAAATTCAAGTTCATTCAGCTCATGCTTCTCCATAGGGCTTACTTGACACCTCACCGCATACACGCCATGTTCCCTACTGCAGTAGACACATGCCCCCGATGCTCTGCGGATGACGCATCATTGATACACATGCTGTGGGACTGCCCCAAGCTGGGCTACTACTGGTCCACGGTCGCCGGATCACTCACCAGTGCAGGCGCCTTGACACGCACTCCCACGCTGGAATACGCACTGCTGGGGTTGGGTCCCGCGGCGCGCACTAGAAGTGTAGCAACACGCTTTGCTGACTTGGCCATACTCTTGGCGAAGCGGGCAATAACGATGAGGTGGAAGTCACCTAAACCACCTGACCCCGAGCTGTGGAGGGCGGAAGTGACAAGGTGGGGCAAAGCGGAAGGTGAAGCGCTGCAACGCGAAGAACACAGGGGCCTTAGGAAAACGCCGATCTCCTTGGATTGGTTTGCCATATTGGGGATGTTCGAAGCAGAGGGGGATGGGGAATCTGTTGATTCGATGCCTTAGCACTGCACTGTGTCCTACGAACTCTGAATTTCATGTGACGCATCTACCTATGGTGCACTAGCTAATGGCGCGGGATACCCCGTGCTGTTCATGATGCTGCTCATGACTATCTGTATCTGTATTAATCAGTACTACTGGGTGAAATAGACTCACGGGTGCCACCAAGCACGAACTGGCTTACACGTACATGTATTACGAGTGTCGAGGGGGGGGAGGTTCCTGTGGGTGGAGGGTGGGTTTTTGTTCCGGTTGGTTCAAGGGAATGTTACCTTATTAAGTATACCACAAAATACAAAATGTACGATGTACTTGCTGATATTATGTTTGCGAGAGCATGCCGCCTTCTCATGCTGACCCTAAATGTTAACTCTGTATTGCTGCTCGAATCACTATGCTAATAAACAGATTTTCAACAAAAAAATAAAAAAAATAAAAAAAATAAAAAAAAAAAGCTGTCTTCAAGCAGAGTCAGGCAGCACGTCTAGTAAAATTCAAGACCCCCCAAGCCCCATGCTCAGCTCTTAGTTACCAGACAACGTGTCTGAAGAATCTACAAGGCAGGAGCTCCTCTGAGAGATGCATCCCAGCAACCTGGAGCAGCAACCTTATTCAACAGGTGATTTCTCCTTCTTGTTTGTAGTCTTCAGCTCTCCTTTCAGGCCCAATTTTAGGCTCTATAGCAAACCTTATAAGAACTGGGAGACATCAACCCTTGAGCTGAGAAATCCCCTCTCCCACACTACTGTGTGGGGACCAGATTTCAGTCAGTGAGAAATCCCTGAAACGCTTACCTGGGGTTTCTGTCCAGAAGCTATCCTTGGAATGCAGAGGCAAATGTGAATTCTAGGACCCTGCCCAGTCTTGGGGAATGTCTGGTTTTCAAAATGTTGGACATTTGAACAGATTCTGCTCCAGCCAAAGCCATTGTCTTGCATAATGAAAAAGTTCCAAGCTATCATAAAGGAAAGTTTCAATTCCATTAAGGACACGGAAGCGAGGATTAGGTTTGTCTTTCTTCGCTTTAATCACCAGCAGCCTTTTACATCTTATATTTCTTTAGAACATAAAAATACATTTCCCATAAGATCTTGAAAAAAAACCTAAACAAACAGACTGTCCAAGCAGAATGATTCAGCTCCACATAACAGTGGACACAGACTCTCTATCCCCCTCTTTCTTCCTGCAAACACAGCACATTCTACAAAACTGTATTCCTGTTTTTTTGGATTCTGCTCCTAAGGGAGACATACTTTGATTAGACTATTATTCTAGTCCAACTCTGGAAACCATCACATTTTCAACATATTGAAAAAAACAATAATGACTGAATCATGAAATACACAAGGCACATATCATATCAAAGCATCATTACAGAGAATTTGTGAAATTCCCCAGGCGGGTCATCAAAATCTTAGATATCATGGGTGGGCTAATCATTGCCTCCTTGTCCTTAATAGAATCGAATCTTTCCTTTACAATAGCTAGGACATTTTTCATTTTATGTCATGACCCAAAGGGGAGGATTAGGCTTGTTTAAAGCTTTTCCACCACTAGGGTTTCCAGACTTGAAACTGGTTTAAAGTAAAACCTCTTAAAGGTAGAGTCTGAAGACCAGTCAGCTGCATTTAGGATATCCTCTAGTCGAGCTTCCAAAGAAAAAGCTTTAGATGCCATGACCCGCCTCACCGAGTGGGACCGAAAGTGGGAAACATCGATACCTACTTCTTGCATTATCCATCTGATCCATCTGGCAATCGTAGGGTAAGAAAAGGCCTTATGAGGCTTAGTGAGTACAATCTCTTAAGATTTCAGGAGGAAAATTGTAGATATATTAGGTTGTTTATTGAAGTAAAAGGACAGCGACCCCCAGAGCCAACTTCTCAGCTCCACAGCCAAGCTTCTCTGCTGGACTCCACATTCAGGATTCCAACAGAAGAACCTTGTTGCTAGGAGCTAATAAGCAAACATAAATATAAAACATAACACCTCTCCCTTTTTACAAAATAAAAATTAAGAACAAACATAATCATTATACTTTTTAGGTTTCGTTCTGTGACGTGTGCTGGGAGCTCTTTTACCATCATCAAAATTATCATTAGAATCATGTTTACCGTCCTTAACCCAAAATCTTAGTTCAGCATCATTACATTTTACAACTTTACAAATGTTCCACCACTTTCCATCACATGTTTTGATCAAGTTACCTTTGACTTCTGAAACTTCTTTTGGATCCGACAACTTGTAATTTCCTTTTTTCACAAATGTGTCAATGCACACTCTGACAAAATCTCCCACAACAAACTCCCTCTCTTTATATTGCTGATCTTATCATTATGTTTTAACTGATACCCTCTTTGATACGTGACCATTTTGTCACGAATTTCAGCATCCTTCACTAATTTCTTTCCAGTTCTCCCCATCCATGCTGGTACCACTGTTGTACAAGGAATTCTACCTTTAAGCAGACAAAATGGAGTTACACCTGTAACGGCATTTGGAGTGGTTCTGTAGTTCTACAACATTTTCTTTATTTGAGTTCTCCAACACATGTTCATTGATGTGGCTAATTGTATAGGTTCTACTATCACCCGGTTGAAGGGCTCGACTAAACCAATTCCCCTTGGATGATATACTGGTGTCCTTAAATGTTTGATGCCCTTTTTCTTTAGGAACTCACTAAATTCAGAAGAAATAAACTGTCAACCATTGTCTGAGAATATTTCAGCGGGACACCCTTCTCTTCCAAAAATGTCTTCGCAAAAAAAGCAATGATACTGCTAGTCTTAATGTCAGTCACAAAAGCTACCTCCGGCCACTTTGAATAATAATACAATCCCATTTTTCTCAACTGAACCCAAACCTTCAAATGGACTACAAATATCTATACCTAGCATTTCCCATGCTCTTTCAGGGAAACTCATGGGTAAAATACGAGAATTCCTTACCACGCGAGACTTATCGCTGCAAGTGCATGGAATGCATTCTCTCGCAAACCTCTCAATATCTTTATCCATATTTGGCCACCAAAAATCCACTCTGGCATTTCTCTTTACTGCAGACATTCCTCCATGTCTCTCATGTAACAAGCTCATCAACTTTGCTCTCAATGACACAGGAACTACCAGTTTCTCACTTCGCCTCACAATGCCATCTACAACTGACAGTTCGAACCACACATCCTTATACATAACAATATCTTCATCCAATTTACTACCAGTCAACATAGGCAACACCCTCATAACTTTAACTAACGATGCATCAGCATTATTTGCATCTCTCCATTCTTGTCCACTTATAGCTAAAAGACACTCCAATATTAGCAATTAACAAATCCTCATCTCCATAACTATCAACGCATTTGTTATCTACTGGTAAATGCGATAAACAATCAGCATTCATGTTTCTTATACCAGGAACATACTTTAATTCGAAAGAATACTCTTGCAATCTATATAGCCATTTTGCAATACATGGGGTGGCTCTTCCTGCTACTGAAGTAGCAAAAAGATCTAACAAAGGTCGATGATCGGTGCGAAGTTAAAATTTTGTGCCCCATACATAAACTCAAAAATGTTGTACAACCCACCAACAAGCTAACACTTTCTTTTCAATTGTAGAATATGATGTAGAATATTATGGTTAGTACTTAGTACTGAACATCCAGATGCACTCTTTCTGACCGAAACATGGCTTCATGCCAGTTCGGAGCCCAACATTGCCACTGCTCTTCCTCCTGGATATGTCATTAACAGGAAAGATCGAGACACAGGCAAAGGCGGGGGGATTGCTATAATTTATAAATCTACTCATTTCTGTAAATTAGAAGCTATTTCCATCAGAGTGTGAAGCGGCTTTTTTTAAACTCTCTGTATCCCCTCAGTTGACCTTGTCTGGCATTTTAATTTATCGCCCTCCGGGGAAGCCTGGCCCCTGGGTCTCCACTTTCCCTGACCTTATTGCTCCCTTTATTTTAAAGGCATCGAATTTTACAAATCTAGGTGACCTGAACCTTCACTTAGAAGATAATCAGAATAACATGTGCAGCACTTTTTTTTATCTGATTTGGAGGCTCTAAGCTTACGGTTATGCAACCAGGGCCCTACTCATAAGACGGGACACCTTCTGGATCCAATTTTGTCGAATGTTTGCTATGACTGTAGTACTCCTGTGCTTCAGTTAGACTGGTCCGACCATTTTTTAATTCCATTCAACCTGCAGCCTTCCACATATAGGGTAGTGGTCCCTCCTACTAGCTCAGGTAATCTCAGATCTTGGGGCAAGTTGAATATGGAGTCTTTTAATACTATTCTGTCTACTAGCATACCTGATGTCACTTTACCTTTGCTTTCATTAAATACTGCTGTCTCGGACTGGCTAACCAAGGCCATTGACATCTGTCTGCCCCCTGTACCCAAACGCAGCTTTACTCATCATCCCCCTGCCTCATGGTTTACAAACGATCTTAAAGTTATTAAGTCTAAATGTAAAGCACTAGAAAGAAGATGGAGGAGATCGTACTCTTTAACTTTTAAAGATGCTTACAAAGCTGCTCTTAAAAGTTATCATTCAGCGTGTAAAGAGGCACGCATTTTTTAAGTTGCTAACACAATAACTAAGGCATCTAATCGTCCTAGGGCTCTATTTTCGGTAGTGAAGAAGTTAGCTGGCTCTGATACCATCCCTCCTCCTCCTGTGCTTGATGAAAATCAATGTAACTACATTGCTGACTTCTTTATTCAGAAGGTTGAACTTATTTACAAGTCACTCTCTGCTCCTTCCCCTTCCTTGTGTAGTATGGCTTCTGCATTTGACCCTACATATCACAGTAATTGTGACCAGATAGCCAAGATTTCTTCCTGGCACCCATTTGAAGAGGCATCTTTCCAAAATTGTTTAAACAGTATTAAATCTGGGTCTCCTCTTGATCCTTTGCCTATTAACATCCTTTGTCAGCTCTCTGCCACATCTAAAGGCGTCCTTATCGATCTTCTTAACGCCTCTATAAGGGAGGCCTTGGTAACCCCCGAGTGGAAGCGAGCCATGGTCATCCCTTTGTTGAAAAAGGCCGGAGGAGATCCCTCTGTACCATTTCACTTTAGACCTATATCTCTGCTTACGGCTTTCTCCAAAAATTTGGAGAAACATAGCAATACTCAACTGACACAACACATAAAGTTGGCTTTCTTCATTATTCACAATCCGGGTTCCGAGCCAACTTTTCAACTGAAACCGCTCTGCTTGGGGTTACTGAGAAACTGTGCCATTATTTAGATCAAGGGGAAACTGCGGCACTCATTCTATTAGATTAGAGTGCCGCATTCGACACTGTGTCGCATAACATCTTGCTTAACGCCCTTAGGTCTCTTGGGCTGGACGGCACTGCCCTATCTTGGTGTGCTTCATTCCTTGAGGGTTGCACTTTTCAAGTCTTTTCTGCTAAGGCATCATCTAAGATCTGCGTATCAGCACATGGAGTCCCACAGGGATCCATTTTAAGCACCCTGCTTTTCAACATCTATGTCAGACCTCTGGCAGAGATTATGGAAGAGGCGGGTCTTTCCCTATATTCGTAGGCGGATGATATGCAGATTGTCTTCTCGCTTTCCACCACTAAAGACGCTACAACATCTGCCCTTCAGTGCGGCCTACGGCAAGTGACAGAGTGGATGCGCCTTAACTTTTTGAAGTTAAATGGGGATAAGGCTGAGGTCCTTATCCTGGGCAAGCACAAGGACCTATGGGGCCCTCACCACTGGCCTCAGTAAATGGGTTCCTGTGCCCTACCTGTCACCCATGTCCGTAATCTGGGCATCATTATTTTAGTTATTTTAAACTGCTTTTTATTATTTTCGTTCAAAGCATCAGCAAGACAATCAGTATGTATACATTCATAGGTTACAGTAAGCTGAGATGACTCATGACACCAATCCTCGTCGTGTTCCACCACCCACCAGTTGGTCACTTTTTGAGCCGAGAGTTGCCCCCCCTGGCCCTATTCCCCTACTCTCCCCCAAGTTCCTCGTCTGAGCTACCCTCCTCAGAGTCTGGCATTGGTTCGCAGATATCCCCCCTATACTTGTTCCATGCTGTCCATACTATGGCCCGTTTCCGGGGGCATCTCCGGCTTATATACACAGGGGCATATTACCAACAACTAGCGATAATTTTTGTCTCTAACTTGTTTAGAGACAAAAATTATTGCCGCACATCGGCGATTTTTATCGCAGATAAACCTTGCTATTAGCAAGGTTTATCGCAAATGCGATAAAAAACGGCCGCAATGCATGAATATCGCAGAAAAGTCAGCGATATTCATGCATTATCGAGCAAATGCTCTTAGCCATGTTATCCACCTCCCATTGGATAACATGGCTAAGAACTGCTCAGGGCAGGTGTTAGCTTTTGGAGATATTCGCGCTTAGCGCGAATATCTCCAAAAGTTGGTAATAGGAGATAGCGATGTTAGGGACTGTTTCCAGTCGCTAACATCTTGGCACGCCCACTTTGCATGTCATTAGTGATAAATATCACTGACATGCAAAGCGGGGCCCAAGATGGTCGCTATCTCCTTTTAGCTGTCACTAACTGGTGTTAGCGACAGCTTGGTAATAGGGAGATAATTTTATCTCCGCTTTCTTGGCTTTTAAAGCCAAAAAAGCGGAGATAAACCCCCTTGATAATATGCCCCCTAGTTCTCTCAGTCAACATAGTGTGGTCCATGTCCTTACGCTAGGCCGCCAACAAGGGCAGTTCCGCAGCCCCCCATTTTTGCGCTATATTTTGTTTTGCTACCATTAGGCCCAGTGTTACCCATGTCTACCCGTGTCGCGATAGGTCATTGGGCTCCCACACATTCAAGAGTCATCTACGCGGCTCTGGCACCAGTGAGACATTCATAGCCTGTGATATTGTTCGTAGTACTTTTCGCCAGTAGTCAGCCATCAAGGGGCAATCCCATATCGTGTGGAAAAAGGAGCCCTCGTCCCCACACCCCCTGAGGCAGTACAGATGTTGTGCCCTACCTATTTTGTGCAGTGTGGTCCTTATGAGGTATGTGCGGTGCAGGATCTTAATTTGCAATAGCCAGAGCCATGCTGGTATACCCACCTTTTTGGGTGAAGCCAAGGCTTCCTGCCATTCCGCTTCGTCCATGGCTCCAATATCTGTTGCCCACCTTTCTTCTAGTGTCTTAGTGGGGTCTGTCAGGTTATTTATCAGTTTGTGATAGGTGAAAGATGTGGCGCGCTTCAGCATGTGGTCTGTGAGTAGCCTATCTTCTAGTGGGGAGGCCTCAGGTACCTCTGTGTCTTGCGGAAGTACTGCTAAGATTGCGTGGCGTATTTGTATGTAGCGGAAGGCCTCGGTAGGTGCTAGCGCGTACTGCTGTCTGAGCCGGTTTAAATGGGTTGACCGTCCTCTTGTCCCACAGGTCACCCACTATGAAGATACCTATGGTGTCCCATTGCTCGAATCCCTAACTAGTCCTCAGTGTCCCCAGTTGCTTTGTGTCCTAGAGTGGGGTAAGTTTGGTAATGATCCCCCTCCATCCTAACCGTGTTTGCGCTGCGTGCCATAGCATGACTGTGTGCTTTGTCGGTCCTTCCAGTTTCATAGCTTGCCCTTTATTATATAATGCCGCCAGCATGTTTCCTGTGCCCAACTGTGCCCTATCCGCCATAAAGGCTGGATCTGCCTGCGGGGCGTGTATCCATTGATTGATGACCTTGAGATGTGCAGCCCAATATTATAAGTGGATGTTGGGGATTGCAATGCCTCCATCATACCATCCTCGGTGCAATTTCGCTTGGGCTATTCGTGCAGGTCTATTGCCCCATAATAGCGTGGACACCAGCGCTGCTATTTGTTTGAAGTATTTCAATGGTACCAGAAACGGCGTGTTTTCAAGAGCATATAAAAACCTGGGCAAGGCCATCATATTAAATAGTGCTGCTTTTCCTAACAGTGTCAGGGGGAGTGATTCCCAGTGCGTCACATCTCTCTGTAAGCGCTCCAGGAGGGGCACCAGATTCTTGGCAAAAAATTCTGCTGGGTCCACCGTTATATGAATACCTAAGTATTTAAAGGAGTCTTGTGACACCACCAGTGGGCAGTCCAAAGGGAACCGCAGTGCAGGTCCCTTCAGTATGTATAGGACCGATTTGGACCAATTGATAGTATAGCCTGAGATCTTTCCAAAAGCATCGCACATCTCAAGGAGCACCGATATGGAACTTTCAGGGTTCGTGAGGTACACTAGAATGTCGTCTGCATAAAGAGAAATTCTGTCCTCCCATCCCTCCGCCAACAGAACACCTCTCAGCAAAAGGGCCTCCCTAATCCACGCCACGAGGGGCTCCAATACCAACGCAAATAGAAGTGGGGACAGGGGGGCATCCCTGATGCATCCCTCTCGCCACCGGTATAGCTTCCGACATGTGTCCATTCACCGCCACGCACGCCAGAGGCTAGTTGTACAGAAGGCGGATCCACGTTTAAAATTTCGGGCCGAAGGCCAAGTGTGAGAGGGCTGCAAAAAGGTAGCTCCATTCCACCATGTCGAAGGCCATTCTCGCATCTAGGGATATGACTGCCGACGGGACCGACAGGGTGTGTGCCCGAGCCAATGCGCCATGCAGTCGCTTGAGGTTGAGCGCCGTGTTCCTATTTGGAATAAAGCCTGACTGGTCCGTATGAATTAATTGCGGGAGGTGCGCCATCAGTCTATTTGCAAGCACTTTGGCCAGTATTTTTGCCTCCTCATTGAGCAGTGATATTGGGCGATAGGAGGTACACTCAGACTGCGGCTTCCCGGGCTTCGGGATAGCTACTATTGTGGTCATTCTCTGATCCAGCAGCAGTTCACCTCTATCCAAGCTGTCTGTTAACATGTGGACAAATAGTGTCTGCAGTTAGTTTGTACAATTCTATCGGGATCCCATTGAGTCCCAGTGCTTTTCCCGGCTGCAGTGACTCGATTGCAGCATGTAACTCCACCTCCGTAAGGTCTGCCTCGAGCTCCAAGGATGCCTCCTGTGTGAGCTTGGGCATTGCTATGTCCTTTATAGCTGCCACTGCCTCAGCTTCCGACGCGTATGATGACGATGTATATACCTCCCGGAAATGTCCAGCCAAAGTGCGCACTATTGCTCGTGGGTCGGACGTGAGATGGCCCTCAGCAGTCCACAGTTGCGCTATAGTCTTGGTAGCTCACTTTTCCTATCCAGCCATGCCAACAGCTTCCCTGCTTTATCCCCCACACTATATATTTTATGCCTGGTTGCTGCAAGGGCCGACGTTGTCTACTGTCTGACATGTTCCCTGTACTGTTGTTGCTTAAGGTGTAACGCATGCGTCGAGGCAGGTGTGGGGTCAGTTGTGTGATCAGTGTCAGCTGCTTTTAATTTTAGTTCTAATGTTGCAAGGTCTTTCTGCTTCTCTCGCTTGTGGCCCGTGATGGAAACTATTGCCTGCCCCCTGAGAACTGCCTTATAGGCTTCCCATAGAACTGATGGGGAGTCAACAGATGTTATGTTTTCCGCAAAGAAATATTTAGTGGCTTTACGGATTTCCTTGCGTATCTTCGGGACTTGCAAGTACCCTGGGTAAATAGGGTAGAGCCTTTTGCGGGATCTGTGATGGTAAGAATAAGCTAACAGAACAGGTGAATGGTACGATACACCCCTGCGTTTGATCTCAATGTCTTCAATATGTTGCAAACTGGTCTCCGAGGTCATAAAATATTCTATCCTTGATAAACTGTTGTGCGCAGTGGAGTGAAATGTGTATTGTTGCGCTGCATGGTGGGTATGTCTCCATATGTCAACCAGCCCTAACGCTTCCGCAAAGCTCTGTAGGCGGGAGACACCCGGTGTTAGTGTCCTCACTGGATGTCTGTCCACTCTGGCGTCCATTGTGGCATTAAAATCCCCCCCCCCCCCGATAAGAAGGTCCCCTTCCGGCAGAGACAACAGAAATTCATTAAGGGCTGGAAATGCCACTGCGTGGAGTGCCGGGGGGATGTATACTAATACCACATTAATGGGCCTTCCTTCCCACTGACCCTGTATTGCCGCAAACCTCCCCTGATCGTCTTTCCTGGTTTGCAGTACTATAAAGGAAGAGTTTTTTCACAGCAGGATACCCGTTCCTCTAGATCCCGATGAGAATTCAGAGTGTAGCACCATCCTGTACCAATATGAGAAAAATAACCTAGGCCGTCAGCAGGAGTTAGTGAACAATTTGTCCAGACTGTACAGAGAGAGGAACAATGACCTGTGATTCTATATTAAAAGTATATTTAATTTGCATAGATAAAAATCATATAGTCACTACACATGTTGAAACTACATGATACAGTGAAAATAACATAACACATGATAATTACCATAAATAAACACAATATTTAAATCATAATCAGTACAGTTAAAAACAGTTTATACATAAAATATAAAAAGGTGACAACAGAACTCGACGCGCGTTTCGGCTGAAAAAACGCCTTCCTCAGGAGTCACTGGATGAAAACTCTGAAAATACATTTTTGTAAGAAAGACATATATCAGTATTCTATCAACCAATTAATGTAATTACAGAACACATACATTCTATTTATAGTGTTAAAAAAAAAAAAACAGTCGTAAAGGTATAACAATTTTGTATTTCTTATTACTAAAGTCACGGTTCTACTCAAAACTGACAGTTCTGGACTCGTAAATTTGAACACTAAAGTCATATGGTGGACAGATATTTTCTTAGAAATATTTTCAACGTGCTCAGGAAAGTAATATTTAAGATCTCTTGATGAGAAACACATAAATACTTTCTCTTAGTGATGATATGATATCTACCAAAGTAGCGATAACAAAATATTCAAAAAATTCAAGCCGTGATACAGTTTTTTGCAGTGCTGCCGTGTCTGTGACTAAGGTTTTTGTAACCTGTTCGACTTCCGTGACCCTAGTCGTGATTTTCTGAAAGTCTGCCTTCAATAGGGACACATCCGTAGAGATGGAGCCCACCGTGGTCTGAACGCTGGTAAGAGCCGCCATTATATCCTCCAGAGTCACATTTTTGGACACTTCGTCTCCTACGGCCTTCCCTGTGGAGTCCTTCCCTTCTGGCAGCGGTGGAAATTCTATCCCATAAGCGTATTTATCCAGTCTGGCTTGCGTGATCTGAGTCCGTGGGCCTCTACCTGCCATTACGAAGCCTGGGGTTGCCGGAGTATGTTGCTGGTAGGTGCCGCCTGTTGCCTTGGGTGTTTCGGATTACGGGGCCAGCTGGTCAGTAGGGGCCCTCCGCCCGATGTGGCACGCTTCCCCCAGATCCCTTGGTGTAGGCCCTAGCGGGGGGAGGGGCAGGAGGTCGCCGCACTCCCCGGTCTTTGTTCGCGTGACTCGGTTTTCCGCCTCCCTATGGGGGTAAGTGTCCGCAGTCAGCCTCGCCAGCTAATATAGGGCGTATGTTCCATTTGAGCTCCCTTACAGGTGTGGGGGGCTATATTGTTTATTCAATCCCCGGGGGTTTCGGGGGGAGCACCACGCTCCGCTGCTGTCCACCTGAATGTTCGCCCCTCCGGTGTTATGGGGGCTCCAAGAGGCTTGCAAGAAATCCAAGCCCGGCTTCCCCACAGCATGTAGGCCTCACTGCATCAATGCAACCCCGTGCTTCTGGCCCCTGTTTGTCGTCCCTCGCCGCTGGTCCAATGGTCAGGGAGGGGTCCCTGTGTCTGGAGGGTATTCCTGGCACTTCCGGTGTCCTTGAAGAATGACACGTCCTATCTCAGCTTTTGAAGAAATCTTAAAACGTGGCTCTTTTAGTAGCAAATGGTTCTTGACTGCTCCTTTTCTAGCAACTTGTGTGCTAGGCGCCGGGAAACCCTTTTTGGGTAGCTGCGTGCGTTACAAAACTAATTTAATAAATAATAATAATGGTTCAGCACCCTTCAAATTGCGTGATGCAAACGCAATTACATTTTCTTTACTATCCTTTTCCTGTATTAACACAGCCCCCAATCCATATCCACTAGCGTCCATCACAATGATGGACTTTAAATTGGGGATTGAATGACTTCAATGTGGTGGCATTAGCTACAGCTTTTTTTACTGTTTCAAATGCGTCTTGGCACTCCTTTGACCATTTAAAACTAACACCCTTCTTCATTATATTACGTAAAGTTGTACAATATCGGAAAAAAGACAGACAAATTTGGTATAGTACTCGGCTAAATCAAGGAATGACCTCAATCGATCTTTATCAATTGGAGATAGAGCCTTCTCCAGATCTTCTACCAAATTCATTTTAGGTTTTATACCATGTTCCAATAAAGCATGTCCTAGATACTCAACCTCTTGTTAGCAAAATTTACATTTACTTAAACTTATGGTGAGATCAGCCATTTCGAGCTTCACCAAAACACTTTCCAACACCTTATTATGGTGGAACTCATCCTTACCCCAAACTAACACGTCATCCAGGAATACCAAAGCATTTTTAACATATTTTAAAATGTTCTGCATTATCCTTTGGAAAACGGCTGAGGCCGAGGCTAAACCGAATGGCATCCTTATAAATTGAAAGCACCTTCGGGAGTAATAAAATATGTTAGATGTTTCGAGTCTTCATGCAAATGTACCTGATGGTACGCACTTGATAAATCTAAAGTAGTAAAATATTTACCACCTTCAACACATGACATTTCATTTATGCGGGGTAGAGGATATCTATCCACCCAAATGCAATCATTCAAGTCCCTCAAATCCACACACATGCGGATTTTGCCGTTGGGTTTGTGTGCGATCACAATCGGACTAAACCAATCTGATGCATCTATTGGTTCTATTATATTCTCCTTACATAACCTCTCCAATTCTTCCTTCAATTTCCCTCTCAAGGCCATGGATACATTACGTACTTTATGTACTTTAGGTGTAGCATCATCCCTTACAATGATTTGATGTTCAAATCCCTTTAAACATCCCAAATTCTCCTTGAACAAATTTGGAAAGTTATTCACCCATTTGTTATCATTCTCACTTTTTGCTAACAACACTTGTTGGGGATGATTAGGATTTAGTATAATACCTAACCCTTTTTGTTACCTCCATCCTAATACATTTCTGCCAGATTCAACCACATCAATTTTGCCAATGGTGGTGCGTTTCTCAAATCGAATTTCGGCATTAAAATACCCTACCACTGGTAATTTAACGCCACAATATCCTAATGGTTCAACATCCATAGGAATCAATGCAATTGATCCCAAATCTTTCCAATGTTTCTTGTCTATTAAAGTGGAAGGGGAGCATGAATCTGCCCGCATATGTACTTCACAATTATTAATATACACCATACATTTTGGAGGTTGATAAACATCTTCTGAATTATTTTCCAGGGAATTCACACTTTCAATTACCATAACTTCAACATCACTCTCATCTTCTTCATCTATTTTGTCTCTCAAATGGGATGTTTTAAATTCCCCTATAGTGTTTACAGATTTTCTACCCACAGGTTTTTCGGTGGATTTACATATACGAGAAAAATGGCCAATTCTCTTGCACTAATTCAACAGCTTTTTGCAGCAGGGCAATGTATAGCATCAGTATTGAGTCTATAATTGCCACACCTGTAGCAACTTTTCTTATGATTCACTTCAATAATTTTTTCCTTAGAATTATTCTCATCTTTGTGAGATTTGACAATTTTCTTCAAATTGGAACTCAACGCACACACTTTTCTAGGTTCAATCTCAGCTCTAGAATTATTTTCTGATCATTCTTTTCCATATCTAGAAGTGTTCTCTATTTGTCTTGCGATTTCAATAGTTTTATCTAATGATGGGTCTTTCAAATCTAATAGCTTTTCTTGAATCTTCTTATTATTGGCCCTATTGATTTATTGATCTCTAATAATATCATCTCTTAGATCCTAAAATTTACACGTTATAGATAACTTCCTCAATGCAGCTACATACTGTTCAATTTTTTCGTCTTGTTTTTGCGAGCGAGAAAAAAATGTATGCCTTTCTGCCACAATGCTTAATTTTTTACCAAAATTTTCAGCTAAAGCATTCAAGGCCATTTCGTATACATTCTCTTAGTCACCTGAAGAATTGTCAGCATTGACATTTTCAGGATGAAAACTCAGTAACATTTTCAGCACATTCCTGCCTTCAACACCTAAACATCCTTTTAAAATTGCCAATTTCCTTTTAGAAATGAACACATTACCACCAATAGCCTCTAAGTAAGTAGTAAATGCTTCCTTCCAATCTTCCCACTCCATACATGAAGTACCAGGTTCAGGAAGAAATGTAGGTGGGGATGAATAGAAGATTGTGTGGCCATGTTTAAGCAAGTATTATGTGGTTAACTTCAGATAAAATAATGCGTTTCCTATAAACGAAATGCAAGTTAGAAAACTAAATTAACTCTATGCAAGTTTTGTAAACTAAATTAACTCTTCCACAATATTACTGTGTTACTATAAACTTGAAATGTTGTTGGGATGAAGTAAAAATTATCAAGTAATTTGGTAAAAGTTCCTTGTTATTCCAAAGTTGAACACGTAAATGAGAAGAAAAAATAAATAAACTTATTTCAGCTATTTAAGTCATATAGTATACGAAAGACATTTTTTTTTATTAGTAATCTTGCACTTCACGTTGGTGCTTTAAAAACGATTATTTTGACATCCAATCCACTGTACCTCCTTTGGAATACTTTTGTGTATTCCGTTAGCTTAAATTGTCTAAATCTGCTTGCTTTAGCGGCTTACATGTCTCCTGTGGTACCTTCGACTGATACCCTTCGTGTTCAGTTCTGCCGCTTGTCTTCCGATGTGTTCCGGAAAGATAATGATAGCGTATCTAGGCAACTACAGTGTCGCTTCCTGGAAAGTCACACGCACGTCGTGTACAATTGATGACAGCGTATCCTAGCAACTTATTTTGCGTCGTATCCAGACACGTAATCCAAGCGTCTGCACACTCTGCACGCTCAAGGAACACGTTGCATGGCACTTAGCCGATCTGCCAGTCCGCTCGAGCTCTCCTAGATACTTCACCAATTTATAAATAATATTCAATGGATGTTCAACTGATGCACCTCGTACCAGCATCCCATCATCACAACAAACCCTCCGTCGAAGTAGTGAACCCTGGCATTCCTTACTGACTTCCATGAGAAAACAAGAATATCATCATTTGCAAAGTAAGATGATCCTCTTCACTCAGTCATCCTTAAGGTACAGTCAAAAGTACAAATCATAACAACTCCATATAATTGTTTTTATATCACGAAGATAATCGATTTTCTTGCAAAAATAATTCACTAACCTTTTGGTTATTGTTTGTCACTCTGAGGGTCCTCTTCTTATTCTTTTTTTTAATAATGACAAATAGTCCAAAATAATACGAAGAAAAAAAAAAAATCCAAATTGGTGCTACTTCTTCATCAACAACTGTATCCCATCCTCGTCGCCATTTTTAAGATTTCAGGAGGCAAATTGTAGATATAATAAGTTGTTTATTGAAGTAAAAGCACAGTGACCCCTAGAGCCAACTTCTCAGCTCCACAGCCAAGCTTCTCTTCTGGACTCCACATTCAGGATTCCAACAGAAGAACGTAGTTGCTAGGAGCTAATACGGAATCATGAATAAAAAACATAACACAATCAACAATTGTCATTCTCCATAAAGACGTAGGTCCTCCGTGACCACTTCATAAGCCTTTATTGCTAGAACCACACATTTTAGGCACATCTGGGAAAGCAGGATATGACACCAACTTTGATTTACACTTTGCTCAATGAGCAATGTGAAAAGTTACCCCTTCTGGGGTGAATACTCTACGTGTTAAGTTTAATACTTGAATATCGGAGACTATTCGGCACGGAATCAAGCGCAACAACATGGCCAGTTTTGCCAACACTTGTATTCTGGACAGATACTGGTTAGAAGGCCAAGAGTTGAGAAGGTTCAATACATTATTTACATCCACAAAATTGAATATCTGGGTTCTGGATGGAGTGGCAACTTGATATCTCTCAAGAGTTTGCACACCAAAGGATGTTCCCCAACCGGGTGACCCTCCACCGGCAGATGGCCTGCCGGAATACCCGACCTTAATGTATTAATGGACATATAGGCCAAACTCTTGGAGGATAACTGCTCAAGAAATTGCAGGACATGCACATCTGCCCCCAAGGTTTCCACCTGGCGTTGGAGACACCAACCCGGCCATATGGACTAGGCAGAGCGGTATCTTTTGTTAGTGCTATCAACACACACTCTGGCGAGTAAAGAGGCAGCCTCTCGTGAAATGCCCGGGACTTTCCATCATTCCCAGTAATCCTCCAAGCCATGAGACAGAGGGAACCTGCCTCCACTAGGGTGTGAAGATTGTCCTGGGGATCCCGAAGGAGATCTAGAAATAGGGGTAGAGGGATTGGAAAATCCCCCAAAAGTTCCATCATCACTGAAACCAGACTTCTGACCTTCAGACTGGGGTGACCATGACCAGATCCAACCGTTGTCTGTGGGCTGGTGTGGATTCTCTCATTATCTTCCGAAACCACAGTAGCTCCTCAAGATCTGGGCGATGCTCAAAGGGGTCCACGTACTGACATCCCCAACTCTGACTAGAGTATATACAGAGTATTGAGGCTATCAAGTGAGGGATAGGGATAGGGAAGGTGCAGCGTGGGAATAGGGATACCTGAAATACAAGAAACACAGGATTACATTGTATTCAACACTCTAACTACACTCGAAAGGTCTTGCTATCCCAGTTCCCCCTACCTTGAACAATGCTGCACTGACAGTATAAATGATCTCCACGGCCTTTATAAGGTATCTTCAATGTCAGACTGCCTCTCTTTCTGTGGAACCACCTTGGCAGGTATCCTAAAAGACCAAACACAACATTAGACCTACTTCCTTCTTTCAAGCAAAGTGAAACACTCAAACAGTCACTCTGCCATACATACCCTATGTAACATGAACCAAAATATTCAATTGTCCATGAGCAAAAAATAGTCCAGGAGATAAAGGAAACAAGAATATCCATCAGGAACCAACTGTTGAAGGCACAGTGGATGCTACTGCCACTAGGGTCCCACACAATTGGATCAGAGGAAGAGAAGGAGGAATTGAATAACAAAAATAGAATAATCCTTGAGCCAGCTCTCCAAGCTGATCAGGAAACAGAGTATAACCAATAACTGTACCTCTCAAGTGAAGAGCACCTTGCTTGTGGATTTCTGATATCCACCCTGCGCGTGGTTCCCCCTGAAGGTATGCAGGCATGGAAAACCTGCTAGGGAACCCAGCGCGCAATGTTTCTTCTCGAACACTTGACAGGAGAAATCCCGGCATATAGAGCCCGCTGTCGTCGTATCTCTTTGCCACAGCCACTGGTACACCCTCGGCGAGAAACGCCCTCGCTAGTTAACCAACTAGAAGGCGTCGATACACACTTATCACACCATAAGGAACAGAGTGCTCCTAGGTCCGCAGTAAACAGAAGTTCCGGGTCTCCGCACGAGATCCCCACGGAAATCTAGCCACAAATCAAGGTTGAGGAATTCACAAGGAAACAGAG
Organism: Lissotriton vulgaris; assembly: GCF_964263255.1. NCBI lineage: Eukaryota > Metazoa > Chordata > Amphibia > Caudata > Salamandridae > Lissotriton > Lissotriton vulgaris. The sequence goes on along the minus strand of NC_141685.1, from coordinate 2,009,383,041 downwards.
CAGCCGCTCTGCTTCAGAATCTCCGAACTCCACTGGAATCACGTACGTCGCATCCATCATGTCACTTGATTAAATAGAGGTCCCGCCTCCCTAGGTGGATTTCTGGGAGACGTTGGCATTTCAGTCCTTGGTAGGCGCATTCCAGATTTAGGGTCTGACATTATCATTACAAAACGAGGGAACGTGTATGCTGTCTCCTTGCTCCAATCCTGGAGAAATGCGTTTGTGGCCACCGCATCCGGGTGTGGTCTCCAATATCTGGGCAGTTGAGATTCCAGACGAGATGCAAAGAGATCTATGGAGCATGGGCCCCACCTCTACTGACTCTGTTGAAACACCTGGGTATGTAGTTACCACACACTGACATCCCACCAGTGTCGGGAGTGCCAATCTGCCACTTCATTGGATCGACCAGGGAGGTGCTCTGCTGACACCGAGATGTGCTTGACTAGAAGCAGCCCGTGCGAGCCGGATCCAATAGGGTCTTTGACGTAGCAGGCCAAGGCCCTATTGTCCATTATCAGACGGACCAAGCACTGAGCCTTGTCTTTGGTCCAACATTTGAGAGTGAATGAACCTGCCATCAATTAAAAAAATCTATATGCAGGGATTGTTCCTTGAAGGACTATTTTCCTCCTGTAGTAAAGTCTCTGCAGCGAGCTCCCCAGCCTGACCTGCTGGCATCTGACTCTATCACCAGATGAGGTTGGGAGCCGAAGAATACTCGACTGTCATTCCAGGCCTCCATGTGGGATATCAACCACTGCATTTCCTCCCGGGCTTCCGGTGAAAGTGGAATGGATAGGCAATATGTAAGACACCGTTGGAGATATGAGATCTTCAGGTTTTGTACTCTCCGATAATGGAGAGGCCCTGCGAAGATGGGATGAATGGAGTCAAACAGAAGTACTACTATATGTGCCAACAGTCGTAGTGATATCTGTGACTTGGGCAGTGTCCTCCTGAGTTCATGCCATATTTTGCGAGAGGGGAGATTGAGGGTGACCTTGACTGAGTCTAAGAGAAAACCCAGGAACTGTGGAGACTGGGATGGACAGAGTGCAGATTTCTCCATGTTGATCATGAAACCTTGTGAATCCAAAAGATCTATGGTCATCTGTAAAAGTGTGGATAATCTCACTGGACATTCAGGATATCCTCAAGATAGATGTCCAGTCACACTCTCCAAGCCCTCAAGTATTCATCCACCATTCTCATGAATTTGATGAAACTCCACAGGGGAGGGACAATAGACTGAAAGGAAGGGAGGTGAATTCAAACACCTGAGATTTCCATTGGAATTGCAAGTAATGTCTGCGTCTCCCAGCAGACCCTAGTAGGTGAGCTAACTGGGCAGGACTCGGGACGAATGTTTGACCATAGGGCTACCCCTCCACCCGCAGTCTTCTGAGAAACGACATATCCACCATAAAAGGGCTGGACACGTCATTCCGGAGCACGGGATCTAAGATAAGTAAATCAGACCGGCCCTCGAAGTGCAGCTTTCTGCACTTTATATCTGAAACGAGGTAGCACCTCACTACCATCCAGAGAGAGAATACTCATTGCCCTGAAGAAAGCCCAGGACACTGTCGGGTCACTCCGTAAGGGCTGAAACATGTTGCCACAGCACTAGGGTTATAGGGCCATTACTTCCTCATGACCCTACCTTTATAATACATTTTAATATCCCTGGTGACACCACAAATATAGGGATACCTGGACTCAACTGAGGATTTTTTATCTTTAAACCCCCTGAACTATTTCTCTTAAGTGCTCCCTGGAGGATGACCTTTAGGAGTCAGGGTGAACCCGATGATGAAGCATGACAATGCTAGAGTGTGTGATGGTTATATAACAAAAAGGAATTGCTTCCTAGAACCACCTCTGGTCCCTTTGCGACTGTGGTAGGATCTTGTTGGGTAGGCGTTTTCAAATCTTGATGGTCTTGATACTGGCAGCTCCTCTCAGCATTGTTTTGTGCATGAATGTGCCCCTTCCTGCACAAAAACAATCCTGCATGCAATGCAAGCACCCTTGCACCATGGCGCAAGGGTGCCTACGTTGGCGCTAGGTGACCAAAAGGGTGCCAGCGCAGGGGAAAAGTCAGGATTGTGCCGTATTGCTTTAAATACATCGCATTTCTGCCCTTTCCATGTCAAACAGTGCAGTGCAGGTGGCTTGTTGCACTGCACTGCATGACTTTTTCGTAAATAGGCCCCCAAGGTTCTAGAGGCAGTTGCAGCCGCCACAATAAAGAGGTGGTGAGGCCGGTGGAGAGGGTACGGGGAGCGTAGGAGGTGGAGCACGCGCAGGGAGCAATAATAAAATAATAAATGAACACTTACATGGAGCTGCCGCCCACATTCCGCTTTGTCCTTCCTGGTCCCGCAATCATCCGGGCTGCATCATGGACTCCCTGCCATTCCCATGCTGCTCTCATACTATTAGAGCATCACTGGGATTGGCCTGAGAGGGCTGAAAAAACTCTCCGCTCAGATCAGAGAGTCTGTAGTAGTTTCTCCATCCCGGCTGTTTAATGCAGCCGGGTTGGGGGAACCTATGGGCGCATGTGTGTTTTGGTTGGTAATTTAGTATAGTTTTCTCGGTGCTGGACAACAGCTGCTTCAACCATAAACAGTGACTAGTGCTTGTTAGTGCAGCAGTGAAAGTGGGCGTAAAGGGGTTTCATTGGTTCGCCAAAACTAGGGATGAGGATGGGTTTTCTTTTCAAAGCCCAAAACACAAAGAAGAAAAAGAAAAAATATATATTTATATCCTTGTTTCTTTTAAAAGTCTTTCTCTTATCCTGGTTGATATTGGTCTCATCCTTCTCCTATTCCTATTCCGTTACTCTTTTCCCCGCCCCGCACCTACGATTGCCCTCCGGTCCGTTAGGTTGAATAAAAAAAACTCTAGCATCCTCGCCAAGAATTTTCAATTCTTTTAAGGACACGAAGGCGAGAATTATGCTTTCTCTTTCATTTACTGTCAACAGAGCAGCCAATGAAAAACGTTAATTTATAACAAAAAACAACATTGCCCATGATGCTCTTACATCAGTCACGTCCCATCAGCCCCAATAAGAGCCATCAACACAGTCTCATGATCCTCTTTCTTTTCTCCAACTGTAAAGTCCAACTACGAGTCAACTTGAATGATCAAATAACTTCCTCAAACGTGGAAGGTTAACGGGAAACCATAGTTCCATGTAGAGATTTCAACTTGAAGAATTTTCAACTCAGATTTCTTAACCGATCCTGGAAGAAAAGGAAATGAACAACCTGTAATTTCAGTACATTAGAAAATCACATCATATACGGGTTGGTAATTATGACAATGTAATATAGCCAGGTAGCATAATCCTCGCCTTCGTGTCCTTATAGAATTGAAAATTCTTGGTGCGAATGCTAGCAAATTTTTTATTCTGTTACAGGACTGGGGGCTTCGGATTATGCTAGTTTAACGCTTACCAAAAACAACTGGTGTTACATCTCCCACCAGCTTATAATAAAATTGCTTAAAAGTCGATTCAGAGGATCAATCAGCACAGCGCATAATGTCATCGATGTTAGAACCCAACATATAAGTCTTAGATGCCATGGCACCATGAACAAAATGTGCTCCAAACATTTGAATATCAATACCAGCTTCCTGCATATCAGATCGTAACCATCTGGCTATAGAAGCAGCTGACACCGGCTTACAGGGTTTTTGCAAAGCAATTAACAACTGAGTACAACCTTCCGGTCTCAGAGACCGCATGCATTCTTCATACATTTTCAAACATTACAGAACACATAATTTGTCATTTCCAGGGAATGCATTGTATTCAATATATCTTGATAAAGTCTTTGTACGTCCTGTAATAGTAAAGGAAACTCCTTCTGGAGTAAATACTGTACCTGAAATATCCAAGGCCTGCACGTCCGATGATCGCCTACAAGCTGACAGGCATAAAAGCATAGCCAATTTGGCAGGTAATTGTTCCTTGGACGAGAGATTATTCACTGGCCAACTATTAAAGAAAGATATGACCAAAGAGAAGTCCCATAAACCCGTATACTTGGGTTTAGGAGGATTAGCCACCCATATGCCCTTAAGGAGCATGCATACCACTAGGTGCATGCTGACTGGTTTACCATTAATCTGACAGTGCCCTGCAAAAATGGCTGATCTAAAGTTGTTTACAGAGCGGTAAGCTAAACCCTCAGTGGCCTCATCCGAGAGAAAATTCATGACATGGGATAGTTCTGCCCCCACGGGATACATGTACCGTTCCAGGCACCAACCCATCCAGCCTTTCCAGGCTGAAGAGTATTGCTTCCTTGTTGAAGGAGCCCAAGTTTTCTTGATGAAAGCTGCAGCCTTGTCCGAAAACCCCGGCATCTCCCACTGTTGCTGGAAAGCCGTCATGCCATCAGCGACAGTCGCCCCGATAGTACCATCAGATGCTGTTCCTTGTGAGGGCCCAGGAGCAGAGACTCCGACCAAGAGAGCATCCTGGGAGATCGCAACTTATCTCTAAGAACACTGGGAACCAGGGCTGCAATTTCCACAGGGGCATCACCAAGATCACCTCCGCTTGCTGCCTGACAATATGTGATGTCACCCTGGGAATCAGAAGAAAGGGGGGGCATGCATAAGTCAGCTCCCCTGACCAATCCTGAAGGAAGGCATCTGTCGCCTTCGCCTGCGGGTCCAGTCTCCAGCTTAAAAAGCTGGGAATCTGCAGATTTAGCTTGGAAGGAAACAGATCTATCTGGCAAGGACCCCAAATTTCATGTAGCCACTGTAATATGATCGGCTGCAGTTGCCAATCGCTGTAATCTCTGAGGTGCCTGGAATTCCAGCCCGCTATCAAGTTGGATTGACCCAAAATATACTCCGCTATTACCGTGATATGGCGACTCAGGCAATAATGCCAAAAGTCCTTGGCAATCTCCACTAGTAGAGATGACCTTGTGCCTCCCAACTTGCTGATATACCTCACCGCTGAAATGTTGTCCATCTTGAGAAGGATACAACATGAGGTCTTCTTAAGAGACAATGTCCGAATTGCGAAAGAACCCGCGAGGAGTTCCAGACAGTTGATGTGCAGTGTTAACTCCGGAGGAGACCATCTTCCTCCTGTGTAGATATCTCCGCAACGCGCTCTCCTGCCCCAACGGCTGGCATCAGATTCTATTGTAACCTCGGGTTGCGAGCCAAAAATTGCTCTGCCATTCCACGCTTCCACGTGGCTCAGCCGCCACTTAATTTCCTCCCTCACTTCCTGCGACAACAGAACTAAGTCGGTGTAAGACAGACCTTTTTTGAGATGTTGAATCTTTAACCTCTGCAGAGCCCTGTAGTGGAGAGGGCCCAGGAAAATTGCCTGAATTGAGGAGGCCAGTAAACCCACTACTCTGGCAATGGTTCTGAGAGAGAACATCTGTTTGGTGAGGATTGCCATAATCTCCTTTTTGAGGTCTTCCAACTTTGTATTGGGGAGGCTCAATTGGGTCGCTTAGGTGTCTATCACGAATCCCTGATAGTCTATTGTCTGTGATGGGCATAGAGAGGATTTGGGTTCGTTAATCGCAAACCCCAAATTCTGCAACAGAGAAAATGATAGCTGAAGATTTTGCGTGGCTAACTCCGGACTCTGAGCCATGATTAGGATGTCGTCCAGTTAAACAATCATGCGAACACCCTGTTCCCTAAGGAGAGCCACCACCGGCTTCAAGACCTTGGTGAAGCACCAAGGAGCCGAGGAAAGCCTAAAAGGAAGGACCACATATTCGAACCATTGATCCCTCCATTGGAATTGTAGAAATTGTTGGTGTGGTGGAAAAATGGGAATAGAAAGGTAAGCGTCTTTGAGATCTAGCCTGACCATTCAGTCCCCTTTTTTCAGCAATTCTGCCAAAAGATGGATCCCCTCCATCTTGCAATGCTTGTATATGATAAATTGATTGAACTCTCTCAAATTCAAGACAAGTCTGTAACCACCACCCTTCTTCTGAACCAAGAAGACATTGCTGCAAAAACCGTGAGATCTGCTGTTGCATGGACCTATTGCGTGTTTTAGCAGCAATTCGCCTATTTCGTTGTCGATAAAAATACATTTTTGTTGGGAAAAATTGAGTTGTTTGGGGTGCTTGTCCTGGAAAGGCGTTCCATAGAAATCCATATGGAAGCCCTGAAGCGTCTGTATTACCCATACGTCCTGAGTTAAAATCTGCAAATTGTGGACAAAGAACTGTGTCTGACCCCCCAATGCTAACTGTTAGATTTGGGGTCTTTAGTTGGCACAAGGTACTTGTGACAAATAGGGACCCTTGCCTCTAGTCAGGATAAGGGGATTACACTCCTAAATAACCCCTGCTCACCCTCTTGGTAGTTTGGCAAGAGCAGACAGGCTTATCTCAGAGGCAGTGTGTAAAGCATTTGTGACCACATATAGTAACCCAGTGACAACACTACATATGGACACCACACAAGGTTTATATAAAAAATAAGTATACTTTATATAGAGTTACCACAAGACCAATAAACGACAAAAATCCACAATACTGTACTTTTAGATGGTAGTTTTAGCTTAGTTAAGTTCAGTTCTTAAGATGCGACACTTTGCATCGTTGTACCTTATGATGCGTTGCGCTTCCACAACAAGTGATGTTGCAGCGATGGAAATGCAGCAAAGTTCTGGTGCAAAGAAATAAAGATGACACTCTCTCCTTGATGCGACACGCTTCCCGGTGATGTGGCGGCGTCTGCTGCAACGTCAATCCTCATCTCCGGCGATGCAAGGTACTTTACAAGATGTGAGCTGCAACCGGCCCTGAGACAAGCTTCCCAGTGATGCGGCGGCGCCAGCGGAAAGTCGATCCTCTCTGCTGGCGATGCGAGTTGCTTCCACAATGATGCGATCCACGACAGGCCCTCCGAAACTTTCCCAGTGATGCAGTGGTGTCTGCGGTGACGTCGATCCTCTTCTCCGGCGATGAGCCGCGGCAGGCCCTGCGACACGCTTCTCAGAGATGCAGCGGCGTCTGATGTGACGTCGATCCTTCTCTCCTGCAACACGCTTCCCGGCAATGAGTCGGCGTCTGCTGCAACGTCGATTCTTTTCTCCGGAGATGTGGGGCGCTTTGTGTTTGTGAAGCGGCAGCAGCAGTTCTGCAAGAAGCTTCTCTATCTTGAGTCGCGCTTCCAGCTCCTTGCAATACACAAATCCCCCACAAAGTCCAGCACAGCTGCAGGCACTTCAGGAAGACTTTTGGGGAGCTGGTGAATGAAGTCTGTTGTCCCTGAGACTTCAGCAAGAGGCAAGCTCTGCTCCAAGCCCTTGGAGATCCTTCACAAGTTGAAAGCAAAGTACACAAAGTTCCTTTCCCCTTCCCTTGGCAGTAAGGCAACCACTGCAGGCCAATCCCCCAAGCTTCAAGGGATTTTGCTCAACAAAGTGTTTTGGGAATTATTTAGATTCTTAGTTGTTAGACCCAAGGTTAATGATAGTCTTGTTACATCAATAAGCAACTTTGTTAATCTTTTCAAAGGAATTGTGCTAAATGTCACAAAATTTAGAGCTATTAGTCTCAGAACAGAAATGGAGTGTAAAGGCAGGTGTAGATAGAAAAAATAAATTTTATATGTAAATTTTCATAGCATAGGGTACAATACAGTGTATCAAGCACAATGTTACAAGAAGTACATAATACAGATTTTGAATCAACTTCTCTGTAACAAGAGTACAAGCTTTTCTTCATAAAAATTAAAATACAGTTGTGGAAGAAAAAGTGTTGATCGACGTTTCAGTCTTTAGTAATCACCCTTCTATTGGAAATCTTGGAGACAACGTGGTTTAATTTGGGTTTCCCAACTTTTCACTGGTTCTGTCTTCATACCGTTCCCTATTCTAAGCCAAACTTTTTCTCTTCCACCCTCCTTTGCCCACAAATATATATTACTCAAGACTGCGGTCATGTCCGCATACGATTCCCTTTGTCACTCTCCTCAAAGTACGACTTCTACTTCATTGGCTTCCTCTTTACACTCTCAACTGCGCTCAAATCCCTCAGCATCTTCCATTTATCACTCCTTCCACAACCCTCCATTACCCCGGCCTAAAACTGCGGTGGAGACGCAATGGTAATCTGAACTCGAAGTCTCTTGGCCCACTACTCTATGGGATAAAATTTGGATCAAGCTTCGCAAGTCTTCCAGAGCCGCTTCTCTCACGCAAACACTTTTCTTTCTTTACAATCGACTTCTTTACACGCCTTCTATTCTCCACAAAAGGTTCCCTACAACTCCAGATCTTTGTTGGTCTTGCTCCACTCCCAATGCCACGCTCTTCCACATGCTTTTCCTGTGCCCTCACACGCAAGCATTCTGGATCAAAGTATGGGATCAAATCAATACCATCTTTCATACCTCTATCCCCTTCTCTATCACTGACATATTCCTCGGTTCACTGTCCTCTTCCTGGACTGAAGTTGAAATGAATGTTCATATTATTGATTTACTGTTAGCTGTTGCGTTTCAACAGATTACTGCTCACTGGAAGAAATCTAAAGATATTACGTTTAAAGCTTGGTGGTTCAATGTATGTTTTAATCATAGATTGGATACTGCATTTATTTATCCCATCACCCTAGCCCCGAAAAGACATGCGTTGTGGCTTCCTGTTACCCTTTACTTGGATGTTTGCGCCAAACGCTCATCTCACCTTCCCCCATCGCAGCAAGAGGTCTTGAAACCCCGATGAATTGCCTTTTGTTCCCTCTCTTTATTTAACACTTCGTTTTCAGCTTATATTTGCACTATCTCCTGAAGAACAAAGCCTCATCGAGTATACACCTTGCATCCCAAGCCTCATTTACTATTTTTTGATTACCCTTCTCCTCTTTTTCCCCTTCGCTTTTTATTTTTGATGTACTTTAATAATGTTATCCTAGCTTATTATTCCTATCGCTATTGATGTATTGCATTTTACTTTTTGTAATGATAATTCTGTTTACCCTAATAAAAATTTTATTTGAACTTAAAAAAAAAACCTTCTGAAAGAATAATTTGTGTCCCCTGTAGCCCCGGTCCTCCGCAAGCGCTAGGCTTGTTTGTGGGGAGGGTGCAGGGCGGTACCTTCTTCCGGCTTCCAGGATCGGGCAGGCACTGATTGGGCAAACGGATTTGTAGAGGCGGACAGGGCCGGACTGGGAACCGAAACCGGCCCTGGCACTCTGCTTGGCCAGCCCCCCTAAGGGAGAGGAGTGGGTGCGGTCGAGCTGTTTGCAGGTTCCCCCAAACCTGTCCTCTACACAAAACTCTATTCTAGAAATGTTGGCAGAGAATTAGAACACAAGGTTGTGAATTGACCAATATGGTTAGTTTGTGCTTTTACAAAAAAAATAATTCATTTACCGAACCACCAGTCGTCTTACAAAAAAATATTTTTTACAAAAGTATGCATGATGAATAACCCCATAACGAATGCACTGAAAAGCTGACACTACACAAGTGCCTGTAGTGCACACCACTTTCGCTCATGCTGGCAGCTCCAAAAGTCTATTCCTTGCTGCCAGACAGTGACTCTGAAAGTCAAACACCCCTCACATCGGACCCTGTCACCTATTCCTCTCACCTACTTATCATACTACCTACCTATACCATATATTTGCTCACCTCCTTCAAACTCACTCATCCCACTCACACACCTAGCTATCACTCATCTATCCAGCCCACTGAGTAAGTCACTCACATTCTTCATTCACCCACTCACACAGAACACTTTGCAGCTCACTCCACATGCCTACAGACTCTAGCATGCTCCTTCTCATCTGTGATCAAATTAAGTTCATGCCTGTTCCGCCTCTGTGCAGCATTTCACTTCCATCTCTGTCACAGAGCAAGGTCTACACAGGGCTCTCCTTGCACACACCTCTGTTCCGTGAATACACTGTGCAATCCATGCACACTCACTGCACAAAGGATGAACAATTTTCACAGGCAAGTTATAGGCAATGCTGCAACTGCTGGAACTATTATGTCACCCTCCTGTAAGTCTTATAAGTAAAATAGTCAGATGCAGCTGCTGCAGAAACCAGCTGGTATTTAATGAGTCAAAAGTTCAAATGCCTGCCGGTTGACTCCGCCTTTCATCTTCCCGGGTTGAATTAAAAGTGTGGCATGTGGTTGGCAAATTGTTTTTGCTATTTATAGCAGCACAAATTAAAAGGTCTTGTTATAAAAAGCTGAATAAAAATATGTTCTGCTTACATACAACGCTTTAAACAAGACCCGCACACCAGCATTACGAGGCGTACTTACTGTTTCGGGGAGCACCTGGATGCCTTTGGGGTTTCTCTGGAAGACTCTGCTGCTGGCGCAGTGGAGAAACTCTCTCTCTCTCGGGGTGCTGGGGAAGTGTTTGCCACCTGGAATAAATCCACAGGCCGGGCCGGAATTAAAGCAATGAAAGCTTGGTTAGGCCACGGCCCGGCCCATGGATTTATTCAAGGTGACAAACACTTACTCAAAGTCAGATCTGACTTTGAGTAAGGGAAACGTTTGTCATCTTGAATAAATCCACGGGGCCGGGCCTAATCAAGCTTTAATTGCTTTTAATTCCGGCCCGGTCGTGACGCCCCCAGAGGCAGTGCCAGGCCAATTAATTAATTGATCCTCACCACTCACCTGTGGGCGCCTGCCGGCAGCCAGCAAACGTGGCCCGGGACAGGCTACAAATAGTTAAATAAATGACGGTGTCAGGGCCTCTCTCCAGGCTCAGCTCCAGCTAGGGTGACCAACTGGCATTAATGCAAATTCAGGACGGTGAGTGTAAAAATTCAGGACAAAGGGTCAAAATTCAGGACACAAATTCAGGACAGGAGGTCAAAATTCAGGACAAAACTTCAGGACAATAGGTACGTTTTACAGACACATCAGAGGTCGCGCAATAGTATATAAGTAAGCCCAGCCATTTCCAAACATATTCAACCATTTGCAAACCTATCCATCTTGTATCCTTCCATCTATCATTTCACTCATCCATCCCTTCATCCATCCCCTCATCCATCCTTTCACTCATCCTCCATTATCCATCCATCCACCCTTTCACCCTATCCATCTGTACACTTATCCATCCACTCTTCATCTCATCCATCCATTCACTCATCCATTCAGCCATTTACCCTTTCACCAATCCATCCATCCTTTCACTTACTAATCCTTCCACCCATCCACTCTTTTAGTCATCCATCCATCCTCCCTTTCTCTCTCCATCGACCCTTTCACTTAGCCTTCCTTCCTTCCATCCATCCATCCATCCATCCATCTACTCATCCACTCATGAATCCATCCATTGCCCCTATCACTCATCCATCTATCATTTCACTCCTGCACACATCTGTTCACCCTTTTGTCCATCTACCCTCCCTTTCACTCACTCATCCATCCTTACACCCACCCTTTCATTCATATGTCCATTCATTCACCCTTGCACTTATCAATCCATCAATCCATCCATCATTTCACCTATCCACCTACCCCCCATCATCCACCCACCCACCATCCACCCACCCACTCATCCATCCTTTCACCCACCCACCATCCAATCCACTGATCCATCCTTTCACCCACCCACCATCCACCCACCCACTCATCCATCCTTTCACCCACCCACTCATCATCCATCCATCCATCCATCCTTTCACCCACCCACTTATCCATCCATCCATCCTTTCACCCACTCTCCATCCATCCATCCTTTCACCAACCCATCATCCATCCATCTGTCCTTCCCCTCATCATCTATCCATCCTTTTCCCTCATCATCCATCCATTCTTCCCCTCATCATCCATCCATCCTTTCCCCTCATCATCCATCCATCCTTTCCCCTCATCATCCATCCATCATTTTCCCTCATCATCCATCCATCATTTTCCCTCATCATCCATCCATCCATCCATCCTTCCCCTCAACATCCATCCATCCTTCCCCTCATCATCCATCCATCCTTTTCCCTCATCATCCATCCTTCCTTCCCCTCATCATCTATCCGTCCATCCTTCCCCTCATCATCCATCCAAGCTTCCCCTCATCATCCATCCATCCTTTCACCCACCCCCTCATCATCCATCCATTCCCTCATCATCCATCCATCCATCCTTTCACCCACCCCCTCATCATCCATCCATCCACCCTTCCCCTCGTCATCCATCCATCCACCCTTCCCCTCATCATCCATCCTTTCACCCGCACCCCCCCTCATCATCCATCCATCCATCCATCCTTCCCCTCATCATCGATCCATCCATCCTTTCCCTCATCATCCATCCTTTCCCGTCATCCATCCATCCTTCCCCTCATCCATCCTTCCTTTCATCCATCCTTCCCCTCACCCATCCATCCATCCCATCCATTTATCCTGCCCCTCATCCATCCATCCTTCCCCTCCATCCATCCATCCATCCATCCTTCTCCTCATCCATCATCCTTCCCCTCATCCATCCATCCTTCCCCTCCATCCATCATCCTTCCCCTCATCCATCCATCCTTCCCCTCATCCATCCACCCTTCCCCTCCATCCATCATCCTTCCCCTCCATCCATCCATCCTTCCCCTCATCCATTTATTCTTCCCCTCAACCATCCATCCTTCCCCTCCATCCATCATCCTTCCCCTCATCCATCTTTCCCCTCATCAATGATCCAGCTACCCTTCCATCGAGCTATTTACATTTTCTCTCCATCCTTCCCCTCACTCATCAATCCATCTATCCTCTCTCATTATCCATTTATTCAATCTTTCATTCATCCATTCACCCTTTCACTAATTCATCCAGCCATTGACACATCCCTTCACTTACTTACACACCCACCTTTCCATATTAATTTTGAGCTGAGCCCTTTTGAGAAGAGGCCCATCAAGAACTTCACCCTCGCTGCAGGCGCCATTCCAGGACTGGGACAGAAGCCACCCAGGGCGGAGACAGGGTCCACCACAGGGGGGGACAAGAGCCATCACAGGCGGGGGTGGACTGGAGCCACCACATGGGGGGACAGGAGCAGGAGTCATCACAGGAGAGGGAACGTGATCCACCAGGGTGGGCACAGGGGTGGGCATGCAGTATTCTAGTATCATCTTGGGCTTCTCGCCCCCTCCTGCACAAGACAACGAGAAGACAGGCTCTCTGTCCAAAATGCCATCCCCCACTATGATGTACAGTACTTACAGGAGACACTCTAAGAGAACTGATTGAACTGATTGTCCTCCATACTTTGTTAATCAGTGTGGGTGCGATTGTGCCATTTCTTTATTGTATTACATTATGCATGTTTGAAGAACCGAGGTTTGCTTACAAATTAGTGACAGTAATTAAGCTCGGTGAAGAGAAGCAGGTGCTGCCTCGGTGTAATCAGGGGTGTAATGTAATCTGGCCGAGTCTAGGATGTTTCGGTTCCTGGGTAGAAATGGAATGTGTGAGCCCCCCTCTAAATAGCAGATACAAGACGCATTCAGGGCTGTTTGCATGTGAATGGATGCCCCCTGCTCCTGAACCTGCAGCCCCTCCCTCTGTCAACTTCAAGCACCTCTTAACAGCTCATCAAGGGCTGGAGGTGTGAGGGGTGCCATCCCGCTGTGCCTCTACAGTGCTGCTGGGGGTCTGAGCTTTCATACAGCATCGGAGTCAAGAAGGGAGGTGGGGGCAAGCTGTGCCCGGTTAAAATTACGGACAAATGGCGTCCGTTAAAGAATCCTTCACGGACAACGGACAGACAGCCAAAATTACGGACTGTCCGTGAAATTTACGGACGGTTGGTCACCCTAGCTCCAGCCTCTCGTCGTCTCACTCTCTGGCCTCCTCTGCCTCGCAGTCAAGCGCGCTTTTTTTGCTGGACCCCAATGCGATTGCGCATGAGCCCCCCTAACCAGGCCCACTGACTCCAGACGCCCACCCTAAGGGCAGTGCTTTAAATGGAAAAAAATAAGTGCAGGTACTCACCAAATAAAGATGTGTACTAGGGGGGCGGGGCTTGGGGCGGGGCGATGGGGGCGGGGCTATGGGCAGTGTAATGGTATCCGGCCAGGGACACACATTTAATGTGATTGAGATTTAATTGGTGTGCAGCTGTGCATAATTATACGTAAGCCTTTCTGGTATATATTTGAATATTGCATTTCCCTTATACGTACAAAAGGGTATATTTATTATTAAAGTGGGCTTCTCATGGTGCAACACCTAGATCACCTATGACTTGCACAAGATATTTTCCTTAACATTGTTTGGAAAGGTTTAACTCTCGTTAACCCTCTTATTTCGTTGCCACTTAATAGACATCACCCAGCCCCACCCAGGTGGCACAGCATAGCCTCAAAGCACCTTACCTGCTGTAAAGTCTGATTCCCCCTTTCTGGAGTTGGGCAAGCTGCTGAAAGCTCGAGCGAGGATGCCTGGCTTTGGCTCAGTTCCAGGTTCTCCTGCACCCCAAGCCAAAAATGAACTGAACTGTGACAGTGCATGTGCCTGCCAAATCTCATGTGCAAAGATTAAAACAAAACAGTGACCTTAATTGCAATACAGGAGAGAAAGAAAGATACAGCCATCTAGAGGCTGAATTGCACAATGTGAAAGCAGAAATTCTGGGATCGATCCCAGCTTCCCCACATGACCACATTTTGTGAAATTCTTCCACATGAAAAAAATACCCTTTTATTTCACTGGTAATGTTTTTAGGGCTCGACTTCTGTATGAGCTTTTGTATGAGGTTCGGCTCTGACTGGGCTCTTCTTGTTAATTTGTTGGTTCAACCATCTCTATGCCTCCCAGAGCCCCCCCACTTACACAAGAGAAAATGGGATGTACAAGACAAAATGCAATTGTGTTGAAACACTTCGGAGAGAGCAGATCTGCACTGGGGAGAGAGTGGCATTGCACTTGCTACAAGCGCACCCTTCCACGTGCGCTTCAAGTGCAGAGTGTGGTAATACAGGGCTTGTTGGGCTTGCAGCTATACATCTGCTATGCTGGACACTGCAGAAAACGCTCACTCATGCAAGAATACGCACAGTGTCACAGAATCATTCATGCAGACGGGATTCAGTACATGCGTTTTAGAAATGCTTACATTAGCTCCTGCCCACATTACTAAACCTTAACTCCCCTGGCTGTGCACAGCATCACTATCACCACTTTCCTCCTCAGTTTGGATTCAAACATTTGCTGCCCTATTCTGCTATGCAAGCAGGAAGTCTTCTCTTCGATTTCCTGAGAGTCATGAGATATGCCTATTAGCCGGCCTGCTCTCACACCTACAGTGCTAAGGACTCCATAGTGCCTGAGTACACACTGCAGATAGCTGCAAAGGTTTTATGTGTGACATTTTCATAATTTCAGTGTAAATATGAGTGACATTCAACGACTATGAGTGACACTTTCCCACAGGCAAAATCAAGCAGTGAAGATGTGGGAAACCTATACATTTCAGAAATTACACCCATTTTAGCAACAAGAAACTCCAAGAAGATCTTAAAACTACTGCAGAGCACCTGATATGAAAGGGCACTTTGGCACCAGATTACCAAACGGGATGTAAGAGGCCCTACCTACACACATGATCTCAGCTGCCTACTAATACAATGTCATGATTATTCACACTTGCTTTCAAATCAATCAGCCCCTGCCTGGTGTTCTGGAGGGCACCAGAATATTCAGCATATGGTCTGGAAGGCGTTTGCATTATAATCTCGAACCAAAGCTAAGGAGAGTCCTGATTAAACGCACCCCCAGCAGCCCTGGTTAAACGCACCCCCAGCAGCCCTGGTTAAATGCACCCCCAGCAGCCCTGGTTAAATGCACCCCCAGCAGCCCTGGTTTAATGCACTCCAAGCAGCCCTGATTAAATGCACCCCCGGCAGCCCTGGTGTAATGCACCCCCAGTTGCCCTGATTAAATGCACCCCCAGCAGTGTCATACTGTGCTGTCAACAAAGTGAGGGCAGAGCGAAGGTTCTGATTAACTTCACCCCCAGGGAACTAGGTCGAAGGGCGGCGTCTGTCTCTTTAATAAGGCATCTGTGACCTCGAACCACGAACAAACCCTCATCCGAGGAAATTACAAGAACATTTGTCTGACGCGAGCTGAACAAAAAACAGCAGCTTCATGTGTAAGGGAACAAACAATATCGGCAATAACACTGTTCTCTTCTCAGTGCACCAAGCCCAAGGCCCGCTGTACATCAAACATACCACAGAAACAATTAATATAAGTGCCTTTATCTCAGGGCAGATGCTTTAAGTGGAAGAGATCAGCTTGGCGCAGGTTCCTCCCCCCACCAGCACTGCACCCCGTTATGAGCCTGTCCCAGTCTGACGCTGGTCAGAGCAGACAGAGAGTCACAGCCTGTGTCAGTAATCAGTGTGTGTCCGCCCCTCCCAAACTTCCTGCCAGCTCCCTGGCTCTGGATGAATGCCTCCTGGCACCCGCTCAATTAGCACATTGTGGGGGGTAGATTAGCACTCGATCAGAGTGCTTCACAACAAAAACGGATGGACCCAGGTTGTCAGCTGTGTTGTGCTTCTTTTTGTAAATGCCAATTTCACGGAGCTTGGTTTACATTCCCGTGAGTACCGGTACTCTCTTTTGGACAAAGAGAAGTTCCGGTACTCAAGCGCCGAAAATTTAGAAGTGCCGGTACTCAGTACCGGTGAGTACCGGCCCATTTAAAGCACTGCCTAAGGGTCAATGATGCGCCGCGCAGACGTAAGGCGGAGACTAAAGACTCTGTGCATGGTGCTGTACAGTCAGTTGGATGTTTTAATAAATATACATTTTAGTGCTAGCAGTGCTGGACACGGACGGACTGTGCGTGCAGCACCACCAGGTAGCAGCTGCATTTTATGCAGAGAGGTGTGTGCGTGTTTTCTGCTCGGTGACGCCAGGGTCCAAATCGGCCCCCAGGAACAAAACCGGCCCCCTGCCACAAAACCGGCCCCCACCCCATCCAGCCTACCGGGGGATTGCCCGATGCCCGGAGTTCCCAGTCCTGGCCTGGAGGCGGAGCTGAACAATAGCCCGTCCTCTACATAAACCAGTCACACCATATGACGCGCAGCACAGGGAACCTTATACTGACAACTTCTCAGGTATGAGCTCCACGCAATTAAAAGCTTTACGCCCCGCACCACATCGTGACTGCATAGTGCTCTCGCCATTGGGTGACACACACTGCATAAATTGCAATGTTCAACTCACAAATATCCAACCATACCCTGACCCAAAAACCCATACTCAAACCCCATCCAAACTCCCTAAACGCAACAGCTGCAATTACTCCTTTTTTTAGCGTAAATTGCAGATCCTTGCCGCAACACAAACTCGACATCTTCACCCTTCTATTAGAAGAAGCACCCAGTGCTCTCTTCCTCACAGAAACTTGGCTACACGACAGCTCCGGCCCAGATGTAGCAACTGCTCTCCCAGCCAACTATGCCATCGCAAGAAGAGATAGACAGGGCCAAGTGGGTGGAGGTATCGCCATTATATTTCGCAAAGATTTTACCTGCAATATGCTCCCAGTTAATATCCCAGACTGTGAAGCCGCCTCTTTTCAAATCACTCTGAACCCCAATTTTACTTTCTCCGGCCTCCTAATATATAGACCTCCTGGGAATGCCAATACCTGGACAGCCAGCCTAGCAAACTACATCACTCCATTTCTGTTAGACTACAAAAATGTTAGACTCCTAGGGGATTTAAATCTGCATCTTGAGGACCCAACAAACGTAGCCTGCTGTAATCTAATTGACGACCTAACGGCTCTCAACCTATCACTCCTCAACTCCGGTCCTACGCACAAGGCAGGACACCTATTAGACCCCATAATAACAAATATCCCAGAATTAAAATGGACTCTAACCAGCCCTTTATGCTGGTCAGACCACCATCTTATCAGTTTCAGTTTAACTAGAACATCCTCCCCCAGAAATTCTACATGGCCAGCAAACTCCATGAGAAACTGGAAATTACTCGACATAAACAAACTGAATCAAGCGTTAACAATTAGCACACCCTCTCACGACCAGAATGTGGAAAGTCTAGCTGTAGCCACCAAGCAGTGGTTAGAAACTGCAGCCAATCAATGCCTCCCCCTAACGCAAGCAAAAAGAAACTTTCACCGTCCCCCAGTCCCCTGGATCAGTGAACTTCTCAAAACTGAAAAATCTAAATGTAAAGCACTAGAAAGGAAATGGCGCAAAGATTATAACCATGAAAAAAAGATAACATACAACAAGGCGAGAAACGCATATCACTCCTCCTGCATCAAAGCCCGGGCCCTTTACGTGGCCAACTCCATTAACAATGCTACAAACAAAGCAAAAACTCTATTCAACACAGCGAAGGACCTAGCAGGTGCTCAAACAACTGCTACTATTCGCCCTTTAACTAAAAAACAATGTCAAGACCTTGCTACATTTTTTAATGATAAAATAGAAAACATTATCCTCAACATCACTACCAGACCCCATGACAATTGCTCACAGCAGGATATCCCCATGTGCCGGATAATGTGAACACCCTCGAGAA
Source organism: Lissotriton vulgaris (assembly GCF_964263255.1). Lineage (NCBI taxonomy): Eukaryota > Metazoa > Chordata > Amphibia > Caudata > Salamandridae > Lissotriton > Lissotriton vulgaris. The sequence continues at coordinate 2,009,364,469 of NC_141685.1, read as the reverse complement.
ATGGCCCCTTGTAACCATGGAATCCCTAAAATCCTCCCTGAAGTCCATTTCATCAGGCTCCCCCTGCGATCCTCTCCCTGTGAGTATTCTAAAACAACTTGACACTACCCCCCTGATCACTATAGCAGACATGCTAAATGCATCCCTCCAATCCTCCACAGTCCCGTCGAGTTGGAGCACGCAATGGTAACCCCACTTATGAAGAAACCATCAGCCGACCCCACTGTCCTTTCTAATTATCGACGTATATCTTTGCTCCCTGCCTTTTACAAACTCATGGAAAGGCACATCCACTCCGCCCTCACTATCTTCACAGAGGAAAACAATCTCCTCCATCCCTCACAATCAGGCTTCAGAGCAGGATACTCCACAGAGACCGCCCTACTGGGCGTAACGGAAAAAATTCGGAAACTCCTGGACGAGGGTCAAACGGTCGCACTCATTCTTTTAGACTTGAGTGCGGCGTTTGATACCATATCGCACAAAACTCTCCTGGCTACTCTGGAGAGAAACGGCATTCGCAGTGATGCCCTACAATGGATTAAGTCCTTTCTCACCGAGAGAACCTTCCAGATCAAATCCAGTATTGCATGTTCAGACACTTTTCCCGCTCCACATGGAGTTCCACAGGGCTCCATCCTGAGCCCGTTGTTTTTTAACTTGTACCTTAGACCACTGGCCGACCTGGCGGACTGCGCAGGCCTGACTTTAATGACCTACGCTGACGACTCAAATCATTTTTTCCCTATCAGAGTCAAATCCCTCAGCCCCTTCTCTACTCAAAACTGGACTCCAGAAAATTTTCAACTGGATGACCACCAACCAGTTGAAATTAAATGGGGATAAAACCGAAATCCTCCTGTTAGGAAAGAATAAGGAGCTCTGGAATCCCTCCCACTGGCCGCCTGAGCTGGGTAATCTTCCCTCTCCAGCTACACAGGTAAGAAATCTAGGAGTCATTATTGACAACACTCTGTCAATGAAACAGCAGGCAAACAAATTCGCAGGCCTCTGCTTCACCATAATAAAATTGTTGAAGAAAATCATTTGGATGCTGCCCCCTGTCACACAAAAAACCGTAGTCAACGCACTAATAACATCGCGTATTGACTACGGAAACATCCTATCCCTAAGCTCGAATCTAGCAGTGATCAAGCGACTCCAAATGATCCAAAACTCTGCCGCAAGACTCTTGTGTAGGATACCAAAGTCTGAAAGAGTATCAAAACACCTGAACGATTTACATTGGCTCAGGATTGAACATCGGATCAGCTTCAAAACCCTGAGTTACATGTTCAAAATCAAAAACAAAACGGCACGTACCTATCTGCAAGCCTTAGCATCCCCCTACCTGCCAACAAGAAACCTTCGCTCCCAAACTGCAGCGAATTTCGCTGTTCCCAAATTCAAATTGCAAAGAACTGGAGGGAGATCGTTTTCTGTCAGAGGGCCAATTCTATGGAACTCACTCCCCCCACATATCCGGAAAGAGGAAAGCTACGCTAGTTTCCGTAAATATGTAAAAACCTGGCTTTTCCAGAAACAACTGTGCTAAAATCCAACTCGGCATATTCCTTTGTCCAACCTAATGTCAAAGGCGCCGGGAAACACTTGTTGGGTAGCTGAGCGCCATACAAATGTAAAAAATAAATAAATAAATAAACCAAGCACATAGAATTGGAACTAGGCAATGTCTTTAGTGTTTGTGTACTAATAATTTGATTGGTTACTATTCAAAAGTAACATGTTAGTACAGCCTATTTACAGAAAGTAATGCTAGGATTTATTTTGCTTCTATTGTCTGAAAACATTATAAACAGACAGGCTTTGTGGGGCGGAGGCAGTGGTTTGGTAGGATTTCTCAGAGAGCAGAATCTATGCCAATTTGCTCAGAGACTTTAATTTAGAGAGGATCAGCTACTAGATCCATATGATTTGATTATGCTAATTCCCTTAATTAAATACCATTCGCTCTCTGTAATGATTACTTCAGCTGTTGAATACATCCTAAAATTAGATTTGGTCACATCTCCCCTTAATGGTAATGATTATTGACTGATTGCTTATATTGAGAACTTTCCCTTTACCACAGTTTGACTCCCCAAGATTAATTAATCTTGAGGTCGTTCATAAAGCCAAAACCTTCAGTGCCGTTATATCTATAGCTGTTGATTCAGTGGGGCCCAACACTCCTTTAAAAAAAATTGTTGCTGTGATGAACAGCGTTGACTTTAACTTCTAAATACATTTCGAACTACTCCACAGTTACTTAATATTCACCTATAACCTCTTCTTCTGTTGGTGTGCACTCAGGTAAATGCTCAAAAACATTTTGACCCTTAATTCCTAAATGATAATACAGTAAATGTCCTGTTTTTTAAACCACTCTAAATTTATGACCATTCATACTAAGGGTGCAACTAGACTCAAATTTCAGGGGGGGCTAGCACGTTAATTAGTGGAGGCGGAGACATCATAAAAGCAGAATCAAAATTATCTACCAGGGGCTCCCTTCACTTTTCTGATGAAGCACATAAAACACAGAGTCATTCTTTGAGACTGCATGAGGCAAATAGTGCATTTCAAAGCACAATGGGTTAATAACATTGTTCTTGGCATAAAAGGATTTTGGGGCTCTCACTCAAGTGATCTTAGCACAGTGAATGACAAATGCTTTGTTTTAATAAACATTAGGCCTCTAAACCTGGTGCAGTGTAAAACACCAACATCTATTTTACATAAGAATCTGTAACAAATCCTACAATCCAAACACACTGGGCCAGATGTGTCAAACTAACTGGTCTTAAATAAAGAACCTTTTACCAGATATTCGAGCTTCCTTTCCCCAAAGGAAGAGTTAGAAACAAATAAGGCAGTTCAAACTATGGGCCAGATGTAGGTAATCTCAATTTACCTATTCTTAAAAACCGAATTTTACCGATTCGGAATTTAAGAATAGGTAAATGGGATGTAGATAATTTTTCGGTCAAAATTACCGAATCTGTAAGATTTGATAATTAAGAATCGGTATATTCAGATTCAGTAATTCCCATTCATTCCTATGGGCCTGGAGGCCCATCAGAATGAATGGGAATTACCAATTCAGTAAATACCGATTCGGTAAATGCCGAATCGGTAAATACTGAATCGATCATAGGGGGAACCCTTTCAAGGGTTGCAGGGTGTCACATTGACACCCTGTTGCACCCCTGAATAGTGTATGTCTGCCACATGGCACTGAATAAAAAGCAAAAAATTGCTTTTTAAAAGGAATTAGTTATTTACCACCAACTAATAGTTGGTGGTAAATAACGAATGCTTAAATGTAAGAAGCACTCACTTGAGTGCTCCCTACATTACAGATTCTGTAATGTACTGAATCAGTATTTTAAGAATTTGGTAATTTACCAATTTCTTAAATTGCCGATTCCATAAATTACTGAATCCTGAAATGTGGCCTCATACATCTGAAAAGCCTAATACCGGTCGGTAACAGCCGAAATTCGGTAATTTCGGCCGTTACCAACCAGTATTAGGCTTCCTACATCTGACCCATAGTTCTTTAGTTATTGTTCTGTTCTTGCTTCATTTACCTGCACACAATACTTTTATGCTTTTTGCTTTGTTATTGTTTGGTGTCGACTGTCTCATATTCTAGCTCTATAGCACATACAATGTTGAATATATTTTTTGGGGTACTTTGTGACAATTGTCACAAAGTATTTTTGAGTTTGAAATGCTTGGGTATTCATTTAGCATGAAACACAACCCATCCATGTTTGATAAGATTTGCTCTAATAACATGCATTTAAGACAAAAAACTGAGATTACATGTGTGATTATCCACGATACCCCCACATCACACGTGGGTGTCAATTTGGGATCACTAAGGGTAAGAGATATTGACCTAGTTTTACATTTGGTACTCATCACACTGCACTCAGTACACCTTGTCTCAGTGGAAGGATCAGAAAATAAACAGAGCTTTAAAAGTCTTATTTATTTTCTTTAAACAACATTCCAGTTTAGCTAGCCACTGGGCAGCAAATAAGTAGCTGTTGTGGAGCTCAGCATGGGTTATGTGATGGCACTTCAGCTGTAGCTGACATTTTTGTGAATAAATGCCATAGAAGTTCAAGGCTGATATCCAAACCTGCAACATACCCCTGATGACAAATGGGAGCAGATTAATAAATAGTAATAACATTCTTGAAAATAATTCATTACTATGCTAAAGAATGACAATGCATTTACTGATAACAATGTTAGCAAATGTTTATTGAATTCTTGGGTTAAGCAAATAACAGGAAATAAGACTTCTTAGGGTAGAAGCTTAGAAGCAGCATGACAAAGTCATTCCAGAAAGAACTTTGGATGCATAAGACTGTCTTCTAACAAGAATGATGGGGATAAATAAGTACAATTGCAAAACGTTTCGGAATAATCATAGAGTTTTTTTAATATATATTTTTATTGAATGAAGAAAAACAAGAGGAAATATTACACATATCAGGTGTCATACAGTGAAATACATTGCAACGGTGAGTAGGCGAATAAGCCAATACAGTAAAATCAGTGTACAGAGGAATAGGACGATGAACAGGTATATATAAAGAGAGTAACAATACGATTCACAACCCCGTTAAGCTGACGCCTGCAGATTCCGTCCAACTCATGATTCAGGATAATTAAGATCAGAGCAGACACCCAGATTATGTGAAAGAGATCGACTCAGGATAAGTAACCCGCCTCTCGTAGAAAGGGAGAAAAGAAAAGAAAAAGGCCCTAGAACTAAACAAAGACAAAATAAAAAACCCTCCCCCGTTCACCCCACCCTGCACCCCTGCAATGGCTACGGCCTGACCCCACTAGCAGCGTGCCTGTTGCCCCACAACTAAAGCCTAAAAGAAGGTAAAGAGTGGAGGAGGAGAGATCATACAGGCTCCCGGCCCCCTCCCTCCCCGCCAGAAGCAAACCACCCCGTATCACCGCTGTTGTGATAGCGTTGTAGTGTAGTTCCTAGTTTCCCACTAGGCCCTGCGCATTGGAATAACATAAACAGTAGTATCGACGTGGAACTGCGGATATTCCAGGCCTCCACTGACTATGCTAAACTTAATTGGGTTGTGTTACCAACTAGCTCAGAGGTCACTGGAAACTTTCTTCTCTGCATAGGAAGTGATCAGCTTCCTTGGCACAGACAAGAAGGGATTCAGTTTTCCAACAACCGTGCAACATGACAACTTTGCTCCTCAGATCAAGAGTCAATCTCTAGGGTCGTGTGAAACAATAGACATGTATTTCACTCAGTCAGTCTAGTGCAGTTTACTTTCACGGTATGTAGAGAATAGAGAGACGGGCGTTTGTCAATAAAGGGTTAACATTTATTGAACAGTCTTTCTTCCCGTACAAGAGAAATGTATTGCCACAATTGCAATAATTGTTATTATAAAAAGTACGTACAGTAAGATAAGTATTGCGAAATAGAACTGTAAAAGCATTGATATGGTTTCTTAGCCATACAATGGTTTAAAAGTAATAAAACATATATACAGTCATATATACATTAGGCTAACATACTCAACTGGTGCTTCTAACTAAGCCTACCCCAGTGTGCCTGACCTAAGCCTAACACGTGAAAGGGGAGTAAGTAAGTAGCTTTAAGTTAAGTTGGTTTTGCCAAGGTTTGTTTCAAGAATTCTCGTCTAAGGGTTTAGTCAACACCATACCTCTGAATAGAATGATGGAGGATTAGTATCTCCTTCAGGGGTCTCTCTCGATATCCCAGTCACCCGCGAGGGTAAACCGGAAGCGCCGGGACTGGATTTCTCTACACGAGAAAGGCAGCGGGTCTCTTCAGCGCGTCGAGGAAGGAGGGGGGACAGCGTCCGCGGGCAGCTGGAATCTGCTGGATGTCTTCGCAGAGGGACGGCTGTTCAGCTCCTTAAGCGTACTGCACCATAGGTCGCACTTTAGCGGCGATAATGGTATCAGCAGCTTCACCACCACAGGATAGCAGGCTGCAGCGACAGAGTGCTAGATTTACCAACACGGGGTCGTGCAGGCAGCTGGCTTCAGTAGCTCGTACAACAGGCATTGCTTAAGGCAACGTTGGTAATATTTATACCTGACAGGTGCCGGGTTTGACGCAAGTTTGCTGGACATAAGACGTCAATTAAAGATGTCACTAGGAAGTGATAGTTATCAGTTGCTCATTAGAGTTCTATTACTAATCAAAACATAGCAAGCGGGGATTTCCAGGTTTGCTGAGTTTTTATCTTGTTGAAGAACTCGGAGTGTTATCTAGGAATATCAGATAGTGACTGCTGCTCTGTCATTGCACTAATTGGTCACAAAGGAAGTGGCAGAGAGTCATGCTGGAATGTGGCTCTGTTCGTGTGAGGCCAGAGATGACTTTTCAGAAAATCGCACTTGAACGGTTATGCCAATATAGGGAATAAATGGATTTATAGCCGAATAGGGGCATAAGGTCACAGTATCGATCAGGAACCTAGATAAACACGCAAAACCCACTCCACGGGTTAATGTCCATCAAAATTACTAAAACTAAAGCAATTAGATGCATGTGTAACATTGCCCACCCCAAAATACATAAATGCATTCGAAATAGGCGTACTTGTAATACATGGAATTTAGGTACTGTACGTTTTTTAAAGCATAGTAATCATTCAAAAAATTATTGCATATGAAATCAATGAACGATTATGCAAAAGGAATTACACATGAAGTATCTCTGACAGAAGAAAGGCGAGATAAATCATCACATAAAAATGCATTGTAATAACATGTGTGCTAGAGGCTGGTGTAATGTTGTTATGTCTCTAGATGTGTTTAGAAATAGAAGTGTGAAGCTTCTGTTCTCCAAGAATAGTTTTTACGTTAAGCAAAGAATTGTTCGTGCCAAAAAAGGTCAATATTAGAAAAATTGTCCAATTCAAAGAAAATAATTTCCAAAGCTCTTGGCAGTTTTTGTTGATCAAAACTGAAGGCCGAATTCAGAGTTCATGGGAACGCTGTGTGTCGGAAAGCTTCTCAAAAGTTATTGTTTCTCTACGGGTGAGAACATCGTATCAGACAGGCTCTCAAAGAATTGGTCTACAAATTCAGGTGATAGTTCAACCAAATTAGATAGCGCTGTAACTTGGCAGGTGTGAGAATGATTGCTGTCATCGAAGGCAGGACCAGCAATGCTCACAGAACGTTGTACCTGGATGATGTTGCTTTTGTCACTCGCTCCACTGTTACCACTTGGCTGTAGTACAGGAGTCTCCACGAATGCCGTCATCAGGATTGGTAGCCGCTGGGGACAACACAATGCGTGAGCCGTTATTGGACTGAGCAAAGTATCGACGTCCATTGGTACTGCTGATGGAAGTGAAAGACAGATGTCCAACACGCATTCATCGCCGCAAAGCATACACCGTAGCACAGGTAAAATGCAATTTTGCCATATCGGTCTGAATGAAAGGAACCAGGTCATGTTTAGATCTCTCAGCCTGGCCAATCCAAGGACGTTAGTTATCCTGTCCCGGTAGCGCATTGCTAGGATTGTCTCTTCCATTCCCATGGGAGCTATGTCTGAGCCGAGGCTTGCCATAACGTAGCAGGAGGGTCAAAAATAGAATCCCTGCAACGAGTCCCAAAAATAATGGTATGCCGCCAAAAATGGAGTGCACAAAATTAGGAAAGATTCCCAAAATTGCCTGGAAGGGTGTTAGCAGTCCCGTAAAGACTGTCTTAAATATGCCTGGGATGCTTGTAGCACTAGACATGTTAAGGAGTTGGCTGAACATTTCTACGAAATGCACGGGCAATTTGTTGATAAAAGGTCATGGACCTCAGTAGCCGTCCTTGCGACTAGAAGATCATACGTCTCTTTAGATAACGTTATAGGCACGGTTGTCTGTAAAAGTACAGATTTCATTTTGCTTAATGTATCAATTCGTATAGAATAGAGATTCAGACGAGGCCAGAGGGGAGTCACTATGTCTGGAGGCCCGCTCGGGAACAATGCTTGCATACAACATTTGACCATGGACGTAACTTGTACTAGATAACTTTTCCCTGGCGTCAGGCCACAACATCTGTGATCCGTTCTAAGAATGTAACTCCCGTTCGAAAGTTGCATAAAGAAGGGCTCTATCTGAGTTGCAGGTGTGACTAGCTGGTGGCATGAAAGGTTGTTTGAATTTCCATCACATGCTCCGTGTAAATTAATACCCTGACACAAAAGTATACCGCTTAGTGAATGTTTACAATTTTCACCACTAAGAAATACATTTTTGTCACTGTCACTGTAGCAAGAATGTGTGTATGGTAATTTCCATTCGGATTTTACATATCCTTTATGTAGGCCAGATTAACCACTTTTTCCAATCAGGATGTGTTCTGTTGAAATGTAAAATGTGTGACACGTCTAACTCAATATCTGTGGTTGTATTCTCAGGTATTGGCTTTGGTATAGACGGTGTTTTAAGGTCTTTGATCTTAGCTAGGCCAAGACAAGATGTTTGGTGTATTGTGTCATTTAAAAATAACATTTGTTCAGGTATCATGCAGGTTCTAAACAGTGCTTCTATGCCTTGCACCTGCCAATCTTTTGTACCCCAAATTGTTTTCGTTTCAATATTATTTTTCCAATAATCAAAACCAAATGTCATCATTTTATCATAAAATGCTTCTGAATATATCAATTTAGAATTTGTCAGCATTGTTTTCATTCCTGTTTTATCTAACAGTTTGTAATAAAACGTTTCTGCATCACTTGTGTTAAACCCTGAGAAGTATTTGAATTTCTCAAAAAATGCTTTAGAACTGCTTTTAGGTGGTGTAGAACAATGTTCCCATTGATTATACATAAAAACATTTCTAGGCTGTGCAGATTTATGCAAGTAATGATCCCCATAGTGGGTGTAACAGAATAACTGCTCATAACTAGATGAACCTTGTAAATAATCATGATCTGTGAATCTAGCTGACATTACTAAATCAGACATCATGTCATTAATACTGTTAAAGTCCCAATCATCAGAGAATGTACTTGGTGTCACAAAGTCACTTAAGGAAACCTTTAGTTGATGAGGATACTTCAGGATTTCGACCGGACCATAGATCTCATAGTCTGTTTTCTCCCATACTACCCCACCAGGTATTGGAATTGCTGTGACATTTACTGTTGACAGTTCTCTTTTCTTCACGTGGGATGATCTGTGTGGTTTCAGGACTAGGTTGATGTTCTGACTTGCTGTGTCCATTGTAATATATTTTCCTTCAATGAATTTTCCCAAACACAGTACCATGATGAGCCAAAGCAGGAGGAAAAATACACCTAGACCGAACCAGAACTCTAGCCAAGGGGAAATGAGGTAGATTTCCTTCAGTTGATGAAAGAGTTCCGTTGCTTTTTCTTTAAAAGACTTTTTTGTTTCTGGCATCACTTCGGGCTCGTTTTGATCTTCAGAGAAGTTGTCGAAGTTGATGAAATAACCAGAGGCAGTTCTGTCAATTGATGGTATTGCTCTTTCAATCTGTCTCTCGGTAGCACTTTCTGATGCCACATCATTGTAGACTGGTGTTGTTTCTTGACGAACTGTTTCAATCTGTGTTTCAAGAGGCACTAGTTCCATGGCATTATTGCATAGTCCTTCATTGTGCACTGCAGGCTGATCGAATGGGATTAGTCTTTCAGTTTGAACCTCTTGGATTGTTGCAAGTTTGGGTATTCTGTTGTTTCTTGGGAGTCCACTGGGCCTACAGTTGATTATAGGCCACATGCTTGTGGTTTTACCAGATCGATAGACACAACTCTGTTCTCCTTTTTACCAGCAAGGGGCGGTAGCACAACTGATCTTGTTCCGGTGACTGCTAAGACAGGTACTGCTTTTCTGTAAGAAGGCCCAAATTCCTTCTTAACCGCGATCTTTTCTCTGACTAGATCCCCAATCTTTGGAATCCAGACAGGCCTTGCTGGGGCTGTTGCGGGTGGTGCCTCGTCAGTGGTACTTGGCTGTTGCTTTAACTTTATGTTGCTTAATGATTTTCTTGTTTCATTCAGTTCCTGTAAAACAGCCAAACGATCTTTGATGTCAAGGTCTATTGTTTCTTCTTGTACCACTGACATCTGACTATCGAGGTCCTGAACTCGCATTCTAATTCCGAACAATAGTTCGTATGGGCTGAAACCTTTTAGAGAATTTCTTGGCATGTTGTTAAGACTAGTCTAGACACTTATTAAATGTTTGACCCACCCAGCGCCTGAACCTAATACCTTCGCTGTTATAGATTGCTTTATGTCACGGTTTTTTCTTTCTACCACACTGTTCCCTTCCGGGGTATGACGGACAAGAATACCGCAACCCAATTCCCATGCTGGCCATGGCCTCCTTATAGGCTCGAGAGCTGAAAGCAGGACCCTGGTCAGAATGGAACGTGGTAATTGCGTATATGCCGATATGGACTCGCAAATCTTTTATAACCGTTCTAGCGTCAGCCGAGCGCTGGAGGCCTCATTTTTTTAAGTGCTTTTAGCCTTCCCTGTGTACACAGGGACGCGCTTCTCTTCTTTGATTGCGCAGATAGACCGCCTTATGCTGTCTAGAAGGGATCCTGAAACTACACTGGCCTGTTCATTACTGCGATCTCTGTTGCAGTTTCACAATTTTGAGCAAAACATTGAATATCTATACTCATTCCTGGCCACCAGTACTCTGATTGTAATTCTTTCAGAGAGGCTTTGATTGTTTGGTGTTTCAGTCCCAACCCCATGTGTGCTTCCAGTAAGAGGAAGCCCCTCCTGCTCCTGTTTGGAATTACTCTGTCCCCCACTCCAGGGATTCGAGCAAAAGGAACGGAGTTTGCATCGATTACGTATGCATAAATGAGTGGATAGTTCACGGGTAGTGCTGCACAGTTGCCCTTTACAGTCGTTTTTACTGCCAGCATGGTTTCCCCGTCTATGTACTTATCTGTACGCTTTTTTGTGGCTACGGAAGCCGGTTTAGTTGCTTCCGCTGTGGCTGTATTAGCCAATGAATTCCCTGCAACGTGAACGCCATCACGTTGAAGACTCTGTGCGTGAATCACGTGAGTCTTTTGTAGTTCTTTGTGTAAAAGAGCTACCTGTTTCCAGAGCATTTTATGCTTTATTGTGGCACCTGTGTCATCTTTGTAGTCGTTTTCGATCCAACTCTGCAGTTTATTGTTGTAAGAGTTGACGCAAAAATGAGAATCGCACACTATAAGTGTCGGGAATTCGCGTTCTGCATTTTCGAGCGCCATCTTTAAAGATCTGATTTCAGTTCTCTGAACCGAACAGTTTCTTACAGATTCAGTTTTTGTTACTTTCGGTCTGAATTTACCGCACAGCCAACAACCTTTAATAATCGCACATGCTGCATCGTAGGATTTTCTCTCTACGTTGAAATGCTGTACAAAGCTATCTATATAGATTATACAGGCATATTGTGGGAGAGGCAGAATTTCGATTGGCAGAGGATATTCTTCTTCATACTCTAAATCATTCAGTTCTTTGTATTGCGGGGCGAAATAGTATTTCACAACTTCCGCTCCTAGAGAATCTATGCACTGTATCCATTTTGGATCCAGTGACACTGTTGGCAGGTTTACTGGGCTGAATAGCACTTCGAAGGCGGATTCCGCTGTGAGGATATTAATCCGTTTGCCGTGTGCTAGTTCTCGTTCTTTTGCTAATGCGATTTGCACTGCGTTCACAGTTCTTTCTGTGTGACTGAATGCTTTTTCTGCTTGTGTGTACAAGTGAGATTTAATTGAAATTGGTACCTTTTCTCCCTCATTAGAGGTTAGGTACGTGAATCCGCATCTTCCTGGGATGACTCGGATTACAAGATCGATCGTGTTGTCACGTGTATCTAATTTTGTTTTTGCTAACATGTCTGTTTGCAGTGATCTCAAAATTTCTGTGTGTTTTTGAGTCCAATTGATTTGTTTAAAATCAGGTTTAATTAGTTCGTAGAGAGGTTTAACCCTCTCTGCGTAATTTAGAATGTAAGTTCTTCCGAAATTCAGAAAACCTAGTATGGATTGTAAATTCTTCAGCGTTTTTGGAGCTTGGAGTACAGCGCACTTCTCTAAGAAGTTGTCCGCTAGGCTTTTCCCTTCACTTGATAATTCGTACCCTAAAAATAGTACTTTCAGATGGGCAATTCGGGACTTTTTAAAGTTGAATTTGTAACCCTCTGCTGCGAACCCAAGTATAATGGTGTTCACTCTTTTCAAATGAGTATCCAAGTCGTCGTCTGTGAGATAAATATCATCTACGTAAGACAATGCTTCATCATCATAGATTTGTAGTAACTCTGTTACCCTAGCTGAGAATAGTCCTGGGCTGTTCTTGAACCCCTGTGGGAGTCGACAGAATTTTTTCTGCGACCCAAATGCAGAGAAAGCGGTCAAATATCTGCTTTCTGGTGCAATGTTTTGACAAAAGAAACCATTAGAAATGTCTAATGTCGTTTCATATTTTTTCCTAACTATGTTATTCATTAGGGCTGCACTATGCGAGTTTTGTACTGAAAAAGTTTTGCAACATGTATTAAGATGTCTGTAGTCCAAAACTAGACGATATGAATTGTCTGGCTTGGAGACAGGAAACAAAGGATTGATCATTTGAGAGGTGCATGTTTCAATCACCCCCTGGTACTCAAGTTGATCTAAGATCTCCCTGACCTGTTTCTTAGCTTCTTGCTTTATGGGATACTGCCGTTGGGCAGTTGGTTCACTTTTTAATTGGATTTTGTGAGGAGGTGAATCCTCATCCCATCCTACATGATTTTTATATAATGCAGGTGCCTGGGCTACTGCCCATTTCCTTGCATATGTATATTTTTTGTGAATCGGCATGTGATTCGAGAAGGCAGGCATAATCACTTCTTCGCCACGAGGGCACTCCCTGACAAACTCTGGGGGCCAATCTTTTTCAGCTAACACAGCAGACCAGCTCGCCACCTCCCTGAGCCAGCACCCTCCTGCCAGCTCAGCGAACCCCAGCCAGGCCGCCGACAACCTCACGAAGTGGATCAGCATCTGCGCGGACGAGCTCGCCCCGCTGAGGACCCCGCCCAGTAGACCCGGCAGCAAGAAAGCCCCGTGGTTCACCGACGAACTCAAGAGCTCCAAGAAGAACTGCCGAGCCCTCGAGAAAGTCTGGAGAAGGGAACCTACACCAGACAACAGGACCTCCTTCAAGCTTGCCACCCGGAAGCACCACCAGCTGATCTGCGCCGCCAAGAAAACAGCATTCAAGGAACGGTTGGACAACAACGCACACAACTGCAAGGAACTCTTCAACATCGTGAAAGAGCTTTCCAACCCCAGCGCAGGAAACAACGACATCACCCCATCGCAAGACCTCTGCAACTCCCTCGTCCTCATACTTCCACAACAAGATCGCGGACATACACAACAGCTTCAACAACCAACCAACGCACACCATGACCGAACAATCACCCCCCACCACCACCCTCCACGCCTGGACCCCGATCAGCACCGAATACACCATTCGCACGATGAACTCCATCCACTCCGGATCACCGACCGACCCCTGCCCTCACCACGTCTTCAACAAGGCCGACGCTGTCATCGCACCCCACCTGCGAGACATCATCAACACATCATTCGACACCGCCACCTTCCCTGAGAGCTGGAAACACGCTGAACTCAGCGCCCTACTCAAGAAGCCAACAGCGGACCCCACCGAACTCAAGAACTACCGCCCCATCTCGCTCCTCCCGTTTCCAGCCAAAGTCATCGAGAAGACCGTCAACAAGCAGATGGCCGCCTTCCTCGAGACGAACGGATCCCTCGACCCCTCACAGTCCGGCTTCCGAGCCAATCACAGCACCGAGACCGCCCTCATCGCCGCCACCGATGACATCCGAGCCCTGATGGACAATGGAGAAACAGCGGCCCTCATCCTCCTAGACCTCTCCGCGGCATTCGGCACGGTCTGCCACCGCACCCTAGTACAGCGCCTCAGCAACATCGGAATCCAGGACAAGGCGCTGGAATGGATCATCTCCTTCCTCGACGGAAGAACACAGAGAGTCCGCCTACCACCGTACAAATCAGAGGCCTCCGAAGTCATCTGCGGCGTCGCTCAAGGATCATCTCTGAGCCCCACCCTCTTCAACGTCTACATGAGCCCCCTCGCGGCCATCGTACGCAAACACAACCTCAGCATAATCTCCTACGCCGACGACACCCAGCTGATCCTCTCCCTGACCAACGACCCCGCCTCCGCCAGAGCCAACCTGCACGAAGGGATGAAAGAGGTAGCCGAGTGGATGACGACCAGCCGCCTGAAACTGAACTCTGACAAGACGGAGGTCCTCATCCTGGGCTCTTCCCCCTCCGCCTGGGACGACTCCTGGTGGCCTCCCGCCCTGGGCACCGCACCCAAACCGACAGACCATGCACGCAACCTGGGCTTCATCCTGGACTCCTCCCTCTCCATGACCAGGCAAGTCAACAACGTCTCCTCGGCGTGCTTCAACATCCTACGCATGCTACGGAAGATCTTCCGGTGGATCCCCACCGAGACCAGGAAGACCGTCACCCAGACCCTCGTCACCAGCCGACTGGACTACGGCAACGCCCTCTACGCCGGCACCACCGCCAAGCTCCAGAAGAGACTCCAGCGGATCCAGAACGCCTCAGCCAGACTCATCCTCGACATCCCACGAACCAGCCACATCACCGGACATCTGAGAGACCTTCACTGGCTCCCCGTCAACAAAAGAATCACCTTCCGCCTCCTCACCCACGCACACAAAGCCCTACACGACCAAGGCCCGAGATACCTCAACAGCCGGATCAACTTCTACGCTCCCAAACGCCACCTCCGATCAGCCAACCACGCCCTCGCCGCCGTCCCCCGCATCCGAAGAGCGACCACAAGAGGAAGGTCCTTCTCCTACCTGGCCGCCAAGACCTGGAACTCCCTCCCGACCGACCTGCGCCTGACCCAAGACCACCTCTCCTTCAGGAAGAAGCTGAAGACCTGGCTGTTCGAGCAGTAGCGCACCCCCCCCCCCCCCAGCGCCTTGAGACCCTACGGGTATGTAGCGCGCTCTATAAGTGTCACTGATTGAATAGAATATCATAGCCTTTTGAGAGCTTATCCCAAAATAGACCTTTAATTTTCCTAGTCTTATCACCCTCTATACGCAATGTTATTTCGTATATTCTATGGGGCTCGCTAAGTCTGGTGTCGGCAGTTTCAACTTGAATGTATTCATTCGTGTCCACTGTCTCCAGATGACTCATCAAGATCTTGCGCGCTATACTGATTTCTGCTGCACTGTCCAACATTGTCAATGCCCACTCCCCGTTCTTCAACTGTGTCCTCAGTATTCTCGGCATGGTTGATTACTCTAATACTGGCTACCTTCTTTTTCTGAAATTGAGATTTCTTATTTTGAGCAGGTTCCTTGTCTTTGGACTTGG
The DNA here is from genome assembly GCF_964263255.1 of Lissotriton vulgaris. Lineage (NCBI taxonomy): Eukaryota > Metazoa > Chordata > Amphibia > Caudata > Salamandridae > Lissotriton > Lissotriton vulgaris. The sequence continues at coordinate 2,009,348,965 of NC_141685.1, read as the reverse complement.
TGTGCTCTCCTGGGTCTGACCGTCCTCTTCTTTCCGAATTCTGTGGAAAAGATCGAGAGGGACGTGTATCAATACTTTGATATCTATCAGGTTTTTTCAGATTATCCCTATTTCTAAGGTTATATCTTTTCTCAGAGGGCTCCCTCTGGGGAGACTGGCGTTCTCGAGCCGGAGTTCTTTCCCTCCGTCGAGGAGACCTTCCTCTGGACTGGAAAACTTTTTCCTTGGGAGTGGATTGTTTATTTCCATCCCAGCTCTTTTTAGGAGTGTTTGAATTATTTTTAAATAATTTTACTAACTCTCTATATGCTTTTGTTAATTCTCCTATGTTAACTAAGAGTTCTTCTTTAGACATTTTTGCAATGTCAGGATGTGGTGTGTAGCTGGCTAGAACCGGCCACGTGGCTCCTGGTCTACCTAGTGGACCGAGCCTGGTAATGTGATCATTGAGTTTTAGGGCGCCATTAAACCAGAACAGGTGCTCTTGAAATTTAAGTGGAATTTCAATCTCCTCGAAAGGAGCGTACTCTTCTGGAGGTTTCTCTATTTTGTAATAGTGAAACTCTTTTGTTATAGCGTTTACCGCTGGAAAGTTTATCCATGAATAGAATACCTCTGTCTGCCAATACTCGTGAGCCTCTATCACGAAAATTACTGTACCACCCTGAGGTGTCAGTCCGTTTACTATAAGTTTTGAAGTTATAGATTTTCTTAATTGGACCGGGATGATTATAGCATCCGGGTCTGTCTGTAGGAGACTCGAGTCCTCCTCTATTAGTATGGAAGCTAGTCTAACTGCTTCCCTTTCTTCTTCACTGTCTGTCATTTTAAAAAAATGCAGGCTTTGCAGAGTAGGTCTCCAAGGAGACAAAGATTAGGTGCACAATATTTTGGAACACTGTATCCTTCAACGTTGAATAAACCAGAGCTTTACATAGGAATCTCTTCCTACTAAGGTCGGGCGGATTTTAACCTTTCACCCACTCCAGACGTCTATTGGAGTATTTACGGGAGAAAGGGGTGTGAAATATGCACGACTGAGTTACTCTAAAAGTCTTGCGTTAGTTTATCGCCTTACCAAACGTTTGGGCGCCATGTAGTGTAGTTCCTAGTTTCCCACTAGGCCCTGCGCATTGGAATAACAAACAGTAGTATCGACGTGGAACTGCGGATATTCCAGGCCTCCACTGACTATGCTAAACTTAATTGGGTTGTGTTACCAACTAGCTCAGAGGTCACTGGAAACTTTCTTCTCTGCATAGGAAGTGATCAGCTTCCTTGGCACAGACAAGAAGGGATTCAGTTTTCCAACAACCGTGCAACATGACAACTTTGCTCCTCAGATCAAGAGTCAATCTCTAGGGTCGTGTGAAACAATAGACATGTATTTCACTCAGTCAGTCTAGTGCAGTTTACTTTCACGGTATGTAGAGAATAGAGAGACGGGTGTTTGTCAATAAAGGGTTAACATTTATTGAACAGTCTTTCTTCTCGTACAAGAGAAATGTATTGCCACAATTGCAATAATTGTTATTATAAAAAGTACGTACAGTAAGATAAGTATTGCGAAATAGAACTGTAAAAGCATTGATATGGTTTCTTAGCCATACAATGGTTTAAAAGTAATAAAACATATATACAGTCATATATACATTAGGCTAACATACTCAACTGGTGCTTCTAACTAAGCCTACCCCAGTGTGCCTGACCTAAGCCTAACACGTGAAAGGGGAGTAAGTAAGTAGCTTTAAGTTAAGTTGGTTTTGCCAAGGTTTGTTTCAAGAATTCTCGTCTAAGGGTTTAGTCAACACCATACCTCTGAATAGAATGATGGAGGATTGGTATCTCCTTCAGGGGTCTCTCTCGATATCCCAGTCACCCGCGAGGGTAAACCGGAAGCGCCGGGACTGGATTTCTCTACACGAGAAAGGCAGCGGGTCTCTTCAGCGCGTCGAGGAAGGAGGGGGGACAGCGTCCGCGGGCAGCTGGAATCTGCTGGATGTCTTCGCAGAGGGACGGCTGTTCAGCTCCTTAAGCGTACTGCACCATAGGTCGCGCTTTAGCGGCGATAATGGTATCAGCAGCTTCACCACCACAGGATAGCAGGCTGCAGCGACAGAGTGCTAGATTTACCAACACGGGGTCGTGCAGGCAGCTGGATTCAGTAGCTCGTACAACAGGCATTGCTTAAGGCAACGTTGGTAATATTTATACCTGACAGGTGCCGGGTTTGACGCAAGTTTGCTGGACATAAGACGTCAATTAAAGATGTCACTAGGACGTGATAGTTATCAGTTGCTCATTAGAGTTCTATTACTAATCAAAACATAGCAAGCGGGGATTTCCAGGTTTGCTGAGTTTTTATCTTGTTGAAGAACTCGGAGTGTTATCTAGGAATATCAGATAGTGACTGCTGCTCTGTCATTGCACTAATTGGTCACAAAGGAAGTGGCAGAGAGTCATGCTGGAATGTGGCTCTGTTCGTGTGAGGCCAGAGATGACTTTTCAGAAAATCGCACTTGAACGGTTATGCCAATATAGGGAATAAATGGATTTATAGCCGAATAGGGGCATAAGGTCACAGTATCGATCAGGAACCTAGATAAACACGCAACAGCGTGCTGTTTTAATTTAGCGATCGAAGGCTAATTTTAAACATTTACTTGTGTTAATAATTCTTGTAACTCTGTAACTGCACCTCACCTCTAGGCTGAATTCAAAGCTTGGGTGACCACGCATTCCGCCCACTCCCGCCCCGGTCCACCGCGTCCATTCCTGGGCGTTTGATGCGGAGGGTGAGGAGGAGCCTAGCACTTCCGGGGTCAGGGCTTTACAGGTCAGCGCTCTAGCGGCCCCTACCATCCCTATAAATGTGTTTGGGTCAGCGACCGCACAGCGGACACGTGCAGCGGGCACGCCGGAAGCACGTCGAAGTCGAGCCAAAGTCAAGCCCGTCTGCGCCCGTCCGAGGCCGGACGGGGCGCAGGGCCACAAACTCTGTTTGTTCCAAGTCCCATGACATACGGTATGATAGACATGAATTGTTGGATCTATGTCCCATCACTACTCTTCCATGTAAACACTCTATGGAGGCATTAACGCTACATAGCTGCTCTATATGTCCCTTTATTCCTGAGAACACCCCATCTAAATCTTGCACGAAAGGGCAGTTAAAAGCGGCACTGTTAAATTGCAGATCCCTTAGGAAACATTGCACTCAAATTTATCACCTACTTGAGGATGAGGCTCTAAACATCTTGTTTCTCACCGAGACCTGGTTAGGCGAGCATTCAGACCCTGATATAATAGAGGCCATGCCACCCGGCTACTCCCTCTCCAGACTCGACAGGAAGGATGGCAGAGGTGGGGGAATGGCTATCGCAACCAAAGCACCCTTAGAATGTTCCTTATCTCCTTTGACGATAGATCACAGTGAAGCCGGCTCTTTCATAATAGGGCCGCAACACTCCCTCTCGGGCATTCTTGTTTATCGACCCCCAGGAAGGCTTTATGATTTCACATCTAGCCTAGTGGAGGCTACAACTCATCTAGCACTAAGGAAAACCAGACTGTTAGTGCTGGGAGACTTGAATGTCCACTTTGATGATCCCCTTGATAAAGATGCCTCGGACATAAGGTCTGAACTACTCTCCTTACAGCTAGAGCTTAAGAATCAGGACCCCTCACACCAACTGGGACATTTGCTGGACCCTATATTTGGGAACTGGACTGGAGTGCTACCTCTTCCTCCACAACCGGTACCCTGGTCTGATCACATCGTAATTCCGTTGCAAATACGGATAGCTGAGACCGAGCTTAATAAAGACAGTGTACAACGCTACCAATGCAGGAAATGGAAAAACTTTTCCCTTGGCACCTTTATTAAGTCACTTGAAAATGCAGGACCCCCAGGTGGGTCAGACTGTGAAACAGCCTATAATCAATTACAGAAATGTATTATAACTGCTCTAGATAGCACTGCCCCTATTCGTACTCTAGCTAACACCAAGAGGGCTAGGAAAACCACCCCGTGGTTTACCAACTATTGTCAGCTAAATCTGCATGCAAAAAACTGGAGCGGGAATGGCGTACTAATTTTTGCCCGAAAATCAAAATTTTATACAAAAAAGCACAAAAGGACTATAATAAAAAGATTTGAGTCACCAAAGCATCCCACTATAATAATCGCATCGTGGAAGCAGAAAATTCCTCGAAAGAGCTTTTTAAGATCTTCAAAGAAATCTCTGTAATAACCACGGATAATACATCCCACAATGATTCGGTGGATACTTGTAACAAAATCGCCAAGTATTTTGCCGGCAAGATCACTGACATCTATGCCAACTTCTCTGGTAACATAACATCAGGCCATGACTTTGTTGAGAGGGAAGATGCCGCTCTCACAGAATCTTGCCTACGTAACTTTACTGTCCCTCCTCCGGAAATACTCATGAAAATCTGCCAAAGCATTAAATCTGGCTCCCCTCGGGATCCTGCTCCTCCCAAAGTATTAGGAGCTAGTCTAACTGTCTTGGAGCCGTACTTTAGACATGTGCTCCAAGTTTCCTTTGCCTCAGCCTGTCTGCCTGAAGATTGGAAGAAAGCAATTGTACTCCCCATAAAGAAAAAACCCAATGTTAGCCAGGACACCCTAGAAAACCTACGACCCATCTCTTTGCTACCATACCTAGCTAAAGTTGCGGAAAAAATAGCCAACACTCAACTTATGGCCCATCTCGAATTCCACAATGCTCTACACAGCTCGCAGTCTGGTTTTAGGTCGGGCTACTCTACAGAGACAGCTCTCCTGAGAGTGACCGAAACTCTACGGGAAGGATCAGATGAGGGTCAGACCATGACACTCATTATGCTGGACCTCAGTGCCACGTTTGACACTGTAGCACATTCCATCTTGCTACAGTGTCTAAACAAAGCAGGGGTCACCAAGGAGGCACTGGGTTGGCTGAAAGCCTTTCTAACCGGCCGGTGCTTTCAGGTTCAGAGAGGCACTCTCCTCTCGGACAGCATAGCCTTAGAACAGGGGGTGCCTCAGGGCTCTGCCCTGAGTCCTACCCTGTTCAACCTCTATATGGCTCCGCTGGCAGAGATGGTCCAATCGTACAGCGTAGAGCTAGTCTCATATGCCGACGATACCCAACTGCTGATCTCCTTGTCCCAAGCTCCCTCCTTAGCTGCTGACAACTTTAAAACATGTATGAGCGATCTTGCAGGTTGGATGACCCAACACTGCCTCAAACTTAACGTCTCTAAAACTGAGGTGTTAGTAATAGGAGGTAAGGACACTAGCTGGACCAAAGACTGGTGGCCATCCTGTCTTGGACCTCTACCCTCCCCTTGTAGGGAAGCGAAGAACCTTGGTATCTGGGTGGATCCCAAACTTTCGTTCGACAGCCACGTAAATAAAGTTGTAGGGAAATGTTTTGGGGTCATGAAAACCCTCAACCGCACCCTGGACCTCCTCCCTTTGGAGGCCAGGCGTACCATGACTCAAGCCCTAGTAACCTCTCGAATGGACTATGTCAACGTGCTTCTTCTAGGAACTTCGGAAAAGAACATCAGGAGACTGCAGGTGCTCCAAAACTCAGCAGCACGTCTAGTTCTTAGACTACCTAGAAGAGCTGCCTCTAAACCTACCCTAGCTACTCTGCACTGGTTGCCTGTTAGGAAGAGAATTCTATTCAAAGCACTTCTCATGTGCTATAGAATCATCTCTCACAAAGCACCGTCCTATTTGTCTGACCTAGCCGTTCCATACGAGCCTAACAGAACCCTTCGCTCCTTGGGAACAGGCCTTCTCAAGATCCCCCGAACAAAAAAATCTAGAATGGGAGGTCGCTCCTTTCGTGCGTTGGCAGCCAACAAATGGAACACCCTTCCCACCAACATTAGGCTCGCGAACAATGAATCCACATTCAGGAAACTCTTAAAGACTTACCTATTTGTCCTTTAGCTCCTCTCCCTCCTCCTGCACTCTGACCCTTCTCCACAGCGCGGGGATACGCCGGGAGGCGTCACCAGGCGCTTTATAAGCCCCTTAAAAAAAACAAATTATGGTCAAAACAATGTGAAGCAGCAATTACAAAACAACCGGGGGAGTTTGTGAAGACCACCCGACTCCCGCATCATTGTAGGCTACAAGTCCCGTATCAAATAAAGCTGTGTTATCAATCCCATACAATCAGACTCAACCCTGGCCACTCCGATTTTTCGTGCGAGCTCTCTCCGCTCGAACCGCCATCCCAACAGGAGAATCAAAACGTTCAAGGAAGTCAAAGTCAGTGAGGTACGATCAAATCCAACGTGTTAGTACTTGAAGACCACAAATCAAAAGGAGATACCTGTCCACCAACAGTAAGGCACTAGAACGCAATTGAGTCAACTGGGAGAAAAAGAATGATGAATCAATCCGATAGTCACTGATAAAATTATCCAGGAGTATAAAATCAGCACAGTCCATCTTGGGCGGTATCGACATTGAGTAAGCTGAGTTATTGATAGTTCCAGGCTCGCTAGCTGTTGTTCGGGAGCCGACAGAAAACACGATATCAGGTTTCCACTCGGGGTCCTGTATCTCAGGCATGCCCCGCATCGCGGGTGACACGACATGTTCCAAAGCTATTGAAGAATTGTGATCCGGTCCCAGACACATACTCTCGGCTGTTACGTCCATTTTGTGGATGATGGCGGTGACCTGCAAGTGAAGCGCCCCAATGGCGGCCATTATGATCTGCAACGACGGCGTACATTCCACCCGCTCCATATCCTCTTGCGAAGCGGTAGATCAGACCTTTGGCCCCGGAGGTTTACTATTCCAGGGCAACAGGTACAAGCGGGTCCAACATTAACAAAGGGCACCCGTCATTATCACGGTCTAGACACCGTCGCCGCAAGCGAGGATCCCAGCCCGTCGACCCCGGGAGGTCAGCAGGGTCTTCGGGCGACGTACTCCCATCTACAGCAACCGGTGCATCCTACCGCCATATCCTTAGAATCCACCTGGCCACCGTAACACCATCCAAAACGGTCAGGATATTCTCCACTTCAGGAGACCGGACGCCACCCAAGTCCCGCGGCCGATGTTGTTCAACTCCAACCCGGATGGGTTAGAAATCGATGCCCCGGCTTCCATGCTGGGTTAGGCCGAGAATGAAAACACGGCGTAGCTCCATCATTCGCGGAGATGGAAATCTCGGGATGACACCTTTAAGCTCAGCAACACTTCAGCCACACGGGAGTCTGGATCGATTTCAGGATCAATATCAGGATTCATGAGCTACTGGCGGTGGTCGGCGGAGCCGGGAGCTTACGCGACCATCTTGGTTGCGAGCGTAGCTCCTCCTCAAAGGATAAAGTTGAAAACAAACTAGTCTCTACTTTGTTGTGGCAGGCAAGAAATTTGACACAATTGATAGGCCCTACAAACCTAATCCCAACCTCATTTGAGGTAGCATATTGGCATATCTGAGCAGGAAGCAAATACTACAGAGACGGAAAATACATGCCCATCATATTATCCATTTTAAACCCTGCCCCACCTGCTAAGATGGCCTTCACCCCTATAAACCATTGCTGATGACAAGACATCTCTAACCATGCGGTTACCTCTCAGGCACTGTGAAATTAATGCAAAACCAAAAAATATATTTGAGGCACCCTAAGATAGGCACGCTTAGATAGGATGAACATAGTAGTAACTAAATCTGCAGTTAATTTGGGAGCCATAATTTATTAGTTCAGGTTCAAAGTAGGACAACCCCGCAGTATTTACAAAATTGTAATTTTACTCAAGATTGAAACAATTACTTGATAACTAACACAGTGAATTAATTTTGGTAGTTGCATCAGACAAAGCACGTTTCATGACCCTGTTACTTTTCAAGGAATCTTTGTTGAAAAAACACCTCTATAGTATGCAATGCTTTGTAGCCTTAGCATTTTTCGGGAAACTATTTAATTTAAATATACAATTTGTGTTCTACGTTAAACAGGCTACACAATATAAGTTATAGTTTTGAGGGGCTGTAAATGTTCTGAGGTGTTAGCCATTCTATCAATCCCAAAAAGATGACAGGGTAAAATGCCCCTGATGGAATTAAAATCCATGTCCGGTGGGCTTTAGGGCTCTGTAAAAGTGGAGTTGGTTGAAAGATTGAAGGTTCAAGCCACGTTCGAGTCAGATGCCTTGCTCTGGCTTAGTTTCAGGTCCTCTTAGACCGTTATACCTAAAATGAGCCAAGCTCACATGAGGCTTCTCACTGCCACCTACACTCTAACCTCATGTGGCAAGAATTAAAAACAAAGCAATAACCTGTGATGTAAAACAGGAGAAAGTAATAACTAGCTATCTAATGGCTGAAATTCACAATGTGAAAGCAGAAAAACAGATCTACCCCGGCTAACCTGCTGAACCAAACAGTGTGATCCTAGGCAATATTTAATTTCACCATACGTCCTTTTATTTCAATATTGCACATGACACCAACTTGAAATACGCAAATTTGGGATGTATACTGTACAAAAGCATCTCATTTAATTTAACAGAGTATAATGTTTGTGCATGCATAATAATGATCTAGGTAATATTTAGGATGCACACGACAAGTGTCTTACCTCTTATTCACTAATGGCATTGCCATTAGGGTGGAGTGGACAGGAATATTTTCTAACTTCATGATAAAAACTATCACTTGTAATAAATACTCCTCAATGTAGTGATATAATCCGACGTACTAAGGTGCAACACCTCTGCATTTTAAAGAAATGCACTATTTTTAATTTTGAACGACTTTATCATATTTTTGCATGATGTTTTGATGCACAATTTAAATGTCAAACATTTTCTTTGCTTGGTTTGAGCATGTGCTCCCAGATCTAAACCACACCCATGGCTTGGCTCAGCTCTATCTGTTAATTTGCTGTCTCGCCCACCTCTATGTAAAAGGCATCTACATCGAATTACATATTTTGTCATGTTTTGTCATTGCTTTTAGGTAGCACTCCTGATTTCTTTTGTCAGGATGCTACATATTTATAGGTCGAGCCTAGGCAGAGCACATTTGTCGGCTGGAAGACCTGCTGTAATCACTATACAGAGTGTAACCCTGCCTGCTGCTTGCCATTGGGTCACTCCTGCTTCACTCGTCTGTGCTGGCTCCTCATTGGTTGGCTCTCCCGAGACATCACTTCAGTTGTTTGCTTAGGAGCACCAGTAAACAAGTTTCCTTATGCTGTATGTGTTGATATGTTCCTCTAGGTACTACTTGTTTTTATTGCAGCATGTTGTGCTCAAGTTTGGGGCATGGGAATGGCGGGTTGTTTTCTATGCGAGTAGTCGCTAGTAGATAGATGTCACATATGAATTTGACACTGCTAAGCGCGGCATTCTGGTCTCCGTATATTCTTCATGTGGGCGCTTGTAGAGGGAATTGCAAGTTTAGCTGTCACTTCACTAGATGTCAGTGGCTACTGGTAAATATAAAAACGCCATGCTGTTTTGATGTTTATACTTATAAGCATTTGGGTTGTACCCCAACAATCTCCACTCAGCCTCCCCGGGCTATAGTGCCAGTGCTTGTTTTTGTGGGGGGTCGCGGGTGACCCAGTGTCAGGTGAGGGTGGCAGGAATGCCCTGGCTGGTGTGCTGCATGCTAATGGATGCATTCATGAGCAGCAGCAGGGCAGGGGAAAACGCATTAATAACTCAGGTGTGCTCCTGCCTCCTGTTGTGTGCTTCTGGAGCAAACAGCTGTTAGTAAGCAGCTGTTTAATTGAGAGCCTTTTAACAGAATTGCCCCCACCTCCTCCCTGGCCCTAGGAGTTAGTTGCCACCCTTTCTGCACTACAGTGCGCGGATTGATCGTGCTGGCTATTTATACTCTGGGGCAGCTTTCTGATCTGTTACAACCAGGCTTTCACTGGAGCTTAGAACCTCATGTGGGTGACGGAACGGCAATCCAGTGTTCAAAATCACAGTTAGGAAACAGGTTGTTTCATTGGTTTTTGTCAGCTTGCAAGGGAATAGACTGGTCTGTTTTTACCCGGGGTGAGGTGCTCCACTCCTTGCTGCAGCTTTGCGGTGGTTGTTTACATTGCCCTGCAGGTCATGGGTAATAAAACAGAGCAACAGCCCTTCTTCAGGTCACGCTTGCCTCTTGGTGATGGCAATAGTGTGGTGTCTTTGGTGGGGTCAGATGCAAGGTCCGAATTTGAAAGGGATCAAACTTGCTGTGTCAGTGTGTGCAGTGTTGATGTTTACAATATCCATGCACGTGCTTTGCAGATGCTGTCCACAGGGGCATGGTAGGTTCAGGCGCATCCTTTCCCGGCTGATGGCCTTTCCTTAATACTAGTGTTTATTTTTATAGTATTATTTCTATGCATGGTGAAAACGAGTGCTAATTAGACACCCTAAACTGTCTGTTTTTCCATGTAAATAACAAACCAACACAATAGAAGTTTGAACCAATAACGTATACATTGTGTGGTTTGATTTACGTGGACATTTTATTATTTTATGTATTCGAATGCAGACATCTGGAAAAAAACTTCTGTTACTACTTCTTTTATAAAGAACAAGGGGGATATTCTCAAGAACGTGTGATAACCATTGCAAAAGCAACTTAACGCAACAATCAACATCGCAGTCTCTTGCGGGAAAATTACTCCATGTTAACTAAGTATTCACAACACGACGGTACCATGCGATAGGCTCCAGATAACGTGTGAAATGACCTCGTTAAAATCAACACAACGCCGCAAAAATGAGAAATACGAACCAGTAGCGGTGGGTGACATTTTAAAGTGGTGGGGCGCAAAGTTATTAGCATACAGCACCGTAGCGAGCGAGCGCAGCGAGCGAGCCTGAACCCCAAAAGGGGGGTTTGGGGGGATAACCCCCCCCCCCCAAGAAAATTTTGAAAAAAAGAAGAAAAATCGTGCATTTTCAAGCAAATTTGAGAACGCAGGAAGGTTAATAAAGCAATTGTGAAAGTGCAGTTATTACATTAATAGATGGCATAACATAGATAGCTGCTTATTCAGTATAACCACAGAGCTTCATACATTTCGTCCTATACGCTCAGGTGCTGAATTCAGACTATAAGACTTTCATGAAAATCTCAGCTCTAAGAGTAGAAGAAGTTGCACAGCAGTTGGGAAACAGCCCTCAGAAAGCATTAGGAAAATGAGAGGCAATTACTTGAAAGCAAACTGAAAGCAATGCATCAAGTAGTAACTTAAAGCAATGCATCCAGCAAAACAGTGCATGCAGTCAACCATACAAAAGTAAACTAAAGCAAGTGTGAACCTGTGAACCTTCACTTTGAAAGCAGGGTGCTAGTCAACAGGCCAGTCACATACATTTAAACTGAAGTAGAGTACACTTCAGCATGCAGGCACCAACATAAAAGCACCAAGCAAGTCAAACAGTTTAATGAAAGAAAAATGAAAGCAATACATCCAGCAAACTAGACAGTGACTCAAAAAGTAAACTGAAGCAAGTGCACACTGAAAGGAATGTGCAGTCATAAGTCAGACATTCACATAAAAGCAACTTACCAAGACACCAAATCAATTACATGGGAAAAACTTGAGCCAATGCACCCAGAAAACCAGACCAGCACACCAAAGCATCCCACCCCTGATTGGATGGCAGATGTGCTCTTAGGGTCACCCCTCAGTTTTTGGGCAGGGTTGAGCACCCCTCAGTTTTATGCCCTCTGCGTCTGAAGGGGAGACAGGAAAAAGGGGTCATAATGGGACATCTGGCACAGTCACTTTGTAATCGAGGTCACCCACCCAGCTCAAGACTGAGTTACAGGCTGATCTTAAATCTTTAAACAACCACAAGGGTCTCCAGCTAGTTAAAAGGGGAAAAATCGTGCACGTTCAAGCAAATTTGAGAAAGCAGGAAGGTTAATAAAGCAATTGTGAAAGTGCAGTTATTACATTAATAGGTGGCATAACATAGGTAGCTGCCTATTCAGTATAACCACAGAGCTTCATACATTCCGTCCTATTACAGACTCCGATATTGGCATTAAAAGTACCCTCCAGCTTATCAGCTTCAGCAAGGTTTCCGACAGCATAGCACCCCTTTGCTACACACAGAATACAGGTTCAGCCACATGATGAAAATAGCAACTCATTCAGTGTGATAATTAAGGGAGCAGAGCGCATGGAAAACCTATTTAGTGATGGGCCGAGCAAAACACAACGAACAAATTAACTTCTTTCATCTCCTTTATTTCAAACCATTTGCAGGGCACAGGTGTTTTAAACCTTGTGAAAACAACAAGCTGATTTGGTGAAAGCATACTTAGAAATCTGTATTTATGTATTGTAATTGTAGACAGGACCAAAAAACGAGTGAAGGGGCCCCACCAAAGCACCTCTTCCTTAATGATTTACATATACATTTCATGCGGTCTGACAAGTCTGCCAAAGCTGCAGCAGAAGAGCTGGGGCGTTTAGTCCTGGCCTGGGTGCTGGGGCGTTTACTCCTGGCCTGAGTAATGCTGCAGAGCTGCAAACTAAGGCGCTACCAGGTAACCAAGACTCAAGTGCCACCACAGCATCAATCTGTGCAACCATTCAACAACAACTGGTTCAAATATGTTCTCTCAATGTTTCAAGCTATATTACAAATGTCACCAAAAGATGGTAATATTTCACTTCTGTTCTTGGATTTGTGTCACAATAAAATACACTGAACATAAATAACCTTCACAAAAGTTATTTACAAAAGTTTAAGCTATTGCCATTATAAATTACAATAACTTTTATTAACGTATTAATTATAAAAAAATTAAAAGCCATTGCTATTTGTAATATCAATACATCTAAGTCATGTAAATACAACACATATTGCATTACAAATGCTATAGGTGTCACATTTGCGAAAGTTAAATCTATTGGCATTGTAAATGACAAAGCTATTCATTTCGCTATTTTCAAAACCAACATATAAATAACAAATTTGTCATTTCCAATACCAATAGCTCAAACTTTCCTAATGCGAGACCTATTGCATTGCAAATGCTTGTTTATCTAAATACTCCGTCAGGCGTCTGTCCTCTAATGAGGAGGCCTCTGGGAGAGTCGTATCACGTGGATTGACCGCCACCAGTGCGTGTTTAATCTGTATATAGTGAAACAGTTCAGTGGGCGCCATTTTGTAATGTTCTTGCAAATGGGCAAAAGTATCGATTTTACCCCCTCTCCTGTGGTCACCTAGTCGCGAGATGCAGCTTTAATTGAGATTGATACCGTGGGCCTCAGAGTAGTGATCAGTTGGTAGAATATATAGCATAGGTTGCCTATGCCAGTCACCGAGCAAGAACTCACAAGTTGCACCAAAGTGCTAAGGACAGGGAGGTGTTGCCACACTTAAACCTCTGAATTCCTTCTGTAGGCAGTAAGTGGCCAATGTGAAGTGAGTCATCCGTCAGGGTTATCAACCCCTGGGGCATGTCTTTGGACAGTGTAGGAGCCTAGAGTTGTGGAAGGATTTTCCTTTACCACAGGATGGCACAGGCACTTACCTGTCTGAGCTGTTCACCCTCTCGGGAGGGCAGAGGCCTTAGGAGCAGACGTTCCTGCATCTCGAACCCCAAGTTCAGAATCTCACAAGCTCAGACAGTCACAGTACAGACCAAGCCATCAGTGCGACGGCTAAAACCGTCCAGAACTCCCCAGAATCGGATTGGAAGACCCCCCTCCCTCCCCCAGGAACCCCGGAACCCACCTCTGCGAGTTGTGTCTAGGGCTAGGCGGAACCCGTCCTTCTCCTGCTGGCATGACCCCCCGACCATGCATGCCTGGCACATGTATGCTGTAAGCACCATGCCTCGATGCCAGGCAGTGCTGTGACACACATCAGTACTGTAAAGATTTCTTTTAAAGCACCTCCGGTTGTCCTTGGCGCTATGTTTTATGTGAAGCGCACTGACGCGACCTCTTCAGATTTCTAAAAAAGAACTTTGAATAAACAAGTTGTTTGTAATTAGACCAAACTAGACCCCAATACCACAAAATTGGGGACAGTCGTGCACACATCAAGAGCAGGTAACAACTAGCATAGCACTCCAAAGAGGAAAACAGTTAAAACCAAAGATGCAGACCTGGCCATAAACCCGTTTCAAATTCGCTTGTGGTACTACACAATATCAAGGGCCGCAGCCATCCTGAATATTGGATGCATCTATATTGAACACGTGATGATGACTCGTGGCTTGCGATGTGACACCCTTTTACAGCGGTGTTATAGAAGTGTTAACAGACCTGGCGTGTGGAGACAGCTAATGGGCCGCTCTCCCCACCCTTTTAGGACACCCTTCCTCAGTGGCCTGTTGTGACGGTAAACCACCGGACGCTGATAATGCACACAAATTAATAAATACTGTGTGTTTTTAAATTAAGTGTAACAGTCTGCTTCTCTTGCAGAAGGCGAGATGGGTCCTGTGACACTGGGCTATCCTCTGCGCAGGAGCTCCAGCGTAAATATTCCTGCCTCCTGCAATCTTTCTAGGGAAAATGCCAGTGAGCATAACATGGTGAAGAATCGGTGGTTGCGAGGCGGCAAAGAATTAGCTCGACTGCCATTTGGAGTTAGCCTGCCTCAGATGGTGCTCTACCCTACCTTTTGCAATTACAATGTAAGCCTTCTTTACCTTGTCTGCAGGGGCACATGGCGGCCGGTTACTGGTTATCAAAGTTTCCCTATCTCGCGCTTGTATTGACGCGCAGGAGTGAGTCACCACGCTACACTCACAGCAGCCAGCGCACGCATCCCGGCGATAATGGCCAATCACTGCATGGCTTCACATGAAGTCACACAGTAATTGGCCATAACAGTGCGGCTGAGGCAGTGTGTGTCACCCCCACGCGCGGCATCCAATGATCGATGCTGCGCAGTGGACCAGCCAATCATGGCGCTGCATGCAGCGCCAGGATTGGCTAGGGCGGCATATATGCTGCTCGCCCAGTCGCCCCATGTAAACCCCGGGGGCTGCGGCCGGGTAAACCAGCACCCTCTGGTCACGCTCTGTAAGGGAATGTACAACTGTGCACATGCGCGGGCAAGTATTACACCAACTTGCACTACGGTCTGGACTGGTCTGCTGCAGCCTGAGGGTGTGACTGAGTGACTGTCACTCAAGCTGCAGCAGGCTGAGGCCACCCCCCCCTGCGCACTCCGAAATCGCCAGGGTTGTCCCGGCGGTCAGGCGGATGGATTGCAATTTAAATTATTAGGGGAATGGGATTGCTGCTAAATTGCTAATGCGCGAAGCACGCCGACGGTGGGTCCATGTGGCTGGAGGGGCTACGCCCCTACGCCCCAACGCCCCAATGGACGCACCGCAGCTGCCCAGAGAGCGAATGGGGGCTGTGTGACTGCACCCATGGAGCGAAGGGGGACTGTGTGACTGCACCCATGGAGCGAAGGGGGGCTGTGTGACTGCACCCATGGCACTCATGTGCACCAGAACATCCCAGGGAGAAATATGGCCCTCTCCCACAAGGTTAGTAGATTGGAGCTGTGCTTTCGTAGAGCTGCAGAAACTTTAAACATGCCTATTTCAAAGAGGAATACTATGACAAAACAGGTTCCATTGATTTAGGTCTGAGAAGGAATGATTACAAGTAAAATAAAGTGCCGCAATAAATCTGCTAAATTTTCATTTTTGTGCCGCTAAATTTCAATTTGTGTGCCGCAAAATTTGCAAATCTATGCCGCAATATCCTGGGGGGGTCTGTCAAATGTTACTTCAAAGCACTAAAGAAGAAAGAGCAACGCGAAGGCCTTTTAAGGCCTATGTGAAAGCCAGCCAGCATTTATACGAAGATCAGATTTAATTACATAAGCCATTACCCCAACATTACATGGCGATTGTTGCCATTCTTGGACACCTATTACTCAGTTCGCAGAGTTGCAAAGAATGGTCCACAACAATCCCTCAATAAACCATTTCATGGACGCATCAGGACAATCGTTGAATTGACACGTAGGTACATGATTTACAACACCTTCCTCTTTCCATGCACAGCCATGCATACTTCGACATGCACAAACTAGAACTGTGTTTTTCAAGAATACACATTCCTGAGCAAATTAACAGATAACACCAATACATGAATAAACAGTAGCCTAAATACCAACTCAAACCTAAACACTGACATCTATACTCTCAAGCATGTATACTATGTGCATGATTCATACGCCCTCCATACATTGATACCCTTTGCATATACATCTGTGTTCCAACTATATCTGAAAACCCCACACTACACATGGATAGTCACAATCATATTCTAACCGTGAAAAGCTATGCCCTACCGATCAGTGATGCATGATCTGTGCAAAACTCAAACTGCAGTTTGAACGAGAAGTCCACATGCATTTATACAAACTGTCAGCACCGGTACCTATGCGCATTCACTTTGCATGCATACCTACGCAGATTCATTCATAAACATAAACACACAATCACAGAGACGTACAAGGAATGCATACAAAACACATATGATATACATGTTTCTTCGCAAAAGTTCTGCATTGATAATTATTTGCGCCTAGGCAAGCTGTTCACGAAGAGCAGAGGTCAAAGTGGGCGAGATCTGAGGGGCACGACTTGCTCATACTTTAGTTTGGCAAAAAGGTTTCCCAACTTCACGTTAATAGGCATACATTCTGAATTTGAAACGCATCAGTGGAAGTGGGGTGGCCTGTGCTGTGAAGCTGAGGAAGGGGCAGACTGCAGATCAAGAAACAAACCTTTGGGCCAGGGTGCCTGCTACCTGAAAGAAAGGTAAACGTGAGCATTTGAGTGTTCCAGAATCAAAACCGCCCTTTGCAGATTAACCAAATGCACACGTTTACATTTCTTTCAGGTAACTGTCACAGGCAGGCAGTCAGTCTGATCGCCGAGACTTCCTTACCGGCCTGTGATGTGAACGGGCCACGGGTGTTTGTTAATTTAAACAGTACACAACATTAGCACAAAATGTAAACTTTCCTTACCTGTACTGTAACGCCGGTGACGGTGAGGCGGGGGGAGTCACACACGGTCTGCTGCTGCCTGCGCACGCCAGGCTACACGTCACACGGCGGGAGTCAAAGTCAGACCGTGATTGGCCTGCACTGGACCAGCCAATCCTGGCGGCTAGGGGGGACTGTCCTGCACTAGACCAGCCAATCCTGGCGGCTAGGAGGGCACCAGCCTGCTCGCCCTTTCTCCCTTTGAAACCCCGAGGCTGCGGCCCGTCCTCTGGTACTTTCTCTAAGGGGAACTTCAGCACGGCTGCATCTGCGCATGCTTGCGCTAGGTGCTACACTGAAATTCGCTTGCGCAGTACTGCTGCAGCTGAGTGGACTGTCACTCAAGCTGCAGCAGGCCCAGCCCACCCCCCCAACTCCTCCCCCTGCGCTCCGGAAAAGTCAGTCCGGTGTCCTGTAATGCTCGCGATCAATTTTTCTTTCACTTAAATAAAAATAATTTTAGTAGGGCTACGGGCTTAGTGGGGCTACGCCCCCACGCCCCAATGGACCCACCGCGCCTGATACGAACGCAAAAAAAGCTGCGATGAGGCTAATCGCAATACAAAAAGAAACAAAAGCCAGTGGCAGGCCTGCAAATCCCTGGCGGGAAAGCACTATAAAAGCTACAAAAACAACACACCAGAAACAATCCAAAGTGCGTAGCAACATGGATGCACCCTGACCTAGCGCAGAGACCAACGCGAACCCCACAAGCCCCAACGGGGTCGGAGAAGGCCAAGGAGAAGAGGGAGAGGAAGACAGGGTGCAGTCCGCAGGAAAACCAGATCAGCACCACGGAGGTGACAGACCACTACCATCAACTGACCCACAATTATACTATAGTAAATGCAGTCAGAGTGTCGAGGAGGCCAATGGAGGAGGCCAAGAGGAGGTGGGAGTCCTGCGCTACAGGAGGGGCTGGAGGAAATGGAGGCCACAGTCATCAGTGTGAAGACGGTGCAAGGAGTCGGGAGTCCGGACACAGCTTGGGAGGACCTGACACAACAACAACAGTGTGAGTAACGACCAGGGACTGGGGGGACGGGGACGATGGGCACAATGGCACACATGCACAACAATGTGTAGCACACTGCACACCCACAATTACCCAGGATCATGTCCCTGATCCCCGTGGCACACTGCACCACACACACATAGCAATCACAGCACATCCACATTGACAACACTGTGGCACAATGCGCAAACCCGACACTGCAGAGCAGAGGACACAACTGGCTCCGCACACGCACTGAAAAAGGCCAACTACATCTGACAGAGCTGGAAACTGTGAAATGGAAATGTACGCGTACAACCTCACATCCGTCATGTAGTCCAAATGTCCACTGTCCCGCATCTAAATCCAGCACCTCCCAAAAAGCCACAATGCACATTGTCATACAGGCTGCATGTAAACAAGAACAATGCGCCAACATACATGTCAACACAATATCAACATGCATCTACCCTTCACATTGCAGAGGGACACACAACACCTCCAGCAGAGCAGAGAAGACCACTCATCAGTGATGCCGGAGAGGACCACCACACCTTCGACACCGCCGCCCTACAACAGCCCCTGGACATCCCACGCAATCCACCACTAGGACCAGGGCAGCCAAGCTGCATAGAGGAAAACACAGCCCCTACAACAGACCACACAGCAGGAAACACCCACAAGCACGACCCTCACCTCACCGACCCACACATGACATCCCAATGTCAGGTGTCAGAAAGTCAAAAGGAGGTGGCCGTACAGGTGCGGGTAGGGTCCGAACACATGGAAGGTGAGCTAGATCACATACGTGGGTGTCTCATACCGTTCAGGGACCACCTACATCCCACAAAGAAGACCCACACTGCCACAGAGACACATGCAGTTGCACATTAGCAGTACAGAACCACGCCCAGGGGCCCCCAAATATCAGTTACACACCCACGTTGGCTCTGCATACGACAGTCCAGTCCACTCCTCTAACGTATTGAGTGGGTGGTTGAGTGGGTGACGACAAAGCTACATGTCCAAGGTCGAATGAGCTTCCTTCGGTTACATGGCTGCGTCCACTTTACACAGCACAATGTCATGTCGTAGGGCCCAGGGCCCTCATACATACAACAGGACCACAGGGACACATGCAGATACTATGTCGAACTGGTTACGGGCATGTGCACCCGGCCCCTTTATTGGCAGGGCCACATGCACAGTGATGCCTGTGCTGTATGTGTGTGTGGTGAGTGTAAGCCAGCCCTCACAGAGTGGTTAGTGCTGGCAACAACTCAAACAGTGGACACCATTGAAACGGAAACAGAGAACACCAGCAAAACAAAGTCAACTGCTGAGCTACATGGAGGGAGCCGGAGGAAGTAAAGAGGTTACCCAATATGCACACATAAGTTTCCGTGAGTTGCAGTGCACTGAGGGTGGAGCACTAGAGCTGAGTGTGCTCATGTGAAGAAAATGTCTAGGATAGTGTGCTTTCAAGATATTCCTGATGCAGATGCAGTAGGGTGTGTTAGACCTGCATCATCTTCCTCATCAACGTCCCAGGTCTACCACACTGCTTGAGGTGACATTGCTGCGCAACCTCTCCACAGCACAAAACTCAATCAGTAACGGTCCATGGTTTGCGGTGCACTGAGTCAGTGGCACCTGGAGTGCTGAGCAAGGTATCAGGCAGATGATGGCATCCATGACAGGTGTGAGCAACACCGTCAGTCTTCCAGTACCACTGTATCGACTCTGGCAGATGGTGGTTGGAGGTGGTACTGCCAATGGTGGCGTGTGCCTCCTGCGGTGATGCCACGTCCGGGCCGGTCAGGACTCAAGTGGATGTGTGAGCCCAGATGGACTGCAGTTGAGGCTGGAGGTAGCGGACAGCACAGGGCCACAGACACATGGCGTTGGCGACCCCAAGGCCATTGTTTCCGAGGCCATCCAATATTCATTCTGACAGGGTTCCTGTCTTGAGCTGCACAGGGTTAGTGGCCCCGGATGCACAGCCGCCGGCACAGGCACACCGCCACGGGACAGTGACTTGCAGTCAACTGAGGTAGGGCCACGCAGACTGAGCGGGTCCTCAACGATGTCCATGAGGACTGTAGCAGAGGCTCAGGGGGAACAGTGGAAGGTGTCCTCCAGGGCATGTTGCAGAGGACAATAGCTATCCGGAAGCAGCAAATGTAGGAGTGGAATGCTACAGCATCGTTGCCACTAAGCATGGGCGAATTTTGCGAATCTCGCGTTCGCGAATTTTGCGGATTTGCGAACTCGCAATCCGCAAAATCCGCGAATTCTCGCGAATTTGCGGATTTTTTTTGTGTTCGCGCGGGTTTCTGCCAGTTCGCGAGGGTTTTGTACAATTTCGCAAACGTGAACTTACCTGCCGGGTCGCAAGTTTTGCAAACTTGTTGTTTGTATAGGCATTTATATAGCGCACTACTTACCCGGAGGGTCCCAAGGCGCTTCGACCTCTGCGAAACCCTTCCTGGCTTCCCTGAGAGATGGTCCCTTAATGGGTATCTCCAGGGTGAGACCAGGCCTCCCCGGCGGTCTGGTGGGGCCGTTAGTGAAGATGAGGCAAGCTAATGCCCAGAGTTGCCGAGTGTGATCGCTGATCAGAGTGGGCACCGAGGCGAGAGAATTATCGAGTCCGCTGACCCTGGTCCAGAAACCTGCCGCGCCGGGAATCGAACCCTGGTCCCGGGCCGTCCTCTGCTCTCGGGTCTGCCGCCTCTAACCGGTGAGCCACACTACTTCACTTGAGCCACACTACTTCACGTTGTTTCTACGTGTCCAGCCTGTTTGGGACACTCTTCTTCATCACTGCCACTCTCTGACTACTCATGCCACCCTCTGACCCACCCATGCCACCCTCTGTTTCATCACAGCACCCTCTGGTTGTCCAGTGTACATTATTGTGGCAAAGCAAAGCACACCTTCCCTGCCTCAAGTGACCTGAATTAATTTGGGGCTGATTAATGTGTCACAGAATATTTTTTTAGCTGGCACCTGCTTCCTTAGTGCTTCCTGATTAGTGATCTTTTGCACTTGCTAAGTGCTTTCATTGTTGCAAAATTAGTTACAACACCTGCCCTGCCCCAACTGACAATAATGAATTAGGGGCTGATTAATGTGTCACTGGATTTAAACTTCCAGCCTGGCTCCTGCTTGTCTCCCTTAGCTGTAATTCAGGACCTTTGTGGCATATGTGTAACTATTCTGAGGGTCAGAGCAGGGTCACATAATAGTTGCAAGTAGGCAACTGAACTCTGGAGGGGCCCCTCAGGAAGCACTACAGGAAATGGCTACTAATGATGAGCTTGAACTTTTGAACCTGGTAAGTAGTTTCAGTTTTGCTAAGATCGTATTTCTACAATTTAGCGCTTATTCGCGGGGCGCGAAGTTGAACTGGGAAGCCGCGAACTCACGCGAACAGTGCGGGCAAGCCATAAAATCCGCTGCTCGCAGATTTGCGGATTTTGCGGGAAATTCGCGAATCTCGCGGATTGCGAATTTACCGAAAATCCGCAAAATCTGCGAGCGGAACGGATTTTCCGCCCATACTTAGTTGCCACCATCAATTCGGTATCAGCTACATGAGGATGAAAACTACCCCCAGTCCATAGACACAGACGTCACCAAAGTTCAACCAGAGAGTGTCCATGAATGTCGTGGAACATACTTAGTGGCACCTAGGCTGAGAGGGAATGCAGTCAGCGATGATGCCGGTACACTGATATGAACTTTGACATTGCTAAATCAAGACTTTGTGACCTACTGTACCGCAGAGTAGGCCGGAGGCAGCAGTCAGCAGTGGCCCACAGCCATGTGTCTTTGGCTCGAGATGCACAGAGTTAGTGACACCAGGGCAGTTGTCAGTAGTGTTCGATCGCCTCGGTAACAATTATACTTTTTTCCTCCTGACTTCAACGCGTCTTCCTCCAACACCTCTCCTTGCGTGCAATAATATGTACTCTGCCATTGAAGTATCGATGTTCAGTTCCAATTGTGTGACCTACTCGGGTGCAGCGTAGGCCGAGGGCAGTAGTCCGCGTGGGCCCACAGACACGTGTGGTTGTAATGGTATGCACAGACTTGGTGGCACCACATCGAAGGGAGTATAGTGACATAAAATCTACTATAAATAATGTTCTCTGTAATCAAGACTCAGTTCCAAATATGTGACCTACTAGTCTGCTGTGTATGCCGGTAGAGTACGTCAACGAGAAAGGAGTACTACGGGCCTTGCTTGTGGAGGCCGTGATGGTTCCTAGCTGGTTACCAGGTTTGCGTGCCTTGGGCTTAAAGCTTGCACCGGCACATGGTGGTGTCGGCAGGTGAGCAGTGAGGCCTGGGTGCACAGGGATGGGCAAGACGGGTTCGTAGACCAGCGGCATGTGGTGCAGAAGGCGCACAGGATCGCAGGCGCCACCGCTCGTGACGGGCTGAGGGGGCCGCCCTGGCAGAGACATTGGGCATTCTGTAAGAGGTCCACGCCCAGAGCTATGTGCTTTTTATTCACACCCCTACGCTTGCCTGTCGTACGCTGGGCCAGCCCACTCCGCTCACGCTCACGGGGGAAACCTAACAAGCTACATTTCCGCGATCTTCCCCACTAGCTGGGGTGACATGGTTGCGTCCACGGTCCATTACACTCCAAACACCAGCGGTATATGTTGACAAGGACATGTCCGTGGTCTGCATACTGCTGTTTGGCCAGCAAATCCACGCCACACTTGGCATTGTGTACATTCTCATGCATTGGTCACTTGCCTCCTTTGCACATGCCTGGGCCCCACCTCTTCCCACAATCTGATATTGTGTGGCTGAGGTGCCATGTCGTTGATGGCTTCTGTGCCTGTCTGGCCCAGGTTCCAACAGTAAGTTGTGCTGTCTTGTGTGGTGCGTGTTGTTTGGCATGTTGTATGTGAGCTTGTCACGTGTGCATCCTCAGAGTTGTGAGATTGTGGAGTTGAAGTGTGTGGTCTGTACATTTGGGGGCATATTCTCAAGGAGCTATCACTGAGTTATCAGCACTTTACCACAGTCATCAAAGTTGCATTAAATTTACCGCCCCATTCACAAGCTGGTGCAAACAGCCGATATCACCAGTTTTCAGGTGATAGCATCCTCAAAAAGCATTGCCAAAGATGACCCCGGAAACTATCACTAGGCTGTGGTCCTACTTTACACCAGGTCAGAGCAGGTGTTAATTTCCTGCTTCTAATGCGCCTTTTGGCCTGTTTTGGGTTCTCATCGCAGATCTGGCTGAGAATGTTGCGACGTGGTGTTGTCACAGCTTTTTGCATGGGAACGCCTACTCTGCATCTCATTAGCGATAGTTGCCGGGGTCATCTGTGGCGATGTTTTTTGCGGCTGCTATCGCGGGTAAACTGGTACTATGGGCTGTTAGCACCAGCTTGGGAATAGGGTGCTAGATTTATAGCGACTTTGGCTGTGATAAAGTGCAGATAACTTGGTGATAACTCCTTGAGAATATGTTCCATAGGTAATTGATTTCCACTGGGTTCAGCAAGGATCAGTTCTCCATTTCGCCTGTCGTGGATTGGCCGCAGCGCAAGCATACAATACGCCACTAACCTTTGCTCAAGATGTCCGGCAGAAACGATGTCAGAAGCTAAGTTCCCCAGTCCCTTCCAGCTACGAATCCCACAGCGAAGGTAACACTCGCTGTGTGAAAGCGTACCCAGTCGGGAAAGGGTAAGTGGATAAAACAAAAAATAGGCAGTGAGGATTCTCTGGGGTCCCTCTGGGTCTGGTTAATGTGTTGCGTAGGATAGGAAGGAACGTCCCACCTGAGTTGAGGAAGAGCAAAGAATATGGTTACAACCTCCCTTGTAAAAGATTAACATAGATATTCCGAAACCCCTATTCCACCACTCACCAGAATCACACACCACCCAGGCCGGTAAGTAACAGGCAAAGGAACCCCTGCAGGTCAGACAGCACTATATTTGAACACTGTCTTAAGAAGCTGGAGAATGGCTAAATCCACTCGACACAACAGTTCCTGGCCATTGAATACAGCGGTAAAAGTACAACAAGCTTTGATGGCTGTTAAATCACAAGCCAAACACTACCACTGTTCGAGTAATCCTGGGTTTGGGTCAAAAAAGGAAGTGGAAATAAATGAGTCACTATCTCTTTCAGGTTCTCTATCCAGTCAGGGTTCACAAAGAAAAACAACGTATCCCAGAACGCATCTCTTGTTAGATGCGTACGGAGTATCTGCAAACACGTCTTAAACAGCAGACGCGTTCGCACACAGGTACTTTCTATTACGAGACGAAGTCCAACGAATGTCAATAGCAAATGTACCAATAAATCACAGTCCCTATCTAACTATGGTACGAACAAAGAACATACGACTTTCGCAACGGAGGCGATCCCGCTCTCCAATTGCCACAGTACTTATCATAAGTCGTCAGGATTCAGGAGACAGGATTCAAAACGGGTTCCACTCTTCGGCAAACTTTTATCTTCCAGCTGAAATCCGGCGGGGATCACCATCCGCCATTCCAACAACCTCCGGATTGATTGACAAGCACCTTCCTAGTGGGAGGGAGGTGCTTATATAAGATACGCCCTATACCTCCGCTAGACAGTCCCTTGGCATGCTGGTTAATGTAGTTCTTTCTACCCGCTCTGCATATACTCCCAGGCACACACAATCGACGGGGCTCTCTAAGATGACACGGTTCTCGCCTCCTTGACCATGAAATCGCTACATCGCCAGTGCATGAAGTCAGCTTCCCTGACCCCAATTCTGTGTATTATTGTTGGGGACTATCACAAAAAGTTATTCTTTTTGTTATTTTGTATTTATTTACTCCAAAAAAAAGAACTTTGGTTTTGGCTTTTTGTCCCTTGAACGTCAGAGGCGTGTTGCGGACAGCTACCAGGACTTGCGGGGCACCAGTGACCTCCGACCCACTCGGCTGCGGGATAGAGTGCAGGGAGCAGCCTACTCAGCGCTCCACAGGCCCCGCCCATCCCACCTCCTGCCACTGTTGTGTCTGTCAGAAGCGCTGGCCTTTTGCAATTAGGGGGACCAACTGGCATGGGTGCCAATTCAGGACTGTGAGTGTAATAATTCAGGACAAAGAGTCAAAATTCAGGTCAAAACTTCTGGACAAAAGGGACGTTTTATAGACACACCAGAGGAGGTCGTGCAATAGTATAAAATTAAGTAAATAGACAACCTATTAAGTACAAGTCAAAATAAGTTTATATTAGGTTGAGACAATCGTGCACTCCACGGTTTTTCAGTATGCCCGCAGCTTGCTACCTCAGATGATTCAAAACTTGCATCTCGCTCCATTGATTGAAAACTACTGGATATATTAGGAACCTTGCAAAGGCAGCCCCCAGTAACAAAACTGCACCCCGCTTTCCAGCCTCCCAGGGAAACACCCGATGCCGGGTCGGGCCAGTCTTGCCTTGTTACCACCCTCCAATGGTGCCCCTCATCTTCGCAAAGACCGTCTCTCAA
Organism: Lissotriton vulgaris; assembly: GCF_964263255.1. Lineage (NCBI taxonomy): Eukaryota > Metazoa > Chordata > Amphibia > Caudata > Salamandridae > Lissotriton > Lissotriton vulgaris. The sequence goes on along the minus strand of NC_141685.1, from coordinate 2,009,323,396 downwards.
GTGTATTTAATTTCTATTATAGTGCTACTCATCCCTAGTATGTAGGGCAGGGTGTCAGAGTGCGTTACATCATACACACATCATATCGAGACAATGATTCATATAAACGTGAAAGTCAATGTATAGGAAATGTTACTTAAGATAATGGGTGCTACAAGGTGTCATCATTCTTTTATGTATCATTCAGTCAATTCACCATTCATTCTGGCCTTCCATCTGTGTGCCCATCTATATCTACACATATTCAACCATTTGTAAACCTATCCACCATGTATCCTTCCATCCATGATTTCACTCATCCATCCCTCCTTCCACCCTTTCACTCATCCATCCACTATTCATCCATCTACCCTTTCACCCATCCATCCACTCTTCAACCCACCCATCTATTCACTCATCCATCTAGCCATTTACCCTTTCACCCATCCAGCCATCCTTTCACTCACTCATCCATCCACCCAGTAACTTATCCTTCAACCCATTCACCATTTCAGTCATTCATCTTCCCTTTCTCTCTCCATCCCCTTTCACTTATCCATCCATCCTTCTACCCACCCATCTACTCATCCATTCATGAATCCATCCATTGACCCTATTACTCATCCATCCTTTCACTCATCCATCCATCCGTTCTCTCATCCATCCACCCTTTCACTTCCTCACTCATCTATGCATTCTTTTCAACCATCTACCCCCTTTCACTCACTCATCAATCCTCACATCCACCCTTTTACTCATCCATCCCTTCGCTCTTTCACTTATCAATTCATCAATCCATCCATCCTTTCACTCATCCATCCACCAAGTCACTCGCCCATTATTTACCCTTTCACTCATCCATCCATCCTTTCACTCACCCATCCACCCTTTACCCATCCATCTACCTTTCTACCCATAAATCCATCTATTTACACTTTCTCTCATCCATCCTTCCACTCGCTCACTCACTCATCCATCCTTTCTTTCATTATCTATCCATTCACCCTTTCATTCATCCTTTCACTAATCCATCCAGCCATTCACACATTCCTTCACTTATTTACTCACCCACCTTTTCACATTATAAGCTGTGCCTTTGTCTGCAGAGTTGCAGACAGAAGAGGCCCATCAAGAACTTCACCTTGCTGTAGTTCCTAAAGCAAGGGGTGGGGTGGGGAGCGTTCACTATGCCCCTACACATAGGCAATCTGAAAACGTAGAAGTCATGAATCATGCATGATGCACAGTGCCAGAACATGAGGTGACTATGACATATTGTTGTTTCCAGGGCCTTAAGTGGGGTAAAAAAGCTGGGGGTCTCTTCAAAGGCAGTGTTCGATGTAATTAAGGGCGTGGCTTAGAACATCTAGGCTAAAAATCTGTGCTTAGCATAGTATTCCGTCGACTGGTATTATCTTGTTTTTGTCATTGCACCCAGATTATATTACAGCAAGTATCATTACACCAACAACAAGCCAGGACTATTGGCTTTGTCAATGGTTGTTAGTTGCTTAAAATAAAAAAGCAGCAAATATGGCTTTGTTGAATATAATATTGAAAATGCGTCAGTTCTAAAATGATGAGGCAGTGAAAGAACTATAAACCATTCTTTTTTACTTATTTCGCAGGCGTCTTTATATAAATTGTATTCTCTGGTTGCAGCATGGGTGTTTTACTTTTTATCCATCTAACAGAATGCCCTGCTGTACTCTGAGGCAGGAGGAGGCCACCACATGCTTTAACAGTTGAGACTGGCCCATTGTCATTCTGTATGTGGCAATCATCAGCCGCATACAGAATGACAATGAGCAGGGTGGGGCTGCTCTTGTGCTCAGAGGAGTGTGAGGCGGCCCCATCAGGGGGCTAAGGCTTCTGGCAGGGGAGCAGTGCGGCTCCCTGTAATGGCCATAATTACAGACAAAAGGCGTCCGTAAAAAGGATCCTCACTGACAACGCACGTGAGGTCCAAATTACGGACAGTCTGTGAAATATACAGATAGTTGGTCACACTATTTGCAATGTCTGGAGCTGCTTTGGAATGTACCAGATTTTAGTAGTTAAATATGGACAACATACTAGACCTGATCTAAATCTTCAACTCTGCACCTTTAGGGCTAGTTGATAGTTGAGTTGTAGGACACAGTATAAATCACAGTTGTGATTTGGCGCTTTTGTCTATTTCAGACTTGAAATAGTTAAATGATGCAAAATTGTTAACTTTTTTTTACACCATATCATTTTCATTATTTTTTTGCAATTGTTCTGGCCATGAAGACGGATGGCTTATCAGGAATTCTGCTCTTCTGAATGCCAAACATTTGTGATCCAAAGTTCCGGATGTTTCCGTATTTATGGGCAATACATAATGTCTTCAAAAAAAATTTGGGGCATATTATCAACAGCCAGCAATAATTAATGCTGGCCGTGCTTAGCGATAATTTTGTTATCGCAGGCTATCTCTGTAATTTATCGCCCTGGTAGCGCGTTATTAACAACGCGTTTTTCCAGGGTGATAAAAATTCCAGAGATAGCGAGGTTATCGCCCTTTTGCAGAGAACATCGCTGGTTGGAGTGGAAGGGGGGGTGGCGGACGCTCTGTGTTCTGCCGGAGAGGAAGGAGGTGGTCCAGTCCAGGGCATTCTCTCAGATCCTGGTATCGTGTAGGCGTATGCGAAGTGTGCGGTGGCAGACCGTGTCGAAGGCGGCTGACAGGTCCAGGAGGATGAGGTCCGCCGTTTCTCCGTTGTCCAGCAGGGCCCAGCAGGGCCCTGATGTCATCGGTGGTGGCGATGAAGGCAGTGTCGGTGCTGTGGTTTCTGTGGAACCCGGACTGGGACGGGTCCAGGATGCCGTTCTCCTCGAGGTAGCGGGTCAGTTGTTTGTTGCCGGTCTTCTCGATGACCTTCACCGGGAACGGGAGCAGGGAGATTGGCCGGCAGTTCTTGAGGTCCTTGGGTTGTGCCTTGAGTTTCTTGAGTAAGGCGTGGATCTTGGCATGCTTCTAGCTCTCCGGGAAGGTTGCTGTCTCAAAGGAAATGTTGATGGTTTTCCGTAGATGGGGTGCAATGGCGGTGCTGGCTTTGTTGAAGTTGTGGTGTGGGCATGGGTCTGACGGAGATCCGGAGTGGATGGTGTTCATGATTTTGATGGTGTTGTCGTCGTTTCTGTTGGTCCAAGAGCGCAGGCTATTGGTGCGGATGGTGGTCGTGGGGGCGGGGGTCTCAGTGGTGGTTGGAGGGGTCGTGGTGTTAAAGCTGTCGTGGGTGGCAAGCGAGTCGCACAGGTCTTGCGAGGGTGGGATGTTGTTGGGGTTGGAGCTGGGGTTGGAGAGTACCTTCACGATGTTGAAGAGCTCTTTGCTGTTGTGTGCATTGTTTTCTAGGCAGTCATTAAAGGAGACCCTGTTGGCGGATCTGATGAGGTGATGGTGTCTGCGGGTGGCATTCTTGTGGGCTGCGTAGCTGTCTGGTGTTCGTTCACGGTGCCAGTTCTTCTCTAGCTTTCGGTAGGTTTGCTTGGAGGCCTGGAGGTCCTCTATGAACCAGCTTGCTTTCTTGTTGGTGTGGCTGTTGGAGGGTTTCTTGAACGAGGCGAGGGTGTTGGTGCAGGTGTCGGTCCACTGTCTGAGGTTGCAGGTTCGGTTGGGTCGGCGGGTGGGCTCCTGGCGAGGGTGGTGGTTAGCTGGTCTTCTGTGACTTTGCTCCAGCAGCGGCGAGGAATCTGTTAGGTGCGGTGGTGCTTGGTGTGTTTCCGGAAGGTGAAGTGGAGGCAGCTGTCGTCGGTCCAGTGGAGTTCGGTGATGTGGTTGAAGGAGACGTGGGGGCTTGCGGAGAAAATGGGGTCAAGCGTGTGGCCGGCAGAGTGGGTGGGTGTTGTGACGAGTTGTCTGAGTCAGAGGTTGGCGAGGTTGTCGATCTGGGTGGTGGAGTTGGTGCTGCTGTTGTTCTCGAGATGGAAGTTCAGGTCCCCGAGGAGGATGTAGTCCGTGGAGGCGAGGGCGTGTGTGCTGACGAAGTCGGCGATGGAGTCGCTGAACTGTGGTCAGGGTCCGGGGGTGTCTGTAGATAATTGTTCCTCTGTGGGTGGTGTTGGGGTCAGTGTGGATCTGGAAGTGCAGTTTTTCGGCGGTGCTGAGGGTGTTGTCAGTGTTGGTCGAGATTTTGAGTGTATTCCTGTTGACGATGGCGATTCCTCCTCCTACTCCGTAGGTGTGGTCTCCGATCGCCTTGGCTATGGTGATTTGGCTATGGCGATGTTGGGTGCTAAGGAGGGTTTCAGCCAGGTCTCCGTCAGGAAGGCTATGTCTGGGGCGGTTGAGTCGAGTAGGTCCCAGAGTTCAACGGTGTGCTTGTGGGCGGAGCGGGTGTTGAGAAGAATGCATCTCAGGTAGTTGGGTTCTTTCTTGGTCGATGGGTTGGCGGGCCGGATGCTGGTGAAGCTGCAGTTCCGGCAGGAGAAGGGTCCTTGGGTGAGCTTCGGGGCGGCCAGGCAGCAGGTGCGTGATCGTCTGGCGTTGAGTGCGTGGAGGTGCTGGATGGGTAGCGGAGATGGGCGTTGTGGCGTTTGCGGGAGCCTGGGGTTCTGGCGCTGGGTGCGGTCCAGGCGCTGACGGGCGCAGACGGACTTGCCTTAGCCATGCCTTTGGCGCACCGGCCACAATATAAGGGGAGGTGGGAGGGAGGAGAAGCTGGGAGCAAGCAGCGAATGGGTAAGCAGGGGGGTGGGGTTGCGGGGGAAACAGCAGCAGGGAAATGGCAGGAACAAACGGGCGGAGAGCGGGCAGAGGGGCACCGTCAACACGGGACAAAGTACAAGGCACAGAAGGCAAGAGGGGCAGGCACGAGGGCACCGAAATCAAGGGGCAGAGTACAGGGCACAAATCAAACGGACCAAGAGACAGGGCACAGAAGGCAAACATGGGCAAGCACAGGGGCACAGAGAAAAGGGCAAATAACAGTACAAAATTCAAGATAATAGCAACACAGGAAATGAAGGCACAAGGAAATTACCAGGCGAGCGAGGCAGGGGGTCTCGAGCCACAGGAGCGGCAGCGAGCAGGGACAATTGCACACAGGGAGTGCTGTATTGCGTCGGGGGGAGGGCGATCTGCCGGTCAAGCACAGCGCATGCTTTTTTAAATTATATGTTTTTAGGCAGCATAGCACGCCGCGTTTAATGTGCACCTGATTCATAACTCCTAAATACGCCTGGAAAGAAATGAACCAAAACCTCAACTTGAGAACATGTTCTTGAAGAAAAGAAGTTGGTGGAGCCATTGACTGCAAATGGGAAAACATACAATATACACACCATAATGTACACAGAGGTACTAATACACAAGTAGAACAATACAATCAACCCCAAAGAAATATATAGATATATAAATAAATTGTATGTACTTTACAAGTACACTTCAAAATGACTGACAAAATTTGCAACTGCTAGAATATGGGGACCAGCAGTCTAGTGATGTATCGCAATGGAAAGCAATAAGGGGTTAATGCACATGAGCACTTTGAGGATGCTCTAGACGAAGGGACTCTATGGTCGAGTTAAAGGCTGGGATCCGAAATGCATAGACCGTTCGTATTTTTTGTGCTATGGTGTGTTAAATAATGAAAAGAATACCTTTCTTTCATGGTGCCGTGAATTCTTTAACTATGTGGATTTATGGTCCAGTTGAAGGCATCAGCCGAAACGCGGCGACTGTCCTTTTGTTTTGCACTTGGTGTAGAGAAAAATGAAAATAAAAATACATTGAGGAAACTGTCGTGCTGTGGAACTGCCGAGTTGATGTAAAGCTATTTAATTATTCCAAGTGTATAGATTGATAGAGCTTATGCCGCAGTAATTTGTATTTGTAAACTTGCACAATTCCAGTCCTTGTTTTATCGCATATGCATTAATGCAGTTATAACTATATGTAAACAGTGGCTGTACATTTGATCGTAACATTTAATTATCCATATGTGCTGTGTTTACAAAAATGGGAGAGCCACTCGCCTTACACTTAAAGTATATCTTCACTTTTTATGAATCACGTGGTGCGCTTAGCAAAGAGAAAAAAATGAGTATTTAAAGGTCTCTTTAATCAGTGTTGCGTTATGTGATCAAGGGTAGTCCATACCCGAAACGCGTCATGCCAGAGGGAGAACTAGGGCGATAATAAACTGACCTGTGGTACTGGATGAACTGTGTGGTGGTCTTTGTGTCCTGCGTGCCGTGCCTGGAGAAGCAGGAAGGAGAGGAATATATATATATATATATATATATATATAAAGAAAACGCCATTCTTTTCCGCAAGTAGATGTAGAATAACGAGAGTGAGCCCAGATTTAGTGCTGATTTTTTCGGTGATTTATTCAATAATTCCACCAGCCATCCGCCATAACGCGTTTCACCTCCAAACGAGGCTTGATCACATGACGTTGATTGAAACAGACAAGGGCCTTAAATACACAGAAACATGGGAGCGGCTTTGCGCTTAAAGTGGTATGTGCATAATTAAACTTTCCACATGCCGCTGTACGAATAACATAGCGGCATTAGTACAGAATTGAGGGCAAGTGCCCAACATTTTCATATTCAATTCATTACTGTAAAACGGCATAGTATATATCTGTCAATTATATATATATATATATATATATCAATTCAAACCTTGACGTTTCTTTCCTAGTCAAGAAACACACAAACACTTCTTGCTGAAAAATAGCCTTTAATGCAGTATAAAGGCAACAAAAAACTCTACGCGTTTCAGGGGCTCACCTCCCTTGCTCACGAGTGAAAGTGTTTCATTCAAGTTGGGTTTTTAAATTAACATGTGACATTTAGTGCATAACCATAGAAAGCAGACTAGCGCTGCCAAATCATAATGTGATTAGATGCAAATGAAAACATAAACAAATTCTCGTTCGAGTTCATGCACAGCCTTTCAACATGCATTAGGCTTTAGAGTTTCTCATCTGCTTTCAAGTAAACATATATTCATTATTGGGCATTTTACATCAAAATCCTTTTTAAAGAATTTTAAACAAGAAATTAAATTTCAGCTTCTTGCTGGAGGTTTCAGTTTTTCTATCATATCTGATAGAGCATTTGTAGGTGTCTTGCCCCAGTGTGTTTCTTGACTAGGAAAGAAACGTCAAGTGTGAATTGAGATATAGGCTCGCAACCTACACGCGAACCGCCTTCGCCTAGAGGCTCAAGCAGAGCGGAGCTCGGCGGCTGCTGAGTTAATTGAATTCGATATATATATATACAATCGTACATTCCAACAGCCAACACCCTGCACATCTGATTCGGAGTATTCCCTTCGGGGAAATGCTCCGCATCAGGAATTTCCTTGACAGAGGTTATTCCAACACCAGCTTAGTTAAAGCTATCCAGCGATCTAACTCTGTAAGCAGACAGGAGGCCCTTGTCCCTAGGGTTAGAAATACCACTGAAAATAGCCAGGCCAAAGGTAAATCCACAAATACTTGCCCTCGAGTGATTTTAACCTTCAATCGTCAGCACGGGGCACTGCGAAAAATCCTTTACAAAAATTGGAATCTGGTCCAAAGTGATCCAGTAATTGGACATAATCTTCTTAGTCAACCAGAAATCACTTTTCGCAGATCTCCTTCAATGGCAAGGGCTTTAGTGAGTAATACCCTGGAACCTGTAGTCTCCACCACTTGGGGGGCATTGAGGAAGGGCTTTAAGGCCTGTCCCCAATGTAAAGCTTGCCGGTTCGGCAGCAATAGGACCCATTTTCAAAGTCCCTTCCGTGAATGCCCAACACCCATTACCAAGTGGTTAACCTGCAAATCTGAGTTTGTCATCTATGTGTTGGAGTGTCCGTGTGGTCTCCAGTATGTAGGTAGTGCCAAACTACCTGCCCACAAACGGATACTCCAACACATGTGTGCAATCTCAGGACGCGATCAAAACTACCCAGTGGCTCGACATTTCCAGGACAAACATCAGGGCTCACCCGATCAACTCCGGTATTTTTTAATCGACGCAGTTGAGGTTTCAAGAAGGGGAGGAGACCGCGAGGAGTGGGCACCGAGGCGAGAGAATTATCGAGTCCGCTGACCCTGGTCCAGAAACCTGCCGCGCCGGGAATCGAACCCTGGTCCCGGGCCGTCCTCTGCTCTCGGGTCTGCCGCCTCTAACCGGTGAGCCACACTACTTCACTTGAGCCACACTACTTCACGTTGTTTCTACGTGTCCAGCCTGTTTGGGACACTCTTCTTCATCACTGCCACTCTCTGACTACTCATGCCACCCTCTGACCCACCCATGCCACCCTCTGTTTCATCACAGCACCCTCTGGTTGTCCAGTGTACATTATTGTGGCAAAGCAAAGCACACCTTCCCTGCCTCAAGTGACCTGAATTAATTTGGGGCTGATTAATGTGTCACAGAATATTTTTTTAGCTGGCACCTGCTTCCTTAGTGCTTCCTGATTAGTGATCTTTTGCACTTGCTAAGTGCTTTCATTGTTGCAAAATTAGTTACAACACCTGCCCTGCCCCAACTGACAATAATGAATTAGGGGCTGATTAATGTGTCACTGGATTTAAACTTCCAGCCTGGCTCCTGCTTGTCTCCCTTAGCTGTAATTCAGGACCTTTGTGGCATATGTGTAACTATTCTGAGGGTCAGAGCAGGGTCACATAATAGTTGCAAGTAGGCAACTGAACTCTGGAGGGGCCCCTCAGGAAGCACTACAGGAAATGGCTACTAATGATGAGCTTGAACTTTTGAACCTGGTAAGTAGTTTCAGTTTTGCTAAGATCGTATTTCTACAATTTAGCGCTTATTCGCGGGGCGCGAAGTTGAACTGGGAAGCCGCGAACTCACGCGAACAGTGCGGGCAAGCCATAAAATCCGCTGCTCGCAGATTTGCGGATTTTGCGGGAAATTCGCGAATCTCGCGGATTGCGAATTTACCGAAAATCCGCAAAATCTGCGAGCGGAACGGATTTTCCGCCCATACTTAGTTGCCACCATCAATTCGGTATCAGCTACATGAGGATGAAAACTACCCCTAGTCCATAGACACAGACGTCACCAAAGTTCAACCAGAGAGTGTCCATGAATGTCGTGGAACATACTTAGTGGCACCTAGGCTGAGAGGGAATGCAGTCAGCGATGATGCCGGTACACTGATATGAACTTTGACATTGCTAAATCAAGACTTTGTGACCTACTGTACTGCAGAGTAGGCCGGAGGCAGCAGTCAGCAGTGGCCCACAGCCATGTGTCTTTGGCTCGAGATGCACAGAGTTAGTGACACCAGGGCAGTTGTCAGTAGTGTTCGATCGCCTCGGTAACAATTATACTTTTTTCCTCCTGACTTCAACGCGTCTTCCTCCAACACCTCTCCTTGCGTGCAATAATATGTACTCTGCCATTGAAGTATCGATGTTCAGTTCCAATTGTGTGACCTACTCGGGTGCAGCGTAGGCCGAGGGCAGTAGTCCGCGTGGGCCCACAGACACGTGTGGTTGTAATGGTATGCACAGACTTGGTGGCACCACATCGAAGGGAGTATAGTGACATAAAATCTACTATAAATAATGTTCTCTGTAATCAAGACTCAGTTCCAAATATGTGACCTACTAGTCTGCTGTGTATGCCGGTAGAGTACGTCAACGAGAAAGGAGTACTACGGGCCTTGCTTGTGGAGGCCGTGATGGTTCCTAGCTGGTTACCAGGTTTGCGTGCCTTGGGCTTAAAGCTTGCACCGGCACATGGTGGTGTCGGCAGGTGAGCAGTGAGGCCTGGGTGCACAGGGATGGGCAAGACGGGTTCGTAGACCAGCGGCATGTGGTGCAGAAGGCGCACAGGATCGCAGGCGCCACCGCTCGTGACGGGCTGAGGGGGCCGCCCTGGCAGAGACATTGGGCATTCTGTAAGAGGTCCACGCCCAGAGCTATGTGCTTTTTATTCACACCCCTACGCTTGCCTGTCGTACGCTGGGCCAGCCCACTCCGCTCACGCTCACGGGGGAAACCTAACAAGCTACATTTCCGCGATCTTCCCCACTAGCTGGGGTGACATGGTTGCGTCCACGGTCCATTACACTCCAAACACCAGCGGTATATGTTGACAAGGACATGTCCGTGGTCTGCATACTGCTGTTTGGCCAGCAAATCCACGCCACACTTGGCATTGTGTACATTCTCATGCATTGGTCACTTGCCTCCTTTGCACATGCCTGGGCCCCACCTCTTCCCACAATCTGATATTGTGTGGCTGAGGTGCCATGTCGTTGATGGCTTCTGTGCCTGTCTGGCCCAGGTTCCAACAGTAAGTTGTGCTGTCTTGTGTGGTGCGTGTTGTTTGGCATGTTGTATGTGAGCTTGTCACGTGTGCATCCTCAGAGTTGTGAGATTGTGGAGTTGAAGTGTGTGGTCTGTACATTTGGGGGCATATTCTCAAGGAGCTATCACTGAGTTATCAGCACTTTACCACAGTCATCAAAGTTGCATTAAATTTACCGCCCCATTCACAAGCTGGTGCAAACAGCCGATATCACCAGTTTTCAGGTGATAGCATCCTCAAAAAGCATTGCCAAAGATGACCCCGGAAACTATCACTAGGCTGTGGTCCTACTTTACACCAGGTCAGAGCAGGTGTTAATTTCCTGCTTCTAATGCGCCTTTTGGCCTGTTTTGGGTTCTCATCGCAGATCTGGCTGAGAATGTTGCGACGTGGTGTTGTCACAGCTTTTTGCATGGGAACGCCTACTCTGCATCTCATTAGCGATAGTTGCCGGGGTCATCTGTGGCGATGTTTTTTGCGGCTGCTATCGCGGGTAAACTGGTACTATGGGCTGTTAGCACCAGCTTGGGAATAGGGTGCTAGATTTATAGCGACTTTGGCTGTGATAAAGTGCAGATAACTTGGTGATAACTCCTTGAGAATATGTTCCATAGGTAATTGATTTCCACTGGGTTCAGCAAGGATCAGTTCTCCATTTCGCCTGTCGTGGATTGGCCGCAGCGCAAGCATACAATACGCCACTAACCTTTGCTCAAGATGTCCGGCAGAAACGATGTCAGAAGCTAAGTTCCCCAGTCCCTTCCAGCTACGAATCCCACAGCGAAGGTAACACTCGCTGTGTGAAAGCGTACCCAGTCGGGAAAGGGTAAGTGGATAAAACAAAAAATAGGCAGTGAGGATTCTCTGGGGTCCCTCTGGGTCTGGTTAATGTGTTGCGTAGGATAGGAAGGAACGTCCCACCTGAGTTGAGGAAGAGCAAAGAATATGGTTACAACCTCCCTTGTAAAAGATTAACATAGATATTCCGAAACCCCTATTCCACCACTCACCAGAATCACACACCACCCAGGCCGGTAAGTAACAGGCAAAGGAACCCCTGCAGGTCAGACAGCACTATATTTGAACACTGTCTTAAGAAGCTGGAGAATGGCTAAATCCACTCGACACAACAGTTCCTGGCCATTGAATACAGCGGTAAAAGTACAACAAGCTTTGATGGCTGTTAAATCACAAGCCAAACACTACCACTGTTCGAGTAATCCTGGGTTTGGGTCAAAAAAGGAAGTGGAAATAAATGAGTCACTATCTCTTTCAGGTTCTCTATCCAGTCAGGGTTCACAAAGAAAAACAACGTATCCCAGAACGCATCTCTTGTTAGATGCGTACGGAGTATCTGCAAACACGTCTTAAACAGCAGACGCGTTCGCACACAGGTACTTTCTATTACGAGACGAAGTCCAACGAATGTCAATAGCAAATGTACCAATAAATCACAGTCCCTATCTAACTATGGTACGAACAAAGAACATACGACTTTCGCAACGGAGGCGATCCCGCTCTCCAATTGCCACAGTACTTATCATAAGTCGTCAGGATTCAGGAGACAGGATTCAAAACGGGTTCCACTCTTCGGCAAACTTTTATCTTCCAGCTGAAATCCGGCGGGGATCACCATCCGCCATTCCAACAACCTCCGGATTGATTGACAAGCACCTTCCTAGTGGGAGGGAGGTGCTTATATAAGATACGCCCTATACCTCCGCTAGACAGTCCCTTGGCATGCTGGTTAATGTAGTTCTTTCTACCCGCTCTGCATATACTCCCAGGCACACACAATCGACGGGGCTCTCTAAGATGACACGGTTCTCGCCTCCTTGACCATGAAATCGCTACATCGCCAGTGCATGAAGTCAGCTTCCCTGACCCCAATTCTGTGTATTATTGTTGGGGACTATCACAAAAAGTTATTCTTTTTGTTATTTTGTATTTATTTACTCCAAAAAAAAGAACTTTGGTTTTGGCTTTTTGTCCCTTGAACGTCAGAGGCGTGTTGCGGACAGCTACCAGGACTTGCGGGGCACCAGTGACCTCCGACCCACTCGGCTGCGGGATAGAGTGCAGGGAGCAGCCTACTCAGCGCTCCACAGGCCCCGCCCATCCCACCTCCTGCCACTGTTGTGTCTGTCAGAAGCGCTGGCCTTTTGCAATTAGGGGGACCAACTGGCATGGGTGCCAATTCAGGACTGTGAGTGTAATAATTCAGGACAAAGAGTCAAAATTCAGGTCAAAACTTCTGGACAAAAGGGACGTTTTATAGACACACCAGAGGAGGTCGTGCAATAGTATAAAATTAAGTAAATAGACAACCTATTAAGTACAAGTCAAAATAAGTTTATATTAGGTTGAGACAATCGTGCACTCCACGGTTTTTCAGTATGCCCGCAGCTTGCTACCTCAGATGATTCAAAACTTGCATCTCGCTCCATTGATTGAAAACTACTGGATATATTAGGAACCTTGCAAAGGCAGCCCCCAGTAACAAAACTGCACCCCGCTTTCCAGCCTCCCAGGGAAACACCCGATGCCGGGTCGGGCCAGTCTTGCCTTGTTACCACCCTCCAATGGTGCCCCTCATCTTCGCAAAGACCGTCTCTCAAGTGTATTTAATTTCTATTATAGTGCTACTCATCCCTAGTATGTAGGGCAGGGTGTCAGAGTGCGTTACATCATACACACATCATATCGAGACAATGATTCATATAAACGTGAAAGTCAATGTATAGGAAATGTTACTTAAGATAATGGGTGCTACAAGGTGTCATCATTCTTTTATGTATCATTCAGTCAATTCACCATTCATTCTGGCCTTCCATCTGTGTGCCCATCTATATCTACACATATTCAACCATTTGTAAACCTATCCACCATGTATCCTTCCATCCATGATTTCACTCATCCATCCCTCCTTCCACCCTTTCACTCATCCATCCACTATTCATCCATCTACCCTTTCACCCATCCATCCACTCTTCAACCCACCCATCTATTCACTCATCCATCTAGCCATTTACCCTTTCACCCATCCAGCCATCCTTTCACTCACTCATCCATCCACCCAGTAACTTATCCTTCAACCCATTCACCATTTCAGTCATTCATCTTCCCTTTCTCTCTCCATCCCCTTTCACTTAACCATCCATCCTTCTACCCACCCATCTACTCATCCATTCATGAATCCATCCATTGACCCTATTACTCATCCATCCTTTCACTCATCCATCCATCCGTTCTCTCATCCATCCACCCTTTCACTTCCTCACTCATCTATGCATTCTTTTCAACCATCTACCCCCTTTCACTCACTCATCAATCCTCACATCCACCCTTTTACTCATCCATCCCTTCGCTCTTTCACTTATCAATTCATCAATCCATCCATCCTTTCACTCATCCATCCACCAAGTCACTCGCCCATTATTTACCCTTTCACTCATCCATCCATCCTTTCACTCACCCATCCACCCTTTACCCATCCATCTACCTTTCTACCCATAAATCCATCTATTTACACTTTCTCTCATCCATCCTTCCACTCGCTCACTCACTCATCCATCCTTTCTTTCATTATCTATCCATTCACCCTTTCATTCATCCTTTCACTAATCCATCCAGCCATTCACACATTCCTTCACTTATTTACTCACCCACCTTTTCACATTATAAGCTGTGCCTTTGTCTGCAGAGTTGCAGACAGAAGAGGCCCATCAAGAACTTCACCTTGCTGTAGTTCCTAAAGCAAGGGGTGGGGTGGGGAGCGTTCACTATGCCCCTACACATAGGCAATCTGAAAACGTAGAAGTCATGAATCATGCATGATGCACAGTGCCAGAACATGAGGTGACTATGACATATTGTTGTTTCCAGGGCCTTAAGTGGGGTAAAAAAGCTGGGGGTCTCTTCAAAGGCAGTGTTCGATGTAATTAAGGGCGTGGCTTAGAACATCTAGGCTAAAAATCTGTGCTTAGCATAGTATTCCGTCGACTGGTATTATCTTGTTTTTGTCATTGCACCCAGATTATATTACAGCAAGTATCATTACACCAACAACAAGCCAGGACTATTGGCTTTGTCAATGGTTGTTAGTTGCTTAAAATAAAAAAGCAGCAAATATGGCTTTGTTGAATATAATATTGAAAATGCGTCAGTTCTAAAATGATGAGGCAGTGAAAGAACTATAAACCATTCTTTTTTACTTATTTCGCAGGCGTCTTTATATAAATTGTATTCTCTGGTTGCAGCATGGGTGTTTTACTTTTTATCCATCTAACAGAATGCCCTGCTGTACTCTGAGGCAGGAGGAGGCCACCACATGCTTTAACAGTTGAGACTGGCCCATTGTCATTCTGTATGTGGCAATCATCAGCCGCATACAGAATGACAATGAGCAGGGTGGGGCTGCTCTTGTGCTCAGAGGAGTGTGAGGCGGCCCCATCAGGGGGCTAAGGCTTCTGGCAGGGGAGCAGTGCGGCTCCCTGTAATGGCCATAATTACAGACAAAAGGCGTCCGTAAAAAGGATCCTCACTGACAACGCACGTGAGGTCCAAATTACGGACAGTCTGTGAAATATACAGATAGTTGGTCACACTATTTGCAATGTCTGGAGCTGCTTTGGAATGTACCAGATTTTAGTAGTTAAATATGGACAACATACTAGACCTGATCTAAATCTTCAACTCTGCACCTTTAGGGCTAGTTGATAGTTGAGTTGTAGGACACAGTATAAATCACAGTTGTGATTTGGCGCTTTTGTCTATTTCAGACTTGAAATAGTTAAATGATGCAAAATTGTTAACTTTTTTTTACACCATATCATTTTCATTATTTTTTTGCAATTGTTCTGGCCATGAAGACGGATGGCTTATCAGGAATTCTGCTCTTCTGAATGCCAAACATTTGTGATCCAAAGTTCCGGATGTTTCCGTATTTATGGGCAATACATAATGTCTTCAAAAAAAATTTGGGGCATATTATCAACAGCCAGCAATAATTAATGCTGGCCGTGCTTAGCGATAATTTTGTTATCGCAGGCTATCTCTGTAATTTATCGCCCTGGTAGCGCGTTATTAACAACGCGTTTTTCCAGGGTGATAAAAATTCCAGAGATAGCGAGGTTATCGCCCTTTTGCAGAGAACATCGCTGGTTGGAGTGGAAGGGGGGGTGGCGGACGCTCTGTGTTCTGCCGGAGAGGAAGGAGGTGGTCCAGTCCAGGGCATTCTCTCAGATCCTGGTATCGTGTAGGCGTATGCGAAGTGTGCGGTGGCAGACCGTGTCGAAGGCGGCTGACAGGTCCAGGAGGATGAGGTCCGCCGTTTCTCCGTTGTCCAGCAGGGCCCAGCAGGGCCCTGATGTCATCGGTGGTGGCGATGAAGGCAGTGTCGGTGCTGTGGTTTCTGTGGAACCCGGACTGGGACGGGTCCAGGATGCCGTTCTCCTCGAGGTAGCGGGTCAGTTGTTTGTTGCCGGTCTTCTCGATGACCTTCACCGGGAACGGGAGCAGGGAGATTGGCCGGCAGTTCTTGAGGTCCTTGGGTTGTGCCTTGAGTTTCTTGAGTAAGGCGTGGATCTTGGCATGCTTCTAGCTCTCCGGGAAGGTTGCTGTCTCAAAGGAAATGTTGATGGTTTTCCGTAGATGGGGTGCAATGGCGGTGCTGGCTTTGTTGAAGTTGTGGTGTGGGCATGGGTCTGACGGAGATCCGGAGTGGATGGTGTTCATGATTTTGATGGTGTTGTCGTCGTTTCTGTTGGTCCAAGAGCGCAGGCTATTGGTGCGGATGGTGGTCGTGGGGGCGGGGGTCTCAGTGGTGGTTGGAGGGGTCGTGGTGTTAAAGCTGTCGTGGGTGGCAAGCGAGTCGCACAGGTCTTGCGAGGGTGGGATGTTGTTGGGGTTGGAGCTGGGGTTGGAGAGTACCTTCACGATGTTGAAGAGCTCTTTGCTGTTGTGTGCATTGTTTTCTAGGCAGTCATTAAAGGAGACCCTGTTGGCGGATCTGATGAGGTGATGGTGTCTGCGGGTGGCATTCTTGTGGGCTGCGTAGCTGTCTGGTGTTCGTTCACGGTGCCAGTTCTTCTCTAGCTTTCGGTAGGTTTGCTTGGAGGCCTGGAGGTCCTCTATGAACCAGCTTGCTTTCTTGTTGGTGTGGCTGTTGGAGGGTTTCTTGAACGAGGCGAGGGTGTTGGTGCAGGTGTCGGTCCACTGTCTGAGGTTGCAGGTTCGGTTGGGTCGGCGGGTGGGCTCCGGGCGAGGGTGGTGGTTAGCTGGTCTTCTGTGACTTTGCTCCAGCAGCGGCGAGGAATCTGTTAGGTGCGGTGGTGCTTGGTGTGTTTCCGGAAGGTGAAGTGGAGGCAGCTGTCGTCGGTCCAGTGGAGTTCGGTGATGTGGTTGAAGGAGACGTGGGGGCTTGCGGAGAAAATGGGGTCAAGCGTGTGGCCGGCAGAGTGGGTGGGTGTTGTGACGAGTTGTCTGAGTCAGAGGTTGGCGAGGTTGTCGATCTGGGTGGTGGAGTTGGTGCTGCTGTTGTTCTCGAGATGGAAGTTCAGGTCCCCGAGGAGGATGTAGTCCGTGGAGGCGAGGGCGTGTGTGCTGACGAAGTCGGCGATGGAGTCGCTGAACTGTGGTCAGGGTCCGGGGGTGTCTGTAGATAATTGTTCCTCTGTGGGTGGTGTTGGGGTCAGTGTGGATCTGGAAGTGCAGTTTTTCGGCGGTGCTGAGGGTGTTGTCAGTGTTGGTCGAGATTTTGAGTGTATTCCTGTTGACGATGGCGATTCCTCCTCCTACTCCGTAGGTGTGGTCTCCGATCGCCTTGGCTATGGTGATTTGGCTATGGCGATGTTGGGTGCTAAGGAGGGTTTCAGCCAGGTCTCCGTCAGGAAGGCTATGTCTGGGGCGGTTGAGTCGAGTAGGTCCCAGAGTTCAACGGTGTGCTTGTGGGCGGAGCGGGTGTTGAGAAGAATGCATCTCAGGTAGTTGGGTTCTTTCTTGGTCGATGGGTTGGCGGGCCGGATGCTGGTGAAGCTGCAGTTCCGGCAGGAGAAGGGTCCTTGGGTGAGCTTCGGGGCGGCCAGGCAGCAGGTGCGTGATCGTCTGGCGTTGAGTGCGTGGAGGTGCTGGATGGGTAGCGGAGATGGGCGTTGTGGCGTTTGCGGGAGCCTGGGGTTCTGGCGCTGGGTGCGGTCCAGGCGCTGACGGGCGCAGACGGACTTGCCTTAGCCATGCCTTTGGCGCACCGGCCACAATATAAGGGGAGGTGGGAGGGAGGAGAAGCTGGGAGCAAGCAGCGAATGGGTAAGCAGGGGGGTGGGGTTGCGGGGGAAACAGCAGCAGGGAAATGGCAGGAACAAACGGGCGGAGAGCGGGCAGAGGGGCACCGTCAACACGGGACAAAGTACAAGGCACAGAAGGCAAGAGGGGCAGGCACGAGGGCACCGAAATCAAGGGGCAGAGTACAGGGCACAAATCAAACGGACCAAGAGACAGGGCACAGAAGGCAAACATGGGCAAGCACAGGGGCACAGAGAAAAGGGCAAATAACAGTACAAAATTCAAGATAATAGCAACACAGGAAATGAAGGCACAAGGAAATTACCAGGCGAGCGAGGCAGGGGGTCTCGAGCCACAGGAGCGGCAGCGAGCAGGGACAATTGCACACAGGGAGTGCTGTATTGCGTCGGGGGGAGGGCGATCTGCCGGTCAAGCACAGCGCATGCTTTTTTAAATTATATGTTTTTAGGCAGCATAGCACGCCGCGTTTAATGTGCACCTGATTCATAACTCCTAAATACGCCTGGAAAGAAATGAACCAAAACCTCAACTTGAGAACATGTTCTTGAAGAAAAGAAGTTGGTGGAGCCATTGACTGCAAATGGGAAAACATACAATATACACACCATAATGTACACAGAGGTACTAATACACAAGTAGAACAATACAATCAACCCCAAAGAAATATATAGATATATAAATAAATTGTATGTACTTTACAAGTACACTTCAAAATGACTGACAAAATTTGCAACTGCTAGAATATGGGGACCAGCAGTCTAGTGATGTATCGCAATGGAAAGCAATAAGGGGTTAATGCACATGAGCACTTTGAGGATGCTCTAGACGAAGGGACTCTATGGTCGAGTTAAAGGCTGGGATCCGAAATGCATAGACCGTTCGTATTTTTTGTGCTATGGTGTGTTAAATAATGAAAAGAATACCTTTCTTTCATGGTGCCGTGAATTCTTTAACTATGTGGATTTATGGTCCAGTTGAAGGCATCAGCCGAAACGCGGCGACTGTCCTTTTGTTTTGCACTTGGTGTAGAGAAAAATGAAAATAAAAATACATTGAGGAAACTGTCGTGCTGTGGAACTGCCGAGTTGATGTAAAGCTATTTAATTATTCCAAGTGTATAGATTGATAGAGCTTATGCCGCAGTAATTTGTATTTGTAAACTTGCACAATTCCAGTCCTTGTTTTATCGCATATGCATTAATGCAGTTATAACTATATGTAAACAGTGGCTGTACATTTGATCGTAACATTTAATTATCCATATGTGCTGTGTTTACAAAAATGGGAGAGCCACTCGCCTTACACTTAAAGTATATCTTCACTTTTTATGAATCACGTGGTGCGCTTAGCAAAGAGAAAAAAATGAGTATTTAAAGGTCTCTTTAATCAGTGTTGCGTTATGTGATCAAGGGTAGTCCATACCCGAAACGCGTCATGCCAGAGGGAGAACTAGGGCGATAATAAACTGACCTGTGGTACTGGATGAACTGTGTGGTGGTCTTTGTGTCCTGCGTGCCGTGCCTGGAGAAGCAGGAAGGAGAGGAATATATATATATATATATATATATATATAAAGAAAACGCCATTCTTTTCCGCAAGTAGATGTAGAATAACGAGAGTGAGCCCAGATTTAGTGCTGATTTTTTCGGTGATTTATTCAATAATTCCACCAGCCATCCGCCATAACGCGTTTCACCTCCAAACGAGGCTTGATCACATGACGTTGATTGAAACAGACAAGGGCCTTAAATACACAGAAACATGGGAGCGGCTTTGCGCTTAAAGTGGTATGTGCATAATTAAACTTTCCACATGCCGCTGTACGAATAACATAGCGGCATTAGTACAGAATTGAGGGCAAGTGCCCAACATTTTCATATTCAATTCATTACTGTAAAACGGCATAGTATATATCTGTCAATTATATATATATATATATATATATCAATTCAAACCTTGACGTTTCTTTCCTAGTCAAGAAACACACAAACACTTCTTGCTGAAAAATAGCCTTTAATGCAGTATAAAGGCAACAAAAAACTCTACGCGTTTCAGGGGCTCACCTCCCTTGCTCACGAGTGAAAGTGTTTCATTCAAGTTGGGTTTTTAAATTAACATGTGACATTTAGTGCATAACCATAGAAAGCAGACTAGCGCTGCCAAATCATAATGTGATTAGATGCAAATGAAAACATAAACAAATTCTCGTTCGAGTTCATGCACAGCCTTTCAACATGCATTAGGCTTTAGAGTTTCTCATCTGCTTTCAAGTAAACATATATTCATTATTGGGCATTTTACATCAAAATCCTTTTTAAAGAATTTTAAACAAGAAATTAAATTTCAGCTTCTTGCTGGAGGTTTCAGTTTTTCTATCATATCTGATAGAGCATTTGTAGGTGTCTTGCCCCAGTGTGTTTCTTGACTAGGAAAGAAACGTCAAGTGTGAATTGAGATATAGGCTCGCAACCTACACGCGAACCGCCTTCGCCTAGAGGCTCAAGCAGAGCGGAGCTCGGCGGCTGCTGAGTTAATTGAATTCGATATATATATATACAATCGTACATTCCAACAGCCAACACCCTGCACATCTGATTCGGAGTATTCCCTTCGGGGAAATGCTCCGCATCAGGAATTTCCTTGACAGAGGTTATTCCAACACCAGCTTAGTTAAAGCTATCCAGCGATCTAACTCTGTAAGCAGACAGGAGGCCCTTGTCCCTAGGGTTAGAAATACCACTGAAAATAGCCAGGCCAAAGGTAAATCCACAAATACTTGCCCTCGAGTGATTTTAACCTTCAATCGTCAGCACGGGGCACTGCGAAAAATCCTTTACAAAAATTGGAATCTGGTCCAAAGTGATCCAGTAATTGGACATAATCTTCTTAGTCAACCAGAAATCACTTTTCGCAGATCTCCTTCAATGGCAAGGGCTTTAGTGAGTAATACCCTGGAACCTGTAGTCTCCACCACTTGGGGGGCATTGAGGAAGGGCTTTAAGGCCTGTCCCCAATGTAAAGCTTGCCGGTTCGGCAGCAATAGGACCCATTTTCAAAGTCCCTTCCGTGAATGCCCAACACCCATTACCAAGTGGTTAACCTGCAAATCTGAGTTTGTCATCTATGTGTTGGAGTGTCCGTGTGGTCTCCAGTATGTAGGTAGTGCCAAACTACCTGCCCACAAACGGATACTCCAACACATGTGTGCAATCTCAGGACGCGATCAAAACTACCCAGTGGCTCGACATTTCCAGGACAAACATCAGGGCTCACCCGATCAACTCCGGTATTTTTTAATCGACGCAGTTGAGGTTTCAAGAAGGGGAGGAGACCGCGAGGCCAAACTCCGTCTTCTTGAGACCAGATATATACTGGAGCTAAATACCAAGAATCCCAATGGGCTAAATGACCGGGAGGATCTTTATACATGCATTTGAATAATTTACTGATTATGCCCTCATTTTATATATGTCTTGCTACTACCAAGTTCTAATCTGAGTCCAATGAGTTTTCCTTATCTCTGTGAATATGTGGTGCTTATCTTGATCAGAAAAAAATGTTTTTACCTTATGGAATGAATAACAACTTGGTTTTAAACATGAAACTTCTGCACTTTTGAGCTGCTATTACTTGCACTTTATCAAAAAAAGAGAAAAAAATCGTTTTTCACTCTGCACTTTATTAGATTCGGCAAGCTTTGGTGGCAGGCCCACTTGGGCTTTATTTCAAATAACGGTTATTACATCTAACCTAGGACTAAGACATGTTTCTAAAAATTATTTCTTTTTGGCATTAGCAGCTTGTTATTTGAATGTACTTTCATAGATTAACAAACGGGGCCATTCTTCAGAGTACAACATTGTGGCTTTAAAATATCACTCAGGAAATGTTTTTGTCTATAAACACATAGACACATTGATTTGTCATGTATTATGGTAGACGGATATTGCCACGTGTTCCTGTATTTACCAATTTTTGAATTATTTGTTCAAGGGTAACAGCTTCACTTTGATTGGTCCTAGAAAGTAATACAATTTCATTATTTTTTAACATTGCTGCACGTTTACAATATAGTATGTTTTCTATGTCTTTTAACAAACCATATGCACTGTCATGTGATCAAGCCTTCTCCAAGGCGAAACGCGTCATGGCGGCAGCGCTGGCTTTAATTGAATAAACTTGTTGCACCAGCACTCTCTGGGTCGACTCTTCGTCAATTGGGATCCTGCAGATAATCTCTGTCGATTTGGTGACGACTAACGTAATATATATATGGGGAAATGCTGCGGTTACGTAGAATATGCAGTGATGAAGGGGAACTCAGGAGGCATCAACAGGAGAGCAAGTGTAGGTTCCTGGCAAGAGGCTACAGTGCCAAGGTAATTGACGCGGCCATGGCCAAATCAAGATTAAAATCGAGAGAGGAACTCCTACAAAACGCAGATATGTTGACGGTAGAAAAGATTAGTAGCACAATAATGTCTGATGAGGCACCTAGACTTATTATGAGCTACAACCGCCAGCATAGGGAACTGCGAAAAATCATCCAACGTAACTGGCACCTGGTAAAAGAGGATCCGGTAATTGGAGACTCTCTTCCAGAATACCCCTCGATCACCTACAGAAAAGCAACATCGATGGGGGATGTACTAGTAAGATGTAGTCCAGAATACAAGGACAGTACAGGCTTGTCCCTAGCACGCAAAGGGTTTTACAAGTGCTCCAGCTGCAAAGCATGTTCCTTTGGAGTGAATAAAACTTCCTTCTTAACAGCTTTCAGCTCCAAACCACAACACATCAAGTTTCACTTGACTTGTAAAAGTGAATTTGTGGTATACATACTTGAGTGCACCTGTAATTTAAAATACGTAGGCAGTACTAAGCTTCCAAGCCACAAGAGGATATTACAACACATCAGGGCGATCACCAACAACGACCCAAATTACCCTGTGGCAAGACACTTCCATGAAGTCCATGGTGGGAATCTGAAAGACCTAAGATATTATATCATAGACACAGTCCCCGTGCAGAGAAGAGGAGGGGAGGGGATAGGGAAGGCATGCTTCGCAGGCTGGAGACACATTACATCCTGTCCTTAGATACTAAGCAGCCAAAAGGTCTCAACATGACGGAAGATTTGTACACATTTCTAGAATGAGTACAGTACCAGTATTAGCCTATATGAAATGGCGCAGTTTTGCACATTTTTTATCAGTTCAACATATCAGGATATATAGTTTGAATTTCCATCGGTTTTGGGTTGTAAATATCCAATGAATTGATTTTTGTATTGTAAATAATGAATTTTACATGATGATAAAGACAAATGTACATATATATATTTTTGATACTCCTTAAGGGATTTTATCTATTTATGCAATTTCAATGAAACCATGAGTGGATTGATCAAACACCATTGTATATAAACTTGGTAATTGTGATCAATTGTGGGAAGCACTCGTTTGGATATTCGTATAGAGTTGCATTTAGCTATTAGGATAGAACTCTTGGAGAGTGAAAGACGTACATATGATATTTACCTGGTATTTGTCTTGCAATAATATATAAAAAACAACTTAGGTTTTTTTCTGAACTGCTTTTTGGAATGATATCTATATGTGTTTATAATAAGTTTTTGAAAAAATATTTTCGTTATGCACAGGGGTTATCAGTTTTGTTTATTGAAAGAGAGTTTTTTTCTTTCGATCACAATTTTGAAAAATGTTTCAGTATAAACTCTCTTCAGTTAGATTCACGGTGATGCACTACAGTATTAAGTGAATGGACATTTGAAAAATAGTATATCTCATCTCCCTGTATTATACAAGAAACACTTTGTAAGAATGAAGTTTCATTCTTTTCGGCAAATGTATTTTACAATTATTTTTTGCATTTTGTATTTTACGCATCACACTTTGATAATGATGAAGAAAGACGCAAAATAGTACTTTTTCTATTTCCATTTTTTACGCACTGGCACTTTAAAAGGAGGTGTATTCCACGACACTGTTGTCATGTGATCAAGGCAGGGATCTGCCGAAACGCGTCGTGGCTGACATGGTTGCACTTTCAAGCAAATAAAAAGAAGAAAGCACGAAAACTGGGTCTACCTCGTCTTTGCTGGTGTGTGGCTGCTGTTCTTTTGTAGAGACGGAGGCGAGCTCTTGCAACATATATATATATATATATATATATATATATATATATATATATATATATATATATATATATATAATGCTGTCAAAAATTTTGATATCCGAAAATCTGAAAATAATCCTTGTAAATCCAATTGGCAAAAGCAGACTGACGCTCATCCGAAGAGAAAGCTAATCACGGACTGGCATGGCACTGTCTTTGTGTAGCGCTCGGAAAATATGAGCCAGAGAGAGCGATATTAGGCCACGGCACAAACGGCTTAACCCTGTAAAAACCATAAGTACGTCAATGTTCAGACTGAGAGCTCCCAGGCCACCACAGCACCAGCCAACTCACACTTAGCACAAGACTAGAGCACGTAGCACAGGAGAGCGTTAGAAGACTCTTGAAGTCTCCTTTTCTCTCCTTTATTTTATTCCAAAAAACTGATAAAACAACATTCCAAGTTAGAAGTTAGAATCGAACGAAGGTAAAGTGGTACCAGAGGAAGTCAATCAGAATAACCCTGGGCTCTCAAACCTTAGTTAAAATAGAACTCCAAAGCGCTCTTAAAATGAAATCGTTTAAAAAAATTGTACCCCAATCC
Source organism: Lissotriton vulgaris (assembly GCF_964263255.1). Lineage (NCBI taxonomy): Eukaryota > Metazoa > Chordata > Amphibia > Caudata > Salamandridae > Lissotriton > Lissotriton vulgaris. The sequence continues at coordinate 2,009,299,053 of NC_141685.1, read as the reverse complement.
TTTGTGTGTCCATAGGAATGTAGAAACAACTCAGTTAAGGATGCCATGCAACAGGATATCTGAACTGCAGAATGAAGTTTTAGTGGACATTGAAAGAAGTCTCCTACAAGGGAGCCCGGGCAGTCAAACAGACTGGACTCAGAAGATAAGAATAAAGTCATAATAGAGAGCATTGAAACATCCAGTAGAGTTGTAATAGAACGCCATTACATCATAAACAGCCCCAACCTTAGTTTAATAATATAGATGCAAGTTACCACACGTTACAGTAGGTTCAGTTTTCCTGTCATGACTCAGGCCAGCTCAGAATCCAAATGAACAGCCACCAGCCTTAATTTGTAGTTATTAGTACAACCAGGCCTCCCATAGGTCTCCTCTTACTTGAAAGTTTGGTAGTTTAATTGAAAAAGGTCTCATAGCCAGTGCCACTTGTTATATTCATATTCATACACTCAGGTTATGCACAAGTATTACCCAGCTCAAAAGATGGTTTGCACTTGAAAACGGAACTTTTCCTTTTCATAGCCCAAAAAAATGCTTTGCCTCCTTTTATTTGCAGTTGTATACAGTTGGAACTAGGCCTAAAGGGCATAACAGCACTTTCCATGAGAACCAGGTGACATTGCGACTGTGACTGTGAAAAGGCTTTATTTCGATACATAAATATCTTAAAAGCAATACATTACAAACATGCAATTTCAAAAATTAAGAAAAAGGACTTACAGTTATAATTTCATTAACCAGTCAGATAAAAAATGCAATAAATAATTAAAAATAGTATTAAATTAAAATGGAAAGCCTTTTTGTTCTAATTATCCAAGCCGATTTTAGGAATTTGGACACAGCACAAACTATAGTAGGGGAAGTGTCAGTTAATAAAATGCGGAGGGCCACCAAATGTTGTCTGGTGCCGAGGAGCCTGCATAGAGGTACCAGCCATCGCTTCCTTGGGGCACGGTAATCGGGACATTCGAACAAAAAGTGTGCCACTGACTCGACCCTTGTAGGACACGCCGCACAGAAGACAGAGGGCTGAGCCGTTGGTGATCTCCACCTGGACACCAAGTCGGCCAGGGGTAAAGTGCCCACTCGGAATTTAAAATAGAGGGCCCTATCCATGGAGATGGAGATTAAATCCAGGTAGGGCTCGAATGCTACAGCGTCTTTGATTTGTAGAAATGCAGTGGTTGAGTTACAGTGGCGGGGGTAGCAAATGAGTTTGTTGGTTACCCAGTCCCAATATGTCTTTTTCAGGGTGGCTTTTGGTGGGGCAGAACGGGGAGCCCAACAATTTTCCAAACCCAACTCCACCAGGAGGCTCTTGATGTCTCTTAACCATTTTATGCGATGCTATCCTTCCATTGCAAGTACTTCGGACAGACCAGCTGCATAGGAGGCCCCAGAGGAGCAGTGGCCGCAATCGTGCCTGGTCCATGATTGATTTGCAGCCCGTGTCGAGAAGCGCTGGGATAGTAGGTGTGCTTGTTGGGAGTAGCAAAAGGTCTTTCAAAAATTTATTTTCTGCTTTCCCCAGTGCTTCTAAATTTATAGAGCCCCACAACTCCGCCCCATACAAAGGCGCTGGAACCCCTCTGGCTTTGTAAATGTCTATTGCTGGGGAGATGCAATGTTTGGGGCCTGAGTATGGCACCCGCCACCCTTTTGTGATTAAGTAACATCTTATTGATATGTGGGGTCCAGCTCATAGTATTACTAAGGCGAATCCCCAAGTAATCAAACTCGAGGACCCTTTCGAGTGCAACAGAATTTAGGACCGGGGGTGGACCAGGGTTTTTTGGGGGATTCATGGATAGAAATTTGGTCTTATCCACATTAATTATGAGGCCCCTGAGGGAGCAGAACTCCTGGAAACGAGTGAGGAGCTTTTGGAGACCCTGCGGTGTTTTGGCGATGAGCAAGGTGTCATCGGCAAAGAGCAAAGTTGGTATCCGGGTGCCCGCCAGGGACGGGGCGTCTGCTGGCTCCTTAAGCAGATGTTCAACCACAATATTGACATATAATGAGAATAGTGTGGGGGCCAGCACACAGCCCTGGCGGACACCCCTTTGCACCGGGATTCTGTTGGTTTTCTCTCCGTCCTTGCCCCACCGCACCTGTGCATAGTTATCTGAGTGGAGTTTGACAAGAAGCGACAGGATGTAGGCGGGTAATCCCAGCCCCTGCAGGACCCTTCAAAGCTCCTCCCTTGGTACTAGGTCAAAGGCAGTCTTCAGGTCTATAAAGGCCAAATAAAGACTGCCCTTGCCCAGCACCACCACCTTCCAGTACAGGAGGGTCAGCCTAAAAGCTTGTTCTATCGTACCCGTGCCTGTACGGAAGCCCGCCTGGAAGTCTGACAATATCTGTTATGGCGCTGGACGGTGATGGCCGCCTTCGCGTAGAGCTCCTGCCGAGCCAGGAGTAAAGTCATACAACATCCTCATCCTGCCTGGCACGATCGGTCGTAAAACGCCACAAATGCATGCCTGAAGACGCGCTGCTGCCGTGGGCGACCTTCGAGCCCCTAAGCTGCCACGCCGCGCCAAAAATCGTCAGAGAAGCCCTCCGTACGGCAGGGACAGGTTAGAGGGCGGAGCACCAGGACGGCCGGCTGATCTACGTGAGGCCTGGGAGGAGTAGGCCGGCCGACCGGAGGAAACACCGTGAGCCTGCTCTGCTTGAAAAAAAGCCGACAGTAACCTCTACTGGGCTCTGCATGTCACCTGCCCTCTGAAGCCTTGGAATTAATCGGTGCGAGGCCAGCGCTGCCTAACCAACGTGCAAAACCATCGCCGGAGGCCCTGCTGGGGAGGGGGAACTGCGACTGGGCCAGACAAGATTCCCTGCCCGTAAACTAGGCCTGGAGCACCACCGACAGCCGGTGCTGGCAGCGGGAGGACGGACCGAGGTGAGGGGCGCAATTTTCACCCGCAGGCCGAGTGAGCATAAATCGTGTGGAATGACAGTTTGCCCAAGTGTTCGAAACACATTCAACTTTATGCCAGAACCCATGTACGTGACATTTTACCTTTAATTAAAGTGAATCACGTTTCAGCATCAAATCTTCCACAACACTGCCACCTTGTGGAGGTTTGCTTTATTTCCAAATTTAAAAAGTGTATATGGCTCGTTTAAGAAGCAATTATTCTGTGTTTCTACATGTTAGCAGTTTGAGGAACTGTCTGTTTCAGAAATAAAAAGGGACGGTACAGTGGTGGCTCAAAGACAAATGTCATGTAACAGGAAGAGGATTGTTTATTCCACTTACAGTACCTAGAACCCAGAACAAAGGAGGCATAATATCCTTGAAATAAAACTACGATCAGGTTAACAGTTCTTGGAGAGTCTGCGGAATAAAAGAAGAAATTAACTTTGAGTCTATATTTTAAAAAATATTATATTATCGGAAGTCCAGAAGCAGTATTGAGCTAGTGACTGCTTGTTTCAATTATTTGACAGCGGGCCCAGGAGAAGTTTTGTCAACATATCCGGAGGAGCACACGCCATAAGCGCTACTTGCCCTGGATTAATAAGGCACAGTGGCGATAGAGACTGCGAGGGACTTGCTCCATATCACCATTGTAAGTAGTGGCGTCGCTACACTCTCTTAAGGCGCAATACTACTCTGCTGGAAACTGTGAGCCCCTTCAAGTGGAAACACTTCGCAGTGGGGAGGAGATAGGCGACGCTCCGGAAGGTGGCACAGTTGCGCCGTCTGCTATTTCCGCACATATCCCTGCCATCCTTTAACATTGAACACACGCTTATGCGGATAGGAGGACGCTGGTAAAGCTACACGCTGCTGGAGGGGTAGGAAGCACCCGGGCATGCTTAGTGGGAAGCCTCAGCTACTCTGATCCTGCCATCCGGTCTCCAGAGGCTGGATTGTCATCCCTCACCTTCCCCTTGCTTGCAATCGCTTGCTATCGCCGTCTTCGCTCGCCAGACGATCTAGGTGCTGGGGCGATTGACGGCCGCCATCTTGAGGTAGGCAGGTCAGCGCTCTAGTCGCTGGCTGCCTCCTACCCTCCTCACTACCTATAAATGTGTATTCCCTACAGACGGCGCAGCGGGCTGGCGCAGCGGGCGCGCCGAAAGCGCGCCGAAGTTGAGCCAAAGTCCAGCCCGTCTGCGCCCGTCCGCGCTGGGCCCGTGCTGAGTGCCAAAACCCCTGGTTCAGCGACCAGATTGGTCTACTCGTCCTCATCCCTCTCTTTACTTCGGTCACCAAGCAGTGATTGCTGTGTTACTTATGACCCACTTTCAATCACCGATGTATCCTGCCAATTATCTTGTTCACACTGCTCATTTCGGACACACATTGTCAACTCCAAAATTAAGGCCCTGACTACTCCGCCCCCTCCTACCACCACTTTTCACTTAGCACTTATCAATGCCCGTTCCATGTGCAAACATAGGCAAGAAATTGCAGACCTAATAACAGATGCCCACTTGGACGTCCTGTTTATCACGGAAACCTGGACGGATGGTGCCTCGGACCCCGACTTGGTTATAGCAGTCCCTAGTGGGTTCACCATACATAGACAGGACAGAGTAGGCCAGCGGGGAGGTGGGGTAGCAATTATTGTCAGGGACTACCTCCCAATAAGGACCACACCGATACCATCCACATGTTGCGAAGCCCTACAATTTAGTATTAAGCTCACACCCCTCTTCAATTTTAAAGGCGTACTGGTATACCGCCCACCTGGAGCACGTGCCCCATTTTTATTCAGCCTAGGGTCTATATTGGAATCCATAGCCCTTGAAGATCACTTTGCAGTGTTAGGCGATTTTAATTTCCACCTTGAATCAAGTAGTGACACAGACACTGCATGCCTCTTAGCGGACATGGAAACACTAGGTCTGTATCAACGTATTTCTGCCCCTACCCATGACGCTGGTCACACTCCTGACGGCATTTTTACTAATATTGAGTCGCTACATATTGCAGATGTCCTCCCCCTGGCATGGACCGATCACCACGCCATTTTAAGTCATTTAGCTATCCCCGATGCCTCTAAGAGGAGGGCTGTTAACAATAGCCCCAAACAGGTGAGAGCATGGAAGGACATAAAGGCGGGGACATTGAACACATTCCTGGCTAGAACATCGCCATTGCTGTCAGATGACCCCACCGTTGCCATAAATCAGTTCAATACCTGGATCAATCAGGCCACACTTGAGCTAGCGCCCGTAAAATCTATCTCCCAGAATCGAGCCTCCCCCAGTGCTCCCTGGTTCTCGGATGAACTCAAAAAACAGAAACAATTAAATAAACAAAGAGAAAGACTTTGGCGGAAGCGCTATGACCCAGAAAGTAAATCATTATATAAAGACTCACTTGCCCGGTACAAACAGATGATCGCAGAGGCGAAAAGAGCCTATTATGCCGCACAAATTGAGACTGCCAAAAACTCGTGCAAAGAGTTATTCGACATCACTAAACGCTTGTCGGGTGGCACGCACGACCTCACACCACCTCCCTCACAACATCTTTGCGACGCCTTATCTGATTTTTTCTTCAAAAACGTTAACGACATCTATCAGGCTTTTTCTCTAAACACGGACTCTACACCACTATCCTTGTCCTCCACCTCACGGGATAACACACTGACCCGCTTTGTCGAGCTCACTATGGATCAGACAAGGAGTATTATTTCAAGAATCAAATCAGGTTCTGCATTAGACCCGTGTCCGCTCAAAGTTCTTATGCCAGTTATGGACACGTTGATACCGGTTATTACTCATGTTTGCAACACTATGTTTAGCTCCGGAATTTTCCCGGCTTCTCTGAAACATACGTTGGTCAAACCCCTCTTAAAGAAAGCTAATTTGAATAAAGATGACCTGAAAAACTATCGTCCGATAGCCAGTCTTCCTTTCCTGGCTAAGGTAATAGAAAAAGCCATGAATCAGCAACTGTCGGAATTTGTGGAGCAGCACCAGTTGCTCGACAACACCCAGTTCGGATTCCGCAAATGTCATGGCACGGAAACTGCCCTTCTAAAGGCTGCGGATGACATCAGAGCCATACGAGACCAGGGTGGAACAGCACTCCTGGTACTGCTGGATCTTTCGGCAGCCTTCGACACGGTCGACCACAAGATCTTAGTCGACCGTGTCGAACGACTGGGGGTCCAGAAAACTGCTCTGGACCTGCTTGTATTGTTTCTGGCCAATAGATCACAAGCAGTATCTCTACGACCCTACCAATCATCGAAGGTGTCTCTGCCGTGTGGGGTCCCTCAAGGCTCATCCCTGAGTCCGACACTATTTAATATCTACGTGTCGGACCTTGCAAATGTCATCAAAGCATTTGGGATGAGCCTGAACTCCTACGCCGATGACACCCAATTGGTACTGGCTATCAAAGGGGACGGGGAGGAAGTGGCCAATCGATTCACGAGAGGAATGATGGCAATAGGTGACTGGATGGCCACGAATTGTCTGAAACTCAATTCAGAAAAAACTGAAGTGGTCATCTTCGGTCACCTCTCCCCGGGCTGGTCACCTGTCTGGTGGCCACCATCTTTTGGTCCCCCGCCGAGTCCAGCTAGCAAATTGAGAAATCTAGGCGTCATCTTCGATGCTGGCCTCAATTTTATGGCACATGCGAATAAAACTGCGGCTTCAGCTCATATGAAATTGAGAATGATTAGGAAAATACTACCTTTCCTACCGAACACGGCCGGGAAAACACTGGTCAGCTCACTAGTCCTGTCCTCCTTGGACTATTGTAACGCTCTATTCTTAAATGCCCAAGCCCGAGTGACAAATAAGATGCAGTCAATCCAAAATGCAGCCCGACGAATGCTGGCTGGGATCCCCAAGTTCGCACCAGTTACAAACATCATTAGGGATCTCCATTGGCTCCCGATACGCAGCCGTATCAAATTCAAATCGCTGTGTATTGTTTACAAGTCACTCAATAATCAAGGTCCCCACTTTCTCAAACAGAATCTTCTCCATCATGTCCCAACCCGATCTCTTCGTTCCTCTATTCAGAACCTCTTGGCTGTGCCTCGCACTAGAACAGTCACCTGGGGCGACAGGCGTTTCCTGGTTGCCGCCCCTAGACTATGGAACACCCTTCATGCACATATTCGAGCAAGTCCCTCCCTGTTCACATTCCGCAAACAGCTAAAGACGTGGTTATTTGACCAATAGCCTTGTATATCTTCTTTACCCCAGTTGCTGATCCATCCCTTAATTAGCGCCGAGACGCCCACGGGTATTCGCCGCGCTCTACAAATGTCAATAAATAAATAAATAAATCTTGTGTTCCTCAGCCCATTGTAGGATCCTCCCCAGGATAGCCTTCCCTGCCACCTTTTGAGAAGAGTCAATCAGGCTGATTGGCCTGTAGTTGGCGGGGCTGTCCCGACATCCCTTCTTGTAAATCGGGACAACCTCCGCCCCCTTCCAGGAATCAGGTACTGATGCACCCCTCATAATTGCATTTAGTAAAGTGGCAACCAATTTGCCCCATACCTTGGGATTGGCGCGGAGCAAATCACCGGGTAACCCGTCAGGCCCTGCAGCTTTTAGTGGGACTACGGACTTGATTACTGCTTCTACCTCGCTCTCCGTGAAGTCGTCCGCATTGCTAACCATTAGGTCATTCACCTGGGAAAAGGAATCGCTAAGAGCCCCTAAAGGTTGAGAGTAAAGAGCCTCAAAATGAGTATACCAGAGCTGGGCTGGGATGTTACAAGTTATAAGCAACCCATCTGGCCTATTCTTGTTCTTAATCATACTCCAGAAGCTCCTTGCATGCTTTCCCCTACTTGCGGTCAGAAGATCAGCCCAAAACTTTTCCTCCCATTCATTTTTGGCCGCCTTTATGGTCAGGGAATATTCTTTCCTGGCTGATCTAACAGCAGTTGGGGACTTAGATTTAACTGCCTCTATCAGGGCCCTTTTCTTGTGCCTGCATTTTGCTGTATACCAGCCCTGTTTTTTCCCGGAGTCTTTCCTGCTGGACGTGGTCCGGGCACCACTGGGTAAAACAAAGAGTTTGCCCAGTGCACCAGTTAAGGCACAAAAGACCTGCGTGGCCTCCTCCGGTGCACTACGCAATAGACTCAGCTTGCTCTGGGCCTCGACCAGCAGGACCCCTATAGTAGAAAGCTTCTCGGTGGACAGGGCGATCTTGGACCATTTTAACCGTCTCTCACAGTTAGATACCGTGAATCTCTGGGTATTTGGTGCCGGCAAAGAACGTTTGAGCCTGTCCATGTCCCCAAGCCACCCTGCGGTTAGATCAAGTGACAGAAGATTATGGTCACTGTCAATACTTTCAATGATCCTCATGTCGCGCAGGGTACTCCACAGACATACATCGAGAAGAATATAATCTATTCTCGATGTATGATTGGGCCTATTGTATGTGTGTGCACCCTGCACATCCGATTTTGACCTTCCGTTTACCGCCCTTAGGTCAAATTCCAAATTTAGTGCGTTAATCTGGAGTGCCACTTGGGACCATTTCTTGATGGGGGCAGGGCCAAGGCCGGGATCCCTCTTTTCGCGTCCTCCTCCTCCACGCCCAGCACATCATCAAGACCAAGGGGCTCGAACGTGCAATTAAAGTCACCTGTCACCATGGTGTTCGAGTGCCTAGGCCGTTTTCTTAGCAGGTCTTCCAGGAGAGCTATGGTGGCCGATTGTACTCCCCCCCCTTGTGCCTCTGGCATAGACGTTGTAAATGTCTAGCTGGATACGACCCCGGGAATCCTTAAGCATGATGTTGAGTATATCAGGGGAGTTTGTGGGGTGCTCCTCCACCCTGCAGTCCAAGGAGACTGCAACCCAGATGAGGAGACCCCCTGAAGGGCGCCCCCTCCCTGCCAGGGGCTTGACCGCTGGGATAAAATGTGATGAATAGCCCACCTTGTGACGGGGCTCCCTGGCCCATGTCTCTTGGAATATACAGATGGAGTAGCCCTCCATGAGGGCACTTCATTCTGGCAACTCCATCTTCCTGTCAATTCCCGCGATGTTCCAGCTGAAAATCCTAAGAACTGGATCCGTCACAGCTGGAGCAGCGCCGGGAATAGGGTCATTCTCACCCGCCACCGGTTCCTGTATCACTAGGGTACTAACCCCATCTTGCACAGCTTGGCCCTGGCTTCTCTCATATGTAGGTGTGGGGATTTTACTGTACATAAAGGGAGTGTCAGGGACAGCCACCAGACTGCTCAGATCGAGGTCTCCCGCAGCAGTGTCATCTACCACCAACTTCTCAGAATTTGATTCGGTTCAATATCCCAGAGGGTTCCGCCCGGTTGGTTGCCAGGCTGCCTGTGGATAGAACAGAAGTTTGGTAGGGAAGTCAAAGTAGTTTATGTTGTTGTTCTACCCAGAAACAAAATCTCGACCATTCATAAGTGGGGTTGTTCTTGGGTAGAAGAATGTTAAATCCACTATGCTAATTCCCTGCCCATCAAGATTAGGATTGGAGTCGCAGATTGATTGTGCTACTCTACTGTCTCTAAAGTTTACCACCACACATTCACCTTCCACTTTCTTGTGCCCATAGCCCACCCAGTTCACCCTTCTTGCTCCTATGATATGGCCATCTAGGCCCCTTGCTAAGGGTTTGTTGGAATTGAGCCAGTACATAGTTTTATTTATTAGTGCCTGGGGGGTTTCGTTGGTGTCAGCCTTTAGTGTGGGTACGTTTATCAGGACGGCAACATATGGGTGGCAATCTGGCGGCAAATTGACTGGAGGAGGTTTCGGGGCAGTTTTAGCCTGAGCGGCCTTATGATTAACCTTAGGAGTTGGAATTTGCGGTCGCATTGGGACATTGCTAGTATGTGAGGGAGTCACAGTATGGGCATTCGGGATGTTTTTGCTTGTACCCTTAGTTGATACTCGATTTTTCCTCCCCGGGAGCTCTGCCCCACCCGATGGTTTTAAGTGCTTGAAAGTACTTGGAGCAGCTTTCGCTGCTTGACCAGTGCTACCCGCAGAGGAAGACGCCCTCCGTGGCTCTACTAGTACAATATTGGGCGGGTCCGAAGTTATTACATTGGGCGTGGATGTTATATCGAGAGGGGCGAGCTGGGGCACCTGGGTGGAACCGTTAGTGGGGTCCCTCCCTGCACCACCTCCCCTATCTTAAAGTGTAGTTTAATCAGTGCTTTCAGCGACAAAAAGCTGTCGAGGGTCGATTGTTCGAGCCTGTCAAGCCTTTCTCCCATCCCTGCCACTTTATCAACAATTGGGGCCAAAAGAGATTTCAGCAGCCCCTCCATCTGGACATAAGTAACCGGGGCACAGGGAGGCACAGGCTGGGGGGCTATGAAGGGAATAGCACTGGCATTATCAGTAATGGAGTCTGTCCCCTTAAAAACAAAAGGGGCATTGGTTTGATGCTTGGAGGAGGAGCGCTTTGGACCCCTTTTCCGCAGAGTCCTGTAGCGTTTCATGGAGTTCGTTTTGAACGGGCTGGCAGTCCTTTTCCTTTTTGATTCCCCTGAGGTCAGAGTCTTAGGGTCCGGTATTGGTTTGTCTGAGGGCCTAAGGTCTGTTGCTGAAGCTGAAAGAGCAACTGCACTTGTTTGTGTTGGGAGCAGTACCTCGGAATCAGCAACCTCGGGGTGGGGAATAGACAGTGCAGCCAAATTTTCCAGCCTGTCTATACTAGCCCTTAGTGAAACAAGTCGAGGTTCCTCATGTATGCAAGGGGGAGTTGACAGTTGGGCCGAGGAGCTCAAGGGGGATTCGGCTCGAGCTATGGAGCCCAGAGATGATCTCTTCGACAGATTTAAGTCCATCGAAAGCCGCCGCTCCGTCATGACTATCTCCTTCTCAATGACGGCAGCAACCCGGGTTATGAATTTGTCCATAGTGCCTATAGCACCAATTGAGCACGCTCCACTACCTCCCCTTAAGTTCTTCCCTGAACGGGTTATCATGAATCCAGGAAGCAGGGGTAGGGCGTATACTCACGCTAAGGGTAGAGAAATCACAGGACTGATCAGGGTAGCAGATCACAGGGGGGTGGCCCAGCCCAGCCTTTGACAGCCCCTGACTGCCACAGACTGCCCGCCCTTTGCCCGGGCTTAGCTCGGCGTCCCGCGATGCGGATCTCACGCTGCACTTATGCGCCTCCTGGCGCCGTCCTTTCCGGTCGTGCGTGCGTGGCGCTGGGGCTTCTGGGGGTTGGAGTCCCCTCGCCCGCTCTCCGCTCAGCTGCCGTACTCTGGAAACGCTGTGGAGCGAGGCGGTGAGAGGCAACCATGAAGTGGTGGACTGCTGGCAGGTGGGTCCGCTGGTGAACGCTGCTACGACCCCACAAGGTAGCTTTTGCACTGGCTCCCCCGCTCTGCCGGTCTCACGCTGCACTTATGCGCCTCCTTGCGCCGTCCTTTCCGGTCGTGCATGGGTGGCGCTGGAGCTTCTGGGGGTTGGAGTCCCCTCGCCCGCTCTCCGCTCAGCTGCCGTACTCTGGAAACGCTGTGGAGCGAGGCGGTGAGAGGCAACCATGAAGTGGTGGACTGCTGGCAGGTGGGTCCGCTGGTGAACGCTGCTACGACCCCACAAGGTAGCTTTTGCACTTGCTCCCCCGCTCTGCCGGTCTCACGCTGCACTTATGCGCCTCCTGGCGCCGTCCTTTTCGGTCGTGCGTGCGTGGCGCTGGGGCTTCTGGGGGTTGGAGTCCCCTCGCGCGCTCTCCGCTCAGCTGCCGTACTCTGGAAACGCTGTGGAGCGAGGCGGTGAGAGGCAACCATGAAGCGGTGGACTGCTGGCAGGTGGGTCCGCTGGTGAACACTGCTACGACCCCACAAGGTAGCTTTTGCACTGGCTCCCCCACTCTGCCGGTCTCAGGCTGCACATATGTGCCTCCTGGCGCCGTCCTTTCCGGTCGTGCATGCGTGGCGCTGGGGCTTCTGGGGGTTGGAGTCCCCTCGCCCGCTCTCCGCTCAGCTGCCGTACTCTGGAAACGCTGTGGAGCGAGGCGGTGAGAGGCAACCATGAAGCGGTGGACTGCTGGCAGGTGGGTCCGCTGGTGAACGCTGCTACGACCCCACAAGGTAGCTTTTGCACTGGCTCCCCCGCTCTGCCGGTCTCACGCTGCACTTATGCGCCTCCTGGCGCCGTCCTTTCCGGTCGTGCGTGCGTGGCGCTGGGGCTTCTGGGGGTTGGAGTCCCCTCGCCCGCTCTCCGCTCAGCTGCCGTACTCTGGAAACGCTGTGGAGCGAGGCGGTGAGAGGCAACCATGAAGCGGTGGACTGCTGGCAGGTGGGTCCGCTGGTGAACGCTGCTACGACCCCACAAGGTAGCTTTTGCACTGGCTCCCCCGCTCTGCCGGTCTCACGCTGCACTTATGCGCCTCCTGGCGCCGTCCTTTCCGGTCGTGCGTGCGTGGCGCTGGGGCTTCTGGGGGTTGGAGTCCCCTCGCCCGCTCTCCGCTCAGCTGCCGTACTCTGGAAACGCTGTGGAGCGAGGCGGTGAGAGGCAACCATGAAGCGGTGGACTGCTGGCATGTGGGTCCGCTGGTGAACGCTGCTACGACCCCACAAGGTAGCTTTTGCACATTTCTGGGCATGGGAAGATAAAGTGATTTGCTTTAGGTGGCTTTGTGTAACGGTGGAAGCCTTTAGAGATCAGTATAAAGCTCCCCTGTATGGACTCACTACAGGAGATATAACAACAGAATTGTACAGGTTTGACGAGGCAGTTAAGGATGCAATAAATAATACTATTCCCCAGAAAATCTACAAACCCCGCCCAGCTAAAAAGCAAGAAATCTGGTTTTCTGAAGATCTAAGCTCCTTGAAACAAAAGACAAGAAAACTGGAAAAATTATGGAGACGGTCTAGAAAGCAGGAGGATAAAACACTCTATAAATCCTCTTCTAAATTGTACCATAAAGCCATCAGGACTGCGTGGAAAACCCATATTGCTGCACAACTCATAGAGGCAGGGAAAGATTCTAGAGTTTTGTTTAACATCTTACAAACCTTTACCAGACCAGCAGCCTGTGAGACTGTTGAGGTAGCCACTCAAGAGCTGTGCAATGAGATTTCTACCTTCTTCATGGAGAAGATAGAGGCTATCTATGAGAAGATAATGGCCTCAAAGACGGCTGTGGGAACAAATAATAACAACATATCCCAGTCGAGTGTACTATCAGGACCACCTACTCAATGCCTCTCTAGCTTTCCTCCTATCTCTTTGGAGGAGGTAATCTCACTGGTTGCACAGATCAAGAGTGGAAGTCCCTATGATAGCATTCCTGCCCGCATCCTGCCTAAGCTGGTAGAAGTTCTTGGACCAGAAATCCAGAACTTGATTAATCTTTCCCTCTGTACAGGGCAGGTTCCTATGGACTGGAAGAGGGCGCTAGTAAGGCCACTGAGGAAGAATACTACCATCCCCTGGACGGAGTTGGCGAATTTAAGGCCCATCTCTCTTCTCCCCTTTTTGGGGAAGATTATAGAGAAATATGTAAATCGCCACCTATCCAGCTACATTGAGCTAGTAGGCGGTCTGGATCCTTCTCAGTCGGGATTTAGACCAAGACACAGCACCGAGACCACCTTGCTGTCAGTCGCAGACGATCTACGCATGTTCCAGGATAAAGGTCATTCTGTTATCCTGGTTCTGCTGGATCTGTCTGCGGCGTTTGACACCGTGTCATACGACATCATGACAGCCAGGCTAGTTAACATCGGCCTGGAAGGCAAGGCGTTGTCATGGCTGAGGAGTTTCCTGACAGGTCGTACCCAAAGGGTCACCCTGGGCGATTATCGGTCAGAGGAGTTGGAGATCTCTAAGGGGGTGCCACAGGGCTCTTGTTTGAGCCCTACTCTTTTTAATATCTATGTGGCCCCCCTAGCTAACATCATGAGATCGTATGGATTTATTCCAGTGTCATATGCAGATGACACCCAACTCCTCTTTCCTTTTAAAACCCTTACGGTGGAGGTCAGGAACTCCTTTGCCCAGGGGATGAAGGCGGTGGCAAACTGGATGGCATCTAACCTCCTGCAGTGTAATGTTGCAAAAACGGAGGTGATGCTGTTCGGTGAGGCCAAACTTCTGTGGACCCCAGACTGGTGGCCTCAAGATCTTGGCCCGGCTCCAGAACCCAAGCAGGTAGTGAAAAACCTTGGCGTCCGACTTGATCAGGAGCTTTCCTTAAAACATCATAGCAATCAAGTGGTGGGCTCCTGCTTCCATATCATCGGGATGCTACGAAAGGTTTTCCCTTTACTACCTGACTCTACTAGGAGAACCTTGGTGCAGGCCCTAGTATTGAGTCGCTTGGACTACTGCAATGGGCTGTTGTTGTCAACAAATGAAGCGGTAATCTCTAGACTCCAGGTAGTCCAGAATACTGCTGCCCGTCTGGTCCTGAACAAGCCCTCTCGCACCCCCTCTAAACTCCTTTTGGAGAAGTTGCATTGGTTACCCATCAAACAGAGGGTGAAGTTTAAGATCTGCTGTACAATGCAGAAGTGTCTACAAGGAAATGGTCCAGCATATCTGATCAATAAATTCTCCTGGTATACACCGACACGCTCTTTGAGATCCAGTGAGCAGGCATTGTTACAGATTCCAAAATTTAGCAAAGTGAGACAAGGGGGAAGATCTCTTACGGTTGCTGGTCCAACTTTGTGGAACAGCCTCCCACTGTATTTGAGACAGTGCAAGGACCACCTTCCTTTTAGGAAGCAATTAAAGACATTCCTTTTTCAAAATTGACTTATGTTTATGGTTAGGGTCCGCTAGTTGCTTTTTTGGCTGCCAAAGGCGCGGAGATACTCCTTCGGGAAGTGATCCTAGCGCGGTACAAACACGCAAAATAAATAAAAAATAAAATAAAGGGAGCATTATAGGAGTGGATCTGAGCCCGTAGGTTTTAAAACAAAGGATGATTTACTAAAATAGCCATACTAGGCTTTGCATCAAAACTAGCACATACATACGTGAATAAACATGAAGAAGTATGGATGAAGTATGAAGTATTTATGCCTAAATGAGTGTGCAAAAAGATACCATTAATATGACGTTATAGTATAAGGATTTTGTTCCACTATTATGTACAGATGCACTGGATACGAATGGAGGATCAACAAACTGACCCATCACTTTTTAAGAATATCACGTTATGCACTAATTTAAATGTTACATTCCCTAGGCACAGTCCAACAGGAACTACACCACTGGAAAAGGCCTGCACCTGTGGGCAGGTCACATGTATTAATAATATTGTTTTTATCCCCAATGCAGATACTACGGACACATCCCAAAACTAAAGTATATAATAGACACATAATGAATATGTTTTCAATTAATTGTAAACCGAATTAGAGGTTCACAAACGGAGTGGCTAACATGAGGAGGGTCCTCATGCTGTTCTGATGAAAAAGTTTAGGGGACACCTTGAAACATGTCGACGAGATAGCTAGGTTTTGACCACATTTTAGGATCCAAATCCTACATTTAACCCCTTTTTATTATACCAACTAGAAGCAGGAATAAATGTGGAAGCTTACTAGTTAGGTATTTTCAATTCACCAAACTCACACCACTCCACCATACACTGCACCACACATAGTTTCACAAAAAGTGCTCCTACGTATCCCTCGCAAGTCGCAGCACGCCCCAAGCAGCAGCTGCTTGGGAAGCCCCAATGATGAAGCATGTCACCTAAGGGCAACCTCTGGTGAGTGAGGGGACTAAAGAAAAGAATTTTCTTTTCCAAACGGGTACACCAAATGGTGAGACCGGCCCCATTTTTCAGATAGGCTAGTCTCTCACGACCCAATAAGTATGGGTTACATTATGTTATTGTAAATTTTAAGAGGCAGAAACTAGCCTTAGCCTCTTTCTCCCTTCCTTTTGATAATGGTATTTATCGCACCTGATAAAATTAAACTCATGCAACGATATGTTGTGAAATGTATGATCCATGTTAGGTTTTGGAATAATAAACTGCGGCCTTTTATACACCATAAACAAGTGTCCTTCGTATGATGTAAGGGGAAAAGGGGTGTAATAATTGGGGCCATGAAATTAAAGGGGAGGGAACTCGCAGGCCTAGGAGGGGTTCTAGCCAATTACTACATTTCAGTGAATAACATGCAAAATTTGGAAGCATATTATCAAGCCATTTATTGCCTCGTTAGTGGCATTTTCATGCGGCTAACGCGTTTTTTTGTTAACGCCCTATTATCAAGCTGTCGCTAACAGGCGTTAGTGATAGCAGCTGATTTTTTATTGCCTTGCATGCCAGAGCTATTTATCGCTAATGACATGCAAGGTAGGCGTTCCTTCTCAAAATTTCAGGAAAAGTCATGCTAACACCACTGCACCCTATTATCAAGGATGGGCTGGACCAGCAAAGCTATATAAAATGTCACGCTAAGGCCCGTTAGCTCCAGGAACTTAAGACCAAAAAATAGCTGGTCTTACAATGGGGACAAGATATGGACCCATATGTATGCATGTTTTTGGTGCTGGACAGCGCTGCAAGCAATGTTGCAGCACTGCCCTGCGACAAAAATAAAGTGCAGGAATGCGCACCATCAATGAGTTAGTGCGCATTCCTGTGCCCCACTCATGAAAAGTGTTGCTGCGCTGTGACAAGACGATTCAGAAAAGGGGGTGGTGATGAACAGAGTGTCTGAATTAAGCAGACCACTCTTACCCAGTCCAAAGATCAGGGCTTGATCCATCACCGTTATTTATCTCACTGCACCATCCCAGCTCAGAACCTGGCTATATGCAAATCAGTCTGTCCCTGGTCCAGTGCATCATGGAAACAGGGCAGACTAAACTACCAAGCCAATTCTTCACCAGAAAGGAGACAAGCTACCGGGGACCGGTTTCTGGCATTTCAGCCGTCTTCGGCCCGGCTTGCTTGAATCCTGATGGTGCAGTGAGAAAGGGACTCATGTCTGAGTATACCCTGCCACACCTATAGTGGCCAAAAACGATTCAGAAAAGGGGGTGTTGATGAACAGAGTGTCTGAATTAAGCAGACCACTCTTACCCAGTCCAAAGATCAGGGCTTGATCCATCACCGTTATTTATCTCACTGCACCATCCCAGCTCAGAACCTGGCTATATGCAAATCAGTCTGTCCCTGGCCCAGTGCATCATGGGAACAGGGCAGACTAAACTACCAAGCCAATTCTTCACCAGAAAGGAGACAAGCTACCGGGGACCGGTTTCTGGCATTTCAGCCGTCTTCGGCCCGGCTTGCTTGAATCCTGATGGTGCAGTGAGAAAGGGACTCATGTCTGAGTATACCCTGCGACACCTATAGTGGCCAAAAACGATTCAGAAAAGGGGGTGGTTATGAACAGAGTGTCTGAATTAAGCAGACCACTCTTACCCAGTCCAAAGATCAGGGCTTGATCCATCACCGTTATTTATCTCACTGCACCATCCCAGCTCAGAACCTGGCTATATGCAAATCAGTCTGTCCCTGGCCCAGTGCATCATGGGAACAGGGCAGACTAAACTACCAAGCCAATTCTTCACCAGAAAGGAGACAAGCTACCGGGGACCGGTTTCTGGCATTTCAGCCATCTTCGGCCCGGCTTGCTTGAATCCTGATGGTGCAGTGAGAAAGGGACTCATGTCTGAGTATACCCTGCCACACCTATAGTGGCCAAAAACGATTCAGAAAAGGGGGTGTTGATGAACAGAGTGTCTGAATTAAGCAGACCACTCTTACCCAGTCCAAAGATCAGGGCTTGATCCATCACCGTTATTTATCTCACTGCACCATCCCAGCTCAGAACCTGGCTATATGCAAATCAGTCTGTCCCTGGCCCAGTGCATCATGGGAACAGGGCAGACTAAACTACCAAGCCAATTCTTCACCAGAAAGGAGACAAGCTACCGGGGACCGGTTTCTGGCATTTCAGCCGTCTTCGGCCCGGCTTGCTTGAATCCTGATGGTGCAGTGAGAAAGGGACTCATGTCTGAGTATACCCTGCCACACCTATAGTGGCCAAAAACGATTCAGAAAAGGGGGTGGTGATGAACAGAGTGTCTGAATTAAGCAGACCACTCTTACCCAGTCCAAAGATCAGGGCTTGATCCATCACCGTTATTTATCTCACTGCACCATCCCAGCTCAGAACCTGGCTATATGCAAATCAGTCTGTCCCTGATCCAGTGCATCATGGAAACAGGGCAGACTGAACTACCAAGCCAATTCTTCACCAGAAAGGAGACAAGCTACCGGGGACCGGTTTCTGGCATTTCAGCCATCTTCGGCCCGGCTTGCTTGAATCCTGATGGTGCAGTGAGAAAGCGACTCATGTCTGAGTATACCCTGCCACACCTATAGTGGCCAAAAACGATTCAGAAAAGGGGGTGTTGATGAACAGAGTGTCTGAATTAAGCAGACCACTCTTACCCAGTCCAAAGATCAGGGCTTGATCCATCACCGTTATTTATCTCACTGCACCATCCCAGCTCAGAACCTGGCTATATGCAAATCAGTCTGTCCCTGGCCCAGTGCATCATGGGAACAGGGCAGACTAAACTACCAAGCCAATTCTTCACCAGAAAGGAGACAAGCTACCGGGGACCGGTTTCTGGCATTTCAGCCGTCTTCGGCCCGGCTTGCTTGAATCCTGATGGTGCAGTGAGAAAGGGACTCATGTCTGAGTATACCCCGCCACACCTAAACGATTCAGAAAACCATAAGCGCTGTGACAAGACAGCATAGCAACACTTCTCATTACATCCTCCTTGTAACAGCATGGATGTGCTGTTCTCATTGGACAGCGCTCCATGATGCAAGTAATGACAGATACGTCCGGAATTCTGACGTATCTGTCTGCCCTAAAGTCACGAATTGCTACAGTTGTGTCACAACTCCAGCAATGCATGGGGACAGCCGATGCCTATGGCACTGCCTCACCCTCACGCCTGTTATCAGGCAAGCGGAAGGCACTGACGCAGTGCCGTTCATGAGGGGTGCCCGAATGTCTGCAATGTTGGAGATCCATTGGTGGTGGTTGCGCGCTGTGGTGTCATCGTTTGGAAGCATTGGTGAGTGTTGGTGCGGAGGCAGTTGACCAGACGTTCTGCGATGGCCTTGATCCAGCTGCGACGGGGTGCGATGATGGCGCTGGCGTCCGGTGGGCAAGGTGAAGATGTAATTCATCCAATGATGGTAGTGCCAGAGAGTCCGGTGTTGTGGCTGTAGTTGTAGTACCGGTTGGCAGAAGTGACGTACTCGACCGTGTGTCCTGCTATGTGGCCTTTTGAGGTGACGTGCTGCTTGCGTCTGATGTCGGTAACAGGAGGGGGTGGTGCTCTGGTCCCTGGGGTTGCCCAGGTGGAACTTGAGTTCACAGAGTTAGATATCGAAGGTGGATGGGAGACCCTGGGGTGTAATGATGTCTACAATGGGATTGTAGAATGGGAGGCCATGGCCCGGGGGGCCTGCACATGAGGGTGCCACAGAGGATGTTCTTGGGCTTGGTCCGGATGTTGATGTGTTCCATTGTCACCCTTGGCACATTACAGTGCGTGGTCAGTTGGAGAGTGCATCTGTAGGTGACGACAATGCCTCCTCTTTGATGGTCGGGTGCTCCTTGTGGGTGATACTGCATCAGTTAGTGATTGCGAAGGCGATGTTACAGAGCAGAGGTTTGTCCAGGGTTGATGGCGAGGAGGGTGTTTGGCATTGTAGCGGTGGAGTGTCCAAGAGGAATGGACCTTGGTGCTGAGCACTGTCCAGGGGCAGACGGAAGCAAACGGCGTAGCCTATGTGTTGCCTTTGTCATGGGAGACGACCATTACAATGCAGGCAGTACATCGTTAACAACGCAAATCTGACAACGCGGGTCCCTTAGCATCACATTTGATTACAATGCATTGTGAGGTCAGTAATGGAGTAATTAAAAAATGTTCAGGTGTGTATGGGTTTTGGATGTAAAAAATGAAAAATAGTCTACATTTCTTGGTGTAAAATATGAAAAGTGGGGTATTTTTGAAGGTAAAATATGAAAAATTGTTTTTTTTGTGCTAAATTTGTCATTTTTTGGGTGTTTTCTTGGGGTCAAATTTCTAAATCTTGGGTGTGTTTTGTGCCAAAATAATGAAAAACCTGGGGGATGCATTTGTCTCGAATGTGATCTTTCAGGTGTCTTTTGGATGTTCATAAAGTAATTCCAGGGTTCACGGTTGGGTTGGTTGTGCAAAAGTTATTTTTGGGTTGCACTCACTGTAGTGGGAACAGTGATCTTCATGTCTTTGTTATGCAATACCTACACTACTGTTGCAATGTGCCTAGTATTAGTATTTATTGAAATGGAATGCAGTGTCATGGCATGCATCGCAACCACCTATGTGCCTTTGGCACACGAGTGGTACACCCGCTGTGCATGGGTGCACAGCGGCCACCATTGAGAAATGCGGGGGGTGTCTGGACAGTTGTAAGGTGGTAAACCGTCTAAAGAATACTGGATGGTGCAAGGATGTGTGTGTGAGCATGTGTTGTTAAAAATGTGTTGAGGGAAGACTTACCTCTAAGCCTTGTACCGTGTCTTCGTAGCTCTTGCTCTCCTGCGTCTGCTTACAGCAGTGTTCTTCAATCTGGGGGGGGCGCGACACCTTCCCAGGGGGGGCGCGCACTCCATGCTGACCTTTGTTCGCTGCTTTCCCTGTCTTCTTGGAGGACTCCGGTATTTGAAAAGGGGAGGGAAGGGAGATCGATGGCATCTTTTGTGTTGTTAAGTCTCCCAGGAGGGGGTTAATTTGTAGGTGACATGCTCGAGCTGCAGTGGGAGGCAAGGAGTCTCCTCTGCTAAAACTGAAAGAAAACAAACAGACACGCTTTTAGTTTTAGCAAAGGAGATCCCTTGCCTCCACTGCAGCTGAAGCATTTCAGTGCAATGAATTAACCCCCTCCTGGAAGAGTTAGCTCTTCGCAGAGAAGTGTATGGTGTGGGTCCCAGCCTTTCAAAGGGGGTGGGGTGGGGGGTTGAAAGAGCCAGCTCTATTCCAGTGGCGTCACTATGGGGGTGCGGGGTGAGGACACAGTGACAGTTCCACAGGCCCACACTAGGAGACAGAGACACTCGCAGACAGACAAACAGGCAGTGGAGGGTCACAGAGATGCACACAGGGTCACAGACATCTGCTTCCATTTCCAAGTTCCTAGAAAGACGGTGACAGAAAAGCAGTCAGGCGGAAACTCTGGCTGCGGAGCCCCCATACAGGGTGAATTGACAGGCAGACACCCAACAGAGGTGCAATGAAAAACACACACCCATGCACAAAGCGAGCCAAACTCTGGAAGGGGTGAGCGGGGGGGGGGGCGGGGGGGGGGGGGGGGACCAGCATTGCCTCAGTGTTTACTTGTCTTCCGGTATCAGTTCATTCGCCTCATCGCACGTCGGTAGAGACGAGCTCCATACCAGGCGACCCAAGCTCTGTGTCCCTGTGTCTGCGGCCACGGCTCACCCTTCCACATTTATTTATTTAATATATTTCTATATAGTGCGGACTTTACTCAAAGGTGTCAGAGTGCTTCACAATAGAAGCATGTGCGTTACATGACGAACATTTACATATTTACATGTTACAGATACAAACGAAATAGATGAAAAAGTAAAATAAAACAATAGGTGGTAGTCACATCAAAAAATAAAAACACATTCAGATTCATAGTAAAGGCTTAGCCTGTGTCCGGGGTAGGCTAGGATGCGAGCCAGGAAGACCTCAAGGTCAGGCTGGAACTGTGCAGACAGGGGTCAGACATGTACAGGCATACTTTGAGCCCCCCCCCCCCACCTCTCCATGTTTCCCTCTGTGACTCCCTGACAGATACTTGTATGTCTCTCTGCTCTTATCGCAGCCTCTCTTCCCTGGTGTCTCTCTTTCGCTCCCTATCTGCTCTCTTCTCGTCTTTATTCACTTTGCCCCACTTCTATGTCCCTTTCTTTCGCTTCGCCCTTAATCTGGAGTAATCTCGACAGTTTTGTGCCCCTCTTGTCACGGTTCTTAGTTGGCGGCCACATAGTAGAACGAGTTAAGTGATAAGCTAGCTGTGTGTGAGTTGCAGGTTTAATTCCCGCTAGTATTGAGTCAGCTCCAGTCAGAGGTCACTGAAATCAGTATTGTCTTCGACTGAGGCAAAAATGATGTATATAAAAATAACAGTGGCGTCACTAGGGGGGTGCGGGGAGTGCGGACCGCACGTCACCTGAGTTACCGCACTGGGTGACACCAACCCTAGTGACGCTGCTGCTCTATTCTACAGTCTTGCCCTCATGACCTGAATCCTTTTTAAACACAATGTTGTAAATAGGTTTTTCAATCATTCATTTTTTATGTGTAAAAGTCTATTACAGACATTTTGCAGACAAAATGTGTTCATGTGTCATGCGACATCCATATAAAAAGTTTATTTTTGATCAATACATTACCTCACATATGAGAAATAGAAGGGTGTGACAGCATGGAAGGGGTTAAACAGCTTGCACGTTGCTAAATTGGTTATAAATAAGAAGTATGTATTCATTTGTAATGTTAACAAGCTCCCGGTACCCCCTTCTTTTTGTTGATTCATTTGTAATGTGACTTTTCTATATTTGTTCCCTTTTATTATCAGTCATGGATCATTCATGCAGCTCTAGAAAACAAAAGTTCTTTCTATTTATGTTTGGTGTTCAAAGTATGCACAGACAAGTGCTGAAAATAAATCTTTAGGTGACTGATTATTTTTATACCATCTGTGACATCAAAATAATGAGCTGGCAACCCTAATCATAAGACTGGAAGTTTGTTGAGGGATCAGCACATTATTTATTTGCTCCACCCTGATCCCTGGTTACTGCCATAATAGCAATAGTTTAACACATTTGAAACCCTATGCTGCCGTCAATAACATGCTGAGTTACCTTAAGTGTCTGGGAATGCACCCTGCATTCCGACCACTCACTCCTCATTCTCACCCTTCACTTTCACCCTCACCCAGCACTCACACTGACCCCGATGCACTCACACCATTCACCCACTTACCCTCCACTTACAGTGATCACACTGCACTCACAGTGATCACACTGCGCTCACACTGATCACCCACTCACCTTCTCACCTTGCACTCACACTGATCACCATGTTTTCACACCGTTCACCCCCTTACCCTCCACTCACAGTGATCACTCTGCACTCACAATGCACTTGAGCTGTTCACCCTGTACCTCATCCTGCAGTCACACTAGCACACTACTCAACCTGCACTTGTGACACTTCACTGACCTGTCCCCCTCACTGTTCAATCTGCAATCTCACTCGAATAAGCCCACCACTAACCATACATTCATTTGTCCCAGTCTGCACTAACATGCGCACACAAATTCATATGGTCGCTTCACTCACCCCTGTACACAAGTATGGGCATGTCGTGCCCCATTAAAGTTTTCATCCAAAATTACAAAAGGAGACATCTAAATGCACTACAATCCAGCCTTCCAGGGGCCCCTTGATAGAGACAGTTCTGTTTTTTCCCTGATGGACTGGAATAATTCCTAAACAAATTCTTGTATATACCGTTTTGTTTAATTTCTTTTTAATGTAATTGATGTGAGGGCGTCTATTACTATTTGTAGAGAAATGTTTGCTTCATGCAACAACCATAAAAAACTTATTGTATTGAATGTTATTTGCTGAATATGCCCGGAATGTGCGCGTGGCGGTCGAGTCCAGAACTTTCTATCAGGTGGTGGGGGGGTCCAACATCTAAAAAAATTCAGCTGGGGGGGGGCTCAACCTACAAAAATTTGAAGACCTCAGGCTTACAGGAAAAGGAAGGAGGCAGCCAGGCACCCTCCCCTGAGTGAATCACAACGCTGTGATGCAGCAGTGGGATTGTCATGCAGCCAGGGGCCAGAGGGATGGGCATGTTCTTCATGCAGGCTGTAATGAAGCTTGCATTGCGAACAGAGAAGTGCGCATGTCTGCATTGGGCGGCCTGAGTTGGCCAACCAAACAGTCCTTGCGCACTTTAGTGTGTATGCAATCCACACATTCCATGCTTCGTGTTTGGAGTAGTCCTACCCTCCACCCCACCCCCTGAGGATACAAAGCATGATTACATCAGTTAATTATCCCTTGTTTTTCCCTATTTTAACTTTTTGTTTTGGCTTATCTGAGCCCGCACTTCCCGCATCCCGTCCCTGCTGCCCCTGCGGCCCGCACCCCTGTCCTCACACATTCCCGCCTCCCAGCTGATCGTTCCTCCACCCTCCCCTACTTAATGGTGAATGCTGTGCGATTGCGCAGAAGACATGCGCAGCTGGCGCACAGAAGGTGCACCTGAGACAAGCCCGTCTGCGCACATCTGAGACCCAACCGCAACCAGCTCCAGGAAGCCTGGATGCTACAGCACAGCCACTCTCCACGCACTCAACCCCAAGAAAGTCAGAGACTGACAACGGGCCTTGGCAAACACGACCCACGGCGAGTTCTCCTACCTCCACTGCCGCCAGAGCTTAACCACCACCCCGGACTCCAACACAGCCGACTGCAGCACCGGCGACACCCTAGAATGCATCCTCCTCTACGGGCGCTCTGTGCACAAACACGCCGTAGAAATCTGGAACCTACTCAGCTCTCTCTCGCCCGACATTGCCTTCTTCATGGAGACCTGGACCAACACCTCCTCCGCTCCCGACAACAATACCGCCATCCCGGCCATATACAAGATCCAGATGAAGGACCGCACCAACCATCCGGGAGGGTGCCACGCCTTTGCCCACAAGAACACCCTCCACCTCACCACTTCCAGCGAAACCTTCCCCTCCGCCAAACACCTTCACTTCCAGATCCAGACCAGCCACAACTCCACACTCTGAGGAACCCTCGTCTACAGACACCCCGGGCCCAAGACACACCAGCCAGCCCACCTTCCCCACCTGGACGCCAGTCACAGCCGAAGACACAGCCTCAACCATGAAAGGGAACCACTCGTGGGCCCCCACCAACCCATGCCCTCCCACATCTACCACAGAGCTGCAGCCACCATCACACACGAACTGCAAAGCACCATCAACTCCACCTTCAAAACAGGCACCTACCCAGATGACTAAAAGCGTGCAGATGTCTGGCCCCTTCTCAAGAAAGACAACAGCTGACCCCACTGACCTCAAGAACTACCGGCCCATCTCGCTCCTCCACTTCGAGGCCAAAGTTGTAGAGTAAACAGTCAATAAGCAACTGACTCGCCGCCACAGACAACATCTGCACACTCCTGGACGAAGGCCACTCCGCAGCCCTCATCATACTCGAACTTTCAGCAGTCTTCATCACCGTCTCCCACCACACACTAGTCATCAGATTACACGACGCCGGCATACAAGGAACAGCCCTCGACTGGATCCAATCATTCCTCCCCGGAAGAGCCAAATGATCAGACTGCCAACCTTCCTCTCCGATCCAACGTAAATCACCTGCGGAGTCCCAGAGGGTTCATCTCTGAGCACGACCCTCTTCAACATTTACATGGCACCCAGGCCCGGACTGGCCGTTGAGGGCACCGGGCAATTCCCCGGTGGGCCGCATGGTTGGGGGCCGTTTTTGGGCCCCTGGGGCCGTTTTTGTTACAGGGCCGTTATGCTACAAAAACGGCCCTGTAACAAAAACGGCCGAAAACCGGCCCTGTCACAGAGCGCGGTCGCACCTCTCCCCCTCCCCTCTCCTCCCGGAGGGGGGGAGGGGGGCCGGCCGAGCACTTTGCCAGGGCCGGTTCTGGTTCCCAGTCCGGCCCTGATGGCACCCTCAACACCATCATCCGACAACACGGCCTCAACATCGTATCCTACTCTGATGACACCCAGCTCATCCTCTCCCTCACCAAAGACCCCACCACCGTCAGACTCAACTTCCAGAAAGGAATGCAGGATGTCACAGTCTGGATGACCAACAGCTTTCTGAAGCTCAACGCCGTAAAGACAGAAGTCCTTGTCTTTGGAACCACACCTTCAGCATGGGACAACACCTGTTGGCCTAAGCCCTCGGAAACCCACCTACCCCCTCGGACCACGCCAGAAACCTCAGCATCGTACTCGACCCATCCCTCACCATGAACAGACAGGTCTACGCCATCACCTCCAGCTGCTTCAACACCATCCGCATCCTCCACAAGACCTTCAAATGGATACCCCCAGAGTCAAGGAAGACAGTCACCCATGCACTCATCACCAGCAGACTAGACTACGGAAACACACTTTACACTGCCATTTACAAGTCCCTACTCCAGTTCACCGCTGCCAGACTCGTCCTCGGCATCCCCCTGCACTAACACATCAGCAAACACATACGTAGACTCCACTGTCTCACTGTGGTGAAAAGAGTCACCTTCAAAATCATAACTCACGCCTACAAATGCCTACACAACAAAGTACCCTAATACCTCAACGGCAGAATCAACTTCCACGTACACAAATGAGACATCCGATCTTCCAATCTCGCGCTGTCCGAAACCCAGTGCATCCACAGAGCCAGAGCAGGTGGATGATCCTTCTCCCACATTGCATCCAATACCTGGAACAAGCTACTGGCAGACATCAGAAGTGCCCCCTCCCTGAACATCTTCAGGAAGAGCCTCAAGACCTGGCTCTTCGGCTAACAGATCTGCGCCCCCCCCCCCCACCCCTCAGTGCCTTGAGACCCTCTTCTGCACTGCTTGAGGAGGTGTGGCAACACTCTTCCAGCATAGCAGTAGAGCCGCCACTGGCGGGTGTCATCTATGTGTGATAAGCATGAGCGACTCCCCCCCGGCTCTCCTGCGCTGCGCGTCCCACCTTCTCCTTACCTGGACATTGGCCCCGTGACGCAATCCACCTGCACATTTTCTAAATCTGTGAATTAGCCAGCAGGAGCCCGAGCCAGGTGTGCTTTCACTGGGCTGGGTACAGCAGTCACCGCGTAGTACGCTGGTGGACCACCCGATGCAGGTGATGCAGAAGGGCTCCCTTAGGTGTTTAGTTGTAGCGCAAAGACATCACAAGTTGGGCGTAGCACAGGGGCCTCACCCTCCAGAGCGTCCGGCCAGCCCAACATCATCTGTCCTGTGATGCAGGGAGACGATAACCCACCATTGGTAATCCCCTCCATGCCAAGCAGCCCGGTTTAGTGATGCCTCATAGTATGCGAAGCGGACCTCATTACGTTGGTGCGCAGGATCACCTCTACCATTGACTGCACCAAGGCGTGCAGGGCAGGCTTCTCACACTGGTCAGCAACGTGTCTCCATGCGACTTGCCAGACTTCACCACCAGGGACGGGCGATCGTCGCACATCCATGTCTCCCGCCACAGCTCATCCACTCCACAGCTACTCCACATCCCACTCCAGGCCACAGACGCAGGTCCAGCAAGGGATCCAGGAATCAGACGCAGGTCCAGCGAGGGATCCAGGAACCAGATGCTGGTCCAGCGAGGGATCGAGGAACCAGGCGCAGATCCAGTGAGGGATCTAGGAACCAGAATTACCTCCAACAAGGGATCCAGGAATCAGACGCAGGTCCAGCGAGGGATTCAGGAACCAGACGCAGGTCCAGCGAGGGATCCAGGGACCAGATGCAGGTCCAGCATGGGAACCAGGATCTCATCCTGGTCAACCGGAATGTTGGTTGGCTTGAGGGAGTTGTTGGTGTGTGCTGCACTATGCCCTGGCTGCTCAAACTGCATTTTTCCTTTTTTTTGGTGCATCTTTTATATTTGAGGTGGATGGATATGCTAAGTCTAAACTTGAGGTTTAGCAGGTCTTTTTCTATCTCTAAGGGCTTATCGCTGGATTCCACCCGCTATGGCCGGTTTAATTAACGCAATTGCGCTAATGTTAGCGGCGGTTCTCACCGCTGATCTCTGAAGCTATCGCCTGTTAGCAAAACTTTGCTAATACGTCGCTAACAGGGCGATAACTTGCAGGGATTGACGGCAATAGGAAAACTAGCGCTAACCTAGATTAGCGATAGTTATCGCCATTTCTTGGTAATATGCCCCTTGATGTTTACCACACTGCAATCTGCATTTTCCAGTAAATACAGAAGGGCTTATTTATGAGCCCTTGCGTCACTTTTGCACCACTGGTACATCACTTTTTGTGATGCACCAGCAGGCTAAACAAATGTGCCATGTTGCGTCATATTTACAAAGTAATGCATCTAGGTAGATGTGTCACTTTGTAAACTCCTGTGCCACATTATACCTGTGCCAGGTATAATATATGCAGGGGGGTGTTCTGACATAAGTAAGCCTCGTAGAAGTGACACAGTGAAATCTATGAGATTTCACTGCGTCACTTCTAGGACGCAAATGTGTCAATATCTTACGCCGGTCTCACAGCAGGCGTAAGACTGACGCAGGCACATTTGAAATAGGACTTGCCCTTTGAAATGACCCATTGATGGAGTTGCATCACTTTCATGATACATTCCAGCAATTCGTCATTTTTGCGCCTACAGATACGTCAGAAATACTGACGCATCTGTAACTCCTTGCGACATGATGCGTCATACTGTAAATATGACGCATCCAGCATGTCGCAACTAGGGCGCAATGAAAAGTTATGCTTCACTGTTTTCACGCAGCAATGCGTCACTTTTCATAAATGAGGCCCAGAGTGCGTTTTTCCCGATAAATATCGGCAGGTTGGACCTGCTGACATTCATCACAAACCCCATAACTGTGATAGATGCAGTTACAGAGTGGCTGGGTAGACTGGTGTGAAACACGACACAAAGGACCAATTCGCCTTTGATTAAATAGCTCAATTCCATGGAGACTGAAACTTGATAATATTTTATTAGTTTGGGGCTTTTGGATCAAAGAGCACTGACAACCCTGACACTGATGCGACTGTGATACTGATAGTGAGCCCGCATGTTCGGAGACTCCCAGCTCTCACACCCAGTGGAGTCATGAGTTACTGTTGCTGAGAGGGTTTGTTAACTTTAGGAAGGCTGCTTCTGTGAAATTGCACACCTGGTGATAAATTGTACGTTTTATGTGACTGTAATGTTTCTGAACAAGCTGTGACTCGCATTGCTTTAGATTGTGTGGGTTATGTTCAGTTAATGTGTTACTTTTAACTTCTACTTTTTCCCATTGTGTATCTGGTAATGGTTTTAATTAAAGAGATCAATTAAGACTGCTCTTTGTCTCACAATGAATGTCCCTGGGTCTCGTGCCTTTTTACGGCGCAGAATAAGCTATTATTGACCGCATTGTATCGTGGTGGACAGTGGACACTCCGGGTGTGGAAGAGCCCGAGTGTGGCTATGCAGAGGGTATAATGGTAGATGCAGTTCTGCTAGGGCATGCTTCCGCTCCGAGGAAGGCACCCACAGGGTGATTGTAAAACATACCTTAAACTGAGGGATGAACTGGGGCAGGACCCCTCGGGTGCAGCGACCCCCCTCCCGGACTCAGATGTGAGGCCCAGGAGAAGTGCCCCTCCCCTTGGGCCTGGCAGTGCCCCATGCCCGGGGTCCTGGGCAGCTGCCCATCATGCCTTGCGCCCGCCCTGACTCGGGTACGACAATAATAATACATAACGTGACTTGTTGTGTAACCTTTCACCCTGGCCCAGTCACAGTATGCCACCATTGCATTTCCTGTGTTGAGGAAACGTGCACAAAAGCTGACCGGATAGTTTTTTGTATGAATCCAACCGACAGAATTGTGCCGCTCGAGTGAGTGACGCCAGCAGATCTTTTGGAATCCACACAGCACAATGGTTTTCAAGTGATGGCTTTTTTTTTGTGTCTCGTGCTGATAGGAGCCTAAAAACCAAGAGGCAAAGGATGAGTATGCAGAAAGTGCAAAAAAGAAACGGACAATTAGAACGGGAATTCGAGGTTTTAACGAAGTATGTTATGTTTCAGGTATCTGCTTCTTCTCTACAGCCGCGGTGTTCTTTTCTCTGGAGCACAGTGTACTTTGGGATAGGAACGTGAATTTGAGTGCACCTGCAGAATGTTTTGGCCCAGGGTGCAACACTTGTCCATAATGTCCGTTCTAGGATACATTATTTTGCCCAATTGTTTAGATCTCATTTGTAGAGAAAAAACACGCAGCTTCATGGACCACGATTTTGTTCTGTCTTTGTAAAACATGATAGAGTGTTTAATATCCTGTGAATGCACGGCTCTTTTAGTTGGTGAAGATGGGTTACCGAAAAAAAGTCGGTGGTACAATAGGCTCATTGAGGTGAAAAGTTGTTGGTACTTTTGGGATAAACTTTGTATTGGTTCTCAAAATGACCCCGTCCTCGCGAAACTGCAAATATGGTTCATGGATTGTCATTGCCTGAATTTTGCTTATTCCCCTTGCAGAGGTGATAGATAAACGACAAGCAACTTTCCAGGACAGAAACTTTAATTCAGCTTTATGGATTGGTTCAAAAGGAGCTCTCATCAGCTGTGGTAAGGCTGTGTTTAGTTGCCATGCTACTGGCAGAGATTTAACTCGATGATGGGCACGAAGCAGGCCCATCATAGACTCCGTAACAAGTCTGTTGGACCGAGCCACTGGGCCAACACCTCCGCCGGGCGATGCCAACAATCGGGATACCGATAGGTCGGGTTACACACTTGACATGCTCTTGTATGTTCAGAGATCTACGCTGGACATGCATACTCTGGCCTCTCTGCTTACACAATTCGGTACCCTGTAAGGTCTGCTGATCAATGCCACCAAATCTTGTGTGTACTCCTTCTATGGCTCTCACACATTGCCATCTTGTAGTTTCGTATAGTACAACTGAAAGTGGAGCCAGTCACCTTTAGATATTTAGGCATCCAGATGTAAAAAGATACACAGGATATCCTGGAAGGGAATCTAGTACAAACGATTAACTCCTTGAAAACACAAGTAGCCTCCTGGGTTAAATTACCATTATCCACGGCGCGTTGACTAGCAGTGGCCAAGATGGTAATGTTGCAGAGATTGTTATACCATTTTATAAATTTGCCAATAGTGATTCCTGCTTGGATATTTAGGCTCCTGGACTCTTTATTGATAGGCTTGATCTGGGGAGGAGGTCGTCGTAGGATTAGCATGTCTAAACTCCAGTTACCAATGACTAAAGCCGGTATGGGAGCCCCAGATTTTAAAGTGTATTGTATAGTTGGATAACTTTAATGGCGAGCGTATTGGTTGGCTGGTCACAACCTGTTTGAGATCAGCTACACACCCATACAACTACGACAAGGGACACTTCAAACAATACTTTACTCAGACTCTGCGAAACAACAGGCAGGCTCATTGTTGCTTAGGACTGCTATGCACTACTGGAAAATGGCCCTAAAATACACTAACATGCCCACCCTTACGGCACAAAATCATACAATGTAGCTTAAAGTCTTGAAATGGTCTTTACTTTCTAGAAAAATTGTATTTTTCACGGTAAGGTTCGTGACCGATGTAATTAAGGGCGTGACTTAAAACATGTAAACTGAAAATCTGTGCTTAGCATAATGTGCTGCCTGACTGGTATTTTACTCCTTCTGTCATTGCATCCAGATATATAATACACAAGTAACATTCAACCGACAACAAGCCAGGGCTATAGGCTTCGTCAATGGTTGCCAGTTGCATAAGATAAATATGCAACAACTATGGTTTTGTTCTATAGCATATCGAAAATGCTTTAGTTCTGAAATGATAAGACCGTGAAATTACTATAACATGTCTCTTTGAAGTTACATTAAAGACAGTGAAGGGTGGTACTGCTGCAGAGTTAAAATTTATATTTTACATGATTGTGAGGGCAAAAACGAAAAGCCCGATAGGGACCCGTCTCAGTACCTGCTTTTTAGAACTGCCGGTGTACAGCACCGGCAGGACCCGGCTCACTTAAAGCCCTGGGTGGGTCACCACAAGCACAATAGCGTTTGAAGCTAAATCCGGATTTATTAAGACATACCAGCAAGTCTGAAGGGAAATAATATCACCGCTTCCAATTAGATTAGTTTATTTCATAAATGTATAATCATTTGAAGTTTCGAGGATACTGATCCTCAATGGATATCAAAACGAATGGTCAAGATATACAAAACTATTTCTCAGATCAATCCTTCAAAAGGTACCCAACACATTTTTGTAATTCACATGTTTCAAAACTGCTCACTGGATTTACATCGAACCACACAAAGGAATCCTTTGAGTAAAGATCTAGGCCCAGATTTACGAAGCCCTTGTGTTGCCATTGCCTCACGCAAGGGAATGCAAGGCAACGCAAAGACTTAAGTGATATTTACTATGCCACGCAAAGCCACCTTGCATGGCTCTGCGTGGCTTAGTAAATCTAGAGTAGGGAAGGCAGTGCAAAATGCTGCCTTGCATTACTCTGCGTTGGAAAAGTGTTGCATGGGTGGTCTTTGGGCGTTCCCATACATCCACCCATGGATTTTGGTGCCTTCCCATATTTACTAAAGGTAGGAAACCTGGAAATGAGTCAAAATGCTATGCCATCCAAACAGAGGCGTAACAAGAAGAAATATGTTTATTTTGCAGCACACATATTCTGCAGTATACATAGGAAGAGAAAAGTGCCGCTGAGGATGTTTTTTGTATGAGAGGGTGTACCTTTCAGCACAAAAACAATCCTTCTTGTAATTCA
The DNA here is from genome assembly GCF_964263255.1 of Lissotriton vulgaris. Taxonomy (NCBI): domain Eukaryota; kingdom Metazoa; phylum Chordata; class Amphibia; order Caudata; family Salamandridae; genus Lissotriton; species Lissotriton vulgaris. The sequence continues at coordinate 2,009,266,428 of NC_141685.1, read as the reverse complement.
AGACACGCAGCACAGCAAGGTGTCTTTTTTCATTGTGTCAAATGTTAGTAAATCTGTGTCACAGGGTCAAGTTGCATACCTAGGGGCATATTCTCAAGGACATATCGCCGAGTTATCAGCACTTTATCGTAGCCAAAGTGGCGATAAATTTATTGCCCCATTCAGAAGCTAGTGCTAACAGCCGATATCACCAGTTTACCTGCGATAGCTGCAGCCAAAAACATCGCCACAGATGACCCCGGCAACTATTGCTACTGAGATGCAGAGTAGGCGTTCCCATGCAAAAAGCCGTGAGAACACCACTCTGCAACATTCTCAACGACCAGCCAGATCGGCGATAAGATCCCAAAACAGGCGATAAGGCGCGTTAGCAGCAGGAATTTAACACCTGCTCTGACCTGGTGTAAATTCGGACGACCACCGGCACCAGAAAAGGGAGCCCAGGCCAGAGCCACAACTGAAGAACAACAGATGCCATGGAGCTACTGATCATGCAGCTTGGAGCCCCAAGAGGGCCACAACACCCACCGCCACCACATCCAGGCCTGACAACCCCCCACCCTGGGACCCCGCACCCCCTCCCCCCGCCCGCGGGACTACTACAGAGGCAGCGCAGACCAAAACAGCGGACCTTCAGAAAACGCACCAGGCTCACAGATCCAACACAAGAGGATGTCATTTCCCACTACAGACTCAAAAAGACAACCATCCTCCGCATCCTGAACATCATTGCCCACAGGCTGACAGTACCCACACAGCGGACAACCAACATCCCTCTGCAGACAAAGCTGCTGGCTGTGCTGCATCTGTTGGCCTCAGGTACTATCCAACCAACAACTGCCAGAGTCGTCGCACAGCCAGCCCTATCAAAGTTCATCACTACTGTCTTGGATGCCATCATCAGCTTGGTACCTCAGTACCTTCACTTCCCCCACACTGCGCAGGAACACCTGGAGACCAAGCAAGGCTTCTACGCCACAGCTGGCTTCCTGCACGTGTTGGGGTCAATTGCCTGCACACATGTCCTACTTGTGCACCCTGCCGTGACTGTTCACAATTACCGCAATACAAAGCACACGCATTCCATCAATGTGCAGGCAATAATGGACCACCAGGCACTCTTCACCAATGCCTTCACCAATTACCTAGGCAGTGTGCATGATTCCTACATCTTCCGACAGTAAAAAATCAACCGGTGCTTCCCGGATGGCACCTATGGAAATGCTCTGCTCATTGGTAAGTACCGAATGAACACACCACACACCCCAACTCCACAATCATGCAAATTACAAATCTGGGAATGCACACATTACAAACTCAGATACAACATGCCAAACAACATGCCCACCCACCAGACACAACAGCACAACTTACTGTGGTAACCTGGGCTAGCCATGTACATGAGCCAACAATGGCATGGCACCTCAACCACAAAACAGCAGATTGTGGGGAGAGGTGGGAATCAGGCATGTGTGAAGGCGGCAAGTGACCCATGAATGTACACAATGCAAAGTGTGGCGTGGATGTGCTGGACAGACTGCAGTATGCAGACCACAGACATATCCATGTTGACATACACTGCTGCTGTTTGGAGTGTAGTGGACAGTGGACGCAACCATGTCACCCCAGCCAGTGGAGAAGATCGCGGAAATGTAGCTTGTTACGTCCTACCCTGTGAGCAAGAGCGGAGTGGGCTGGCCCGGCATACTCCAGGCTAGCATAGGGGTGTGAATAAAAAGCATGTAGCTCTGGGCGTGGTCCTCTTACGGAATGCCCAACGTATGCTAGGGCTGCGCCTCTCACCTCGCCACGAGGCCGTTGCCGTGAGCGGTGTTGCCTGCGATCCTGTGCGCCTGCTGCACCCGGGCCGCTGGTCCCCAAACCCGTCTTGGCCGCCCCTGAGCAACCCAGGCCTCACTGCTCACCTGCTTACACCAGCGTGTGTCAAAGAGGGCCCACCACGTGTCGGTGCAAGCTCCAAGCCTGAGGCCCGCAACCTTGGCAGCCTCCTCTCGACCATCACAGCCTCCGCGACACAGGCCCGCAGTACTCCCTTCTCGTTGACGTACTCCACTGCTGCCTCCGGCCTACACTACGGTCAAGTAGGTCACACATTTGGAAATGAGCCTTGATGTATTTATGGCAGAGTTTATATCATTGTACAGGCCTCATTGCAGACTGCATCCCCTTTCAGCTTCGGCGTCACTAAGTCTGTGCCCCAACATTCATGGACACTCTCTGGTTGAACTTTGGTGGCATCTGAGTCTATGGACTGGGGGTTATCTTCATCCTCATGTAGGTGATACTGACGACTTGGTGGTAAAAACGAGGCTGTAGCATTCTACTCCTCCATTTGCTGCTTCCTACCGGCTTCTGCCCTCTGCATCATGCCCTGGAGGACACCTTCCCCTGTCCCCGCAAACCTCCGCTACATTCACCTACAACATCGACGAGGACCAGCGCAGCTCGCGTGGCCCTACCTCAGTGCACCACAAGTCACCGTCCCGTGGCAGTGTGCTTGTGACGGCTGCAGTGCATCTGGGGCCACTAACTCTGTGCAGCTCAAGTCATGGACCCTGTCGGATTGAATATTGGATGGCCTCTGGGTCGATGGACTGGGGGTCATCACCGCCATGTGTCTGTGGCCGTGCGATGTCCGCTGCCTCTGGCCTCAACTGTGGTCCACCTGGACTCGCACATCAAATCGAGTCCTGACCTGCCCGGATGTCGCATCACCACAGGATGCACACACCACCACCGCCAGGACCACCACCAAATAACAACTGCCAGAGTCGGAAGTGTCTTACTGTCAGACTATCAGAGTTGCTCCCACCTGTCATGGGTACCATCATCAGCTTGATACCCTGCGGTGCTCTTCAGGTGCCACTAACTCAGTACACCACAACTCATAGACGATTTCTGATTGAGTTCTGTGCTGTGGACAGCTCATGCAGCAATGTTACCTCAAGCAGTGTGTAAGACCTGGGACGATGATGAGGAAGATGATGCAGGTGTAACACACCCCACTGCAGCTGCAGCAGGAATATCCCGAAAGGACAAAATACTAGGCAATTTGTTTACATGAGCATTCTCAGCTCTGGTGCCCCAACATCAGTGCACTGCAACTCACGTACCCTTCTGATTGCATATTGGGTGACCTCTATACTTGCTCCGGCTAACACCATGATGCTTCGCAGTTGTTTCTGTTATGCTGGTGTTTTCTGTTTCCGCTTTAATTGTGATCACTGTTCAAGTTGTTGCCAGCACCAACCACTCCATGAGAGCTGGCTTACACTCACCCGACACACATCCAGCACAGGCATCACTGTACATGTGACCCTGGCAATAAAGGTGCCGGTGGCCTGTGCCCGTAGCCAGTTCCACAAACTGAGGGCCATATTATCAAGAAATATTATCGGCAGGAAACTGTGGCTAAAGCGGCGATAATGGGCTTGATAATATGCCCTTGTGAATTCCCATAGAAGCCCAGGTTAACACCAGTACTGGAAATGTGCAAATGCATGTGTCTCTGTCGCAGAGTGGGTCTCCGTTGGGGAGTGTAAATGGTCCCTGATGAGACTTAGACACCCACATATGTGATCTAGTTTGGGTTCCATGAGGTCCAACCCCACCCGCACCTGTTCGGCTACCTCCTTCAGGCAGTCTGACTCCAGGCCTTGGAATGCAATGTGTGCTTTGGTGGGGTGCTGGGAGCCAGCCGTACAGCTCGGCTGCCCTGCTCCTGGAAGTGGATTGCTTAAGATGTCCAGGAACTGTTGTAGGGCGTTGGTGTCGAAGGTGTGGAGGTCCTTTTCAGCATCACTGATGAGTTGTCTGGTCTGCTCTGCTGGAGGTGTTGTTTGTCCCTCTGCAATGTGAAGGGGAGATGCATTTTTACATTGTGTTGACTTGTATGTTGATGCATTGTTCACGTTTACATACAGTCTGCATGACAATGTACATTGTGACTGTTTGGGAGGAGCAGACTATTCGATGCGGGACAGTGGACATTTGGAGTACATCACGGATGTGAAGTTGTACACATACATTTTCATCTCACAGTTTCCTGCTATTTCAGGTGTGATTGGCAAGTTTCTACGCACAAGCAGACCAAGTTGTGTCCTCTGTTCTGCAGTGTAAGTGTTGCACTTAGTACCACATTGTCGGCAATGTGGACGTGCTGTTATTGCTATATGTGTGTGCTGGATTGTGGGGGAGTCGCCCCTGCAGCAGTGATTTTGCTGCCCCTATCCCTTTGAGGCGGTGTGCCTTTGACTTTTGGGCTTTTAAGGTGCTGAGATGTTGGCGACTTAGGTCATTTGTGCTCTTGGTCTGTTTTTGTACTCCTGTGCATTGTTTGTCTGCAGATGTATTGTTGACGTCATGGGTTGTTTGTGCACGTGGATGTGTCAGAGTATGACCTGCTCCTTTACGAATGTGGTCCACACTCAGCCACCTCAGTGCCGTGGTGTGCAAAATGTCATGATGATTGTACTGCAGCCATGCTGATCGTCATGTAGTGTCACTTGCATTGTCAGTGTGGCTCACAAATACTCATCTTTGCTGTGTTTCGCACATGTGCATGTGCTGGTTATGAGATTGTTGAGATGTTGATGTGTGGGGTGGGGCCCCTTTGGGCACATGGTGGATGGGGGCCTACTTGGTGTTTGTATGTGTGCTGCAATGTGCCACGGGGATTTGGGACATGAACCAGGGTCATTTTGGGTGTGCAGTGTGCTACACATGATTGTGCATGTGGGCCATTGTGCCCATCTCCCCCGTGCCCCCAGTCCCTGGTCGTTACTCACTCTGGTAATGTTGTGTTAGGGTCATATCGAGCTGTGTCCGGACTTCCAACTCCTTGCACCATCTCCACACTGATGACTGTGGCCACCATTTTCTTCCAGCTCATCCTATGGCGCAGGACTCCCACCTACAGTCGCCATGGCTGCCTTCCTGTTGGCAGCTGGTTTCTGCTTGGTTTGGCTTTTCACATTATGCCAGCACCTTTTGACCTCCTCCATTGACATCCTCAACACTCCAACTGCATTCACGTTGTTCATGATGAACTGGCATGTTTCCGTTTGTGTTGCCAATGACACAGTGGAGGTGACAAACAGTTGTTGTTAGTGTTCTATCTCCTCCGTGACGAATATCCTGTTTTCCTGCAGACTGAACCCCATCTTCCTCATTCTCTTCTCCTTGGCCTTCCCAGGCCCTGGGGTTCCTTGCTGGTGCGGTGTGGCTTTGGGGTTCACATTAAGCTCTGCACTCGGTCCAGGTGCATCCATGATTTTTGTATCGCGATTGGCCTCATTGCTACTATTTTCGCATTCGTGTTTTTTCGGCTTTGCATTAATTTTTACACTGTCATTTAATGTGTTATCGTGAGACTATCGCATGGTACCGCAGTGTTGAGAATACAACGTTAACACAGCGTTATTTTCCCATGATGGACTGCGATGTGAAGAGTTGCGTTAAGCTAATTTTGCAATAATTATCATACATTCTTGAGGATATCCCCCCAAGTTTGGTATAATTCCATTTAGTGTTCTATTCAGCACATATTGAACCCAAAAGACCACGACTTGGACATCTAATTTCAGTTCTGTGAATCAGATATTTTGCACGAAAGATAACAATCACAAAAGCTGGAATAGCAAAAAAAATAAAAAATATATTGCAACCACGCGTGTCAAAGACCATACACATTGAGCAGGGTGTTGCCCAGGGTAGCTTAGGGTCTATATAGGTAGTCTGTAGAACCATAGCTAGCAGTGAATGGCCAAAGGCTGTGAAGGGTAAATACGCCTTGCAGGTGGTTCATTGGCACAAAAGTTGAGCTGTGGCGGGACAAGCCCCCTGGGCCACTACAAATGCACACAACTAATACAAATTTGGGCAAAATCACAGAATTTCCACATATGGACTCTAACAGGAACAACTAATTCCTACCACTCAGCATTCCCACAAGTCTCCTGCTAAAAACTGAAACCCTCTTGTGGTGGATGTGTGGGCCTATTGCATATTGTCTAGGGTAAAAACGAGCCAAAACAAAGGGTAAAAATGTCCAAACTTTTACTTTGAACTTACATTGGTTCTTGGGATGTGGATTGCTGCGGTATTTGGTCCTGGGGTCACTTGACACCCTAGGAAACCTTTCAACCCTTACCATTACTGAAAACTAGTATCTTGACAGTGTGGTTTGACTTGCGTAGATCCCACTAACCTTTCTTATTCTCAATGCCCTGCATACTTTGTGTTCAATCACAGAATTTCCTCATTTTTGTGAGGCAAAGTTCTTGTTTCGGCAGAGAATGACAAAGGTCCTCCCACAGAGAGCTCCTTACTCTGCCTAATACATAGAGTTTCCTACCTGTGTGTTGGGCCTATCACCTAGGACAGGAAAGGCAGCCCAGAAACACACCATTGAAAGGTCAAGTATTTGTTTTGAAACCTACTTTGATTCTTGGGATGTGGGTCTGGGGGTTGAGCGGCACCATTGGAGCGCTACCAACCCTAGACATGTCTGAAAACTAGACACATAGGGAAGTTCACTGTAGAGTGGCACTCGTGAATCTCACTATGATTCCTTACCTGGAAGCCGCTGCAAACTTTAAACTTTGGGTGAAATAACAGAATTTCTATTTTTTCTGAGAAGGCATCTTCAGGGAACACAAGTTGTACCACCCAGCATTTCTACACTTCTTACAAAATTTGGGATGTGGATTGCTGTAATATTTTTCCCACCTGTCCCCCCGGGAAGACATTGCTGAAAACTAGACACCCAACGGAGTCCACAGTGATGTGGTTTGGATAACTTCCACTACATTTACTTACAAAGAATTCCTTCCAAACATCAATCCCTGGGTAAAATCACTGCATTTGCGCACATTCTTTTAGGGAAGGCTTCAGATTCTGCAAAGCAGGGGCTTAACTATGCCATAAAAGGATAGTAAAGTTAAGAATCAGTTGACTGCAGTAATTGCCAAGACCCTGTTATGAATTCTCATAGTTGCCTTGCAATAGTGCTCACCTGATAATCCTGCAGATACAAATCTGAGATAAGATCCGATCTGGTGAAAGACATGTTCTAACCATGCATCTCAGAGCATGCATCACAAGAGTTTTTGGCTGATTGAGAGTTTAAGATGCAGCCGTGTCAGGTTTACAATGCAGTTGTGGTTATAAGGCAGTTGCTGTTTTGTGGGCAGAAGTAGTAGTAGATGTTTTTTCTTTTTTAAACAAACAAACTTTATTGCAGTTTCAAAATATCTTATGCAGTGCATGGTTGTGTGCCCACTCCCAAAGCCAATAGACATTGCCACAATATATTTAGGGTTTTAACATACACATGGTAAGCATATATTACATGGCGTATCATATGTACTAGGAGCTGTCTCTTCACAAACAATGGAGCTCTCACCACTACAGGCTCTCAAATGCACTCTACATCATTAAAAGTGCATTAAGCAAACATTCCCCCCCTCACCCGCCCTCTATCGTGCCTAAGACTACTCCAGTTTCCATAAGTGGTACATACATCAGTATGTCTGTGTAAATAGTACTATATGAGTCATGTGCCATTCCAGACCTCTAAGAGATCTCGTCTCCAACTGCTGCTCGTGTGTAATCTTCGTGGGGAAATCTAATCCCAGTGCAGCTGCAAAAGGGGTGCTCAGCATCTCCTCTAGTAGCAAGGGGTCAAGGTGCTGTACTGCATATACCAATGTCTTCCGAGTCCTAGCTGCGCCTAGCGAGCTATGCCCCCTTTGGGCTTCTTGGAGCTTCATTGCCAACCAATCTTATCAGTTCCTTTTTCCAAACATCCACCCTTGAACCCCCAGGTGCCTTCCAGTTCCTGGTTATTTCCCTCTTTCTCTCAACACAAGAAAGGTAAAGTAATGAATAAGTTACTTACCTTCGGTATCGTCTTATCTGATTGAGACTAGAACTAACTGCAGATTCCTTACCTTAGAATTATCCCCAGGTGCCAAACTGGATCCGGAGAACTTTTTTCAGCAGTACCTCTTCATGTCGGTAGAGGGTTCAGAGCGACTCTGTAACAATGTCGTCCACCAGATGTGACGCAGTTAAGAGTCCATATAAGCCCTCCCCTGACGCTCTGACGTCAGTTTGTTCAACGACTGCTTTCTGCGCTAAAGCGCAGCGCCACGGATAGAAACTGCTATGGAGACAGTGTGTCCAAAAAGAATCCTCTTTTTGAAAGACACTTATATTAGTATTATCAGTTGTTTGGTGGGGTTGAAACGTATTATGGCGGACTGGCTGGTTGAACAATAAAGCACCATTGATTGGCACCAAGTCTTAGGTCCACTTCTCGTCATTTGCCCAGGAGAGGCAGTTGCAACCGACGATTTGGGAGCACGCATTCATTACAGCGTTTGCCTCTAAAGAAGAAAGATAGACTTTCGAAACGCGTCAGGCGGATCACGTTCTGGCTGTTTGATTGAAACTGCAAACTGAACCTGCTTGTACCCTGAATTAAAGGCTTGCCACCTTAGTGCGTGTTCGAGTGCTGCTCACCTGCTGGGACTGGCAATGGAGCATTGATATTAGGCGGCGATCCAGCCGTCGAGCTTGCACCACCCCGCGAAGAGAGGGGGCCACATGGCGGAGCATCTTTTGAGACGTGAAATGGGAACATACACTTGGGATTGAAAGCAGGCGCTGTTTGTGGTGGCCCATCTATGGGCTTGAATTGTCAACAGAAGTTAGTTCACCATCTACAGTTGAAATTACCGGGACTTCATTATCCACAATGCCGAGGATGATTGGACCGGCCCATCTGAGGGTGTGATTTTGGCATTAAAGAATGGAGACCGGAGCACGCATTCATTACAACGTTTGCCTCTGAAGAAGAAAGATAGACTTTCGAAATGCGTCAGGCGGATCGCGTTCTGGCTGTTTGATTGAAGCTGCAAACTGAACCTGCTTGTACCCTGAATTAAAGGCTTGCCACCTTAGTGCGTGTTCGAGTGCTGCTCACCTGGTGGGACTGGAATATATATATATATATATATATATATATATATATATATATATATATATATATATTATATATATATTTTTTTTTTTACTGCAATGTGGTCAATAGGCAGGATCGCACAACAGCGGGTGCCGGCGTTGGGCCAGAACAGAGGCCAAAATTAATTTTTGCACAAAAGACGCCGCACTCAGCAACTTGGATTTTCAAAGTTTAATTGGTGCCCAGTCTGACACACCAACGCGTTTCAGCCTCACGGCCTTGTTCACAGTAGGTGGCACTACTTTCCTGCACAATTATATACAGTTTCCTGTTTCTAACATGCCCATGAATTCTGGACATGTAGTTCATTATAACAGTTCACCTTTATCAGACGAATTTTACATTTTTTAAGGTTTTAAGATGATGTCATTTTCAAAAACAATTTCACAGTTTGTCAAGGCAATTGTTGCTTTATGGCAATGGATAAATAAAAAGGACCAAAATAAATTTTCTAGTGCAACTGAGCATTTCAAACATTTTGAGTATAGTACACAAATTGTTAATTGTCAGTTATCTGATCATATAAGCAGGTGTGGTATAGTACCCAACCCAGACAGTCTTTATCCATTTTGCTGTATTAGTATGAATTCACCTTGTGCAGTTTGTCGTTTTACAGTTTTCAAAAAGTTTTTAGGAGTGACGCATTATCCTAAGTGAGCATATAATTCTTCATCAAAGTTCATGCCTCTACGGCTTTTTGTTCGTAACCGTATGATGTACTTAGATTCCAACTGTCGCAGTTTCTTTTTTTGGTCACCCATTCTTTCATGCGATTCCACCGTGTCAATTGCAAAGTACCTCATATTACGCCAGTCACCACCTTGGCATGTTAATAGATGTTTAGCCGTTGCATAGGATAGGTCTCGATTTTTCAATGCTCTAATGTGTTCCAAGATACTTTTTTTATCATACAGGTAGTGCATCCTATGTATAATATCCCACAATTACATTGAATGGCATATACGGCAAATTCGGTAGAGCACGTGATTCTTTTGTTGATTTCTATGAGACGTCCTTTTGGATCTCTAAGGCTTTTTTTGTTTATGCCAATTTTGCAAGCTTTACAGGTGTTACATTTTACAAAGCCTTTTTGTTGTTTCTCCAACCAGTTTGATTTCGTTGTTTTCTGGTCAAAGTGGCTTTGAATGAGTATGTCTTTGATTGAAGGTGCTTTTCTGAAAGTAATGAGTGGAAAAGCACCTACCAGTTTTTTCATATCTTGATCTTGAATAAATAGTGGCCAGTATTTTTGGACACTTTGACGTATTTTGTAGCTTTCTTTGCTATATGAAATGATCAGCCTAGGTTTTTGTTGGCTTTTGTCCTCTTCAGATATAGCTTGTGATTTTGGTTTTTGAATCAAGATTTCAATTTGAGTTTTCTTTTCTACTTTGTTTCTACAAATTTGTAGATCTCTTTCCCGATATCCTCTTTTCCTTAGCCTGTTGGTGCACTTTTTAATTTCTATCCTGGCATTCTCTTCTTATGAACAATTGCGCTTCATCCTAATGAACTCCCAATAGGGGATGCTTCTAATTAGTGTGTGCGGAAGAAAGCTGTCAGCGTGAAGAATGCTAATAGTGGCAGATTTTTTCCTAAAAAGTGTAGTTTGTATTTGTCCTTGATCGATATAGATACAGGCGTCTAGGAAATCAATTCTGTGGCGATTGATGTTATATGTAAAGGATAATCCGATTTCATTCTGGTTCAGTGAGTCAAATTATTGGATGAATTCCTCCTTACTTCCATCCCAGATTAAAAACAAATCATCTATGTATTTAGTCCATAGTATGATTTTTTCCAAAACATCGCCATATTCCGAATTCCATGCCACCTCCTTCTCTCACCAACCCATGGTTAAGTTGGCATAGTTGGGAGAAAATGACATGTCCATTGCACAGCCACAAAGTTGGTGAAAGATTTCATGATTGAAAAAGAAGATATTGGTATTAAGGCACATCTGAATCATAGTGAGAAGCATGGCCGAGTGTTCTAGTTCTGTGATCTTTCTTTGCTTCAAAAAGTAGGCACATGCATTGAGGCCCACTGAATGTTCGATGGACGTATATAGGGAAATAACGTCTATTGTAACTAGTAGATAGGATGGATTCCATGCAGTATTTGATAGGATGCGGAGGAAGTCCCCTGTGTCTTGAATAAATGAGCTTACATTTCTTACCATTGGTGCCAAATAGTGATCAATGTAAGATGAGATATTTTCATTGGCTGAATCACAAGAGGACACAATTGGACGTCCAGGAGGATTTATCATTGTTTTATGCACTTTAGGCAAGAAATAAATAGTTGGAATGGTTGGATGTTCTTTGAATAAAAATTCACGTTCCTCTGTTGTTAGGAGTTTGTGATCATACCACTCATCCAAGTTTTTGCGAATCTCATTGATCATTTTGTAAATTGGATTTGATGTTAGTTTCATGTATTTATTGCAATCAAGGAGTTGACGATATGCCTCTTTTTTGTAGTGATCTACATTTTGAATAACGATATTGCCGCAATTATCTGCGGGTTTTATCACTATTTTTGGGTTGTTTGCTAGTGACTCGATTGCCTTATGTTCGCTAGATGACAAATTCTCTCTTGTATTGGTGTTTCTTAATTTCTCTATTTTTTCGATTTCATCCATGATTGCTTCTGAGAATGAGTCAATTTTGTTACCTGGTGATAGTTGTGGGCAGTATTTCGATTTTTTCTTTAGTCCACTCTTGGTGTGTTGTTTTGTTTGAATCTCCAGGTTTTTAAGTACTGAGATCTCTGTACTGTCTTCATCTGATAACTCATTTGCAAGATCAAAAAGATTCTTTAAATGTGGGATTTCCTGGATTGTTAATGATCCGGCTTCCACAGATACGGAGTCTGATACATTTTGTTCAGTATTTGATGATTTTGTTGCATGGATTTTAGATAATTTCAACTTGCGAACATATTTGTAGATGTCAATTTTCGTGTCCGTAAAGTTGAAGTGTTTTTAAAGGGCAAAATGACAGACCTTTATTTAATACTTGATGTTCAATTGGTGTCAATAGGTAATCTGATAAATTGATTACTAAGTTTTCCGAAGTTAATTCTTCTTCGTGCGATTTCTCAGTGGGTAAGATCTTTTTGCGCTTTGCTCTCCTGGTTTTTCGGTGGCTTCTGAAGATTTTGAAGCGTCCTTTCCATACCCTCTGCCTCGCCCTCTACCCCTGCCTTGTCCACGGTTCCGGGAGATATTCTGGTAGAGGTTGACCAGGTGCATTTCGTCTAAAAAAGAGAAAGGAGTGGAGGTTGCACTCTTTGTATTTCTGCTGGTAGTTGCACCATTTTCAACTGTGCTTACATCAGATTCACTTCCCGATTCCAATTGTGGTTGTTTCTTAGCATAATTGCTCTTCAGAGCGTCAAATCTCCGGGCAAAAGTTAGAAACTGGCCATTTTTATAATGGCCTCATCTCTTAGGAATTTCCTTTGTTTGCATTGCTGTATGTCGTCTTCATATTTTTCTAGACGATCTTCCATTTCTTTAAGCAATTTGTCTGATTCATTTTTGTCTTCATTAGATATTTTCTCTTTTAGTTCTTTGATTATGGTGTGCGCTTCCTCTAGGTCTTTTTCGGAGTATTTAATAAGTATGCGCATCATGTTTTTGCTGCACGTCATGTTGTTTATCCCCCATTCTTCCAACATATCCGCCCTTGTATTTGGATGTGTGAGCATGGTAAATATCCATAGTCCTCGCGGTACTCTGTCTCCACCTCTAAGTATTTTTCTAGTGTCAATATCTCCCAGCTCTTTTTTATTTCCCTTTTGTACTGCTTTTCTAGTTGGAAAAAGAGTTGTTTTAGATTTGCATCCACCAATGGTTGTTGAGTTTCGCCCATGTTTGTTGTGGTGTCTTCGCCACTGTTTGAGGAAAACATCAATGCTGCCTTTTGCGCGTGTTTCACTTTCCGCGCTTCCATTGTGAAGGTGATTATAACGTTTATGCAAAACTGTGAATGTTTTGTCACAATTTCATGTAATAGCTCCGCTTTACTTCACTCGAAAGAAGAGGGCACTGTTGTTAATAATTTCTGAACTTGACAAGTTGCCGCTTTCGTGGTGAGAGGAGAAATGCTGTTTGCTTAGTTCTTAACAGGATTTCGATTATCTACCACCCAAGACGCTTCGAGTCAGAGGATTGGGAGAGAGGGGTGGGGGAGAGTGAGCAGACCCAAAAACCATTGAAGTGTGAAAAAGGCCGCTTTATTGGAACAGGTGCACATTTACAAATACACAAACTCGGCAACCGCCTCACAATCTAAACCACAACCAAGATTTTGTTCGTTTTATTTCAAACCCCCAAATCCCGCCCCCACCCCACACCCTCCATCACACCCGCCCCCACCCGTACATACCCAACACCAAAACCATACAAACCCTAATAACATTATAACATTATAACATCACCTTTATCAAATACAAAATATCACATCACCGATTATAAACCAACTGATCATATCCCCCGACCCATATTCTCCGAACCCCACCTAAATCAGTATGAAACATCCCCCAACAAGATCCGATTACAACTAACGGGTCCAAACCTGGCCTAAAACTGACAATCACATAGCAAAACCGCCACGCACCTGTCCAAGCGACAAAAGAACAACGTCAAACCCCATGCACACATGTCCCAAACAGCAGCCAAAAGAGAAAGAAATACTAGAACAAACCCCCAAAAGAGGGAGGGAGGGAGGGACAAAAAATTCTAAGCTCAACCGGCCACCAGGTCACCAAGCCCAAAATGGTGCCCGGGGAAGGGAGCCCCGCCCATTTATAGGGGGCCGCACAATACAACTAAAACCCAGCCCAAAAAACGCCCAAATAGAATCTGCTAGAAGGATTACCCCCACCCAAATCTCCCAAACCGCCCGGGGGAGGAGACCTCCCAGGGGTCGGCTGCCCTCCCCCAAGCCCCCCTTGGGAGAAAGGGGTGGGGGAGAGTGAGCAGACCCAAAAACCATTGAAGTGTGAAAAAGGCCGCTTTATTGGAACAGGTGCACATTTACAAATACACAAACTCGGCAACCGCCTCACAATCTAAACCACAACCAAGATTTTGTTCGTTTTATTTCAAACCCCCAAATCCCGCCCCCACCCCACACCCTCCATCACACCCGCCCCCACCCGTACATACCCAACACCAAAACCATACAAACCCCAATAACATTATAACATTATAACATCACCTTTATCAAATACAAAATATCACATCACCAATTATAAACCAACTGATCATATCCCCCGACCCATATTCTCCGAACCCCACCTAAATCAGTATGAAACATCCCCCAACAAGATCCGATTACAACTAACGGGTCCAAACCTGGCCCAAAACTGACAATCACATAGCAAAACCGCCATCCAGAAAGCCGTGGGGTGAAAGACTGATTCAGAGAGAGCCCCACCTTTCTGCCCCCCACACAGACCTAAAAACAGGGTGGGGGGGGGGGAACCCAAGAGAAGGAAAGACCAAAGCCTACAACACAAACGACCACTTATTCACCAACAAACTGTTGCACAGTCAGACAGCGAGACAAAACCTCCCGCAGCTCCAGCAAATATAGGTCCATACCCATCCGGGACAAATGAACACCGTCCCCCCTGAAAAATTCCACCGCATCATATTTGATGTCACCATGGACGATACGACCGAAACCCAAATCCCTACAGAAACGGGAAACCTCCAGATTCACTTTCCTCCGAGATTTATCCACCGCCTTCGGTTTCACCGCATTCCTCCAAACCCTCCTTGGCACCAATTCAGTCCACAGAACATGGCAACCCGGCCACTGTTTATGCAATAAGGCCAAGTCCTTTTTGATCGCCCGAAGCAGAACAACCCCCTTGACGGAACCCAAGTCATTTTCACCTAAGTGAAGAACCAACACATCCGGGCAAACCCCCCCTACCAACCAGGAATTCAAAGCAGGGATCAGTTCCTTCCATAACATACCCCCCCTACCCTTCCAAACCACATTGAACAACCGATCATTGAAACCCAAGGATGAACCAAAATAACTTTGACGAGCTTGCACTTGAGCTCTCTTAACGAAGAAATGGCCCACGATCCACACTGTAATGAAAGCAGCCCGAGGACCAGCCACAGAACCTGAAAAAGAAAACAGAATCAGACAGGCAAAACAGATGAAGACGCCAGCGCTCCAGCAGCCTCATTTCGAACATAGCGCCGAAAGCAATCAGAAGTCCAGCGCCCCAGGCCCATGATCTCCTCCCTCGACCAGCCCCTGTGGAAGGCCTCCGTGGCCGCCCCAATCCTGAAGGAATGAGTACCGTATAATGACCCATCTAAACCAATATGTCGCAGCGCTTTTCGCAGAACCATGCGCAGTTGATAATTCGACACACATGAACCGTTTAAATGTCGAAAAACCTGAAGGTCTAATGACCCCCCCGACATTTTCTTCCAACAAAGAGCCCATCGTAAAGGTCACGTTTCCGGAGGAGACACCGCCTCCAACCAAACACCTTTTCCCAAACTCCTCTGATCCGTTTTGGAGTGGGAGAGCCAAATGTGGACCTCCCTCACCGACAGTTGAACATTCCCCCACAGAAGGCCAGGAGAGGACTTGTTGCCAAGCAATTCAGACACACGAAAAGCTCCAAAAAACATCCACACCATCAACGTGGCGAACAAACACGCTTCCACTCGATCAGAACACACAGCCGGGAGTACAGAAATCACCTGCAACAGCTTCTGCCACGACAAAGGAGATCGCAAAGTACGAACAGCACCTCTCTCTCTAGACCACCTTTCCAACATTCTTCTACCCAACTCCCCAGCCGACGGAGAGTAACCCCACAAAAGCTTACCCATGAAAGAAATACCCGCTAGTTTGCCAGAAATAGTAATTCTAGACAAATTCCTATCCATCATACACAAAATGAACTGAACCACATCCTCAGACCGTTGCCAATCCTGCTCCCTCCAACACGCACCCGACTCCAAAAACTCTGTCCAGGCTAACTCATACGCTGTCCTCGTGGAAGGAGCCAAGGAACCTAAAACCAGTTGAAAGACCCGGTGTTGCCTACCGTCCACAGGTGGTCCGGCATGGGAGTCGGCTCCTCGTCTGCCTCCAAAGCAAGCCCACGGAATCTCTCCCACTGTGAACGAGACAAAGCATCCGCAATGTCATTGTCCACGCCAGGAACGTGCAGGGCCCGAAAACAGATATCATGTTTCAGACAACCCAACACAAACACTCGAAGGAGCTTCAAAATCTGGGGATCCCTGGCCGACTGTTTGTTAATTACCTGGACCACAGCCATATTATCGATCCGGAAAAGAACCTTTTTGTGGGCCAGATCCACACCCCACAGAGTGACAGCAACAACCACAGGGAAAAGTTCCAGAAAGGCAATACTT
Organism: Lissotriton vulgaris; assembly: GCF_964263255.1. Lineage (NCBI taxonomy): Eukaryota > Metazoa > Chordata > Amphibia > Caudata > Salamandridae > Lissotriton > Lissotriton vulgaris. Next base: position 2,009,249,950 of record NC_141685.1, on the reverse strand, counting down.
CTGCCACCATTCATCCATTGTACAGGCCACTGTTGGGCACACCACCTTCCTTGCCAGTACAGACCAAAACCCTCACTTCCAGCAGCATCAGAGATCTGTACATCCCAACACCAATCCACCTCCCGACACAAAGGCACACCATTGAAGGAATGTAAGAAGAAGACCCACATGCGTAAGTCCTCCTTCACCCCCGCGGACAGCCTCACCCGATGATGTGGAAGGGAATGACCAGACAAAGCTCTGCCCAACCTCCTACAGAAAGTCCTACCCACCCTGACCACTCTGCAGGCAAAGTTAAGGTGTCCCAGCAAAACTTGTATCTCTTTCACAAACACTTTCTCTTTTCCCAACATGGTTCCAACCAGTTCAAGCATTTTTTGTTTCTTGTCCAATGGAAGACGAGCTTGCATCAAATGTGAATCAAGCTCGATCCCCAAAAAAGACATGGTCGCGCAAGGACCCATGGTCTTCTCAGGGGCCAATGGTACACCTAAATAACTCATCAATGATTGAAACGATGTGAGAGCAGTTTGGCAAACCAACGAATTGGCAGTACCCACAAAGAAGAAATCGTCCAAGTAATGAGTGACTAATTCATGGCCACTCTGTTTAGTAAACCACCATTGCAGAAACGTACTGAAAGTTTCAAACAACGCACAAGACATGGAACAACCCATTGGCAATGCCTTGTCCACGTACCATTTTCCAAGAAAATGGATGCCCAGAAGACACCAGTCTTCAGGATGGACTGGAAGGAGCCGAAATGCGGATTTGATGTCGCATTTTGCCATCAGAGCATCAGGGCCCGCCGTGACAACCAGTTGCATAGCTACATCCACTGAGGAATAAGATACCGATGCAGCTTCGTTATCAATGAAATCATTTACCGACCCACCTTCAGGCCATGATAGATGTTGAATGAGCCGGAACTGACCAGTCTCCTTCTTGGGGACCACACCAATAGGGGATACAATTAGGTTCACCAGAGGCCAATCATCAAACGGGCCCGCCATCCTTCCCTCACTCACTTCCTTGTCCAATTTTGCCCGTACAATGGCAGGGTGTTCGCTTGCCGACTTCAAATTCTTGGACCAACGTCTCAAACGTGGTCCCTCATACCCCAAACGAAAACCAACCTGGAAACCCAACAACAAGACTGACCGCAGCTCGGCAGGCTCGTAATCCCGCAAAGCAGCAGCCAATCGATCAACATTAACCGGTGTACGAGCCTTTGGGCCCAGCACCGGATGAAGACTTCCCTCCCCTGGGAGCTGGAGGTTGCTGTGGTGGCACGAAAGTTCCTGAACTCTGTTGGGAAACCTGGGGACCCCCGGAAGTCCTAGGACCCCAGCAACGGGATAACGGATGGTTCTTCCTACCACATTGTGAACATTCGTGACGTAATTTACAGAACTGTCTGTTACAAGTCCCGCTGTTAAAATCCCAACACGTGCCGGTAGGCGACTGGGTGTTAGAGTTGGCCCCCACCCCTCCCCGGGTGGGACGGGACTGAAAGGGACGATAGACTAAAGGAAGACCACTGGCTGTAAAAATCGTTTTACCAGAGGCAGACGAACCCATAGTGTGCTGCCAAAGGTCAGAGTCCAACTCAACCCATTTCGCCTCGGGATCCCAAGCCATACGTGCCCTAAATTCCTCATCATATTGAGCCCAAGCGTAATCATTCCTAGTCAGCTGAGCCTTACGGATAACATCCATGTACTTAAATAATGACACACAGCGCTCAGGGAACTTTTCGCAGTAGACGCTGGCATAAATTAAAAAGGCCGCCGTCCAGTTTTCGATAGTCAAAGGTACTTTAGGGCGTTTAGCCAATTCAAACTCCTCCTCCTTGGAACCCTCTTTAGCACGAACCTCCCTGTGTAGCAATTTTAACAGTTCCACATACTCACCGTTCCATATCCTTTCCTTTGTACTGAGCATCAAATGAGCCCCCAAAGGCTTCGTAACACCCATATACGGCAACTTTTTGATTTTTAGTTCCTTACTGTGAAGTACATTTTTAGTAGTGCCCAAACCAACAGTGGACGTGCCGCTATCCACTGTGTCACCTGTACTGGGTTCATCCACGTTTGTACCCACACCTTGATCTCTGACAACACGTCCTTTTTATAATTTACCATCTATTTCAGGAGATATTAAATCTACACCAACACCAATAGAAACCATATTTGGCCGCACGGCCTGAACCACCGTCTCACCTGGGCGTAAAAGAGGCGGTTGACTGGCGTCCGTCCTCCACTCTGTCTGTGCACCGTCGTCCGCCCTCCGAGGAGCCCTCACCGAGGGGCCGAGCACTCGTGGCCTTGACGATTCCGCACGACTCCGTACCACCTGTTCCTGTAACATACTATGAGAAACATTAACGTGTCCCCCCCCAGACACCAACTCACGTATTTCTCCCTCTTCAGGGCTATCCTCATCATAATCCAAAATCAACGATTCATCTAACTGGGGAAGGGCATTGACAACCACCGAAGTCTGTCGAGCCTCCACTGTTTTTGACCGACCATGGGCCTTACCAGCCCTCACACTTGACCTTGGCGGGGATGACGACTGAACCCGTCTATACACACCCCCGCCAGTACCACTGACGACTTGTTGAGCCCCTGTAAAAGATAAGCCAGCATTAAAACCACCACGTGGCACAAGAGAGGTCGTGCGTAACCCGCTCCCATGTAAAGCGTTGGATTCCACCGTCAAAGCTGGGAAGGTCGCGCTGGACCCGGGGGCACCACCCACGTCGAAATCCCTCGTTGGGGCCATCAAGGTCATAGTAAACCTGCGTGTGATGGCCGCGGCGGGATCCCTCGATGGTATGGGACGTGCCGCGCCAGGCTCCACCCGCACTTCTCCTCGGCGTACCTGGGCTGCCTGCCGCCCTGCCAAGTCTGCTGCCGAAGGTCGAGCTCCCACCTGTAAAGAAAAAGGCCGGACTGGTGTGCCGGGTCCCTTACTAAAACCAACTCCATGAGCAGAAGAAAAACCGCCAACACTAAGTCCTCCACCCCTACCAGCCCCCTCCAACATCCCAGAACCACCAGCCCCCTTCCTTTTCAAAGCGTCACACAGCCGAGGAGACGGAGGGCAGACTTCCTCATCCGAACTAACATCCAACATAGCCTGAATAATCTGCGACGCCGGCCCCTGAGCAGCAAAATCCGGAACCCTTGTATTTCCAAAGGAACCCCGAGATGCATGCCCCGAAACCACTCTTAAACCAGGACACTGAAAATCCCCAGACAACCTATAAAAAGAACCCCCCTCAACATCACCCTGCTGAACAAAACCAGCTCCGCTCCCGTCCCCAACAAGGGGAACACCTCCAACCTCTACCGCCGGGCGGAAACTCCCCACTGAGGTACCCACACCATACAATTCACCCCCAAGTGAAGGAACGTCAGTCCGCCCCGAACCCTCCACCAAACCCATCTGAGCCCATTCCCCCTCCCCCAAAGAACCACTCCCAACAGACACAGCCTCCCCTCTTAAAGACACTATGGGGGAAAACAATAACGGGCTACTCAGATCCCTCCCTGCCGACCGCACAAGCACACCAGAGCTCCCAGACATGACCAACCCGGGACCAGATACCGAAGGCCTAGCGATGGAAGCACCAACAGGACCATCGTCAACCGATACCGGTACCTGAACCACATGCTGACGCATAACGCTCAAAGGAGCGCCCACCTCCTGTACCTCTTGCACCGGAGCACTCCGTAACGGCTGTTGCGCCACATTGACCAGATTCAAAATGGCCTCCGCCCCCCCTACATCGGTGACGTCAGTACCCGCCACCGCGGAGGCCGAAGCCGAACGGCGCGTGCAACCACGTTGCCTGGAAGCACGACGGCCTCGCAAAACAGGAGCAGAGGCCGCTCTATCACGAAAACCAACATTAGAAACCTCCCCCGACACAGAAGTAAAATCACCTTCCCCGACCACTTCTACCAACGAGGTGTCTAAAGAAACAGACGGATCCGAAGATCCAGAGTCACTCCCACGACGGGCCCTAGAACTCGCCCGCCGAGTCCTGGAACGACCCCGTTCACTTACCCCGTCCTGCCTCCGGCGTTTCGGAGAATAACACGCTGCCACCACAGCCGACACCCTCGCTGAGGCCTCCCGCTGGGGACGTGGAGGCTCCGTCTGACCCCGGTCACCAATAACCAGGTCCAACCGACCTGCCTCGCTAAGCAGTCGAATAGCCTCCAAAACTCGGTAATCTTCACCAGCCATAATATCAAAATAGAATAGCGACAAGTAAAGATAACGAAACACCAAATATCTGACAAAAAATTCTAAGCTCAACCGGCCACCAGGTCACCAAGCCCAAAATGGTGCCCGGGGAAGGGAGCCCCGCCCATTTATAGGGGGCCGCACAATACAACTAAAACCCAGCCCAAAAAACGCCCAAATAGAATCTGCTAGAAGGATTACCCCCACCCAAATCTCCCAAACCGCCCGGGGGAGGAGACCTCCCAGGGGTCGGCTGCCCTCCCCCAAGCCCCCCTAGTGCCGGTTATTTTCACAGAAGCACTTACCCGGAGGGGAGACTCCTGTACGGGCTGGGCTCTCTGCTCCGTCCTTCAGCGCCCGACCTAGTCGGGATCTTGGTACTCCTTCAGCGTGTTATTTCGGCGTTTCTATTTTCCTCGGGCGCTTCCTGCTTCGATTCAGTTTTCTGCAATGTGGTCAACAGGCAGGATCGCACAACAGCGGGTGCCGGCGTTAGCCCAGACCAGACCAGAGGCCAAAATTAATTTTTGCACAAAAGACGCCGCACACAGCAACTTGGATTTTCAAAGTTTAATTGGTGCCCAGTCTGACACACCAACGCGTTTCAGCCTCAAAGCCTTGTTCAGTTGCACTAGAAAATTTATTTTGGTCCTTTTTATTTATCCATTGCCATAAAGCAACAATTGCCTTGACAAACTGTGAAATTGTTTTTGAAAATGACCATCTAAAACCTTGAAAAATGTAAAATTCGTCTGACAAAGGTGAACTGTTACAATGAACTACATGTCCCAGAATTCATGGGCATGTTAGATACAGGAAACTGTATATAATTGTGCAGGAAAGTAGTGCCACCTACTGTGAACAAGGCCGTGAGGCAGAAACGCGTTGGTGTGTCAGACTGGGCACCAATTAAACTTTGAAAATCCAAGTTGCTGAGTGCGGCGTCTTTTGTGCAAAAAAAAATTATATATATATATATATATATATATATATATATTATGCATATATCTATATATATATCTCAGGGAGGGAGGGGTTGAAGAAAACATCCCACCAGAAAACTCAGGGAGTACCCTACAGAACTAAATCTGCAGCCACGCAAAGACATGAGAGAAAATGCATGGCAGAAGAATAACACAAGTGAGGAGAACACTCCATATAAACATAGCATTACAATGCCCCCTGCACGGACGACTGGACCAAGATACCGAGGCAGAAAGCAAAGGACAACAGCTAAAACTACAGGGCCAAGCCACCAGCCATCGAAGTAGGCATGGCATAGGGCTCCAACCAATAGCTGATAAAGCATCGCGAGCAGGAGCAAGAGCAACAATCATGGCCATAGACCACGTTAGGCAGAGGAAACACTTCGAGAGAGAGGAGGCTCTCTGGGACTATGCAGCGTAGAATCCCAAGAAAAGAAAGTATAAAACATATATATTTAGAGAGGTATGAAATATATATATATATATATGTATGAACATAAGCATATACAGAATTCACACTGCACACTAATAGGTGCCCAAGAAGGGTACATACAATTACCACAAAAGCAGCCATGGGCCGAAGGTGAGACAATGGCAAACTGGGAACCAGCCACATGGTCCTGTCTAAGGGGAGAGGGTGGGGTGGAAGTACACACCCCAGAAAACCAAGGGAGCAGACAGAAACAGCACTTCTGATGGAGCAGTACGATTAGGCAGGAAGACAATTGAAAAGTAAACCACAGGGAAGGAATAATCCAGCTAGAATAGCGAAATAAAGACAAAGATGGAAGACTGGAAAAAGGGACAACACCCGGGAGGCCTATGCAGATAACCAGGCTACAGCGTAAAAGAAATCAGTATTGGAAGACCAACGCCAGAAGTAAAGTCCAACCAAAAGGCCAGTGTAAAGAAGAGGGATAGATATTAAGGTAGTGCCCACAGCTTAGAAAGCAGAAAGGACCGAAGCCAGCGAGAGTCCTCGTAAGCATGAAACAACCCGTGCCCGGCCAACAATGTGAGGTGAGGTGAAGTGAGGATCCTGACACCTTCCAAGATCATACTTGGTAGTCCATAAGTACAAGGGAGACAAGCCCCCAAGGAGTGAGAACTGCAACCAGCTCACAAGAAGCCGAGGAAACACCCGTAAAAGAATCCTAAGGGATCACAAACCTCCATACGATCCAACCCGGAATGGACAGGAAAGAAACCCATATCAGAAAAGAACAGAAGAGAAACATTCTCCATGTACCACCGAAAAGGGTAGAAGGCACATCGGAAGAACAGCAAGGCAAGCACCAAAATGTTGAGGTTGGAATCAGAGGTGTCAAGGAAACAGCTCCAATCAAAAAGTAAAAGCAACTGCAGCTGCAGCTGCACGCAAGAGAGAAGCAGAGGAAAAACAGGCAATATAGAGCCATAGAAGAGGTTAGGCAGCCGAGTTGGCCATCCATGCCACGATACGGACAAGGGATGGTTACAAGGAACTTAAGAGAGAAAGACAGAGTGTGGACAGGGGCCCCTCCCACCTACGTATAATGAGAACTAGCACAAGAAGTGCTAACGCCTGAAGAGAGAAAGAAGAAATACCCTACAGGACAGAACGAAACAAAGAACCGTAGGCCAAGAACAATGCCCCTTCCCTTGCACCAAGCAAGGGAGATGTGGAGTCCCCTATAAGGGGTATTAGGGTGACAGAAACATATTGAAGGAACACCTGTAAGGCATACAGATGAAGTACCCTGTCAGACAGGGAACAAGTCAACAGTGCGTTTTCACAAAACCATGAAAACTCCCCAATCCATACTTGGGTAGAAAGCAAAGAACTCAGTGCAGCCACTGGTGTAGACACCAAAGAGGATTAGAAATTAAGACGCTTCCCAGAAAACAACCAGGGACCACAACCTGTCGTTGACAGGGTAAGAATGCAAGAAAACAAAATACCTTCTGGGGCAGAACAACATGCCGAACGGCAAAAGGAGGGATGAGTGAAAAGAAGAAGCCAACTGGCACTGCCTTATATTGGCTCACCCAGAAAGAAATGAAGGAGGCATTCTACTGTCAGACTAAGAACGGGGTGAAAGAGGACAGTATACCAATCAGAACTTACGATTTTGTTCCAATCAAACCATTCCAAAGTGGCTTAAAGCAGACTGAGCTTGAGAGCCAAACAGAGATTGGCCATCGAAAGGCATGTCCACCAAGGCGGACTGAAAAGCCGGAGGTACGTAGCCAGGCAAGTGTGCGAAGAGCTACCAAAAGGGCCATGGCCTGCTCATCAGAATCTGATGTATCCATGCCACTGTGAATCAGCAATGTAGCTGCCTGAGGGCCATCCTGGATTAGCTGAACAAGAGTGTCCCGAGAGTCATCAGGGACAGAGGGGAGAAACCGCTAGACCGAATCCCACAAGACATTAGAAGAATGGCCCAAAGCAGAAAGTGTCCAGCCCTTTAGATTCTCTGACCAGAGGGATGTCAGACACTGTGCCGATGTCAGGGGAGGCTGTAGCAGCCTGAACCACAAAGCTTTGCACAGAAGGGAAAGAGCAGGTCTCCAGGTCCAGGATTGTGCCTATGAGCAATAGACTGGTCCACAGAGGCCCTTGAAACGGGCTTAGCCCAAGTGCCCAACAGAATATCAAAGAGAGTTTCACTAAAGGGAAGCGCTGGCTCAGTTCTCAACTGGCTCTGCTGAAGCACCTCAAGTAGGGGATCAATGGTCACTTCCACAGAAGGAAGCTGCAGCCCCAGAACTACATTAACGCTGAGCAAAAGCTGAGCTAGACTCCAAAGAGATGCGAGGAGGAGAAAACAGGCCTGAGGATGGGGAAGAGTCAAGGCCACTAGCCTCACCAAGGTCAGAGACCCAATAAAACTCCGGAGGGGGCTCATCTATGTGAGCATGCACATCACCAAAATACCCTTGTGCCATGGAGAAAAAAACAAAAAAACAGGGGGCTCCCCAGAAATCAAAGGAAGGTAGCCTGAAGGGGACCAATCCACTAGTGCCATTACTGACGTCGACCAACATCAAGAAAATTACACCTCAGCGTCAGGTGAGAAGAGACAAAGTGGAAGCGAGCGGTGTCGTTGACGCTGGAGTTGGCGCCTATGGATCCAAAATAGGCGTCACAAGTGGGAACCTTGAAGGGCTGTGCACTGGAGATGAAAGGAAGTTGAACACAGATTCGGAGGACTCCACTGACACCAAGGGAGGTCCAGCCGGCGTGTAGTCAGTCGAGGCCTTGCCAACCTCCCGAGGGATGAGAGGCGCGCCAGAGAGAGGTTGAAAGCCAAAGATGGCATGAAGAGAGAAATAGTATTCCCTTATCTGAGCCACAGTCACCTGGGCGTCGGGAAAAACTGGCAGGCATGGAACAGACACCTGCTCCGACTTTGAAGGAATAGGAGGTGAGTCAGGGACACCGCACATACGCAGAAAGGTCGGGGAAGGCTGTGGCACCAACCACCTCTGTTGTGACTTACCAGGCGACAGCGAGGATGAAGGACTTTGTGGGCTGGCCCTCAATCGATCCTCAGAGGATGAAGATGACCGTGACCGATGAGAGGCCAACCACCATATGCAAATAGGTTGAGTGCTTGACATTGTAGACCCCAAAACCTTGAAGATACCCAGAAAAAAACACACTATGTCATCATCAACATCGAGAGAGGCCAAAAATGGCCAGAGGTACAGCACCCCAGATCCGCATGAAAGCGCGGAAAGGAGAAACTGATGTCAGCGCATCACAGGAGGGCTTATATGGACTCTAACAACATCACATCCAGTGGACAATGTCGTTACAGAGGCACTCGGTGTAATTCTAAGGAAAGGAATGTGCGGCTAGGTGTCTCTATCTGATATAATTAGCTACAGAATAACAGGGAAAAACCCCTACCTGGAAAACCATATAGGTTGTTAAAATTGCCCTCACCCACCAGATAGTGGCATCCTTCATCATAGGGCCGCTGACACACCCAGGCAAAGACCAACGCTCTGGGTGGAGCGCTGTTTTTTGGGGTTAAAGAGGGATCCTATATCCCAAAAAAACATTTAAACTGTCTCAATTTTATTATGGCCCCAACCCCTGGCAGGGTTAAAATCGTAAAAACAGGGTGTACTGGGGAAACTAGATCCATGTCACCCTCTTTGCTGTTATGGACATGTTTCAGCCATCAGTTTGCCACTATGGGTTATTTACCTGGTATTTTGTAAAGCACATTGAATCACCCTTAAGGGCCTCAAGATGCCCAGGGTTGTTTGGGAGATTAAGTAAGCTATTGCCCAAAGTCACATGGTGATAGGCTGAGCTGTCCCTGGCACCAGGAATCGAACCTCGAAAAGTCAGCCACCCTGGCCGCTGCACCACACTTCTCCCATTCCTCAGGCTAAAGGTCCCTTTGTAAAGTGCCTCCTTGTTAATGACTATATGGAGGTAATGTATTAGTGTAAACCCCTACTTGCCAATTATAGAAACACCCCCAGAGTTTCATTGCTTGTATTCCAAACCTGGGGAAAGCCTGGGAACATTGCTCTATAGTCACTTTTTCTTCAAGGTCAGATGTCTCCTGAACTAAGGCCACTTATCCCTCCGAAGTTGCCAGGATAAGTGTCAGATCTTTGAACCTCCTAGTGGTCTTAGTTTTGGCAGTGTGCGGGAAGCAATGCAAAAGGCAGTGACCAGGGGTACACTGGACTTCCCTCTTGGTGACCTCAGCTAGTACTCCCATAATGACCTCCCAATAAGCAACTAATCCCGGGCACCCGCAAAACATGTGTAGAAAGTCAGCCCCTCGTTCACCACACCAGCGTCACTTCGCATCGTGTACCACAAAGTGTCTGTTAATCCTTCCCAGTGTAAGATACGCTCTATGTAGCACATAAAAATTGATAAGTTTAAAACTGGCGTTTCTAGACCCTTTGGGTATCTATTCCACAATGGTCTCCCCGTCCTTCTCCGAAATGGAGATCTCCAAGTCCTCCCATCAGGTTCAAGGGGTTTCTAGGGATGACAGCATATCCCCTTGTAACCTTTTATACAAACAGGTGACAGCCTTAAAGATTCTAGATGAGGTGACCACGTACTGGCAGCCTCTGGCATGAGGTGGCTCGGACATGCCTGTCCTCCAGTGCCTACTAATGGCCGTTGTGACTGCGCCATGCAGGAGGAAGTGACAGCTGAATTCTTCAAATGGAAGTAGCAATTCAGCCTTGAAGAGGGCTCTGATCATCGTTGCACCCCGGGTTACCCAATATGAGAGTTCACGTCAATCTCCACCATGCAGGAGTTCTACCAGAAACCCCAGGGGGATATCTGGAGAGTACAGTAGCTTCACCTGTGTTTTCTGCAAGCTTCTAGCCCAGCATCGGCGCAGCATTTGTAATTCCACAGTGTCCCCCAGCCCTGGTACTATGGAGGCGAAGCAGTACTCGAGATAGCCTGTGAGGTTCAAGGACATAGGAGCCCATTGTTCTCCCTAGGGCGAGTCTGTATGCTACCCACTGCATCAGCTATTGAAGCTGTGCTTCCAGATAGTAGGTCTCAAAATCAGGACGAGCCAACCCATCCTCCGCCGCTGGCCTCTGAAGAGTGGTCAATGCCACTTGCCTTTGACCCGATCCCCAGCGGAAACTCATCAGGAGCATGCTTATGTCATAAAAGAATCCTAGAGGAATCCAAACCAGCAAAACTACAAAGTAATACAGCAGGTGGAGGATGGCTATCATTTTTAATAATGCAACCCTATCTGCAACGAGAGGTGAAGTGTTTTCCAAAACTCAGCATTGAATCGGAGCCCGCAAATACCCTTTCTCACATTCCCCTCTAAGAGATCAGCGGAATCATGGTAAATCTGCACACCCAGACACGGCTGGTCCCTTGGCTCCAAATTTAACTCCCTCCATCCCTCGGGCAAGGCACTGGATGCCAACATGGGGAATAGCAAGATTTCTGTCAATTAACCAAAAGGCTAGAGAGTGAGCCAAACCGCTCAAGGAACCTCAAAACGCCCACCAGAGCTGCCCCCGCATCAAGCAGAAACAGCAAGAGATCATCTGAGCACAACAGCAATATGGTAGGTCTACTTGCCCACTGTTATACCCCGATACTCGACCCCGGTCCTGGCATAACAAGTCAGTGGCTCAATTACCGGCGCAAAAAGTAAGGGCAACAGATGGCAGCCCTGTCTTGCACCATGCTCCACCCTGTAGCTGTCCAAGATGATGCAAACTGTCCAAACCCTAGCTGAGGGGCCCTCGTACAAAAGTCAGGTACAAGCCATGAACCTCTGGCCGAAGCCATAGTGCATCATCACGGTATAATGGAAGGCCCATTCCAGGCTATCTAACACCTTCTCGATGTCTACCTCAAAGATCACTGCCTTCTCTCTGTTATACGTATCCGCCTCCAATAGCGTGAGGAGCCTGCAGATATTAAGGACTATATTGCAGCCCGGGATAAGTCCAGCTGAACACGATGTATAAGGGTAGGCATACGGTGCAGAAGGTGGGTGGCTAGGATCCTATTTAATATCTCATAATCAATATTTAGCATCAATATTGCATGGTAGGCTTCCTTGTCGTGGGCGGGCTTTCCAGGTTTTGGCAGCAGTACAACGAAGGTCTCTTGCGTAGATGCTGGTGCAGTCCCATGTCCCCAGCCACTTTATATAAGTCCACCATTCTGGGGGCTAAATCCTCCACATACTCGGAGTAGAATTCAACCAGCAGTCCATCCATGCAAGGTGTTTTGTTCCTGGATATGGATTTTATGGCTGATCAAATCTCCGGGAGTGTAATGTTGTCCCCCAACATGTCCGCATCCTCTGTCATAATGGTCAAGAAAGCCACTGGTGCCAAAAATGCCTCAATGTCATCTACTGACCAAGAAGCAGCACCACGATAGAGGGCCGAGTAGTAGTCATAAAATTCCCAATTAATGCTTTCCTGTCGGTAGAGTTTGTGTCCGCGTTCCGTGTCTAACTCCACAATAACCGGTCCCCTTTTTACTGGGTTTGCAAGCCATGTTAGCAGCGAGCCAGTACCATTCCTCTCTACATGTACTCATATAATATAGTTCTTGTAGTCAAAACATTACAGCCGTTCTACATTCTCTTTAGCCTCCATAAGTTCAGCCTGCGCCTCTGGGTGCCCTGGTCTGCGCCACACTAGTATTGTCAGCTCTTCCTCATTACTTCTGTCAGCAAGGTCCTCAGGTGTCTTACTGACTCCGAAATGCACCAGCTCCTGATCACTTTTTTAAATGCATCCCACTCCACTTAGGGGAACAAGGCAGAGCAAGCATTTTTGCAAAATACTGCTTAATGGCTATCCGGATTGTATCACAGAAGACTGGGTCATCAACTGCCATAACGGGATTGAGATTCGCTCTCCCTCCCAACCCAACCCAAGCATCAGAGGGTTGTGGTTCTGGAAAGGTATTCAGTGGTTTGGACCAGACCAAAAACAGCAGGCATGCACAAGAATGCATCCAGCCTCACATGGAGGTCATGCAGATGGGAATAGAAAGAGTAGTCAGTAGTAGATGGGTTTTAGCATAGGAAGCCTCTCACTTTTCTGGAAACATGCCTGGTGGTCAGACCACTGTTGTTTTTGCCAATCAGCTTTTAATAGAAACACTTTTACCTTGTGTATTGCGGAGCATCCAAGATGGTGTTTACCTGGAGTTAAGCTAGAATGTCCAAAAAGTACTTGTTAGATGGTGGCGGAATTCTATTCAAAGAATATGCTGCTGCTGCTGTGATTGAGGTCTTCATTAAGTATAAAAGGGTACGGAAAGAAGAACTCTGAGACCTCACTACTTTTCTGGCAAAGTGTTTATCTAGCCCTAACTGCATTATGACCTTTTCCTTGATGTTCTGCCTTTCATCTTGCATTCAGTTGTCCAATTTTACTGTATTGATGTCTACATCTGTACTCCAGTGATGGTCAATTTTGTTTTCATTAATTTTGAAGCTCATACTTCAGTGATGTTTCAACTTGATTGCCATTGACGTCATCTTGCCTCAATGTTGAAGCTCAAGTTAGAGTTTTGCAGTGAAGTCACAGGCATTTAAGTGGCAAACAGTTGATTTTAGGGTTTGCCCCAGGAAGAGCTTGTATGTTACCTTTTCGGGGAACAGAGGAGATGCTTTTGTGTCCCATTTCGTTGCAGGCCATTGCTGGGTCCCCTCTTTCTTGACACCTTCCCCTGAGATGGCACATGTAGTCAGGTGGTCCTACTTGTGGGGTGTTTCTCATCAGAGGTGTGGCTGTTCATCATTTCTGAAAATACAATAGGGCTGTGCTTAACAAGTTATGTGCCATATTCGTAGGGGGAGAGACCTCTCTTAGAATGAGAACCCTCACTCACCCAAGGGTGACATGCTTCATCATTCCTCTCGCCGGGACCCTCTGTGTCGAAAGGACACAGACTGTGCCACGGCTGTGTACGTAGTGGCGTATTCATAAGGCTGAAGAGAGGTATTTGAATACCACCTAACGATGGGCAGTGTACCCTCTTATCTACTATCTCTGGGCCATTGTTCACATTTACAGGCTACTATTACGTTATGACCAGTAAACATTTATACATTTTAAATATTATTCCATGAATCTGAATGCAGTGACTTACCTTTTGGTCCTGACGAATGCCCCTGAACCTGAGCTGGGGTCGTTGATAGGCAGAAATATGACCTAAATTAGGGGTATATTTGCTGATAACCCCTAGTTCTCTTCTTTTTAATCCTGTCCTAGGAGACTGCAAAATAAAGACATTTGGGGCCACATGCATCAAGCATTTTTGCCCTCGCAAATGTGCCGATTCGCAGAATCGGCCTATTTGCGGGGGCAAAAAGGCCTTATCTGATGCATCAAAGGCTTTCCATTCACAACTTAGGTAATAGCCATTTTTTGCGATTACCTAAATTGCGAATGCATTTAGGAAATCGCAATTTGCGATTCCCGAAATGCAAACTGTGCATTTAGGAAACAATAATTACCATCAACTTCAAGTTGATGGTAATTTGGGCATTCTCTGAAAAATGTACAAAAGTGCATTTTTCAAAGTGACATGTGGTGCCCACACATGCCCCTAGGGCATGTGTGGGCACCACATGTCACATATACGTTTTTGGGGGGTGCATCGGGGGGCCTTAGGCTCCCTGGCACCCTTAGAATTGCATTCGCAATTACCAATTTGGTAATCACAATTTGCGGATGCATTTCTATTCATTCCTATGGGCCTATAGGAATTAATGGAGTTACCTAATAGCGATAGGCAATTTGCAAATAGCTATTAAGTAATGTTTAGGACTCACAATCTATTTTCCAATACCTACATGCATATGAAATTGCGATTCCTAAATAGCGATTCCTTAAAAATCGCTATTTAGGAATCGCAATATTTTATGTTGATGCATGTGGCAGTTGATCTCCTAGATACAGTTTTGATATCTTTTCAATTATTTCTGCACTCTGTCCCTCACCATCCTGATCTTTGGTCCCATCCACAAAACACCTCAGCTCCTTTTCTAGTCCAGAAGAGTTGTAGCCCACATTAGTGACCTTGCAGCCCTGGTGTGAGGAGGGAAACCTTTGATGGATGAAGCATGTCACCCTTGGGTGATTGAGGGTTCTCGTCCGAAGAATGGTCTCTCCCCCTACGAATAGGGCACACAATTCTGTTATTATACCATCTTGGTGCTCTCTCTTTTCTTGTTTCCCCGTTTATGATTTTCTGAAAACATACTTATAGTGAGTTTAGATTCAGGTAGGGAGTAGTAGGGTCTCCCATTGGCGAGGGCCTCGTCCCTTTATTTTTTGTGTGTATTAATAATGCCGTGCTTAACAAGCACATAACATGGCTACTTCTCCAACCATTGTGTGACCTCTGTATTTTTGACAGAGGGAAATTCAAAGTGCTAGGCCTGCATTTTCTAAGGGTGCTAGAATGTAGACTACAAATGGATCGGAGTCTCCTGTTTAATAGTTTTGTAGCCGAAAACGATGTTGCTTCAATTGAGACCATCTGCAGACCTTTAAACCATTCGGAAATGATGTTTTAGACCATTTCTGTCATTGCTCGGATTATGGAGGATTTGTGAAAACAAACACTTGGTTTAAATAAAACATTACGATTTAGGTAATGGCAGAATGTGTTCAAATCTTTGATATCAAGCAATAACAATCAGTTTCGGAAAATAGTTTTGTATCAGTGAGGTCCATCACAATGTCATCTCTAGTCGGGAATGCGCTTTCTCTCTTAATTGCCTTATTGAATAGGCAAATGTCAATAGAAGGTGGACCTTCCAAGGGGATTTTGGGTGTTCCTGTGACCACTAAAGAAGAATCCCAGGGCATGGTGCTAGTAGACCTGTCAATTAGGTCCAGTTGGGCAAGCTTTTCAAACTCCTGTTTACCTACAGATCTAGAAGAACTCAATATACCTGATGAAAATGGTGCTCCTCATTTGAAGAATGACTGAGTGTTTTACTTCCTGTGTGACGCTTTAAGAGGTCTGTAAGAGGTTAGAGGCACTATACACCGAGTTATTGATGTTCACGAGTTAGCATTTTGCTGTGCCATAGATGATAAGCAAACCAACATGTTGTAAAGTTTGCTGGTGTCTGTTTACACTGTTCTGGCAAATCGGTCCATGAAACAGTGCCTTATTTGAAGTGGTCAGGCAAGGTATAATGTATATGGAGATGTGAGCATATCAAGAAATTGTGCAAACCCTGACCTTCACTGAAGAACCTGTGACGATGAGCCCGCTGAGATGTTCTCCAGTGACAGTGCCTTTGAGGGAGCGGAGTGGTGGGAGCCATGGTTGCATTTAGCTAGGTCATGATTATGGGATGAGACTAATATTAGAGCAGTGGTGCTAGGTGGTGTGCGTTACAAACTACCCTCATACAGTCATCACTGTCAGTAGTAGGGTGACATAACTGAGCAGGTAACGCTTCATTTGAGGAATGACGGTCAAGCAAGTTATGGATGAGTCTGAGCATTAGCCCTTGTGGCATAACTGTCTGCAGTTTCAGAATTGCTGGTTATTTGCAGAATAAAGATAGAGTAAGAATGGCCAAGAGGTTGGTCACTCCAGAGAGCAGTATCATAGAAGAATTGTGACATAGGTGTATGACTGGGGGTGGGCTGTCTCTGTGGGGGCGATGACAGCCTTCAGGTTGATCTGAGTTGAGGCTGTTGTGCGAAGGAATTGTGCCTTTAAGAGGCTTTGACTGGAGCATACATTTCACAAGTTCTTGTGACCGGGCAACTACATCACTATCTTCCATTGAAAGGTAGTGTTGGGCTATGATCGTGATAACCACAGATTGTTTTTAGAATGCCATGTCAGTCATGGAACATACAGGAGGAAGCAAAGTGGTGAAGCTTTTGTAGAAGGACGTTGTGTGCATTGCTGGTGAAACAGTTATAACTGGGGGTTGCGTGGGCCTTAAAGTTGCCAGTGACAGTTGACTAGGGCCATTGCAGTTCCTTTCATTAATGACCCAAGACTTCCGGTTGGTGGGGAACATATCTGTGAGGCCAAAGCATTTTTTGAAGTGCTTTAACCAGATAGCCCAGCATGGAAAGAAGAGAGATAACAGCACAAATGCCATGGTGTTCATGGGGTGAAGAAGCTACTGTAAGAGGTACTAAGCCGCTTGCGTTCTCTAGGACATAACTGGCCTGCTTGATGGGGATCACATGGGGGGTGGAAAATAGGTAAGGCAGGCATTAATGGGGCTGTGTGCTGTGTGGTACACAGGCCACTATCGTCCTATGTGAGTCAGGTTGTGCATGGGAAGATGGGCAGAGGTGCAGGTGGTCAGTGGGGGAATTGACTGGCAAGCAGGTCAACTGTGAAGTAGGCTGCATTTACGTTGAGGCCTGCATGCGGCTCATTCTGCAGACAAGAATGACTTGTGCATTAATAAGAATTTCAGTTTATTAATTGTTCCCAATTTTGCACTTTTAGAATATCCTCAGGCTTCACTCTAGGTTGCACCAATGGTCTCCAGCAATGGTTCCAAACCATCTCTGGATCTGATTATACAGACCTTTATCAGGTGTCATCTGCACGTTGGTGTCAGTTTCTTTTCTCTTAGCTCCAATAAAGATATTCTAGGTATGAGAGTACAGGATTTCTGTGCGGGCATTCTCTTGCTGGTTAACATATCTGTTAATCAATTGGTAGGTAAGTTGACATAAAAGAATGATTTCTCATTATTATCTTCACTAGCCACAAACTTTATGTCATCTCGACAGCCTCTACCTAAGGGTTTTTTTGGGGGGGGAAGTTTTATATAGCGCAAACTCGACCCAAAGGTATCAGAGCTCTTAACATGAGCACCAGTTGCATTACAGACGGACACCAGTGGTGGCTCCTCCGTTATGGCGGAGGAGCGTTTCCCCACTGCTTTTAAGCAGTGCAAAGTAAAGGAAATATTAAATGATAATAACTTTGAGTTATCATCATTTTATGTTTCCTTTGCGGGCGGGTGGGGCTGCTCTGCTCCCGAAGCAGGATAGGATAGAAGTGGTTTGCCCACTCCTATGTGCGCAATGACTGTTTGGTAGGCCCCCTCAGGCTGCCCATAATAGTCATGCACACTTTTTCCTGTTCTCCATGCAGGCTGCATTACAGCCTGCATGGAGACCATGCACTGGCCCCCATTTCCTGGTTGATCGTCGAACCAGGATGCTCAAAGCGAATCACAACGCTGCATTGCAGCGTTGCGATTGGTGTGGAGAGCATTGGTGCTTACCCGTCACAATTCTGCACTGCAACGTTGTGATTGGTCAGTAGCCTGGCTTCCTGTTCCTCGAGTCCCACTGCCACTAGGGAAGCAGGAACAGAGACGCGGGACCCGGCGGAAAGGTAAGTGTATATATAGGTTTTTTTTGCATTGCGCAACCCCATTGCTTCGTTATACCAATAAAATAAATTTGTTTTGCACATGATGCCACGGACTGGATACAATGTATGTATGTTGAGTGCTCTTAGAGATTGCCCAAGGAAAGGGCAACTCTTCCAGTAGCCAGGATGCCACCCTGCACAGAATAATGTACATGAAGGGTGAGGTTGAGAGCTAGGAGGAAAAATCTACAAGGGAAAAAAACTATTTTTGGGCATCTGTGTAGATCTTGGTTGATGTTAGTTGTGTTGGTGATAATCAGCAAGGTACGAAATGCTCCCTGACGTCAGGAGTGACAAATAAGCCAAGCATGATAATAGATCCAAGAGTCTTATGATCCGCAAAGAAGTTGATCCAAAATGCTTTGAGGGCAATAACTGCAAATATTTCAAAAGCCTAGAAAATTCACAAGGAATGATACAACTCTGCTGAGGAAAAACCAGGGACCAAAATATATGGCAAGGCAGCATTGAGTATGATGAAAAATCAGGCAGCGAAATGCATAGCGACATATCCACCCTTTCCAAGCACTGCCTTTTATGTGCCAAAAATAGGACTGAACTCAAAGGAAGAGATTCTGCCATATCTTAGTTGGGGGAAGATAATGTAAATCCCATTGGAGACACCATCATCTTGGACTTAACGCTTATATGGCCAAGCGCCACCTTCCACCGGGAACTCCTGGCTTCAATGATCCCATGAATAAGGCAAAGTTTGACATTCAGCCTACAATGAGGTAATTTAGATGGCTGCTGCCAATCCTCAACGTGGACTGCTACCCACGAGGACCACCTCCAGGTTCCCCCAGCACAGAGACGCCGGAGTGACGTGGACAGACTGCCACCCTCTTGCTATGGTGATGCAAACAACATGTGCTGAACATGAGCTCATTCAAGACTACTTTTCTTCTGAAAGCTACACGAACTTCAGTGAATTTTAGTTCTTTGTCTAACTCTGTGCATGGACTTAACACAGGCTAATTTTATAAAACATAAAAAACAATCAGACTATTTTGCCAGGCTATATCACTGGCGTAAAACAGACTGCCCCTCTTGCCTCATTCTATCATTTTGTATATGTAATACAACACCTGCTATATTAATCAGTTCACTGTTGATAAATGTGCAACCAGCGATTAATTATGTTTCAGTCTATACAATCCATGAGATGAAATAGGTAATTTCTTTCACTGTACCTATACTTTTGCATTCCTAGAATGCTTCCTGCAGTCATCCGTTTGTACATTTCCCTGTCATATTGTGCATGTTCGTTTAATACCGAAATAATCTTCAAACTCATGAATAACTTTTCATCCAACCATTGGAGCTAAGGATAAACTTTTTATATGGTACTTGTATAGGTGCCAATATTCTTCCATTTTAGGTACCAATGTGTAGCACATGATGGTGACACAAATAAATCAGTTTTTAAAATGAAGAATGTATTTTGCAGACAGAGTTACAGGGCTTAATTCAGTTATTCTTTCATTAAAGCAATTCGTATAACAATTTTGCAATACAAATGTATCCAAGGCATGTAACATAATCATGTTGTTGACCGCTGTTCTGGAACTAGTCTAAGAAGCAAGTGCGTAAACAATAGGAACATCAAACTGTAGACTCGCTGGTCTAAAATAACTTTTAAGGGGCTAAATCAGCCACCATAATTTTTTTAAAACCATATGCGTTTTTGTATGGTACTTTAAACTTACCTTACAACAAAGTTGAATATTGCCGTTATATCGGATCAAGTTTTCTGCAAGGATTAGATTACATTTCCTAATCCTAAACTGTTTAATGGACACAATTCTTTTGTCAAGATCACACTCCGCAGGATCCGCATGCAGAAGAAATGCTCCACCTCCGGACCCCCCAAACACCCCGAAATAATATCACAGGGTATTCAGGAGATACGGTGAGGGAAAAAACCCCAAAAGGGGAAAAACCCAAAAGAAAAGATAGAAGGGGAAGGGTCAGCGGGGGACAAGAAGCTGTAAATACAAAGCACACAAGCATTAGTATATTTCTAAGGCTACTCTCATTTAATTCTCGCTAAATAAACATTTCTTAAGTTCACCTGAGTTACACTCTTTCCTAGCCTCTTCACACAGCTGTCTTCATGAGCCCCTCCTACCTGCATAACACAAAAAGCATAAACATCAGCATACAGAACAAGTACCCTGACCTTCTAAATATATACACTACTCTTGATACCTACCCACACAGTAGAATAAATAAAGCCTTAAGAATAACCCTGTATTCTGTAATGCTGTGCTGTCATAAGCAGAACACCTATGGAGGCATGGAAGGTGCAACAGTACTAAGAACCCCTTCAACAGGCAAGGCACTGCAGCAGGAAGATACCAAACAAGTTCGAAATAAATATGGTCACCAGAAGAACCTAACACGGTATGTTGTAGTTCTTATCACTACCAACATTCGCTTAGGCAATTGTAATCCGAATAGGGAATCAGCGCTAATCAAACCACCTAACACGGTATGTTGTAGTTCTTATCACTACCAACATCCGCTTAGGCACTTATAATTCATTACGAAATCGGTGCTAAACAAACCACCTAACACGGTATGTTGTAGTTCTTATCACTACCAACATCCGCTTAGGCATTTACAGTCTATTGTCAAATGTGCCACAAACTTTACCATTCGTGCCGGTATTGCGGAGAACCTCCTCCCCCTGCAATCCGTCACTTGTCGGATACGTAATGACCCCCTTCCGGAGGAGGAATTGTCTCTAGGCAGTACCGCACTAAACAACACATGCGGAGAAAATAACCCCTTGCAGCCGCAAAGGATTGATGACTACTCCGACTGCCATGAACATCGGAAGCGGAGCAGTAGTAACAGCAGCGCAGACAGCGCGAACACGTTACCGGGTTGTGAGTCTTCCCCAACGAAAATCCTAGGACTGGCGTGGCAAAGATCCAACGCAGACACGTCCGGAACAAACACAGGCTCTCTGAATCCTTCAAAATCGCAAGCACTGTTTCCTGGTCCTGCCCCGCCTTATCCAAGCGTCGCAAAGGATCATGGGACCAGTAGTTCTACTCCCTAGAAACATGGGGATTGTAGTTCTAGGCAGGCGCTTCACGTTCTGGAACCTGACATCTTTCCTATCAAATTACACAGCAGCATTAACAATTCCCTACATTTGTGAGGTTCTAACAAAAACATATACATGTATGGGGATGAATGTTTTGCAATATAAGCACAAAAGGAAATGTATTAATGAACGTGAAAAGATTCATGAGAATTAATACAGAAATGTACTACCTGAATGTAAAAAGAAGCTAAAATGGCGAGTTTACAGGAGTGGCTGATTTACAGGATGGGGGTTGCCTAAACATGGCGAAATCTTCTGCTTCAAGGCTAGATCGACTCCAGACAGGAACACAAGCAACCATAGACTGATTTTGCCCCCTTCCTTACACCCTGCCAGTGAGCCACAGCTGGAGTTCTGAGGCACAGTGAGCAGGGAACCCCCGTCTGGGCATACGTATCACAGACAGGGCATTGGAGAAGTGTGGCTCACTGGTTAGAGGAGGCAGACCTGGAAGCAGAGGTCAGCCCGGGACCAGGGTTCAATTCCCGGCTCGGCGGGGTCTTGAGTCCTAAAAATGTCCATGGACTCGACAATTCTCGCTCCGGTGCCTACTCGATTCACGAGTTCACACTCTGCGACTCTGGGCAATAGCTTGCTTAATCTCCACAACGGCCCCTCGCGGCGGGATGCCTGGCTTTCACCTTGCGGATACCCTGCCGGAGTTATCTCACAGGGGAATACCAGGACTGGTTCCCTAAGCAAGCGCTTAGAAACCGCTTGATGATTTGGCCTATATAAATTCCTGTACATTTACATCTAGAGCAACAAGGTGATGCTAGGAATGCGCATTGAGGCCTAATAGGCCGAAACCAGTCTGGGGTTGTTTGCATTTCTATCTGGAAAGAACTATTCTAGCCAATTCAGGCTGGACTGTTCCCACTGCAGCACGACAAAGACCGATTTGCATATGACCGGTTTCTATATAGAGTGGCATAGTAGGTTAAAAAAAGTTCTAAAGTGCAACCCCTGTGCAACTGCTAGTGATTGTGATTAATATAAGCATTCCTTCAATCACTATGTTGTTTGTTGGGAACATTCCCTCTCTCAGGGATCAATTACTAAATGTGACCCAATATGAGAAGGCGTGTGTTGCTATAGTTTTGGTTAAGGAGAACATGGTATCATCTCTATTGTTTGACAAGGGTACTAGTTTCTTTTTCAGAGGGTTGACATTTAGATTTAGAAGTGTCCAGGTTAGTCTGTAGGTGATTTAGTAATTCCGTATTTGTCTGTTTTCTTCTTTATGAAGGT
Organism: Lissotriton vulgaris; assembly: GCF_964263255.1. Classification (NCBI taxonomy): domain Eukaryota; kingdom Metazoa; phylum Chordata; class Amphibia; order Caudata; family Salamandridae; genus Lissotriton; species Lissotriton vulgaris. Next base: position 2,009,227,410 of record NC_141685.1, on the reverse strand, counting down.
TGTTGAAAAAAGATTCCTTTAGCATTCAAAATATTTTCCTGGCAAATTTTCGAGTGCTCAAATTTAGATAGATTGCTTTTGTTGCCAAATTCCTTCCAGTCGGTGGTATCCAGTCCACATCTAAGCGTAAACTTAGCGGCATCTCTCCTATCTGCAACTGCCTGGGAGAGTATGGTACGGGCCAACTCCAGAACCATGAGAAGAACCTGCACAACTGAGTCCCAGAGCACAGGAGTAAAGGGCCAAAAAGCATGCAGTGTTCATGGACCACAGTGCCAGGCTAGGTGAAGAAACATCTTCTTCCCTAAGCTGTCCAGCCTCTTGTATTTCCTATCCAGTGGGGTCGTAGAGAATGGGCCAGGACTTACGTGGGAAGTGGAGGCTTGGACCACTAACCTTTTAAGGTTAGGGTGTTGCCTGAGGAATTTGTGGTCCCCGGGAGCTGGGAAGAGAGGGTGGGCAATCTTCCTGTTCAAAGGAACCCCTGTGCTGGGCTTGAACCAGGTCCCAAGCAGGATGCCATAAAGCCATTATTGAAAGGGGAAGCAGATCTGAGGAGGTCACTCCTGGCTGAAGAACCTCTGTCAAGACATTTGTCTTGACAGCCACAAAAGGCAGGCTAAGGTCCAGGACCTCTGCCGCCCTCCTTATCATCATTGCAAAGGATGCTCCCTCCTCCATAGCCAAGGTAGGGAGAGAAAGCATGCCAGACTCTGGGATAGTGTTCAGTCCACTAGACACCGCCAAGTCCTTATACCACTACCTGTTGGATTCTAAGGGCTGCTAAGCTTTAAGGTCCAGAGACCCATTCTAATCCTCCCTGAGACCTAGCCCATGGGAATAGGGCTCAGGTTCCGGCCTGGAAGGCATGGCTCCAGTTGGCGCCAGAGTCATCTTCGAACAATGCCCCTCCAGCTTCGTGTCGGAGTCGAGATCAGAATGGGGACGGCGGCACTGGGAACTTCAGCATCGGGAACGGTGCTGGGGAAGGTTGAGGTGGTACCACCGGCGCCGGTTCAGAACCCTTTGTAAAGTCAAGGGGCCTAACTGGCATTGGGCCGGAGTTGCTGGCGTGGAACCATTTAGGGCCTCTACCGAAGGTGCACCAGGGGAAATGGGCCGCTCAAATATGAGGAGCGTGGCCTCATCAAACCAAACTCTCGGAATTGAGCGAGAGCCACTCCGGCTCTCAGAAACTCATGGAGGTGCAGAGCCAACTCAAGAGCTGGCTCAAACGTGGAGCCAGGCCTCGAATGTCGATGCTCCCTCATCTCGTCGGCCGATGGACGCGGCAAATCAAAGACTTATTCTACTTCTTACTCTTTTTCATCTTCTGGGACTTACCAAAGAGGCTCGACGACTTGCAGAGTGACGAGGAACATGGACTCCATGACCAATACTAGTACCAGTATCTTCCTATCGAGGAGGATCAAGAGCATTGTGGTGTCGTTCATCGGCCGGCAAGGAGCCCGAGGGCTCGCTCCCTCAAGGCCTTGGGGTGCATAGAGCAGCAACTTGCGCAAATCTTCGCCTGGGGATAATTCTAAGGTAAGGAATCTACAGCTAGAAGTCTTTATCAGATAAGAACTGTAAAGATCATATTTAAAAACAAACAGTCCCGAAGCTTCAATGCGGAACATGGCAGACGTGTCTCCTTGGAGCTCCTCTGTTTGCTCCTACTAGGCGCTCATATCCTTCACGATCCTTGACCCCAGCAGTTGCTCATGGGACTGCCTGCCGGGGATCACGCTGCAACCCTGCCAACACGGTTTGGGAAGGTCTCGGATGAGTCCCAATCAGCGGAGACCGCACATGAGGCCAAGAACAAAGGAGGCTGTGCCGCGGCTGCCGTGAACCTACATTGCTGAGGGGGTGGTGGAGGCCCTGACTGGTGCGACCCCTGATCGAGATAGGCAGCGGAGAGACTTTGGGGCACGGCAACTGCTTGCAGGCTGGGCGGCGAAGCAGAAGGCCGACATCGCAGCCGCTGCACCATTGCAGTGCCCATCCCCCACCTCCCTGGGCTTCCCCGCCCGTGAACACTGCGTTGCGGACCTGGCGGGGTTCCATACAGATCTCGGAGCTCCCACGTCATCACTCTGCCTGACTTGTACCGGAGGCCCTGAGGCACCGCTTATATGGCTAGGAGCTGCAGAATCTTCGAAGGGTGAAGCACCTACCCGAAGTGTACAGGGAGATCCGGAGCTGGGGAGTCAGCTAGCTGCAACCTGACCGGGGAGTTTACTTGCGGTGGAGGTGCTGTTGATACCTGTGGTCTGAGGGCTAGTAAGTGAGCGGCTTATCCTGTGCCCGAGGCCCACTATACTGCGTGCTGTTGCTACCCCCTAGAGGACTGGTCTTCCTGTTTTGCGGTTGAGAGGGCTCACCGCGCTTTACCATGAAGCCGCCGCCTGGAGAGCGTCCAAGACCGGTGAACACGTGGCTTCTCAACTATGCGGATCGAGATGCCATTCTCCACTATGCCCGGCTCCATAAAGACAAAATGGTCTTTGATTCACATCCCATTATGTTCTTCCCCGACTACACCAAATGAGTCCAGCAACAACGTCAGTCCTTCGTGGCGGCAAAACGATGACTACAAGAATTGAACTTATCCTATGTGCTGTTGTACCCGGCCCGGATGAAGGTGATCTATAATGCCAAGACTTTCTTCTTTGATACCCCGGAGGAGGTCTTTGTGTGGACAGATGAAAAGCGCAACCTCAGGTCTCACTTGCTGCTCCCGATGGATTCGGACTCCTCCAGGGCTCACATCGGAACGGGCGGCAAGGCATAGACACAGCTTTGAGGCGCAATAGATCCCGCTCCTATTGGTGCGCCCAGAGCCAGACAGGCGCCGGGGACTGAGGTAGTTTGGGATGTATGGACGTATACGGCTGGTTCCTCTTCATTAGTTAGGCGGGGTCGCTGGCAGTGGTCTCATGCTGGATTGCTCTAGATCCTATGGGTTGGGGTCTCTACTATTAGCCCCGGAAGGTACCGGACATCGTTCGCCCTGAACGTTTTGGGTAATGTCGGGTGATGTTGGGTTGGGGGGGATCCATTGGAGGAACCGTTTGGGTCATCATGTTTGGGGCCTAGGGTGTGAATCCACTGCGACAGATACTCCATGTTCCCGGAAGTATGGGAGTGGGTGTGGGGGGGTTGTTTGTTGTTAGTTTTATGTGTTACGCACCATGCACACACTTCGTTGCTCCGATATGCTTACATGGGTTGTCATTATGTTATGTTATGTTAATATAGACTTATAAAGCGCATTATCACCCAGGGGTATCTAAGCGCTATCAACGACGTATACCACCAGCGAGGGACGCAGAGACCCTAATCAGAGGGGCCCCCAGGCCTCCAAGAAAAGCACAGTCTTCAAATTCTTCCTAAAGGGGAGGAGATTAGTTTCTTTCCGAAGTTTAACTGGAAGGCCGTTCAAAGCCTGAGGGATAGTGCTAGAGAAAGCTCTACCGCCCATAGACGCAAGGTTAAACCGGGGGCAGACCAAGTTACAAGCATCAGCTGACCTAAGAGTCCTACTCGGCATATAGTTGATCAGTCTGCCCTTGATATAGCTAGGGGCTGAGCCGTGAATGGCCTTGTGTGCAATACAGAGGCTTTTAAATTTGGTTCTCTGAGTAATCAGAAGCCAATGTAGGTCCTGTAATAAGGGTGTGACACGGGTTCGCCTAGGTGTTTTGAAAATTAATCTGGCAGCGTCATTCATTACAACCTGGAGCCTAGCCAGGAGGTTTTTAGGTAAGCCATAATATAAAGAGTTGCCGTAATCGAGACGTGCCAGAATCAAAGCTGAGACCGCCAGCCTAAGAGTGGAGAATGACAGCAGTGACTACAGTTTCCGAATCTGGCGAAGCAGACTGACACATGTTCCCACCACAGCCGACACCTGCTGTGTCATGGATAACAAGGCATCAACCTTGATACCAAGACTTTTTACCGCCACTGCGGGTTCCGGGATCACTCCAAGGATTTGAAGCTGTGGTGACCGCTAAGACTTCAGTTTTGTAAGGGTTTATTTTTAATGAATTAGCCGACATCCAGTTGATGGTAAACTTGAGAATGTCTTGCATTCTCAGGTGAGCCGTAGGTGAGTGGTCAATCTGGATCAGAATTTGAGTATCGTCGGCGTAATTATAAACCCTGCAGTCCATCTGGTTCAGTGCTGCTATCAGGGGCTGCAAATAGATATTAAAAAGCAGAGGTGATAAAGCTGAACCCTGGGGCACTCCACATGTCAGCATGGCTGGGTTGGACACTAGATCCGCTAGTTGGATTTGCTGGGAGCGTTCCCTAAGAAAGGAAGTCAGCCAGGCCAAAGCCGTGCCCTGGATTCCTAGATTCTTGATCCGCGATAATAGTTGGCCATGATCAACGGTATCATACGCCGCGGATAATTCCAATAAGACCAGAGCACACAGAATTTTCTTATCAGCCCTGAGTCTCAGGTCATCCAGCACGGAAAGCATGACCAATTCCATGCTGTTATGGGCTCTGAACCCAGCCTGATTGGGCTCAAGGAGATGATTAGACTCTAGGAAGCAAGTAAGAGAATATAGAACATGCTGTTGTTGCCAGAAAAGGCAGCTGAGAGATTGGCCTGAAGTTCTTAAAATTTTTAGGATCTGCGCCTGGTTTCTTTAGAAGCGGAACCACCTGGGCTTCCTTAAAATTAGAAGGGACAAATCCCGTTTCCAAAGAACGGTTTAAAAGGGCAAGCACTTTATCCTCCATGCTAACTTAAACATTTTAGGAGGGCAGGGATCAGCTGAAGAGCCTGATTTCACCCGTCCTACCAGGGTGGACAGAAGCTCCTTGGTGAAGGAGGGCAGACTAGTCAAAAAGTTTGTTGTCGGAGGAGGAGCCAAGATGGCGATCGGAGCGGACCTGTAGGCTCCCGGCTCCGCCAGTCCGTTTCTGCCGTACCGTTATCCTGATCATAATCCTGACACACTCGACGGCAGCGTGTGTGCAAGACAGCGCTGATCACGAGGGTGCTCTCCCGGACCCTGGACCTGCCCGGCAGCCGGAGAAATCTGCCTCCTGGCTCCCGGCCCTGGACCCCGCTTCAGTGGGCTCCTCCTTCCGTGCCTCCTGACCCTGATGCCGGCCGGAGTGCTCCGCCGGCGCATACGGTAGTGTGACCGGCGCTGGCCCTGCGAGGCGCTGCTCGAGCATAGTCACCTGGGATGGTGCGACGCGGACGGAGAGAGGAAAGTGTTTACGGAGCCGCGGACCTCCGTTATAGCGGAGCCTTTGTTTGAGGCGCCTGGTACGAGGAAGGGACGGACATTTTGAATCGCACTTCGTCTGTGGACCCCATGCCTCGCTACCCGAGACTGCCAAATGGAGTGTAACTGACCCGCATTGTTTGGGGCACGGAGCGTCCTACTCGGTCGGTGGTAACGAGGGGGTGCGCTGGCGCTATCCTGAACCCGGTGCCCGTCGTGGACCCTGGTCGAGATGGCTGGTTGCGCCGCCATGTCTTGTGGGGACCTAAGCCCTTCCACGCCAGAGACCAGTGCCGCCCTGGCTGTAGGAGATCCCGTGACTCTGGAGATCCCCCGAGGGCACAAGACCAGAGGACTACAGCCTGCGATTTCTCTCGGCGCTGTTCTGTCAGCCCTGCGTGACCTCCGCTCAGAAGTGCGACACTGCTGCCGAGAACTGGGCGACAAGCTGGACCGCATGACATCGACGTTGGGCTGGAGCACCGATGCCTCGGAACTGCACAGCAACCGCCTGCCATTGCCTGCAACGAGTGGGGCGCCGATTATCTCTCCTGTAAGCTGCACATCTGAGTTCCCTGACTATCTTGCGGACGCCCAGGATTACCAGCCTGTTGACTACCCTCGGAACACTTTGTTTCTCCTCCAGGAGAAGTGTGCAACATTGTGGCCAGACTCTCTACTGTGGATGCCTCGAGACCGGTTTGCAGCGTCTTGGCTGCCTTTTCTTCCTGCGCTGCGCTTCTTGCCTATCCTGATTAAAACATCGTGTACGCCTGGTGTGCTTATGGAACATTTTGCTGCGCTTGACGGACTTCCTGCTGTCCCATCGTGGCCATTTTGTGCCTCCGCTTTGTTGTCCTCTGTCCTCTCGCCACCTTTGTTTTGTGGTGGGCGGGCCTCTCCTGGGCAGCGCGACTGTGTGACTATCCACGTTCAGGTCAGGGCTAGGCTGCTTTTCCTGATGTTGGCTGCTGGGCTGGTGGGTCGGGATTTGGGACTGTATCTTGTGTCCAGTTTACGTGTTCGATGCTGATTAATGCTTCGCTCCTACATTGCTTTAATGCTTGCCGTTTATCCTGACTTTGGGGGGGCGGCTGTATTACAACTGGCGGGGACCGGGTTGCCTGGAATTGAACCTCCTCCCTCCCTTCCTTCCTGCCTTTGAGAGTTGAAGATTAGGGTGTCCTTCTCTCCCTCTCTATACCATAGGGTACGTTTTGTCTCCTTTGTTCTTTTCCTCTCTTCCTTTCTCTCTTTTCCTTTCTTCTCGCTATATTTCGGGTTTACTGGGCGACAGACACACTGCTGGGGGGGGGGGCAGGCCGTAGCCTCCGCATGCGTGTAGGGTGGGGGGTTAGTAGTTAGAACTTAGTCATTATTTCTATGGTGCCTTCTTTTATTCCTATTTTTTGGTTTTACTTTTGGTCTGGGTCCATGTCTAGTTTTACTAGGGGTTAGGGGGCGGCAGGGTTCGGGTGGCGCACGATAGGGGTCTTCTATCTGACTCTGTGGATGGTTGCCTTCCTGCCCGGGGGGAACTCACTGGTTGGCGGTTCTATCCTGCACGTATGTTTGAAATTATGGTTTTGCTCCTCCCGCATGGATCCTTCTTTCTTTATTTTCAAAAGACTTGGTGCAGTACGACATGGTACAATGCTTGCTTAAAAAAACCTTTTAAAATTAACCTTCAATGATTCTGAGACATGGTGTTACGATGTATATAGTGTAATTGAATGCTCGCCTGAAAGTGATTAATGCTATGTCGCCGTAACGCTGCATTGGTGCTTAACTGTGTTCGTGGCCGGCCGATAGGTTGTAGGCCCGTATTTGTTCTGCTTTGAAGCACAATAAAGGTTTTCAAAAAAAAAAAGTTTGTTGTCAGCCTAGGGGGAGAGGAAGGAGGCTCGATTCAACAGAGAAGGTTTGGGGTATGACTGATTTCTTTCATCAGATCCTTTATCTTGCCCAAGAAATTTTTTTGAAAATCATGGCAATCCTTTTGACTAAAGGTCGGTTTTTGCACCCTAGCCGTCCTCAAATCGTTTAGGACCCTGAACACTTCTTTCTGCGGGTTGGCAGCCTCCGTAATTGTCGCCTCATAAAATTCTGCCTTCCTTAAACGGATGGCTTTTTTGTATGCAGCAGACTTCTGTACATAAGCAGAAAGGGCACTGGGTTCGTGAGACTTGCGCCATGCTCTCTCACATTGGCGGAGGACTTGTTTTTGTTCCCTGAGAGCATTATTAAACCAAGGTGTCCCCTTACCCTTGTCTACCAGTTTGATTTTATGGGCCGGTGCCACTCGATGGCATCCCTAAGTTTAGACAACAGGGTAGCGCTCTCAGTCTCCAAGTCGTCCTTCATCGGTAAATGGTTATCAGAATAGGATGGCTGTCAGGTCGGTCGCTTTGACCTGCCTCCAACTACGCAGTGTTTTCCATTCCGTCTTAGCTTTTGGACTGGGAATGGCTCACACGGCAGGTGATTCTCTGTTGGGGGGGACTCAACATTCTTGCTTGGAAGGTGCAAGGGTTATTGAACAAGGTCAAAAGCGGGTCTGTGCTTCATCAGGCGAAGCGGTATTCAGCTGACATCCTACTGCTTCAGGAGACCCATCTTTTAGGCACTAAAGCCCCATGCCTCTCCCGATATGGGTTCACTACAGTATCCCACTCTGGCTTCATGAGAGGGGCGCGTAGCATGGCAGTGCTATTCCATTGTAGGGTGCCGTTCCGGGTTACACAGCATTGCTGGATACCGGCGGCCGTTTTATGGTGATCTCTGGCAGAATAGCTGGTGAACAGATCACGATCGGCAGCATCTACGCCCCCCCCCCCACCGCTAGATCAGACATTTAAAGATAAACTAACACAGCTATGGGGAGTTCTCCCGGGCGGCCTGACAATAATTGGAGGGGACTGGAATGACATCATGGGCCCCGGCGATAGGTGGAGTGCTAGGCCGCCAGATATGCCCCCTGCTATATCCAAACTGGACATACTGGTGCATACACTTGGCTGGGGAGACTCGTGGCAGGCCTTTCACCCTTCCAAAGCCGGGTACACATATGCATCGTCGGTCCAGCCCAGTCTTCACGCTTGAACTATCTGTTCCTCCCAGACAGCTATATACACAGGATTACGCATACATCCACTAAGCCCCAGGGACTCTCTGATCATTCGCCAGTCTAACTCAAGCTGCGCCTGTAGAACCATCGAGCCCCCTACCGGTGGTGCATATTCCCTTGGCTGCTCTGCGGTGCAGAGTATCAGGAGATGTTACATCGGACAATCGCCAACTACCTCAGCTTTAATGTCGGAACCTCCCCATCTCCGGTCATCCTCTGGGAGGCTTTCAAGCCAACAATTAGAGGAGCAGACATAAGCTATTGTACAGGGGAGAAACAGCGTCGCCTGGCACAGATACAGGGCCAGGAGGACAGTCAGGTTAGCTTGCAATCCCTAATGATGGAGGGCTCAGACCCCAACGCTCGCCGTAATCTGCTGCATGTTCAGCAGCAGCTTCATCAGTTGCACACTGACAGCGCCAAAGAGCCCTGGTTGGCCACTTAATGTAGGATTTACCAATGTGGCGACAAATCCAGCCAGATGGTCCACAGGCTCTGCCAGTCCAGAGCGTCCCCGACACAGGTCCCCTTGTCGCGTCCCCAACTGGGGATATCTGCACCTCCCCCAAGGCGGTGGTTCAGGCCTTTGCAGACTTCTACGCGGTGCTCTATGAGGTACGCGAGGTAATAACTGAACCCCTTATATCACCTTCTTCACAGATATTCCCCCCGGGTGCCTCTCGATGAACGAGACACCTTACACAAACCAATCTCCCTGGACGAACCGTGGACGGCGCTCTCTAACACTCACCCGGTATGTGCACCGGGCCCAAACGGGTTCCCATGCGACTTCCTACGCTCTCATGTGGGTACTCTCCGACCTCATCTGCTTACGGCACTGCAAGAGTCCTCGCAGCAGCACATTCTGCCTACCGATTGGCGCCATGCCAAAATCATATTCTTCCTCAAGCCGGGCCACCCTCCTGAAGATCTGGGTTCGTATCGGCCCATTCCCTGTTGAATTGCGAGCCTAAATTGCTGGGGAAGGTCCTGGCATACTGCCTCCGCGCTTGTATCCGGGATCTGGTGCATCCGGATCAATCAGGATTCATGCCTCAACGCTCCACCTTGCACAATATCAGACGGGCCCACAACGGCGTGGAGGAGGCTCATCGTTTGGGGGCGCCCGTGGCGGTCTTGCTGGGAGACATTGACAAGGCGTTTGATTCGCTGAGATGGATATACCTTTTTAAACTCTTAGAGGCTGTCAACTTGGGTCCTTGCTTTAGGGCCTATGTGAAATTACTATAAACAGATCTCACCACATTGGTGTGGGGGTCTCCCTTCCCCATCCGCATGGGCACAAGGCAGGGGTGTCCACTCTACCTGCTTTTATTTGCCTTAGCTATCGAGCCATTAGCCGCATAGGTACGCCTGGATTCTGGCTTACGTGGACTGGACAGGTCTCCGGAGTGTTCACACAGGATCGCTCTTTACGCCGACGACCCTCTGTTTTTTATCTACGATCCTTGGACCTCCGGGTCACGGGTGCTCTAGATTCTGCTGAACTTTGGGGAGACTTCCGGGCTCTGCGCTAACCCGTCCAAATCTGTCTTGTTCCCCATATGCTGCGAGCAGAGGTCTCAGTCCTGGGGTTTGCAACTCATCGCCACTGAGGCCGGTTTCAAGTATCTCGGGGTATATATCACACGGTGTCCTGACAAAGCTTGGTCACGCAATATCGTGTCGCTGCTCCTCGCTGTCCGAGATGAGATGACGGTATGGTGCCACCTACCCCATTCGCTATATGACAGGTCAGCCGTTTTCAAAATGGTGTCTTTGCCAAGTCTGCTATATTGGCTGCAAAATTATCCATCTCCTATTCATGTTGTGGTTTCTCCAAATCAATGCTCTCCTGAATAGGTTCCTCTGGGAGCGGGTGGTCCAGGTGGCGCTGGCAACTTGTATTCAGTCTACGTATTGCGGTGGGATTGCGGCGGCCGACGTACGGGCTTATTACTGGGCTTCGCACCTCATGGTGATTACTGAATGGTGGTATGGCTCTCCAGTTCACCCGGCTTATGCGGTGAAACGGATTTTCATGCAGATACCCCGCTGCTTCACCTCCTGTACAGCTCCTCGTCCCTGGCAGAGCTCCCCTGGCCTGTAGGAATGTTATTCAGATATGGAGGCAGGTAGTCCGGCACATGAATTGGTGGGGCAAGCTGACCAGTGCAACGCCCCCCTGGCATGGCTCACACTTCCGACCGGTTTCGACACAAGCACAATTCCATAGATGGAACAACATTGGGATATCTACGCTCGCAGATGTAATGCAGGATTCCATACTCCAATCCTTCCAGAGGTTGCAGGAGGGATTCGACCTCCACAAATCACAGTTTCATAGGTATCTACAGCTCCGACATGCCTGATACGGCATCTCACGTCTCTACACGAGTTTCATCCGTTGGAGGGTCGGTTGTTGATGGGGGATCTTTGGGTTCACAAAACCCGGCAAATTTATCAAACCCTCACTACACATTCAAAAACAACTATTCAACGGACCTCGGCGGCTTCGGAGGCGGGTATACCCGCCCTGACGGATGATGAAGAATAGGTTGATGCAATTTAAATATCTCCACAGGGTATAATAAACATGCCTCCGCCTCTGGAAGATGGGGGGCATTCAGTACTCCGCATATCTACGCTGTGAATTGGATGAGGGGTCATTTCTCCACACGGTGTGGACTTGCGAGGCACTGCAACAATTTTGGTCGGTCGTTCTATCCTGCTTGGGTCGGGTATTGGCATGGGACATACCAGCAGACCCTAGATTGACACGCCTACATGGCACAGAAGATATTGGGGAGAACAGATATAAAAGACACCTTCTGTGTTTGGGCCTTACATTGGCTAAGCAGGACATTGCTCAACAATGGAAGGCTTCATCCCCACCCCTTATAGCGACTTGGAAAAAGGCCATGGATAGGAGCATGTCGGCAGAGATTGCGGTGGTCCAGGTAAGCAGCTGTCCTCAGAAGCATGGGAAGATCTGGGCAGGGTGGGCCAAATACAATGCATTGACCTGTCCCTCATGATGCAGCCAATACACCAGGACCCTCTAGTAGTAATAGACTCACCAGTTTAATGTGATGGTGGTATTCAGATGTAGACGGGAACTCATGCAATGTGTTTGCATCATGTTGTTTACGATGTGTATGGTGCGTGGTTGGGGGAGGGGGGTTGGTTATGGTCTGATGTTCTGCAGACCTCTGGGGGGGAAATTTTCAGTACCTGGACATTATACAATGTGTCTTTTACCTGCATGTTGCTTGCTGGGCTCGGCCCATCGGGTACTGCAAAAACTCAATAAAATCTGTTAAATAAAAAAAACCACAAAAAAAAAAACGTCCCAAAGCAAAGTAGAGTTAACGGTTAAATATATTATCCATTGTAATTTACACTGATAGTCACATATGGACACATAAACCTTATGGACCACTAACATATGCACCGTCATATTTCCATATGCATACACAAATACTTACAGGTACTTTAAACACTATTTCAAAATCAAAGACATAAAATAAATCACATTTGACCTGTATCAGGTTACTAGCTAGGAGGTACAAGGAACATCAGAGTTCAAAAGCCATAAGTAAATCAATCTAAATTCCATCACAAATGTTAACAGGTATCCTATATGCCATATTTCAAGACCATTATATCCAATAGCAGACAGGATATCAGTCACAACTCTGACAAATTATCCCATCTGCCAAACTACAAATCAGGCTCAAAGTCCAGAAAGGGTAAGAATCTGAGGCACTAAAGGAGGGGCATAACACAAATCGTGTCCTCTTTGTGTGTATTTTTACCTATATGTATGTGCCATATAGTGCCTTTGTTTTGTCACTATACTAATATTAGGATGAACATGTCTACATCTGTATGACTTTAACAGCGGGAATATACCTATGGTAATTTATACTCTGTCTCTATGTGCCACACTGAACAATCAAAGAAAACTATGCAGACCAAAACTAGGGATAAAATACATAGAAAATATATTGCATATTAATGTATTTTAAGGAGGCCACAGATTTAAATCAGCAAATGTAAAAAAATGTTAAATGTAAATGTTGTATACTTGTAAAGCGCACAGCTGCCCGCACCGCAGGCGTCCCGGCGCTGTATACCGCTATTGAACCAGTCCTGGCTTTCCCTGTGAGATGGTCCCTTCTGGGCACCTCCAAGGTGAGACCAGGCATCCCCTGTGTTGAAGGGGCCATTGTGAAGATTAAGCAAGCTATTGCCCAGAGTTGCAGAGTGGAGTCCAAGGTTCGAGTAGGCGCCGAGGCGAGAATTATCAGGCCCGCGGACATTTTTGCCCCAAGACCCTGCCGCGTTGGGAATCGAACCCTGGTCCCGGGCCGATCTCAGCTTCCAGGTCTGCCGCCTCTAACCATTGAGCCACACTTCTCCACAAAGACCCCAATGTCAAACTAAATTAGATCAAAAAGGATGAAAACCCAAATATAAACAAAATTATTAAACAGGAACATATAAATTGCAACTAGAAATTAAAAATGTAATTAAATCTAAATAAGCAACAACTGAGATTAAGAAGGGGAGACACAGTCCATTTCATAACAGTGTAGACCTATAGAGGCTAACACCCTACATTGGTCAAAGTTTTCTTATATTGTAAACAATCTTCAACTTGTTCTAATACCACAGTTGGCACAGTTACCAGAACACATGTTTATGTTTGGGGGATTTGTAAAGCGCATGGCTGCCCAAGGGCTTCCCAGCGCTGAAGAGAGGAGGCAGAGGTGATAGGAAAAGAAAAATCATGAGAACAGCCATGTCTTAAGTTTTCTCCTGAAACTATGTTCACCTTTCAGCAGTCTCAGTTCTGTGGTCATTGAGTTCCAGAGCGTAGGGACCAGGTATGAGAAGGATCTTCCTCCCCATCCTGATCCCGTTATCCTTGGTGTATTCATAAGGAAGTCGGCTGATGACCTGAGGGACTTTTTGGGGACACATGGGGAGATGAGGGTCTTCAGCAGTGCTGGGCCCCTGCCATTCATAACCTTATGAGCTAGGCAGAGGGCTTTGAATTGGATTCTGGATTGAATGGGCAGTCAGTGCAGCTCTTTCGAAGAGGCTCTCATGGACTCCTGTCTTGGTATCTTCAGGAGTAATCTAGCCGCCGCGTTTTGGGCAACCTGCAGTCTGTTGACCACGTATTTTGGGGCACCCAAATACAGGGAGTTACCGTAGTCCAGGAGTGAGACCACCAGAGCCTGGATCACTGTTCTCCGTGCCTGTTCTAGAATAAAATCTTGATCGTACGGATCAATCGAAGTATGCCAAAGCAGGTTGCTGAAAGTATTTTTGCTTGAGTTTCCATGGCTAGGTTGTGGTCTAACCACATCCCAAGATTCTTTATGGAAGGTTTGGGGACAGGGTGCACCCCAATCCTCTGGCCAGCTAATCATGGCCCAAGGCCCAGGCAATTACCCAGGAACATCAGCTCTGTTTTATCGGTTTTCAGCTTAAGGCAGCAGCTGGCCATCGATCTGACCACCTTTTCCATGCATGGTACCAGTTGGAGGTAGTTGGAGTTAGTCTTCTTGGACATTGAAACTACAGCGAATGACACAATTGTCAGCGCAAACTCCTGCACAATTTGCGCTAGTGGAAGCATATATATGTTAAACAAAGTGGGGCTGAGCGCGGAACCCTGTGGAACTCCGCATGGGGCCAGGAGCGTGTCTGATAGGTAGATGGATTCCATAATCTGGAAGGATCTATCATTTAAAAAGGAAGCTAGCCATTGGATGGCTTTATCCTGGATACCGATCTCCCTCAATCTGTGTATTAGGGTACAGTGATCCACAGTATCAATCTGTGCTTAAGTCAAGAAGCAGATTTGCGTCAGAGCCCCCCGGGTTGAGTATCATTTTGAGCTTCTCAGTGGCCACGAGGAGGGCAGACTCCATACTCTGTTCCGGACGGAAGTCCATCTGAGTCTGATGCAAGATTTGTTCTCCTCCAGAAATTGTGAAATGATACGACTGACATGTTTTTCCACTACTTTACCCAAGATGGGTAGCATTGAAATGGGGCGGTAATTCCCCAGTACCGAGGGGTCTAATTGTGACTTCTTAATGCATGTTTCCATTTCTTGGGGACTATCCCGGTACTAAGAGATTGAGAGAGAAGCTCTGCCATTGTAAAAAGGATTGAGTCCCACCCTGTGGTAGAATATGTGGGGGTGCAGGATCTACTGATGAGCCACATTTATTGTTCTTCTAGAGGTGACCCGTGTGTTCTTTGTTCAAGGCCATAAAGTTGTTTAGTACTGAGGCTGTTGGCAGGACTGATAGGTCGGTGCCCAAGTACTGGCCTGGTCTACAAGGGGTTACCCTGCCCCACTTCGGGTCCACCAGTGGAGCTACCTTGCAGTAAGTTTTATATGTTATCAACTTTGTTTTTAAAGAAAGTGGTTAGCTCATTACATCTCTCCTTCGAGGATTGATGTGGGAGGGATGCCTTGCTCAATCGCAGTAAGTGACTTTCCGATTTTAAATAGTTCCTTGGGGGAGTTGGACGCCATGTTAATTCTCTCCTCATAGTGTATGGCCTGGGCTTGCTGTATTTCATCATGGTATTGTCTGATGGATCTTTTATATAGAATCTTAAGGTCTAATGCGTAGGTCTTCCTTTAGTCCCTTTCAAGTTTCTTGCAATTGTTTATTAAGGAGGCTAACTGGCTGGTAAACTATGAGGCCCTTTTGGACTTGCATTGCACTCTTGGTCTGGGTTTCTGAAAGCATTGGTCAAACAAATTATTGATCTAGTCTTACCAAAGCGTGTCAGCCTCGTTAAGGTCTTTTATTGGGGGGGGGGGAGGGGGATGTAGGACTCTAAGGTACTAACCCATCTTTCTGGTACGGCACGAGGGCATTCTCTGCCTAAATTTGTATCGCCAGAAGAAGGTGATTGTGTGGGTGTTTTTGAATAATACAGTCAATAAAATGTATTTCCTCACCCCTAAAAATTAAGCAGGCCATTAGATATAATAAATAATACAATTTGTAAAATATTATAGTAGAACATATTGTAATGAGAAGCAGCTATGTCCTCAGTGATGTCAATGGTGAAGTAATGAGTGATGCGGCTAATGTCAAGTGTGATGTCATAGGCATCTCAAGGGGGTGGCACAACTTATGGTTCTAGCAGTTTTGTCAATGTTATTATTAAAAAATGTTATAAAGCGCGTAGTCACCGGAGGTATCCCAGCGCTAAGATCCCTGCACCTGCGGGTCAGTAGGCAAAAAGAAGGGGGGGGGGGAATGTCAGAGTTCAGGGAGGACAGAATTTAAGGGAAAAGATGGGTTTTCAGCCGCTTCCTGAATCGTAGATAGTTTGATTCAGTTCTCAGGTTGCGGGCAAGTGCGTTCCAGAGGCGTGCGGTGTGGACCGAAAAACGTCTTCCACCCGAGCGTGCCTTCTTGAATCTGGGGATGATAATAAGACACTCCTGATCAGATCGAAGGGATCTTGGGGCTTTATAAGGTCTGATAAATTTTCTTAAAATAGGGGGGCCTTTGTTTTGAAGCAGTTTGTGTGCCAGGCAGAGGGCTTTGAACTTCACTCGCTCCCTCACTGGGAGCCAGTGAAGGAGCTTCAAGGCTGGTTTGGCCGAAGCAATGGCGATGTCAATGTTGCAATTCATAAAAAGCAGTGGAGGTACTGTTCCTATCAGAAAGCCAAAGAAAGGGGGACGAGGACGGGGGAATCCTAAGGATTATTTCTTGGTGCCCTTACACATCCATGATTTTTTTTTTATTAAATCTTTTTATTAGGGTTTTGTATTCATAAGACAAATCACAAGGCAAACCACATATGTGCTAGCAGTACTTATCAATTACAAACGTGATTTAATGACAACGGATCAAGTCCAGTCCCATGAGCACTGCGATTGCATAGCATGTCCCCTGGGTATGTTAATGGATTGTTACGCCGCTGGGTGTCATGACCGAGTGTACCTGAGCACTTGGGTGATGAGGTGGTGGGGACGGATGAATCTATCCCCCTTCTGTTGGCGTACGACCCCTTTGAAGAGTGCAAATAGTAACATGCCTGTGGAGATGTCGGACTTCAAACTACCGACTGAAAGTGAACTGGGGATCGCAGGAGGTGATACCTCCAGTGGCAAAGTGGGGTAAGGAAGGGGGAGGGGGCGAAAGCCGCGAGCGCCGGGGGCAGGGAGAGCCGAAGCGCATACCGATGACGCATCAGTTAGACGACAACCGGCAGGAGCTGGTGCCGCATGTCACCAAGGGGCGAGCAGGGAGGAGGGGGGGAGCAAGACTGGGGAAGAAGGTGGACAGGGGAGGGGGCAAGGAGGACCCCCCCCATCACGACAGGTGGTGATAAATGTAGCGGCGGAGGAGCCTAAGGGGCCGGGGCCCCTAAGTGGGCTGCGAGGGCTGGGACTGCGTCGGTCGCGGGGTATCCTGTGCTGTGGTCTCGTGTTTAAATTGTATCGTCAGGTGCGGCCATTCCATAGAGATTGGGTGTTTGCGTGTTCCTTTTACCTCCTCGTCTCTCAAGATCTCTTCTTCCGCTGCCCCCCACTTGTTCACTGCCCCTATCCAGGCCGCCTCTGGTGGACCCGTGGGCGCTCTCCAATGCATGGCAATGGAGCGTTTGGCCAGAAAAATAGCTAAGGATGCAAATCGCCATTGCATCTTTTCGGATTTCTTCTTCTTATAAACGCCCAGGGCGCACGCCTCCCAGGTGGCAATATGTTGTAATTGTACTAGCCCTTGCAGTGTGTGGTGCACCCTACTCCCAATATAATTGCAGGGAATGACAGTCCCAAAAATATGTTTAAAGTCCGCATTCAGTGTGTGGCAACGGGGGCATCTGAATTCTGTATCTGGGTAAAATTTACTCAACTTGTCTGGCGTAAGATAGGCCCAATGTAGGATGTTGAACTGTATATTTTAAAAACGGGCGTTGAAAGAGACTTTTTTGGGATATTCTAGTGCTCGTGTCCACTCCGAGTCATGAAGGACCCGCCCTATGTCGTCCTCCCAGGATTGCCGCAATCTGTCCAGGGGAACTTCGATGAGTTCCCGGATGGCCTTGTAGTGCCACGTGACTGGGTGTCTACCCATCCCTATCCGCAATATCGTGTGCAGTACGGGATGCGCGGGGAGTTCTCCCTCACGTAGGTCCCAGCAGGCTCGGCTACTGTCTATTATTTGCCTGTCGTTAGGAATTGTCCCTGTGGATGGTCGTACCACTCGACCATCTGCTCAAAGGACTTCAGTGGTCCCTCGAGGAACAAGGCCTCCACCTCTGACACCCCACTGTCAGCCCACATCCGCAAGTCCCTCTCTGTGTAGTAGCCCTCCTTCTGGAGGGAGCCCACCAAAGGGAGTAGTGGGGAGTATAACGGTCGTCCTTTGGACAGCCTATGTATGCGCAACATGCATTTGCAGGCTATAGCGACCTGCAACGGGTGAGTACGGACTGGCCTGGGGCCCGGCATTAGTAGTCGTCGGATGTCAGGAAGAGGTACCCCTCCACTATCAGTGATTGTCTCTCCCATATGTCTCTCAGCCGTCCATTGAGACGGCCACTGGAGTTGCGCGGCCAGGAAATATGATTCTAACGACGGGGCGCCCAGGCCACTGCTAACTGTGGGTAACTGCAGAGTGCGTAGAGCGACTCTGTGTCGGCCGTCCCCCAGATCAGTGTTGTAAGGAGCGTGTCCAGTTCGCGAAAGAAGGACTGAGGCGGAATAACTGGCAGGTTCGTGAAATGGTACAGGAGTCTGGGTACCATTATCATTTTAGCGACGGCTACTCACCCTATTGGCGCGAGGTGGAGCATTTTCCAGAAACCAACCGCAGACCGAAGGCCCGCCAGTGCTTTCCGGTGATTTCCCTCATAAAGGTCCTCCGGGGAGTGGTACAATCTCACCCCCAGGTATCTGGGAGTCTCTGCACTCTAACTCAGGGTGTGTGTGCCAACCTGCAAATCGTGGGGTGCCAGGTCAGGGCTGAGGGGGTAGATCGTGGACTTGCCACAATTCACTTGGAGGCCCGACATGTCACCGAACTCTCGCAGGGCGCGCCAGAGCGAAGTGAGATCCCCCGTCACATCGCAGACAAACTAGCAGGTCGTCTGCATATAGAGAGACACAGTGGGTCGTGTCCGCTATTGGGATACCCTACACTTCCCCTTCCCGACGCAGCCTAATGGCCAGGGGTTCCACCGCCAGCGCGAACAAAAGGAGGGAGAGAGGGCACCCCTGTCTAGTCCCTCTCTCCACCGGAAACGAGGCGGATATCAGTTTCCCGACTTTTATTCTGGAGGCAAGATACCTGTACAGGAGTTGGGTGTAAACCAGCAGCGTGGGGCCTATCTGGATTTCCTGTAGGACTGCGAATCGGTGAGGCCAAGTCAGAGTGTCAAACGCCTTTTCCAGATCAAAGATCAGGCAGGCCGCGTGCGGGAATCGGTCAGAGACTTCGTGTTGTATATGAAACAGTTGGCGTAGGTTATGGGAGGTGTTGCGTCGGGGCACAAATCCACACTGGTCGGGATGTACCAGTGTCGGAAGGATTTGGCTATAGAGGTCGGCTAGAATTTTCCCTGAGCTTACAGTCCGCATTGAGTAATGTGATCGGTCTACATGAGGCTGGTAGTGTGGGGTCCCTATGCGGCTTTGGGAACGTCACAATCAGCGATTCGCAGAACGAGGCCGGCAGTACACCTGTGGATAAGGCTTCCACATACGTGGACGCCAGGTGAGGTGTTATTTCGGCTGCAAAGGTTTAGAGGTATTCCAGGGAAAAGCCGCCCATACCGGGGGCCTTTTTCTTAGCTAATGAATTTATGGCGTGTTTGATGTCGGAGGGTGTGATTTTCCCATCTAAGTCTTTCCTGTCTGCCTGAGATATTACCGGCATGTGTGATGGGCTTAGGAACTGAAGCAAATCGTGTGTGGACGTCAGTGTCGGGGCTCGGTATATCATGGCGTAATAGTCGTGGATTATGCGTAAAATGTATGGTTGGGAGGGGTGAAGGTGACCGTGTGGGTCCATGAATTCCGTGATGGGTTGGGCCATTGTATCCTGTTTAAGCAGCCAAGCTAAGAGTGCGCCTGTTCTGTTACCCTCTCTGTGCGTGCGAGTCGCATAGGCGCGGAAGTTGTATTTGCGTAAGTCCCTCATGGCCTCTGCGTGTGTGAGTTTCGCCGCCGAGAGTTGCGCTAGGGTAGCCCTTCCCTGATCCATGCTCTGAGAGAGATCCGCAAGCGCTCTCTCTGCCTCGTCCAGCGCTCGCACTAGTGTATGTCGCACCCCCACCACCTGCTGAAAGCAATGTCCCCTGGCGCTAGCTTTGTTTGCATCCCATTCAACGGCCCTGGAAGAGGCCGTGCCTGCATTGTGTTGGAAGTGTTCACTGATGTGTGCGCTGTGGGCGTGGCAGAAGGCCTGATCAGTAAGGCACTCCTGGGGCAGTTTCCATGTTGGGACCGGGGGGTGAGGTGGACGCCAGCGCAGGGTCGCGGTGTGCACATCGTGATCTGATAGGACGCGCCCCATATAATCTGCATGTCTTAACTTAGGTATCAGGTCTGCAGTGCAGAGGAACCTGTCTAGCCTCACTCGCAGGTCATGTGGGACGGAATGGAAGGAGTACAGCCGCTCGATTGGGTTTAATGCTCTCCATGCGTCCACGAGGGACCAGTGGTCAATCCACCGGCGGAAACGTGCTGTTTGTCTGTGGGCTGGCGAGTGGAGTGGCGGGGGATGTGACCTATTTAGTTGTAGGTCTAGAGCACAATTGTAATCCCCCCCAGGAGCAATGGTATTCCAGTGTGACAGGCTAAAATACCAGTGAGGGTGTCCCAGTATTGTTCTTGGTCAGTGTTGGGGGCGTACAAGCAACCCATGAGTAGTGGCTGGTCCTCAAGTTGGCCTACAAAAATTGACGTAGCGCCCATCACGGTCAATGATCCTGATGTATTCCTTGAAGGGTACCCCTGGTCTTATCCATATGAGCGTACCTCTGGCGAATGCGGAGTACCTAGTAGCGCAGAGCGTGCCTCGCCATTTTTTATGTAATCGGTCCGCTTCCTGTGCTGACAAGTGTGTCTCCTGTAGGAGGTCCACCTGAGCTTGTTGGCGTTTGATATAGGCGTAGATCGAATACAGGTTGCTGGCCGTGTGCATGCCCCTGACGTTCAGCGTAAGTAACTTGTAATCTGAGTTGGATAGTTTATGTGTCATGTGGAGTCCATGTGGCCCAACCCGCTACCCCCAGATGTGTCCAACCCATCGTTCCCCCCCCTCCCCGCCCACCCCTCGCCTCCAAGAAGGGGGCCCACAACGCACCCACCAACCGCCCGCTCGCTCAGAGATAAATAGAGAAGGAAGGGAGTAAAAGGGAACAAAAAACTGTAACTGGGGGAAGCTTATCCCAACAAGAGGGACCCGTTGCGCGAAGCAACGTGTCCAAACTAGTTTGCATGGTAACTCTAGTTCAGAATCGTGGGTTTGTGGAGGGACATTCCTCCAGTCCCCACCGGCGCGGCTTCGCAGCCCCGAAGTACAGCAACACCATGCCCTCGTTTGGAGGAACCTCTGGACCATACAGCTGCTGGGCAAAGGTGTCACAGGTCATCGTGAACTCCGCAGCGCGAGCCAGCAGGCACCATGCCAAGGCCCGCAGCAGGCCGAGAAGTTCAGTGGCAGTTCGTGTTCCAGTACTGGAGCTCATCTCCCTCGTTGTTTGTCCTGTGTTATCCGGCGCCGCATCACAGCAAGGTGTCAGCTGTCTGGGAAGTCACTATGGGGGGCGACACAGAGCCCTCCTGGGACGCAGGCGTGTCGCTGCACTCGTCCTCTGAGCTGAAGAGGTGGGGGCCCTCCTCTGCATCGGACCCTCTCCTCCCAAGGTCCAGGGTGGCTACCGCGCGTAGGGCCTTCTTGCGCTCAGCAATGATTTGGGTTAAGTCCGGGGAGCCTGTTCCGGATGGGCTGAACCTCACCTCCAGTTGTGTCAGGGTGATTTTGCGAGGCTGGCGTCTCCGCCTACGCGACGCTGGGCTGTTACGAGTGGGTGAGGTGTTGGAGCGACGGGGGAGATGTTGTTCAATCCATGCATCTGCTGCTTTCAGGTCGGAAAAAAAGTGTGTGTTTCCATCCTAGATAATCCTAAGACGGGCCGGAAACAGGAGGGCATATTGGACATTCTGTTGGCGCAAGGTGCGCTTAACAGCCTAGAAAGTGGCTCTCTGTCTCTGTACTGCCTGGGAATAATCGGGGAACAGCATCACCTGTTTGTCTTCCACTTGCAGGTGGACCTGCACCCTGGCCACACGGAGAATGGTATCCCGATCCCAAAAGTGCAGCAGTGTCAGCAAGAAGGGTCTTGGGGGGAGACCCGGTTTTGATCTTCTCGCTGGCACTCAATGCGCCTGTTCGATGGAGAAGTGGGGAGTCAGATCGGCGGCGGGTGTGAATGTTGTAATCCATTCTGTAATGTACTTGACCGGGTCTACTCCCTCCACTCCCTCCGGTAAGTTCATGATGCGGATATTGCTCCTACAGGAGCTCCCTTCCAAATCATCTACCTTATACTCTAGCGTCTGGTTCCAGGCTTGGAGGTCTTTAAGGGTCTGGTGATGTTGCTGGATTTGTGGCTCCATGGTTTGTATCGTCGCCGCGCTCTGGTGCACCTTGTCAGCGAGTTTCCTATGGTCAACCCGTAGGAGATTGAGGCCTGTGGCCAGGGTGTCAAACTTTTGTTCCATCGCCACTCTGGAGTTTTCTATGGCTGCTAAGACCTGGTCCAATTTCGTGGACATAGTGTCCCCTCTGGTGGGGTCGTCCTGTGGCTTCGTGACGGCCGGGGCCTGGGAGGTCGTCTTCTGCGGGCGGCCCATGCTGGGGGAACGACCCCGCGTCGCGCCTCGCCGGCGGTCTCCTGTAGTCTACTACCGTCTCCTCGTTCGGAAAAGCCACGCCCACGGCTTGTCAGTTCCGTCCTGCAAGGGGACCGGGCACGTAGCCACACCTGGGCTGGCGGCGAGTGTCACGGTAGGGGTCCGGGCCGGAGGCGGCCAGACAATCCTCCTGACCCCTGTCCACGTCAAGCGTCAGTAGCTGCCGGGATCACGCCAGCCGTGCACGGGGGGGGATGCGGGTGTTATCGCTTGTCAGAGCCCTCTATGTTTGCGCTCTGGGTGTCGCCGTGGGTGCTCTCACCTCGTGCGCCGCTCCTGCGCCCGAGTCATCAATCTCCCCCCAGCAGGGTCTCTCAGCTAAGCTCGGGGCCTCATGGCAGCCGGGCCCCAGTGCCAGGTAACAGCTCCGTACCCCCGCAGACTCTCCCTCTCTGGGGTGGGGGAGGGGGGGCGGGAATGGTCTAGGCACCTACGTGCGCTGCAGCTTCATTGCAAGCGTGTCTCTCCGGTCGTCGCTGACAGCGTTTCCCACCTCTAGTGCCCCGTGCTATGCGGGGGTCACAGCGGTAACTACCAGTATTCTCCCAGCCTGATCTCGCGCTTCGCAGCCCACCGATTGTCCCAGGGCCGCCGGGCTCAGGCCTTTATCGCCGTCTCACCTGGGGAATGGAGGGTGCGTGTCTTCCACGGGGCCGAGCACCCGTCCAGCGCGCGTGACGCCTCTAGGACTTCTCCGCTCGACCGGCGGTATTCAGTGCTGCAGCTCAATCTCCCATGTGGCCCGAGCCGAGGCCCCGTCGTAGGCCTCACGTGTATGTGGGCCGCAGATCGGGGTGCCCTCATCTGGCAGGTGGGCCGGCTCGGAGGGGGATCAGTCCGCGCTGGTGCAGCGCCTCGTCACGGTGCCGTGGGTGCTCCGTCGGCAGCTTGGTTGTTGGGAGCGGCAGTCTCACCCCACCGGAGGCACGGAGGCTTCTTCAAAGCCGGCGAGGACAGGTCACCAGAGTTGTCAGAGGTGCGCGGCGCTCCGCCGCGGCCCCGCCATTTTTAGGTGGCAGCTCGTAGAGGATTCGGGCAGAGCGCGTCTGGCTGCACCGCGCCGCGTGGCAAGGCGCCGGTCACCCAGGAGTGGTCCCAGCAGCCTGCGGACTCAGTTGCTCCCTTTCAGGACATGGGAGGGCACAGGTTAGGGGCAGTAAGGGCGGCGATCGCCGGCCGGCAGCCAGAGCCTCACCGAGAGACGTCCGCCATCTTGGCTGGTCCGGCCACGCCCCCTCACACATCCATGATGATGTCATGCGCCATCATCGGGGTGTTCCTCGTAGGTCCGGCACTGCAATGCCTTACAGGCCCACGAAGGGTCGCTTTGGCGGAGATCCTTTTATTTTTCTTGCCGTCTGGGGAGAATTACCTGTGTGAGGGCACTTAAATGTGTACAGTGAAATAAGGGGAAGCTAAAACTGTCTAAGAGATACTAAACTGGACTTTAATGTGATAGTTGCCTTGGCAGGATTAAAAAAACATTATTAGGTTGGCACGATTATACCGCCACCCAAGGGGGGAAGAAACCCCATGTCTTATTGATCTTCATTTCTAATCTAACTCCTGTTAAGTGGCCAACATCATTCCCACCACAACGGATAATTATAAAGTACAGATGGGGATGTGCACTAACAGTGGAATGGTGAGGGAGTAACTGATGCCATTTCAAAACGTCTTACTCCAATCCAAGTAATACCTACTCCGTTTAAACCCAAATTAGCTTCCAAATTCCCTTAATTTGCATGCTCTCTGGCCTAAAAATCTAAACTGTACTCGATAAGACATAAAAAAAACCATCTTGCTCCTCCTCGGACATACAACAATAAGGAACACTCAGCCGAAGAAACAAATATATATAGGGTTAGATGATTAGCCAGTAGGGAAGTACTTAACATTGACAAATTTTAGAAGGGGTTCCATGATTTATTTACATTAATTTTGGGCTACAGATATAGCATAATAGTACCAAAATCCAAAATTATACCAGAAAATAAAGTCTGCAGCTCTAATGTTTCACAAGTAGTAGAAACTCACATGAAAGAACCAATTTTGATAACATGAGAAAATCAATCGACAAATAGTTAAGAAATACAAAAAACAAAGCATTATGTGATTGGATGCTAACAGAAAGTGGGCTGCAAATATAGCCTAATACTACTAAAACATAATTCTGGTCACGGGACAATGAAAAACAACAGAAAAGTAGATAAGTAATTTCATGAACATGTAAAACTAAATATAATTGTTTTAGAATACTAACTGGGCTATCAACATAGGCCAGTGCCACTAAATAACAGGTACAACCATACCCACTCCGGTGACTGTTGAAAATCAATAGAGCTTGTTGAAATATATTGCACTAAAACTTAACATTAAACCTCCTCATCTACATATTTCAACATTAAACAGATACATTTTATTATGTAAGACTTAAAAAAATGAAATACTAGATTAAAAAAAGTACATACTTTCCTCTTATAGTACGATCATTACTCGTAAGACCATTCCTTTTGTATGTCTTTTATATAACTAATTTGGTGGCATTTATCACAATAGCTACAAAACATTACCGTTAGGGCAAAAGAAAAAGAATTGTACAGTAGAGACTTAAGACAAAAACAAAAGGAAGAAATAGAAGTAGAATGTGTACAGAAAAACAAAATAATTTTAAGACCGTTTATGCACACCTTAACATTGATAAACACATTTTTACAGAAAGCTATTGCCAACCAAAGGCAACACAATTAGCAGCCAGACAACCCACCAACAAAAATGCTGCCTATTGTGAAAAAATGTACAGTTTGACAAGAAGAGACAATATAAGGGATATCACTGTAAAGCATTATAAATTTATAAATCTGCTTGAAACTCTTCCTTTCATAATGCAAAACAAGGAAAAACTCACACAGAAACAATATGTTCACCATTATGTTAAAGTAGTATTTCATGTGAAAAGAAAACGTTTTATTTTCATCATGAATTTCTTGAAAACCCTAGACCATTTAATTTGTACCTATAACATATATAAAGTATGCAAAATGAACTAATAAGACTAAACTTCTGCAACCTTTTCCAGCGAAATTAGAGACATACATCTAGTACTGAACCATTCTTTCATGAGGAGACTTACCATCAACTGAATAATTGTGGGCTTTCATTCAGACGTGAAGGTAGCTGGTATGACCTCTTACAAGAAAATGTAGTAGGAAAAGAAAAAAATGTGAAAGATAACACTAGCTACTGACGATTTGCATGAGGGAAAACAAGCCTGTATATGAATGGATTGCACTTATGTAGTGTTTGGAAGCTAAGGAGATTTCTTATTGCATTTAAATGGGCATCACTATTTAAAAATAAATAAGTACTATAAGCCTTAGATGCCTACTAACCTCGAAGGACATTCTTCAGGGGTGCCTTACACATGATATGTGTGACACCACTTCCCATTACATCAAGATGCTCTCCACACATCATTCTACAATAAGAAAACATGTGCCGACATTTTACTCTGTGAAAACATCAACACTGCAATTAGAACAACTCAATTCGGCTCTACTTCTCTCTAATCCTGCCCGAAAGACCAGTATTACGGACTACATACAATGTATATACTTTGATTTACTCTCTGACACCAATAACTGTCCAGAGGTTGTCTTCACTCAGGATCAAGCAGAAGATCCATTAATGTACTTGGGCAGTTACAAAATGAATATTCTGGAATTTCAAGACACAATTTTGGAAATACCAAAAATAAATTGCATTTGTTACAGAAGAACACGTTATAAGAACCAAGTTAATCTGATTGATCTCCTTGAGAAAACAGAAAATTAAGAAAAAAATGCAAGGAGAAATTTGACTCTCTTTCTAATTGCCTATGAAAGACATGATGTCTGAGAATATCAACTAATCTGCATTTACTGCCTTGGAAAACTAGACCATAACCTCATGCCTTCAGGTGGGATTAATAATATGGAAATGTATCCAGTTGCATCTGTAGTACTACTACAACTGAATTCATATGTAAGTATTTTAATTCAAACAGTTCATCGTTTTCTAAATATTATTTGAATTCAACTAACATCAGGAAGAATTCAGCCACATGAATTTGTATGCGTGCTGAAAGGTTAAGTTATTTTCCTTCCATCAGTTTCAACAAAAATATTACCACTCTTGGGATACAACGGAAAATAGAGGTACCTTTAGTGGTTTTAGTCAATGAAGTACCAACAAAAGACAAACATGTGGCAACTAATAATAAGGATTGTGAAAGCTCACAAAGCTATACATTACCTTCAGAAAAATAACATATACTATTAAGATTTGGACATTCATAACTAGCTCATCTACATACTTATCATTTGGAAACGAAAATGACACTGGAAACTTTGAACTGAATAATCAGAAACAAGTTGAGCAAATATTTGAACATTACTGTATACACCCACTACACTCAAGAGCCATGATGGGCTCTAGAACTGTAAAAGATGAGGGAAACTAGAGAAGGGCCAATTAGGGTTTCGGAAAAAACTCCAGAAGCTAGATGTTATCCACATTTATTACTCACTGAGAAAGGGGTGTAATGTGATGATCGCCCAGTACAAATTTCTGCATCAGAGTACCAAGCAACAAGACTATAATCAGAGAATCCACGTTTTTGGCAAGACACTCCCTTTCATTTTCACACTACTGCTCATGTGATGTGAACTGGAACTCCCTTCATTAATATAGCAGCACATACTTTTGTTGGAAAGGTGCATCATAATGATGGGAAACTACAATATAACTTTATCAAGATTATGGCATGTCAGCAAAGAGCAAATGAATATTGGTTTCGAAGACATGGAGAAACGCAATGTATGCTCAGAAATTCAGGACCACCAGCTTCCTGGGTTAATACTTTAAACTGTTCTGAGTACATATGGGCCGACTTGTATAAAGTGGTGCAGGGTAGAGTGAAGTGATGCAAGACAGAGTGCAGTGGCATGGAGTAGTAGGGTAGAGTCCAATGGAGTAGAGTGGCATAGTGTGGAGTAATGCAGAGTAGAATGAAGTGGTCTAGACTGGAGTGGTGTAGAGTGCATTGGCGAAAGTGCAGTGGTGCATAATAGAGTAGGGTAGAGTGCACAGGCACAGAGTAGTATCGTACAGAATAGAGAGGTATAGAGTGAAGTGGCATAGAGTGCTGTGTTATAGAGTACAGTGGTGCACAGTAGATCGGAGTGGTTTAGTGTTGTGGTGTAGTGGTGTAAAGTGCATTGGCATGGAGGGCATTGGCGTAGAGTGGTGCAGTGACACAGAGTAGAGTGGTGGACAGTAGAGTGGCATAGAGTTCAGTGGCAGAGGGCGCAGTGTTTCAGAGTAGAGTGCTGTTGAGTGCAGTGACAGAGTGGCATAGAGTGCATTGGTGTAGAGTACAGCGGAGTAGAGTGGGCAGAGTAAAGTAGAGTGCAATGAAGTAGAGTGCAGTGGTGTGAAGTAGAGTGTTGTAGAGTATAGTGGCATACAGTGCAGTGGTGCAGAGCAGATTGGCATAGAGTGTATTGGTTTTGAATAAAGTGAGGTAGAGTGCACTGGCGTAGATGGCAGTGGCATAGAGTGCAGTGGTGTAGAGTAGATTGGGCCAGATTAGAGAGGAGTGGAGCAGAGTAGAATACATTGGCATAGAATGCAGTGCCATAGAGTGCAGTGGAGTAGAGTAGATTGTTTCAGAGTAGAGTGAAATGGTGTGGAGTGAAGTAATGCAGGGTAGAGTTTTGCAATATAGAGTGCAGTGGTATAGAGTCCATTGGCAGACAGTGCAGCGTTGCAGATTGGAGTATTTAGAGCGTAGTGGTGCAGAGTGGAGTGGTCTAGACTGGATTCATAGTAGAGTGGGTTAAAGTGCACTGGCACAGAGTAGAGTGGTGCAGAGCGGAGTAGAGAGGCATTGAGTGAAGTGGCTTAGTGTGCAGTGTTATAGAATGCAGTGGTGCACAGTAGATTAGAGTTGCTTAGTGTTGTGGTGTAATGTGTAGTGGTGTAGAGTGCATTGGCATAATGCACAGTAGAGTGGTGCAGTATAGAGTGGCGTAGAGTTAAGTGGCAGAGTGTGCAGTGTTGCAGAGTAGAGTATTGAGTGTAGTGGGGTATTGTGGCACATAGGGCATTGGTGTGGTGTGCAGTAGAGTGGGCAGAGTAAAGTGATGTAGCGTGCAATGGTGTAGACTACAGGGCAGTGTTGTAGAGTATAGTCGCATGCAGTGGTGCAGAGTAGATTGGTGCAGGTTGTATTGGTTTTGAGTAAAGTGAAGTAGAATTAATTGGCGTGGAGTGCAGTGGTGTAGAGTGCAGTGGCACAGAATCGAGTGGGTACTTTGAAGCGGCATAGAGTGCAATGAAGTAAAGTGGCGTAGAGTGGTGAAGAGTAGAGTGCAGTGGTGCAGATAAGAGGGGCATAGAATTCAGAGGCGGATAGTGAAATGTTGCGAGTAGAGTGGCGCAGAGTAAAGTGGAGTGGGGTGGTGCAGGGGAGAGCGCAGTAGCATAGAGTGTAGTGGCGTACAGTGTATTGGCATGGAGTAGAGTGGTACAGAGTAGAATGCAGCAGCGTAAAGTAGCAGAGAATGCAGTGGCAGAGAGTGCAGTGTTGCAGAGTAGACTGTCATAAAGTGCAGTATTGCAGAGTAGACTGTCGTAGATTGCAGTGGTGTATAGTAGAGTGGTGCATAGTAGAGTGGTGCAGAGTGCAGAAGTGTAGAATGATGCAAGGTAGAGTAGTGCAGAGTACAGTGTAGAATGGTACAAAGTAGAGTTGTGCAGAGTACAGAGTAGAACAGAGTGGCTTAGAGTACAATGGCATAGAGTGCAGTGGTGTATGGTGCTGTGGGATAGTGTTGTAGAGTATAGTGGCACAGAGCGCATGGTGCAGATTAGGTGGTGGACAGTGCAGTGGTGCAGAGCAGAGTGCAATTTGCAGGGCAGAATGTGGAGGGACTTAGAGTAGAGTGATGTAGAGTGTAATGGCGCAGACTGCAGTGGCATAGAGACGTTTTTTTCAGAGCGGAGTGGTGCATGGTAGAGTACAGTGGTGTAGAGTGCAGAGTAGATTAGAATAGCGTAGACCAGATTGGCATAGAGTGCACAGGAGTGAAGTGGTACAGAGTAAAGTGGATGAGCGTAGAGTTTAGTGGCACAGGGTGCAGTGTTGCAGTGTAGATTGGCAAAGAGTGGAGTAGTCTACATTTATCCTCCACTGGGAACCAAACACTCCATTGAGCGCTGGACTCTCATAGGATAGCGTGGCAAAGCAGTCCACGGCCTTCTCGAAGAAGGTGGCGTGGACGAGTAATCACCATTCACAGATTGAACACAAGAATAACATTCAATAAATGACTGTCCAGTCTGTGCTTTTCTTTATAAAAAGGAAAAATACATTTAATACCCACTAACACTACTCCATCAATCAATCAATAAACTTTATTCAGAGGAAATTAGCCATCCATAGAAGCAGTTTATGATACAAAACAGACATAAAAAAACTTTAAAAAATACAATTCATAACATCAGATCAAAGTATGTGCATAGATATACAATAAAAAACAGAATGAACAAATTACTTACCTTTGGTAGCAATGTATCTGTAAGAGACATATGTTAGTTGTAGATTCCTTACCTTAGAATTTCCCCCAAACGTCAGTCCGGATCCAGAGATTTTTCTTAGCAGTACCCCTGCACATCGGTAGGTGGTGTTGGTCGACTCAACGGCTGTTGATGGCTTGGTGGTGACCTGGATGAAGTTGTGGTGCCTACTTTGATGCCGCCCCTGCACGCTGATGTCTGTTCTGACACGACTTTCCGTGCCAGAAGCGCAGAGCCGTGACCGACACTGACCCCTGGTGCACCACAACTAGGGCCCTGTAAAGGAGTCCCTAAACCTAGAAATCAGTTTGCAGAGCGGGGAGGATGGGAGGGGCGGTAAGGAATCTACAACTAACATACGTCTCTTAAAGATACATTGTTACCGAAGGTAAGTAACTTGTTCATCTGAAAGAAACAGTTGTAGATTCCATACCTTAGAATAGATACCGCAGCAATAGCATCCCCGGAGGAGAGTCTGCAAACCAAGTTCAGATTAGAAAGTCCTGGAGGACCAAACAGGCAAAAGAGCCATCTCTCTGGACTTGGCTGTCAAAGCAGTAATGTCTGGTAAACGTGTGCAGCGATTCCCATGTTGCCGATTGGCAGATATCAAGGAGTGGGACGCCACGTGCCAATGCAGTGGTTGCTGCCGTAGCCCTAGTAGAATGAGCTTGAAACCCCACTGGAGGGTCCTTCTTCGCTAAAGCATAACAGATCTTTAAGCAAAGGACAATCCATCCAGAGATTGTATATTTTTGAACAGCCCTGCCTTTCTTGGCAGCACCCACATATCCAATAAAGAGTTGATAATCCACCCGAAAATCTTTGGTGCGGTCAAGATAGAAGGACATAGCATGTTTAGGGTCCAGACAGTGGAGTCTCATCCTCCTTGGAAGGGTGTGGAGGTGGGAAAAAAGTGGGCAATGTGATAGATTGTCCTACACGAAATGGTGTAACCACTTTTGGAAGAGACTAAGGCCTCGTTCTAAGCACCACTTTGTCCTGATGCACAGAGAAGAAGGGGGGGCTTGGAAGACAGAACTTGAAGCTCACTCGCCCGGCGAGCAGAGGTGATGGCACAAGGAAGGCAGTTTTGAGAGTAAGGAGTCTGAGAGAATAGTTATGAAGAGGCTCAAAGGGAGCACACACAAGATATGTGAGGACAAAATTAAAATCCCACTGGGGCATTATGAAAGGAGATGGAGAAAGAGATGAGTAATGCCCTTAAAGAATCTATTAACAATAGGGGACTTGAATAAAGATTGCTGATCTGGCAGCCGAAGAAAAGCAGACATAGCAGCAAGATAACCTTTGAGAGCGCCCAGAGTAGAGCCCTGCTGGGTCAAAAAAAAGTATATACAAAAGGACCTCTGAAAGAGAGGCAGAAAGGAAATCCACCGCCTTTACTGTGCACATGCCACAAACTTTTTCCATCTAAAGGCGTATACCGATTTTGTGGAGTGATGCCTGGCTGCCGGGATGACATTACAGACTTTGGGCGGAAGGTCGAAAGCTGTCAACTGCCACCACTCAATCTCCGGGCAAGGAGGTGGAGACTGGACATGTTTGGGTGAAGAACCGTCACCTGCTGTTGCGACAGAAGATCGTCCTGAGGGGCAGTCTGATCGGAGGATCGATGGCCATGCTCAGGAGCTCGGGTTACCAGACTCTTTGTGCCCAGGCCGGAGCCACAAGAATAACTTGGGCCCGGTCTAGAATGATTATCTTGCGTACTCTGGGCAGAACTGGTGCAGGCGGAAAAGCGTACAGGAGGCCACAGTTCCACTCGCGACGAAAAGCGTTGTCTAGCGAGTGCTGCCTTGGAAACTCCAACGTGCAATACTGTTGACATTGCGCGTTCTCTTCGGTGCTGAACACATCTTACTAAGGCTCTCCCCATCACTAAAAGAGACCTTGCACCACCTCTGAATGAAGACGCCATTCAAGATCGACCAAGCATCGGCGGCGGAGTTAGTCTGCCATGGCAGTCAGAGAACCCGCCAGGTGTTGAACCATCAGGGTCATGCACTGATGTTCCAGCCATGTCCAGATGAGAAGAGCCTCCTGACAGAGGGTCCACGACCCACCCTATTTGTTGCAGTACCACATGGCAGTGGTGTTGTCTGTGAACACCTGCACCACTTTACCCTTGAGAGAGGGAAGGAATGCCTTCAGTGCCAGTCGGATCACCCAAGCTCCAGCAGGTTGATACGGAGTCCAGACTCCAAAGGAAACCAGACGTCTCTGATCTCTGCCTCTCCCAGAAGGAATCCCATCCTAGGAGTGATGCATCTGTCACCACTGTTAGATCTGACGCGGCCACTGCGCGGCGGCGCAGCGGCCGCGGGCGCGCCGCTGGTGCACCGAAGGCGCGTCAAAGGCAAGCACGTCTGCGCCCGTCTGCGACCCGTCCACAACCAGCACCAGGAACCCTGGACCTCCGCCCCGCCAACGCTACGACCCAGCAGCACTCCACGCACTCAACCCAGGCTGCAACAACAACTGCAAGCTAGCATCACCAGCCGACACCCATGGACCCTTCAGCTGTCACCGTTGCCGGCACACCTGCAGCAACGCAAAGAACACGGATCCAGCACAACCCGCCCACAAGAACACAACCAAACCGAAGACCCTGCAATGCATCCTCCTCAACGTCCGATCCCTCCACAAACACGCAAAAGAAATCTGGGACCTCCTCGACAGCACCACCCCAGACGTAGCATTCTTCACCGAAACCTGGACCAACACCACCTCGGGACCGGACATCGCCATCGCCATCCCCCAAGGATACAAGATCTCCAGGAAGGACCGCCCCATCCACCCAGGAGGAGGAATCCCCATCGTCCACAAATCCAGCCTCCGCCTGAGCACACTCCCTGACGAGTCCACAGAACTGATGGAACACCTTCACTTCAAGATACTGGCCAGCCCCACCGCCGCCCTCCGAGGAACCCTCATCTACCGACCCCGCGGACCCTTCGCCAACTCCATCACGGACATTATTTTCCCGCAGGCCATCGCATCCACCAACTACACCCTGCTGGGAGAGCTCAACTTCCACCTCGACAATCAACTGGACCCCAACACCACATCCCTCGTGGACAACCTCCACAACATTGGACTCCGCCAGATCGTGACCGAGCCCACGCACTCAGCAGGACACACCCTCGACGCCCTCTTCACTACAGGAAACTCCATCACCTTCAGCCACACCACCAAACTCCCATGGACCGACCATCGTTGCGTCCACTTCACCTTCAGAACACCCACCATCCACAGACACCAGCACCTGCTTCCACAAAGAAACTGGACCAAAATCACCGATGACCAGCTCACCTCCTCACTCAACAACTCCACCCCAACCATCGCGGAAAACGACGACCCCAACACCACAGCCCGAACCCTGCATAGATGGATCTCGGACAGCACCAACACCATAGCCCCCCTCAAGAAAAACAATACCCATGCCAAGAAAGCCAGATGGTTTACCACTGAACTTCGAGAGTCCAGGCGCACATGCCGCCGCCTTGAAAAGGCCTGGAGAAACACCAAATCCACAGAAGCCCACAACAACTTCACAGCCGCCACCAACGCCCACCATCAACTCATCAGAGAAACGAGGAAAAAAGCGATTGAAGACAGAATCTCCACCCACGCACACAACAGCAAGGAACTCTTCAGCATCATCAAGGAGTTCGCCCAACCCACCAGCGAGTCTACCGACATCCCTCCCTCACAAGACCTCTGCGACAAACTCAGTATCTTTTTCCACCACAAAATCAAGAGCATCTATGACAACTTCGACGAAGACAACCAACACACTGAACCCTCACCAACCACCCCCGACACCCGGAAACCAGCGATTGATGACTGGACAGCCCTCACCACCGAAGACACACTGAAGACAATGAATTCAATCCACTCAGGGGCCCCCACGGACCCCTGCCCCCACCACATCTTCAACAGAGCCGCCAACACCATCGCGCCCATGCTCTGCCTAACCATCAACCGCTCCCTGGCGACCGCCTCGTTCCCCGACGACTGGAAACACGCAGAGGTCAACCCCCTCCTAAAGAAACCCTCAGCGGACCCCACCGACCTCAAAAACTACAGACCCATCTCCCTGCTCCCGTTCCCAGAGAAAGTCATCGAGAAAGCCATCAACAGCCAACTCGCCACATTCATTGAAGAACACAACATCCTCGACTCCTCCCAATCCGGCTTCAGAAAAAACCACAGTACGGAAACCGCCCTCCTCGCCGCAACAGACGACATCCGCACCTTACTGGACAAAGGAGAAACAGTAGCCCTCATCCTCCTCGACCTATCAGCGGCGTTCAACACAGTCTCCCACCGCACCCTAATACGCAGACTCTACGATGCAGGAATCCAGGACAAGGCCCTCGACTGGATCTGCTCCTTCCTCTCCAGCAGGACGCAGCGGGTCAGACTCCCCCCTTTCCTCTCGGACCCCACACTGATCACCTGCGGAGTCCCCCAGCCCTCCTCCCTCAGCCCGACGCTCTTCAACGTCTACATGGCTCCACTTGCCCCCATCGTCAGAACCTACGGACTCAACATTGTGTCATATGCAGACGACACCCAGCTCATCCTCTCCCTATCCAACGAGCCCAACACCGCCAGACGCAACTTTCGAGAAGGCATGGAAGCCGCCGCCAAATGGATGAAAAACAGCTGCCTTCAACTAAACACCAACAAAACAGAAGTAATCATCATGGGCCAAAACCCCGACACCTGGAGCGACACCTGGTGGCCCACCGCCCTCGGAAACCCGCCAACCCCCACAGACCACGCACGCAACCTGGGAATCATCCTGGACTCCGAGCTCAAAATGGACCGCCAGATCAACTCTGTCTCATCTTCCTGCTTCCACACCCTCCGCCTCCTTCGTAAGACCTTCAAATGGATCCCCTTCGAACACCGAAAGACAGTCAATCACGCCCTGGTCACCAGCAGATTCGACTACGGCAACGCACTCTACGCCGGAATAAACAAAAACCTCATCCGCAAGCTACAGAACATCCAGAACGCCGCCGCAAGACTGGTCCTCAACCTGCCAAAACACTGCCACATCTCCCAGCACCTGCGCACACTCCACTGGCTCCCCGTCGAGGCGAGAATCACCTTTAAGATGCTCACCCACGCACACAAGGCCCTCCACGGCACCGGACCAGCATACCTGAACAGCCGACTCAAATTCCACGCACCCCAAAGGACCCTACGATCAGCCCAGCTTTCCTACGCCGTGGTCCCCCGCACCAGAAAGACCAGATCGGGAGGCCGCTCCTTCTCCTTCCTCGCGGCCAAAGCATGGAACGCCC
Organism: Lissotriton vulgaris; assembly: GCF_964263255.1. Classification (NCBI taxonomy): domain Eukaryota; kingdom Metazoa; phylum Chordata; class Amphibia; order Caudata; family Salamandridae; genus Lissotriton; species Lissotriton vulgaris. Next base: position 2,009,192,079 of record NC_141685.1, on the reverse strand, counting down.
TTCCGCTCCACCTCAGACAGACAACATCGCTCCCCATCTTCGCAAGAAACCTCAAAACCTGGCTCTTCGACAGACCCCCTCCTTGATGGAATGGAACCTGCACCCACCCCACCCCCCCCACCCCTAGCGCCTTGAGACCCTTACGGGTGAGTAGTCGGGCTTTAACAAACTCCAGATTGATTGATTGATCTTGTTGGGAAAGGGATCTGCCTATGACCAAGCTTGGTTTGTTAGCCTCCACTGCAGTTGTAGTACAGTTCCCTCTGAGATCTGAACGTAGTCCGAAAGATTCCTTTGATGCTGCATCCAATGGAACTTCAGGTCCCACTGCAGAGCCTGCATATGCCATCTGGCATGATCCACCAGCAGGATGCAGGATGCAGGAGGCCATGAGGTCCCAGCATCCCCAGAGTCATTCTCACTGAAATTCGGGATAGAGGCTGAAATATTGGTATCATAGCATGAATATCCCACTCTCTATGCTCGAGAGGAAAGGCCCAAAACTGCACTGTGTCCAGAACAGCTCAGATGACAAGGAGCGTCTGAGAGGGAGTCAGGTGGGACTTCGGCACGTGTATAGTGAACCCCAGCGAGAGAAGGAGGACCGCTGTAGTCTGGAGGGAGACAACAGCCTGGGGCGATCCCGCCTTCAACAGCCAGTTGTCAAGATAGGGGAAGACTGAAACCCCTGATCTGAGCAGATGAGCTGCGGCCATCACCTTTGCAAACATCCAAGGGGCACTGGTAAGGCCAAAGGGAAGCAGGGTGAACTGAAAGTGCTCGTGGCCTACCATGAACTGTAGATAGCGTCTTTGGGCTGCCAAGACGGGAATATGGAAATAGGCGCCCTGCAAGTACAACACCACCATCGAGCCTCCGGGGTCGAAGGCAGACAGGACCTGAGCCGACGTGAGCATTTTGAAATTCTCCTTCCAGAGGAAGCGGTTGAGCGCCCGGAGGTCTAGAGTAGGACGCAGGTCTTTCTCCTTCTAAGGCAACATAAAGTAACGGGATTAGCAACCACGACCTACTTCCTGCGCAGGGACCCTCTCTTTAACTCCCTTGGGCAAGAGAGCTAAGACTTCCTGGCGGAGAAGAGCCAAATGATCCTCCGACATGTGATCAAAAAATAGTGGCATGGAAGGAGGGGTAGTCTCAAAGAGTAGCCCCTTTGAAAATTTGCAAAACTCACATGTACTACATGATGGATTGCTAGTGGAGGAAGTGATGGCGAATCCTGCCCCCAACTGGCCGTTAATGGCCCTGAAATGTTGGACTAGGAAGGTTTGGAGGATGTGGTGGGGGGAGGAAAGGGTGGACAGGCCTGCCCGCTGGGTCCCATACCCACGAGGACACGGATTGCCATGCCCGAAAGCACACAGAGGCTGGGCAGCTTGAGTGAACTGGTGGCTAGACTGGGCCTGACGTGGTTGGGTGCCCCTTCCGTAGCCACGAAAGGGACGAAAAGCAGACTGGAGTGAGAGAAAAGGCACAGTGAGGCCCAAAGATCTAGACGTAGCCCTATAATCTTTAAAGCCAGCGAAGAGTCTGCTTTATCACTAAAAAGGTGCCAGCCATCAAAGGGCTTTTCCATCAACGTTGACTGGACATCCCTCGAAAAGACAGATGTCCTCAACCAGGCGTAGCACTTAAGGACTGCCGAAGTAGCAATCATTCTACCCATTGAGTCGGTGGTATCCAGTCCAGATCAGACGGCAAATTTGGCTGCGTCTCTCCCATCCTCCACTGCCTGGAAGAGAATGGCCCAGGCCTCCTCGGGACACTGAGGGAGCACCTGCACTACCGAACCCCAGATGGTATGGGAGTAGCGACCCAAGAGGCATGTGCAATTCACTGTCTGCAGTGCCAAGCTGGAGGAAGAGAACATACCCTTCCCAAGATGGTTCAGTTCTTGAAATCCCTATCTGGAGGAGCAGAAGGCTTGGACCACCAAGAAGACGCTTGGACCACCAAGCTCTCAGGGGAAGGGTATTGGGTCAGTAACACTGGGTAGCCCAGGGCCGGGCGGTCGCAGCAGGCAATTGTCCTCTCCACAGAAGCCCCTGTGCTGGGCTTGGACCAGGTGCCCAGGAGGATGTCAGTGAGGGCCTTATTGAACAGCAATAGGGGTTCAAAAGAGGAAGCCGTAGGCTGAAACACTTGTCACGAGGTTAGTCCTGACTGCCACCAAATGGAGCTCAAGGCCCAAAACCTAAGGTAGTCCCAAGGGCAGGGTGCATTGTAAGTATAAGGTAGGACATGCTTTGGTGTGTGTAGCATCTCCTAATAGTGAATTACAGCCATTTTCGTTTTTCACTATTGCAAGGCTATCTGTTTTCCATAGGCCTGAATGGGCAGTTAGATTATAACATTTTATTATCCTAACTGACTCAGACAACATTGTAGAAATTCGAATTTAGTATACCTGAACTCAGAATGATAAAATACATCTTTTAGTAAAGTTGGTTTTAATATTCTGTGTTTGAAAATACCACTTTTAGAGAGTAGGTATTTTCTTGTCGAACTATCCAAGGCCTGCCTCTGGTAGGTTGTGTATTCCTTGTCTGGAGTTTGAGTGACAGGGCTAGGGGATTCCAAGAGACAGAATGAGTCAGCCCAGTGGTGAATAGGGAGATCTGCATCTAGATGGGAAGGAGGAGTTGCACCTGGGACCTGAATAGGGCTGGGCCTTCCCTCCACAATGCTGGCACCACCTCCTGGGGTGCGGCTGCTGTCTCTGCCCTGCACTGTGAACGATGAGAAGGAATCATGTCAACAAAGTGCTCCAGGGCTGTGCTTTCCCTCCACAATGCTGGCTCCACCTACTGTGGGGCGTCTGATGTTTCTGCCCTGCACTGTGAAAGGAAGGAAGGAGTCCTGTAAACTGAGTGCTCAGGCACTGGTTTGGACTGAGTAAGGGCCAATCTGTCTTCAGAGAACAAAGAGAAAAGCAGTATAAATATTGGGACTCAGATCCAAGAACTTTAGATCACTGCTGGGAACAAGAAACCTTTTGTCAAGGAGAAGAACCAAGGAAGCGGCAGGAGTTTGGACTGCCCCTCTGCCAGTGTGCTGTTTGCTGGGTTGGCCCGCAGTGGTTTCTTTATTGCCAAGAGAAAGTAGAAGGAACTTTTTTTTTTAAAGACTTTCATCATCTACAGAATATTCTCCAAGGGCTTGAATTTATGCTTGCTCCTGCTAAAGTCTCAGGGACAAAAGACTTCACCTCCAGCTCCCCCCCTGAATTTCCTTGCTGGGAATTCTAACTGCAGAAGCCTGCGTGTCGCTGGGAGCGCGACGCAACGAGAAGAAGCGTGTCGCCGCCGCAGTTGGAATCGTCGCACCGTCGGAGAAGCGTGCCGCCGTCGCATCTCCCAGAAAGAGTGTCTTCGTCGAAAGCTACCTGCTGTCGCATCACCGGAGAAGCGTGACGCCATTGAGAGAGTCGCCATCGCATCACCGAAGCGTGTCGCAGGGCCTGTCGCAGCTCCTAAATACAGAGTTGTCACAAGGCTGCCAGGGCGCCTACGCATCGTCATTGCATCGCCGCATCAAGGGCACCATCTTCTTGCATCGCACCAGGATCATCGCATCGAAGAGCCATCTTGCGCATCGCAACCGGACCGCAAGCCGAGAACCTATGCATCAACTCCACACCAGTAAGGATCACGATGCATCCCCTACTCTGCGCAAGCATTGAGGCCCAACGCATCATTTCCACCGGATCACGGAAGAGACGCATCTCCCCTATTGCAAGCCTTTTGTTTACTTTGCGTTACGCATCCAGGTACTTTGTTGAGAACTTTGTTGCATTTATCATAAACTTGAACTAAGCAACATTTATCATCTTTAAGTCAAATTTAAGTATAGTATTGTGGATTTTTGTTGTTTGTGGTCTTGTGTTAAGTCTATATAAAGAATACTTATTTTTATGAAACCTGTGTTGTGTCCATCTGTAGTGTTTTCACTGTATTACTGTGTATATTCCCAAATGCTTAACACACTGCCTCTGAGATAAGCCTGTCTGCTCGTGCCAAGCTACCAAGTGTCAGGAATACGCTTCACAGGATCCGGTCGTTGCTCATAGGGGTCCACCTCCAAATGTTACCAACTCCCTGATCTTAGAATACAGGGAGTTCGAACCATTAGGCGAGGGATAAAGGGAAGGGGAAGGAACTGCTGGGACAAAAGGCTCAGAAATGACATACATAAAGATACTGTTATGCAAGGCACACAAGGACACAACTACTCTCATATATTCTCACTAAGAGGTATGTCTGAAGGATCATAAACACACCTCCAACAGTAGAACCAGCACACAGACAGCAGTTTGGGAATGAAAACAAAAGTACAAAAGCCCAGTTCTCAACCCTTGAAACTATAAAACTCAGTATTCAATAATGGTTGAGGCTCTCTAGCATTCCATAGGACAATAGAGATTGGCAAGAGCACAGGTCATCTCTAATAAACATCCTGCTTCACAGATTAGGTTCCTGGAATATTGTTTCATCTTATTCCTGCAAGCCCAAAGTATTTGGAGATTCGAGTACATGAAATCCGGTGTACACACGGTAGAACGTAGTGACCACCACAGTCCTCCGCTGTACAAACAATAAAATGAAATCCAATGACACACGGCAGCAAGTGGACACCAATCTCACTTTGCTCCGCTAAACTCGTAGAAAGAGAACTTCCATGAACGGCAACGGTACACATTGCGTTCCGCTAAAAGGTAATGAAGAATACAAGGTCACGGCAGCATGTAGCACACACCACTATGCTCCGCAACTGATCACAAGGCTAGAGGTGTTCTAAACGGTAACACGTGGTCAGCCGACACACAGCGTTCCGTTTTAAGCCACAAGCGCAGCCGTGAAGGAAGACACACCGAATGCAGGATGCGGCATAAGAACTGAATTCTAAACAGTAATGCGTGGTCAGCCGACACACAGCGTTCCGTTTTATGAAGAGGGCGCAGCTGCGCAAGTAACTCACCAACCTCGAGGAATAGCTTGATCAGCCCCGGAGCTTCAGGGAAAGGAGAGACCAGCTACCGAGACGCCGACACTGAGAAACAGGAAACAAACAGAATAACGCGCATTCGCTGTAGCGCATGAAGACAATAAGTACCTCCCACTACAAGAGGTTCATGGGAGTTGTAGTCTTTAAATGTTGGGTAGGCGCAGATGTACACGAATCCTGACACCAAGGGGGTGAGCAGGGGTTATTTAGGAGTGTAATCCCCTTATCCTGACTTAGAAGTAAGGGTCCCTGTTTGGACAAAGGTGTATACGATTGCCAACTTGATACCCTCAGATCTAACAGACCTTATTGGTTGGGGCACAGCCAACGCTGGGAGCGTCGTAGTCAGGATCGCGGCTGGGGAAGGTCGAGTAAGATTGACCAGCGTAGATACGGATCCATAACTGATGCCACTGGTTCCGGCACCAGAGGGCCTCCACGGATCTAAAGGCCCAGGTACCTAGGGAACACCAGAGATAAACAGGGGAACAAAAGTACCCTCCGGCGTCAGCCTGGCTCCAACTCGGGGATGAGGATGGGGACAGCGTTGGTTGAGGGCACAGCCAACGCCGGGAGCTTCGTAGTCAGGATCGCGGCTGGGGAAGGTCGACTAAAATTGACCGGCGTGGATACTGATCCATGACTGGATCTGTGGGGGCCCTCCGGTGCCGGAGCCACTGGCATCAAAAGCCCAGGTGCCCCGCCCTGTGGGTCCCAAAGGTGCGTCGGCAGAGTTGGACGGCCCAAAAATAAGGTGTAAGGCCTCGTAAAACTGTATAAATTAGGCAGGGAATGCTCCGGCTCCTGGAAATGGGGAGAGGCGTGGAGTTGTCCCAGAATCAGGAACCGGATGCAGAGCCTTTGAGTGACGGTGCTGTGAACCCTGCGTCGCGTAAGCTGACCGATGGGGAGAAGGTGAAGAGCACTTGTGCTTCTTCGCTTCCTTCTTCTTATCTTTGGACTCACCTGATGACCTTAAGGACTTGAGTGCGACAAGGAGTGGGGGCTCTGGAAACCGCCTCAAGACCTTCCTCTCGAAGGAGACCGGGAATAAAGCAGAGCCACCGCCGGGCCGCCAGCAACTTTCGGGATCACTCCCGCAAAGTCTTCAGGTTCATGGCCCGGCAGTCGGAGCACGACTTTGGGTCGTGGTCGCGTTGCAGACACCACAAGCACACAAGGTGCGGATCCATCACAGACCGCATCTTGTGACAGGCTCCGAAGGGCTTGGAGCCGGTCCGACATAGGGATATCCCTCGCTCAGACTAGAGAGTCGAATATAGCTAGCCAAAAAACGGCTAAGGGGTAGCTCTTTCCGGATCTGCGCTAGGCTGGCACTGAAAAAAGAAAGACCTGACGTCAGGGCACAGGGGCATTGTGTAAGTAGGAACCGCAACGTCATCCGGCGACCACGACACCGGACGCGGAGTCAACTGAGGCCACCAACTGATGCGCAGGGGTACTGCTAAGAAAAATCTCAGGATCCAGACTGACGCCTCGGGGAAATTCTAAGGTAAGGAATCTACAATGGTCTCTTTCAGGTAAAAGGAATAAAAAAAAATCGGAAACAATGCCATGATATACCAGTGATAAAAGGACAGGTGTGCAACAATTAGGAGTTAAAGGTAGTAAGAGACTACATTCACATCTGGGTGGATTATTTCACAAATTCACCATACATCCAGTTGGAAAAAAGAATCAACACCAAATTCCTATAACATAACTAGCCAAGATTAGACGAAACCTAAGAGGAGGGAGGACTAAAACCACATATTGGGCCGCCATGCACTCTTCATGAACCCCATCAGAAATATGTACATTTTTTTCAATTATAGGGGTGTAGAGATACAGTAAATGGTATGTACAGCACTCAATTCATTTTAAAAAAACATAGGTCGCGTATCCTAGATCATAAAGGTTTGCACACTATGTCCCATTACTGTAGGAGATCTAGGGGAATCTTCTTTCTGGCGTAAAAGCCAGCCCATAAAAAGGATGCCATACTGCAGCAGATCTCCAAGGACGGCAAAGATTGTAGGTATAGATATGCAGAAAGATATTACGTAATGTTTAAAGCTGTTATAATCAGGGTAATGTAGCTTTTCTTCTGATAATTATAAAATTCACAGAAGAACACCACCTGCATAGTATTCTGTGACGTTTGCATCATCACAGGGACAAGTGATTAGAATTGTGGACCAGTCATTCACATTCGGTAAACTAATCAAACGATGGAAAGTGTCCAGTCTTAAACAAGTCAAAACAAAGCCATGCCTTGCATTAAAACTGCTTTAAGATAGGGTTGCATATCAAAAGTGGTTAAGATCATTTGATTTTTCAGGACACTGGGCTTAGGTATTTCGAATATCATTCTAAGATTTCCCAAGTGTGTCAGGGCTTTGTTTTTTGAAGATTTCCTACTAATGAAATCTAAAGTTTCAAGCTTCTCAAAATACTCAGGGTGACCCAGGTTATTGCAGAAACGTTGGATATAAACAAGCCAATGCATGCGCTGGTATAAACTTGTATTGAAACAGTACCTGATTATAGCACGATTTAAATCAGTATATTCAGAGGTCCATACTTTATACCAGGGTAGGATGGGCTGCAGCATTTTATAAGGTCAATGAAGAATGGGGCTCCAAGTTCGGCATGACGCACATATACTGCAGCACTTTTAGAAGTGGCAAGAACATTTCTACACAGAGACATTTAGCTTTGTAAATCAACATCATCAACTCTGGTGGGTTAGAACCAAACGACTGGCAAACCCACTAAGGGGTGTGCTGCCTTTACTAAATTGTAGTTTCCTATTGGAAAGAGCCTTGTTCCATAAGCCCTCTTTGTCAAATAAAATCCCCAAGTAGGAGAAAGTATTTGAAAACCAACAGTTGGACCGTTTATTTTGAAATCTTAACAGTTGCGGTGTTCTTCCCACATTTCATAACGAACGTTTTTGATTGATGCACTAAGAGACCAAGGTCCTGCATATATTCAACAACATTTGTGAGCAGGGTCCGAAGGGCTAGTGGTGTACGTGCCATGAGGACCGCGTCGCAGGAATAGGTGAGGGCAGGTACAGGGCGAGTTCCTACTTGCGGAGGGTCCTTAGTAGATACAGCAAGTACCGCATCCACACTGTTTATATCAAGAAAGAACAAAACAGGGGCCAGGACACAGCCCTGTCTCACTTCACTCTCCATCCTGAAGGCTTCAGTACATTCTCCATTGGACCGTATCTGACCCTGGCACTCCAATCCCAAGTAAAAGTGCCTCAGAAAGGTAATTATCGGCATCTCCACCCTCATGTCTTTCATAATTTACCATAATTTGGCATGTATAACACAGTCGAAAGCCGAAGAAAGGTCGACAAAGGCTAGATAGATATTCCTCTGTTTGATTTTAACATATTTCCCAAAAAGCATGCTTAAGTTAAGGCTTTGCTCCTGAACGAAAACCGTATTGTAGGTCTGACAGGATGTTACGTGTGTCTACCCAATCTTGCAGTCTGTTCAGAATTATACGACCCGCAATCTCACCAGGGAATCAAGCAGAGAAATTGACCTATAACAATCTGGACTGTAACGCTCTCCCTTTTTATAGATGGGGATGATGATTGATTCGGCCCATGTTGTTAAGAAACCAGCTATGCAGCATGCCCCAAGTACTAAGGTCAGTAGGGCCCCCCATAAGGCGACGATGGCTTGGTACAAATCTATGGGGTTTGCCTCTGGACCTGGGGCATTGCCACCTTTACTTGCCAATATTGCATCATTGACTTCCTTCAAACTGAAGGAAACAGTGGTGGGAGTCTGAAAAGAGTCTGCGGTTATAGTATGGCTGTGTCCCCGGTCTGATGAGGCATCGCAGTAGATAGAGAATATATATATATATACTAGCACTCCTCAATACGATGCAACAATTTACAAATATACATAAGCTGATGGAAATACTTCTTGTTGACATTGGGTAAACATTACCACCCCTCCCGGAGGAAGGTGGTCTAGTACCACCACTCACATGTATAAACATTATACTGCCCCTAAATGCGAAGTGTAGTCCAGAACTTGGAAGGAGGGCTCTTACCACTAACACAGAGTGAGTGGCTGCCCGCACTATTATTTCAACAAGCATTTAATTATGGGAATGCATGAGATAGTTTCATAAAACCCTGACCGAGAGCACCTAATACTGACAATAAGGTGTACAAACTTTAATCACAGTGGCTGACAGTCTCATTATTCAACTAAACCATTAGCAAGAATAAATATCTAAGCATGCTTGAGAGTGGGCTACTTATGACTGTTGGCATAAATAGCGCAATTCAGTCACAGACCTTTAAGGGCCTCAAGTGTATAATTACATGGCATCAGGCACCCATAAAGAATGCTAACAACATATACCCAAAATCACATGTGGTATAACATAATGCATGTGGATCCTAATCCCCAAGGGACAACATTTATGGAAATGCACACCTGTTCAATTACCATCTTACACTCCTAGAGAATGTCCCCAATATGACAACTCATATTAATCATCTCACACCTGGGTGTAGCCCTAAACTTCTCCCAGCTGTAAAACAAAAGTTACAGCATGAGGAAGGCTTGAACATGTTCCAAAACCCATTGAGGGGTTCTCATCGCAAAGCCACCAGAGACTTAAGGGGGGACTTTCCAACTCTTTTTGGGGGAGTCTGTGCTGCTACTGCAGTCCCCCGCTCTGTTGCTTCACTTTGGCGGTAACACATCCTCCTGGGGTCCCCATACGCCGCAAACAAGCAGTTTTTTCTACAAAGAATGGGCCAGGTCCCGCAGGGAATTATGGGGCACCCCATCAGCGGTGTGCATAATTGAGCAGTGGCTCCCCCGCTGCTCTGGGGGGAGCCGTGGTGTAGCTCTGGGGGGGGACTGCGGTGTAGCTCTGGGTGGCCTCACACCAAGTATCACTTTTTTTCAGGGGTGCCCGGTTCTACATGGGTGGTTGGCATGCAGGTAGGACGTTGGAGAGCAGCTAGGGGAGCCCACCCCTGGCTGCTCTCACCGGCTCCACGGGCGGCCAGCACCTTCGCGTGTTGCAGCGGGAGCCAGAACCTCCTCTTCTGGCAACCCCTGCTCCTGCGGACAGACACGCACCGGGCAGCCGGGCCAGCGGCTGCCGGTGAGAGCACCGTGGTGCTCCACCCTCCTCCCCTCTCATACTGGGCAGCTTCACAGGTAGTGGGACGGGACTCCTCAACTTCCTCTGCTTTTTGGGGGCCAAGGGATGGTATACTGGGTCCCCTGCCCGCTTAACGGGGAGCGGGATGGTGATACCAGACTTTGCTTCAGGGCCACTTCACAGGGAGCGCAACAGTGTTTGCAGACTTTTCTTCAACTGGTTGCAGCCTCTGGACCTTGACCCACCCAGGGGAGAGGGAACATCGGAGACTGGTGGAGGAGCCTCACACACTTTGTTGGTCATACCAGAGGTCGCCTACCTTCCGGGGGGAATATCTCGGGCCCTGTTGGGCGATTTAAAAGATCTTGGACTCTTTTCGCTCCTTGTGGACAGCCCTAGTCAACTCGAGCACTCTCCTTCTGCCTTCTGGCCTGCAAAAGGATGTACTCAGCGGGGAGAATGTTTCACTGGCTCCCTGGGCCAGTCTTACGTCTGGTTTTCTCTTCTGGGCTTCTCTCCTTGCTCAGAAACTCAGGATTTCCCTCACTGGTCCTGGACTTCCTCAGAGTCACAGTCCAGAGTACTGGGGACAGTCAGAGGGCTCCTCCTTCCAACCGCCCATGGTGTCCACCTCCAGTGCCAGTGTTCCTCATGAAACATATCCCAGAGAGAGCTTTCCTTCCTGTGCAAGAACTTTAAGGAGGTGAAGAGGATGCTGTCAGGAATTCACCTCTGGCTTATCCTGCAGTGCCACATCACCTCTCTGCCTCAGTTTCAACCTTCCTGCATAGGCCTCTGTGATAATTCAATATGGCAAAGTCTATGCCTCCCTGTTATACGGAATAGAGCTAATTGACCAAAAAAAGTGGAGTTTTTTAAACTCCTCGGAAGGAAAAAGTTTGCGTAGTTTACCATCTGTTAGCACAGCAAATTCTACTGGTTCCTTGAGACAGGAACTTGGCTTACGCAGCAGCTGGGTTCAAGGTTTGGCCAGCATTATACGCTGGGTTGTAAGTATTGCAAAAAGTGAGTCTAATACCTTAAGACATCTCATAAAAAATGAATTGCTGGGAAACTTTAATGACCATTCATTGATTGTAAAAAATTTCAGATTTGCTGTGGCCCTATTGAAACTGGATAAAGAGATTTTATTTTCTTTATCCTCTCATCAATTAAAAACCATCTTGAAGTCCTCCACATGGGAACTGGGGTTTAGACAGGATAGAGATCTCCGGTTGTTGAAAAAAGGCTGTACACCTGTTATTGAGTCCTGTATTTTGAGGAAAGCTCAACCCTACACTCACTGGAACATCTATCATTGCGTTAGACGCTTAGTGTTTTTAATAAGACAGGACCTGCTTCCGTTGAAATCTCTTTATGCCAGATGGTATGGCCACTCAGCACTCTGTGATTTTTGTCAGATGTATGACCAGGACTTGGTTCATGTCATTTTTGTTTGTCCTGCCCTGATGCCTTTTAGGCGAAGATGGTTAAGACCAATTTGCTTACAACTCAACATTTTATCAGCCTCTTCTTTTCAGGCGGCCCTGATTAATCCACCAAATGAAATGTTTTGTTTTAAACTGTACAGTTTCTTTAAATGTTTTTTGGACCTATATTAAGATGGTAACTTTTCATTTTGTTGCTATTGCATAATCGACATTTTATGTGTTAATTGCTTTTGTATGTATATTTTGTCTTTTATGTGGACCTCATAAAGAGTTCCGTTATCATAATAAATAAACTTGAAAACTCTATTCACCACGAAGAAATGTTTTTTTTAAACATGCAGGCTTTATATGTTTATACAAGATCTTCAAAGATGGTTCTAACATATCCTCTGCCTGCATAGCCAGTGCGGAGTTGTTCCAAACCCATTCTGCCGCTGGTATCCCTGTATCATCTCCTTTTATTAATTGCTGATACCAAACGGAGATTTCTTTAGAGATTGGTGTAGATGATCGAATAAGCCTTTCTACTACCTCATTATTCCCCATCTCTTCCACTTCTGCAGTATGCCAGGACACTAGTTGAAGATATTTAACCCCTTCGCTGCTAGGCCTTTTCCCCTCATGTGCTAAGCCCTTTTTTGGCGATTTGGGGTAGTGGGGGCTTAGGCCCTTGTAACTTTTTGACCACATAAGGTATCCACGCCAAATTTGCGTCCTTTTCTTCCAACATCATGTGGATTCTAAAGGCGCCCAGGGTTTGTGGATTACCTTGGAGGGGTCCCAGAAATTAACCAAAATATAGTGATTTTTTTTGTTTTTTTCAGAAAAATGGGAAAAACGGGCTGCAAATGAAAGCCTCTGGGTTTTTTCCTGAAAATGTTATCAAAAAAGGGTTTGTGGGGCTGAAATCTCCATTTTCTCAGCTTTTAGGAAATGACAGTCTTTTGTCAGAGAACCGACATTTTTCACACAGTTTTGGCATTTTTCTGGGACACAGCCTATTTTTGCTATTTTTAGAGCTTTCCACCTCCTTCCAGTTAATGGTAGAAATGAGTTTGAAAGCAATAATGGATCCTAGAAAGCTGTACATTTTCAAAAAGTAGACAAAATTCTGAATTCAGAAAGGGGTCATTTGTCTAAATCCATGAAGGTTTCTTTATAGAAACTAACAGTTAAATATTGGAATATTTGAAAATTTGTTGAAAAAAACAGCCTTTTGTCTCAACGTTTTCACCTATAACTTTTTCTAGTTTGGACAGCTCTTGGAAAGCAATATACCGTTACATCCGTTAGACATTCCTGGTTGTGGGGATATATAGGACTTGTAGTTTCACCAAGAACCCGACGAACCCAGATCCAAAAACTGAGCAGCAACTTGCAATGGTATTTTTTCATTTACTGGGTATAGAGCACTTTGTCTTGGAAAATGTATACATGGAAAAATCTGTATGAAAGACACCTATGTATTTCTGAATTGGGTACAAAATATAGAGTTCAGAAACAGTATATTATTGCTAATTTTCAAAATTGGGAATACTCATACTAGCATGAGAATTATTGGTCATTTTTCAAAATTATTTTTTTTTTACACAATGTCTTTCATTGAAAGGGAGAAATGCGCAAAATCTCAATTGGTAATAACAGTTGATTTACAAATCTGAATTACCCCAAGTCTCCCGATAAAAACGGTACCTCACTTGTGTGGGTCGGCCTTGTGCCTGCGACAGGAAACGGCGCAAAATGCAACGTGGTGACACCTAAATTTTGCAGTTACAAATTGACCCTTTTTTAGCAAAGTGCCTACCTGTAGTTTTTGCACCCTAGCTCTGCCGGCACCTAGGGAAACCTAGCAAACCTATACATTTTTGAAAAGTAGACACCCAGGGGAATTCAGGATGGGGTGACTCGACTGCCTACCACCAGGTCTTGTTACCCAGAATCCCTTGCAAACCTAAGAATTTGACAAAGAAAACACATTTTCCTCACATTTCTGTGGAGGAAAGTTCTGGAATCTGCTTGGATCAACAAATTTCCACCCACCCAGTGTTCCCCCAGGTCTCCCGAAAACAATGGTACCTCACTTGTGTGGGTAGGCATAGTGGCTGCGACACGAAACAGCGCAAAACGCAACGTGGTCGCACCTCAATTTCCCAGTGAAATCTTGCGCTCTTTGGACAAAGAGACTACCTTTTGTTTTTGAGCCCTAGCTCTGCCAGCACCTAGGGAAACCTAGCAAACCTATACATTTTTGAGAAGTAGACACCCAGGGGAATTCAGGATGGGGTGACTCGTCTGCCTACCCCCAGGTTTTGTTACCCAGAATACCTTGCAAAGCTAGGATTTTGACAAAATAAACACATTTTCCTCACATTTCTGTGGTGGAAAGTTCTGGAATCTGCGTGGATCTAGAAATTCCCACCCAGCGTTCCCCCAGGTCTCCCGAAAAAAATGGTACCTCACTTGCGTGGGTAGGCATAGTGGCTGCGACATGAAACAGCGCAAAAAACAACATGGTCGCACCTCAATTTCCCAGTAAAATTTTGCACTTTTTGGACAAAAAGACTACCTTTTGTTTTTGCGCCCTAGCTCTGCCAGCACCTAAGGAAACCTAGCAAACCTATACATTTTTTAAAAGTAGACACCCAGGGGAATTCAGGATGGGGTGACTCCTCTGCCTACCCTCAGGTTTTGTTACCCAGAATCCCTTGCAAAGCTAAGAATTTGACAAAAAAACACATTTTCCTCACATTTCTGTGGTGGAAAGTTTTGGAATCTGCGCGGATCAACAAATTTCTACTCACCCAGCGTTCCCCCAGGTCTCCCAAGAAAAATGGTACCTCACTTGCGTGGGTAGGCATAGTGGCTGCGACACGAAACAGCGCAAAACGCAACATGGTTGCACCTCAATTTCCCAGTGAAATCTTGTGCTTTTTGGACAAAGAGACTACCTTTTGTTTTTGAGTCCTAGCTCTGCCAGCACCTAGGGAAACCTAGCAAACCTATACATTTTTGAAAACTAGACACCCAGGGAAATTCAGGATGGGGTGACTCGTCTGCCTACCCCCAGGTTTTATTACCCAGAATCCCTTGCAAAGCTAAAAATGCAACAAAAAAAACACATTTTCCTCACATTTCTGTGGTGGAAAGTTCTGGAATCTGCGTGGATCAACAAATTTCTACCTACCCAGCGTTCCCCCAGGTCCCCCGAAAAAAACTGGTACGTCACTTGCGTTGTTAGGCATAGTGGCTGCGACATGAAACAGCGCAAAACGCAACGTCGTTGCACCTCAATTTCACAGTGAAATCCTGCGCTTTTTGGACAAAGAGACTACCTTTTGTTTTTGAGCCCTTGCTCTGCCAGCACCTAGGGAAACCTAGCAAACCTATACATTTTTGAAAGGTAGACACCGAGAGGAATACAGGATGGGGTGACTCGTCAGCCTACCCTCAGGTTTTGTTACCCAGAATCCCTTGCAAAGCTAAGAATTTGACAAAAAAACACATTTTCCTCACATTTCTGTGGTGGAAAGTTTTGGAATCTGCGTGGATCAACAAATTTCCACCCACCCAGCGTTCCCCCAGGTCCCCCGAAAAAAACTGGTACGTCACTTGCGTTGTTAGGCATAGTGGCTGCGACATGAAACAGCGCAAAACGCAACGTCGTTGCACCTCAATTTCACAGTGAAATCCTGCGCTTTTTGGACAAAGAGACTACCTTTTGTTTTTGAGCCCTTGCTCTGCCAGCACCTAGGGAAACCTAGCAAACCTATACATTTTTGAAAGGTAGACACCCAGAGGAATACAGGATGGGGCGACTCGTCTGCCTACCCTCAGGTTTTGTTACCCAGAATCCCTTGCAAAGCTAAGAATTTGACAAAAAAACACATTTTCCTCACATTTCTGTGGTGGAAAGTTTTGGAATCTGCGTGGATCAACAAATTTCCACCCACCCAGCGTTCCCCCAGGTCTCCCGAGAAAAATGGTATCTCACTTGCGTGGGTAGGCATAGTGGCTGCGACAGGAAACAGTGCAAAACGCAACGTGGTCACAACTCAATTGTTCAGTGAAATTGTGCCCTTTTTGGGCCAAGAGACTACCTTTTGTTTTTTAACCCTAGCTCTGCCGGCATCTAGGGAAACCTAGCAAACCTATACATTTTTTAAAACTAGACATCCAGGGGAATTCAGGATGGGGTGATTCGACTGCCTACCCCCAGGTTCTGTTACCCAGAATCCCTTGTAAATTTGAGAAATTTGAAAAAAAAAACGAATTTTCCTCACATTTCTGTGGTGGAAAGTTCTGGAATCTGTGTGGATCAACAAATTTCCACCCACCCAGCGTTCCCCCAGGTCTCCTGAAGAAAATGCTACCTCACTTGCCTGGGTCTGCCTAGTGCCTGTGACAGGAAACAGCGCAAAACGCAACGTGGTCACAACTCAATTTTGCAGTGAAATTGTGCCCTTTTTGGGCAAAGAGACTACCTTTTGTTTTTGAACCCTAGCTCTGCCGGCACCTAGGGAAACCTAGCAAACCTATATATTTTTGAAAAGTAGACACCCAGGGGAACTCAGGATGGGGTGACTCGACTGCCTACCCCCAGGTTCTCTTACCCAGAATCCCTTGCAAAGCTAAGAAATTGGAAAAAAAACCAAATTTTCCTATTATTTCTGTGGTGGAAAGTTCCGGAATCTGCGTGGATCAACAAATTTCCACCCACCCAGCGTTCCCCCAGGTCTCCCGAGAAAAATGGTATCTCACTTGCGTGGGTAGGCATAGTGGCTGCGACAGGAAAAAGTGCAAAACGCAACCTGGTCACAACTCAATTTTTCAGTGAAATTGCGCACTTTTTGGGCAAAGAGACTACCTTTTGTTTTTGAACCCTAGCTCTGCCGGCATCTAGGGAAACCTAGCAAACTTATACATTTTTGAAAAGTAGACATCCAGGGGAATTCAGGATGGGGTGACTCGACTGCCTTCCCCCAGGTTCTGTTACCCAGAATCCCTTGTAAAGTTGAGAAATTTGAAAAAAAAACAAATTTTCCTCACATTTCTGTGGTGGAAAGTTCTGGAATCTGTGTGGATCAACAAATTTCCACCCACCCAGCGTTCCCCCAGGTCTCCTGAAAAAAATGCTACCTCACTTGCCTGGGTCTGCCTAGTGCCTGCGACAGGAAACAGCGCAAAACGCAACGTGGTCACAACTCAATTTTGCAGTGAAATTGTGACCTTTTTGGGCAAAGAGACTACCTTTTGTTTTTGAACCCTAGCTCTGCCGGCACCTAGGGAAACCTAGCAAACCTATATATTTTTGAAAAGTAGACACCCAGGGGAATTCAGGATGGGGTCATTCGACTGCCTATCCCCAGGTTCTCTTACCCAGAATCCCTTGCAAAGCTAAGAATTTGAAGAAATTGAAGGAAAAAACCACATTTGCCTCACATTTCTGTGGTGCAAAGTTCCGGAATCTGCGTGGATCAACAAATTTCCACCCACCCAGCGTTCCCCCAGGTCTCCCGAGAAAAATGGTATCTCACTTGCGTGGGTAGGCATAGTGGCTGCGACAGGAAACAGCGCAAAACGCAACGTGGTCACAACTCAATTTTTCAGTGAAATTGTCCACTTTTTGGGCAAAGAGACTACCTTTTGTTTTTTAACCCTAGCTCTGCCGGCACCTAGAGAAACCTAGCAAACCTATATATTTTTGAAAAGTAGACACCCAGGGGAATTCAGGATGGGGTGACTCGACTGCCTACCCCCAGGTTCTCTTACCCAGAATCCCTTGCAAAGCTAAGAAATTGGAAAAAAACGCATTTTCCTCACATTTCTGTGGTGGAAAGTTCCGGAATCTGCGTGGATCAACAAATTTCCTCCGACCCAGCGTTCCCCCAGGTCTCCCGAGAAAAATGGTATCTCACTTGCGTGGGTAGGCATAGTGGCTGCGACAGGAAACAGCGCAAAACGCAACGTGGTCACAACTCAATTTTTCAGTGAAATTGTGCCCTTTTTGGGCAAAGAGACTACCTTTTGTTTTTGAACCCTAGCTCTGCCGGCACCTAGGAAAACCTAGCAAACCTATATATTTTTGAAAAGTAGACACCCAGGGGAATTCAGGATGGGGTGACTCGACTGCCTACCCCTAGGTTCTCTTACCCAGAATCCCTTGCAAAGCTAAGAAATCGGTAAATAAAAGGCATTTTCCTCACATTTCTGTGGTGGAAAGTTCCGGAATCTGCGTGGATCAATAAATTTCCTCAGACCCAGCGTTCCCCCAGGTCTCCCGATAAAAATGGTACCTCACTTGCGTGGGTAGGCATAGTGGCTGCGAAAGGAAATGGTTCAAATTGTACGGTGGTGAATTTACAATACCAAATTGCAAAACAATCTTGATTTTTGGGGGGGGCACCTGAGTTTTTGGCCCGGGGCTCGGTGGTATTCTTTGGAAAGTACAAAACCCAAACAGTTCTGAAAAGTAGACCCCCGGGGGAGTCCAGGGAGGTATGGCATGCGTGGGTCCCCGAACGTTTTCCTACCCAGAACACCTTGCAAACCTTAAAATTAGGTAAAATAATCACTTTTCCAAACTTTTTTGCGTGGGATCACCGTGCCGGCACAAAATGTCCTACCACCCAGCGCTCCCCTTGTTCTCCGGAGTAAAAGGATACCTCACTTGTGTGGGTGCCCCAAAGCAGAACAGGCCAAAAACGAATGTTGAAAAAAGTAGTATTTCAGTGTTACAAATTAAGCCCCCCTGCCTTAGTCACAGGCCTTTGGCCCACCCACACAAGTGAGGTATCATTTTACTCGGGAGAACAAGGGGAATGCAGGGTGGTAGGACATTTGTGCCGACACGGCGATCCCACGCAAAAATGTATGGAAAACAGTTTTTTTAACCTAAATTTGTGGTTTGCAGGGATTTCTGGGTAGGAAAACATTGGGGGACCCACGCATGCCATACCTCCCTGGACTCCCCTGGGTGTCTAGTTTTCAGAACTGTTTGGGTTTGGTAGTTTCCAAAGATGCCCGCCGAGCCCCGGTCCAAAAACTCAGTCCCCCCCCCCAAAAAAGAAGGTAATCTTGCTATTGGTTATTGTAATGTCTCCACCGTACGATTTGGACCTTTTCCTGTTGCAGCCACTATGCCTACCCACGCAAGTGAGGTACCATTTTTATCGGGAGACCTGGGGGAACGCTGGGTGGGAGGAAATTTGTGTGAGCCCAGTGACGCCACGCTTTCCCACACAAAAAAAAGTGTGAAAAAACTGATTTTTCCAGCAAAAATTGAGGTTTGCAAGGGATTCTGGGTAAAGGAACATTAGAGGATCCACGCAAGCCATACCTCCTTGGAAGCCCCCGGGTGTCTACTTTTCAGAAATGTATGGGTTTGGTAGGTTTCCCTACATGGCCGTCTCGCACGGGGCCAAAAACCCAGGTAACCCCTCTTGCGAAAGCTGGCGGTATTGACATTCAGTACAACCAGCTTTTGCAAGAGGGGTTACCTGGGTTTTTGGCCCCGTGCTAGACGGCCATCTAGGGAAACCTACCAAACCCACACATTAGTGTCACTCAACTAGCAATGTGTGTAGTGACCAACAGAAAGTAACTACTCACACACCACCAGCCAAGCGCCACTCCACGCATACCGCCAGCCAAGCACCACTCAGTGCACAGACAGCAAAGTAGCACTCCTCGCACACCACCAGCCAAGCGCCACTCCACACACACCGCCAGCCAAGCAGCACTCCGTGCACAGACAGCAAATGACCACTCCACACACACCACCAGCCAAGCGCCACTCCACACACACCGCCAGCCAAGCACCACTGCGTGCATAGATAGCCAAGTACCCCTCCACGCACACTGCCAGCCAAACACCACTCAGCGCACACCGACAGCCAAGTACCACTCCACACACACCGCCAGCCAAGCACCACTCCACGCACACCGCAAGCCAAGCGCCACTCACCGCCAGCCAAACACCGCTCCACGCACACCATCCAGTCAAGTACCACTCCACACACACCGCCAGCCAAACACCACTCCACACACACCACCAGCCAAACACCACTCCGTGCACAGACAACCAAGTACCACTCCACACACACCACCAGCCAAGCGCCACTCCACACACACCGCCAGCCAAGCAGCACTCCGTGCACAGACAGCAAAGTAGCACTCCTCGCACACCACCAGCCTTGCGCCACTCCACACACACCGTCAGCCAAGCACCACTCCGTGCACAGACAGCAAAGTATCACTCCATGCACACCACCAGCCAAGCGCCACTCCACACACACCGCCAGCCAAGCAGCACTCCATGCACAGACAGCAAATGACCACTCCACACACACCACCAGCCAAGCGCCACTCCACACACACCGCCAGCCAAGCACCACTGCGTGCATAGATAGTGAAGTACCTCTCCACGCACACTGCCAGCCAAACACCACTCAGCGCACACCGACAGCCAAGTACCACTCCACACACGCCGCCGGCCAAGCACCACTCCACGCACACCGCAAGCCAAGCGCCACTCACCGCCAGCCAAACACCGCTCCACGCACACCATCCAGCCAAGTACCACTCCACACACACCGCCAGCCAAACACCACTCCACACACACCACCAGCCAAACACCACTCCGTGCACAGACAACCAAGTACCACTCCACACACACCACCAGCCAAGCGCCACTCCACACACACCGCCAGCCAAGCAGCACTCCGTGCACAGACAGCATAGTAGCACTCCTCGCACACCACCAGCCTTGCGCCACTCCACACACACCGTCAGCCAGGCACCACTCCGTGCACAGACAGCAAAGTATCACTCCACGCACACCACCAGCCAAGCGCCACTCCACACACACCGCCAGCCAAGCAGCACTCCATGCACAGACAGCAAATGACCACTCCACACACACCACCAGCCAAGCGCCACTCCACACACACCGCCAGCCAAGCACCACTCCGTGCATAGATAGCCAAGTACCACTCCACGCACACCGCCAGCCAAACACCACTCAGCGCACACCGACAGCCAAGTACCCCTCCACACACACCGCCAGCCAAGCACCACTCCACGCACACCGCAAGCCAAGCGCCACTCACCACCAGCCAAACAGCGCTCCACGCACACATCCAGCCAAGTACCACTCCACACACACCGCCAGCCAAACACCACTCCACACACACCACCAGCCAAACACCACTCCGTGCACAGACAGCCAAGTACCACTCCACACGCACCGCCAGCCAAACACCACTCCACGCACACTGCAAGCCAAGCGCCACTCCGCACACACCGCCAGCCAAGCACTACTCCTTGCCCAAGGGGTCGCTACCTAAAAACAAAATTTTAATTCCCTGGTGCTAGTGGGCATTTTCTGCCCCCCCCCCCCTGGGGGCAAAACGGCAAAAAAAATGGGCCGATTTGCCCCCAGGGTGGACAGAAAAACAAAAAAACCATCATGGCCACCTGGAAGCGACCCTTACCCAAGGGGTCGCTTCCCAAAACAAACACATTGCCCCAACAAAAAACCCTGATGCTAGTGGGAAATTTCTGCCCCCCCTGGGGGCAAAACGGCCGAAAAATAGGCCGATTTGCCCCCAGGGGGGGCAGAAAAACAAAAAGTTAAATATGAGGCCACCTGGAAGTGACCCTTGCCCAAGGGGTCGCTTACTAAAAGCTAAAAACAAAATCCCTGGTGCTAGTGGGCATTTTCTGTCCCCCCTGGGGGCAAAACGGCAAAAAAAACGGGCCGATTTGCCCCCAGGGGGGGGACAGAAAAACGTAAACAAAAGCCATCGCCGTCATCTTGGCTTCACAAAACAACCCTGGTGCTAGTGGGAAATTTCTGCCCCCCCCCGGGGGCAAAACGGCCGAAAAAACGGGCCGATTTGCCCCCAGGGGGGGCAGAAAATTGAAAATTATTTGGCTGCCCACGTGGAAGCGACCCTTGCCCAAGGGGTCGCTTCCGAAAAGCTAAATAAACAATCCCTGGTGCTAGTGGGGGCATTTCCGCCGCACAATCGCGACGCTGTGCGCGATCGTGAGGCAGAAATGCCCTGCAAAGAGACATCAGGGGAAAGGAAAATCTCTTTCCTCTCCCCTGATGCCTCTTCGCTGCCCCAAACCCCCGCCGGAGTCCAAAAACCTACCTTGCTGCACGGCGCTCAGGAAGCAAATGGCTTCCCGAGCGCAGGGAATCCCTGATGATGTCAGCGCGCGCTGTGCGCGCTGACGTCATCAGGGATTCCCACGGGGGGGGGGCGCGGGGGGGCAGCGGAAGCTCTTCCGCTGCCGCCCCCAGCAACGCAACCAAGATCGCAGACCCTCGGGGGGAGCGCCAGCGCTTCCCCCGAGGGTGGGGCTGATGACGAGCTGGCCTTGTCATCCGCGCACGGCAGGTAAGCGCCATGACGAACACAGCTCGTCATTAGCCTCGAAGGGGTTAAACCTTGACAGATCTATCCCAACCTTGGCCCTAAAATACTCCCATGGGTGTATCCCATCCTCATCCATTAGCTCCTCCCACTTCATTATCCCAGTTCTTTGGATGGGTACAGCCAGGGCATCTTTTAAGGAGTCCGGGGTACCAGGTGAGTCCCAGATTGGAGATGAGGCTGAATAATACCCAATTCCACATCCTACCCTTATCCTGTACCAAGTCTCCAGGGCTGTTTTTAAAATCTTTAAACGAACCCTCTTGAAGTATCTTGGGGAGCCGAACTTATAAATAAATTCGTCATTCCTCCCTTTGATTCTAACCATTTCCTGCAATAGTTTGCCCCAGGGTGAATCATCTGGCCTAGTGAGTAACGTGCAGAGACTCTTAAACTGAAAAGCCACAACATAAAGGCTGATATCGGGGAGAGCTAAACCACCTTTTAATAATCTTCTTCTGAGTTTTTTCCAGGATAAGCTTGTCCCTTTATTTCCCCACACAAAACTCCCAATCTTACCCTGTATCCTTTTTACATCTTTCTTGGGGAATAGTAGCGGTATAGTAGAGAAGAGATATGTAAGCTTTGGAAGAACCACCATTTCTACCAAGTTCACTTTCCCGTATATTGTTAATGGGAGATTTTTCCACCTACTGAACAAACGGTCTATTTCCTTAGTAGTTCTGTCTAAGTTTATTTTAGGGATCCGATCTAATTCCTTCACTATATAAATCCCCAGATATCTGAACTCCGAGCTCTCCACTCCTGCCCAATGATCTAAATTCTAACACATAACCTCCGTCTTAGATCCATTCACTTTATAGCCGGACAGTGTCCCAAACTCTGCTGTCAATTCCTCTATCTGGGGTATGGCTGTAACTGGGTCTCTCGTATACAGGATCAAGTCGTTCGCGTAGAGGGCCAATTTGGAAATATACTGTCCAGATTGAAAGGGTGCTATAATAGGATCGAGCCTTATTGCCTGCGCCAAAGGTTCAATATACAAATTGAATAGTAACGGCGAGATAGGGCAGACCTGCCTGGTTCCCTGCTTGATATTAAAGACTGATGTTAGTGTTCCATTTAAAACGATCCTAGCTGAGGCTCCCCTGTAACAATTCTGTAGTGTACTGATGAAAAGTGGCCCAAACCCCATTGTTTCAAGGACTACCCAGAGGTATTTCCAGCAGACTTTATCGAACGCCTTGGCAGCGTCGAGAGCTATCACTGCCAAGGGTTCTGACTTTCGTACTGCTAGATCGATGTTTCCCAGTAGGAGGTGCGTTTGATCCTCAATATGCCCACCCGCCACAAAGCCCTTCTGGTCCTCATGGATCAACGTGGGTATCAATTTGGCCAATCTCCCTGCCAAAATGCCCACAAAGATTTTATAATCTACATTTAGCAGGGAGATTGGTCTGTATGAGTCTGCTCTCCGAGGGTCCTTTCTGGGCTTCAAAATTAAAACTATTAAAGCTTCCCTCCAGGAGTTTGGGACCCTACCCTTTGGGGAATAGATTGAATTAAATATGATTTCTAAAATCGGACATAACTCCTCAGTTAGATGTTTATATAGCTCACTGGGTAATGCGTCTGTGCCCGCAGCTTTTTTTGTTCTTTAATTTCTTAATCTGTTCTGACATTTCTTCTATTGTGATAGGGGCATCCAGGGTGTTCCTCTCCTCCTCAGATAGCCTAGGCAAATTCTTGTTGCTCAACCATGTATATATGGCTTCTATAGGCGGATTCACCTCTTCTCTATATAGGCTTGAAAACAAGGAAAGAAGACAGTTCTGCATGTCCTCAATATTTCTTGATGTTTCTCCATTATTGTTATTAATTATTAACTCCTTTATGTCATTCCTTGCACGGTCAGTTCTAGATTTCCACGCTAGTAATGCTCCTGCCTTTTCCCCATATTCAAAATTACCCATCCTATTGGAATCCCACTGAACTTTACACTTAATGTCTAGATGTCCTCTATAAGTTTGTTTAGCTGATTCTAGATCCGATTCGATCTGGGAGAGTTTTCCCTGCTCATTGATTTGTATATTCATCCTTTCCTGCCTCAACTGTCCTATTTTAATCTCAAGATCTTTAAGTACCCTTGCCTCCGATCTGTTCTTGGCACAGACTATTGCATGAAGCTTCCCTCTGAGCCCTGCCTTATATGCGTCCCAAATATAATCAAAAGTAGTGGACCCCATATTAAATAGAAATAATTCTGCTGTATATGCCTGAATAGATTGTATTGTCACTGTACTAGAAAGAATAGACCTCTTTAATGTCCATCTAGACTGTGTCTGCGTTACTCCTTTCACATAGACTAACTGGAGAGTGTCTATCTGTAAACATGCAATCTATCCTCGAGGCATGCTTAGATTTCTTACTGTAAAATGTATGTCCCTGTACTGCACCCTGCTTAGTTCTCCACACATCCTCCAAATCTAGATCATGGATCATATTCTTTAGTGCGCGCCGTATCTTTGGTGCCCCTACGTAATTACTCCTGTTGGATCTATCCCTTATTGGGTCCAATAGCACATTGAAATCTCCACCCACAATATACGGTGGTGCCTCCAACATCAATATAGATTGTAATTTCAAGATGTAGGAAGGGTCATCCACGTTAGGGCCATAAAAGGAGGCACACACAACATCTATACCATTCAACAACATCTTTACTACAATCCATCTCCCAGATGAATCTGAGTGGACCCCCCTAACTGTTGCCGAAGTACCCTGTTTCACAAGTATAGCCACTCCCCTGTTGTGTGCTGTCTGAAGCGAAACCTCAAAATCTTTTATCCATTTAACCTTCGAGAATATAGATCGACTTTCGAGTACACTCAGATGCGTCTCCTGTAGTAGGCAGATCTGGGCACTCGAGATTTCCAGATATTTAAGAATAAGTCTCTGTCTACGTAGACATCGCATTCCATTCACATTCCATGTGACAAAGGTGGTCCGTTTATCCCTTAAACTTTGTTCTCCCATCATTCATCCTACTACTTAACAAGCTTAATTCCATACCACTAGTGAGATGAGTAATTTTCTGGATTTTTTCCCTATGCCCCCCCACCCCACACGCCTTCCCCCAGTGCCCTACCCGCCCATTGGGAACCCTCCCTTCCAATAGGCTAAGCCTATTTGGCTGGGCTCTCTCTCTTAGATGCAATTTTAATATTTATTAAACAATAATGCTCTGTTTATTCATTAATCGCCACATTACAGCTCTTAGCGGCTCTGGTCATTCATGGTTTTTGACTCCCTACAAAAAAAACATAAGGGGGAATAAAAGATACACCACTTATAGATACGGAAGGGGGAGAACTTCCTATCCTTATCATTCACTTCCTTTAGAGCTTTTTTCTTTCTTTTTTAATTTTCAAAATCAATTCATCAGCTTCCTCCCCTGTTTTGACCAAGTGCATGTGGTTGTTCCACATCACCCTTAAATGTGCCGGAAACTTTAACTGTGCCTTGACCCCCAAACTATTCAATTCATCCAGTCTTTTTCCCAGTTCCCATTGTCGGTTAGCTGTCACATGGGAGATGTCCGACCTTATTTGGAAATTAAAGGGGTTGGAACTATTGAATGCAATTGTTTTTTCTTTCAGTGCTGATGATAAGATTTGCTCTTTTACCGTGTACGTCAAGAAATTCACCAGGATTTTCCTTGGTTTCTGCCTGGCAGGATTCCTTCGAAAAGGATCTTGATGAACCCTCTGAATTTCCTGCACAAGATCAACGGTTTCATCTCCTTTCAGTACAGTCCCCCTTATCAACGATATCACAAAGCCCTTTAAATCAGCTCCTTCCATTGCTTCTGGCACATTGAGTATTTTTAAGTTATTCCGCCGGGAGTGGTTCTCCAGCCTCTCAATGTCCTCTTTCAACTCTCGGTTTTGTGCACTTAGTTTCGCCACTACCTCATCAGTAGAGCGCACTGACTCCCTTATCAATTGAACTTGTTTCTCCAACACTTCTGTCCTTAACATGACATCATTTAGTCGTTTTGCCAAAACTTCACATGAAGCCTGAATAGCGGCCTGGTTGGCTTCAGAGGTCATAAAACGGCTAGCTAATTCTGATGGATTGCTTTCCGAAACCGTAAATCTGTTTGATATTTCTTTCTTCATAGTTAGAAGGATATCTGCCAGCGTTGAAGAGGACACATCAGTTTTACTAGTGGCCAACTTACTGGCACCAGTGCACGCTAGCCCTCCCTGCAACTAGGGCATTACGGGCTTTTTCTGATGTTCGGTAGGCAAGGGACTAATTGGGGGAAGAATCCTCTCCCCCGTGACTCCATCACCATCTATCAACCCAGAGAACTTGTTGGAGAGGGGCACGTCCGGGTGTATGGTCAAATTTGCCGTCAGCTCTCCCTCTTCATCTGCTGGCATCTCGTCCATCCCCCCATTGATTTTAGCTATTTCCTCAGTGCTTTTCTTTTGCTCTACCACTGTACCCTGCTTTGTAATGCCCTTTTGTGCGGTTGAGACCAATGCCGGTGATGGTGTTTTCTTAGGCTTTAGTGATTTAGATGGCGTCTGAGAGGTACTAGTAGACATTACTTTATAGTACGTTTTCAATGAGGGGGTAACCTTAGTGTATGATGGACTCCCTTTCTTGGTTTTAACTTTCCTTTTAGGTGTTCTTACCACAGCCTCCTCTTGACTTCTATCCGGACTACTAGTTATGCCCTTGCTTTTGCCTTGCCTTTTAGACTTTACAGACGCAATAAGCGGGGACACTCGCATGGGGTACCCAGAGTTTTCACGAACGGGGTCTTGTGTTAACCTGGCCCTCAGTGCATACCTATTCACTCTTCCCCCTTGTATTTGGCCCAGGACAACTTCTCTTTTCTTCCGTCTCCACCGTACTTCTAACGTCTTCCACTAATTCAGATTTAATTTGGTCATACACACCCCTCTCTTTACCCCCCTCAGGGTATATAGTTTCGCCATCCATCCATCCCCTTTTCTGCAACAATGCAGTGGCGCCCTCTTTCTCCCGAATAGTCAATTTTAGATATTTCGAAGATTCAAGTAAACCGGGATAATCCGCACCTCCAATAACCCGCTTCAGAGTATACTTTCCCCACTGCCCCTCCACAGGAGTTACTAGTACTCTGCTTAGTCGGTGTAGGTGTGTTTGTGCTCGTGCTTGTGTTTGTTTAACAATGTTAACCACCCTGTTTGTGCTGTTTTGGGTGCTAGAACAACATATATCAGGGATATTGGAGATATTGGAGATGTTGAAACACTTTAGAGCAGGTACACTCTTACCGCTACCATATTTATGGGAAGCCTCACTTCTGTTACCTCCTTCCCTCCACGATACCTGAGCCGCTCCCAGCGACCCCACAGACTACGGGCTGAATCACGTCTCGTTCGAGGAGAAGCTGCCTCCTCCGACCATGTATGGTTGATCTCCCGGCAACTGCCTCCAACTATACAGTCGCCTCCATATGAGCGTGGAGCTTTCTCCACATCTCCCGCTCCTCTCACGCTCTCCACCAAGCCCCGTCGCTCGACTCCTGCTCCCATCAAGGTCGTCTCCGCCTTCACCGATGAGGAGACCGTAGAGCTGGGCAAACCGCCACCACCGCACTCCCCAACACGGCGTCCACCTCCTCCCCAGCAAAACCGCTGCACGTCTCACGTCCTCCGCTGCAAAAATCGCCCTGCTCCGCGTTCGCCTCCACTGTCCGTCACCACAAGAGACCGAAGAAACCAGAGGCGCAGAGACTGAGAAAATGAGCGCCACTTCAACAGACCGCTGCCGCCGCGATTCACTCCCAAGGTGAGCCGCGGCCGCTTAGCTTACGGCCGCCATGTTCCCCCGGATAGTACACTCCCTATAAAATCGGGAGATTTGCCCCTCTACCTCCACCGAAATGTCCAAGATGTCAGGAATTGTTGGCCAACGATATACATATGTTTTTTGATTGTAAAGAACTAGATCAATTTTGGACTGAGATAGGACAGGCTCTGTCAGGACATTTTAGCTCTGTGATTAAAGTCAATCCCTCCCTAGTGATTTTTGGGGATGACGGCCTGTTCTTTCAGTCAGCTACTAGTGTGGAAAAAGGGCTCCTACTATATTTGATACTGCTGGCTAGGAGAGAGATATGTAAGAGGTGGAAGGACCACCTACCCCCGAGTAGTGAGGACTGGTTAAGATCATCATTTAGTATGGCCCGGTTGGAATACGAAAGGGCTGAGGAGAAGCTGCTTAACATCTGGCATCCTCTTATAAGATGGGGAAGGGACTTAAGACGGATTCGGACACTCCTATGATTACACCATGTCCCTGGTACTAAAGGGGAGGAGGTCTGGTGACCCAAGTAACGGTGGTCAGCCTGGTGGCCCCTAGAGATGGATTATGGCTGTAAAGGTTCCACAAAGACTTGACACGGTGAGATGAGGAGTAAAAAAATAAAAATAAAAAAAATAAAATGATAATTCAATATGGCGTCTTCCAGGGGTCTCATGCCACATGGTTTCTAAAAAGCCCACTTCCTCCACTCAGGACGGCTGCCTGACACCGGGTGACAGCTGGCTAATTAATGCGGAGCAGCTTCACCCCATGTCTCCCTCCAGGAAAGAAGACCTCCACCCGGTGGAAGGCTTGCCATAAAGGGCTAGGCCTCTGATGCTACAGTGGGGGGAGGAAAGTAATTAATCCAGCCTGGCAGGGTCGCAAAAGGCCTGGATTCTGGTTCTGAGCTGAGTCCGAGAAATATAAAAAATTGATACTTGTATAGTGCACTACTCGCCCGCAAGGGTCTCAAGGGGCTTGTACGAATACCGCTGTGGAACCCATCCTGGCTTTCCTTGTGAGGAGTCCACTCCTGGGCACCCCCAAGGTGGAGGCCAGGCATCCTTAGCGTTGTGGGGGCCGTTGTGGAGATTAAGCAAGCTATTGCCCAGAGTTGCAGAGTAGGACTCCATGATTGGAATAGGCACTGAGGCGAGAATTATCAGGTCCGTGGAATTTTGAGCCCAAGACGCGCCGAGGCGGGGAATTGAACCCTGGTCCCGGGCTAGACCTCTGCATCAGGGTCTGCTGCTCTAATCATTGAGCTACACTTCGCCACAATATAACATTACTGGATGACCCATAAGCGGTACAGAGATGCTTTTGGACATAGCAGAATGGTTCTTTCCATACAATTAACAGTGTACTTTCGTGAGTGTCTGGGGTTTGTAGGCTCAAGGGAACTGAAGCTATGCCCGAGACCTCCTTCCCCACAGGAGTATAATTGAGTGTTTCTATAGTGAAACTGTAAAGCACACTGACAATCCCTTACATGTGTTCACCCACATTATAAGGCCTACTCCATGCCACCACCCAACTCTGCATAGTTCCTTGTGCGCCAGTCCATTCTTGCACAGCTCCTGGGCTGCACACAATAGTAATCTCCCCAACGCACGCCCTGACAGGTGCACACACGTGTGCACATGTGTCCGCAAGTAACCAGCCCAGTGTCCCTGGCCTTGGCTGCGTTGTAGCGGCCTTACGTCACGAGGCGAACACTGGCGGAAAACATGTGCAGTCCACTTTACCACGAGTGAGTCCTAGGTTATGAGGATCTTCCACAGTAAAAGGTAAAAAAAATCAGGTGATCAAAAAGCAAAAAATCTGGGCGGCTCAGATGGTCAGCACCACCTGCTCTCAGTCCTGTAGGGAAAACAGCAGGTCCTTGCACAAGGCTACAATTAGATTAAGTAGAAATGTCACCATATGATGGTTTGAGGTACATATTGGTTAGCGTTTGCTTGTTTTCATAGTGGGTTTAGGCAAGGAGGTGTGATACACTAATGGTTGTAAAACTATTATTGCTGGAGTTGATCCCTACATTTGGAATACCAACTTAAATTGAGTCAGACAAGGGGACATAATTCAAAATGAAATCATGATAGTTGTGTGTGCAGCATGGATATTATTCAGACATTTCATGATACCCATCATCCAGAAGCATTAGGAGTTGTCTTGTGTATTGGTTTCACCTTTGCACTGTGTTAAGTTAGCATGTGCTAGTTAGGATTTTAAACACCATTTTTCCTTTTCTGCTACCTCTGCACACAACACATTTTTGTTATTATAGCTTTTCGCCTAGTTAGGTATTTTGCTTTACACGAGAACAACATGTTTGCTTATAATATCAGCTTTGCTTGGTAAGCTATGTCTGTACAGTGAGTGCCGAGGCCTTCAAGGTTGTTTCAAGACAGCGCTTATTGTTTGGATTGATCAGCGCACAGAGTAGACATAATATGGATGCAGCTGTGGCCAACTTTGGGTTTAGGCGCGATTAATAATGCACTGCGAAAGGCAGGAGACACACTTGACGAATATCCGTATGCAGAGAGTTGGTGTAGGAGATGATGTGATCCATTCCTGCTGAACCAAAAGGTATGGGCCCGCCCTTCTAAACCCTAAGAGACCTTCTGTAGATATAATATAATATACTAGCTAGGGAGGGTAAACTGAGGTTCTATTTAGACCTGTTTCCTTTAGCATTTTAACACGCGTTCATCCTTTGTATTTTATGGAATAGTAACCATGCTGTTAACCTTGTTCCTTATAATATGTTTGCTTGTATTAGCTAAGATACTGCGTTTGAGAACACTGCATTAGAAATAAACATTTCAAACTCGCACGTGTCCTCATTTGACTCCTCGTTCTGGATTGATATTATAACGAAAGAGTGTTCATGTGTTCCACGTTTCCTGAGGTGTTCTAAGTCCATGTTCTGGGTTGTCTAAATCATTGGGGTTTTGTAAGTACCAATGAGACACTGATAGCTAGTATGGTAGGGGGTTTTGGATGCTGAGGTGAGTTTTGGCACACCCTAATTCACTGTCTCACCTTCTGAAACATAAGTTGGAAAGTGGATAAAAATATAGCAGTCAACCATATTCATTATGTCTTTATAATTCTTCAACATCTATGTAAGAGAGACATAATGAATATGGTTAAATGCTATATCGTTATCCACTTACCAACTTATGTTTTAGAAGGTCAGACTTACAGTTAGCTTAGTCATGTGGACTGTCATGATCTGTGTATTATTCTACTATGATGCATCAGTGGGGAGACTCCCTTTGGTAGAAATCTAGAAAAACAATTTGAAAAAACGGGAGTGAGCCAATTGGCCTGTGTGTACGTTGTCAAGTCAAGCTCGTTTATAAAAAGAGAAAACAAAAACAATGCTGTTACCTTCCATTGCTCTGCTTTATGCCAAAAGATTATTTTCATAAACGAAAAAAATGTGTCAAGACGATTGTATTAATTGGTGGCAACATTTTCTTTTTTGATGTTTGAAAAAATTATTTGAAGCCATCACTTTCGAAAATATTTTATTTGGTTAGACATATCAAAAAAGGGCATTTATACTTTGGCAAAACAAAGCAAACATTTAACGATGCAGGTGTAAGTAATATAAAGTCACACAACACTTCAATTCATTGGTGGAACCCCCTCTTTTCAGGAAAAGACAGCAATTACATCTTTGCTATTTGACATGCTGCCGAACTGAAATATCGAAATTTCAACTAAAAAAGAAGCCAACACAAATAAAGCAAATGCACATGGTATGCTCAGTGGCTAGAGCACGTGTAAGAAATAACAAAATAAACATGATAAAGTAAAGATAGAAAGGCCACATCTTATAGCTTCCACAGGATAAATTACGTTTCTGCAAAAACTAGAATCAGACATCATCAATACTCGATTACTAAATACAATTAATTCTGGAGGAATTGATAACAATCTAATAGAATAAACTAAAGCACTGATTACATTTTTATTGGAATACTTCTTTATACGCTGCCTTCATTTATCGTTCACAATCTCCAAACTGATACATATTACCACACTCCTCCAGGTCCATACAGAGAACACCGTTTATGACCGTATAACACATGCTTGGTCCCTTCCCAATTGACATCTCAAAACATTCTCCTTAATACGCTATGATTTTTCGTGAGCATTATTTTTGCTTTGATATCTGAAATTCTCCCTACAACCGAGAGCGGAACTGAGAATGTCGGCATGTCGAGACTACAACCAACTATATGTGTCAGCCATAATAGTCCACTGCTACACCAGTTTAAAGAGGGGAGAAACTGCACAAATACAAGATTATGTACCATTCTGTAATGTAAACTGCCCAGTTAAAAAGAGGAATTAATTCCGTGGGTGAAATCTGCATTCCCCTCGCTCACAATTCCAAGCAAAGAAGAGGCAATTAACTGTATGGCTTGTATAATAGCCAATAATCAGGACTAAAGGATCGAAGTATTACCGGACAGGCTGCAAAACTGCTTAGTAGAACAAACAGAGGACATAAGATCCAACTGGTCCAAGTCACCAGAGAGTGTAGTGCTAAGCACATACAGTCTGATGCCTCATGAAGCTAATCTTGGCCCTTCAGCCACTACAATCACCATGTTTACACATTAAACGCAAACATAAAAATGCAGCTAAATAAACGTGGTTACCAAACATTGCTGGAAACTAAGCTCTTTGACAACTAAAGGGCAAGCCATGCAAGGCTCTTATCAATTTTGAGGCAGAAAAGTTCAGAAGATACATGTGATAAAATGTCCACAAAAATGTTTAGGCCACAAATAACAGCACTTGCCAGAAGTCATCACTATAACACAGCAAAGCAAGGCTTTATGTTGAGGAAAGAAGAAAAAATATCACTGCAGCTAAAAACGAATATTTGTATTGCTAATGTGTTTTTGTGGACATCTCCTTTCCAATTTCTTTAATTCTATAGAACGCCATAAGCTTCCCTTCAGACCCCTCTATGTCTCGCTCACATATTCCATACCTGAAAACTGCCAGTGTTTTTCAAAAAACAGCATTCCCATGCGTGCCTGCACGTCATGATGCACTGGCTGTTGCTGCAGACGGTTTAAGCATGGACGAGGACACGGTACATTAAATCTAGCGTCACAGCCCAGTATCCATACAAAGCGCTGTGGAATAAAAACTCAACCGAAAGAAATGGGAAGGACTCCCTTTTGAGGATTCTTCTTTGGTACCGAAAATGTCCTCAAGTAAATGATATGGCTGTCCACGAAGTCTGCATGCTTCCTAAACTGAAGACATAGTGAGTCTAAGAAAATATGTCTTGCACAAAAATGAGCATCCATCTGATTAACATTTATCACTCACCTCAAAAGTTTAATAAAAAAAGATACAGTGATTTACTTTAGTGAATCTAGAAGTCAGCATAAAATCAACCCAGGCTGGCATGGTACATGATGGGCCAGAAGGAGAGTCACTGAGTGGGACGTAGGATTTACACCCACCTGCAATGTTTATTTCTTACGCTCGAGCTAAAGCAGTGGAGTTTGGAAGAGCATTGTTTGGTTCTCAGAAAAAGTTCAAAAGCACCCCGGACATCCGTCCACTGCTTCTGAAGGCCACGTATGCTAATAAAGACAGAGTGGCACTTTGATGGGTCAGCATATACCATATTTACCAAAGAAAACTCGTGTTTCATATAAAATACGAGGGCTATATTAGGTATTGCACAAGCAAAGCCACACTCCTTATTTACAACGGCCAGTAGGCCTTCCAAAATACAGCCCAAAATGCATAATTAGAGCACATACCCTTTAGAAGAACCCCAGCAGTCAATATAAAGGGCGTAGAAGGGTTATGGCTAAGCACAATGTACAACAGTTACAATGATCAGACCTAAGCCCAGGGATGTGGCTAAAGTGCTTACTTTATAGCTCGAACACATGAAAATATAAATTCAAACATTATCAAGACTGGGGGTGTGGTTCTCGTCTAAAACATTTGGTGGGACGAGATAATTAAAATAGTGCACTTAATTTATAGGAATTGCAGAACGTGTCAGTAGTGTACTGCGATAAATGATTTAGGGGAGTGGGTCACGTTAATTACTAAAAAACGGACGGTGATTCTTTGCAGGTACTGAGCAAGGTCCGAGATGTGACATTAAAGGCAAATGCAAAAAATACATTGCTTTTCAGCAGCCAACTGATTATTGAAAAATAAAGAGCAGTCAAACGGGAAGTTAAGAGGAAAGGTGAATGAATGTGTCTCTGTGAGGGACTAATACAAACAGAAAGAATTTTTTTGGAGAGGGGTAAAGTAAAAAGAAGCCAACTACAAAATCAATATGTCGTTCCAAAGCCACCACAAGGTGATTTGCAGTGCTTTACAAATGATCAACATTATATGTATTTGAT
Source organism: Lissotriton vulgaris (assembly GCF_964263255.1). Classification (NCBI taxonomy): domain Eukaryota; kingdom Metazoa; phylum Chordata; class Amphibia; order Caudata; family Salamandridae; genus Lissotriton; species Lissotriton vulgaris. The sequence goes on along the minus strand of NC_141685.1, from coordinate 2,009,157,756 downwards.
TGCAAACTTATTTCATGGTTTCGATTACGTTTCAATGATCATAATCGGGGCACTGTGCAAAATTATCGCATGTTCCTGGGTCCCAGTTAGCCACCCTTGTATCTACTGTAATGATGTACATTGTAAACCCACTCCACTCAAGCATAGCCAAATGAAACTGAATACAAAGCTGTATTTAATATGCGAATCTCCGGTCCTGTGGATATCCCAGTTTATCCAGGCTGGGGTTAATGGCGTACTGGATCATTGGTGGAGGGCCGCACATCAGCATTAGGGTGTCTTCACTTGGTGGCGGCATGTGGTCCTTGATCATTTCTTCATTCACAAATCCCTTGCTGTAATCCCAGTCTGCATATATACACAGGCGGAGGAGAAAACATGATCCATTATTAGATGTCGTTTCTCATTTTTTTAAACATTTTTATTGGCATTTTGAGTAACATAATAATTGAATACTGTACAGTAGGATTTGACATTGCATACATAGTGGTTCTGAAAGCTATACAATAGTACACTGGCTGCCTTCAACAGTAGGGAATGCTCTGTGCTGGTACTAGTTAGTGGGCAATCAAGATGTACGATACCCCGCATCCTCTTTCTGTTTTGGTCCCGTCACTCACTTATTTCTGACAATGATTCCTTATGCGGGGGTTTGCATACATTTCCTCGGTAGGTATTCCACCTTCCCCACACCCGTGTCCATTTTTTGGGGCACCCTCTGTGAACATAGACTGATTTCTCCACTATCATTGCATTGTTCATGTCTTTACACCACTGGTGGAGGGTAGGAGTTTGTCGGGATCCCCAGCGTTGTGCAATATTTTGCTTAGCCAACATCATGCCTAGTGTCACCCAGTCCTGAGTCGTATGGTTGAGATCCGTGGGCTCCCATACATTAAGGAGGCATCTTTTTGGTTCTGGGAGAACCGTTACTGTCGTAACTTGTGAGATTGTGCGCATAACCGACCTCAAGTAATGTGTAATCCCCTTGCCAGAGCCAGAGGGTGTGGAAGAGTGTGCCTGATGCGCCACATTGTCTAAGGCAGAGCGGTGTGTCCGTCCGGTCAATTTTGTTTAGGAGTGTTCCTGTATAGTAAGTGCGATGTAAGATTTTTAATTGTACCAACTTGAGTTTAGACAATATCCCTACCTCCTTTGGGGCCGCGAGCGCCTCTTGCCAATCTACGTCATCTAACTCACCCACTTCCGATTCCCATTTGGTTTTAAGGGCTTCAGTGGGGTCTGGTTGATTATTTATTATTTTCTGATAGGTTTGGGAGATGGCTTTTTTGTTTAGGTGATCTGTCAGGAGCCTATCCTCTAGCGGTGATGATTCTGGGAGCTGCGTGCCCGGTGGAATCATGGCCATGAGGGTGTGCCTGATCTGCATGTAACAAAACATTTCCGTTTTCGCCAGTCCATATGTAACCTGTAATTGGGCAAATATGACAATTTCCCCTTTCTTCCACAGATCTCCCACTTTTGAGATTCCTATCAGGTCCCACTGCCGAAATCCTTTAGTGTTCCCTAGTGTACCTAATCTTTTTGTGTCCCATAATGGTGTGGCCTGCGTTATTATTCCCTCTCAACCCAGCGTTTGTTGTTCCTCGAACCAGATTTGGATAGTGTGCTCCGTTGGACCTGTGAGATTGTTCCTTTTGACCTTATAGTGCTCCCATAATCCCTGCAGTTTCCAGGAGGTGTCTATCCATGCGATATGCTGGGTCGTCTTGGGATATGTGAAGCCATTGATTTTTGACAACGCACTGCGAAGCCCAATAATATACTTTTATATTGGGGAGGGCAATGCCACCATCATACCAACTTCTTGTAAGTTTTTGCATGGCTATACAGGGCGTTTCTCTGTTCCATAGCAGACTGGTCATGCAAAGAACAGATTCTTACAGGGTAAGTAACATAATCCGTGCTAAGCATGTGTGGCTGTAGACACACATGCTTTGCATAAACTGTACAGCAATGTCCTCCAAAAGCGGAAGCTAACCAGTGGACAATGTAGTTGTTTGAAAAAGTGTACACAGCTCCACCTGTCCTACATAAGTTTGTTGGCGTGCTAGAACATCCACACAATAGTGCTTAGTGAAAGTGTATGGTGTAAACCATGTATCTGCTTTACAAATGTCAGCTATAGGGATGTTGCCCAAGAAAGCCATAGATGCCCCTATTTTACGAATGGAGTAGGCTCTAGGGGCTATATACAGCGTTTGTTTGGCTTGGATATAGCATGTTTGAATAAATGTAACGATCCATCTGGGAATACAGGATTTTGAAATGGGCTTTCCTTTATAAGGGTTTGCAAACACACCAAAGAGTTGTTTTGTTTTGCAAAAGTCTTTTGTCCTATCAATATAACACATTAATGCTCTTTTGACATCTAGTGTATACAGAGCTCCTTCTGCAACAGAATCTGGTTGAGGGGAAACAAAAGAAGTTAAACGATTGATTAATGTGGAAAGGGGCGCAAACTTTGGAAGGAATTTCGGGATGGTATGCAGAACCACCCTATCCATTTAGTTGGAAAAACGGTTCTTCTAAAGTTAGTGCCTGGAGTTCACTGACAAGAAAGGAAGGGGTCCCGAGACCAGAAAGAAATTTACAAATTCATAGCATTTGTATTCATAAATTCAAAAACAACGTTTTTAGATGCAAAAAAGATTTTACTTCAAGATTGCATACATCCTATTAAATGGATACATCATTCTCAATACAATTGCTTTATATACAATATGTGTGCCCACATTCACAACAGGGAGGGGGTGACATGAGGGAAAGTGTAAGGGGTAGGATATGTGTGAACTGATTCATTCAGTGACACGTCTTATTCAATTACTAAGACAATATACATGTGGTCCCTTAACATCAGGGCCACATCTGTAGGCTCCATGGGAGTCCAAAAACTGTAAATGGTGAAAAAAGGCCTAACTCCGCAATAGCCGTGAATGTCTAAATGGGGACCGGAGCTGGTCTTTGGTGACGTAGTGGTCTACGTTTCGACCCACAATCAGTAGGAGTCTTTTCCTTACGGAAGGGTCTTCATCAGGACAGATATTGTTGTGGGTGGGCAAACTCCTTTGGCAAGGGGCGATAGAAGTAGACTCAAACGTAGAGTAGTCTTAGTCCAAGTTGCTGGAAATAACTCTGTCCGCCTGTATGGGGTGGTGTCCAAGGCGATAGAGTACAGTGTTGCTCAATGGTAGATCAAGGTTATAAATCACTATCAACCGAGTCTTAGGGATTAAATTAAGTTGATCCTGGGTGCATTGCGCAGGAAAATATTTTCAGGCGTACTTATTCAATTTCGGCCACCTACGTTTGTTACTGGTAACCAGCAGAGGCAGCTGAGGATTACCTATACATCACTAGATTTTTAGGTCTCACCACTTCTTCGGAACAACATATATGGAAATTCACCTTGTAACAAACGTAGGTGGCCGAAATTGAATAAGTACGCCTGAAAATATTTTCCTGCGCAATGCACCCAGGATCAACTTAATTTAATCCCTAAGACTCGGTTGATAGTGATTTATAACCTTGATCTACCATTGAGCAACACTGTACTCTATCGCCTTGGACACCACACCATACAGGCGGACAGAGTTATTTCCAGCAACTTGGACTAAGACTACTCTACGTTTGAGTCTACTTCTATCGCCCCTTGCCAAAGGAGTTTGCCCACCCACAACAATATCTGTCCTGATGAAGACCCTTCCGTAAGGAAAAGACTCCTACTGATTGTGGGTCGAAACGTAGACCACTACGTCACCAAAGACCAGCTCCGGTCCCCATTTAGATATTCACGGCTATTGCGGAGTTAGGCCTTTTTTCACCATTTACAGTTTTTGGACTCCAATGGAGCCTACAGATGTGGCCCTGATGTTAAGGGACCACATGTATATTGTCTTAGTAATTGAATAAGACGTGTCACTGAATGAATCAGTTCACACATATCCTACCCCTTACACTTTCCCTCACGTCACCCCCTCCCTGTTGTGAATGTGGGCACACATATTGTATATAAAGCAATTGTATTGAGAATGATGTATCCATTTAATAGGATGTATGCAATCTTGAAGTAAAATCTTTTTTGCATCTAAAAACGTTGTTTTTGAATTTATGAATACAAATGCTATGAATTTGTAAATTTCTTTCTGGTCTCGGGACCCCTTCCTTTCTTTCAAAATAGGTGAATTTCCATATATGTCGTTCCGAAGAAGTGGTGAGACCTAAAAATCTAGTGATGTATAGGTAATCCTCAGCTGCCTCTGCTGGTTACCAGTAACAAACGTAGGTGGCCGAAATTGAATAAGTACGCCTGAAAATATTTTCCTGCGCAATGCACCCAGGATCAACTTAATTTAATCCCTAAGACTCGGTTGATAGTGATTTATAACCTTGATCTACCATTGAGCAACACTGTACTCTATCGCCTTGGACACCACCCCATACAGGCGGACAGAGTTATTTCCAGCAACTTGGACTAAGACAGGGTTCTTCAATCTGTGGGGCGCGCCCCCCTGGGGGGGGCGCGGCGCCATCCCAGGGGGGGCGCGGGCTCCACTTCGATCTTCCCTTTGTGCCTGTTTCTTTGTCCGGGTGATTCTCCCAGGAGGGGGCCAATTCAGGAGTCAACAGCTTCGGCTGCGGTGCAAGCCTGGGGTCTCCTCTGCTAAAAACGAAAGCAAACAAACAGACACACTTTCAGTTTCAGCAGAGGAGACCCCTTGCCTCCCACTGCAGCTGAAGCTGTCAGCTCTGTGAATTAACCCCCTCCTGGGAGAGTTAGCTCTTCCCAGAAGGGAGAGAAGATTTTGCAGAGGTTTTGAGGCACGGGCAGGGTGGGCTCTGGTCCAGGGCCCCAGCCTTTCAAGGGGGGTGGGAATGAGGGGGAGTTGGGGGGTAGGTGGCGGGAGTCCTTCAGTTATTTTGGGAAGGGAGGGAGAGGTTGCAATCCGGGTTTGGGCCATGAATCGGGACAGTGGGCTCTGGTCTGCGGTCCTCAACTCATGAGGATCTTTGTGTGGGCACCGAAGTGTCGGTGTTCAGGGATGTTGGTCTGCAGATTCGAATTTGAATCATAAAAGGTGTGAGGGTGGAGTGGTGGATGTATGGGTGGGGGGTGGATGGATGAGTGAGGGGATGGATGGTGAGTGAAGGGGTGAATGGATGGTGGGAGAGAGGATGGATGCATGAGTGGAGGGATTGATGGATGGGAGTGGATGGATGTGTGTATGGTTAGAAGGGTAGATGGATCAGTGAAATGGTGGATGGATCGATGGGGGGTGGATGGTGGACGAGTCGGTGGGTGGGTGGATGGATGAGAGGTGATGGATGGATTGATGTATTGATGGGTGAAGGGATGAATGAATGGATGGATGGATGAGTGAAGGGGTGGATGTGGGGATGGATGGAGGAGTGAAGGGGTGGATGAGTGGTCAATGGATGGATTCATGAGTGGATGAGTGGATGGATGAGTGGGTGGATGGGTGAAGGAGGGATGGAGGGATGGGTGGCTGGGTGAGGGGGGAATGGAGAGAGAGGGGGAGGATGGATGGATGGATGAGTGATGACATGGATGAATGATTGGCAGAGTGGATGGGCAGGTGTGTGGATGGGTGAGGAGAGGAGCATGGAGATGGATGGGTCAGAGAGTGCATGCATGAGTGGGGGGAGGGTGGAGAGCGGGATGGATGGGTGGATGGATGAGTGGGGGGTTGAGTGGGTGGACGGATGAGTGACTGAGTGGATGGATGAGTGGGTGGGGGGATGGCTGGATGGGTGAGAGGGTGGGTGGTTGGATGGATGAGTGGATGGATGGGTGGATGGATGGATGGATGGATGGATGGAGGAGTGGATGGATGGGTGGAAGAGTGGATGGATGAGTGGAGGAGTGGATGGATGAGTGGAGGAGTGGATGGATGAGTGGAGGAGTGGATGGATGAGTGGAGGAGTGGATGGATGAGTGGAGGAGTGGATGGATGAGTGGAGGAGTGGATGGATGAGTGGAGGATAGCTTGGGTGAATGGTTGGATGGATGAGTGGGTGGATGGATGGGTGGAAGAGTGGATGGATTGGTGAGGGGATAGATTGGGTGAAGGGATGGATGGATGGGTGAGGGGTGGATGGAGGGATGGGTGAGATGATGGATGGAGGGATGGAAGGTGGATGGGTTTGCAAGTGGTTGAAGGGGTTTGGATGTGGATGGGGCTCAGATGGAGGGACAGAATGAATGGTGGGGGAGTTGGTGGATGACAAGGTGTACATGATGGATGGGGAGGGTTGTGATGACTTCCTTTGCGTTCTTGGTGCCATGAGAGCTGTGGTTCAGAGTGGAAGGTATTTGAATTGTTTGGCTGCTCAGTTGCCTATGTGTTACTGTTCTGTATTCTATGTGTGCTCATGTGTGGGATCTATGCATCATGCGTGTGACATTTTGCGTGACGTCCAGCTGCTACTTTAATGCGGGGGCACCCATGGGCAAGGTCTGGTTCCATGTTTTGGGTTCCGCTTGGTGAAGAACCCATGGTGTGTTCCCTATAGTGGGTTCATCACGGCGGTCCTCCCTTTGGTTCACTTGTGCAGGGTGCTTTACATCATACAATGTATTTGTTTATTTGTTGGGGAGTTTGTGAGATTGGGTTCTCAGCACTTGCGGTGTTGAAGACCAGGTACCGTTTAGAACTGGATGTGGAGCACAGCCGGAGGATGGCAGTGGCAGGGATTCACCCACAGATTGTGAGTCTAGGTTTGGCTGGGCACCGGCACACCCGTCACATTCATGTTGGTGGTGGTGTTGTTGATCTGTGTCCTGTGTAAGGCAGGGCATCCTAGTGGGGAGAATTTGCGCACATTTTGTCTTGGAGGATTGTGTTTTGAGCTGTCTGGTATGCCTCTGTCGTTTCGTCAAACCCACTCACAGGCCTGCAGTTTGCTAGGCACTCTTGTTGTGTTGAGCATTGTTTGCTGGGTATGGCCCGTGGTGTGCGCGTGGCAGTCGATCATGTGGTGTGCCGGATTCCCGAGGTTTCTGTCGGGTGGTGGGGGGGCCCAACATCTGGGGGAATTCAGCTGGGGGGGGCTCAACCTGGAAAAGTTTGAAGACCTCTGGACTAAGACTACTCTACGTTTGAGTCTACTTCTATCGCCCCTTGCCAAAGGAGTTTGCCCACCCACAACAATATCTGTCCTGATGAAGACCCTTCCGTAAGGAAAAGACTCCTACTGATTGTGGGTCGAAACGTAGACCACTACGTCACCAAAGACCAGCTCCGGTCCCCATTTAGACATTCACGGCTATTGCGGAGTTAGGCCTTTTTTCACCATTTACAGTTTTTGGACTCCCATGGAGCCTACAGATGTGGCCCTGATGTTAAGGGACCACATGTATATTGTCTTAGTAATTGAATAAGACGTGTCACTGAATGAATCAGTTCACACATATCCTACCCCTTACACTTTCCCTCACGTCACCCCCTCCCTGTTGTGAATGTGGGCACACATATTGTATATAAAGCAATTGTATTGAGAATGATGTATCCATTTAATAGGATGTATGCAATCTTGAAGTAAAATCTTTTTTGCATCTAAAAACGTTGTTTTTGAATTTATGAATACAAATGCTATGAATTTGTAAATTTCTTTCTGGTCTCGGGACCCCTTCCTTTCTTTCCACTTGCTACCCAGGTCCCTATTTGACTGCATTGGGTATAACCCTGTTTGTTATAATGGAGTTCACTGACAAGCCTTAGTGAAGTGATGGCAATTATGAAAGCAACCTTCTCAGATAGAAATTTGAGGGGGCATTGTGCAAGGGTTCAAATGGTGGACCCATAAGCCTTGGGAGAACAATATTGAGATTCCACGCAGGTGCAGGTGGGAATCTGCGTGGTATTACTCTTTTAAGGTCTTCAATGAAAGCTTTAATAACTGCCACTTTTAATAAGGAGAAATGCTGCCTGTTTTGCAGCTAGGCGGCCACTGCCACATGATGTAGATGTATGGAAGTATAAGCACGGCCAGAGCGCTGTAAATGCAAAAGGTAACAAAAGTTTGGTGCAGCTGCATTGAGTGGATCACCTATCAAGCAAAGGAGTGAATGAGTTTATGCACACTCCAGTATTGTGGTCATATTGATCTTGGGAAACGTTGTTTTGTTTTTATACCTAGGTGGCTATTTTTTCTATTATCTTCATGTTCTGTCAGCAATACATTCTAACAGTGTACCAGATATTTTACTTGTTGATCATTAATTTGCATTAGTCCAGTGTGTAGACTGTGCTTTTTAAATGACTAAAAAATGAGCAGGCGGAAAGCTACTGCAGGGAAAGGAGTAGTTGGAATTTAGATGCCTTTTTAACCAGGGTTGAATCTGTCCTTAATAACGAAATTTTGTTAAGGGAGCGTAGGTTATCTTTGGAGCACTCTACCTCACACGGCAGGCTTTCCCTCACTCCTGCTATTCCTGATGTCTTGTTTGCCCCAAACCAGGAGATGTCATTAGAACAGCGTAGTCAATCACCAATCGCTGATATAACAGTTGAATGATATAGTCCCCTCTATAATTTTGGAGCAGGAATCGAGCCCAGTCCACCAAAAATCGACAAGAGCACAAGTAGAAAAAGTAAAGCCCACCCGCCCTACCAATCCCCCAGCTGTAATTAAGAAAACCCGGGGGACTAGGCAAACAAAGAAATCCGTGAAGGGTAGTCCGGGGAGGAGTAGGGTAGAAGTTCCCACAATGGGCAATGTTAATGATGTAAATTCAACTACTCAGAATCATGCTAGGACAGGGATACCATCTGCGGGTTGTCTAGAGGGGGACTACTGGGGGAGATTAGAAACCATGTTGACCACCCTAATTGAACCTATATTTGAAAAAATAGGTATGATCGAAGATAGGCTGTCTAACTTAGAAACGTTGGTGGCAAATATTCCCCAGGATAGTACAACAGCAAACCTAATGAAGCCCAATACTCAAGTTACCACTGAAAGAGTTATAGAGGGGCTAGGCAGAGATGGGGGAGCCGGTGCTGCGAGTTTAACATCTAATAGCAGGTCACCAGAAAAGAGCCGTTTAGGTAGTCACAAGCCAGTAAATACCAACACCTTAGACTCTAGACAGGCCACATCTATCAGAACAGCGCTCCCACGCTGCAGAAGGACAAGAGTCCAGAGATGAAGTCTCTCCAGTCAACCAGTCTCCCTACTATTGATCTCCCTCCTGAATCCAATCCCTATGTAGCAATTTTGGGGTATGTTCCTGACCTTCCTCCAGGTAAAAGTGAAAATTACGGGCAGCTATTAAGTAAAATAAGCCATTGGTTTGCACAGAACACTAAAGTTGGTGCAAATATATCCAACAATATAATCATGGCACGTAGGGTTAATTAGATCGGGAATTCACGCAAACAAGGGATTGGTGATTGTATTATCATTAACTTTGACAACCCCCATACTGCTGGTCGTATTTTTCAAGGGATTACAGTCTCTCCCCACTAGTGAGTTCTGTAATTAGGCTACTACCCCTGGGCTTTTTTATAGGCCACCTAGCAGTAGGGATACGGTGGAAGTAGCTTATTAAGAGCATTGTTTAGGAGATGCTCGAACAAGATCTGAACTCACTCATCAATGTATCCCCTTAGTGCAACCCCAACCATTGATGGATAGGTATTTTGGATTTGACCACAGATTGAACCTAAATAACAGATTTGACACCATGACCGATATAGAGGAATATGACTGACCGCGGGGCCCTGTTTCTGTAGGTTCAAAGCCAGTCGCTGTATCCCAGGATCTTAGGGTTATAGAGGCTGGGCCCCCAAGGAGGTGTACAAACAACTTTCTATCTTGGAACACAGCGGGTTTGGCTGCTAGGCTACAGGATCCCAGGTGGATAGTTTACGTTAAGCAATTCCTGGTAATCTGTCTACAGGATTCGTGGTCAATATTCAATTCAATAGTTCTTTATTCAGTATTTAAAAAATACCATAAAAGTACATGTTAACAGTTAAAATCCATAAAATACAATTCATATGCCAATAATTAAAAACAATTGACCAAAAATGCTTTCAACACCGCCCTCTTGAGTTCCTTAGCCTTACAGAGACCTTAATAAAATTCATAATGCAAAACAGAGTATGAGGATCATTGGCCCTTTGCAGGAACAGTAAAGCGACCTTGGCGTGTTTACATTTTGCCCGTTTTAGAATTTCTACTAAAAAACTACACCTAGGTAAAACATAAAATGGATATAAAAGTACAAAATTAAGGTTATCCTGCGGAGACCTATTGTCGCAGCCGCAGGTACCCTTCTGCTTAACTGTTGCGGTAAAACCTGGTGGGTCAGCCAGTACGTGATGTAAAAGGTTGAGCCTAAACGGGTCATTAAAAATCTGTCCTGTGCGTTATAAGTAAGGGCAAGATAAGGCTCTATTCCTTGCTCTGTTTTCAGTAGTCTATAAGATCCAACTGTAGGTTTACATTCTTCTATGGCCACCCTGCACGACGCTGCCAATTCCCCCAAAACTTTTTTGACTCTCAATTTATCTTGAGGAGTAATTTCCATGGGGTTAGTGAAAAGATTCCTACAGCCAATTCCCTCAAGTGTGGACTTCACATATTTTAGCCAGGGAATACTCATTCCTTTGTGCCTTTTCAGGCAGTCTATAATAATTTGTCTGCTTAGATCTGCCTCGGTGTTAGTCCAGATCTTCAGCCAGGCAATGAGAGGTCTAACCTTTATCAGGTCCTCAATGTATACCCTTCCTAACTCTTCATGAACGATTTAGGTGGGGATACTTTGCGGAATTTTAAGTATCTTTCTGAAATATTTGTTCTCCTCTGCCTGTAGCTGTTGGGTATTTGCGAAACCCCAAACTTCTGACCCACATGCCGCTTTACAGAAACAGATTGAACTATATAGGTTCATAACTTGTTCGGGCGACCACCTTCCCAGCCTACGTCCGTAGTTCATTATCGCCCCGTTCATGGCCACCAGTCTTGATCGTCGCTCTTCCACTAGAAGTTTGAAGTTTAAAAATCCGTCAAATAACAAGCCTAGGTAGGAAAAGGACTGAACCTGCCCTAATTTGTAAGAAAACTTCTTGCAGGGTTTGGATCCTGTCAGCATAACGTAGGACTTAGCCAAGTTTACAGATAAATGTAAGGTATCTGTTAGACGGGAAACCTGAGGGTCGGCCGAGCAAGGGGGGAGAGGCCTCCTGGCGAGGGCCCTCTCCTCAGATCATACGGACGGGCAACCACCCCCCCACAGATGGACACCACACAAAGATAGGTTCTCAACACTTTTATCAGTATTCTTAGGCAGGTTATCGGAACGTTACAGAAAGAGCAGGATACTGGGATTCCTGCAATTCTAGGCTCTGTGGGAAGGGGGTAGCGGGACAGTCTCAGTACCGGTCTGGTACAGGGGTATCGGGTGGTCAGCTCTCAATCCTCGAGCTGGAGGGTTCTGTAGTAGGGGCCGCGGCAGCGCCAGCAGGCCTTCAAGGATGGTGCATGAAGATGAGCCGCGGCAGCGCCAGCAGGCCTTCAAAGATGGTTCACGAGGATGAGCCGCGGCAGCGCCAGCAGGCCTTCAAAGATAGTTCACGAGGATGAGCCGCAGCAGCGCCAGCAGGCCTTCAAAGATGGTTCACGAAGAGGAGCCGCAGCAGCGCCAGCAGGCCTCCAAGGATGAGTTCGTCTCGTTGTCTCTCGACTCCAGGATACAACTGGCTTCCTGCTCTGGAGCTGCCCCAGTTATAGGTCTGGTGCCCTTTGATGTCCGGACCCTCGCACTTGGAGGTCGGGGGGTCCGGGATGAGAAAGTCCAGACACCCAGCAGGGGGGTGGAGCCAGCGCCAAGGGAGGCTGGGGGCGATCGAAACCAGGCGGATGGGAGCCATCGACACTCCTTCTCCCATTGACTCGCCAAGTGGTCTCTTTACCCGCTGGGTGGATGGTGGTGCCTCGATGTCGGGGCCTGGCTGGGCCTGAGGCTGAGGTCGACCCTAGGCAACGAGGCCTGGTCGTGGAGGGTCCAAGATGGCGGCTGGGCCGGAGACGGTGGTCCGGGAAAAAGGGTCCGGGCCAGCCGAGAAGGTTGCGGACATGAGTTTGAGTTCCATCGGGGAATAGCTGGGGTAGCCCGGAGGGTGGAAGGTGCGGCTCTTGTCCGGGGAACAGGGGTAACGGTAGTCCGGGACCCGCCATGCGGGAGGGGTCGGGCCACGCCACGAGGCCGTGTCCAACAGTATCCATAAAACTGACAAACCCATCAATCAAACGTTGGAGTACCTTAGGGGTGCGGGCTAGAAGCACCGCGTCATCCGCGTATAACACCGGGACAGGGCGGGAACCTACTTGGGAAGAATCTACTCCTAATTTGCATAATTCTATATTTAAATTATTATTATATAAGGAAAACAAAAAAGGAGCTAAGATACATCCCTGCCTGACCCCACTGTTGCATGGAAAAGGTAATGTAGTGCCTCCTTCCGAGTTGAAGCGCACTTTGGTAGAGGTGTTCCAATGCAGTGCTCTCAGTATATTCACTAACTCTTGTTCAACCCCTAATCTAATCAGCAGGGCCCACAACTTCTCTCTATTAACATGATCAAAAGCAGCAGTGAGATCCATGAACCCTAGATATACTGCCTCGTTACTGGCTAGGGTGTATTTTGCCACCAGAAGATAGATGTTCAGGCACTGATCCGTTGTAGACCTTCCAGCCCTGAATCCGTATTGCGTGTCAGTAATAATTTGATGTGCATCGGCCCAATCCGTAAGGCGATTAAGAACCACTCGCCCCAACACCATGGCTGTTACATCGATCAAGGATATCGGTCGATAGCATTGAGGGTTGTCCAGATTCCCTTTTTTAAAAATGGGTACTATTGTTGCAGATGGCCAAGAACGCGGAAGGCCGGATACGACCGCCGCATTTAAAACTCTCGTAAGGATGGGAGCCCACCTTGCTTAAGTAAAGGTCAGGGGGTTTACCATCTGGGCCCGGCGCTTTATTTTTGGATAAACCCTGGGTGGCCCCCGCTACTTCCTCCAGTGTGAACTCAGTCATAGCTACCCCACCGCGTGCCAGACCCTTCATCCTCACTATTTTCAGCAGTGTGGTTATATAAATTTTTTAAATGGTTATGCCATTGCTCTTGCAGGATATTGGTGCCAATCTCTGGGGTGTTGGGGTCCTGGAAACATGGGTTATTTAGGATTTTCCAGAACTCTGTCAGATCCCTTCTCTCCGCTGCCTCCCTTAAATCCTCCCAAGCTTGAGATTGGAGGGAATATTTCCTATATTTAAGTGCCTTTTTATATGCAAGCCTACACTGTGCAATACGTGACTTGTCCCGGGGTAAGGTTTTCAGGCTAGATTTCAACTCTTTATGTGCCCGAGAGCAATCTTTATCGAACCATCTGGGGATGTCAAGTCAAGTCAAGTCAGAGAATTTATATAGCGCACTACCTACCCAGAGGGTCTCAAGGCGCTTAGAAAGGGGAGGAGGATTACTTGTCAAATATCCATGTTTTAAGTTGCTTTCTGAATGCTAGGTGGTTCTGGGTGAGGCGAAGGTACGCGGGGAGTGAGTTCCATGTTTTAGCAGCCAGGTAAGAGAAGGATCTGCCACCCATGGTGGTCTTGTTGATGCGAGGTATAGTGGCGAGGGCTTGGCTGGAAGAACGTAGTTGGCGGGAGGGGGTGTAGAAGGACAGTCGTGAGTTGAGGCATTCTGGTCCGATGTCGTAGAGTGATTTGTGTGCGTGGGTTAGCAGTCGGAAAGTGATTCTCTTATTGACGGGTAGCCAGTGGAGGTCTTTCAGGTGACCAGAGATGTGTTCGTTGCGCGGGATGTCTAATATGATCCTGGCTGAGGCGTTTTGGATTCGTTGGAGTTTCTTCTGGAGTTTAGCGGTAGTGCCTGCGTAGAGGGTGTTTCCGTAGTCCAGTCGGCTCGTGACTAGAGCATGGGTGACTGTTTTCCTTGTTTCGGTGGGGATCCAGCGAAATGTTTTCCTGAGCATGCGAAGAATGTTGAAGCAGGATGAGGATACGGCGCTGACTTGTCTGTTCATTGAAAGTGAAGAATCCAGGATCACGCCTAGGTTCCGTGCGTGGTCTGTCGGGATGGGTGCTTTTCCAAGGGCTTCCGGCCACCAAGAGTCGTCCCATGCAGAGGGGGATGTACCTAATATGAGGACTTCTGTTTTTTCTGAGTTCAGTTTCAAACAGCTTTGTTTCATCCATTCGGCAACTTCTTTCATTCCTTCGTGTAGGTTAGTTTTGGCGGTGCTGGGGTCATTGGTGAGAGAAAGGATTAGTTGAGCGTCATCCGCGTAAGAGATGATGTTGAGGTTGTGTTGGCGGGCGATGGCCGCGAGGGGGCTCATGTATACGTTGAAGAGGGTGGGGCTGAGTGAGGATCCTTGTGGTACGCCACAGATGACTTCAGTGGCCTCGGACTTGAATGGTGGGAGGCGGACTCTCTGGGTTCTTCCGGTGAGGAACGAGGTGATCCATTCAAGTGCTTTTCCTTGTATTCCGATGTTATTGAGGCGTTGTAACAGGGTGCTGTGGCAGACTGTGTCGAATGCTGCAGAGAGGTCGAGGAGGATGAGGGCGACTGTGTCTCCATTGTCCAGTAGAGTTCGAATGTCGTCTGTTGCTGCGATGAGGGCGGTCTCAGTGCTGTGTTTTGCTCGGAAGGCAGATTGTGAGGAGTCGAGGGATTTGTTGGCTTCGAGGAAAGCGGCGAGCTGGTTGTTGACGGCTTTCTCGATGACTTTGGCCGGGAATGGAAGGAGCGAAATGGGGCGGTAATTTTTGAGTTCGGTGGGGTCCGCTGTGGGTTTTTTCAGAAGGGCGGTGAGTTCAGCGTGTTTCCAGTCTTCCGGGAAGGTGGCGGAGTTGAAGGAGCAGTTGATGACGTCTCGGAGGTGCGGTGCTATGACGGAGTCTGCTTTGTTGAAGATGTGGTGAGGACATGGATCTGTGGGGGATCCTGAGTGGATGGAGTTCATCAGGCGGATGGTGTCCTCAGTGGAGATTGGGTTCCAGTTGTTAAGGGTGTTCACGGGGGGAGAGTGTTCAGCAGATGGTTGGGTGGGTTGGTCTCCGGGTTGGTTGTCGAAGCTGTTGTGGATGTCTGCAATCTTGTTGTGGAAAAATGAGGCTAGGGAGTCGCAGAGGGCTTGGGAGGGGGTGATGTCGTTGGAGTTGGCCGAGGGGTTGGAAAATTCCTTGACGATGTTGAAAAGTTCCTTGCTGTTGTGGGTGTTGTTGTCAAGTCGATCCTTGAATGCTGTTTTCTTGGCCTTTCGGATTCGTTGGTGGTGAGTGCGGGTGGCGTTTTTGAAGGCGTCCTTGGTGCTAGACAAACAACAGCAAAGGTGCACCACAAAAAATGAATCAGTTGGTATAAACGATATTAAAGTAACCATCAGAAGAAAATTCCTCAGAGATATTTAGAGTTCTTCTTTCAATCTTTATTTTTCAATCAGTATAAAAGCACAAACAGCCGACGCGTTTCGTCCCAACATGGGACTTCTTCAGGGCTTATGAATTGGTTGGACGTCGCATGTGGGAGTAAACTTGTGAAGCAGCGTGGTCCTGGGGTAACCTTCCAGGCTTGTGTGATCCTGTTCTCTATTATATTGCTCCGAGGCTGAGTATTTAATTAGGTTTCTAGGCTGAGTCTGAGAAAGAACTGGTTTGGGACTGGGGGTCCTATTCGTCCATTGGGAGAGGGAGTGGGCACTGTGTCCCAGTAGGCCGTTCTTAATATATCGGCCGGCACCCATCCACAGCCCTCGACCCGGAAGAACACCCGTGGCGACGGGTGTTCTTCCGGGTCGAGGGCTGTGGATGGGTGCCGGCCGATATATTAAGAACGGCCTACTGGGACACAGTGCCCACTCCCTCTCCCAATGGACGAATAGGACCCCCAGTCCCAAACCAGTTCTTTCTCAGACTCAGCCTAGAAACCTAATTAAATACTCAGCCTCGGAGCAATATAATAGAGAACAGGATCACACAAGCCTGGAAGGTTACCCCAGGACCACGCTGCTTCACAAGTTTACTCCCACATGCGACGTCCAACCAATTCATAAGCCCTGAAGAAGTCCCATGTTGGGACGAAACGCGTCGGCTGTTTGTGCTTTTATACTGATTGAAAAATAAAGATTGAAAGAAGAACTCTAAATATCTCTGAGGAATTTTCTTCTGATGGTTACTTTAATATCGTTTATACCAACTGATTCATTTTTTGTGGTGCACCTTTGCTGTTGTTTGTTTTGCATTGTAATTCCCTAGGGAATAGGCACGGTGTTGATGGGTGCCATTCAGTGTGCACACAACCCCTTCAATTAAACTTAAGGGCAAGGATAGCTCATGGGGGTAGAGTAGTCAGGTGCTTATCTCAGGTAGGGTCCATCATTTATTCAGTCGTCCTTGGTGCTAGAGGTTGGGTCTTTTTTCCAGGCCTTTTCAAGGGAGCGGCAGAGTTTCTTGGACTTCTTAAGATCATCGTTGAACCATGAGGCCTTCTTGTTGCCAGGTTTGCTTTGACGTTTTTTCAGTGGTGCTAAGGTGTCGGCGGTGTTGGATAACCATAGGGTGAGGTTAGCGGCGGCTTGGTTTGGGTTAGAAGAGTGGGCTGGGGTGTTTAGAAGGAGCGATGCGGAGATCTGGTCGGTGGTGATTTTGTTCCAGTTTCTTTGCAGAGTTGGTTGGAGGTGGTTGGTGGGTTTTGGCTTGTTGTAGGTGAAGTGAACGCAGCTGTGGTCAGTCCAGAGGAGGTCCGTAGTGTGGCTGAAGGAGACATGATTGCTGGAGGTGAAGATGGGGTCAAGTGTGTGACCTGCGATGTGGGTGGGGGAAGTGACTAGTTGTTTAAGTCCGAGGTTGGCGAGGTTGTCCAAGAGGGTGGAGGTGTTGCGGTCGTTGATCTTTTCAAGGTGAAAGTTGAGGTCTCCCAGAAGGATGTAGTCTTTGGAGGGGAGCGCGTGTGGAGTGACGATGGTGTTTGCACTCACTTGCTTAGTGGTCTTTAGTAGTCCGTCTATTAGGTGCGCCACTTTCTCAAATTATTTACCACAGCAGCGCCCTCCACAGATAGATCGAGACACACCTTAATCTCTTCTTTGCCTTTCTCCTTTAAAGACTTATAAAAGGTGTCCCCATCCACTTTCGACCATCTAAGTCATCTCCCCTGATTCGTTGTCCTCTCTATGCTATCTACCCCTACCCCTCTGCTAAAATTCTAATGGAGACTTCTTTCAACTCCAACACAAGGGGGTTATGGTCACTGAATATGCTCCATTCAATGTCTGCCCCTCTTATCCAGGCTTTAAATAGGCTGGAGACAACTATGTTGTCAATGAAGGATCAACACCCCCTGCCCTTAAATGTGGGGTTGATCTCATTTCTGCTTCCCATGACTACAAGATCAATGGTGTGAACAAGGGCATGGCCTTTCAAAAACCTACCCAAATCCGTCCCCTCAGAGGAATGTAAGAAGTGCGGGCCATCCTCCTCCGTACAGCGGGACCAATCTTCACTAACAGGTCTCAGGGTTGGGCACAGGTGGCAATTAAAATCGCCTGCTAGTACCACAAACGGAGCCACTGCGTTCTTCCATGAGGTAGTCTCAGCTTTTAAAAAGGTGTCCAATTCTCTTATTGTGGATCCCTTTCCATTAGCTCCCACTGCGTTATACAAATTAATCAGGATGATGTTTAACCCATTTGTGTGTAACCCGAGGGCATGCATATTATGTGACAACCAATTTAAGTTGGTCCACACTCCTTCCAATTGCAAGTCCACCTATGTGACCAATCCTCCCATGGCTCTCCCTGAGGGTGACTTTTGGGCAGGCACAAAAAACACTTATATCCAGCTAAATTAAAAGGGTTGCAGTCTATCGACCAGGTTTCCTGCAGATAGATTACCTGAAACCTAGTGATATACTGCTTCCAATCCTGATGATCAAATTTCGCTGGCAGACCCGCTATGTTCCATGATAGCAATTTTAACACCTCCTGTATTTGTGTCACTCTTACAGATGATGTAGCTGGGTTATTAACTTCTATACAATCACTATTCGGAACTTACTTGGGCCTGGAAGGGTTATATAAGTTCGCCAGTTGCTGAGGGTATAGCGGAGTATGATCCAACCCCATTGGTTCATCACGGAGGGCCTAACTAGTAAACCAACACTGGTCCCGCCCGAAGGCTCTGCGACTGTGCCTGAGGCCTCGGTCAGTGAAGGGTAATAAGGTGAACTTATGGACTGGGCGGTGTAAGGTGAGCAACCTTTTTCTCAACATTGATTCTTAAGGGAGGCTCTATCACTCTTTAATCAATCCAACTCCTCTAGGGACATTAGGGGATCGAATCTATTCTTCACACTTAATGTTCCTTGATTTCTGAGAAGGAGCATATGGGAAAGGACGACTACCCCCGTCCAAGTTACTATCATTTCTGCTACGCCAGGCGGGCTCCGAGCCGAGGCTGCGAGTTCCCCTTGGGTAAAAATAACTTAAAGGTAAAGTTCTAATGTTAGTGGGATAACTTGTCAAACCCCATCTTAATATTTGATCGACTACTCGGTGGTCCCTAAAATTTACCACCACGCAGTTGCCAGAGATGTCCTTGGGCGCATTCACCAACCAGCTCACCCTGCGGACCATCAAGATTTCCCCCTGTTTATTCCCTGTTAGCGGCCTGTTCTCATTTAGCCAGAACATGGTTTTGTTCTTAAGATCGTCATAGGCCTCTAATTGATCTGGCTTCAAATCCGGAACCCCCGTTAGTATAATTACGTATGGTGCTGCTTCGGGGGTAAGTTTATACAGGGTAGAGGATTGGTGGTTACTATGGGGGGTGACCCTTTTCGTTGGCACCGAGATGGAAGATCGGGTGAATACTGCCTATGAACAATGGCTCGAAGTATACCTTTTGTTGGACTGGGGATGACATCACCTGAACTCGCTGTCTGACCATTAGAAGCCCGGCTAGTATGTATTTGCTGAGGACCTGGGGTCTATAAAGGGCATGTAACGGTGGTAATTTGACCTTTTAAAAAGTTACTAGGTAATTCAACAGCCAGATTTATGGCATTAGCCTCCGCCACTATAACATAGTTGGAGGGGGCAATGTTGTACCAGCCCCCAGCCCCTTTGGTTTTACCAGAAATACAACCTTATCTAGCCTGCTGAGAATTAATTTCATTTGGGTGTTAATAAGCTGCTCAAAGTGAGTCTGCATGTCACTCATAATTTGAGCTACCCAGGTCGGGGGTACTTGTGAGAGCGGCTCATGCCCTGTGTGAGCCCCTGCAGCCGCATTGGTCTTTTCAATTGGGGCCTCGATGGTTTTACCCTTCTTCTGCCTTGGTTTCTTAGTGCTAATCTTCTTTTTCTTACTAGTTTTTCCCCTCTCCCCATAATTTGTGTCTCTGAATCAATAATGATCACAAACTGGGCACAGGGAATGTCAGTTAACTCAGCCTCAGGCGGAGTGTTTAATGGGGTTAGGGCAGCTTCTATCTCCAATTCTTGTAACGAGGGAGTAAGGTCAATTTGCGGGGTTAATGAGAGACGCGTCTCCGTGCGCTCAATTTCGTTAGCAACCGCCCCAATAGCTTTATGCAACATTCTATCGATTGCGGTTGGTTTATCAAGTGTGGGGAAAGGGGGGGGGAGGGGGGAGGGGGGGAGGGGATTCTCCTTGGTTTGCTAACCGGACAGGTATCTGGTGTTGTAAGCAGATTGTACTTGGCTGACCTTGTTTGTACCGCACTAGCCATCTAGCCGTTAAATGAATAAAAATGAATAAAAAGGGGGATGATCTAATGATTTCAAACAAAAAGCTAAGGTTCTGTTCCCTTAGTATTATGCCAGCCCCACGTATATTGATCATACGGTCCGGATATAGTCTTTGAGGGGAGAGGGAGGGGGTGCAGGCATCAAGTATTGGGGGGGGGGGATGACATCCCCCCCCCCAATCCTTGATGCCTGATCATCCCCCTTTTTATTCATTTTCCTCTTCACTTTCACTTGAGCACTAAATCTTTTGCACTATCTACTGCACCTGTCAGAATTCCCCAACAACTCTTTTTGTCTTTGTAAATATGTATATATGATTGTGAAATAAATTGTGAATTTATATTGCTACACGCAAACTCAGTGTCTTATAATCTGTTTTGGGTATCTAGGATATATACTGCAAACTCATTTGGCTTGTTGTTTTGTCTCTTTCTTTTTCAGGATTAAGTCATACAAAGAGTAAAAATTAATAATTCATGTACATGAGTTTGATAAATTGTGTCTAGGACTAATTATCTCTCTGCACAACGGACTGGTCCTCACCAAAGGGGGTCTTGGATGCCTTTAAATCCATTTCAGAAAAGGTTGCAAGGCTGTTATCTGCCCCAGCAAAAGGTCAAACCTGGGCAGGCCCCAGATGGTTTGATACCCACTGCTCCAAAGCAGCTAGGAAGCTTAGGGAAGCTTTGGCACTTAAACCAAGAATGCAAGCTGATGTCTCCGCTTGCCGTAGGGATTATAAGTTGGACCTTGCCGTGCGAAGGGGAACACTGAAGGACGAAGCATGGAGGGAGTTGTTGGATCCTGGCACTTTTAGAAACAGCTCTAAGTCTTGGAGTGTGGTAAATAAACCGCTGTTTGACCATGACCATGAAGGGGCGGGGGGGTTTTGGGGGGCTCGATTTTCACATAACAGAGGAGGAGTGGGAATCACACTTTGAACTTATGTTTGAATGTCCGCCTGTGCAAAATCAAGGAACTCCTCATGGTACTCAAGAGGCAGCATTAAGATTTGGGAGGGGTGAGATCTTGGAAGGTATAACAGGCTTAACTACTGGAAAAGCACGTGGCCCTGACGGGATCCCCCAGATCTTTTTAAGTCAGACCCCTCCATCTGGGCGCCGATACTGGAGTCCGTTTTTAACGCAGCGGCACAGTACGGATGCCCTCAGTCTTGGGCAACCTCCACCATAGTTCCTATTTTTTAAAAAGGCGATAGAGGCAGCCCCAACTGCTATAGACCCATTTCTCTTATTGATTCAGTGGTAAAAGTGGTGGGTAGGTTCCTCCTTCAAAGACGATCATCCTGGGCAGAGGACAATAGGATACTGTCGGAAGCTCAGTACGTGTTTCGACAGGGACGGTCTACAGTTGCCCAGTGTCTTAATCTTTTTTTGATACTGAGCACATATATCGTCTCTCGCCCTGTGACCATTCACCTTGCCTTCATGGATCTGTCATCGGCTTTTGATTGCGTCAATAGGAATAAGCTCTGGCAGTCCATGAGGGCAATGGGTGTGGAGACCAGTATTGTAATTTTTTTTAGAGGACTTACACAAGTAAACAAAAGCCAATGTTAGGTTCTCACAAGACCTGCGTGTTACGAGGGATTTTAACATTAAGAAGAGAGTCAGGCAAGGCTGTATACTAGCTCCCTTTTTATTTAATTTTTATATTAGTGAATTGGATAGCATCTTACAGGCATCTGGGGCTGACAGTCCTAGGGTAGGAAGGCAAGGGATCCCCGTCCTGTTATATGCGGATGATGCCGTCCTCATATCCAGGACAGAAAAGGGTTTACAAACACTTTTAACCGCCTTTATGTCAGATAGGGATCTGGCAATTAACAACACAACATCTTACGCTATGCAAAAGGGGCAGCTGGTAAAGAAGAATTTTCAATTCAGAGTGGGAGACTCCAAAATTCCCCACACAAACGTGTTTTCATACTTAGGGGTTCTCTTCGGCAACAAGCTCAACTGGGGTCCACTACTATGGATAAAAAGGGGATGTTCACAGGGTGAATGCAGCGATTTTCAATTTTGCTTCCAAATTAGGGAAGAAACCCACTGGAGCTATGCTGCAAGTGTACCAGGCTAAAAACCTGGCTATTGCTTCATATGGCAGCGAAATTTGGGGATACAACATGGGAGAATCCCTTCAAATAACGGAAAATGACTTCTTGTCTGTTCCACGTGGTACGTCCAATTTAGCGGTCCTTTTTTGTGCTGTAGACCATGTATTGGGTGTTTGTAAATATTTCCACATAGATTCTTTGCAGTGGCAACTACAAATAGACACTTAACAGGGGAGGACTAAGTGAATGCTAAATCAACATAAGTTTCATTGTCATATAAAACATGGCTATTCACACAGTTAAACTGGTTGACGAGCCAAGGGGTCTGATGTACGAGCTAGCACATGCAAACACATGCATGCACAAATATGCAGTGTTTATTCGTGTCGCTTGCAACCTACATACCCTATGCAGAAACATGATTATTTATTTCCTGAACTGGCGCTACATGCTTTGGCACATAAAAGCCAGACAACTGGCTTGGCTTATTCATATTTTTTTTTACGTGGCAGAAATATGAACTCAGGTCATGTTATGCAGTGATATGGGGTGTCGAAGGCCATGCAGGAAAGGGCATGCCCCTGAGCCGAGCCAGAGACAATGATTTTGACTAATACCACTTTTGTACTAGTAAGGAAGAGAGTCTCTCTAACATCGGGGATCTAAAGAATCTAGAACATTCTTGAAAAATACTTTACATCTACAATAGCCTTTTACATTGTTACACTGCTCATATCAATTTCCATCAAGAAAAGGGCAAAGAAAATCTAATACACTACAACGTTTAGCTTCCTAGTAACAGTGATCTTCAATAACAAACCCCACATGAAAAAATTCACCATTCAACTTACTCTCAGGAGCTTTATCCAAAGTGTACCAGAGTTTGAAGCGCTGGGAGTGTTGGGCCTGAATTTCCTCCAGCTCATCCCGCAGGAGAATATCGTTTTCAGTCTGTAGAATTTAAGGAAAAAAGATGGACTGTAGCAATACAGACAGAGACTAACTGCTGACATTTTTATACCTGCTGGTGTGCCAGCATGTGTCTACTAGGTTATTCATGTGTATCTTTATTATTTAATCATCAGAGAACAGACTCTCCATGCTTCTCAAATTTGCAAGTGCATTCCAAGTATAAAACCACTTGAGAATATGGTTGAATGTGATCTCAAAGAAAAACTATTTCATGGACTACCATTCATGAGAAACCATTTCACCTAAACTGTTTGATGGGAAACAAATGAATGGCATTTTTCATTTCAGAAACCATTTCATAGAATGTCTTCTTTTGGAAATTGGCTTTTGCATGCTTATTTTTTTTAAGGTGCAACTGAAATGACTGCAAGTCTTATTTTCAGAAACATTTTTGCCGTAGGTATTTATTTTATTGATTTACTTCAGGTGGAATTATTTCAGATTTATATGTTTTACACTGTCAAACTATTACGTTGAATGCTTTGAATTCACGTATCCCCACCACCCTTAAAACACCATCCATCCCTGAACCCCACACAACCCATAAACACCATCCAACCCAGCCCTCTAAAAAACCCTCATTACACAAACTCAATCTGTCCCTGAGCCCTAAAAGCCCTTTCTACCCCTAAATTCCCCTCAATGCTGAACCCTAAAGCCCATCACTACACCTAAAATACACACATCACTCACCCCTAAACTCCTCCTATTCCTTAACCCCAAAACTCTTTCTGGCCATAAACTCCCCCCATACCGGACCCTTAAAAATTCCCAAAACCCCTAAACACAACCTCTCACTTCACCTCAAAAACCCTAAAATCCTTTCATCTGTGAACCCTAAAAACTCAACACCTGCAGACTCCACCCATCCCTGAAACCTACTAAATACCCCCCCACTAAACTAAACCCATCTCTAAACCTTAAAAATCCCTTTCTATGCCTGACCTTCACCCATCGCGACCTCTAATCACCCCTCATCTCCTCTAAGCATCACCCATCCCTGAATCCAAAAAGCCCTCACTACCTCTAAACTCCACCAAGGTTTGATGTAATTTTGGATTTTTCCTTAAAACTATCTCTTTTAAAACACTTCCTTTAATTTTTGATTAATTTGCATTTCCTTAAAATTGTGTTTTCATGATTTGGTTTCTTACAAAACGATTTCTCATTTTTTGATTTTCCTTTAATTCACAAAAATCACAATAAAATACTACCATTATAAATTCCTAGCTATACAGAGAAAAGAAATGCTATGAGAGGACATAAACAGGGCTCACGAGTATTTTCACATCCGATGTTGCACTCTTTACTTGAAGTAACAATACAAAAATATAACAACTCTGAAAAAGGGGTGTTCTGCACAAAAATAAATCTACTAAAAGTTGAGGAAACAATCGGAGGCAAGAAATCAAACGATATACGTGTTTAAATGTAAAATGCACTTAGCAGATCGTTACATCCTGGAACAGTACAGTAAAGTAAAATAATTAGTTTGAAGCGCATGGCTGAATTTTGTATGACTGGCTTTCTGAAGGTATTTTTAATCTTTCAAAGAAAGAGAAGACCATGGTTTTTCAAAAATAGCGTCTTGATGTTTTTCTGGTGATAGGTCCTCCACAAAACCAAAAGTATTTTTTTAACCTATAAAGTGCCTGAATAAATCCTATGTTCTCTTGTGACAACGTTGTTTTCACTCTTCTCCGACGGTGTATCATCTTTACAATAATGCTTTGCACTATATGCTTTTTCTTTCTGCTGTGGAATTTTCCCCTTATTCCATCGAAGCTTTGTGTAAGAGTTGCCATTTTATTTTTTATATTCTAGAGACAACATCATATCTCTTGCACAAATAGAATAAGGGATAGTCATATCGCCCGACTGACATACATTTAGGAGTATTGACTGCAAGGAAAGATCTCAGCCAAAAAACAAAATTAATGTTTGGGATAGAAGCTAAATGCGCTTCCCTTTATGGATTGAACAAATCCTTCCGATGAACTTACAGGCCAACTCAGACCTGGTTTATTCCATACAGAAGCATAGGTATAATGGGGCACCATTTGATGCAAAGGGATTATGTTACTTACCCTCTAAGAATCTGTTCATGGAATGCAGTGCAGTAGATTCACATGCATTGCAAAATGCTGCCATCTAGTGTTGGATCCGGATGTGTGCATGTTGTTTTTCTTTAAAAAAAGTCTTTTGAGCACGAGTTGAGCAGCTCCTCCTCTTGGCGATAATGCGCATGAGCATCAGCTCCATTGTTAGATTGTTTACCCACAAGTGGATGAGAATGGAGAGTAACGGGGGGCGTGGCCAGCAGCATGGCCGGTTAGGAAGTCCCTTGCCGGAGCTCCTGTCGAGCTGCACCCAGATCCGCCGTAAAAATATCCCCCCCGGGGCACAAAACTTACCAGCGGGAGCCGCAACGTCCTGGGAGCTGGCGAGGGTGCTTCCACTGAAGAAACTGTGCGGGGGCGTGCAGAAAAAATAGACCGGATCGCCGACTCGGTGCGACCCTGTGTGGCCAAGATGGCGGCCGCAGCGCCCGGCACTCGTCGGAGCTCCTAGAAGCCCGCCCGGGACCCAGCAGTGCCAAAACCCGCCGCCTGGAGCGTCATCGCGAAGGAGCCTGTCCGCGGTGTTGGGAGCCTGGAGCCCGGAGGGGAGGAAAGCGACACACCGGAGACCGGCCGCCTTTACCAAGATGGCGGCCGGCGCAAACTTGAGCCGGTAAGAGGGAACCAAGGGCCGTCACCAACATCCCCCCTGCCGTGCGATCAACAGACTGAGGGGTCGGAGAGCGAGAGACATTGGTGTAGCGGGGGCCCCTTGGAGAAGACCCTGATGCCTTCACCAGCATGGTGGCGGTGCTAGAAGGGCGCCTGAAGGGGCCGAAAGCCTTGAGGGCACCTGGAGACTGGTGAAAGGTGGGGCCCAGCGGTGAGGGACCTGAGCTCGCCCCCCCCCCCCCACCTCCCTCTAGAGAGCTGATCACTCGAACCCACTATCAACCGGCCGTTTGGGGAGAGACCCGGAGGGCCAGAAGCAGAGGCTGGTGAGAGCATCCTGGGTGTCTGGCGGCGCTGAACCCCTCTTTGGCTGGATGGAAAGTGCCAAGGGGTCGCTCTCGCTCCGTGACCACCTGTCCCCTGCGGGGAAACACAAGTGCGGGCACCGAGGGCTGTGAAGGCGACAGGTGCATAAAGAGGAGGCCTCGATCACTGCCAGCGGAGGGGAAGTCAACACGAGAGGCTGGGGGTGTACAAAACTCACGGTATACCAGCACTAGGAGAGAGGGGGGACCCCCTCCCCAGCTCGGCCCTGCCATAAGACCGGCCAGAAGTCTGAGGCCTGTGATCTGCTACGGGGATCCTCCCCTGAGGAGTGGACAGCCATGGGGAAAAGAGACACGATACCAAAAACTACGAGACAAGGGCCCATGGACAACTTTGCGGCGCCAAGACACACGGCGGAGCCTCAGTCTGTGGCATCCGGGGTGCGGACAGACACGGCCTTGTTGATGGAGGCTATCCAGGCGTCCAGAACGGACATTCAGGAGTCTCGGGTGGCCCTGGAGGTTAAGATTGGGGAAGTGGGCTCCAAGGTAACACTGCTGCAGCAAGACTTTCAGAAATTGTCCGATAGGGTGACGGTGACCGAAACAAGGATCAGCGAAAATGACGACTCGATATCCGCCCTGAAGAGTGATATGGCGGAGTTGCAGGCATCGTACCGCCAACTGCTGTGGAAGGTGGACGATGCTGAAAATAGATCGAGACGCAACAACCTTCGTTTCGTGGGATTTAGAGAGGGAATTGAGGGGACGAACATGTCCTCATTCCTCCACAACTGGTTGAAGACCACCTTCCCGGCAGCACAGTTCTCCCCTTGTTTTATCATTGAAAGAGCGCACAGGGCCCTCCTGGCTAAACCTCCGGAAGGGGCGAGACCGAGGCCGGTCATAGCGCGCTTCTTGAACTTTGCGGATAGAGACCTGATCTTGAGAGAGGCCAGAAAAATGGGGGAGATCCGTACGGAGAATGCGACCATAATGATATTCCCGGACTACAGCCAGGAAGTTTCAAAACTGCGCCGCTCGTTCGACTCAGTGAAGGCAAAGCTGAGGACCTTGAACATCACATACATGCTCCTTTTCCCCGCTAAGCTCAAGGTGCTATACAAAGACAAGTCCATCTTTTTCTCTCACCCGGAGGAAGCGTGGCAGTGGCTTGAGGAACGCCCTATACTGAACAGCAGGGAGGTTGTGGGGCGAGAAGTGCTGGATAGATCGAAGCGGGAACGGTCTCATTGGGAGATGCCGAAGCCACAGAGACGGAAATCGCGAAGGGTGAGGAAGCAGACACCGGCAACGCCGTGCCATGGCGTGGGTGACAAGAGAAGAGGTAGATCGGCTTCACCAGGAAACGGATCCGTGGCGGGCTCCAGGTTCAGTTGCCTGCGGAATGAAATCCGTTCAGAAGGAGACGACGAGGAGGGATCGGAGGGCCGCGTATCTGGAGGAGAGGAAGAGGAAGGAGGGGGGGGGGGGACTCTGTCCACCCACTAGTCGAGGAATTTCGACATTTGGAGCAAGATTCTTCAGGGCAGTCCAGCGCTCCCGCAATAGACACACAAGACTCACACTCATGAACGATGGTGCTCTGGGACTTTGGAGATGGCAGCTCGACATATGGGAGCACCCAAGTTGACACGCCCTTCTCTGTTCTTTAAGTTTTTTCTGTTCTTTGGTTTGTGAAGGGAGGGATGCGTGGGAGGGCGACAGGCCTTCTCCCGCGGATAGTTTGGTCCTACGTTAGGATGCGACTGGAAGGGGAGGGAGGTTTTTCGAACTCTCTCAAGTTGGGGATCGGGAGGGTTAGGTGGAGGAGGAGGGTAACAGCTGGGAAGTCGCAGCAGCACACTTTGATACACTGTACCGCACATCCATCGCAGGGACACACCATGAAAGAGGGTCACTTTACACAATGGCAAGTACATTAGCCGTACCGCAACAGGGTGACAAGGGAGTCACTATCTTAACCTGGAATGTGAATGGCCTGGGGTCGAAAATTAAGAGGGGACTGGTGAATGCTTACCTCAAGAGAGTAGCACCGGATATCATTTTATTACAAGAGACACATCTTAGAGGTACTAAATGTGCGTTTATAGCGAGAGGCCGCCACACGGTCCTGGCGCATGCAGGGTACACGCCAGACTCCAGAGGGGTGGCGATACTAATTAAAAAAACATCCCCGTTTTGCATTACGCGCACATGGCTAGACCCCCAGGGGACGTATGTGGGAGTGCAAGGGACATGGAAAAGACGCAGGTACACTATAATTTCGGTCTATGCTCCGCCGAAACTCCAGGCACGCACTCTTAAAGCAATCACTGCCATTCTCCTGGACACAGCGGATACATCCACATAGTGGGTGGCGACTTTAATGACGGGATGTGTCAAGTGCAGGACCGTACAGGGACAGCGCGTAGAGGGGGGACACAAACAGCTTTGGCACAACAGATGACTGACATAGGACTCACCGACGTTTGGAGGTGGCTCCACCCTACGCAGACAGCTTACTCTTTCTACTCAGGGGCACATAGGGTCTTTTCGAGGTTTGACTATATATTCACATCGAGACAGTACCTAACAGCGGATGACGTGGCGGAATACAAAGCGAGGGGGATCTCGGACCACTCTCCCTTATATGTACAGATGGGACGGGTGCGGGGGAGGGGGAGAGCTGAATGGCGTTTAGCGGCGGGGACCTTCAAACGCCGGAGACACTACGTGGCATCAGAGCTGACATTAAGGTGTATGTGGCCGAGAACGAAGGAACAGTCGACTCAGGGGTCACCTTCTGGGAGGCGATGAAAGCGGTCTTATAGGATAGAATACAGAGTAGGTTGGGGGAGGAACGACGAACAAAGCAGGCCGAGGTTGCGGGCCTGCAAACAACAATCTTGGCCTTAGAGGAGGAGTATCAAACACGAAAAGATGCAGGGACTCTCCGACAACTGCTAGATACCCAAAGGAGGTACAGGGAGGTGGTTTCAAACGAGGCACGTTTCTCTGGCAACCCTTCACCGTCTATATGACGTTGGGGATAAGTCCGGCAAGCTCCTGGCTTGGCTCAGCAGAAAGGAGCAGGCGGCAAGGTGGGTAGAACAGATCAAGTCGGCGGAGGGTAGACAGGTCCACACAGATGAGGCAATAGCAGATGTGTTCGCGTCGCACTATGAGCACTTCTATGAGGCTAAAGACCTGGGGACTAGTGAGGACGCGCTGCAATACATAGGACTCACGGAGGTACCCTCGCTGTCCTCCGAATCGTGCACAGCCCTGGAGGCAGAGGTAACACTAGAGGACATATCTGACGCCATCGCCAAACTGAAACCGGGTAAGACACCAGGGCCGAATGGATTTCCAGCGGAATTTTTTAAGCGGACAACTGATCTCTTGACACGACACCTTAAGGCCCTCTTCACGGAAGCATATCAGGTGGGGAGCTTGCCACCGGTCCTCGCCCTGGCTACGATCGTCCTGATCTATAAGGAGGGCAAGCCAAAAGACGAATGTGCCTCATACCGTCCCATCTCCCTCCTTAATATGGAGGTGAAGATTATAGCGACTATCCTAGCAAATCGCTTGAGGTCGGTTATTCCAGAGCTCATACACATGAACCAGTCGGGGTTTCTGCCGGATAGGGCAACCAAGTTAAACCTCCGACGCACACACAACTGGTTGCAAGAAGTCAAGGGAAGGAGTGAGCCTCATTGGTTTCTTTCCCTCGACGCGGAGAAGGCATTCGACGCGGAGAAGGCATTCGACGCGGTACACTGGCCATTTCTGATGGCGGCGCTCCAGAGATTTGGCCTCGGCCCGAAATTCCAGAGGTGGGTTCAGCTTCTTTACACGGCACTGAGAGCGCGGGTTTGGGTAAATGGGAGGTTGTCCCACGAATTCCGAATCGAAAGGGGTATGCGCCAGGGTTGCCCTCTATCCCCCCTTCTATTCACACCAACCATCGAAATTTTGGCGGCAAAGATAAGACAGAATCCAGAGATTTGGGGCTTCTCCCGGGAAATCTCAGCCTCCGCACAAGAAAAAATATCACTATACGCTGATGATGTGTTACTGTTCATTACTAAACCTGAAACTACGGTCCCGGAACGGTTTAGGGAGTTAGATGGCTATGGCGCAAGGGCGGGTCATACCATAAACTGGCACAAGTCGGTCCTCTATGATCCACAGGGAATGGACCGAGGGGGGAACCTACCCGAGAAACTGGTAAATACCTCGGAAGGATTTCAGTACCTGGGTATTTACATTACCCTAGATGGGAAACTTTCATTCAGTAAGAATATAGAGCGGGTAATGGATGGCGCGGTGGCGGATATGTCCAGGTGGAGGCAACTGCCGCTCACCCTATTGGGTCGGGCGGCGATGTACAAAATGATTGTCCTCTCTAAGTTCCTATATGCGCTCCAAAACTAATACTACCCGCTCCCAGGCCAAGACGATACCCAAAATTCACGTGGACCTTCTTACTTTTCTGTGGCTGGGGAAGCAGCCGCGAGTAGCCCTGTCGACGCTCCAACGCCACCAATATAGTGGGGGGATTTCGCTCCCCAACCTAGAGGCCTACTACTGGGCAGAACACCTAACACCAATAAATGATTGGATGCACGCCCCGCTGGACCACCCGACCTATGCGTTGGAAAGGTTCAAAATGTCCACCAAAAATCTATTGTACTATCTCTACGGGGGTGTGGTGCGGGTACCGCTTCTACCGGCAACGGTGATCACACTGAATGCCTGGACCAAGGCCGCAAGGCGAATGGGGTGGGACAGGAGACCTACCCGACAGACGCCGCTATGGCACTGTCAATGGTTAAAAGAACTCGGTAAGCTGCGCGGCTTCAGAAGGTGGGATGACATAGGCATATCAACTATCGGAGATATGATTGCAAAGGGGGAGCTGAAGCCCTTCCAGGTACTTAAGACTGAATTTGGGTTGCACCACACACAACTCTTCAAATACACACAGTTGAGACACGCGTGGAGAGCCCAAAATATCACGCTCACGGAGATACCGGAATATGCACCATTGGAGGGTAGGCTGCTTCAGGAACAGATCATGGGTCAGGCGGTATCCCTCACATATAAAACTTTGACAAATAATATGCTAAGCGACTTGGCAGGGCTGAGGAGCGTGTGGGAAGCGGAAGTGGGAGAAATGGAAGATCTGGACTGGGAGATTGTCCTAATGCACCCCCGGGAGGTGGCGATCAAATCGAGACTACGCCTCATCCAG
The DNA here is from genome assembly GCF_964263255.1 of Lissotriton vulgaris. Lineage (NCBI taxonomy): Eukaryota > Metazoa > Chordata > Amphibia > Caudata > Salamandridae > Lissotriton > Lissotriton vulgaris. The sequence goes on along the minus strand of NC_141685.1, from coordinate 2,009,126,532 downwards.
CTGAATGTGCTCCACAGAACCTATTTTGATAGGGTACGACTCCTTAAAATGGGGAAAATAGAGGATCCGGCCTGCCTTAGATGCCGTCACCAGCAAGGGGACTTATATCACACTATCTGGGCATGCGGCAGAATACAAACATATTGGTCGCACATATTCACGGAACTAGGGGAGGTCCTAGGGGTGACTGAATCAAGACCCTAAATTGGCACTATTAGGCATGACAAACGAGGTGGACCTGCCATGTCCACTGCTTATCTTCTTGGTACTCGCATTGGTGGTGGCCAAAAGGGACATTGCAAAGTACTGAGGGGCAAAGGAAACGCCTGACATAGTGGAATGGAGGAGGGGCTTGGACTTGTATATGGCTGCAGAAAGAGTGACTTATAAGGCTGTCCCAAAAAGTTCCGGAGAGTATGGGCAAAATGGAGGCAATACCATGGATTGGAGGGTGGGCAGTAAGGGGGGGGAGCCCGGAGGTGTTGAGATCGAGACCATTACGGAACTACCTAAGGTAACATTGCTGACTGTGAAAGCACCGAATAGGCACACTACAGGGACAAGGAGGTGGGCACGAGACCAAGAATAGGATGATGTAATGTTTGTGCTTTGTGGTGGGAGGGGGGGGGAGTAGAGGGGTGTGCGCTGCATCTTATCATGCCTGTATTGTTAAAGTTATAAACATAGAAATGCAAAATAAAAGTTTTAGAACCAAAAAGTTGCGCAAATGGCTGACAGTGGCAGAATGTTGACGCTACGCCAGCAGATGATTCTCTCTAAAATATACTTCTTGATGCAACAATAAAAACAAATTTATAAAAAAAAAAAAAGAGAATGGAGAGTAACGCAAGTGTAGTAAAGAGAGAGCAGGGGACGTGGCAAGAAGCTCCACTAGCAGCTCTCTCCGCCGGCCCGTTCTCTAATCTACCTCTTAGCTTGATGTTACAGAGTCACCCAACCCTTAAAAGATAGCCAGATTGCCCGGGAGATGAATGCTGCGGACCGGAGAGAAAGCGGGGCCTCTCCGAAGCTGCAATCTCCCTGCTGCTGTCTCCCGCTGTAAAACTAATTCACCTCCCAACATGGTGGCAACCAGGGCCGTGGCCCACCGGGGATGCCTGTGAGGCGGAGGTGAAAGCGAGGGGTGAGACATACTCCTTCTCCCGGTGGCCTGAGACCAGGCTGAAGTCCTCTTTTTTTTTTTCAATTTTCAAAAACCTTTATTGCTCACTTCTGTAAACCTACACAGCTCGTAGCCTACAACCCGGAGGCCGGCAGCAAAGGGAACTTACGTCAGAATTACATACGTTTATAGTTTACACAGCCTTGTGGCCGATAACCCTGGGGTCCGGCGGCGTAACACATCCATCATTTACTCCTCCGAGTTTGCTTGTTCTGTTTGTGGGACGGCCTAGCATACTTCCCTAAGGGAAGCAACGTTACCCCTAGTCCTAGCCCATGTCTCTACGCTGCCCTGCTCCACTCTAGTGTGGCCACGTCGTGCTATATCTAAAAACCTAACCAAGAAACTAACCCAAACCACCCTCCCCCAGATCCTATGCACACCTATCCCCCCCAGTCTCACTTACAGCAATTATTGTCACCTAACATGCATCCCTGCCTCTACTATGGTTCCTCGTGCCCTACCCTGGTGCCTTCCCCAGCCTGTGAGTACCCTCCTCTGCGTGCCCCAGTTAGCCGCTTCTGTGATAGGTCTCTGTTGTGGTCCATCGTAAATCTACCTAATTGACTCTCAGCCCTTCCAGTGTTGGTCTCCCCACCCTAGGTGCTAAGTCTTATCCTGTCCCTTTTCAAATGCAGTTTCCTATGCTATGCTACTATCCTGATCCTCAGCTGGTATTATGTCCGACTGTGTACTCCCCTGGCTGTAGTCCTGGTTGCTGGGCCGTAGCACTGACGACGTGGGAGGAGACAGTGCCATACCAAGGGACTGCCCTTCTTGGTTTAGGTGTGACACCACCCTGGCATGCATCAATTTTGTGGTCCTTGCCCGCTGATACCCCTGCATGAAGTGCGGCTGTGTAAGAGGGACGGCGAGCAGCCCATGATGAGAGGACATGTAGATGCAGAGGACCCCTGGTGCAACGACTGCTGTCCGGTCCCCAGCAGTAATGGTAGACTAGGCACAGCGGAAGGGCACTGGGGCAGATAGAGACGACGGTGAGTCTAGCTTGACCCCCACACGCCTGCAAAACTACTCACTGGGTGTATTTGGGAAACTGCCTGGTGGGGGGGGAGGGGCTACGAGCACCCGCCGTCTACGCTGGGCACTCCTCACTCCCACGAAGTGCTGTAGGCAATCCGGCAGCCGTCTCAGGGAATAGATGCTGACCGCCACCTTTCTCTCCCCTCCCCCCAATACAATAATTGGGGGTAGGAGCGGTCTCACCCCTTTACCGGCTACAGGCCATACAAAGAAGGCAAATTACCCTTGGCATAGACATTTGGCCGCCTGGGACCGCGTGTCACAAACCCCGAATGCTATGTATGGACTGTCAGAGGTGTATTCAGCACACTGATTTGGGGAGGGGTGGGGGGTGAGGTGAGACCCGGAACTGTGACAGCTTAGGGACATGGACACGTGATTCGAGGTGATGCTTTGGACCCCCGGACCTCCTTGCACTACAGGAGGCATAAAGGGGATAGACAGTGGAGGGCCCCGCGTGGCGAACGTACCATGTGAACCAATGTACAGCCGTCATCCCTAACCCAATCACTATGGCCATGGACAAAGACTTGCGGCCACCAAAACAAGGGAAAATTGACATGTAGAAGAGGGTCATAGGCCGAAAGGCCGGTCCGGAGGCAGAGACATCTATCATGAAACACGGCGCCATAAAAATTTTTAGAGATGCACTAGAAGAGAAAATAGGCGAAGTATGTTCTGAGGTCCGAGATTTCAATAGTTCCAAATGTCAAACTTCCACTTCCATAATTCATCTGATTAGACACTCAGTTTCATTCTTACTCTCCAACTGTATCTTTTTTTTTGTATGGCGGTATATACAATTTTTTAGCTACTAATACAATCTTTTCACTGGGCTCTCATCAGTTACCCTTTTGGAGTCGGAGTAAAAGTGTTCTTTTACTTGAACCCAAGTCCCGTCTCTACGATCGTGTGTCCATCTCCTATTTAGCAAAATAGAAGAAAGACACCCAAACTGAAGAGAGACCAGCAAGAAGATTGTATTAGTAGATGGAAAATAGGATATACCTCCATTGAAAGAAAAAGATACAGTTGGAGAGTACGAGTGAAACGGACTGTCTAATCAGATGTCATTATGGAAGCGGAAGTTTGACGCCTGGAACTATTGAAATTTCCAGTGGATTGTTGACCCTGTCACCCAGTCAAGAATATAATGTGATTCGGTACTCCTGAACAAACTTATATCCAGTGGACAACAAACAGATCATTGTTGTCATATAACCTGGGCCTCACAGTCACGAAGAGTGATGTAGCAAAGTACTGGGGAGCTCCAGAAGACCTTACTCTAAAGGAAAGGAAAACTGGGATGGATCTTTATATGGGTATAATCCCGTACAAAGCAAGAGGATGCCCATAGAAATTCTAGAAGGTTTGGGACCCCTGGCTGAAATACTATGGTATAGATATGGGAAGATTGAGAGAGATTGATGGAATATATGGTCATCATTATCATGTGACGTCCCTGTAGGAAAGTGCCCCTTTTGCATGGTTACTCCCCACTTTTTTGCTGACATCTGATGCAACCTGACTTGATGTGCCCTGGGTCCCTGCCAATCCGGTTCCCGGGGCCTGTGTTCCTTCCCAAGACTGTACCTTAACACTCACACCCTGCCATTGCATGCTGCGTGTTTTGGTGTGGAGAAAAGTGAGGAGTCGACATGGCACACATCCCTGTGTATCATGCCTGCAACCCACAGCCTAAAGCCTGGGTAAGTTACCCTTCTAGCAGGTTGCAGTAGCCCTCGGATCAGGGTACAATGGCAGGCGCACTGTACCCCATACAGTGCCAAAGTCCATTCTTAGACATTGTAAGTATAGTAAAGCCATAAAGAGTATATGGTCTGGAAGTTGGTCATTACGAACTCCACAGCTCCAAAATGGCTTTACTAAAATCTAGGAAGTGTGATAGCAAACTTCTCAGCACATTAAGCCCACACTGATGCCAGTGTGGGAGTTAATGTAAAATGCACTCAGATGGCATCTTAGAGATGCCCCTGAATGACAATCAGCCCTGGTGTGGTTCCTGAACGGCTGCCCGCCATTTGCCACCCCCAGACAGGTTTCTGGACCCCTGGGTAGATAGCCTACATTCTCTGGGTCCAGAAACAAAGCACATCCTGGGAAGAGGTGTCATGCCTCCTCCCCCAAGATGGGCTGGTTCCACCAAGGAGAAGCTTGAAAGGACTGCTGCCTTTGTCCGCTGTCCCTTCTTTTTGCTGCCCCCAGCAACTAACCCCACTGGTTCTGCCCCCCACTTTGGGCGGGAGAACAGTTGGGAAACCAAGCTAGGAGGAGAGGTGTGCCCAGCTTTGCCAACCCCACCCCTCAGGTGAGGGAGGCAAGGTGAAGCACACATCTCAGTCCCCTCCACATTGAAGAAGAGGGGACCCAGCCACTTAGGGAGAGGGTCATGCCCCCCTCCCATTGGAGGGTGGCATCATAAGGGGTATCCCAACCCCAAGGAAGGGACCCAATGGCCCCGACCTGCACAATCCTTTAGTGCCCCTAAATTTAGTTTTTAGGGGCAACCCTGAACCTTGCCTCCTCAGATTAGAGGAAAAAAGAAAAAAGGCAGAAGAGCTGTGCTGACCCAGGTAGAAGAGGGCGCCTACTGCTTTGGTCCCAGCCCTACCGGCCTGTCCCACCTTTAACCTGCCTACAGCAAGAACCCTGAGCCAGCAACCCCCAGAGCCCGGAGGCCCAGCACTCATCTACCAGACTCTGTCTCCTGTGAGCACCGGATTTGCTCAAGCCAAGACTCACCCACAGGATACGGATCCAGGCGGCTCTGCGATTCTGGACCACTCTGCACCCGATGCCCAAGGCCCGAGTTAGAGTGGCTCAACACCTAGAGGAGGTCTTCCCAGCGATCCTGACCTGGGATCTGGTGATCCCCAGGGTCCCTCAAGCAGACGCTTGCATCCTCAATTGAAGGGTCTCCGCCACCGGGGTTGGTAAGAAGAACTAATGCCAAAAGACACCCCTGCACCTGACGCCCCACAGCCTTGGCTGGCCCAACCGACAGTGTCTAGGCATCCCCCAAGAACTTAACTCTCCAGCTGGTGGCTGCTTTCAGGGAGTCTCCATTTCCGAGCCTGCTGAAACTCTGCTGAGCAGAAGGTCCTCATTGGAAAAAATTGGGACCCCAACATCTTTTTGGCACACTGCACCCGGCCGCCCCTGTGCTGAGGGTGGTGCAACTAGAGTGCCTACCTAGCCCTTGGTCCGAAGCCCCAAATCTCCCACTCGTAAGATGTTTACATACCTGTGAAACGGAGAAAAAAAAATCACCCGTAGAAACAAATGTTATGAGTTTTTGTACCAAGAATGTTTAAAGTGTTGAAGGAATATGCTACTTACCAGTATGTATCTGTTCTTGGCATGTAGGGCTGCTGACATTCATATCTGTGCATAGATCGCCGCCTAGTGTTGGGTCCGGATGATTGCACATTGTTGTCCTGGAAGAGTCTTCGAAGTTTCACGAGATAGGTGGCTCCTCCCCTGGACTACAGTGCGCATGGGCATCCTCTCCATCTTCAGATTGTTTTTCGCCATTGTGGCAGAGATGGAGTGTAATACAGTAAGTGATGACCATGCCTGAGAATGATTCTGAGTGCTACAGCTGCGACAGGCACTGGGGAGGAGGGCGGGCGATATGAAGGTCAGCAGCCCTACATGCCAAGAACAGATGCATACTGGTAAGTAGCATATTCCGTTCGAGGCATGTGGGCTGCTGACATTCATATCTGTGCATAGAATAAATAGCAGTTACCTCCTTAGCGGTGGTTGCCCGTGCCAGCTGTAGCAGTCTGAAAAAGGGTTTTGAGAACATCCTGTCCTACAGCAGCTTGCTGTTTGGAGTGCACATCTACGCACATCTACGCAGTAGTGTTTGGTAAATGTATGTATGGTGGTCCATGTGGCTGCTCTACATATATCTTCTAGGGGAATGTTACCTAGGAAAGCCATGGATGCTCCTAACTCGCGTGTTGAAGGCGCTCTTGGGGGAACTGTTAATGTGCGTTTAGCTTTTTGATAACAGATCTGTATGCACTTAACAATCCATCTGGCTATACCCGATTTGGAAATGGGGTTGCCTTTGTGTTGTGGAGAGAAGGCAACAAACAGTTGTTTAGTCTTTCTAAAATCTTTTGTCCTGTCAATGTAATACAGGAGAGCTCTTTTAACATCTAAGGTGTGCAGTGCTCGGTATGCCACAGAATCTGGATTGGGGAAGAAAACTGGCAGTTCTATGGTTTGATTAATGTGGAACTGCGACACCACCTTAGGCATGAATTTAGGGTTGGTACGTAGCACTACCCTATTAGCATGAATCTGTATGAAAGGCTCTTGAATAGTTAGGGCTTGAAGCTCACTAACTCTTCTTAGCGATATGATGGCTACAAGAAAAGCCGCCTTCCATGTAAGAAACTGTATCTCACAAGAGTGAAGAGGTTCAAAGGGTGGTCCCATTAGTCTGGTGAGAACTATGTTTAGATTCCAGACCGGTGAAGGGGGGTGCCTGGGAGTGATCACTCTCTTGAGTCCTTTCATAAATGCTTTAATGTCAGGCACCCTGAAAAGGGAAAGATGCTGCCTGTTTTGAAGATATGCCGCCATGGCGGCCAGATGTATCCTGATGGAACTATATGCCAGATTGCATCTGTATAGATGCAACAAATAACATTTGATGTTTTGCGTGGACGCATCTAGCGGATTAATGTAATTATTGGAACAGTAAATTTCAAATCTCTTCCATTTGGCCGCATAGCATGCCCTAGTTGTAGGTCGCCTTGCCTCCTTGATGATGTTCACAGGAGGCAGGTTGAGACAGCCAAACTCTAGGACCTCAGGAGCCATTTCGCAAGGCTCAACTGTTGTGGATCTGGGTGCTGAATGTCTCCATGGCTCTGGGCGTGAGGCGCAGCCGTTGGCGAGTTACCACTGAAAGTTCCAGGAACGTGGTGTACCAGGCCTGCCTTGCCCACGTTGGAGCAACCAGGATGAGCGTCATGGAGTGCTGTCGAAGCTTGCGTGCCACTAGCGGTATGAGCGGTGCTGGAGGAAAAGCATACGCAAATCTGCCTGACCAGTTCATCCATATCGCATTGCCCTGAGACTGCGGGTGTGGGAACCTGGCGGCGAAGGTTTGGCATTTTGCGTTTTCCTGTGTGGCGAATAGGTCGATCTCTGCTGGAAATATGGTTGGAGCACCGAGGGGTGTATTTCCCACTCGTGCATCTGATGGCTGTGCCTGCTGAGCAGGTCCACCATCTGGTTGTCTTTGCCTGGGAGGTGTTCCGCAATGAGGAACATGTTTCTATGAATGGCCCACTTCCACATGCTTTGTGCTAGATGCGACAAATGTGGAGAGTGTGTCCCTCCCTGCTTCAGGATGTAATACATGGCAGTCATGTTGTCCGTCCGGATCAGCACGACTTTGTTGCACAAATGCAATTTGAACGCCTTCATCGCCATGAAGATTGCCATCAGTTCCAGCAGGTTGATGTGCATCTTCTGCAGCTGCGTCGTCCATAGTCCCCGCACTGTATAATGGAGGACATGCGCTCCCCAGCCCTGGAGAGATGCGTCCGTCGTCAGCACTACTTGTGGTACAGGCTCTTGGAACGGTCGTCCCCTGCAAAGGTTTTGTGTGTTCCACCAATGCAGAGAGTTGTATGCACGACCGGTCACCAACACTAGGTCTTTTAGATGTCCACGAGCCTGGTTCCACTGTCGTGCTAAGCACTCTTGGAGGGGACGCATGTGCAGCCTTGCGTGTGGGACTATGAAGATTCAGGAGGCCATCATACCTATCAGCTGCATGAACACCTGCGCTGGGAGCGAGTGTTGGGGCCTGAATTTCTGAATTAGCAATTGCATGCTGTTGACTCTGGCAGAGTTCGGCTGCGCTGTTGCTGTCAGTGTTTATTGACGCTATTGACGCACCCAGGTACTGTAGTACATGTGCGGGCTGAAGGTGTGATTTCGGGTAATTTAGTGAAAATCCTAGACTGTGTAGGAGGTGAATTGTGCGGAACATGGAGCTGGCACATTGCTGGGCTGACTTTGCTTGGACAAGCCAGTCGTCCAGGTAAGGATTGACATGGATGTGTTGTCTCCGAAGGTGCTCAGCCACAGTCGCTAAGCACTTGGTGAACACCCTGGGGGCAGTAGTGACCCCGAAAGGCAGGACCTTGAACTGGTAATGCTGGTTGTTGACGGTGAACCTGAGATACTTCCTGTGACCTGGGTGAATGGGAATGTGGAAATATGCATCCTTCAGGTCTAGGGTTGCCAGGAAGTCCCCCTGACTAAGCAATGGTAAAACTTGCTGTTAAGTTAACATGTGAAAATGTTCTGACAAGATGTACTGGTTCAGAGGTCTGAGGTCTAGAATGGGCTGCAGGGAACCGTCCTTTTTTGGGATCAAGATGTACAGTGAGTACACCGCTGTGCCTTGCTGTTCTAAAGGCACTAGTTCTATGGCCCCTTTTTGCAGCATGCAGATTACTTCTTGCTGCAATAAGTGCATGTGCTCTGCGGACATAGGACGGTGCCTTGGGGGTATGTTGGGAGGAGTGGAGGTTAGTTCCAGACAATAGCTGTATTGGATAAGTTGTCTCACCCACCTGTCTGTGGTAATGCCTTCCCAGACTGGCAGGAACTGCTGGAGTCTTCCCCCGGCCGGTGTTATATGGTCTGGGGGCAGTGACAAGGCGTCACTGTTTATTGGTGGCGGAGGATCTGGCATTATTATTTCCACGTCCTCTGCCTTTGGTGCTGTTCCCACGATATCCACCTCTGTTATTCTTGTTATAGGTGGGCTGCATGCTCCCCTTGTTGTATTGGACTTGCTGTGATGCTTGACCTCTAGAGGCTCCCCTGTTACCGGAGCGACGAAAGGAACCACCCCTGAACTGTTGTGACTGCAGAGCCCCCATGGATTTTGCTGTCTCAGTGTGACCTCTAGAGGCTCCCCTGTTACCGGAGCGACGAAAGGAACCACCCCTGAACTGCTGTGACTGCAGAGCCCCCATGGATTTTGCTGTCTCAGTGTCTTTTTTAATCTTTTCAAGGGTCGTGTCTACATCAGGACCAAAAAGAAAGTCAGGGTTAACTGGCTGATTAAGCAAAGTTGTTTGGATCTCTGGCTTGAAATCAGAGATACGGAGCCAGGCATGACGTCTCAGCATTACACTAGTGTTGATGGCCCTAGCTGCTGTGTCTGCTACATCGAGTGCACTTGATGGATGCATTTGAAATCAACTTTCCTTCCTGTATTAGCATTTCTGCTCCCTCCTTATAAACATCAGGCAGGTGTTGCATTAGCTGCTCTAACGTGTATAGTGAGCTCTATCATATCTGGCTAATAGCGCCTGTGTATTTGAGATCCTCCAAATATTAGCCGCTTGAGCCGCTACACGTTTGCCAGAAGCTTCCAAGATTTTGGATTCTTTGTCCGGAGGAGGAGCATCACCACTTGTTTGAGAGTTTGCTCTTTTGCGAGCATTAGCCACTACTAGGGAGTCCAATGGGAGCTGGCCCTTGATGTACGTAGGGTCCACAGGCGCAGGCCGATATTTCCTTTCAATCCTTGGGTTTACAACCCTTGCCCTTGTGGTCTCCTTGAAAATGTCCGTAGCATGTTTAAGGACACCCTTTAGCATAGGCAATGTCTTTACTGATCTTTCTGAGGTGGAGAAAGTATCGAACAGAAAGTCCCCCTCCACTGGGTCAGCGTGCATTTCCACGTCATGGTTATTGGCCGCCCTTTCAATCAATGCGTTAAACGCCGCCGTGTCTTCAGTAGGCGAGGCCTTGACATTATAGGACTGAGTATCAGGCGTGGTGTGTGGCTCATCAGGGTCAACAGGGTCAGTCCAGGGTTGAGGTTCCTCCTGATCTGTGTCAGCAGGATAAGTAAATTCATCCTCATTGTACCCCTCCCCCACATCCTCATTGATGCGTGTGGGAGAATAGTCATAGTGTTGTGTATATGACTCCAAAGGTTCAAAGAGAACAGGTGAGGTGGCAGAATCCCTTTTCCTTTTGAGAGGGATTTTGTATGACTCCAAAGGATGTTCTGGAGCGATTTTCAGTTTGTGAATGGTAAGCCTGCCAGAATCCGAGTCCATGAACAGCTTCGACTGATTGTCATACGAGGGTGCCTGGAACACCACCTCCTCCGGAATGGACTGAGACCTGGAAAGTACCGACACCTTCTTTGACGTCTCGGTGCTTTTTTGGGGCTGGAACGCTTTGGGTCGAGTGGTCGGGGGCAGTCCGTATGTAATTGGTGGAGGAAGCACTGTAGACGAACCGACCTTTTTTGAGATTGGCGTCGTCTTCGATGCAACCGATTTTGTTGGATCACCAGCTTGCTTGCGGCCTTGTGTCGACTCGAGCTCATGGTGCGCAGCAGGTACGGCCTTTGGCTTTGACGCGATATGCTCTTTCGGGTCGGGTTTGGTTTTCGACTTGAAGGCCTAGCTCAATATTGGCTTGGAGGCTGTAAGCTTCAGTTCGACAGACTTTTTAGCCTGGAGTCCTTTGCCAGTGTTGCCATGTTTGGACGTCGACGGCGTCAAAGCGACATGCTTGACCGTAGAGACTGGCTTCGACCCCCCGCTCTTCGGACCGACGCCACCTTGTGACCCCGAAGGGTCGATGACACTTTTAGACTTGATCTGAGCCGAGGAATCAGAGGGCGTCGATCCGAGGACTGTCTTCAACAGTTTCGGTTTCTGTTTTGTTGGATCGACCGATGGCTCCTTAGAAGTATTCTTAGCCGGGCCTTGACGCGGGGCTATAGAATGTGGAGTCAGATCTTGGCTAAGGCCTTCCGGCGATGCCTCGACCTGAGCCGTAGAGGGTACAGTGTCAGTATTAGGCCCCGCGACTGCGGGTGGGCCTTGCTCATCGCTCGAGTCGTCATCGACAGCTCCGATGGCCTCTGCATCGTCTCCTACCTCGACGACGTCTTCATCATGGACGTAGTCTTCATCGTTGTCCACACCGAAGTTAGAGTCTTGCTCCGACGCAGGGTCCGACTGCTGGTCAGGATCCTCCTCATCGACGCCTTCATCGTCATCGGCCTCCAAGATGTTTTCCGGGTCAGGCGTAGTTTTCTGCGCAAACTGTCGTGCGGCGCGTCGAAGTCGAAGCGTCTTCTTGGACCGGAACTTGGAACAGGCCATACAGCTGGCCTCGTCGTGGTCCAGGGATAAACATTTATTGCACACTGGGTGCGCATCAATGTGAGGGTATTTGGAGTTGCAGACGGGGCATCTCTTGAATGGGCCCGTTCCATCGTCGTCTTAGTCGGGGCCTTTAGTGTCGAAAGGCAAACGGCCTTCGACGACCTGTTCGAAGAACTGGATGAAGTACAGGCACCGAACGAGAGACAATACCGACGCCCCGAACCTTGCGAAAATTGCTTTATACCGATTCCGAACTTGAGTCAAGAAAGTACATTCGAACCCAATGGCGGAAAAAAACAATATGAAGATGGAGAGGATGCCCATGCGCACTGTAGTCCAGGGGAGGAGCCACCTATCTTGTGATACTTAGAAGACTCTTCCAGGACAACAATATGCAATCATCCGGACCCAACACTAGGCGGCGATCTATGCACAGATATGAATTCAGCAGCCCACATGCCTCGAACCTGCTGTTTTGTATGTAAGAAAAGTAACTTTACCTTAAACCCTAAAAAGTCTTAAAAACCTTGTATTGTGAGATCCCCCAGTGTGGTATCTAGGCATACCGCCCCAAATAGTTGATGTAATCTGAAAGTATCACAAAGTTTTCAAAAAGTAATTACTGTGTAATTTAAACTGCTTTTTGAAACAATACCAACGTTTAACAGTTGCAAATCCATTCCCAAATAAATTCCTGTGAAAAATTTTACAAGTGAAAGTACATTTTACCTACCTCTACCAAGTCCTGCTTGGTTCTAGAAATAAAATATAAGTATACATTTTCTATACTTACCCAGTTGGTCTGGATTCGGTCTCTGAGTGTGTGTAATCAGTCCTTGAGTGAGTGAATACAATAAATGCTTAGCACACCCTCTGGATAAGCCTACCTGCTCACCCAAACTATCACAAAGAGAGCTATTAGTACTTACCTAATTTAGCCTCTACTATACCTCTGGGGGACTACCTGGACTCTGTGCACTCTATACCTTACTTTTGTCTAGTATATACAGAGCCAGATTCCTACAGTTCCTGAATGTAGTAACGATGTATTGAACTACTGATTATCTGGCCAAATGTGCTTCCACTCATATGTATTTAAGTTTTTAATGTATTGTTCAACATTGTAAATTGCTTGCAAAAAATCTCAATAAAACATTTAAAAAAACGTGCAGTAAAGAGATGTCCATGCATAGCAATAGAGGTAAAGAAAGCTTGAATGGCTACGATGTGTATGGGGAGGAGGGTGGGCGCATGTGAATCTACAGCACTAAATGACACGAATAGATGCTTACAGGGTAAGTAACAATCTGTTTGAGGCATGTGCAGCTGTAGATACACATGCTTTGCAGAGACTGTAAGGTAGTGCTCCCCAAAGCGGTAGCTAATCTATGGGTGTTGCAGTTGTTTGAAAGAGTGTACGTACACTGCCTGTCCTACTTTATCTTGTTGGTGTGCAAGGACCTCCACACAATAATGCTTTTTCAAAGGTGTGTGGTATGGACCATGTAACTGCTTTGCAATTGTCAGCTAATGGAACATTTACCAGGAAGGCAATAGAAGCCTTTAGTTTAAGAAGTTCAGAGTGCTCTAGAGAATGTTGTTAAAGTTCTTTTGGTTTTGATGTATTAAGTTTGAATGCATTTAACTATCCATTTAGCGATTCCTCATTTGGATTTAGGCTTTCCTTTTTATGGTACTGAGAAGGCCAAAAAAGTTGTTTTGCGTTCCTGAAAGTTTTTGTTCTGTCAATGTAGTACATGCATCTAATGCATGTAGAACCCTTTCTGCAACCAATTCAGGTTGTGGGGGAAAAAAACAAGCAAATGAAATGAATGGTTGAGATGAAAGTGTAAGAAGACCTTTGGGAGGAATTTCGGGTTGATGCGAAGGAACACCCAGGCTCTGTGGAGTTGGAAGAATAGTTCTTCTAAGGTTAATACCTGGCGCTCACTAACATGTCTAAGTGATGTGATGGCAATAAGAAACACTATCTTGCATGATAGAAATTGGAGAGGTCAGTTATGTAAGGGTTCTAATGGAGGACTCCATTAGTCTTGAGAGAACAATTTTAAGATTCCATGCCGGAGCAGGTGGAACCAGAGGTGGAATCACCCTTTAAAACCCCATCATGAAGGTATTAATAACAGGTACTCTGAATAATGAGAGGTGTTGTTGTTATGGAGATAGGGAGCTACTGCTGCATGGTGTAATCCTATGGATGTGAAAGAGGCCACAGAGCTTTAAATTAAGCAAGTAGCAGATGATGTTTTATAAAGTGGCATGGAATGGATGTATTTGTTAATTGTGGCAGTAACAGACAAATATTTTCATTTGGCTGCATAGAAGGCCCTTGAGGTGGGTCTACTTGCTTCTTTAAGAATTGTAATACATTCCGGTGGAAGACTGAGCTATCCGAACTCTATGACCTCAGGAACCATATCACTAGGTTTAGAGTTTTGGGAAGCGTGATAGAGATATATTTGGAAACGAATATGCTACTTACCAGTATGCATCTGTTCTTGCCATGTAGGGCTGCTGACATTCATATCTGTGCATAGATCGCCGCCTAGTGTTAGGTCCGGATGATTGCATATTAGTGTCCTGGAAGAGTCTTCGAAGTATCACGAGATAGGTGGCTCCTCCCCTGGACTACAGTGCGCATGGGTATCCTCTCCATCCTCAGATTGTTTTTCGCCATTGTGGCAGAGATGGAGTGTAATACAGTGAGTGATGTCCATGCTATATAGTAATTCTGAATGCTGCAGCTGCTACAGGCGCCGGGGAGGAGGGTGGGCGAAATGAATGTCAGCAGCCCTACATGCCAAGAACAGATGCATACTGGTAAGTAGCATATTCGGTTCGAGGCATGTGGGCTGCTGAATTCATATCTGTGCATAGATTACATAGCAGTCCCCCCTGTTAGCGGCGACTGCCCGTGCCAGCTGCAGCAGTCTGAAAAAGAGTTTTGAGAACAGCCTGTCCTACAGCTGCCTGCTGTTTAGAATGCACATCTACGCAGTAGTGTTTCGTAAATGTATGTGTGGTGGACCAAGAGGCTGCCTTACATTTTTTTTCTAAAGGAATATTCCCCAGGAAAGCCATGGACGCTCATAACTTACGTGTGGAGTGTGCTCGTGGTGGAATGGTTAGTGTGCGTTTAGCCTTAGCATAGCAAATCTGTATACATTTAACGATCCACCTGGCTATCCCTGCTTTGGAAATGGGGTTGCCTTTGTGTTGTGGAGAAAAGGAAACGAAAAGCTGTTTTGTTTTTCTGAAATCCTTCGTTCTGTCTATATAGTGCATTAGAGCCCTTTTGACATCTAACGTGTGTAGGGATCTCTCTGCGACATTTTACGGATTGGGAAAGAAAACTGGCAGTTCTATGGTCTGGTTCATGTGGAACTGCGAAATCACCTTAGGCATAAATGTAGGGTTGGTGCGTAATACAACCCTATTTGCGTGGACCTGGATGAATGGCTCTTGGATGGTTAGTGCCTGGAATTCACTAACTGGTGGTCCCATTAATCTGGTGAGGACCACATTCAGGTTCCAGACTGGTGACAGTGGGTGTCTGGGAGGGATCACTCTTTTAAGTCCATCCAGAAAAGCTTTAATGGCAGGCACTCTGAATAAGGAGAGTTGCTGCCTGTTCTGAAGATAGGCTGCTATGGCGGATAAATGTATGCAAATAGAACTGTACGCTAGATTACATCTGTATAAATGCAACAAATAACAGATGGTTTTGAATAGATGCATCCAGTGGGTTAATGTCATTGTTGGTACAATATATGACAAACCTTTTCCATTTAGCCGCATAGCATGCTCTGGTTGTGGGCCGTCTTGCCTCCTTGATGATATTCATACATTCCGGCGGCAAGTTGAGGTAGCCAAATTCTAGGACTTCAGGAGCCAGATCGCCAGGTTGAGCTGTTGCAGATCTGGATGCTGAATGTCTCCATGGCTCTGCGTCAAAAGCCTGGGTGTGAGGCGTAGCCGTCGATGCGGCACCACGGATAGTTCCAGAAACGTGGTGTACCATGGTTGGCGTGCCCACATTGGAGCAACCAGGATGAGGGTCTTCGAGTGTTGCCGTAGTTTGCGTGCCACCAGCGGTATCAAAGGTGCTGGGGGAATAGCGTACGCAAATTTGCCTGACCAGCTTTTTTGCGAATCGCTATTTGCTAATCGCAAATAAGGAATGACTCCCCATTCATTCCTATGGGCCTTTAGGCCCATACGAATGAATGGGGAGTCATTCCTTATTTGCGATTAGCAAATAGCGAATTGCAAATAAGGAAGCTGTAGAAATCGCAATTAATATTGCGATTTTCTACATGAATCCCGTTTGCAAGTCTTTAATAGCGATTCCTTAATAATCGCTATTAAGGACTCGCAAGCTTGCCAGTGCGAATATCTCAGAACATCAGGGCAACATGCTCATGGAACAGTCAGTTAATGGTGATACAAAGTTAAATTAGATGGTTCACTTCGGAATGCAGAATGGAGTTAAACTGGTGATGACAGAAGTGTTATTGTTTTTTTTGTAGTATTAATGAGTGTTGGTAACCGGGGTAAATCCAGGGTAAAACAGGGTAGTGCACTTTCAGATACTCTAACCTCTGAAAGAGCGTCTCAAATGCTGGATTTAATGTTTGCATTATTGGAAGCAATGTGAACAGAAAGTCCAGGTTGATGTATTAAGAATTCCTGTAGAATATAAATGTTGCCGGAATCACGCAACCAGCTGCAAAAGAGTTTGGAGTTCATTCAAGATTGAAGAAATATTTTTGCCAGCCAAGAAAGACTAAAGTCTAATACCACCAGCCTCTCTATTAAGGGAATTTTAGCTAGCAGTTTTCACAGCAAACTCATATTGCAATGAGGTCCTTTTAATCACTGCCCTAGGCAGTTTCACATTAGCACAGCTGTTGTGTTTTCTTTAGTGCCCTCCAGTCCATCATGAGTCACAGTTTGAAGCAGAGACAAGAAGTAACGAGTCACTGGGGCCACTCAGGGAACACATCCTCAAGTCAACTGTCTGAAAATGATCTCCTAAATAATCACCTCTCCTGAATTTGAAATCAGTGCTTTACTCAACTGGGGATATAACTACAGGGAACAACATAACATACCTGGTTTGCAAAAAGCAAATAACAGATTGTAGGATCCTCTCTATCCTTTAAGATGGCCCGGATAAGTTGCAGCATCGGAGTTATTCCTGGAAATAAAGGAATTGTTAAAAAGAAGCAGCAACATGTTGCATTAAAAAAGGATAGTAAATATGTTATAGCCATACCTGTTCCACCTGCTATCATTCCAAGATGCTTTGCTCTTTTAATAACTGCCTCAGACTTCTTGTCAGGTCGAATAGCAAAATTACCTAAAAAGAGAACCCAATAGGATTGCTGATAGTCTGTGCCATATGAAGAAACCCCGTTCTAATTACCCAGTCCTTGGAGCAAAACCCACAGCAGATGCCAGTTCACGGGTAGTTTAGTCCAATGTGAAGGAAGGAAATCTCTAGGTTTTTACTGCAAAGTGGTGTAAAGCAGAGGTAGTTACAAAAAGCTGGTAAAATCAGGAGCTACAAAGAAAATCAAATGCTACTAGCACTTATTGTTGTAACAGCTACGTGTGAGGTATTAGATTTTCATGAACACTGGTCCTACTGCCAATGTTGGTCTTTAGGACTGCACCCAAATAAAAAAAAAATTTTTAAAACATACCTTACTCCAAACAACAAGGAAGCCAATTAAGTCACTGGTGCTGTCCCACAATCTGGTGCATCATCCCACTTCCTATACTATATTTGGTTCATCCTCCCTACTATCTTAACTATATTTTATACCGTGACCAGTTCTTCCCTCCTTCCCACTATAGTTTCTCATTTCCAGTCTACACCCTAACATTTCTTTCCCAGCATATACTGTTGCACATCCACTCTCTAGCACACCCATCTTTGCCTACACACCTCGGCCCAAAGATAAAGTGACTCCAGCACTACCTACACCGTAGCACTCCTACCCCATTATCCTGTTCTTTTAATTCTCATCTTGCGCCGTGTTTCCCCCTCTTACATGTCCCCTTCTTCTTGTATTTTTTTATTTTATTTCAATCATCACATTTTCCGGAGAATAGGTTCTTACTTGTTTTCGAAATTCACAAAAATTGTGTTTCACCAGCATAAGGGAAGTGTCATCCATATATGGTGTTCTCCATTTTGTTTTTGTCTGAACCTATGCAGAGTCAATCATCAGACAACTCACAATAAGCCTTCTATCACGCCATTACAGATGAATCCACAAGATCCACTTGTAGCTATATTAAATACATCCGCCAAACAATAATAAATCATGCCAAGTACATTTTAACAAATCTGCCTTACTCTTCTTAAGTGTCACCCGTCTCCTTTCAATCACTCCTCTTAATGGCCAGATACCAAGCCCATCGCATATCCCTAAGCATGGACTTCTGGCCATTTTTGCAAAACACTAAAGGTGGATTCAATGTCCCAAAAAACATTGTTCCCTCATAGGTCGCGTCCTGTTTATTGGAACATTGGAATGTTGAGCTCTCCATTTAAGACAATTGAGTGCTCCGGGCTTCTAATGGCCAGTAGAAGCCTGAAGCATTAATATTCCAATGTTTATTCATAGCAACAGCAGTGAACAAAGGCCTCACGGAGCCCAAGAGGATTTCAACCCCCTTCGGCTCTGTCAGGTCTTTGTTTTTACAAATTAGAACATTCTGCCCCCTAGAGGCGGAATGTTCTAATAGCCTTGGAGCCCTCTGTAGCAGGCTCTACTGGCTATTAAAGGCCTGCTCCCTTGTTAAACAGTGGGCCTTTAATGGCCGGTAGAACCTGCTATGGCAGACTCTAAGGCTATAGTGGGATTCAGAATACCAGACCTCCAAGGGCCTGAATATACCCTCCTGAAAGTTCCACGTCCTTTCTTCAGTTCTCTGTAGCTGCAATGGCGGACAAGGAAGAGTAGTATGTGGCCTTCAATTAAAAGAGATTTACCTTTTCCAGGCATATGCCAAGATTTTAGTTTTAGGGCAAAGCCTACCAGACAGTGCAGCTGTCTGGTAGCTAAAGACTTCTTGGGGACGTTCTGAAAGCTGACCTAAGCATGCTCAATATTGGCTTTGTAGATCACATTTGCTTGCTTTCTATTTGATGGCTTTATTTGTTTTAGGCTGTTCGGCATGTCTTTATCCCTCTTGAGGAGGACTGCCTTTTTACTGTATGCTTCCAAGAGTGCTCACTTGCTGTAAATAGGCCTTTAAATTCTGTTCTTATCTCGTCATATTTGCTGTACATTCAAAGACAAAGGTCAAATGTCAGGCTGTCTTTCAAGGGAACTAGGTGTTTACTTTTTTTCTCCAACTTCATAGTGAGAGGTATTATCTGGGGGTGTAAAAGGAAAGGCTTTTTTCTAGCACACAACAACATTTAGATGTCTGTAAATGAACAGTGTAAATATTTCAGACAATATAAGAATCGGGAAAGCACAAATGAAGCACTTTTTTTGTAATTCTGATGAAAAAAAATATTTTAATACAATCAATGCAGTAGGTTAAGCAATTTCTACACATTGTTTGAACGCTGTATAGTTTTATCAGTAACAGTGTATGTCTGTGCAAACTTTATGGTCATTTCAATTGAAAATGTGCTGCCTGTAATGCAGTGCACTCCCACACCATGCATACTCCATGCCCCTCCACTCTTTGCCACTATTTTCAACGCAGACCTACTCCACTCTACTTCACTGTAGGCCACTCCTAGAAAATTATTATTGTGAATGTCGCTGTAGTTGTGTTGTGGGAGACGGTTGGGGAATATGGCATCTCTGCTGTGGCAATTCGCTGTGATCCATCCATTGTCCTGAAAGATCTAATTCTAACTGCCTGACACAAGACCGTTTAACTCCCAACTCTTACAACTGCTCCTTTACATAATATATTATTCTGTATGACAAAGCTTTCTAAATTTGCAAAAATCCAAAAATCTATGGATAAACAGCTCAGATATTAGGCCTTGCTGCAACACTTACCAGTTAGCTTAAGAGGAGAGGATTGAAGTGGATGTTTACTTTCAACATGGTAGGAAAAAAATGCAAGTTTACATGAACTGTCTCTTAAAGTTACAGAAACAGCCTTTTAGTCACGATTCTCCCTCTTTCCGATTGGATATTGATCCCATTTGTATACAGCATCAGCTTTGTAGCTTTCATTATGCCAATGAGACATGTAAAGAAAGCCATACATTCTCCTTTTCTTTTTATTTATATTACTGTTCAATATTTCTTCATAGTTACCTAAAAGTGTTTATTTCTATGGTGTGCTGTCTCGGATTCATATCGCACCCTATATTTAGCATCAGACAAATTTGCTTCACAAGGTTAACTGCACCTGTATATTAAACCATACTGCGCACTACATGATTTACAAGCGCAAACTCTTGCTTGCAATTGACAAAACACAAATTTACTCTCAAATCTATTTACTAACACTTAATATTACACCACTGATGTGAAACGGCCAAGGGCATGGTGTGGCCCTTCCACAGCAAGGTTCCCCTGCAAAGTAGGTGAACACCAGCAACAATTCACATTGCATAATTGCACCCTGAATACTATTGCATATTTGCGCCTGGCAGTGACAGAGGTGAATATGAATACATTGTTATGGGCTGACATCCCCACACTGACCAGGGGCATGGGGAATTGGGAAAAATGATTCCCTGAAGAATCTAAAAATTAAAATCTTACTAAGTGCAGTGGCCTTGGTGGGGATTTTTGCATTGGTCAACCTTACAAATGTACATTCACTAATGCAAAATGGATTGCACAAAAGAACTACAATTGTACTCTAAGGAAAACAGCAGCCGTCACTCGTATCTCAAAAGTACTCCTGAAAACCTTAGTGAATTCTGAAAATATGTACTCCAAATGTAGGCGTAACCCAGCAGACCAAATCTCTTTATTTGTTTTTGTGAATTGGGGGAGAATTCCAAGATCTAGCTAGGTCAGGTGGAAGCACATTTACTGCCCAGTCAATCATCCTCTTGGGACAATAAGTCACAAACAAACGTGCATTAATACCGCTTATAAGCACATTCTAGTGAGAGCAAACAGAGGGTCTGATTTAGAGTTCGGCAGATGGGTTACTCCATCAGGAAGAGGACATATTTCCCATCTGCCGCATTACAAGTGCTATTGAATATAATGTACTTGTAACACAGCGGACAGGATATACGTCACGATGGTGATGGAGTAACCAAACTCTATTTCAGGCCCGCCCAGAGTCTGCTAACCGACGAGCATAAGTTGCATGGCATTTGTGTACAAGAAAGAGGTGATGCCTTCGCAATTAAGAATATCAAACAGAGCAAAGTATGTATCATTAAAAAAATATACATATACACAAAGGAGCATACATATAACTCATTACTGTTTTGTTCCAAATACCTAGGGAGCTGCATTAGGAAATACGTTCTACAAAACGAAGCTTGTTCCTGGGCAGAATGTGGTTATAGCTCAAGAATCAAAATCACTCAAGACTGTTCTGTTCATCCCACTTCGGCCATCACTCCTAGCCTGAAACTGTACATGAATCCCAGGTAAACTACCCATGCAGCTTCCTGCTCTTTGTTATTTTCCTCCTGGTGAAGCAGAAAAACAAAAATACACTTCCCACTCCACATTCAGATATAGCATCACACCACACAGCTAGATTCTCATACAGACTCCTGGATTCGTCCATGCGCACTCCCCGTCACCCGCCAAGAGGGGAAATGTAGTTTTCTAATAAAGGCTGGCACTCACTACTTAGTAGTAAAAAAAAAAACAGTCGCATATTAATACCGGACACACCAGATATCCTATTCAGGTGGGTACCAATACAACAAACAAACAAACATTGTAACCTTACATTCTGCAAAGTACCAGGGACTCTCGACCTCTAATAACACAGTAGGCATAACAGTCAAAAAAATCAATAGAGTGGGATGGACACTGGTAACCACATTACCTTGGTTTAGTACTTAAAAAACCCTCCTAAACACAGTGAATTCGATCTTACGAGCGGTATATATTTTTCTCCGCCCTACACTCGTGTTCTGGCATAGTCATAGGGTTTAGTAAGGTTGTGTATGCCCACCTCAAACCGGAGGTAACCTCTGGTCCAGTGTGGTAGTGTCCAGAGATAGATTCAGTGCCCACAAAAGTCAGTCACGGTTCCATGAAATGGTCCGTGAAAGACGCGTTTGCTTTACCTTCTGAGTGGCAAACATTCTCTCTATATTAAAACATGCATCTGCAATATACAGGGAACATGATGCATTTTCTTTCATTTGGTAAATTGAATCGTTTAAACCTGAAACAAAAAGAGATGAATAGTTCTTCTGTGCCTCCTACAGTTTGCAGGACTAACGGCTCATGCCCCTAAACATCCACAACATTGCGTGATTTACATCCCTAGCTATACAACCGTCCACTTACCTTTCTTCTGATAGACAAGTAAACCACTAGGCCCTCTGAAATCAATAGTGTCCCCAACTTTCAGACTCTCCAGATACTGAGACATCTTGCCACCTTCTGGGAATTTTGGATGAATTCCTTTGAAATAAATCTGAAAAATCGTACAACTATATGTTAAAAAATGTGTAACTTAACATGCAAGAAAAAGTTCACTGTCTTGTTTGTTAATTTGCAATAAATTCAATGTAAAAATACTGAACTAAAATCAAAAAGTAGTGATCTTGTAAAGTATGGAATACGTCTTTTACAAGCCACAATATACTAAACTCTGCCTACTTTTTCGAATTCCATAAAATCACAAAATAGCAACTGAACTGTGAATGCATTACCATCGAACTTATACTATGATATATCTTCTTATAGGTAGATTAAGAGAACATTTCATAATGTAACCAATCAGCAAATTTAAGATCTCTCTATTCACATACATACTAAGCAAGTTAGAGCTGCCAGGTCAACCAATGTATGCATTTCTCATCAGAATGTTGAAAAAGACTCCATGTCTCTTGCTAAATGGCATTTCCTTCTGTTGCAAATGATTCATGTATATGCTGACAGCAATGAAACGTTGCTTACTATTAAGCATTAGCCAACTGTGGTCTCAATCCTTGAAACTGTTTCCAGAACAAACATCATGACCTTATTCCAGGATGTGCCACATCCGCACCTTTCTTTGCCAAAATAGAATTTCCCTGGTGCCTAATAGGTTTAATACACTCCTCAATCTGTCTCCCTGTGAGGGCAGAAAGGCAATATTGACCCGGATTTACCCGTTGGGCTGACCGCCCAACGGGTAAATCCGGAGGGGGTGTCGCCCTGATCGCTAGAAAGGATTTACCATTCCAACCTATCATTTTTCCCTCGATAGGCATGGCCGACTTCTTAGTCGCTCGCTCTCTTTTTACAATACTCCCCTCACCTGCCTACTTATGTACCGCCCTCCCCAACCATCGCCTACCTTCCTGGACGGATTTCAAGAACTGGTGGCCTCCCTAGCAGTCAACAATTCATCCGTCCTGGTTCTAGGTGATTTCAATTTCTGGCCTTCCGACCCAGCCGAATGCTCCACTTCCAAGGAATTCTCTAAAACCTTACGCTCTCTTAACTTCATCTCGCATGTCAACTCGCCGACCCATATACAAGGGCACACGCTCGACCAAATCTGGTCTCTGAACTGCCCTATTGCTTCTCTGTCCATCTCTCCCTGCCCCTGGTCTGATCACTCATTGATCACCTTCTCCTCTCAACTCGGACCGCCTATCAAGCCCTCGCACCCCAAAAACATCTGGGCCCGTTCCTGGGGGCGGGTAGACCTAGCTGCCTTAGCCTCCTCTCTCTCCTCCTCCTGCCCCGACCTGTCCGGTCTGTCCTCAGCGGATCAAGCTAATTCCATCAACTCGTGGCTACTCTTAGCATGCGACTCCATCGCTCCTCTGAGGCGAATCTCCTCCAAACGGACTAATGATTCTAACCTGTGGTTCAACAACGATCTGAAGGCACAAAAGCTAGCGGTCCGCCACGCTGAACGAGCGTGGAGAAGACAGTACTGCCCTAACCTCAAATCACACTACACTTCCCTCTTACAGCAATATAAGTAATCCATTTTGTCCACCAAAAAAGAGTACTTTTCCTCCAAAATCTTAGTCGCGGAGAAGAAATCCAGAGAAATTTTTGCCATCATTAACAAACTTGCATACTCTGATCGAACCACCCTCAAACCCTCCCCCTCTCAACCTCTTTGTGACTCCCTGAACTCCTACTTTTTGGATAAAATCGCGACAATCAGGGCCAATATTCCTCCCCCTTCCCCCTCCTTCCGCATCCCTCCTTGTCCCCAGACAGACGCCAGTCTCCACTCATTCCCTCCCTTAACAGCAGATTCTTTTCTTTCCCTCCTCCCTCTGGTCAAATCTGGCTCCCCTCACGACCCTTGTCCTGCTCACATTCTTGCCCATGTCTTCACCAACTGTCCGCTACCCCCTCTCACCTTTCTTAACAGCTCCCTGGCCCGGGGCGTGGTCACTCCCGCTCTCAAATCTGCCATAATTCTGCCCATTCTAAAAAAACCTAGCTCAGATCTTTCTGTCCCTGCTAACTACCGCCCCATCTCCCTTCTCCCTTTCTTAGGGAAAGTCCTGGAGCGGCATGTCACCAAAGCACTATCTTCCTACGTGGAAGCAAACCGAATCCTGGCGCCCCGCCAGGCCGGCTTTCGCCCGGCTCACTCCACCGAGTCGGTCGTGCTTTCAGTACTGGACAACCTTAGAGAGGGAATGGACACAAACATCCCCCAGGCCCTGGTGCTACTCTATCTCTCTGCCGCATTCGACACGGTGGATCACTCCATCTTACTCTCCCGTGTCGGAGCGGCGGGGATCGGAGGCACCGCCCTGGTCTGGCTGTCCTCCTTTCTAAGCGAACGCACCCAGGCAGTTCGCCTGGGTGACTTCTGGGCCGAACCGCGGAAGGTAGTGTGCAGGGTCCCCCAGGGCTCCTCCCTCTCCCCCTTATTGTTTAATTTGTATATAGCCCCCCTCATCTTTACTCTTCAACAAATGGAGGTCTCCGTATACAATTATGCGGATGACCTCCAGCTCATTTTTTCCCTCTCTCACTCCCCTGACTCCAAATCCAAATTCCAATCCACCATGCTTTTCATCCGGGACTGGATGAATCACAACCACCTGAAACTAAATCCAGATAAGACAGAGCTTGTTCTGACAGGTGGTTGCTCCAGTCCCTGGTCCCCCCTCTTCTGGCCTTCCTCACTTGGTTCCCCCCCACCCCCTACCTCCTCCGTCAAAACCTTGGGCATAAAAATCAATGATCAACTCACTATGCACTCCCAGGTGAGTTCGGTGGTCTCCTCCTCTTTTCTATCCCTCCGCACTATCCGCAAAGTCTCCCGCTTCTTTTCCTTCACAGCCCTGAAACTCATTGTACTGGCCATGGTCATTTCCCGCTAGGATTATGCCAACGCTCTCTACCATGGCATGCCAGCCTACAATGTACGTCGACTTCAGCAGGTCCAGAACCAAGCGGCCCGCTTGGTATACAACCTCACGAAATCCCATCACGCCACTCCCCTCTTGAAATCCCTGCACTGGCTCCCTGTGCGAGAACGCTCCCTTTTCAAGGTGGGCTGTCTCGCCTTTCAGGCCCAGCTAGGCAGGTCCCCTGCCTTTATCTCCTCAGAGATCATACCTTATGTCCCCCCCAGGGAACTTCGCTCTTCTTCTCACCACCTACTCACAGTTCCCCGCTTCGTCGAAAAAAATGGGGAGGGTCTAAATTCTCCACCCTTGCCCCTATGTTCTGGAACTCCCTTCCGATTCAACTCAGAACCTCTACTCAATACCAGCCCTTTCGAAAGGCCTTAAAAACCTTTCTATTCTCTAAAGCATTTCCCTCATAAAATCTCCTCATTCCCTCTCCCAGATTCATGACCTCAGGGACCTTGCTTACTGTAGCGCCATGAAACCTTTGGGTGTACGTGCGCTGTATAAATATTTTAAAATTCAAATTCAAATTCTTTTGGGGTGGTGTCATGGCCCTATCCCAAAATAGGCCGCACATTCCCTAGTGGGCTCCCTACCCTCTGAAAACGTACTGACCTCTATGGAATGGGGGCATGGCCCTATACCAGGATGGGCCACCCGCACCCCCTTTTGCAAATATTTGCATCTAATCAGTGAGCATTCTGGGAGCATTATACATAGCCTCATATTACTAAACATTGAAAAAGGTATGTACACATTTTTAGGTCTCGCGCCTAGCGTTGCACTGCATAGCAGTGCATCGCGCAGCGAGAGGCATTTTGTAAACAAAAAAAGGGGTTTTCAAAGCCACTTTTCACAGTAAAATGCTGGTGTGTGTCCTTTTTTGTTTCCCGTTACTTCATTGGCCTTGGCGTTGTTTCCATAATGAAATACTTAAATCTATTGGCTTTTTCCGCGAGCATTGCTCCTCCCATAGCCTATTGGTGTCTATTACGCGCATGAAGCTCGTAACCGACACCCATAGGCCGTAGGAGGAGCAACAGAGCTACGGGCCTGGTAAGAGAAATGACACGCCTTGCTGTAGCGCGAGTGTGTATGTTTAGCAATTACAGGTGTCGAAATGACACGCCTTGCTTTAGCGCGCACGCGTGTGTCTTTATCGATATAGAGAAGTACAATGGTAGGAGTGAGATACAAGCTGGAAGAATGCGCATGTTTACCAATTACTTCATTTATTTATTTATGCATTTTTACGTACTACGGACTTTACCCCAAGGCGTCAGAGCGCTTCACACTAGGAACAGGACTGATACGTGAGGAGAACATAACACGTGAACATATTACAAAAGCAGATGTTAACTTACACAAGGTAAAAGTGATAGTTGTGAGTAAACAAAATACATGAGAGCAATGACACACCTTGCTGTAGCGCGCGAGTGTGTTTTGCAATTACGTTTTTTCTTTTCTCATTAGGCCCTGAAGTAAACTGTTTATAGATGATGAACAATATAACACAATAGTAAACATTGAGCAGTCAATATGTTGTAGAAAAAAAAGCAAATCAACAATTGCAGCAAAAAAGAAAAAAATATAATGATAAAAGTGGTAGGAGTAAAATAAAAACACGTTTGATCAACATGGGCCCCTATGCAAATATTGCTCGTTCCTTTCAGACCTTTCTGACACTGCCTCTGTTGAAGGCCATCTGCTCTTTTTATGGCCAAAACATCCCTGCGCACATTCTTGGGTAATTTCTCTCCTTGAGCCATATTCAGCAAGTTGCAGTTCATTCACAAAATATAACGAGCATTTCCAATGCAATAAGTCTCGCATTATTAAAGTTTGAGCTATTGGCCTTGAAAATGACAATGACTTTTATTCCTTTGCATCGGTGCATAAACAAGCACTTTGTACTTATAGTCCATGCTTATGAGAAGCAAGTATGGCAGTCTCTTTCACTGCCAGCCTTGCTCATTGTAAGCAAGGACTATACGTTTAAAGTGCATGTTGATGCACCAATTGCAGGTTTTAAAAACAAATTAATAAAAGGCATTGTCATTTACAATGCCAATAGCTCAAACTTTAATAATGCAAGACCTATTGCATTGTAAATGCTTGTTATACAGTAGTGAAGTCTGAGCTTACAACATTCACATTCACCCTAAAGGCTTTGCATTAATGAACCATAAATACAAGTTTGAACAGAATTAGAATACAAGTGCAATTATTATCTTAACTGCAGGCAATAACTTTCCCTGATCCATAATGTGGTACAGTAAACTGGCAGCCAAAGTGGTTGTGCTGTAGGGGGTTGGGCCTACTTGTCCCAAGGACAAAATACACATGAAAACGTGTTGCCCTTGACCCAGAACAATATGTCCAGGGCGTCGGACTATAGAACACGGACCAGTGCTCAAGGGGCTGCTCCCCATGCAAAAATAAGTTTCTGGTGTCTCCTTTTTCACCATCTCAAAAAAAATGGCTGGCTGACTGTGTCAATGATGTAGGAGTTGGACCCCGACCTCTTCAGCAATTGACTTCTTCACCTCTATGCATCTGATGGTCATCAGGGAGTTGGAAGCCAAACGGTTTTTGGCTACAGCCTAGATGGACACCCCAAAATGGTCCTCTCTACTCATTCAAGTAAGTCTCCGAATAAAGGGTCCTCCAGCAAAAACAAATGCCACCGGGCAAAGAAGTGGTCTTCTTCCTGGAGTAAATGCTCCCGACACATTTCTGATACTCAACAGCACAGTTCTCCTATGCAGGTCTTAAGAAATTCAGGCAAAAGTTCCCAGTGCTATCTTCTGACTCACTGCATGTCGAGACCTTTCAACAGGACATGCTGGAGATCCTTATAGCTCCCAAACACCTTCTGGGATAGTTCCCAAGGGTAAGCTGTATCCTGCAGGGATGGTAATTCCAGTGGCTCATGCAGACACCACAAAACTCTACAAGGAAACCACTTTCTACAAAGATGCCTGGTGCAACTGACTTCTAAGCAGTCTATTGGCATCGTTGGCTTTGCTCGCTGAACTGTTTTCCATGCTCCCTCAGCCTTGAAGACTGCAGAAATAATTCAGGTGGCTAGAGCAAGGTCAAAGTTTCCTTCAAGGGTCAACCCGCCCGAGAACCCAAACAGTCATACAAATAGAAGACCTCTTCAAGTTCAGTTTCTGATGTCACTGAAGAATACTAAACTCTGATTTTATGTGCATGGTGGAAGATGATTAGGAGGCTGGCAACATTTTATCTCCTTATCACTCAGATGTTGGGCTCTACTTAAACCTCTAAAATAGTAGTGGTCTTGCTATATCTTGGGAGGGCGATTGTAGGAAAGTGGAGTATTATGTGTTGTGGGGTTAGACCTTAACATGTAATACTATCACAATACAAAAAAGATGGCCCTTGGATTCACACTAATAAATCCTTTGCTCAGTCCTGGTAGTGTGGCAAGGAACAGTCAGGCTTTACTAGAGGAACATGTGTGAAGCATTTCAGAGTACAAACATGGACAAAAAGTAATTGACACAACTCAAGAGAATTTCAACACCAATTTATAAACATAGAGTGTATTTTTATTTCAATTTAGACACCAAAATGAACGGAATAGCATACATATAACCGTAGTTCTAGATTTCTGAAGCAATATTACAATAGTGCAAAATAATATATGAAAAATATAACATTGGGGTCAGTGGGAAAAACCACTAGGGACAATCGTTCACTTGCAGGTCGAGTTACGTGGAACCCTTAATAGGTTAAGGTCACATGGGCCCCTGCACAAGGCCGTGACAGTTTACCTAGCCCAGGAAGTCCAAGTGCAGAGCTGTCCTGGCTGTCCGTGGGGATGCTAGTTTTACCACTTACACTGTGCTGCATGAACAGTATACAAAAACACAACAGATACACAGCTGCTGACTTCGGATGAAGGTTGCACTGTGTTCCCTGTAGATGCAGTGTTGAGTGTGAAGATAAATTGACGAACGGCAACTCTTGGCAGCGCTAAGCACAGCGAAAGGGTACTAGAACTACACTGGATCCAGGGGAGTGACATAGCGGCCTGAAACGTGGCAGGCGAGACTACAACTCCCACAATGCACTGGACCACCTGGATTTAGCTGATCCCGAGGGCCCAATGGCCAACTATACCTCTGATCCGGTGACTGTTTTTACCTGCAGTTTGCAGGGGACTAGTGGGGGTAGCTGGCTCTGTATATACTATACCAAAGTAAGGCACTGTCTGCCCAAAGTTATACAGAGGTAAATTTCACGTACTCGTATCTTACTCTCCATTTGTGGTAGTGTGGGTGAGCAGTGAGGCTTTATCAGAGGGTAGTGTTAAGCATTTATTTTACACACTGAGGAAAGAAATTATGTCACACACTCAAAGACTGAACTCTGTTCAATTCTTTGTATCAAAAATATTTCTTTGTTGTATTTTGTTTTAAGAACTAAGCGGTACAGGCAAGTAGAGTTGTACTTTTCAAGACAGATTGAACAAGCAAACTGGATGAATAATGATTTGTTCCAGCAGTATTGTATTACAAAAGGGTTAGAAGTTAATGTGAAAAAGACTAAATATATGGCACTTAATCCTCACAAAGGTTTTAGGAAAAACCTAACACTAAATGGAGAAAAACTTGACTATGAATCAAGTTTTACTAATTTGGGGGTACTATTAGATTCAGCCCTAAGTTGGAAACCCCAACTAGAAAAATCTAAAATTGTCTTCAAGCAAAACTGCCTACCAATACTGAAAAGACACAATAACTGTGTTAATAAAGCAGTTACCCCAGCATTAGAATTGTTTAAATGCAAGGTTCAGTCGGCGGTTCTTTATGGGGCAGAACTCTGGGGACCCGTGTGCAGAAAGACTTTTGAAATCATGGAAAATAGGTTTCTAAGGGGACTATTAATGGTTCCTAGTAGTACTCCATTATTACCCTTACTCCTTGATATGAACATACGACGCACTGACCTACATGCAATATTAAGACCATTATTGTTATGGGTCAGGCTGTGGATTACCCCAGAGCTGTCTGAATATAAAAAGGGTTGGTTGAAGTTCAGGAACTGGACACATGTAACAAGATCTTTTGGTTTAAACATGTTAAAATTTGGTTAACAAAAATGGGTTTATCCCACTTTTGGACTCAACCTGAACTACTGACTGTGTCCTCAAAGAAAATAGTAAAACTCTCTTTTTGGGCTCTAGTGAGCCATGATGCTGTATATGTTGGAGCACATGGCCCCCTAACCGAAAGATTTTTATTGGTGAAAAATGCAGCCAAGTTTGAAATGTTTCTTGATGAGATTCAACCACCTTTAGCGAAAACCTTGTATATAAAGTATAGGTACGGTATACTAAGAACTCGGGAAACCGAGTCTAAATGGGGGAAAACCAGTAATGACAAATGCACTTTATGTACAAATAATGCAAGAGAAGACATTTTTCATATCTTGTTTTTCTGTCCAAGTTATGTAGAAACTAGGAAAAAATGGATAGTGCCATTGTGCCGTAATATTGGAACAACTTCATATAAGGAAGCAGGAAGAATATTACTTACGGACACTAGTCAAGTAATAGTGTTTGGTATCAGTAGATTCCTTTTGGCAGTAAAATTCATTAGGCAAAAATCATCACTGGCATTTTAAGTGTCTGGCTGTTATATATCAATTTAATGTTTTTTTAACCTTGTAAATATTTTAACCATCTTTTTAACTATATTTATTGATGATTGTTTTAAAGCTCACTCTCGTGATTTAACTAAGAAGCCCAGGGATAATATTTTGGTCATGCACTAGCACTTTCTGAATTATATATCATGTAAATTTGCTGAAGATATTGTGGCCATGTATAACTATGTGTATTATGTATTTTTTTTGTATATCTTTTATGATGCAATTGCAACGAAATAAAGATTATTGAATTGATTTGTTACAGGTTCATAAAATATTCAAAATTGAGGTGAAATTATTTTTGATTACTTTTTAGAGTACTTTTTCAATTACTTTTTCTACTCATGGTGATATGCCTAGATATTACACTGGGACAGTCCCTAGATAAAAGGTAAGTAAAACAGTTCAGAGGAAAACAGTCAATGCAATCCTATGGTGAAAAATGAGGTTATCGATTTGCAGGTAAGGAAACGGTCTTGAGGGTGGAGCTTCTGAGGTTAGAACAAGAGTGGCCCCAGGGTCTAGGATGCACTCAAAAAGCACGCTCACAGGCACTAGGGCAGCCAGGTGCAGAGCGATGAGGCCCAGTGTTAGCCTATGGGCTAGGTGGCCATCGGTTAGTGGCTGCACAAGGGCAAGCCACAGGATTGAGGGAGCAAAGCTCCTAGAGTGGAGCTCAGGGCAAAGGGGGGATATAAGTTAGCATCCAAGGTGCACCCACATCGGCACAGGGGTGGCTGGGCGCAGGGTGCTGGATCCGCGTCGGGTGCCCTGTTTTCAATGAGAGTTGCTGGTTTTGGATTTTGGCTGCTCGGTCCAGGAAGTCTTCCGGGAGGAACCAACAGCTGGGCAGGAAAGTTGGAATGCTCGG
Organism: Lissotriton vulgaris; assembly: GCF_964263255.1. Classification (NCBI taxonomy): domain Eukaryota; kingdom Metazoa; phylum Chordata; class Amphibia; order Caudata; family Salamandridae; genus Lissotriton; species Lissotriton vulgaris. The sequence continues at coordinate 2,009,095,003 of NC_141685.1, read as the reverse complement.
GATGTAGGTGCACCTCAGGTCCTCTTCTCCGGGACGCAGAGCGGCTGGATGAAGGGGCACCTTTTGAGGTCAGATATCACTTTACGGGGCCCTGGATGGATCAACCCCTGGTGGACTCGGACTCTGGAGCGCTGGGGGAACTCGCTGGAACCGGTTAGCCACTCGGACCGCAGGCGCCCGGTGTAGTGGTGGTTCCAGGTGTCGGGTTTCTTTGTCTTCAGCAGACTTGGAGTCTATCTTGGGAGATTCTTTTGAACAGAGCTGCTGTTCACAGGTGATCCGGTCCTAGTTGAAGGCAGTCAGTCCTCCCAGGGGTTCTGGAGGTAGCTGGCTGCAGGACAGGGCGCTTCTTGGCGCAGGATCTAGGGAAACTGCAGACGGGCTAGTATGGCTAGGGCCAAGTCAGTTCTCCTCTCCTACGTTTCTTCTTTCGTCCTTCTGCTTCGTAGGTTGCGGTAATCTGCCTTCTGGGTTCAGGACTGTCCCTTAAATTTACTGTATTTAGGGGGCGTTTTAGGGTGCTCGGGTTAGTTGCCAATGGGCTACTGACCTTAGGTTGACTACACCCTTGGTGTGCTCACCCCATATGGGGGGTGGGCACAAACCCTAATCCAGATTGGTGAGTGCCTGCCATCTGCAAGATAGCGGACCCTGAAGAGTGGGTTTCACCTCGCCTCCCCCACCTGAAGGGTGGAATTGACAGAGCGGGGCACACCTTCTGGGCTCTTCTAATTTTTCCCACCCGTCTTACCACCGAAAAGGAGGGGAGACGAGAAGGGGCCTGCTCCTGATAGCAGGAGAAGCCGGAAATGGTGTTGCGAAGGAGGCAAAGCCTTTGAAACTCCCCTGCCACAGATAGCTCTACCTGACCAGGGGGAGGTATTAACACCTCCACCCAGGAAAGGCTTTGTTTATGGGCTCAGGGAGCAAAGACTCCCCCCAGAGGTCCAGAAACTTGTTTTGTAGTGACAGGCTGGTGTTTACCAGTCAGGGAAGCCACCAGATGCTGGTTATTTTTCAGGAGGCATCTCTAAGATGCCCTCTTAGTGCATTGTATAATAAATCCTACACTGGCATCAGTGTGGGTTTATTATGCTGAAAAGTTTGCTACCAAACTTCCCAGAATTCAGTAAAGCCATTATGGTGCGGTGGAGGTCGTAATAACAACCTCCCAGCACTATATACTCTTTATTGCTTTACTGCACTTACAATGTCTAAGAATGGATTTAAGACACTGTAGGGCTACAGTGCTCATTGCAACTGCACCCCAACCAGTGGTATAGTGCACCCAGGTAGAGGGGTGACTTACCTATACCATAGGCAGTGGGTTGCAGACATGGCACACATGTATGTGTGCCATGTCGACTATTCACTTTTCTCTGTATCAAAAACATGCACCCTGCAATGGCATTGTGTGTGTTAAGGTACAGGACCTCTAAGGGTAGCACAATAGGTTCTGCAGCCCTTCGAGCAAAACACACAAGATGATGGACGAAATGTTGCACAATGGCAAAACATTCACCCCCAGTCATAGATCTGGGTTAAATACATAGTTATTTTGCTCACCAAGCCACCCTAGTTCAGACATGGCCATATGCAAATCAGTCTTGACCTGGTGCCTCAAGGGAACAGTCCAGCCTGAACTGCCAAACCATGTCTTCCCTGAACCGGAATAAAGCATCCTAGGACCTGTTTCTGGCTATCAGCCGTCTTCAGCCAGGATAGCTGGACTCCAGTGAGCATGGGAACCACGTCTGGGCATACCCTTCCACATTGCATATTGCCAGAGAGATGCAAATTGGGGGTACAACGGTACTGTTTTGGGAAACAGCACAGGCCCTGGGAACCTGATTTGCAGGGGCCCAGGGCACATCAAGTCAAAGTGCATCCGAAATCTGGCAAAAAGTGGGGGGTTACTGCAACAGAAACTCACTTTCCTAGTGCCACGAGCAGTGACGGCTGGTGGCTTTCGAAAATGGTGAGCCATAAAAGCCATCGCCAACTGTCACCGAGTGAGCAAAGCGAGCGATACCAACTGACCCAAGGGAGTTTTACGCTAAAAGAAACCATTTCTAAATTCAGGAGGCAGGCAAATGCATACAGATGGGATTTGCATTAGCATCATTCCACATTAACTTTACATTTAGTGTAATCTGAAGGCGTGAGAAGGCAAACTGTATTCACTATAATAAAAAAACGTAAGCAAATGATGGATAACATTTACCGTTTTGTCATAATTTGTCCAGTTACAACATTCGTAGAGTACTGACTTTTCACTTGCACATTAAATTTTTCTTGCAGAGATTTACATAGCGCGAACTTGACCTGAATCGGGTATCAGAGCGCTTTACATAGCACCAGTTACGTTACATGAGGACACATTCATTTTTGTTTAGGTCTCGCCTACTCTTACTTCTGTGCTGCTCCAGTCAACCTCATATTGCATCCGTGTACTCCTGTACCCCTCCATTCTAACTCACTGTGTGCTCTTACTCCTGTGCTCCTCCTTCTAACATAGTGTCCTCTTACTGCTGTGCCACTCCATTCAAACTCATTGTGTCTTCCTACTCCGGTGCCTCTCCTTCCAAGCATATATTGTATCCTCTTACACTAGTGTCTCTATTCAGTAAATATCTGCTTAATATTAAGCCTCTCTTCACAGGGATATTTTGTTCACCTAGCTCTGGACTCACTCAAATCTGTCTGAAGAAGTATCTTCCAGAACTGGGCAGAGTTCTCCAGAACTGCTCAGAACTGTACAGTGCCTCCGAATATAACAGACAAAATGTGACCTTTGGAACAATTACCACACTTTAGATAGAGGCTCATGTTGTAACACAAACCCACACCTTCAATGGGCACGCCTCTCACAATTAATAGTACCATCACTCTTGTACCCCCATGGCATACTCAAAGGCCCCCTGCGTCTCAAAGTGAAGTTAAAGGAAATGGGCAGCAGTGAAATGGCAAGCAGCGTAACAAGCACATGTCTGAGACTAGTGCAGGAAATAAATGTCATTCAATGCTGGTGAATACAGACCAATGGGGTGCAATTGCTGAAGTTATTTTGCACACTATTTAGCCTGGTCTTCCCCCGCCGCATAATTTCATAGAGCACCATTCATGCCTGTTCTTAACTATGAAACGTGACAGGTTTTAATTGGTGGACATTAGTCACACCACCCATCTTTCCTTACAGCTTGTTTAATTTTTATCCAGGGATCTTTATTCCCTGACTGGTCGGGGACTAAACATCTCCTGCTCTCATGCATAACCCGATGGTGCTGAACTTCAGTACACAAAGTTCTGTTTGCGAGTCCAACGTACCACGCGTGCATTTGATATGAACCCGTTTTAGAGCTTTCCTGTTCACAGTCCTTACAAAAGAGTAACACATAACTGCGTTAGAAAGGATGTGCTAATTAAAAAGGTGTAGTTCCTTCAGCCTTTCCTGCTGCTGCAGTAGTGGCACCACGATGCAGCTGTACTGATAACCTGCCATGGCCTCATAAGGGCGCTATTGGGGTAGCTAGCAGATATTAAACACGTTATTTATATGTTACAATAGTTCCTATGGAGCAAGGTACTATGACAGATTTGCATGCTTTACATAATTCCACCATCAAGCTTGTCATAAGTAACCAAGCAAGGAAATGGACAAGGGCCACTGTCCCCTATGCTCTCACTCAACTCGACCATCAACAAAAGTAACTTACAGATGGAAAGCACTTTCCATAGCTGTTGAACACTGTATCAACTCCCTGGACCTCCAAAAACTCAATCGACAAGTGCAACTCCATCAAACGCTTCTTCACTACGATATACAAATTCCGATCTGACACAGACAACACTAAATACTCAGACATTTTACTGGAAATTCTCCATCGTACGTCCCAGTGGCGGCCGGATTCGATCGGGTGCGAGGGGGTGGGGGCGTGTGGGGGGGGGGGGGGGTTTGGAGGCGGGATAAATAATAAAAGTACAACTTTAAACGTACCTTCCCGCTTTTCCTAGGTCCCGAGACTGCAGACCCCCGACTCCCGCCGTCCTGTTTTTCAATTCTTGCAGTACACGTCATCACGCTGCACGCAGCCTCCCTCCCATCCACCGCAGCCTTGCGATTGGTCAGGCTGCTGCTCCACCCGCGTCATTTTCCTCTCTGTAGGCTGCAGCATACAGAGAGAACAGGGAGAGTGGACGGAGTTACTCGAGGGCAGGGGGGAGTGGCTTGCCTACTGTTGTTAATACTGTCTGTTTGGGCGGCCTCAGTGGGCAAGCAACTCCCACCTGCCCTTGAGTAACACCACCCACTTTCAACCAGGAACTTCTGCTTTCTCGCCGTGCGAGAAGGCAGAAACAAATGGTAGTTATTACCGTAATAACTACAATTAGTTTCTGCCTTCTCGCAGGGCGAGAAAGCAGGGGGGCGGCGCCCAAACGCCCCATAGAGGAGCTGCCACTGGCCACTAGCCCAGGAGAGTCTGAGGGTGTTTCTGGCATCCACAGGGGTTCCTCTCTCAGGTAGTGCTGAGTTTTAGCCAAGGACGAGGCTTGTTCTCTCTGTCCATGTGGCAACAGACTTGGATCTAAGTATCCCTCTTTTGCTTTGGTGATGTAGACAAAGTCCTGTTGTTTGTGACACAGGTCACAGATCTGAGGTTCTGGTGACAGTGGTGGTACCTTAAATCATAGATGTAGGGGAGTTAAGGGTGTGGGAGCTAGTAGCCAATAGGCAGCTAATGCCTGTAGCTAGTCCACCCCGAGGTGACCACATACAAAAAGGGAACTTCCCTACAGTGATACCCCATAAACTTTGAGCTCTCCTTCTCAAGATGGCTGTTCATTTACTTCTGTTTGCATACAGCAGGATACATGCTTGTGTTAACAATGCCATCTGAGGAGCCTAAATCCAACATCCTTACAGAAATCCTGCATGCGTGCTTAAGACCCCAGAACCTCTTTTGTTGTTCACCTTTTCCACCCAGAACCCTCTATTCTGCCGTTCCTAAAGATATCAGAAATCAAATTGTTGGGTACAGACCAGGCTGCTCCCCATGGAGGTATGGCTAGCTTTCTTGGGATGTACACCTCCCTTACATAGCTAGGGTGCAAATGGGTCTGGGGCTGGGCAAGGGCTGTTTCCTCTGCTGGAAGGTAGCCCTGATACATATCAGAGGTGGTGCAGCCTTTGAAGCTCACCGTCTTGATGCGCCACTTCAGTAGCCTGCTTAAGAAGAGGGAGGTGTGACCTTTCTACCCAAGCTTTTGATCCTGACTTCTGTGTGGGCTCACAATGCATAGCAGGTGGGCAATCTGTATGGTCGCCAACTGGGCGCATGCCACGTCACCCAGGGCACAAGGATTCTGTCAGGGGTAAGAAGGTGTGTTGTTGGATACCAAACATGACATATTTCGGCTGTTCCATAATGGAACTGCCAACCTCAAGAATGCTTGGGTGGCAGCCCACATTATCTTATGGACCACTAACACTGACAGTACTTTCTAATGGGGAATACCACTATAGGGACATACATGCTTGCACTTGTATGTCCTCGCCTTTAATGTACTGTACCCAGCCTCCTGGGCGGAGGAGTTCTACCTTAAATGTGCCGACATATATTAAAGTTTATGCATTTGACTGTGCCACACATGGTGGGGGCACAGTCAAGTTTAACCAGTTTACACTGCTCCTGCAGTCCTCAATGGCAGGCCTGCTGCCAGTAGTTTGCTTGGGTCCCTAAAGGTGGCACAAAACCGTGCTGCAGCCTTAGGGACCCGATTACCAACTATGCCCTAGGTACCCTTGGCACCATGTACTAGGGACTTATAAGTGCGTACAGTCTTTGTCAATTTGAGATTATCAAGTCGAACATAACTCAAACATAACAGTTGTGGGAGAGAGCACAGGCACCCTGGTCTGGGCAGCAGACTCCAGTGCGCTATCAGAGTCAAAACCATCTGTATTTGGAGCAAAAAGTGGAGGGGTTGGCCACACAAAAAGGGCACTTCCCTACAGTGATACTCCATAAACTTTGAGCTCTCCTTCTCAAGATGGCTGTTCATTTACTTCTGTTTGCATACAGCAGGATACATGCTTGTGTTAACAATGCCATCTGAGGAGCCTAAATCCAACATCCTTACAGAAATCCTGCAGAAGTGTTTGAGACCCCAGAACCTCTTTTGTTGTTCAACAGGGCGTTAAAGTTGAAAAGTGCTTGATGCCTGAGAGAAACCCTTTTCAGCACAGAAGCTCAAGGCAAATTGTTTGCGCTACTGACCCATGCCTTCTGATCCTACGTTCTTATCGATACATCTTTCTTCAGAGAGTTTGGGGGTTCAAGCAAACTGCAAAGCAAAGCTGCAAAGCTTGACCCCAATGCTTTCTTCACTGTGCCACTCCCCAGTGAGTCTACAACGCTTGAGTGCATAGGCCAAAAAGTCTGACTCAGGCAGACAGCCCTATGCACTGGGAACAGCGCATGCATCCTCACACAGTACATTAATACCTTAAGGGAAATGGAATAGCTGGCTGTGATTAGCCTGCAAGATCACATGTAGATTTTCTTTTTTTTCAATTCAAATTAATGATTTTCATTAGTGCTTAAACATTAAACAATCAGAAAAAAATAAGAAAAAACACTGCAGCCCATTATGTAAAGGAGTCATAATGTCAAGGTCATATGTATTGCGTACATAATTCGGTAGAGCAGTGAGCCTCTAGTTCATCTTTTCACAATTTAGTGCTATCTCGCATACTTCCACGCCACAGAAAATGAAGCATCCTATTGCAAATTCTTCCAAATTATCACTTTGTGTATGAGCAGTTTCTATTCTATATATCCGACATTTTATAATATTAGAAAAGGTCTTTAATCCAATCTTTGACTCTCGGAGCAGAACCTCTGCCCAACATAGTACTACTCATCTTTTCAGTAACAGCACTGCATAAGCCACAATCTCACATGCCCCAAGTGGGATCTCCGCAACATATCATAGTAAGACCAGTAGGAGGGATATTTTGAGGTGAATTCCCATCAGTTTTGACAAAAGTTCAAGGATTTGAGGCCGGAATGCGCTCACATTCAGACTCTTCCCGTTGTAAATTGATAAAGTCTACCCCGGGTGTATGACATCTTTCACACATCGCATTTTCTCATAGACCTGCCATACGTCAGCTTTCTGAGAAATGATAGACACAATGTAAATATTTATACTGTACAAAACACAAGTTTGTTAACGGCCATATATCCATTAGCGGAACTTCAGGGTGGCATTCCTTCAGTAAAGAGCAGTTAAGTTACCTATCTGTGACTCCACCTGTACCGTTGTACTTAACTTAGATAGAAGTTGTTTAGGAATAGGGAATGAGAGGAAATGTAACAAGGCACTTACAATAACTCTTTACACGGTGGGATTCACTGTATTCCGCAGACCTCGTTGAATAGGCATTATGTCAAGTCAAGTCAAGTCAAAGAATTTATATAGCGCACTACATACCCAGAGGGTCTCAAGGCGCTTAGGGAGGGGAGGAGGATTACTTGTCAAATATCCACGTTTTAAGTTGCTTTCTGAATGCTAGGTGGTTCTGGGTAAGGCGAAGGTAAGTGGGGAGTGAGTTCCATGTTTTAGCTGCCAGGTATGAGAAGGATTTGCCTCCCATGGTGGTCTTGTTGATGCGAGGTACAGTGGCGAGGGCTTGGCTGGAAGAACGTAGTTGGCGGGAGGGAGTGTAGAAGGACAGTCGTGAGTTGAGGCAATCTGGTCCGATGTCGTAGAGTGATTTGTGTGCGTGGGTTAGCAGTCGGAAAGTGATCCTCTTATTGACGGGTAGCCAGTGGAGGTCTTTCAGGTGACCAGAGATGTGTTCGTTACGCGGGATGTCTAATATGATCCTGGCTGAGGCATTTTGGATTCGTTGGAGTTTCTTCTGGAGTTTAGCGGTGGTACGTAGAGGGTGTTTCCGTAGTCCAGTCGGCTCGTGACCAGAGCATGGGTGACTGTTTTTCTGGTTTCGGTGGGGATCCAGCGAAATGTTTTTTTGAGCATGCAAAGAATGTTGAAGCAGGATGAGGATACGGCGCTGACTTGTCTGTTCATTGAAAGTGAAGAATCCAGGATAACGCCTAGGTTCCGTGCGTGGTCTGTCGGGATGGGTGCTTTTCCAAGGGCTTCCGGCCACCAAGAGTCGTCCCATGCAGAGGGGGAGGCACCTAAGATGAGGACTTCTGTTTTATCTGAGTTCAGTTTCAGACGGCTGTGTTTCATCCATTCGGCAACTTCTTTCATTCCTTCGTGTAGGTTGGTTTGGCGGTGCTGGGGTCATTGGTGAGAGAAAGGATCAGTTGAGTGTCATCCGCGTAGGAGATGATGTTGAGATTGTGTTGGCGAGCGATGGCCGCAAGGGGGCTCATGTATACGTTGGAGAGGGTGGGACTGAGTGAGGATCCTTGTGGTACGCCACAGATGACTTCAGTGGCCTCGGACTTGAATGGTGGAAGGCGGACTCTCTGGGTTCTTCCGGTGAGGAATGAGGTGATCCATTCAAGTGCTTTTCCTTGTATTCCGATGTTTCTGAGGCGTTGTAAAAGGGTGCTGTGGCAGACTGTGTCGAAGGCTGCAGAGAGATCGAGGAGGATGAGGGCGACTGTCTCCATTGTCCAGTAGAGATCGAATGTCGTCTGTTGCTGCGATGAGGGCGGTCTCAGTGCTGTGTTTTGCTCGGAAGCCAGATTGTGAGGAGTCGAGGGATTTGTTGGCTTCGAGGAAAGCGGCGAGCTGGTTGTTGACAGCTTTCTCGATGACTTTGGCCGGGAAAGGAAGGAGCGATATAGGGCGGTAATTTTTGAGTTCGGTGGGGTCCGCTGTGGGTTTTTTCAGAAGGGCGGTGAGTTCAGCGTGTTTCCAGCTTTCCGGGAAGGTGGCGGAGTTGAAGGAGCAGTTGATGACGTCTCGGAGTTGCGGTGCTATGACGGAGTCTGCTTTGTTGAAGATGTGGTGAGGACATGGGTCTGTGGGGGATCCTGAGTGGATGGAGTTCATCAGGCGGATGGTGTCCTCAGTGGAGATTGGGTTCCAGTCGTTAAGGGTGTTCAAGGGGGGAGAATGTTCAGCATATGGTTGGGTGGGTTGGTCTCCGGGTTGGTTGTCGAAGCTGTTGTGGATGTCTGCAATTTTGTTGTGGAAGAATAATGCCAGGGAGTCGCAGAGGGCTTGAGAGGGGGTGATGTCGTTGGAGTTGGCCGAGGGGTTGGTAAATTCCTTGACGATGTTGAAAAGTTCCTTGCTGTTGTGGGCGTTGTTGTCTAGTCGATCCTTGAAGGCTGTTTTCTTGGCCTTTCGGATTAGTTGGTGGTGTGTGCGGGTGGCCTTTTTGAAGGCGTCCTTGGTGCTAGTGGTTGGGTCTTTTTTCCAGGCCTTTTCAAGGGAGCGGCAGAGTTTCTTGGACTTCTTAAGATCATCGTTGAACCATGAGGCCTTCTTGCTGCCAGGTTTGCTTTGACGTTTTTTCAGTGGTGCTAGGATGTCGGCGGTGTTGGATAACCATAGGGTGAAGTTGGCGGCGGCTTGGTCTGGGTTAGAAGAGTGGGCTAGGGTGTTTAGAAGGAGCGATGAGTAGATCTGGTCGATGGTGATTTTGTTCCAGTTTCTTTGCAGAGTTGGTTGGAGGTGGTTGGTGGGTTTCGGCTTGTTGTAGGTGAAGTGAACGCAGCTGTGGTCAGTCCAGAGGAGATCCGTAGTGTGGCTGAAGGAGACATGATTGCTGGAGGTGTAGATGGGGTCGAGTGTGTGACCTGCGATGTGGGTGGGGGAAGTGACCAGTTGTTTAAGTCCGAGGTTGGCGAGGTTGTCCAAGAGGGTGGTGGTGTTGCGGTCGTTGTTCTTTTCAAGGTGAAAGTTGAGGTCTCCCAGAAGGATGTAATCTTTGGAGGGGAGCGCGTGTGGAGTGATGAAGTCTGTGATGTCTTCACTGAATTTTGCACGGGGTCCTGGTGGTCTGTAGAGGAGGGTGCCTCTGAGTGTGGTCTTGGGGTCGATGTGGATCTGGAAGTGAAGGTGTTCAGAGTTGGCGAGGTTGACGTCAGAGCTGGTTGAGATGTGGATTGATTTTTTATGGACGATAGCGATTCCTCCTCCTGTGTGGCCGGTACGGTCCTTGCGTGTGATCTTATAATCTTCAGGGATGGCAATGGTGATGTCTGGGGCGGAGGAAGCGTTTATCCATGTTTCTGTTAGGAAGGCGACGTCTGGAGAGATGGTGTCTAGTAGATTCCATAGGTCAATGGCGTGTCTGTGGACCGATCGGGTGTTGAGAAGGATGCATTGTAGGTGGTTGGGGTCGGGAATCTGTGGTGTAGTCGTAGCGGAGAGGTTGTCGGTGCCGATGAATTTGCAGGAGTAGCAGGAGAAAGGTCCATGGGTGTGTCCAGGAGCGGCTTGGACGCAGTTGGGGGCGCGACCGGGGTTAAGGGCTAGGAGGGTGGCGGCATCGTAGGTAGTGCGGGAGGGCTGGGAAGCGCGAGGGGCAGGGGGTCTGGCGCTGGGTGCGGTCCAGGCGCGGACGGGCGTAGACGGGCTTACCTTTGGTGCACCTTCGGCGCGGATTGGGCGCGAATGGGGCGCAATCGCTGCGCGTGGACGCTGCGCGTTGGGACGTTGCTCATAAATGGATGGTGGAGGGGGCGGAGCGTGGGAGGGGCAGCAGCTGGGAGGCGGTGGCGGGAGGAGGGGCGGACCAGGGGAAAACAAACAACAAAATGGAGGGTCAAAGGCTAATGGAGCCAGGGGCAGCAAATTCACTACAGCGTCGAGTGTGCAGGACAATTGCAAGAAAACACACAAGCCTCAGAGTACCAAAATCAATTCAGCCAGCCTCAGCTAGGTCGCGCTAGCAATTAATTAATTAAATAGAATAATGCGGCGCTGCGCGAGCAAAGCGCTTCTAGGCTGCGAGGGTCAGTCAAATACACAAATACAGCTGAAAATGCTTGTTGAGAAAACGATACCGCCAGGAGACAGAGCGAGGCAGCTGCAGTTCAGCTGGAGCGTGGAGGAGCAACCGATCTGGAAGAAGGTCCAGGCGATCACAATCTGCTCGGGGGAGAGGAAGGGTAGAGATCGTGGGTGGGAGGGGCAGCAGCTGGGAGGCGGTGGCGGGAGGAGGGGCGGACCAGGGGAAAACAAACAACAAAATGGAGGGTCAAAGGCTAATGGAGCCAGGGGCAGCAAATTCACTACAGCGCCGAGTGTGCAGGACAATTGCAAGAAAACACACAAGCCTCAGAGTACCAAAATCAATTCAGCCAGCCTCAGCAAGGTCGCCCTAGCAATTAATTAATTAAATAGAATAATGCGGCGCTGCGCGAGCAAAGCGCTTCTAGGCTGCGAGGGTCAGTCAAATACACAAATACAGCTGAAAATGCTTGTTGAGAAAACGATACCGCCAGGAGACAGAGCGAGGCAGCTGCAGTTCAGCTGGAGCGTGGGGGAGCAATCGATCTGGAAGAAGGTCCAGGCGATCACCTGGAGTCCTTTGTTTCCCTTTTCTCAATGCTCTTTGTGTGCTTTTTGCACTGACTCATATTTTCGTATATTTGGTCATTGGTGGGGATGATGAACGAAAGAAAAGAAACATTGTTTCCGTTGTATACAGCGTACAAGGTTGGTTGAACCTGATACTGTACTGTGAAGGAGATTTGGCCGTCCTATTTGCATTTTTATGTACTTCTGGCCAGCCTGTCTTATTAAGAATTCTTTTAATGGTGCCGCTCTTAAAAGGTCTATTGTATTTCTTTCCATCCGTGGCCTTGTTTGTTCCAGAGTGGAACTTTAACCTGCGTGCTGACTTGGTTCTTCCTTATTTTCTCAATACAGCATGGTTTCTGCCATGTGATGTTAGATGTCACTTCCTTTTCCTCTCTTTTTGCTACTTGATGGCTGTAGTCGTGTTGGAGGCTGGGTCGCAGAAAAGTTCTGGCCCTTTATTTTTATTTTCTGTGTCCCTCCACTGTTGATCCCGATTCTTCTCTACAGAATTCTATTGTCAGACTGCTTATTACTGGGTTTCTTAGAAGTCTTCGTCCTGCAAGACGTTTGGCTTTTTTCTCCTGAGAAGGCAGCAGTATCTGGAGGACATCTGCCTGCCACATACTCCAGTGTGTGGTAACATGGTCGCTTCAAGAAACGGTCTCCCTTACCTTGAACAGCAGAAGATAAGGGTCCAGATTTCGGGGAAGTGACCAGAACAGATAATTAATAATTAGTCACCCATTCCAGCTCCTTCTTGGATATTTTAAAATAACCCAAATCGTTGTAAATGGTAGAGGCCAGATGCAGTATTGGTAAGGAATTATTCTGCTTCCATTTGTATTATTACTAAAAGGACCAGGACATTTTACTACTAAATCTTGAGGTACATAATTTTGCATCAATCTGCACCAAGAGTACAACTTTTCTAGAGGCCCCACTCTATTGACCACTTGATTTTAAAGACAGAACTAGTCAACTTAGGGGTACAGCTTGCCATACTAATAGGCTCCTATAACGAGCTCTTTGAGTCCTTTATTGCAGCATGTACTGATCTATTATCCACCAAACTACAAGTCCATAAATCTAAATTCTAATGTCTTTAAGCACCTTCGTTCAAAATGGATTTTAGAAAACTAAAACCGAAGAATCTAACAGTGGTCTCTACTGTTGGATTCTTCATACAGTAGATGTGTGAAGAATCCATAACTCTGTTAAGTTATGTGATACATGTTTTAAATCATTAAAAAGCTGGAAATGATTAATCTGCCTCCTTCTCCAGTGAACTCCAACTCTTAAGCTTCTTGTGCTAAGCTTATCTTCTTGTTGTCTACACCTAGTGTGCAAGAAACTAAAATCTTACTTAACTTATTTCCCTTATAGATCTGGCACCACCTTAGCTACTGGTTAAGTTTGAACCCTCCTGTTGCCTCACCAGTTTATCCTTATTCAACTTTCGATTGAGTGATCTTTTTTGGAGGGCATAGTTCCGCCTAGCTTGAAAAACGGAACTGTCAACCTTTCGCTTAAAATCCTCCATTTAGACCAAGATAGTCTACCTTTAGGCTTATCATAGACTCACCTGTACTTTCCAATATTATGGTAAAACTGGTGGTCAGGCAGCTCCAGAAACACCTACATTTCAATAACTGCCTGTCCATCTTCCATTCAGTCTTTAGACAACAGGCTGGGATGGAAAGCATCTGCTTGCACTTTTGGGATAACACACTAAGATGGGCAGGTGAGAGGCAGGGCACCATCTTGGTCATGCTGGACATATATGCCATGTTTGATACAGAGAAACATTAAATACTACTTCAGAAGAGATTAAGCCGTTGCCCACAACTGCCCTTTGGCCATTCGCTGGTTCAGTTCCTTCCTTGTCCAAAGGTCTCAAAGAATTTGACTGGGTCCTTCTACATCTGTGCCAGTTACTCCTAGTGTGGGGGTTCCCCAGTGCTCCCCACTGTCACAGATCATGTTTAATGTCAATATGGCCTACTTGTCCCACCTCTTTATGAATTTGGACTACAATCTTATGAGAACACCACCCAAGGGTACATTAGGATATCCATTGGCTTTAGAACAATACACATTCTAAAAGAATTTCTGAAATAAAAAAGATGCATCAGAGCCAACTTAAACGGAACAGCTCTTGAACGGAGTTTATCATTTTCGTAAGGAATATCCTTGCTAATGTGAGATCTGTGCGTTTACCACCATTGCTGGAAAACAAATCCAACACTGGCTGCTATGTTAAAGAAACCTGGGTGTAACATCTAATCACAACATTTCCTTGAAGGCTCAGATTAGAAAGGCGATTGGTAACAGCTATTTTAACTTTCTAAGTGGAGACCTATACTTCCCAATGCTATCTGCTCAACACAGTGCACTGGTGGTTGAAGTAATGACCCAATTAGACTATTAGGCTAAATTATTAGTCTATTAGATTAGACTGTTCCACTGACCTCCATTGAGGGCCATCAACTAATAATATCTCATAGCAACAAAACACCACTATATAGCTGTACTGAGTTTGTGTTAGAGACCACATCTCTCAGGATAAAAAAAGCACTGCACTGGCTTTCAGGCAAGATACCCTCCAGTACAAGATGGGTTATAGAATGTTCAGATGCTGCCACTAGTTGGGACCACACTTTCCTTTCTTAACAGAAGAGTCTAATATTACAAACTTGGAAGTACTCTTAGCAGTCCAAACCAGGCACAGTTATCTGAACCAAGCTGCAGGCTCAAATCCAGAAATGACAGAGTTTACTCTATAGTAGGTTGTTAGCCATTTTTTCTAGCTTTCCGATAGCCTTAAAAGCATACCTGATCTAGAAGCACGGATGGCCAGAACAAAAAGACCTATCCGAGGTACAGAGCCTTGTAAATGTCTACATTCATTCACTTCATCAATTGCACACCATTTTTACTGAAATGGTTGAATTAAATTACCTTGACTACAAGATCCACATAACCTTTATCATCATCACTGGAAACTGGAGTGTAAGGTCTGACCACCAGATTGCCATCAATCCTTGCCGAAAGGTATATGTGCTGTCCTGAAAAACAAGCAAAAGATGGTGGATCAATCATACTTTTTCGTCATTTGGATGGAGCATAAAGGGGTGGTTGTGAGCCAACCATGATGATCTGTCCATATTTTTTAGATCTCCGGAACAATCATGCAACTGTCAAAATAGATATTTTAATCAGCCATCAAAAGATCTAAAATTCTCTCAGTGTCCCCTTTATATGAGTGCACAGTTGGTGGTTGGTCTAATAGGATATTGGCGCTCCTAGGCAGTACGCAGGTACTATTGGATGCAATGTAGTATGAGTGCGGTGCAAAGGGTTGGAGAGAACCACCCCTCTCCCTATAAAGTGGTGAAGCCATAGACAGAAAACGCAAACATCCCCTGCACAAACTCCTGTATATCGGGTCCTCTGCTTCGGTTGTAATTCCGTCCCGAAGGATATCAAAGTAATACTGTCTCTAAGTGCAGAGATCAGTTAATCGTTTGTACCGCCTTGTAAGCGGCAGTCCCTGTCCAGGTGTGAAATAATTCTAAAATTGTCACCATGTAATCGTTCTCGTTATAGGCATCTGATGTGATCGAAAGTTACAATTATAGTATCCCATTTATCAACCGTTTCCTTTCTTGTTTTGCGCACAATTGCAGAAATCAGCAACTGTATTGTTGCAGCCGGTGGCCCGATCTGCTATTGAATCCGCATGTGCACTGGACGGCTTCCAGCACAAACGCAGATTCGAAATAAACGGACTACTAAAACTAACTTTCGATCACACCAGATGCCCAAAACGAGAACCATTACATTTTTAAATTGTGTTTCATTGCCGCACGCTAAATTTGTTTGCACTATCCATACTCAGGAAAGTGCTCATCATTCCTGGTTAGGATAAACTGGCAAAATGTGAGAGTGGTGCTACAAACTGGTGTTAAGTCCACTGGAATAAAGGCCAACTAGTTTTGCATTGGAGAACCCCGGGCCCATACCTCTAAATTCAATATCGTTGCCATGAATTTTTTTTTTTAATCTTTATTGGGTTTTAAGCCATGGAGAAGATAATTACATAGTCATCAAACAAGAGGGAGAGCGATCTGTTGATCAAACGGGCACCAATTACCACCTCAAGAGGGGGTGGAAGGTCCAGTATCAGCGTGTGCCCGTGTATAGAACACGTAAACAACAAACGGGAGATGCTGAACTGTTCCTGGTAAGTATTGAAGGGAGACTGGCTGTACCGAAGGTGTACATTAACACCCTTGGGCATCCATTAAGTTGGACATGTTTGCCTCACACACCCCGAAGGATGTCATGCTTCATCATCGGTGGTTGCTCCTCGTCGGGGAGGCGGTGCAATCCCCGACAGGCTCACCTCAAAGAGGGGCTCTTTGGCAGAGATCTTTTTGTCCAGCTGCCTGTTGGTGAAGTGCGGGTATGTGGGCCAGGGCAATCAGTATCCTGAACTAGAAGAGTGAAGTTTAAAATGTAGTAGAGGGTCCCGGAAAAAACTTTATTCTGGAGGTCCTACTACTACCATTAAAAGGTGTAGTTAGCTTGTTGGGTCACGGAGAGTTACGTGGCGTGTCCCAAAGCAAGACTAGTGTGAAGGTCGGTCAACATGTTTCTCGCTTGGGGATTTCCCGCGATTCGTCAGGACCTAGTGAAGTTGTGAGTGAAGAGTTTAAAAAGGAAACATGCTAGTGTCATGAATCTCATATGGTTTACCTCAGGGGAAATCCTATGCCTGAAGGATGGAGATAAAAGAAACCATTAAAGCAAGTATCATATTTGATATACACAATTATCAATGGTAACAGCCAATCTAGCATATCAGTGCAGTGAAGTGATGGTGGTGTGTGGAGTGTCACACATACACGAACATGCCTGTGATGTATAAGGAGTGCAAAGTCTCGTGAACACTCTTATACCTTATGTTCGTGGTGGGTGCGTTGTGATTAAAAACAATAGTTAAAAACGCAACTGCTATCTCAGGGAGAGAACTAGGATCAGAAAAATGGCAAGTCGTGACCAGGTTTATTATAAACTCACCTAAAGGTCTTGGATTAATGACCACCTGAGTTGTCGGCGGGTCGGTACAACAGGAATTGCCTATAGATCAGGCTAGGGAGAAGGAACTAAAGGTTATGGAGGGTCTAGGTATCGTTCCACCTAGAATCGGAGCATATCGGAAGCTATGTGGTCTTACCTCAAGTTACCCGTGTCCGTGTAGAGTCACCTACCCATCACCGCCGAGCTCGAATAGGTATTGAACCAAGGGGGCGTGGGATATTTATAGGTAGACCCGTCATCAGGTTGCGTCGGTAGACGCCCTCTGTGTAGGTCACGTGTTAACCTGGGTCATGACGGCCATGATGGAGTGGTGTAGTAGGAGTACGGCCTCATGTTGATGGATACAGTGTAGTCAGGTAGTAAACAAAGGGTTGGATGTTTACAGAGGATGCCAGGGAATATCTTCATTTAGCCCTTGTCTGTCTGTGGAGAGGCGGTGTACCCACCTTTGCCCTAAAAATGCATTGTTCCGCAAAGAGCAAAGGTGGGTACACCGCCTCTCCACAGACAGACAAGGGCTAAATGAAGATATTCCCTGGCATTCTCTGTAAACATCCAACCCTTTGTTTACTACCTGACTACACTATATCCATCAACATGAGGCCGTACTCCTACTACACCACTCCATCATGGCCGTCATGACCCAGGTTAACACGTGACCTACACAGAGGGCGTCTACCGACGCAACCTGATGACGGGTCTACCTATAAATATCCCACGCCCCCTTGGTTCAATACCTATTCGAGCTCGGCGGTGATGGGTAGGTGACTCTACACGGACACGGGTAACTTGAGGTAAGACCACATAGCTTCCGATATGCTCCGATTCTAGGTGGAACAATACCTAGACCCTCCATAACCTTTAGTTCCTTCTCCCTAGCCTGATCTATAGGCAATTCCTGTTGTACCGACCCGCCGACAACTCAGGTGGTCATTAATCCAAGACCTTTAGGTGAGTTTATAATAAACCTGGTCACGACTTGCCATTTTTCTGATCCTAGTTCTCTCCCTGAGATAGCAGTTGCGTTTTTAACTATTGTTTTTAATCACAACGCACCCACCACGAACATAAGGTATAAGAGTGTTCACGAGACTTTGCACTCCTTATACATCACAGGCATGTTCGTGTGTGTGCGACACTCCACACACCACCATCACTTCACTGCACTGATATGCTAGATTGGCTGTTACCATAGATAATTGTGTATATCAAATATGATACTTGCTTTAATGGTTTCTTTTATCTCCATCCTTCAGGCATAGGATTTCCCCTGAGGTAAACCATATGAGATTCATGACACTAGCATGTTTCCTTTTTAAACTCTTCCCTCACAACTTCACTAGGTCCTGACGAATCGCGGGAAATCCCTAAGCGAGAAACATGTTGACCGACCTTCACACTAGTCTTGCTTTGGGACACGCCACGTAACTCTCCGTGACCCAACAAGCTAACTACACCTTTTAATGGTAGTAGTAGGACCTCCAGAATAAAGTTTTTTCCGGGACCCTCTACTACATTTTAAACTTCACTCTTCTAGTTCAGGATACTGATTGCCCTGGCCCACATACCCGCACTTCACCAACAGGCAGCTGGACAAAAAGATCTCCGCCAAAGAGCCCCCTCTTTGAGGTGAGCCCGTCGGGGATTGCACCGCCTCCCCGACGAGGAGCAACCGCCGATGATGAAGCATGACATCCTTCGGGGTGTGTGAGGCAAACATGTCCAACTTAATGGATGCCCAAGGGTGTTAATGTACACCTTCGGTACAGCCAGTCTCCCTTCAATACTTACCAGGAACAGTTCAGCATCTCCCGTTTGTTGTTTACAAGATAATTACATAGGCACAGCCGCTAAAGTTGTTTACAAGATAATTACATAGGCACAGCCGCTAAAGTGAACGCGGACTGCACCGTATACTAAATAAACACAGCCGCTATAAAGGTGACCGCACTGTAATTTGAATAGAATAAATCACAATTGAAAACAAAGGGGGCGGGTGCGCCGATGCAATGAGTGGAATAGAGGAAGAGCATTAAAGAAAATAGTGCCCACCAACTTAAAAAGCGTACTGTGTAACAACTGAAGAAAAAGGGCCTGTCCTCATGGGAGGTTACAAACTAAGACAAGGCGATACTAAGGAGTAACTAACAAGCCTATGTACGAATCAGAAGCCAGATTATACGAAGGGCAATGACATAAACCAATGACAAATATGGGTGGAGAATGGGAGGGGCTTCAATAGCATACTACAGTACAGCATGCCTAGCAGAGCGAGCAGCGCATGCGCGCTACCCTTAGGTTCGACCTAACAAGACCTCCCTGAAACCCTCTGTGCATAACAAGAGAACGGTGGGATTGGACATGGGTAAGCCTTTACTTGATTAGGACTAACACTAGTTTGAAGGAAAAATGTCCATATGTTGCTGTCAATGGTAGGCAGATATGGACAGTGGAAAGGGCTGTACTCCATTGAAACGACTTCTCCCCTGCTATGCATGACTTATATTTATATTTATCTAGATGTGAGCCAGAAATTTGCCTGGAAAGCCTTAAATCCTCAAGCACCCACTTTCTCTAAAATAATCATTTTTATTAGCTGCCAACCAGCTCCGGTCCGTGCAGGTTACAGCAGTGGGGCCAGGAAAGATGAGATTGAGGGACGATGCAAATTAAATAAATAATTTCCCCTTTGTATCGTCCCTTGAAATCCCCCCTTATTTGGCCCCACCGACCCACCGATGTTACCTCAACCGCAGCTGCGGCCCTCTTTATTCCCTCAGTGGAAATGTATTATAGGTCAGTAATGCACTTTTGTTGCAAACAATCCTTTGTAGGTCTGTGGAATCATTATTAGGCTATTTGAATTAAACTGGGAAATGCTTTATGTAAGGCTTTGCATGAGGAGTCTGCTATTTAATTAGCTAATTTTTATCTTTAACCAACAAGCTTCCCATGATTAAGGGAACTATTACAACTTGGTAATCCCTCTTGCCAAATCTATTTCTCTGCCGTCTTATGTGGCCTTCCTTTCCCAGGAAAGTCCAACATAATTCTCTGAAAATCTGGCAGTCTCTTAAACTCATTTTTTCAATGATCTTGCTTTGGTGCTCCTCCTTTCGGACTGAATATATGCAGGGTGGCAATGTCAGAGTCTGTACAGATGTCGATGCACTTCTGTGTGTGATATCAGTGGGCTAAGGATTTATCTACACTCAGTTCCTTTTTAACCTTAATGAGGGGTCAATGGGAGAACACGTGGATGGGTTTGGCATTCATGTACATCAGTATACAGAAGGGACTCAGATGCACTAATAATGCTTAGTTTGCCTTTCAATTATTACTCAATTTCCATTGGCTCATGTGTGAACTGGCCATTAACGATATTACTGCTCACATTGCAGTGCCTATAAAATATCTGGAGTACATTTCCAATGGATAATGCACATTTGTGTTCAGATACTGGTTATGCCCCTAAAGGGTACTCTACATTCAGGTCATGAACCTCAATTCCTTTCAATAGACGCACAAGAATGGGTTATTCACCATATCAGTTATGGATACTCAGTTTCTGAGTAATTATCTAAATCCACCATGGCTTTCCCGGGGCCAGTGCTTCAATCAGCTGCCAGACTGGCTTTTAAGTTCAATACTTTTGAAAACATTACTCTTTTGTAACAGAAATGCACTGGCTATATCCACTTGCACAAACAGTGGGAAACTACCTCTCTCAAGCAACAATATCTTGTTGTGGGCTCTCCAATTTGAAGATATATGGTGATGCCAAAACGTGCAGGGTAGAGAGCAGCTTATAACAAACAAAAAGAAAGAGCTCAATGCAATCTCAAAAGACCAGCATCCTGTTGGACAACAGAGATGTCTCCATTGAGGGAAGTCGTACAAAGCTCACGCTATTGAGAGAGAGCACCTCTGTGCACAACAAGAAAGACTCGTAGGTCTAATTCATTTAAACATCAAAAGTTAATGCAGATTAAACGACGAATAGTTCGTTAAGTCTTTACTGTTTATTTAACAGTTGTTGAAATTGCTGCTTCATAGTCAACGTAAAATATCCAAAATTAAATCTCAATCATCAGATAAATCATTCTGAAGCAGGTTATCACAAATCCCGATGCATTTCGGGCCACGCCCTTCTTCAGGGAATTACTCTACAAAAACAATCCAAAAAAGCACAATTCAATCAAGTATCCAAATGTCATTGCAAGTAAAATAACATAAACAAGTGCTCACTTACAAGCAGTGCGATATTAAAAAGGGTGCAAGAATAAAGATAAACGCCAATAAGAAGGTGTACGCGAAGGTCAAACAATAATAATAGTCAAACGTAAAGTAAGATTAGAAAGTAGTCACCCCGTGTGAGAGAAAGGATTACCAAGTGTTAATACATGTGAAAAAAGTGGATAAAAGTAAAGCGGAATTAGCAGTAGGAAGATAAGATCAAAACTAACGGAACCCAAGTGAAGGAAGTTAGGCAAGAAAAGGAGTAGTCCCAAGGCGGGTACTTACTTAAGTTACGTCTCTTTCTATGTTTGATCTCCAGTCCTCTTTTCATTTCTTTGCTTCCACATGCTTGTATTTCACTTCGGCTCAGCTGCTCCGCTGACTAACACTGACTCCGCGGAACTCCGCGTAGTTTTCCAACCTCGTTCTTAAGTAAGTACCCGCCTTGGGACTACTCCTTTTCTTGCCTAACTTCCTTCACTTGGGTTCCGTTAGTTTTGATCTTATCTTTCTACTGCTAATTCCGCTTTACTTTTATCCACTTTTTTCACATGTATTAACACTTGGTAATCCTTTCTCTCACACGGGGTGACTACTTTCTAATCTTACTTTACGTTTGACTATTATTATTGTTTGACCTTCGCGTACACCTTATTGGCGTTTATCTTTATTCTTGCACCCTTTTTACTATAGCACTGCTTGTAAGTGAGCACTTGTTTATGTTATTTTACTTGCAATGACATTTGGATACTTGATTGAATTGTGCTTTTTTGGATTGTTTTTGTAGAGTAATTCCCTGAAGAAGGGCGTGGCCCCAAATGCATCGGGATTTGTGATAACCTGCTTCAGAATGATTTATCTGACGATTGAGATTTAATTTTGGATATTTTACGTTGACTATGAAGCAGCAATTTCAACAACTGTTGAATAAACAGTAAAGACTTAACGAACTATTCGTCGTTTAATCTGCATTAACTTTTGATGTTTAAATGAATTAGACCTACGAGTCTTTCTTGTTGTGCACAGAGGTGCTCTCTCTCAATAGAGTGAGCTTTGTACGAGTTCCTTGGATTTCACACTGCTTGGCCAGACAGTGTTTCCTCTCGTAGCACACCACACATTTACAAAACGGATCACTTGTAAAATACTAAGTGTGCGAGCTCCACCTTCATTCCAGTTTCCATTGAGGGAAGCACATTACGTTTTTTAAAAGAACCCTCAACTGCCTCCCTAGTAGGTGCCATGCTCGATCATCGGGTTCCCACGTAGGGGGCAGAGTGTCTCCTAGGTGTGCTTAGACTCCCGATTACAGCGGAGGTGAATTTAGGAGAGTTTAAACCTTACAACTACCTCCGGGATATGGAGTCAAATCACAATAATTTTAATAGAGAGTTCCTGGGGCACAATTAAAATCAAGGGTGGATGTAAAAGAGAAAAAATGATCTCACACATCCCAAGAAGGTGAAATGGCCTACATGTTTACCCGCATCGCTGTGGGCGATATTTTCCTCCTGTCCTGGGCCCCTATGAAAATGGGTGTGGTCGTGACGGAACCATTCCGTCATCAGCACAGCCCAATCGTGACTGATGACGGAATGGTTCTGTCACAAGCATCAAAGGGGTTAAGCCAATCAATTCTCTATCAGGAGGCTTTCTTCAGGACCAGTGCTGCCAAAGCTGAATGCAACCCTAAGCAGGTGTTGTGTACGCACACACCCTAAGATGTGCGTACGCGACCCTAAGCAGGTGTGGTGTACAAACACCCCCTAAGGTGTGACTTTATAACTTACGATTTCCACCTACAATGAGACTATTTGATTTACAATAATTTATTGTAACATGGATCTCGACGGGAGGCAGTCCCTGTAGTCACACTTTTGTCAAGGCCTTCCGCCTGCTCGGTTACCTACTTAGGCCAAGAGCGGGATAATGGCAATGCGAACCCGATGGAGAAGCAGGACACCATCTCGGTTGGTGAATAAGGGTTCGTTAAGAAAACCTAGTGGGTTTTCCTCAACAGTATGCTGGTCTTTTGAGATTGTATTGAGCTTGTTCTTTTTGTTTGTTATAAGTGCTTGTGGAGACAGTAGAGTCGAGTCCTGCTGTTCCTTCCCCTCTCTCTCTCTCATTTTGTTTAGAATAGAGAGCAGCTTCGAAGTGAGCTTGAAAGACTGAGCAGAGTTACAACCTCCAATAGTGCGTCTGTTGTGTTGCTGACTCACTGCATATAGCAGCCATGATTCACTGTGTCCAACACTCATTAATCTGAAGTAAAGTTTAACCACAATTGAGAACAATGACTGACTCATCGCCATTCATTTCAGTGTGGAATGCCACCGTCTTTTTGAAACCTAAATGTTAAATGTTAGGAGATTTCTAGAGCGCATGGCTGCCCGTAAGCGTCCCAGCGCTGAACAAGTACAGGCGGAATCAAGAGGGGAAGCTTACGGGAACAGCCAGGTTTTCAGAAATTTTCGGAATGTCAAAAGGTTGGGCTGTGCGCGGAGATCAGGGGGGGAGGGAGTTCCACAATTTGGAGGCGTTGTAGGAGAAACGCCGACCTCCCGATCGTGCTCTCTTGATCTTAGGTGGCAGAGTTAGGTGGGCGTTAGAAGATCGGAGGGGTCTGGAGGTGGTGTAAGGAGTCACCAGATCTTTGAGGATAGGGGGGCTTTCCCGTTGAGAATTTTGTGCGTGAGACAGAGCGCCTTAAACTGCACTCTTTCCACGACGGGCAGCCAGTGCAGCGCTCTAATGGCCGGCTTGGCCGAGCAACGACTCTTGGTGTTGGTAAGAATCCGTGCGGCCGCATTCTGCACTACCTGTAGTTTAGTAGTTACTTTCCGCGGTGGGCCAAGATACAGTGCGTTTCCATAATCCAACCTTGACAGAATGAGGCCCTGGATCAGGAGTTTCCTTGATTGGAAAGGGAGCAGTGGTAGAATTTTCCGGGCGGAGCGCAGGAGCCCATAGCAGACTCCAGCGGTTTTTCTTGCTTGGGTATGCATGGTGAGATTTTGGTCCAGCCATAATCCGAGGCTTTTGATCTCGGATTTGGGGGTTGGGGGCTTACCCATGCATGGGGGCCAGAGAGAGTCCGGACGAAAATGGGACTGATTCCCCATCACCAGAATCTCAGTCTTGTCACTATTAAGTTTCAAGTGAGATCTGTCCATCCAGCTGACTAAGTCTCTCAGGCAGGAATAAAGATCGATGGTAGGATTTTCCTGCTGAGTAAGAGAGACAACCAGCTGGGTGTCGTCCACATACGTCAGGAGTTTGATACCATGTGGGGTGACTATCTTTTCCAGAGGGGACATATATACGTTGAAGAGCGTGGGGCTCAAGGAGGAGCCCGGTGGCACTCCGCAACGTATAGGGGTCTCTTTAGATGTGTAACTACCCTCCATCACCTGGAATGAGCGGTCATGAAGAAACGATTTCAACCAGGACAGGGCGACACCTGTGATCCCAAGATGTCTAAGTCGCAGGGCCAGGATCTGGTGGTTGACCGTGTCGAAGGCTGCGCTCAGGTCCAGGAGGATCACTGCCACTGATCCTCCTGCATCCATGATCTTCCTGGCCTCCTCGACCACTGTCACCATCGCTGTTTCAGTACCCTGGCCAGGGCGAAAGCCTGTCTGTGAAGATTTAAGTAGTTAGTTTGATTCAAGGTATTTAGACAGCTGGGCATTAATGAATTTTTCTGTCAACTTGCTAATACACAGGAGGAGAGAGATAGGCCTGAAATTGGATAAATTGAGGGAGTCTAGATTGGGTTTTTTAAGTAGGTCACTAACCTTCGCCTTCTTCCAGCTAGGGGCACTAATCCATCTGCTAGAGAGGCATTGATCAAGTTTGCCATAGGTGCAAGAATGGTAGATGCTACCTGCTTTAATATTTTAACTGGAGCGGGATCGGGCGGAGAGCCACTCTTAAGTGATTGGAGAATGGGGGACAGGGTGTCCTTACTTATGGGAATGAATGTGTCAAGTCCCGTATTAAGGTTCTGGACCTGCCTTAGGGACATAGATGATGGGTCCATAGGGGTGAGCGGCGGAAGTTGCTGAAGAATATTTTTAATCTTTTGATCAAAATAGGTGGCCAGCTTATCACAATGGTTGTCCGAGAGGTCAGTCGAGCATATGGGCTCTGGTGTTTTTAAAAGTTGTTTTACAATTCGGAAAGTCTCCCTCGACGAGCAAGATGCAGTACTAATTTTCTCCTGGAAAAAAGCAGTTTGGGCATTTTTCAGGGCTTTTTTGTAGTTAAGAATGGTCAGACTATAATCCTTCTTGCTACTAGGGTCGAAGTCTTTCCGCCACACTCTTTCCGCCCTTTTACAGAGCTTCTTCAGAAGGCGGGTCTCCTGGGTAAACCTATACACATTTTAACACATATAATGCGAGATCGATTCAAGGTCAAAATCTTTGCTATTACCTACGCATTCCTGGCACAAATTTCAGACGCTGTCATTATTCCCAAGAGACAACCCACGAGGGAGCGCTCACCGATTCAAGAAATTCAACCCTAATTATTAGAGGAAAGATAAACAAGAAGACTTTTTAATCCCACTGTAAGAGTTACTGAGGCCGACTGGGAGCAAGCTTAAAATGAGCTTCGAACTAGCAGTGCTTCTTTCTAAGGGGTGATTACATTGCCGAATTCTGCCGCGGCGCGATCAACATTATAAACCCTGGCTCTCTGGATTTGTTCTAATTTTAACCAGTACCCTCGCTAAAGATTTGAGGCACAGTACGAAGTTACATTGCGGGGACATTCAAACCGATCGTGGGTGGTTTAACCCGACATTCCGAGTCAAAGAGGGATTAGAGTATGAAAGGTGTCATTATCCTACTATAAACAGGTGACCCTACAAATTTGTTTAGCAATTGCAGAGTCTATACATTTGTCTTGAAAAAGATGGACATATGAATTCACCCATCGAAATGCGTCAACGCCAAATTTTAGTACACAATCCGTCAACACAGGCTTGGCTTAAGAGTACTAATCACAAACTAATGAGCTTCATGCTTCAGATATTGCTGTATGACGGAAGTGTAAATTCTAAAGACACATTGTATTTGTCTATTATCTGTACTCTCTTTTTAATGTGCGTTGTATGACAATTTTTAAACAAACTTTGTTTCATTATCTAGGAGATATAATGTACATTGACAATGTGGTCCTTTTTACTGATAATACTTTTTTATGATCAATAAATAATGTGTAATTTTTGAATTTTTGTGTTTAGCGTTATTCCTAGCTTCATATGGTTCAATCTTCTGTTTGGTGGATAAGTAAGTTGGGTAAGTGTAATACCTGGTCCATATGTGGTATGCTGATTGTACGTCGGTTAGGTTGCATTAATCTACCCAAAGTATTTAATCTTTTTTCACTGTACAGTGCCCTATTCCTTTGGGTTAAAGGGGTCCCTCTTTCTTCACTACAAATTTCAGTCACACCACTGTTTCTCTAAGGATTTCAATTATCACTTCAGTGAGTTCTATGAGGGTAGCACGTTCTTGGAGACGTCAAAGTGCTACCATGCTTGGGGATGACTTTCTTTACTGTTGCTACAGACAATTACTTTCAGAGTATTTTCACTCGGAACATCCATCTCGTCAGCCAGCTTTGTCATTGGTACTGACTCAACTCTAATCAATATAAGTTTTAGGTTTGAGCACTGCCTGAGGCAGATTGTCTTTATGACTACCCGGCACAGATAGCCCCATGTATTGGCTTTTCCAGCTAAAGTATCTTAATCTTGAACCTCCCACAAGCTGTACACCTGGTTTCCCATGGTTCAATTGCACCCCAGGCAAAATAAAGGGGTTAATTTTACATTAACAATTAAAGCAATGTTTTGTTATCCTCAAAATGTTCCAGAAAATAAGAATTGTCATACTTCTGTCTTTTATAGGCGACTCTAAACAGTTTTAGGTGAAATCATATTTAATAGAGTTCTCCTCTTACATGTTCTAGTTCAGTTCCAACACATGTGGGTGTGACTAAGTTCCAAGACCTCATAAGCTTTCATACGCATGACAGGGCCAGAGAGAAAGCTAAGATGTTCTGGGTTAGTACATAGCTTTCTCAGTTCACAAGAAACCCAAGAGAAATGCATGCTGTCTACAGGCACAATCGAAGAGTCCCTCTACTTGTTCTAATAAAAGCATTGCAGGGGTGTTCTCAGTGAACAAATCATCCACATTCTTGTAGAACTGAGAATGACAGTAAAGCCAAGATGAAAGCCCTGAAAAAGAGATATTGAGATAAAGACAGTTTGTTAATAATTGCAGATCTCGGCTAAGGAATTGACAAAGAGACCTACTGTTTCTAATACAAAGAGAGGAAGCTTTGGGTCCACTCCCTGCCCCTGATTTAATGTCTGGTCCTCCTGTTCTTGTGCGTAACCAACCCCTGGAGCATTTCGGTTTCACAAATGTTTTGACTTCATGAGCTGTATCCTTTGGTTGCTCATGTAAGGGTACTATGGGTCACATATACGGAGCCTTTCTGAGGTCGCAAACATCCCGATTCGCAAAAACTGGGCATCTGAGCGCAAAAATGCTTTATTTGATGTAAAAAAGTCAAATAGTCAATCAGTAACAAGTTACACAACCGCAATTCAGGTTTGGGATTCAGTATTTGGAAGCAGCGGGTTTAGGGAGTTCTTTCCAAATACCGATTTGCATTGGCATGTACTTAATGTTCTGCAACCACATTACGGTAGCAGAACATTAATACTTTACATCCAATGCGCAAAGGGGTCCTTAGGGATCCCTTCCCCTTTGAGAATGAAAAAAAAAATTTAGAAGCAGGCATTGGTCCTACAGACAATGGCCTACTCATAAAAAAATTAAACTTCAAAGTTTTATTACTTTTTTAAAAGCATTCTGTTTTTCTTTAAATTTTCTTTATTAAAAAGCAATCCGAAACATGCTGCTCCAACGACACCTGGTGGTCTACAGGCCACCATCCCTGTGAATGTTGAAATTCCTAGTGAGCGATAAATTGCGACCTATCTCATTAACACTCTAGAAATCACTATTTTAAAAATAATTCATGAGTACATTAGGAACTGCAATTTCCAAACTGTGATTTGGGAAAAATCACAATTTGTAAATCGCAATACTTAAAGTTAGTATAACTGGCCCTATATTTTTATTTTACATTCATCACTTCATGGGAGTGCATCACTTTCCTTGAACTCTTCCTCCATCCCCTATGTTTGCTTATATATGGATTCCTCAGTTTTTTACTTTTTTCAAGGCCCGGTATAGGAAAGTGGGTTTCTGTTGTAGTAACCACCACACTTTTTGCCAGACAACTGATGCACTTTGACTTGGTGGGCCTGGGTCCCTGCCAATCAGGTTCCCAGGGCCTGTGTTATTTCCCCAAAACTAACCCAAATGGCATCTCTAGCCACTGGTCAGCCCCTGGTAAATGGTACCACAGGTACCAAGGGCACTGTGGCCGGGGAAGACCTCCAAGGGCTGCAGCGCTTATTGTGCCACCCTTAGAGGCCCTGTACCTTTACACACGTACACACTGCCTTTGCAGGCTGCGTGTTTTGGTGCAGAACAAAGTGAAGAGTCGACATGGCACACATCTGTGTGCCATGCCTACAACTCACTGCCCTGGCATAGACCAGTCACCCCTCTAGCTGGGTGCCCTATACCAGTGGTGAGGTACAGGTGCGGGAGCCCTGTATCCCTACAGTTTCTAAGTCCATTCTTAAACATTGTAAGTGCAGTGCTGCCATTAAGAGTATAAGGTGCTGGGAGCTTGTCATTATGAATTACCCAGCACCATAATGGCAAAACTGAACACTGAGAAGTTTGATATCAACCTTCTCAGCACATTAACCCCACACTGATGCCAGTGTGGGATTTAATGATAAATGCAAACAGAGGGCATCTTAGAGATGACCCCTGAAAACTAAACCTATCACTAGTATCCAGGCTGGGTGGCTGCTTTCAGCTGCCACCACCAGACATGTTTCTGGACCCCTGGGCCGAGACCCTGCTGCTCTCTGGGGCCTTAAACAATGTGCATCCTGGGTCGAGGTGCCAAGCCTTCTCTCCCTGATGGGCAGGGTTCACAAAGGAGAAGCTTCAAAGGCTTGCCACCTTTATGAGCTTGCCCAGGCCACTTGCTGCTTTCAGCAATCGGGTCCCCACTGGTTCTGACCCCCCACACTGGGCAGGAGAACCAGAGGGAAAAACAAGCGAGATAGCGAGGTGTGCCCACCTTTGCCAACTCCACCCCTCAGGTAGGGGAGGCGAGGTGACGCACAACTCTCAGTCCGGGCCCTCTTGCAGGTGGTAGGGACTCAGCCAACCAGGGACAGGCTAATGGCCCACTCCCACTAGAGGGTGGCATAATAGGGGGTTACACACCCCAGGGAAGGGACACATTTGTCCTTAACTTTTTA
Source organism: Lissotriton vulgaris (assembly GCF_964263255.1). Lineage (NCBI taxonomy): Eukaryota > Metazoa > Chordata > Amphibia > Caudata > Salamandridae > Lissotriton > Lissotriton vulgaris. The sequence goes on along the minus strand of NC_141685.1, from coordinate 2,009,065,698 downwards.
CCTACCTGTAACACCAATAAATCTAGTATTTAAGGGCACCCCTGAACCTTGCTTCCTATGACAAGAACCTGCATCAAGAAAAGACGAAGAAGGACCAAACAGCCGTGCCGAAGCTAATAAGAGGAAGACGCCCACTGACGAGCCCTACAGGCCTGTCTCCACCTTGAACCTGCTCCAGCAAAATCCCTGTGTGTCCTGCAGCCAGCAACCCACGATTATCACAAATCCCCTCAGGCCCCCCACACGGAGCAATAGAAGCTCCGTCACCTGTAATCTCAGAAAAGTCCCCTGGTCAGACCACCACATCATCACCTTCTTCATCAACGAAAAGGTCAAACTTAACCCGGCTCAACCTGCCAAAACCAAGATCTGGAAGAGGGACTTGAAGAATCTTAACCCAAACTCCTTGCCTGCCCACACAGGCAATCTCCTTCTTCCCCCGACGGGCGTCTCTGATGTGCATGCACTGACCGACCTCTATCTAGACACTATGGCTACAATAATCAATGAAGCCGCACCCCTGCAAAAGAAGAGAGTCGCCACCAAGAACTCGAACCCATGGTATGATGGTAGACTCAAGGATGACAGACGTGCTATGCGAATGGCAGAGCGCACGTGGAGATCTGACCCCTCAGCACTGCATCTTAGAGCGCTTAAGAGTAAGAGAAACGCTTACTTCAGAAAAATCAAACGCTCGAAATCAGTCTTCTTTAGCCAACAGCTGGATCAAGCAAAAAACCGACCAAGTAAACTGTTCGAGCTAGTCAAAACCCAAACCAAGACGCAGCCTCCACAACCTAACTGCTCAGCAAAGGATATTCCAAGTTGCAAAGACTTCTCTGCTTTCTTCAAGCAAAAGACCGACAATATAAGAAGTGATCTCCTCAAAGATGTAAGTCGATTCTCCTGCTCCATAGGCATAACTAACACTCAACCTAAAAAAAACGCTTCATGGACGTCCTTCGACACCTACACTGAAGAATCAATTCACAAGCTGCTCGGCACCTTGAAACCCGCCAATCACCTCACAGACCCCCTACCTCCCAACGCTGTTAAAGCCTTCACCCCCATGCTCCTCCCACTCTGGACTAGAATCATCAACTGTTCCTTGCAACAAGGATCCATCCCAGACTCCCTCAAAATAGGGCAGGTCATGCCTATACTCAAGAAACCCACAGCTGACCCGGCCGACCTGAACAATTACCGACCTATCACCAATATCCCCACTCTGGCCAAATTGCTAGAAAAATGCGTACAACTCCAACTGACAAAACACATTGAGCAGTTTGACCTCCTCAACCCTCACCAATCAGGATTCAGAGCAAAACATAGCACGGAAACGGCTATGACACACATAATCGATGACGCCCTCCAAATCCTTGATCCTCATCCTCCTCGACCTCTCCTCAGCATTTGATACGGTCAAACACGAGAATCTACTTGAGCTGTTAAACACCAGAATGGGAATATCCGGGACTGTCCTCAAATGGTTCACTTCCTTTCTGCACAACCGGTCTCAGAAGTTCAAGATCAACAACGCACTGTCCTCGCCTGTGCCCGTAACACTAGGCGTCCCACAAGGCTCCTCCCTTTCCCCCACATTGTTCCACCTCGTCATGGAACCCCTCACCACCTTGCTTCAAGCATCAAATGTACACTTCCATATGTACGCAGATGACACTCAGCTCTACCTCAAACTTCAATCCCCTGAAGACATCAAATGTTTGAATGCCACACTAAGAAACACTCAAACATGGCTGGCCGACAATCACCTTAAACTAAATGCTCTGAAAACTGAGTTCCTTCTGATCTCACCTCCTGCGAAAAAGGCCATCACCCAAACCTGGCTCAATCATCTAACCGCACTAAATGTCCAGCCCACCATTGTGGACTCGGCGAAATCCCTTGGCATCACACTCGACTCCAATCTCGACATGCAGCAGCATATTAGCAAAGCAACCAAGGGTGCCAACTTCCAAATCAACACGCTGAGAAAACTCAAACCCTTCCTACCACCCAAGGACTTCCGAACTGTTGTACAAGCCCTAGTCATTCCTCGCATAGACTACGGAATTGTGGCTCTCAGCGGGCTCCCCCTAACAACAACGGCACCCCTACGAGCCTCCTTGAACGCGGCCGCGAGGCTCATCACTGGCTCAAGAAAACACTTGCATATATCCCCCGACTTAAAAGCCCTGAACTGGCTGCCTTTTGAAGCCAGAGTTCAGTTGAAAATTGCCTGTATGACACATTCGGCCGTACACCACAAATCACCCAACTACCTCACCCACAAACTGACTATATCAGGAGGCTCGAAATCCAACAGAAGCACAAAGAATCTCCTCCTGAAACCTCGCAGATTCCGGAAGGAAAAAACGTACAAACGCTCCTTCTCAGGAATGGCACCCAGGATCTGGAATGCACTCCCGCCAGAAACTAGGCTTATCCCCTCCTCTGTACTCTTCAAGAAAGAGGTAAAAGCCATCCTTATGGCTAAGTTCACCTGAACCCTATTGCCACAAGAACAATGATAGTACATGGCTCCTAGTTTATCGGCTACCTGATTGCTATCTATATTAGACTCTTTTATGACTGCTACTGGACCAAAATCACTGCACGGATGCTTTATTATCTTGTTTCCAGATTGTTTATTAGGGCTGTACACTATGATCTGAGTGCCTTACTAACTTGCAATCCACTCACTGCTGCCTACTATTCTGTTTTCAACAGTGTGTATACTCACCCTCTGGGGTGCTATAATCTTATTCGAATCGTCATTGCACGGCTACAATATTATTGCTTCCGGATTGTTTTAGTGTGCATACTCTTGTGCGTTTACTACCCTATACTGTTTTCAACAGTTTGTTTATCCTACCTACTGTTTCTGTAAAGCGCTCTGATATCTGCAAAGATCTTGTTCGCGCTATATAAAACTTTAAAAATAAATAAATAAATAAAACCTCAAAAACCCCAGAAAACCTGCCTGCCTTCAAACACAAAGACTTTGTCTCCTGTGAACACCGGATTTGTTATTCCGCAACCTCTGGCTCTGACACGGACACCACCAATCTGCACCACTGCACCTGCCATCCACGGCCCGAGCTCCACGAGGAAGTCCCCCTGGCGATCCTGACCCAAGATCCGGCAACACGTGACCTGCCTCAAGCCTCCAGCTGGTAAGAAGATCCGACCCCAAAAAGCCCCCCTGCACCAGACGCCCCACGGCCTTGGGTCACCAAACCAACCCCCAACTTACTTCTTGAAGTGGTGGTCGCACCCAGAAGACCTTCGTCCCCAAGCCTTCAGTGTCTTTGCAAACCGGAGGTACCCCATTGCAAACCGGAGGTTCCCCATTGCAAACAGGGCGCCCAACGTCAAAACAGCACCCCGCACTCAGCCACCCTAGTGCCGCTGAGGGTGTACTTTTAGTGGTACTTTGTTTCCTCATTTGCCCTGAGCTAAAGTCCAGGAGCTTTGCGCCCACAACCAAGTGGCCTGCTCATCAGCCGCCACCAGCCGGTGGCCCCCCATCTTCCGTTGGATAACATTGGGCCTCAGCACTCTGAACCCGGCCGCCCTGGTGCCGCTGAGGGTGTAACAGTGCATCCTTGACCCTGGGGGATCCCAAAGTCTACCCCCAGAACCTCAACTCCCACTACCAAATACTTACCTTAAAACCAATAACATTTTTTTCCTCCATAGGATAACATTGACTGTCTTTCTTGGAAAAGTTTCTACTTGTGGAGTTTGAAAACCTAAAGAAATTCCTTGAACTTGTACTGTTAAACAAAAAAAAACGATTTTACTTACCTGTTTATAGGAAATGTCTTAGAGTAGGATCGAGGTATATTACTCTGTGTAAGAAAAGTAATTCAAAAAGTAACTTACCTGGTATTTTACTGAAAAGCCCATTCAAGTCTATGTACTATATTTACAATGTATTCCCTTTCTCTGCATACTGTAAGTCAAAACAAAGTGCATATACAATTACAATTCAAGCTGTTTACAAACTACATTACTACTGTAAAGTATTTGTTGCTTACATGTGCCAGGCTTGCTTGGTTCTAGAAAATAAAATAACTAAATAATATTTTTATAAAAAACAATTGGTCTGAAGTTCAGTCATTGAGTGTATGTATTCATTTGCTGACTGACTGACAAATGCTTAACACTGTCCTCTGATACGGACTTACTGCTCTACCACACTACCACAAACAGAGAGTGAGGTGCTATCTAACTTTACCTCTACCTACCTTTGGGGTTCAACTGGACTCTGTGCACACTATACCTCACTTTGGTATAATATATACAGAGCCAGCTTCCTACACCCGGTAGCTGCACACTGCTACTGGGCTGCTTGCCCGCCCCATTGTGCAAGTCACCCCCAGCAGACTTTAATTTTTTAATTTACTGTTCTAAAATGACTGCTCGCATTCTTAAAAAGGTTCAAAAAGATGTATAGAGAGGACCGCTGCATACTCATGAGCACAAACGGTAGTCGTGTTTAAATGGCTTATCTATTGCTTTGAGAAAAAGCATTTGGGGATGGCCATCACACTTGTGTATGCATTTATCAAGGCAATCTTGCAACAATTGTCCTTAAAGCCTAAGAAAAATTATTTAAACATGATCATCGTTTCTGAGCACGCATATGTGGTGCTCATCTTTTAATCATTTTCTTTTTCCTTGAAGAAAAATCCTTACAAGTTCGTAGCTGCACATGCATCCACATGCAGGACATCCAACCTGTAATGATTTATCTGAACACAAGAAAACCCATCAAAACATTTGTCATTTGTAGTAGTCATTGTTGAATAAATGTTTTTCAACATGAAAGCTGAAAGCTGCTATGCCTTCATGCGCATACCTTTGTGTGCGCGAACATGAAAGCCATCTAAGAGGGAGATAAACACTGGCAAGGCCAACAAGTTTCATGAGCAAGACCTATGGGCTTTGCCAATGCCCAGTTATGTTTTTTAATTATCCAGATTTTGCTTCCCTCTCTGCTATTCAGATCAAAGAATTTCCCCACTGGAGCAGCGTACTCTAGAACTTACAAGTACCTGAACCAATGAAAGTCGGCACTATGGGTAGTTGTAGGAAGCTGGGGTTGTGGTGCAGATCCCCCCGCACATTTTTTGCCAGATATTCAATGAGCTTTGACTGAATGTGCACTGGGTCCCTGACAATCAGGTTCCCAGTGCCTATGTTCTTTCCCCCAAAACCAACCCCCAATTGGACCAACTTCAGACACCCCTGTAAGACCTCAGTAAATGCTACAGCTGGAACCTAGGGCATTGGTACTGAAAAGGGTACCTAAAGACTGCAGCACTAGTTGTACCACCCTGGGAACCCCTCACCCTTGCCTCTCAAACTGCCACTACAGCCTGCGGGCCTAGATGCAGAGAAAATCAAGTCGGCATGGCACACAGCCCTATGTGCAGAGCCAAAGTAGCACTGGCCAGATATATAGGTCACCCCTCTGGAAGGCCTCTCAGTCCTAAGGCAGGGAGCAGTATAACTGTGGTGAGGACATATCGGCATGAGCAGATATGGCTCTGCAACATTAAGCCCATTCTTAAATATTGCAAGTGACAGTGAAGCCGTATACAGTCATGGGCTGTAAACTCCCCAAAGTCGAGTTTCACAGCACCATGATGGTTTCACTGAACCTAGAAGTGTTTCATATCAAACTACTCCTAATAATCAACCCACCCTGATGGCAGGGTTGGATTAGAGAGGTCCCCTAAAAGACCAACAGCTCTTGTTTGTTACTTGACTGGTCTGAGCCAGCCTGCTGCCCTGAAACGCTGTCCTGGACGCCTGGGGTGGAGAGCCAGCGCTCTCAGCGCCCGGAAACAAAGTCTGTTCTGGGCGGAGGGCTTCACACCCCCTCAAAGTCAGGATGGGTAATACGAGGTAGTGAGGTTCAAAGGGCTCAGCGCCCTTTAGTTACCTCTTCCTGCCTCTCCTGTATCAGGAGAAGGGCCCCCCTCATATCCCAGACCCTTTTGATGGGAAGAAAGGTGGGAAAGCAACAATAGCCAGTAGGTGCACCTACCTCGGCCAAACCCTTTGGTGAGGGAAGCGAGGTAAAACACAAAATTCACTTTTCACCTTCTTAAAGATGAAGAAAAATAGCCAATAGGGTTAAGGTAAATGCCCCCTCCCACTGGAGGCTGGTATTTAGGGAGTGTAGCCACCCCAAAGTCAAGGGCCCATTGGCCTTTGTTCTCAATTCCCCTGAAACACCCTAAAGGTTGTATTTAGGGGCCTCTCCGAACCAGGAAACCAGATTCCACAGACAAGACACTGAAGAAGGAGCGGATGCTGGTGGAGATAGAGGATGAGGACCTAGAGCTCTCACAAGAGAATAACCCATGACCAGACGTACAAGGTGGGAGCGAAGGGAATACAGAGTAAGGATATAACCGCCGGATGTACAGGTTAGCCAGCCACCTGCAAATACAGTTCTGGACAGGATACGGTTATCATGGCAAAGATTACAGTGCCTAACCGATAGAGAAGCTGGGAGACGCGGAGGGTGGGAGGGGGTTGGGTGGGACAGAGTTTAGTTAGAACTCGAGAATTGGCTCCCTCAGCCACTCTAGCAGCTGTATGGCCTCTGCAAAACCCAGAGTGCCACTAGACTTCGAAGATATCCCAAGATCTCCCTCGGGACAGAGGTACTCTTCCCCCCTGCAGTTGCAGGCACCAGAAATTCCCAAAGCCTGGTACCGCGTTTTTGCTCTGCCCAGCCCAGCCATCCTAAACCACTGAGGTCAGAGTTTTGGTACCCACCCCCAGGAGAGTCAGATCGACAACTCCCCAAATTTGGTAGTCCCAAGACCTTTATTGCCAACCCAGCACCAATAACCGGGGTACCAGGCCACCAAACCCAAAACTGGGTGAAACCAGTCCTGGTGGGCTCCCACTTGCCAGCACCCCTCCAGGGACATCCAGCCACCAGAGACCCACTGAAGATCCAGAAACCTGACAAGAATCGTGCCAGCCCTGACCACAAAGCGCACCTTTGTGTGCATTGCCAAGCTGTACTGTTTTTGCTGCTTCCTGCCAGTCCGGCCAGAATCTCCAGAAATCTGCTGTGGCCCTGAGGTCCCAAGACCCATGTAACCTTCTACCCCTTTGGGGAGACCCCCGACTTCCATGAAAGTCCCTTTCTACCTCTTTCATCCAAGTGACCCCCACCCCCCTTTTGGAGATGCCCCAGCAACAGTGTTCCTTTGTCCCGCTCTCCCGCCAAAATTCTGGATTTTCCTGCGAGGTACTCCTTGGAACTTGATCTCCCCACTGGCCTGCTCTTTGAAGGTGAACTCCTGAATGCTGTGCAGTGGACGTCTACTTATTGTGCCAAATTTCTCCTTAGCGAATGCATGGTGGGCCATTGCGCACCCTTGGGTAACTATCTAAAACAATTAAATGCCCTGTAAAAGTGTTATCACGCCAATCCAAAGCCTACACAGCCCTTCTGAATCGAATGGCCCTAGGAAAAGCATTTCCAGGACATACCTGTTGCAATGTTTGTTCTGTTTTTCTTCCGTAGGACAGTATGGCGCTTTTCTGACACTGCTCCAAGTATCGCTTTTTTAAAGTATTACCAAGCATTCTCAAGACTGTAAAGTTTTGGGTGCGGGGCTTCAGCGCCACTTAAGATGGCCGCCAGACGGGAGAGGTCCATCGCACTTCGGAGGAGTTGAGGTGTTCGGCGCTGGTTGGTGTCATCCAGACGGACCACAACAGCAGCATTTGCAAAGGAAACCATGGGCATGAAATGGAACTGCTTTTTGGAGCGAAGGGCGTTCGTCGTGGCTTGCTCACTGTGCGACCCCCATTTGGTATCAGCGCTCCTTCGCAAGTAAGACGTTTGTGAATGCAGCGCTTTCAAAATTAAAGTTGGTGCCTCATCTACGACTTTACAAGGATAATGAAAGCCACTGCATCATTTTTATTGTGACTCAATTAAAGGCTGGTTTTTAGCATTTCACAGCTGGGGAATGTGTGTATCTGAAGCTCTATGGCACCCTGAGGCAGTACTTCACCAGTGCAGGATATGTCAGAGAAACACTTATGCTATCTCCAACTTTTTCTATGTTTCTTTACGCAGCAGCCATTTTGATTTTTACTCTATTTTACAAGTAAAAATGTTCTTTTTTTTAATGCATTATGTTCAAAACAAAGTGTTTGGGCGTACACAGGTTTTTACCAGATAATAGCCCCAGCAATTGTTTTTATCGGGGCTCAGCTTAGGGCTATCTTTTAGCGCTTCACTGTTGAGGAATGTGTGTATCAGGAGCTCTATGGTTGATTGGTTCCTTTTTATGGATAAATTAAAGAAACCATAATTTGTCTTTACCCCCAAACTGCATCTTCAGCGGATCGTGTGTCTCAGTCATCAACAGAAGTCCAGACACCTGCTGTTGGAGAAATGGCTATTGTGGCCCCTACTCGTAGTTCCTCGCTGCAATCTGTTGTCTATAAGGCCTCACCGACCTCTTCTGCATTCAAGCGGTTGAAACATGATCCTCCCTTACCTGACAAGTGAGCGTCCTCCATCTCCTTAGAGCTGTTGCTGGAAGAGATTCCGACTTTACACCCTTTTGTGAAAGAAACTAATAGCAGAATGCAGCTATTGGATGATAAATGGTCATAAATGGAAAGTCGAGTATCTATGATGGAGCAGCAACTTTTGGATGTTCAAGTCGAGGCTCATAGAATTTGCTCATTGGAAAAGGAAGTACACAAGCTTCAACAGCATACAGAGGATTCGGAAAACCAGAATAGGAGATACACCTTACGCATTTATGGCCTGCCTGAAGCTTTGGGAGATGAACCAGTCTCCTTTTTTTATCTCCTTTTTGCGAAAATCGCTAGACATGCCCCCCTCAACTTCGCTCAATATTCAGACAGCCCACAGACTTGGACCTCATCCCTCGCTATCTAAACCTCCTGTCCAACTTAGAGGCGTTATCCTCTTTTTTAAGTTTACTGACTTGCTGTTGGTTCTTTCTGCAGCTAGGGCTAAGCGTCAAGTTTCTTGATTAGGTGGCATGGCCGAGCCGGCGACTAAAATGGCCGCCAGACTCCGTAGACGTCGCTCGATCGCTTGTCTGCCGCCTCGTTTATTGCCCTTAAAAGTACCTGCCTCCACCGGAGCAGATGCTGGGAGTGACGGACAACTAGGCGAGTCGCTAGCGATCTCGAATGGCGGCAGTTGTGATGAGATTGCAACGAGCGCGCTCCCGTGCCTGATGTAGCCCTCGGAGGCCACGAGACAACAGGGCTCTCGGTGAGCCTGAGGGCGGGGCCCAGAGAGCGCAAGGCAGACTGAGCCTGCTTCCAACCTCGCAGGCTTGCGGTAGTGGATACATCGACCCAGAAGTGCAAGAAAAAGAGGAGCTGCCTCCAGCTCTGATCCTGGCTGCTCAGACGACACTCTATGGCATAACATGACCGGAGAGGTAGGAGGTGCCATTATTATCTAAGCAGCCCTCTCTCCCCAAAGGACGTTTGCGGTGTTTGTGCCGGTGGCGCTGGACCTCCACTCCCTCCATCATTACTCCTACATCCCTCCACAGCTATACTGGCGGACTGGGAGGTGGTGGTGACACACTGTGCTCCATTTAAAGTGCTATCACAGGATAGCTGGGCCCTATACCTCTCTACATTCACTGCCTGTGAAGACCTGGAGATGGCCATTTGCTACACTGACCGCGTGTCGTTTCTGCGGCGTGTGCCCCCCTCACATTTCATAATCTAACTGCGGAGGCTCCCTTGTAACCTTTCTGTGCTGCGGCCTGTGCGCTGAGGTGAATAGGAGTGACTCACCTGGCGCCTAAAGCGTTGTGATTCATATTGGGCGCTACAATACCTGCTCCTGACTTAACAAAATGGGGCGCACAGACCCCAAACAGCACTAATTGAGTTTTGAGGCCGGGAAAACTCCTTGCACTATTCCCTGATTTTACACCACTTGTGCAAGAAGCACGCCGGAAATATATGGATGTTAATCGTACTCTCCAAAAAGCAAACATCAAATACGCAATGTCATATCCGGCTCGTCTCCGAGTGCAGGTCGGGGGTAAAGCCCATACCTTCGATATTCCTGAAGCCACCGCAATGTTTTGGAAACAACATCAGAATGCGCTCAAACTGCATAAACATAGTGGAGACCATGGTCCTGAAGATTAATGCCTGACGGCCGCTTCGTGATCCATGGTGAGATGGAGGCATTTTTGTTGCTCGATGGGGCGCGGAGAAGACCTGCAAGCGAAGCCTGAATCAACTGTGAAACGCTACAAATGGTTTGTGGGCCGCAAATATACTTTGCAGGATTGCCCCGCTACGAGCAATTCTATTTACGGTATAGTGACACATTGGGTGGAACTAACTTGGCTTTTTCATACACATTCCTTGCCTAGACGGCTCCGTCGGAGTGTTGCCTAACTCCCTCAGGATGTTTTCCTGTCTTCTTTTTCTCTCCCCTCCCCCTTTTCCTTGTTCTTCTCTCCTCTCTGCAGAACCTCGATTGAGATTCACCAGGTGCATTCTTCTGTGTATCCGAAGTGGGTGGGGGGGGAAGGGGTGGGATGGTTTATCATGGTCATTTGTTTTATTTGCTATTGGTGCGGAGTAGCATTACTTTACATTGCTGATGGTGTGATTCTTACATATTTACATAGCGCAACGCAGTGTACTGCGAGACTGAATGACTTCCACTAATGAGCGCAGCTCTGGCTTGCGCCTTAATGGTCCATCTTGGAACGTGAGAGGACTCGCTAATTCTAAGAAGGGGCATAAGGTCCTAGTCTATCTGTCCAGGCATGCTATCCAACTAGCCTTTCTCCAAGAGACACATTTATGCACCGCTCCCTGCGCACAGATTCGCATCATCATGTGGCTGTCACTGTTTTTTTCTAGTTATAGCTCGTATTCACAGGGGTGTGTATATTAGTTCATTGTTCTCTTCCTTTTCAGGTCTCCGAGGTGGTGACAGACAATGAAGGCAGGTATATACTAGTGCTGGGCTCACTGGGAGGGGAGTTACTTCTTTTAATTAATATATATATGCCCCAAATGTAGATACCACAGACTTTTTTTCTAAGCTCACGGCACAGATTGAACGCCTTGCTGCAGACAACATACTCTTGGGTGGGGATTTTAATCTCACATTGGACCCCATGACCGACACTACTGGTCAAGGGAACTCCGGAACTATTCATTCTATTTGGCCCCTCATGGCTCTTGGTCCAGAATAGACCATTGGTATCTCACACCGCGGCTTCTATTGGAGGTCTAAACGATGGACTACCTATCACGGACACCGACTTAGCCTCCCAAGAAGTTAAATATTTTGGGAAATACGCAGTGGCCCGCTCCTACTGAGAGGGTGAAAGACCAGGTAAGACACTTGCCCGACTGCTCAGGCCTCATTACCAGTCGGCGTTTATTACACACCTAGACATAGGCACTGATACATTATTGACAAAGGGAACAGACATCACTGCTGCTTTCCTCTCTTACTATACTCAGTTATATAAATGGCGCAATCCCCCAACCGGGCAAGCACTGGCGGACTATCTACAAGAGGTAGCTATGGTCTGGCCAGAAGAGGGGCAGTGCAAGTTTTTGGCCTCTTCCTTAGATGCAGATGAAATTAAGCAAGCGATTAGAGATTTGGCCAACAGCCGAGCTCCCGTCTCAGATGGGCTATCGGGGGAGTTCTATAAAGCTTATCAACACAAGTTGGCCCCGCGATTGCTAGAAGTTTATGATGAGGCCATGCAGACTGGATCCCTCTCCCCCACCATGTGTGATGCTATTGTCACACTGTTGCTTAAGCCCGGGAAATTACCACGCCACTGCACATCCTACAGACTGCTGTCTTTACTTAATTATGACTATAAGATCTTACCCAAGATATTGGCTACCCGTCTAGCGCTGCTGGTTGATACTATACTGTGCCCCTTATAGGCGGGGTTTGTCCCCCAGCAAGGCCAACACCCTCAATCTGCGTGCCATTTTATCAGTGATGAACCACATAGAGCCTACATTGATGGCTTCACTCGACTCCGAAAAAGCCTTTGATTCACTAGAGTGGACTTTCTTATATGCAGTGATGCAGAAACTGGTATTCCAATTCGGTTTTGAATTTGGTGCGGCTTCTGTACTCTGCCCAGATTGCCCACCTGAAGTTAAGTGGTGAAATAACTAAATTTCCTTTATCACGTGGCACTAGACAAGGGTGATCGCTTTCGCCCCTGTTATTTATTGTGGCCTTGGATCCACGGGCAAGATACATTCAGGAAAGACACCTTCACCGTGGCTTACAGTTCCACACAGGACCCCTTACCGCCTCGTTTTAGGCAGACGCCATTATGTTGTTCGTGCGGGTACCAGCGACGAATCGGTCTCCACTGTTACGTGAAGTGGTCCGGTTTGGAGTATACTCTGGACTGGTCATTAATTGGACAAAGTCGGAGATTTTTACTTTGACTCCGGCCACTACTCGGGAGGATTTTGGGTTTCCCTTAAAGTGGTGCACCGATCCCCCAAAATACCTTGCCATTTTTTTGCTGCAGGGATTAGCCTCAATTACGGCTTAGCAATTGATAGTATTGCAAATCAGGTCGAGCGATGAATCGAACTACCACTTTCCTTTGCGGGTAGGATAGCCATAATAAAAATGGTGGTTTAGCCATTTTTTTAAAAACTTTTTTTTAATATCCCTGTCGCTCTCACCATGAAATTCTTTGATAATCTCCGGACCTTGCTCATTCGCCTCGTTTTGGCAGGAAAGCATCCGCGCATTGGCTGGAATATGCTGCTTATGCCTTATGAACAGGGGGATTTGGAGTGCCTGATATTTTTTTATATTATCTCGTCGCCAAAGTCCACTTCACATATTACTGGTATCATCAAGATGCTCGACTCCAGTATCTTAAGCCGGGGAGATCACAGATACATCCCAATTTGTTATATTACAAAAGGGCCTGCCCCCATGCCCTACTGAAATTCAGACGATACCCACCACCTGCTGTGAGTGAACCAAATTACGACGGTAGTTACAGGTTGACATTCTATATTCTGCGCTTATACCGGTAACGGGTAACCCGTGGCTGCTCCCCACCACCAAAACCCTTACCAACATATATTATCTAGACATAGACTCCGGATAGTTGGTGACCTGTTCAAGGACCTAAGTTTAGGAACCAGAGAAGAACTCCTTTCTCAGGGGAATGCTCTTTATATGGACAGATTCCTTCTACATAGCGTCTGTAGAGCTCTAGCTGAGGCGATTCGAGATGCGGTGAGGGAACCAGTGGTCTTTCCCCCCTCTCACATTAGTAATTGCCTCATCGGACGGAACACATTTAGTTTCGCTACTGAACCACCTCTCCCTATCTCTTAGGCCAGCGGTCAGCGTTAAGGTGGGCGCGGCGTGTGAGAGGGATTTGGGTATCACAATTTCTGATAAAACATGGCAGTATTGCTGTGCACAGACGAGATATGTCTCAAATAACCATCGCCACAAGCTTTTACATTTTAAATATCTACATCTGGCTTATATAACACTTCTGTCCAAAATGGATCCCAGCACCCCATAGAAGTGCGCTCGGTGTACCACGGCGAATGCCAATCTCTCGCATCTTGGGTGGAGGCGGGCCGATTCTGGCATACTGGGGTGAGAATTATTGGCACTTATCCCATACAGTGGAACAGACTATACACCCTACACCATTGGCAGCATCACTAGGGTGCAGTGAGCCTTTGAAGAAAAGCATACCAATATTTACAGCAATTGCCCTATTAATCGCAAAAGAACAGATTTCTATACACTGGGGTAGGGCACATACACCTACGGTTCGGGCCTGGCTCCGCAACTTAATTCATTGTGACACGATAAATGACATATGCGCCACACTGCTGCCACCTACCTCGCATCCGCTTCACATTTGGCAACCAATGAAGACCTACCTACTGGCATATCCCCTGGACGATGACTGACTTCATCTAGTAGCTACATTCGAAAGCTGTATTGCATTGGGAGATTGAAATGTTGCGCAAAAAGCTATGTAATATTTTGAGACTGTAAGGTTGTTTACTTGAATCACTGCCAAAACTGTAACAACTACTGTATTTGCTAATGCTCGCTATGAATAGGACTTATGTACCTTGTTTACTGCTGGGTTGAGTCCATTGCTACTATTGCTTGTTTTACATGTTGTGAGATGCGGTATCTCTTCACCACTGAGTGCGATTGTACTTTGTAGATCTCAATAAAGAAAATCCCCCCCCCCCCCCCAAAAGTTTCTTGGTTGGGTCAGAGGGTGTTCTTCTCTCAAGATGTCTCTACTGCCACTGCAGCTAGAAAAAGGGGATTTCTTCATCTCCGAGCTCCTCTTCGTTCTCTTAGAGCTAGATATGGTCTTTTTCATCCTTGCATTTTTAAAGTAACTATCTAAGATAACACTGTGACGTTTGAAGATCCAGCGGAACTTAAGAAGTTTATACATTCCCATACTTTAAGTAATATGGGCAACGGCTGTCCCATCTAATGGTTGATCTACTTATCTTGCTGGTTTTTGTTCTCATTGTTGGGTTCTCCAAAGATACTGAATTATAGTTTTTTTTTATGACTCCTTGACATAACTCAGTTTGTAATTGTTCAAATGTTTTAATATATCTCAAACTGTAATTCTTCGTATGTTTTATTGTATACAATATGTCTTATGTTGTTCTTTTCTATCCCCTTGCAGATTCGCCTTCTGTAATTCAGTAGGTTCGGTCCACCTTCCTAAGTGTTTTGGTCCTGGTGTGGATTGGTCTTCCCTACCCTTGGGCGTGTCATCATCTTCTGTGTTGTCCCCACCGCGTTCTATTTTGTTCTTGTTTTTTACAAGTATGTTCTTTCAGTCATCCTTTATGGATATGTAGTCTCTTTGGCTTTTTTTTTCCTTTTTACCTTTCCCTGTTCTTGGTTTCCTTTCATCCTTTCCCTTCCTCCTCTTGTTCTTGTCTCATTTCTGTATTACTCTTTCTCTTCCCTGTATCATATGATGGAATCTTTAATATTCCATGAGATTACTCCAAATTATATAAAGGATTGCTTAATCAGATAAAACAACAGTGTGTTATCCCATCTGGGTAAAACAAATCCGGCTCTGGTTCCTCTCCAGGAAACTGACCGTACACAAACTGAAGCTCTGAAACTTAAGCGAACCTGGATTGGTTATGTGTTTGTTTCCCAGTCGGTAAATAAGGAGAATGGGGCTGTGATATTGGGTAAAAAATCCCTTAATGTTAATTTGTTTTCTCAACAAATAGATTATATGGGTGGGTGGATTATAGTAAACCTTATTATAAATAATGTACCCCATACTATTATGAATGATTATGCCCCAACGCAACCGGATAATGCTTTTTGGCCCTCCGTTGCACAAAGTGTACACAATTTCATGACTGCAGTCAAATAATGGACCCATTTTTAGACAGACAATCCTCAGTTCATTTTTCGGCCCATAAAATGCATAAGCAATTTCACTCTGTTATTCACAAGGGAGCCTTGGTGGACACTTGGAGATTATCTAACGCAACTACCAGAGTTTACTTTTTACTCTGTTTCATATGGGTCACTTTCACGACTGTATCGTATATTTCTAAGGCTCTTGCACAGTTTATCATACAGTCATGGTTATTACAGACTTGGATTTGGTTCCTCCCCTTCCCCCTTTGCATCAACGGAAATTCAACAATTATTTATTACAAAATTCTCAATTCTCTAGTTCATTTACCGCTTTTGCTTCTGATTTTTTTTCTTTCAAAAGACAATACTGAAATTTCGCCTTCCTTGCTCTGGGATACATTCAAGGCCTCTGCAAGAGATTTCGTTTTAAACTATGTCTCTAGGCAAAAGAAGATGCGGTTAAAAGAACATACTAGTCTTCTCTCGTTGATTAAATCTTTAAAAATGAATAATTTCTCCTCTAAACTGCCCTCTGACCTTAATGCACTGCTTCAAACCAAATTGCAATTTAATTCTATTTCTACTGAAGAAGCTTCTTCTGTGCTTCTTCGGAAAAATGCATGTTATTACGGAGTGAGAAATAAAGCTGGCAAGTTATTACCAAATTATCTCAAGGGAAGAAAAGAGGAGCACATTATTGTTTCTATTTTCACATAGACCAGTAAGTCTACTACCAGTCATCAGGCTATTTTAGATGAATTTGTTATATTTAACAAATATATTTATACACCTAAATTTACTCCTCCTTCCTCTGTAATTGTGGATTATTTACATCATGCATCTAATTTTTTTGCTCCTGATTTAGACTTTGATTTTTTTAGAGAATGATCTTTCTACTGAAGAAATTGCTTATTTAGTCATTTACTGCATCTTCTTATACTTCTGGCACTTTCCAAGAAGCAATATGTCTTATTTATAAGGATGGTAAAGACCCTTGTGAATGTAAATATTATAGGCATATCTCCTTATTGAACGTTGATTATAAAATATTTGCCCAGCTCTTAGCTCTTCCATTAGAACCCTTTCTTCCCCATCTTATAGGTAAAAAACAATTAGGATTTTTTAAAGGAATGCTTATATTGCATAATGGAATATTGCTTCTGAATGTTCTCAGTAAAGCTCCTTCTTTTAAATCTTCTCTCGCAGCTATAACAATTGATGCGGAAAAGGCATTTAATAAGAGTACACTGGGATTTGTTTATTTCATTCTTTAAAATCGCATGGGTTTGGGTCTAAAATTATAGCTCGTCTCCCTCTTATATTATGCGCCTCGGGCATCAGTAATGGTCAAATGGTATGATTTCCTCATGTTTTTCTATTAATAGAGGGGTTAGACAAGGTTGCCCACTTTCTCCTTTATTATTTGTTTTAGCTCGAGCCCTTTCGGATACATCTTAACCATTCTATATTTGGTTCTCCTTATGGAGACCGACATTTAAAATTTTCGGTGTACACAGAGGATTCACTGCCTTCTCTATTGCAAGGCATTTCTCTATTTTCTACTCTTTCTGGATATAAAATTAATAAGGATAAAACTGAAATTCTCCCGCTTACTAAATACACATTCAGTAATTCTTATTCTCTTACTGGTTATCAATGGTCCACATCTGCAAAAACCATTCTTGACACGGTTAAAATTAATTTTACGGAACTTAGTGTCAAAATTGATAAGATTCGGGGTGTGGCTTGGTAGCCAAACATGGCGGACGTGCTCTGAGCCGGCTCCGTCCAGCCCATGTATTATCCTTTCATTATCCTGGCAATCTGGTGATATTTTAACTACTGACCTGCGGAGCGGAGGGCGGCGGCTGCTCCCCCTCCCAGCGATGTCCCCCTTGCTGACTGGAACCGGAGTGTGGCGGAGATCCGACGGGGGGCCGGGGAGGTGTGGAGGCCTGAAATGAGCAAGGCGTTAGGCCGTGGTCGGCCTGACTAGTGGTGGCTGCAGAGTCGGCAGGAGGTCAAGTCAAGTCATAGAATTTATATAGCGCACTACATACCCAGAGGGTCTCAAGGCGCATAAGGAGGGGTGGGGAATCACTTGTCAAATATCCACGTTTTAAGTTGCTTTCTGAATGCTAGGTGGTTCTGGGTAAGGCGAAGGTGGGTGGGAAGTGAGTTCCAGGTTTTAGCTGCTAGGTAGGAGAAGGATCTACCTCCCATGGTGGTCTTGTTGATGCGAGGTACAGTGGCAAGGGCTTGGTTGGAAGATCGAAGCTGGCGGGAGGGGGTGTAGAAGGACAGTCGTATGTTGAGGCATTCTGGTCCGATTTCGTATAGTGCTTTGTGTGCGTGGGTAAGGAGCCGGAAAGTGATCCTCTTATTGACGGGAAGCCAGTGGAGGTTTTTCAGGTGATCAGAGATATGTTCTTTACGCGGGATGTCTAATATGAGCCTGGCTGAGGCGTTTTGGATTCGCTGGAGTTTTTTCTGGAGTTTGGCGGTAGTCCCGGCGTAGAGGGTGTTTCCATAGTCCAGTCGGCTCGTGACCAGAGCGTGGGTGATAGTTTTCCTAGTTTCGGTGGGGATCCAACTAAATGTTTTTTTGAGCATGCGAAGAATGTTGAAGCAGGATGAGGAGACGGCGTTGACTTGTCTGTTCATTGAAAGTGAGGAGTCCAGGATGACGCCTAGGTTCCGTGCGTGGTCTGTCGGGATGGGTGCTTTTCCGAGGGCTTCTGGCCACCAAGAGTCGTCCCATGCGGAGGGGGAGGTACCTAAGATGAGGACTTCTGTTTTATCTGAGTTCAGTTTCAGACGGCTGTGTTTCATCCATTCGGCTACTTCTTTCATTCCTTCGTGTAGGTTCGTTTTGGCGGTGCTAGGGTCATTGGTGAGTGATAGGATCAGTTGAGTGTCATCCGCGTAGGAGATGATGTTGAGGTTGTGTTGGCGGGCGATGGCCGCGAGGGGGCTCATGTATACGTTGAAAAGGGTGGGACTGAGTGAGGATCCTTGTGGTACGCCGCAGATGACTTCAGTGGCTACTGACTTGAATGGTGGAAGGCGGACTCTGAGTTCTTCCGGTGAGGAATGAGGTGATCCATTCCAGAGTTTTTCCTTGGATTCCAACGTTTCTGAGGCGCTGTAGAAGGGTGCTATGGCAGACTGTGTCGAAGGCTGCGGAGAGGTCGAGGAGGATGAGGGCGACTGTGTCTCCATTGTCTAGTAGAGTTCGAATGTCGTCTGTTGCTGCGATGAGGGCGGTTTCAGTGCTGTGTTTTGCTCGGAAGCCGGACTGAGAGGAGTCGAGGGATTTGTTGGCTTCGAGGAAGGCGGCGAGCTGGTTGTTGACAGCTTTCTCGATGACTTTGGCCGGGAATGGAAGGAGCGAGATGGGGCGGTAATTTTTGAGTTCGGTGGGGTCCGCTGTGGGTTTTTTCAGAAGGGCGCTGAGTTCAGCGTGTTTCCAGCTTTCTGGGAAGGTGGCGGATTTGAAGGAGCAGTTGATGACATCTCGGAGGTGCGGTGCAATGATGGAGTCTGCTTTGTTCAAGATGTGGTGAGGGCATGGGTCTGTGGGGGATCCTGAGTGGATGGAGTTCATCAGGCGGATGGTGTCCACAGTGGAGATTGGGTTCCAGTCATTAAGTATGTTCGAGGGGGGTGGATGTTCAGCAGAAGGTTGGGTGGGTTGGTCTTCGGGTTGGTTGTCGAAGCTGTTGTGGATGTCTGCAATTTTGTTGTGGAAGAATGAGGCTAGGGAGTCGCAGAGTGCTTGAGAGGAGGTGATGTCGTTAGAGTTGGCTGAGGGATTAGTAAATTCCTTGACGATGTTGAAAAGTTCCTTGCTGTTGTGGGCGTTGTTATCTAGTCGTTCCTTGAAGGCGGTTTTCTTGGCTTTTCGGATCAGGTGGTGGTGTATGCGGGTGGAGTTTTTGAAGGCGTCCTTGGTACTGGTGGTTGGGTCTTTTTTCCAGGCCTTCTCAAGGGAGCGGCATAATTTCTTGGATTTCTTAAGATCATCGTTGAACCATGATGCCTTCTTGCTGCCAAGTTTGTTTTGTCGCTTTTTCAGTGGTGCTAGGAAGTCGGCGCTGTTGGATAGCCATAGGGTGAGGTTGGTGGCGGCTTGGTCGGGGTTTGAGGAGTGGGCTGGGGGGTTTAGAAGAAGCGATGAGGAGATCTGGTCGGTGGTTATTTTGTTCCAGTTTCTTTGCAGAGTAGGTTGAGGATGGTTGTTGGATGTGGGCTTGTTGTAGGAAAAGTGAACGCAGCTGTGGTCAGTCCAGAGGAGAGCCGTAGTGTGGCTGAAGGAGACACGATTGCTGGAGGTGAAGATAGGGTCGAGAGTGTGACCTGCGATGTGGGTGGGGGAAGTGACCAGTTGTTTAAGTCCGAGGTTGGCGAGGTTGTCCAGAAGGGTGGTGGAGTTGCGGTCGTTGTTCTTTTCAAGGTGGAAGTTGAGGTCTCCCAAAAGGATGTAATCCTTGGAGGGGAGTGCGTGTGGAGTGATGAAGTCCGTGATGTCTTCGCTAAACTGTGCGCGGGGTCCTGGTGGCCTGTAAAGGAGGGTGCCTCTGAGTGTGGTCTTGGGGTCGATGTGGATTTGGAAGTGAAGGTGTTCAGAGTTGGCGAGATTGACGTCGGAGCTGGTTGAGATGTGGATGGATTTCTTATGGACGATAGCGATTCCTCCTCCTGTGTGGCCGGTACGGTCCTTGCGTATGATCTTATAATCTTCTGGGATGGCAATGGTGATGTCTGGGGCGGAGGAGGCGTTCATCCATGTTTCTGTTAGGAAGGCGACGTCCGGAGAGATGGTGTCTAGTAGATTCCATAGGTCAATGGCGTGCCTGTGGACCGATCGGGTGTTGAGCAAGATGCATTGTAGGTGGTTGGGGTCGGGAATCTGAGGTGTGATCGTAGCGGAGATGTTGACGTTGCCGATGAATCTGCAGGAGCGGCATGAGAAAGGTCCATGGGTGTGTCCAGGAGCGGCTTGGACGCAGTTGGGGGAACGGCCGGGGTTAAGGGCTAGGAGGGTGGTGGCATCGTAGGTAATGCGGGGGGACTGGGCAATGCGAGGAGCAGAGGGTCTGGCGCTGGGCGCGGTCCAGGCGCGGACGGGCGTAGACGGGCTTACCTTTGGCGCACCTTCGGCGCGGATTGGGCGCGATCGCTGCGCGTAAACGCTGCGCGCGGGAGCAACTGTCATATATGGAAAGTGGAAGGGGAGGGGCGAGGGCGGCTCAGCTGGGAGGCGGGGCGGGCTACAGACGACGACAACAACAAACAAAATGGAGGCGGAGGGGGGAGCACAGCAAACGCGCAAACAGAGTGAAATCAGCTGAAATAAGTGATAAAAATGCAAGTAAGCTCAGCGGCGATCAGGCAGACAGCAGGCACAAATAATTATGCAGTTGTGGAAAGCAAAGCGGCACAACGCGCAAACAGGGTCGAGTCAGCTAAATAAATAATTAAAAGTGCAAGTAAGCTCAGCGGCGATAAGGCAGACAGCAGGCACAAATAAAGCTGCAGTTATGGAAAGCAAAGCGGCACAACGATACCAGATATCTCAGAGGGACACTGGGGAGCGACCACTCAGCCCACTTGAGGAAGCCCCCGGGGATCCAGTGGCGTCACGGAGGAGTGACGGGCTTCCTGGACGACTGGCATTGTGGTAGACGGGGGCTCGGCAGGCCGGCTGGCTGCGAGGTGAGGAGGCGGCATCTGGAGCCCGGTGGGGGCGGCTGCGGTGAGCCAGGGCACCATGCATGCACAGATCTTGCCTGCAGTTCTGGACACGGCGGGGGCCGCATGGCAGATCCACTGGCTATCGCAGAGAGCTTTGCCGAATACTTTGCTGACCTGTATGCCCCGCGGGAATGCCTGGAGCCCGCCAGGATAGACCCATTTATAGCAGACCTGCCACCCAGGGCGCTGTCGGACACTCAGCGAGACCAATTGGAGGCTCCCCTCTCTGAAGAGGAATTGGGGATGGCCCTAGGAGAATTGAGAACCGGGAAGGCCCCCAGCCCGAATGGGTTCCCCAGCTAATTCTTTCGCCGATACAATTTGTAGCTGGCCAGGCATTATAGAGCAGTGGTGGAGGAAGCCCGGGAGGAAGGGGTGCTCCCGCCGGATTGGAGACATGCCGAAGTGGTGGTCTTTCAGAAACCTGGAGGCCCTCCGGAGAGTCATGCGTCTTATCGACCCATTTCTCTCCTTAACGTCGAAGCCAAGGTCTTGGCAAAGGCGTTGGCTACCCGACTCTTGCCACATATAACGTCCCTAGTACATCCGGAGCAAGCGGGTTTTATGCCTCAGAGGGCTACGCGGCATAATATAAGGAGGGCGCAGGTAGCAGTCGCGGCGATTCGGCAGACCGGGGAGCCGGCGGCGCTGCTCCTGGCAGACATAGATATGGCTTTCGACTCTATTAGCTGGAGCCTATCTGTTTGCTCTGCTGCCCAGGCACAATCTGGGTCCACTTTTTCTGTCATACATAAAGTTGCTCTATACTGGTCTCACGGCAGCGGTTAGGGTCGCTGGGGCGGTCTCCTCTGTTTGAGATTCAGAGGGGAACGCGGCAGGGGTGCCCCTTGTCGCCTTACTTATTTGCATTAGCCATGGAGCCATTGGTGGCGTGGGTACGCATTGATGCACAGGTTCATGGGTTTAAGTGGGACGTGAGTCTTTCCAACAGGATAGCCCTCTAAGCAGATGATGTTTTCTTTTTCCTAACTGCACTGGATAGGACAGGCCTGAGGCTGCTGGAGATCATGCAGATTTTCGGGGAGACGTCGGGCCTCTACATGAACCCCGCAAATCCACACTGTGGCTTCTAGATGGGCAGACGAAAGTGGGGTCGTGGGCTTCCCCGATACAATTGGCCGCAGGAGGGCTGAAGTACTTGGGGGTGGTTTTGTCGGAGGTTCCAGCTATAGCATGGGAGCGCAATGTGGTACCGGTGTGGGATAGGACGTGGGTGGACATTACATCCTGGTCTCGCATGCCTCTCACGCTGTTTGGTAGGTCGGCAATATTTAAAATGGTGGCACTACCTCGTCTTCTCTACCAGTTGCAGAATCACCCATTCCCGATTCCAGCCGGGTGGTTTCGCACAGTGAACTCAGTGTTGGGACAGTTTCTTTGGGAGGGAAGGAGGGTGCGGGTGGCGGTGCGTACATGTTTCCTCTCTACGTACGGTGGGGGGCTGGCCTCACCTGATCTCCTGCCCTACTATCAGGCCTTGCACTTGCTGGTCCTCAATGACTGGTGGTATGGCGACAGGGGGATCCAGCTTATGCGCTGGAGCACTGTCTGATGGGCCACCACGCATTACACACTATATTGTACTCTGCCAGGTTACGGGGGTGCTACCGCCGGCCATGAAGGTGGTGTTTGAGTTCCGGATACAGGCGCTGCGGCGCATGGGTTGGTGGGGGGTCCTGACTCGGGAAACTCCACTGTGGAATAATGGGCGGCTGCCCCAGTTGGCTGCTTTGACAGGACTCAGGGGGTGGGATGCCATCGGCATATCCACGTTGGGCGATGTTGTGACGGATAACTTCATTAAGTCCTTTCAGACTCTACAAGAAGAATTCCAATTATAGCAGACACAGTTGTATCAATACTTACAGTTGAGGAACGCGCTAACACAGAGCTTAAGGGGGTTGAGGATATTCCTAAGTTCAGCCCTATATAGAGGCCAAACTATTCATGGGCGATCTGGGCGATAGGGAAATCTCGCGTATATATCAAACCATGGTGAGGCATTGCTCCCCAACACTTCAGAAACTGAGGGGGGATTGGGAGGCTGACGTGGGAGTGCTGGAAGAGGAGGACTGGGTAGAGACGCTGGCGTCCCCGTGTGGGGCGGCCATTGCAATGCGACTTTGTCTGGTCCAATTTAAATACCTCCGCAGGGTGTACTTCACTAGGGTGCGCCTTTGGCAAGCGGGGATGATCTCCTCACTGATATGCTTGCACTGTGATCAGGAGGAAGGAACATTTCTACACACAGTCTGGCTATGCACTGCGTTAGAGCGCTTTTGGGGGTGGGCTTTACCGGTCTTTCGGAGGTCTTGGGGTGGCAGCTGGCCCGCACAGCGAAGTTGGCCCTTCTGCATGTGATGGAGGGAGTGGGAGGAAATAGATACAAGAGACACCTCTTATTACTAGGGCTCACCCTGGCGAAACGTGATATAGCACGGGCATGGAAGGCGACGAGGGCCCCATCAGTAGCGGGTTGGAAGAATGGTCTTGATTTTTGCATGGGTCTGGAGCAGCCTATTTTTGTGGCAAGGGGGTGTCCACGCAAGCATTATAAAATCTGGAATAGGTGGGCAGAATACCAGTGGTGTTGGCTGGACCCTCCTGTGACGGGAGAGCAGATATTGCCGGGAGTTGGACATAGGGGAGCTATCTGCTACTTGACTAATAAAATCTGTTTTAAAAAAAAAAAGCTAATATTCTCTCCTCTTGGAATCCTCTATTTTTAGCATGGTGGGTTTGGTTAGACTATTAAAATGATGATTTCTCCCTTACCAATATATCTGTCAGTTTACACTCCCAAACAGATTTTTTTTTTTTAATCAACACACTGGTCCTTAAATTTCTTTGGAAACATCAAAAGCCAAGGGTAGCAGTAGTCACTTCAAAAAAACCGTAATCTGTGGGCTGGGGGTTAATTTCCCTCACTGTTATGGTTATCACAGAGCTTTTGCTTCGCACCAAGCGGCTCTTTGGACTCATGATTTATCCTCGTCCTTTTCTCCTTTACGGCTAGATATTGAGCGTATTTATCTTCTTCCCTTTAGTTTTAAAGCGGTCCGATCACTTACTGCTAGGACATCGCTTCTTCATTTCCCTATATTATGCAACACGGTATTGCTGCTCAAATCCACTTTTCTTCCACTTGCGCTAGATACGGCCTTGTTTTAGAAAGTGCAGAAATGGTAAAACTCCTTACTCAAGATAAATAATAGGCCCTTTTTTTGGCGTACTTGGAAGGATAAAGGCTTAATGTGGATATCTCAACTTTTCTATAATGATTAATCTATCTCTTTTTCTCAATTCTGTCTTATTTACCACTGCCCTAAGTCCTTTTATACTAAGTCTTTATCCCTGATGAACGTGGTTCTTGATGTTTATTTCTCTCTACAGAACTCTTTGAAGATGGTTCCCCTCTCTTCTGGCATTACTGAATTTCTGAATACAGGCTCTAGGGCTTTGGCTATTTATAAGTATTTCGTACTCCCTGACCCTTCCAGAACCAAATTGAAATCTGAGTTTATACGGGAGAGACATTAGGAGTTTCTAGGTCAATCCCATTTTGGAATAGGGTATGGGCCCGTATATATAAAATCTTGCGGTCTGCTGGTAAGTCATCTCCTATAATATACCCCCTTGCAGTGCTCCAGATTCTCGCCCTATACCCTTGCTAAATGTTGGTCTTGTGATTTTCCTAATGCAGATTTAATGCATAGCTTATTCAGTGGTCCCAATACCTGTAACTTTTGGTACAATATTTGGGCTTAGATTAAGAGGATTTTTAATTTTGATAGTCCTTTCAATATTATTCATCTTTTTTGGGAAACACTGTCCAATTTGTTCACTCAATCTTTCCCTAATAGTGAACTAATAGACATACAGTTAGCAATAGCTTGTCATTAGATTACTTTAAATTAGAAATCAGATAAATTATCTTATAAAGTATGGTGGGATTTTAGCGTGTTCTCACCAGGCGCGCAACGCCCATTGGACTCAAAGGGATTCAGCCCCCATTGCCACCCCCCTCCCCTGTGTGTGTCTCATCCCGGGATGAGAAAGCTTCCGGGCACACACACAGCCGCAACCAAGAACTTCACAGGTCTTTTAAAGACCCTTTGCTTGTTAATGAGGCTTTGATGTCCCCCCTCCCTGCTTATTAGAGCCCCTCCAGCTCCACTCTGCCTTTTGACAAAAGAATCAGCCCCCCGGCCCCAAAAAATTTTCTTAGCCCCCCCGAAATTGGACTCTAGTTGCACCTCTGGTTCTCACCATAAGTTAGATACTATTTATGCTATACAAAGTACATCTTCGCATAATCCGCAATTGTTACGGTTACCTCTTAGTTCATATCTTAACCAAGTTGATAGTGATGTATCAAGTATTGTTTCTGTATTTTCTGAACATTTACACCCTCCATGAATTTCTCTCCGTCCTCCTTTTATATTAAATAATTTTATGATAGATTTATTGATATAACGTTTATGAGGTTAACCTAGAGGCAAGCTGTTGTTATTTCTATTAAACACTTATGATTTGTTCTAAGATCTCCATTTCACCCTCCACTTCCTTCCCCTCCCATTTAAGATTATGGTTTTCTTTATGATGTTTAATACTGCAGATGCATTTCTGTTGATCTTATTGTATTGTATTTTGCAGTATATAATGAATTAATAAAGTCTTTTAAAAACAAAGACTCTAAAGTATTTTTAACTTACTGTAAAGTAGGTTACTAACCTTGCAAAACCAATTTACTGCATTTGAAAAGTATCCCTGCTTGTGACACTGTTACTTACTTGCAACTGAGTTTCCTCTTGGTTCTAGAAATAAATTAACAAAATAATAATTGTGTTTCATACAAAGAACTGGCGTGGACTCAGTCTTGGAGTGTGTACCATCATTTCTTGCCTGAGTGTGAACAACAAATGTTTAACACTACTCTCTGATACGCCTGACTGCTCAACCTCACTACCAGACAAGAGTAGGGTATTATCTACTTTAGCCTCGGCTATACCTGCGGGGATTCTTTGGACTCTGTGCACACTAGACCTTACTTTGGTATAGTATATACAGAGCTGGCTTCCTACGGTAGCCTTTTAGCACAGACCCCACTGGATAATCATAATGGTTGCAATTCTTCCTTTCTCAGTTTTGTCGGTGAAACAACTGTTAACCAGGTGATGAGATCAATGTCTTTCTGGAACCACCAGGCAGAGGTGGCACATATGTTCTGTAAGTGTACTGGTGCCCTGCATTAATCCAAGTGATGGAAGGCAATAATTGCTCTGTTCACTGCAATGGTTACAATACACAAGATTGGTTACTTTAATTACTGTTGTGTTCGGTCTTCTTTAGTCTTTTGTCCGTGTCACACGACAGTGTCATTCTATTGTGATGAGTTTGGTGTATGTTCGTACTAGGGATTCCACCAGAGATCGACATGGAGGCCATAAGAAGAAAGGGCTGAGCTGCTAGCAACACAGCTCCTGATGGGTTGCACTAAAAAGGAGTTAAGCATACATACAGTTACTAACATTTGGCAGACATTCACTACTTAACAGGTTATTTAGCTGAACAAGCATAAGTATAACATGTTAAATTCTAAAACAAAAATTGTCAAGCAGGACATAAAAATGCTGAAAATTGTAATATTCCAATGTATTAACATACCAACTGGGAGACCCAACACATGTTCTCTAGAAGGGAGGGCAAATCGAAACTTTCTGGTGTCATGGCTCACATGCTGCAATGCACAAAAAGCTTACATTAGTGATATGAAACACTTTTAAAAAAAGTACATTTTTAAACACAATCATAACTTGTTTTAAAATAGCCTACTGAAAGCTTGTTTCATGTACTTAATGCTTT
Organism: Lissotriton vulgaris; assembly: GCF_964263255.1. NCBI lineage: Eukaryota > Metazoa > Chordata > Amphibia > Caudata > Salamandridae > Lissotriton > Lissotriton vulgaris. The sequence continues at coordinate 2,009,038,571 of NC_141685.1, read as the reverse complement.
TAGGCAGTCGTTATTTTTTTTACTGCGAAACGATATAACAGCTAAAGACGTGGCTTTCATTTTTATCACAGGAAATGTGTGTTTTATACACAAAGGACCAAATATCTGACATGAAGTAAGTATTCTACATGAAGCAATATAAAACCTGCACCAACATCTGTTATGTGACTACTTCACAGAATTTAAGAATCTGGTGTACTATATATAATCAGAAACCCATGTTAATTTTCTGTTTAATGTTAAATCAAAGGGCAGCATATTTGACCGCTATTCCACATCACCAATGTCACTACTGATGAAATAAAAGTATGATGAAACACAATGGAGCGCATCAAGAACAAACATCTTCAATGCAACTCGCACCACTTTGGTTTGTTATACTGAAACAGATCACAGATAAAGCAGAAATGTATTGCATTGGGAGAAATATTTTGGAATCAAACCACTAGGATGATAAGATAACCCTCATAGGCGCTTATTATATCTAAGCGCTATTTTTACTTCAAATATGTAAAAATGAATATCTCAACTTCTACTCATTGGGTTTTTGTCTTGTTTGATTTATAAAAATCATATCTATTTTCCTAACTTGGTGTGGAGTCTTTCTGTGGTGTTTTCATTGTGGTACTGTGTGTTGTGTTGCACAAATACTTTAGACATTGCCTCCTTAGTTAAGCCTGCCTACTCTTTGGCAAGCTACCAGAGGGTGAGGAAAGGTTAATCTATGGTGTGTAACGGACTTACCCTGACTGGTACTGTGGTCCCTACTTGGACAGAGTACATACCTCTGCTAACTAGAGACCCAATTTCTAACAAACCTACAGCAGACGAGGGCCTCGGTTTTGAGGACATCCTCAAAACCGTTGTACAGTAATCAGCCTCAGGCCATGCAGTCCAAATAAACTTCCTACACCTTGATGTAAAAGGAACATAAGCGCATAACTATAACTAAAATCTTTAATTTATACAACACTCTTGCAATTGAACCAATGTCTTACCCTACCAGCTCTCAACTTATTCACCTGTCCTCATAAATATTGCATTGAAGATGGAGATGGTTGCTAACCTGGGCCTTAATTACACCTCCTTGTTCAATTTACTCTATGCAAGAAATAATTTTTAGCCCTCTACAGTTTCACAGGTCAGCTCATGCTAGATTCACCTTCTGAATGTCTTTGGTTCCTTCCCTCTTCATTGGCCCTCATTTTTTTTCCATGACACTACGGTTACCAATACTTCCACCCAACCAATGAAAGACTTCATTTGAGAAAGCCTCAGCTTGCTACATCTGAAACATGCCTAAATGTTTATTAAAGCCCTGATCTTTCCACAATTGTCAAACTAAAATGCAATGCTTAGGACCTCACAAAAATAAAACCAAGAAGTAACAACACCTTAAAACCCAACATTAATACATAGCAACGCCTACTCAAAATGTAAAACAACAATATATTCATTGTTGTCCCCCTGGTAGTGTTAATGTGAAATGTAATCAGATCTGTAACAATGTTTCTATTGGTTGTAACTGCGTATGTCACATCAAGGTTGAGCCTATGAGCATTGCATTTGGTGCAACAGTTATGGGTGTCATGGCTGTTGCACAAGGTACAAGGTACTTGAATATTTCAAAGTTTTTTTTTATTTTTATTCATAACTTTACCTGTGTTTTTGGGTCTTTTTCATTGGTAGTATTTAAACATGTGTTTAGGAGTTATAATGAACAGTGCCGCATGTGGTGTGGAAGTAAGTTTAAGAGTATGATTAATAATTAGGATTCCTGTAAGATAAGGTGTTTCTTGAAAGTAGTCTTTATGTGAGAAAGTTAGTTAGTTAGTTAGGTGCCATTAAACAAAAGGAAGACAATATGGATGATGCATATGGATGCTTCAGAGTGACTACGTAATTATAGTTGACCTAGTTCCAATTACGGCTTGGGACAAGTCTGGATGGATTGCAGACAACCAACTAGATTGGTTACAGCAGTTGGCGACAGGAGTGTGTTTGAGAAGATTATAAAGATTCTTTTGAGGCAAAAGTTAGTACTTTGTCCAATGAGATCATATAGTTACAGGGAGAAACCAATCACTGGCACATCATAGTTCTAGCAGCCATACTTATTCAAGGTCATAAAGTGAAACTGAAAAAATATTAGCATTTTTCATACATTATAAACCATTTTTTGTGGCACAAAGCATATCATTCAACATAGACGGCAAATATTATAAAGACATGCATGAATTGAAAGGTACTTTGCATAACCTTGTAGTTACAAACATGTTGGCTTTGAACTCGCAAGGACATAACGATATAAAGATCATATGCAGTTCATCAACATTTTTCTGAACACCTCCCATCTCCTTAAAGCCGTCGTCACCCTGTCAGCAGATCCACAAGCTCAGATGAGTCAGTCGTCAGCATACCTTGCTGACAACAACAAGTCCAGCAGTACATAGTGGTGTTGTGATCCATCCCAGCACCCTTTCAGGGGACTGGTTGGTGACTATTAATTCCTCTAGATGAGTATGAGGCTATTTAGTCAACACCACTACTTTTGCAGTTTATCTGTATGCTCTAATCTCGGCTACGTTAACAATTCAATTCAAAAAGTGCTTTATTCGAGTATTACTCACAAAAGCAAGACATACAAACATGTAATAAAAAGCAATTAAATTTACATAGTCAATCAGACAAAGCACATTACACAATTTAAACAGTTAAAAACTATTACATATTTTAGGCAATTTAAAAACAATGACACATCATATATACAGGTGCAAAGATCATTACTATTAAAAAAATACCAGAGGGATGATGTTCATAATAGCAGTATAAAAATCCTCAAAAATTCATTCCCTTGAAAGTTCAAAGTTCAAGCCAATGACACATTAAATAAGCATAAACAAAGAATAGACAAAAGTCTAGCAGTCTCTGATCAGCTAAGAGATTTACAGAGAATAAACATTAGTTTAGCAGTCTCTGGCTGTTACTTAGCAGTTACAGAGAATAGACAACTGTCTAGCAGTCTCTGATCAACTTAATGGCGATTAATTAACTTACCAACAGTCTCTTCCTTAAAACCCACGCCCACCCCAAGTACTTTGCAGTGGCAATATTGATCCATTCTTCAGTAGTGGATTTTACAATACGCAGTGCCACCATGCTACTTATTGTACCTAAATTCCTGCACATAGGAGCCAACCAGGCTCGCCTTGGGGCAAAATATACTGGGCAACAAAACAAAAAGTGACCTAGAGTTTCTTCTCCTACTCCACAGGCTGGGCAAATTGCTATCCCCCCAGATTTCCATTTAGTTGTTAAATTACGAAGGGGGAGCGAGCCTACAATAAAACCACAAGAAAAAAGGACCGGGGGAAGTATTATACAAGTAAATATTCCAAGGAAAACAAATGGTTAGTGTCCAGGAACTTGGACACTAACCATTTGTTTTCCTTGGAATATTTACTTGTATAATACTGGCCTCACAACGACAGAAAATACCTCGTTTTTCCTTCCCCCGGTCCTTTTTTCTTGTGGTTTTATTGTAAATAAATGTTTTGTATATAAGTGTCACTATATGCATTGCACTGGTCACTTTAATCACCACAGTCACTACTCACGAATTTAAAAGTACTCATCAGTAATGTAGTGGAATGAAGTAATTCCAAAATATTGTCTTTTTCTTGTTTTTAATATATATAAAAACTTTACCTATCAGAGAGGTTTTTGCTTGTTGTATGTTTCTGAGCTGTTTTTCAGCCTATCCTAAAGAAATTATTGCCAATACCCAACAGAACCACTTGTTTGTTAATCGTAGAGCTTGGATGTGTCAGGGGCTGGGTGAAACTTGGGGGTTCGGGTCTGGAGCCGGGTAGTGAGCTGGTCTGAGGGTCTGGGTGTACAGCTGTAGCCCATGGAATGAGTTACAGAGGCAGGCGGTTTATGGTGCTGTGTGCAAAATATGTGTATGTCCAGAAATGGTGGGTGTCTGTTGTAGAGCTAGTAGGTGCAAGTCTCGGTTCCATGTTATAATCTACAGATTTGGGTCTCAATCGTATGTGAATGGTATGTTGCTGCCAGGATGTTGGGGGCTGTCTCCCTCGCTGGCATGCAGGAGCAGCCGGGTGCTGATTTGGTGTATATCCAGCATAGAGCAAGGGCGAGTACCTCAGTATACAGCAGTGGGATCCAAGTTCTAGAGGGTACAAGACTTTAGCTGACACGCGTATCTCTGAAAAACTGCATTGTTTGTCAATGAACTTAAAATTTGCTTTAAAAATGAAAATCTGTTGACTGCAGTCTGTGAAAATGCTGCATGTTAGTGTGAGAAAATACATGTGAACAACGATTATATATTTGTGAATATGTCCTGCTGAATGTACAGGTTTATTAGCTTCGGAGCTGGAACTAGCTCATTGCCCAGTCTCTTCCTTAACACACCTTGTGCTGGCAGCACAAAGCACAAGGTATCTGCCATGCTGGCAGGCACAACCCCACCCTCTCAACTAGGTTCCTCTGTGGAATAATTGCATTATTATTGACTTGACCCAGAACTACAAGGGGACTAGGAGTGTTGTGCTGTAATAGCCCACCCTGTCCATAGAGCTCTTAGCTCTGCTAGTTAAAAAAGAAAGCATTGCCTTCCTATTTGTTGGTATAGTGATTTTTTTCTTTACTTTATACTTAACTACATGCATCCACGGCTCCCTGCTTCAGAATCAGTTTGGGTGGTCTCTAGACACAGCCTTTGAGTTGAGATGCCCATCACAGAAGGGTAGTCTCCAGCCTGGAGCACACACACACACAGGCACAAACCGTTGTGAGGTTTCTGCACTGAAAATGTGATCAAGAAAGATAAAAGACTTACCTCGAAGGCCCCTGTCAACGTGCACAACAGAAACTGCAGTTCCACCTCTCACTCTTACCATATACCAAAGAGCAATACGTCTGTAAGTCTAGTTAGCAGCCCTTTGCTAACAAGGTCTTCATTGAACTGGTAGAGGGAGCCCTGTCGCCATCCTCTTCACACCAGTGTCTGCATTTCTACCGTCCAGCCACTAAAATGCAGGCAATACATTCCCACAGTCTGGGAAGTAGTCCTTGTTGGAAAGTGAGTTATTGGTAGGGGCAAATGTAGGTCTGCCACAGGCAATAAGGCCACTAACACATGATAGGACTCAGCATAGGTCTTAGAAAATTATTCCTTTGCTCAACCCTTGGTAACGTGGCTGCGAGCCGACAGGCTTAACTTCAAAGACAGGTATGTAAAGCATTTAAAAACACAATTTCAGTAAATAATTAAGACACAACACAAAATAAAAATCCAACACCAATTTATAAAAATAGATAATATTTTTATCTTTTAAATGACACCAAAACGAAATAATCCACTGTAGGGAACCAGAGATGTGATTTTTAAAGATTAGTCACTTTCTAGTGCTTGGAAACCAACAGTGCCCCTTTAAGTCATTTCGTTTTCTCTGTCAGGGACACACCTTTATAAATTGTTCTGAAGAATTTTCTCACCACTGTAGTGGGCCGCCTTCTTCAGCAAGCAGGGTCCAGTTAGAACACCTTCCTGGCATTCTGCTTGCGGGTACCAAAGTATCCAACACACAATCAAAGGTTCTGGAATCTCCAAGAGGGTCCTTGAAAGTGTGAAACTTCAATTCCGCAATCCGCTTGAACAAAACCCTTACAAATCCACTGGTACTCCAGGCTTTCAATACTTTGTGGGGCTGTCCAGGTGAGCTCTGTTAACCTCCAGCTTGCAGGGAGTTCCACTCTTGAGTCCTTGGCAGCAAATCCACAGGGCTGTAGTTTCAGATAGTGCAGTCTTCATAGGTCAGGACTTAGAGTTCCTTGCACAGCAACATCTTCAGCAGGGCACTTCTTGCTTCATTCAGTTTCAAGCAGCAGATCTGGAGGTCTCTGCCCCTCTCAGATACTTAATCAAGATTCTCTGGGTCAAGCACCAGGTCACTGCTGACCAATGAGAGCCGGGCAACTCCTCATAGTCAGGACCACATCCTGTAGAGTGTGGCATTAGTTTGTCCCAGAGTGCATCATTCTTCCAAATCCATAATGGCTGATTTTCCAGCAAGGAGGTAAGAGCTGGCTAAACACACCCCCTGGGATGGCTTATTTCCATCGACTCTCCCCCTACCATCTGCACATACCTTCTTTAAGCCTAGCCCTGACTCTGGGTCAAGGCTGTCAGAGTGGACTGAAACCCAGGCCTCCCCTCTGCCTTTGAAGAGCGTAGTTTACGACACCACCTCCCAGCCTGGCATTCCTATAGACCAGCACACTGCCCTCCTAGCAGCCTGGCTAATCCACTTAGCTCTGACCAATCAGGGCAGACCACTGAAAAGCTGAATTTGTACTTACAAACAAGAAAGTCTCATAACTTCTTGTATGTACACTTTAGGAGAAATTCAACAATATAATATTGTTGGATTTACTACTACCATTCTGGGAAGTCTTTGAATGGTCCGGCTAGTCCTCTCCTATCAATATTTATTATTCGATCACTTCCTACCATGTTAACTTATAGGCCATGGGGTTTGCAATGGGGAAAATGACTTTGGCCACTTTTCAAGAACCATGGCTTATAAAACCATATTTAATAAGTATTTCCCTAATTTCTACAGGAACCCCATCCCCTGTGCAACTAGGGGAGACTTCAGGGGTTCTGAATCTGCAGAAATCATGCAGATTATCCTTACCCAATTCTTCAAGCATCAAAGTCCAATTTGAGCAGCTCTTTAACACAATATGGGGAGTGACATGTGAAATTTCACTTTACCCAGGCATACAAAAATTCATTTTATAAGGAAGCTCCTTATAGAAAACAGACCCCCCACCCCTGGGATACCTAGAGGTGACCCTGGGGGTCCCTAACATGGCCTTCTTTCATTTTTAAGGGCCCCTACCCCCAAAGTCTAGTTTGGGCACAATTTAAGGTTTAAAAGCTGTCCTGGTCACCCGGGATGCTTTTAAACATACCTCAGGCTTCAGCACTGCACACATGCTAGTGCAGAAAATCTGATGGCCTCTAAACTGCCCTGCTCCAGGATACTGGAGACTTCTAGGTAGTTTCAATCCCCTGCCCTATTACATACTAGGGGCTTATGGGGTAGGTCATGCCAATTACAGGGGTACCCCACCATACCATAGTGTACCATGGTGTATGTTGGGTGTCTTAACTGTATTCTAATGTGTTCCTTTTAGCTTGGCACTGGCACTGGCACTGGGCCTGGTTAAACAGAGTCCACGGTCAGTCAGAGTCAGCTACAACCAGTTCCAGTCAGCAAAAACGTGGGGGGTGCCCAGGGCACAGGATGACTTTCCAACAGTCCTCAACTCCGTTTTGTGCCAATACAAACCAGAGGCATTCGAGTGGATCCCACTCTGCTTTGTAATCAACACTGTGAGCCAAACTTGAGGATGACTATCACAATACAGCCGCTTCAGCATTTGCAGAATCTCCTACTTAATGTGTAAACTACTGGCCCATGTATTTTCTCACATTGCTATGATCTTGAGGTTATGGCTTCTTTTGATGCAGCCTAAAGCTCTTGACATTTCTCATTTAAAAAAATATATATTTTTATTAAATACAGCATCAAGAGTCCATACATTTTATAAATAATTCATTTAGCAAGTCATTATACACATTATTAATAGCCAATAAGAATCAAACAATGTATTAGCTAAAATCAGACATTTCAATACTAGGGAACTTAATATATATACACAGCGTTTCTACCAAGTTGTCATGGTCATGGAGGAAATATTAAAAAGACATAAAATATTATCATATGACTGGTTTACAGATGGGAGTCCCTCCAGCCCTTAAGGGGCACCCAGATGTTTAGCTCCATCTCCCTCAATCTCCTGCTTCTACGGGTAAATAAGGAGGATTCAAAGTTATAGATCCCCAGGAGTCTAGATAGCCACATCTGGCAGGAGGGGGCCATAGTGTCCTTCCAGCCTTCAGCCAGCAGTATCCGAAGAACCGCCACACATATAAAAACAAAGGCTTCCTCCTCCTTATTAAGACCTAAATTGCAATCGGTTCCTATTATCATTAGGGTAGGGGATAGGTTGATCTTAACACCTAGCAGTTCCTCCCAAAACATTTCTATCTAATAATAATCCGTCTAAAGAAATCAAAAACAAGAACTAATGAGACAGTTCTATATACAATTTATGCAGTCTAGGAACACGGGGTATAATGCATGTGTGTGAGTAATTCTATCTGGCAAAATATCACCTTTTATTACAAACAATGTTTCAAGAACATTCTGTAAAAGAGCTCTTTTTCATGAAAACTGTTTTTCCCTCGGAGTAGTGTCGCACCAACCAAAGCTCACCCAAGTGTGACAGCACACAAACCAGAAACATAGTTATAACCATAAACTGTAAAAAGAAACCACAAGTGCAATACAGAACTCGAAAAAAAGTGTGCAAAGAAGGCATATCGCCAATAAATATGTCGACAATTACAGTGGTCAAATTTCCTGAAATGACTTGAAATTAAGTATTTCGAGGGACGTTTTTAAGTGCTGTGTAGCAGCAATCACTATAAGGGAAGAGAGTAGCAAAAAATGCATCTTACTAACCCGGGCTATAAAAAACTAGAAATGACACTCAACAAGGGGGGTAGCTAGGCTTACCAAAAGAGTCATGAGACTATCTTATATATTGTATGTTCTTCCAATCGAGCTCCCAAGTAGCTTAACTTGTACAACACTGGAGGTGGCCTATATATCTCTGAAAACCAAAACAAATTCTAAGTTAACTGAGTGTCCGCTTTTAATTAAAAAGCTGTGTTGCAGAAAATGGAAATAGAAAAAGGTTCTTACTCCCTACTCGCGATGCGCATTAGGTCGCATTCGGCGGTCTATTCTAACGTTGTGGAATTTCGGCAAGCTTTTTTCAGCGATAAAACATAAGTGCCAGATTAGCAGGCCCTTCATGACACCTTGGGCATTTATCGTTGTACCTTTTACCCCAATCAAAAAGCTTGGCTGGTGTGAAGTATAAGTTGAACAAAGTTTTGTAATGTTGGGCTCGCAGATTCGAGGAGCGGAACAGTTTCCCAGCCAGTTGCAGCGCTTTATCTAAGTAAACATCTGAATCCCCTAATTTCAACATCCAAGAGGCCTCAACCTTATCAATATCGTATTGTATTGTTGAGATTAGTCAAATGAAATTAAATGAATGAAATGAAAATAACTTTTATAGCGCATGGCTACCCAGAGGCAACCCAGCGCTTGAAGTTGAGATAAAAAAGGGTCTGAAGTGAACCGGGGTCAAATATTCGTTAGTTTTCAGGAAAGAGCCAAGTTTTTATTTTCTTACAAAATGAAAAATGATTGGGCTCCTGGCGAAGTGGGGGGGGAGGGGGTTGGGCAGAAAGTTCCACAACTTATAAGTGTTATAGGAAAAGAGGCGGCCACCCGTACGGGCCTTGTTGATTCTGTTGACTTGTGCCAGGTTAAGATCGTTGGAGCGGAGGTTACTGGTAGTTTTGTGTGGTTTGATCAGATTGGTGAGGGTAGGGGGGCCTTTGCCTTGCAGGTTTTTATGGGCAATACAGAGGGCTTTGAAATGTACCCGTTCTTTAAATCGGTAACCAGTGGAGTGATCTTAGCGCTGGCTTGGCTGAGGAGCGGTGGTTAGTGCTCGTCAGCAATCTGGCTGCTGAATTCTGGACCACTTGTAGTTTCTGGATCACAGAAACCGGAGCTCCCAGGTAGAGCGCGTTACCGTAATCGAGTCTTGACAAAATCATGGCTTGGACCAGGATTTTTTTGACTCTATCAGGAAGTTGAGGGAGGATTTTACGTATAGATTTTAGCAAGCAAAAGCAGGTGGCCACAGTTTTTCTGGCTTGTACTTTGAATGAGAGATCATCATCTAACCAGAAGCCTAAGCTCTTGATCACGCTTTTTGGAGTTGGACAGGCACCCATAGAAGGGGGCCATAGCGTGGGGGAATTAAATGATGCCTTCCTGCCCAGTAACATCAGTTCAGTGTTCTGGTTATTCAGATTTAGCTGAGACTGGCCCATCCACTTTGATACCTCCTCAAGACAGTCACTCAGACTCGTGTGGGACAGATTAGCCTGGTTCAGAGAGACCACAAGCTTAGTATCAGCATAGCTGATTAGTTCAATTCCGTAGGGGGCCACTATCTCAGCTAAGGGGAACATATAAACATTAAAAAGTGTGAGGCTAAGGGAGGAGCCCTGTGGAACCCCACACTGCAAGGGTATCGGCGAGGAGTGGCAATCTCCTTCAAATACTTTAAAATACCTCTCGCAAAGAAAGGATTCAAGCCAAGAAAGAGCTTTTCCTAAGACTCCAAATTTTTCTAAGCAGGCTAAGAGGATACGGTGGCTTACTGTATCAAAGGCGGCACTAAGGTCTAGGAGGATGATGGCCACATTGCCACCTGTGTCCAGGATCCTCCTAGCCTCTTCCACCACCTTAAGAAGTGACGTTTCCGTCCTTTGACCCGGACAGAAGCCTGTTTGAGAGGGATGGAGTAAATTGGAGGCTTCCAGGAATGAGGACAGTTGATGGTTTATAAATTTTTCTGCCAATTTGCTAATGCCCGGAAGAAGGGAGATGGGGCCGTAGTTGGATAGGTCTCCAGGGTCAAGGTTGTTTGTTTTTTTAACAGTGGTTTGACCATGGCCATTTCCAGTCCCGTGGGACAGTGCCTGTTTCAATCGAGGTGTTAATCAGATTGATAACTGGAGACGCCATAATAGGCAGGGCAGGTTTCAAGGTGTTAATTGGAACAGGGTCAAGGGGGGAGCCACTTTTAATAGAGTTGAAGAGGGGGGTAACAATTCCTTGGTGAGCGGGATGAAAGAAGAGAGTACGGGGGAGGAGCCTGGAGAGAGAGGTTTGGGTAACGGGGGTGATTCGGGGGTGGTGATGGGTGGAAGGTACGGGAGAATATTTTGAATTTTAGTGTGGAAGAAGAGTGCAAGTTCATCACAGCGGAACCCTAATGCTTTTGGGGCAAGGGGGGGGGGGGGTGGGGGGGGGGAGAAATCAGGAGGTTTCAGCAGAGTTTTGACGATTCTGAAGATCTCTTTCGATGAATTGGGGGATGTAATGATTTTCTCTGCGTAGAAAGCTGTTTTTGTTGCCTTTAACGCAGCTTTATAGGCTTTGATGGAGGCTCTATATTTAGTTGTTGTCTCTGGATCAAAGACTTCTCTCCATAGTCTCTCCTCTTTTTTGCAACTCTGTTTGAGTTTTCGGAGCTCTGGACTAAACCAAGGATGATTGATAGATCCCCTTTTTTGGGTTACAGATTTCCTAGGCAGGATGGCGTCCAGTGAGTTCTCTATCCACTGGTTAAACTCTGAGTTCGCTATATTGATGTCCGGGTTAGCGGGCGGTAAGGTAGTCCTTAGTACTTACGACCATTCATTTATCTTGAGTTTGGACCAGTGTCTTGTCTGTTTAGTGCTAAAGGGTTTGACAGGGGCAGGGGGAGGGACATTCCAGGTGAAAGGTATAATGAAATGGTCTGACCATGGAACCGGGTTCGGGTCCAAGGTGATTAAATCAGTGATATTAGAAACAAGCATTTACAATGCAATGGTCTCGGCAATATTATAGGTAGAGCTATTGGCATTGCTCATAATTTTTTTTATTTTTTATCCCTAAATAAATGGCATTGTCATTTCTATTGGCAATAGCTGAATTGTTTGCATATGTGAGACCTATTGCATTAGCAGAGAGAGAGTGAGGTAGTGAGAAAGAGATAGAGAGAGAGAGTGAGGTATTGAAATTGAGAGAGAGTGAGCTAGTGAGAGAGAGAGTGAGGTAGATAGAGAGTGAGGTAGTGAGATAGAGAGAGTGAGGTAGTGAAAGAGAGTGAAAGAGAGTTACTTTAGTGAGATAGAAAGAGAGCGAGTGAGGTAGTGTGTTAGAGAGAGATAGTGAAGTTGTGATGTAGTGAGATAGAGAGTGAGGTAGTGAGAGAGTGAGGTAGTGAGGTAGTGAGGTTTTGAGAGAGAGAATTCGTGAGATAGTGAGGTAGTGAGATAGATAGAGTGGAGTAGGGAGGTAGAGCGAGTGATGTAGTGAGAGAGAACGGAAACACTGCACACATCAGAAGCACCCATCAGAAGCCCTGCACACATCGGAAGCACCAAAGCAAATATTTCCTAATCCGGCGACAGAATTAGGACTGTGGGAATTGCAAATATAAAATATGTTACTTTTTCTTTTTAAATATATTATTTGACATTATGTGTATGTTTTAAGTGACGGGTGATTAGTGACATCTAAGAGAATATTTTTCTAAATGATGGTTTGCATGCTCGTGTACTAAAGATTGGTGTATACACGGGTTATAATATGCATAATTCGAGATAGAGCAACACCCATTTGATAAGAATTGCGTGCCCTGTTTTAAAAATGCCACTTTTCTGCTTGTTTCTCGTATTATTTCAGAGAAACTTTTTGGGGAGGTTCCCCAGTTTTGGAGTCACTATTAAAATAGAGGAACGAGCTAGGAAGCACCGAAATTCTTCGCAACGTACAGAAAAGCACTTTATAAATGCCAATAAAACATTTTAAAAAGATACCCACGAGGTGCAGTAGATGTGGCATGGGGAAGAGTGAGAAAGAAACATGACGGGAGTTTGGCACCCCTGTAGAGTGGGGGAGTCGCCTTGGCGGTAGCACCCCCTCCCCTCCTGCCGGCTGACCCACCTGCTCATCCTTGAGCCTCCGCGCCACCTGTTCTCAGCAACACCCTCCCCTTCCCACGACTCTCCCTGGGAGCTGGATCTGATTATTCATGGCCCGCTGTGCAGAACAACTGCGCCATGGCAACGGACTTCCTTTCACAGTTAGCCATGTACCCCCCCCTCCCCTTTCTGCCAGAAGTTCCCTAAGACACGCGTGAGCTCCTTTTGAGGCACCATCACTATAAAAGCGACCACTCCCCAGCCGCAATTCTGTAAACAGTCCAAGACCTGCTGGTTCAACCACTAACCTCACAGGGACACGCATCAATCTCGGTGTGTCAGGATTCAGTTTTAAAGTCAAAACACCAGGATGTGGCTCATCAGAGGTCCACAAAGCAAAGCATAGACATGCCTTCTCTTTGTCAGCCTGCACCTTCAGCGGACCCCTTCAAGGCCCTGGGTGTAATCCTGGATGCCCACCTGCAAGAACTTGTGAAGCCGCGGTTTCAAATCACATGAACAGACACTGCAACACTGGTGACAGTGTATTGCTTATAGCAGTGGTACTATTGTTTTCAAAAAGAGACCGTGTGAAAATGGGTTTGTTAACTGCACTCATCTGAACTCTTGTCTGTTCGCAACTAGAAGACTAGGAGGACCTCCTTTGACACTATGGAAATCTATAGTTGTCAAATTACCCTTTATCTGACAGATCTTTGCTTGCTAGGATTTTTAGCCCCATACTTATTACATTAAGAAATCAATAGGATATTCTACAACGCTAAGCCCTTTTGGTTAAAATCCAGATCTAGCTGATGGTGTAAAAAAGAGACAAGTCAGTAAGATTTGGGGACATCAATCGCAGAGAGTGCAGTCAAAAGGCACTAATGTGTTATGGGAAACATTGCCAACTACAAATATGAATCTTTTAGTCACCAGTTCTGGTGACAATATCGGTCACAGTGACATTATGCTCAGTGATGTTTCATATCCTTACACCTGTCTTCTGAGGTAGTGTGGCTCACTGGTTAGAGGCGGCAGACCCGAGAGCAGAGGACGGCCCGGGACCAGGGTTCGATTCCCGGCGCGGCAGGTTTCTGGACCAGGGTCAGCGGCCTCGATAATTCTCTCGCCTCGGTGCCCACTCTGATCAGCGATCACACTCGGCAACTCTGGGCATTAGCTTGCCTCATCCTCACTAACGGCCCCACCAGACCGCCGGGGATGCCTGGTCTCACCCTGGAGATACCCATTAAGGGACCATCTCTCAGGGAAGCCAGGAAGGGTTTCGCAACGGTCGAAGCGCCTTGGGACCCCTCCGGGTAAGTAGTGCGCTATATAAATGCCTATACATACATACATACATACATACATACATACATAACAACAAGCTTGACAATGGTGCATGGAAGCGCACCTGCACAGCATCTCGATTTGTCCTTAAAAATCTGTAACCTTTAAACAGTGGTTCAGTCATGATTTGATCCGCCATACAAGGCAATACTGCTCTATATATGATATGGGTGATACCCCGAAACCGGTCCCAGGATGCTTGTTTCCGGTCCAGGGAGGACCTGAGCTGACAGTTCCGGCTGGACTGTTCCCATGGGAGGTGGGAGGGGGGGCAGGGTTTAGACTGATTTGCATATGGGTGGATCCAAACTGGAGTGGCATGGAGAGCAAAACAATGGATTTAAACCATATCTATTGATTGTTGGTGAGTGTTTATAACGTTTCAGCAATCCGTCCATCATCCTGTGCCTTTTGCTATATATGTTCAGGACAATAATCATGAAACAACCTATACAACAATGGTCAAAATGAAGGCCAACTCAAAATTACAGCTTGCACAGCAATGGTCAAAATCAAGGCACACTGGAAGAATATAATGCTGTACTTACTTAAGCCGCATTGACCCTGATCAGACTCTTAACAATGGTTAACATCCTTTTCAAAGTACATTAGCCACCACTACCTACCCATTCGCAATTATGGCCTGAGCAGAAAGTCCGAGTGCATAATGAAGAGAAGGGCAATTAGCTGCTGTTAAGGCCAATAGCGTGTGGGCAGGAAGGCTAGTAGCACCTGTCCCAATACACGTGCAAACAGGCCCCGCCCTCACTGCCTTCCATATGACCCTGCTTCACACACTCACTGAATTAAAACAGGGGAAAATAAGAGATGCTCGTGCCATCTTTCTAACTAAATGAGCCAATTCCATACAGGGTTCGAATATATAATGATGGTGAAGATTGTTGAAAACCAGCAGTACACTGTCTTCATGCCATTACACAAATACATTCATACAGGTCTCGAGAAGCATGCTGCTTGCACGCTAAAAGTATAGGCATTGGTTATCTCTCTTGCAGCATACACAGGTAGGTACACAAAGTATCTTCCCAACTTTAGGGTCGCAATGGAGGAGGGGATACTAAGCATGATGCACGCGCTGTGTTGCTGTGCAGCTAGGTTCATGCCATGCCAGTACAGATCACATGTCCCAATCCGACCAATAACGAGATACACTTAAGTATTTCATGCACGGATTTTTCTGCTTAAGCACATGGCATGCATTGCCTCCTACAACAGTTAAAGAAAAAAAGACAATTTGCAAGTATAAAAGTGGATTAGTATGAGAACGTCAGCACAACGTGTGGTCAATGCCAGCGGGCAGGCTACTTCCAAACAGTAAAGCAAAGACAGACTGGCACAGACACCCTCCAAGGGATCAGCTGACAGAGTATGCAGTGCAAGAGAGTTCGGCCAATCATATCCAGGGCTTGTGATCTTTCCTCCAATCCCCTAAAGCAGGCCCTGAGTGAACACTCGGACAAATGTGGTCACGATTCTTACTAGAGTTCAGATTCTGTACACCACCCATTCACCTAACTCTGGGGCCCTCCCTCTGTCACGGGAGTGTGGTACACAAACTCTCTCACACCCCCAACGTCGTATCAGGTCATACACACGTGACCATGATTGTTTCTGACAAAACATACATGTGCCCAATCCCTCCTTCCGCTCCAGACTGGGGCCTGAATTGAGTCAAGCACAAGTCATCAATGAGTGAAGGATTATGCAACGCCCGTTTAAATATGCAAATCCCATAACACCCTCTCTCTAACTGCCTTAATAAAAGGCCAAGAACCACGAGGCACAGGCAAGGTCTATCACTGTTCCCCAATAACCATTAAACTCATTTTGCCATGTGAAATGCACGTGTCAGTACACTCTACAGTTACCTATAAACTTTCATATGCGCCTGTCACTGATTTTATAACCCTTAATGAATACAACATTAATAAACATTGCCACGCCCAAAACATGGCATGCGCCTTTAAACAAGAAACAAGAGTCACTGTGGTACAACGCCTGTAACCTATCATGCAACTTCCAGCCAGGCCTTTCTTTTGGGAACGTCTAACTCTACCTAACCAATCGTAAACACGCCCAAAATCATCCAATCGAACCCTAGGGCGCAGACTGAACACGCCTGTCTCTGCAGTGCAATGAATGCAAGCCGTGACCTCCTCGCCTATCCCTCCATCATGGGATGCAGTTCAAGCACTGCTCAGCAGAGCCCAGGCACATACTGTGCACCCAGTCATTGACGTCGGAGTACGTGCCTGCAACCTATCACACAAACACTAGGGACACAATGACACGGGTTCTTTGTTCAGCACAATAGATAGCTGTGGGTGGGTGGGTGGTAGGTGCTCTTTCCATGAAGAAGAGCCCGGCGGTTCCTCTTACCATCCATGTTCTCCCGGTCGCTGATGTGCTGCAGGTTGCAGCCTGTGTCTCCCGGCTCAGGTCTGTCTCGGGCCGGTAGGACTCCAGCCTGGAATGGGCATTTCTGTGCGACACGCATTAGGACGCGGTGTTCCCCATGGTGCCTCCCCGCGAACTCCCCGCCCGCGTCCGCTTTGAAGGCTTCGCTGCCCCTCAGCTGCTGGCACCTGCAAAGGGGGCCGAGCTCTCCCCCACTGGCACCCCGAGAGGAGCGGGGCTGGGGTATCGGATCCGGCCGCCCTCAGCGGCTAGGCGCCGGACACAGTCATGGGCAGAGCCGGGGACATACGGGAGAGGGGCTCCTCCCTTCTCAGCCGCACATCTCCTCCCGGCAGGGACCCCCGCACGCATAGCCTCCGCCCGGGGATGCTGCTGCTGCGTGCATGGGAAGCAGGCAGCGGCCCCTAACGCTCCCCACCCAGGGCGGGCTCCGTCGGGGAAACGGGCAGCATTGCGGGCATCGGCGGCCACAGCTGGGGGGGGAGGCTTTCCTTTTCCTGGCGTCGGGTCTGCAGCCGGCAGTCTGGCTTCCTCCCGAAACTACTCCCGGCAGGGGCAGGAGGGAGCCGAGGCTCCGGGAAGTGCAGTTTAGGGGCGCACTGAGCGGTGGAGAGGCACCCCAGGCGCTACAGCAAGCACACACCGCCCGGCTCGCACTGTACACTCGTAGAGGATCAGCGCCCTGGTGCCACCAGTTCAGCGCCTGCCACTCATAGCCACCCCCAGTGCTGACAGACCCCACTCTGCCCCGGATCTCACCAACTTTCAAAGAGGATAGGGATTTCTTACCTCGCTCAGGCGGCGAGGAGGAAGGGAGTCCTGCAGCTCATCTTCGGGGAAGAAAAAAAATGGCGGCCACAAACTTTTGAAATTTTTCGGAATTGGGGGCGTGGTTTTGATGTTCTGAGTGACGGACAACGTCACTGTCTAAAGAACATCAAAAATTACGCCCCCAAATCCGAAAAGGACGGGGCTACATCGGAGTGACTGATCTCTCCTCCAATGGCTGGCCTCCGTTTAGGAAGCCAGCCAATGAAGGAGAGACAGGGCAGGGAGGCGGGACCTTCTGCGCTACTGAGAGTCATTAAATCTCCGGCCTAAGACTGCGCAAGCGCAGCCTTTTAGGCCTTCGACCTAAAAATGGTGTCAAGCAGGTGTCCCTTTATGTGTGTGGGCTTTAAGATTCTTTGAACCATTTCGCATGTCTCTAGGTCTTGGGCCAGATCCACAGCTATCGTATCTTGTGGGTCGTCGAAATGGAGGATCAGTTGGAGGCTGAACTGGCGAGGTTCACATCCGTTTCTAGCAGTGTCCTATGGAATTGTCCTAAGGATCCTGGAGGACGGTATACTAGAAGCCCCGTGAAGGAGGCAGAGGGTGAAAGAGTGATCGAGAAATGGACGTTTTCACAGTCAAGTAATGGGCTGCCTAACAGGCGACAGACTAAATGATCCTTATAAAGGATAGCGATCCCACCTCCTACGTTCCCTGTTCGATCAAGGTGCTGGATTAGGTAGCCCAGAGGCAGGGCCTGGACAATGTCTGGGCATGAACTGGGTCCTAACCATGTTTCTGTAAGAAACAATGCGTCCAGTGCCGCGTCCTGAAGTAAGAATGAGATCTCAGAGGCATGTTTTGGCAGGGAGCGGCAATTCAACAGTGCCATATTGAGCTTGTGCGCCTGTTTCTGCCTGATCTCTGCCGGCTTAATCAGTTGGTAAGGATAGTGTCGGCAGTGATATTGATTGTGCGAAGGGTCTAACGAGTGTTTGCACACGGAGTTGGGAGAGGTAGTGGCGTGATTTAATTGCAGAAGGGTGGAGCGCGAGTATGTGGCTGGGACAGGCGTGAGGAGGACAGGGTAACTAGTCCCTGGGCCCGGAAGGGCGCAGACGTGCAGGACTTTGGCGTGAGTCCGGCATGAGCCTGGTGCGTCCGCTACGCGGAGAGGGCCATCCCCTTTTATAGGCAGCTAGAGCGCACCAGAGCGCTCAGTCACACCCAAGATGGCCTATGTAGAGGCTTCGACTCCCCGGAACCACAGTCTCGGCGTCAATGCTCAGCTGAGAGTGGGCCCAGGCAGCGGAGAGATGAGGCTGAAGTGTCTGCCAGGTAAAACGCTTTTTAATAAAGCGGAATGGCACCAAGAGTGACCTGTAGATCATATTCAGTTTGACACCCCCTCCCAATATATACTCGACGAAATTAATTTTACCTCCTGGGAAAATCCGTGGCCTAATACTTGTTAACGATCGTTTTTTGTAAAAACGTAAAGCCTTGAAAGGCTTTCAGTTGAATATCATCCAGACTCATCAAGTTATACCCTTCAAATAGATCCCCTAGTCTTCTAATTTCTTGATGCTTCCACAATCTCCACCACCTATCATTGCCAAGGTGTGGAAAGATACTGCAGTTCCAGAGGGGTGTGTAATAATTAATTTTCGGGATTGCCATCGATTTCTGAATTACTTTCCAGACCCCCCAGACGCTGTCTAGCACCTTATATCGCAGTTTGTTATAATACCGTCTGTCGGTCTTACGCAACAGGAACCCCAACGCTTCTCTACCTAAGAGCAATACAAAGATGGATGGGGAATTTACAATCCCAAATGAGGACCAAGACAAGTTTGTGGCACAGTCTAATAATATCGCCATCTGGCTGAAAAGACAGGCCACATGATAAAATGTTATATTAGGGACTGCCAGCCCTCCCTTATCTTGCGACAGAGACAGATATTTCAGGGATCGTCTTGTTTTCCCATACTGCCAGATAAAATTCACAAAAACTACCTCTATAGATTTTAGCACGCTCTCCCCCACCATAAGCGGGATAGAGTGAAAAAGATACAGTAGTTTAGGGAGAACAGTCATCTTGAGCACATTGGCTCTTTCTAATATAAACAAAAAGATCCACCTCTAGGAAGTTTTACTGTCAGCCAGAGTGTAATAGGCACATACAGTCTTTGTTAAAATACCCCTCACACACCAAAAGGTCCCTTGGTGTCATGCTTCATCATCGCTGCGGGACGGGGCGTGGTACAACTAGGGACTACGCAGGATCACTGAGATATTGTAAGTGCTATGTGAAGTGTATTGGAGTGAGTGTCAGTAGGGTCAGGAGTGATAGAAAAAGTGAGGTTTAAAAAATACCTGGCCTTATGATGAACAAAAATTCTTTATTAGCCGTAGGCTGGTACTGTTAAAATAGGTGTAACTGAGAATATAAAGCTTGGCAATGAGCTAATTCTCCTGATGGTGTCAACATGTTTCGAGGCACATGCCTCTTCGTCAGGACGGGGTCAGATCCCTCTGTCACTCACTAATATTGTCACCACTATGTGCTCTGTTTATATACAAGTGAAAAATGAAATATCAATACCTATGTGGTATGAGATTAAATTACGATCAAAGCCCTAACAGTATTACTGGTACGTGGGCTGGAATATCTAAGAGTCAATGCCCCATGAGCCGATCAGGAGAGAGGGGTAAGGTTCATTTGACCCAAGGAAATCCTCGCATCCTCCCTCGTCCGTGGCTTCCGAAGCCACGGACGAGGGAGGTGCTCCTGCATAGTCGCCCCGCCGTACCGCAGCGGGGCGGGAAGACCCCAATGATGAAGCAGGACACGAAGGGACCTTTTGGCGTGTGAGGGGTATTTTAACAAAGACTGTATGTGCCTATTACACTGTGGCTGACAGTATAACTTCCTAGAGGTGGATCTTTTTGTTTGTTTAAACCATTGACTGGAGGAGGGTGCATCCACCTGAGTGCAGTCTAAGCACTACCTCTTCACTCCCTCTTTTGATTTTCTAGTAACTCTTTCTATTATGGACAGATATATGGAGTCTATTCTTTTTAGCTCTGCCGTAATTGAAGTAACAAGTGGGGCAAAATTCTCTTTAATAACTGTATCCATTACAGGGCTAATCCTGATCCCGAGATAAACTGCTGAATCCGTGTATCTTTCATCCTTCTGGGTCTTATTTTTATTTAGGAGGTACCCTGAACACCTACCAAATTCCGTAGGTATCCCTAAAAGAGCAGTCAAAGCCGTATCTGGTTCTGTAGTTGTTATTGCCAAATCATCAGCATAAGCCAGCAGCTTGGTTTTAAACCGTTTACAAACCATTGGCTTAATACCCTCACACCCTAGTATCTTCCGAACCAGTGGGTCGATGTACAGGGCATATAGGATTGGCGAGCAGGGGCACCCTTGTCGAGTCCCCCGTGAAATATAAATTTCGTCTGAGCTACCTCCCATTAATTGAATTCTGGCTATAGGATAAGCATACATAGCTTTTATGGCACTCATTATTTTAGGGCCAAAGCCCCTCCGGTCCAATATTCCCCACAAATACTTCCACGTGACGCGGTCAAAGGCCTTTTCCGCATCCCGAAGGATCATGGCGATCCGTCCCCCCTTGACAGCCTGCACATCAAACAACATGATCGCCCGCCTGATATGGTCAGTTGTCCCACGACCCAGGATAAACCCATGTTGCCACGGAGAAACCAGACCACCATGACCCCTCCCAGCCTTTTAGCCAAGACCTTCGCATATATTTTAGTATCCTATTTATGAGGGATATTGGACGATATGAACCAAGATCTTCCTAAGGCTTGTTTTTTTATGAAAGACAATGATATTCATTTCTTTCCAGGAATCTGGAATTTTTCCAGAGCAGATTAGGCCATTAAATAAGTCCAACAGCAGGGGTGCTATCATATCCTGTAAGCATTTGCATAATTCAAGCGGGATACTATCTGGCCCTGTAGCCTTCCCGGCTGTTAAATCCTGCAGTGCTTCTACCACTTCACTTAGTGCCAGATCATTATCCAACGCCGCTCTTTCCTGGTCGGCCATATTAGGGCCAAAATCATCAAACGCCAAACTAGTAAAATCTGCCAGTTCTCTTCCATATATAATTTTTTATAGAAATTCTTAAAAACCTTACGGATATCCTCTGGCTCTGCATACTTGTGGTTTCCTTCATGTATTTTCGTTATTATATTTCTGCTATAGCCCTGCTATTTCACCGCCTGCTCTCCAGTCTCATACATACTTTAATAACGCCCTCTACTTGGGAGCCCCAGACTACACCCTACAGAAGCTCCAACGCACCCAGAATTGTGCTGCCAGAACACTACTGGGAATCCCCCGGAGGACCTCAGTGAGAACCGGCCTAAAGACCCTGCACTGGTTACCTGTCAGGGACAGAGTAAAATTTAAATCGCTCTGCATCGCCTACCAGACATTCTGGGAAACGGGCCCAGACATCAATCGCTCCCTGATTTCTCCCTACAGGCCCAACAAATCCCTCCGCTCCTCAACAGCATTCCTGGCTGAGATCCCCAGAATCCGCAGAGCCAGGGCAGGAGGACGCTCCTTTTCGTATAATGTTTCCAAACTCTGGAACTCTCTCCCTCTGCAGCTGAGGAACAAACCCAACCTGACTACTTTTCGCAAACAGCTAAAAACCCTGCTGTTTAATGCCTAATAAAGTAACCTCAAGAGGGCTTTTTCTGTTTTAGCGCCTGGACGCCTCAGGGCAGCTGCAGCGCTCTACAAGTCACATTTTCATTTCATTCATTTCATTTCACATCCTACCCCTGTGTGTCTGGTACTCGTCGGCGTCTTTCCGAGCTATCCACTTATGTAATTCCGCCTTGGTAGCTAGTATCTTCTATTGACTGCCATCGGCCTCATTTTCCTGTGATATATCCCTCATATGCTACTCTTCTGCCTCTGCCAGCTGACCCACCAGTTTCTCATGCTCTTCTGGGCCTCTTTCCTCAGCCTCGCAGAGAAGCTGATCTTCTCCCCTCTCAATACTGCCATAAATGAGTCCCACACACTATTTCGGGATGCACTGTACCGAATCAGGTCAAAAAAATTCTGGGTCTAGTTCTTTAGGTGTTCTACAAATTTGGAATCCACTAGCAATCTCCTCTCAAAAGTCCATCTGGAACGTGAGTTACTAACTTTATCTGTTTCAAATTGTAAAATTAGTGGACTATGGTCGGAGATCACCTTTGGTAGTTTTTTAATACCTACTCTCCACGCCGCCATAGAAGAAATAAGAAAATAATCCAGCTTAGTGTACTTTCTAAAAGGGAATGAAAAATAGGTAATCCCTGCATTGTGAGGTTTTTTATCCCCCCACACATCCATCACACTGGGTGATTTAATTAGGGAGCTCAAAGCTCTAAATACCTTGGGCTTACGACCAGCATACTTTACATTATTATCAATATCTGTGAAATCTGCAGAGATGTTAAAGTCCCCACACACTACGAAGGGGCATGGCCAGTTCAATAAATCTACCTCCAGTTGATCAAATACCTCAGGTTCATCTTGATTAGAGCCATAGATTGTAAAAAGTGTGAATCCCACCTCAAGTTCCACAATTGCCCACCTACCCAAGGTATCTGCCAGGCAGCGTCAAGCACCACCCAGACTGGATTTAGCCAATATTGCCACCCCTCTAACAGTAGATGTCTGTGATGAGCATGTCAACCGATCAAACCCTTTAATACTTAACAAATGTTTTTTGACCCAGGGAAGATGGGTCTCCTGTAAACAAATCATGTCTAACTGATTTGATCTAAAAAATTGCCCCAGCCTCTGTCGCTAACTCCAATCATTCAAGCCCCCTATATTAACTGAGGAGATCTTAAGCTTTCCCATTGTTCTCGAATGATTTATCGCCTGACCATCGTCTCAGCTGAGACCACTGCTTTACAGAAGACAATTCAAGTCAAACAGAAACATTATAGCACCAGTTATTTCCCTTTTTCTCCCTCCCTTTCTTGTGAAGTGCAACCCACCACCCCCCCCTTCCCCACAAACCCCACACCCTCCATAACCCCTCCCACCCCACCCTCCTCTAGCTCAACTCGCCCCTCCACCCCATAAAGACGCTCAGACCTAAGTCTGTGCATGTGATGTGCGCAGTACTAGTGGCAAGTGGGTCATTTTAAACATAACATTGACTAGGTTATAAAAGACCCTAAATAACTACCCTAACACCAAAAAAGATATGAAATCCTCGAACCACTCCAATTCTACTATACCACAACTTCCCCCCCACAGCTCTATCCCCTGGCCTCCCCCCATCCCTTAATATCCCCCAGCAAGCAGATTCCATCCGGTTTCATCCTATTTCCCCCCACTGTGAAAAGCAGAAAAAGAATCTTTATTTGTCCATGGAGCCCAGCTACTCTTTTGCTTTTATCTCGGATGAAAAGTACAACGTACTCCCTTGATTGATCACTTTTAGTTGCGCTGGATTAATAAGGTAGGCCTGGATACTTTTGTCCTGAAAAGGTTTTATAAGCGGTCTCAGCCTCCAGCACCTTTCTACTGTTCAGTGGCAGAAATCAGGCCGTACAAAAAATGAGACCCCTCCGCTTTGATCTTTTGGCGTCAGACCTTGCTTTATCAAAAATAGCTTGCCGCGGGAGAAAGTTCCCGAAGAATACTAATATAGCCCATGGTCTGTCGCCCTCCATTGCTGATGCTCGAAGTTTAAGCGGAGTGCGATGCGCTCTTTGAATTTCTGCCGCCCAAGTCCACTCCGATAGTTCAGGAAAAGCTGCCTTAAAAAGATCAATTATATATTTCCTAGTGTCAGACCCTTCTAAGCCCTACTGAACCCCCAGCACTCGGAGGTTATTTCTCCTTTGTCTCTTTTCAAACTCTTCTAGTTTCCAGTGGATGTCTTTGATTTGCGCACCTTGGGCCTCCACCAGGGTTATAGCACTAGTCGCCACAATTCTCTCTTCAAGATTCACTACTCTCTCTCCCATGTTTGAAAAAGCTTTAGAGAGCTTCCTAACAACCCCCTGCATTTTCCTCATCCTAGCCTGAGTTTTTCGGCTATCCTGACGAGTTTCCTCTCTGTGTACCAGGATAGCTTGGTGTATTATATCCAGCGTAGGGGGGGTCCCATGAGCTACCACCGGTAATTTACTTGAGGGTGAGCCTGAAAGCAGAGTGGCCGAAGAATAGTTCCATTTTAGATCTTTTCTCCCTCTATTCTGTGTACCACTTTGCACCAAAGATTTTTTGGCTGTTAAGGGGCGATCCTCTTCACTATCTTCGTGGTCCGATTCAAAACTACTAGTCCCCTGCGACGTGCTCATGATATCATCCGACCACTCCGCTCCCTCTGAGACTGAAAAAAAACAGTCAATGGGCCCTTTATCCAGTTCACCTCTATTTTTATCTGATAACAGCTCGGTTGATACAATCAGTTTGTTACTTTCTGGGACTCGGGGGACAAGATGTCGGCCGCTTAGGAAGACGACAACAGTACTAGCTGGCAGTGGTGGGCTTGTTACTTCGTATAAGACCCGTTTAAGGACAAAGAACTACTCCATTTAGGTTTCCTCAGGACCCTACCCTCCCTCTAATGTGGCATTCCCGTAAACCTCTGTGGACATACCGTTCCGGAGCTGTGCCGCTAATAATCAGGCGTTGCATTGAAGAGTACCTGGTGTGGCTGCTTCAACTGCTTGCAAGAGGAGGTCTGGTTATGACTCCGAAGGTGGCGGCAAATGCAGCGGTGACTAAGGAGTCAGCAGCGGCCGCCCACAAGGTTCGTGGTGAGACCGCGGTGGACCCGGCGGCAAAGAAAAGCTCCCCCGGTCGTCTGCATCAGATGCTCTCACAGGACCCACCGGCACCCAGGAGAGGAAGAGGCAGAGTAACTGCCAAGAACCGCACGGCTGGTCCCACAGTAGCGGAACTGTTGCAGCGGACTAAGGAACCGCCTGTGGGTGCAGAGGCAGGAGCAGCGGTAGTAAGTGCAGAGAATAGCACTGGGAAAGGTGGGGCTGGGAGCCATGACAAGGAGGTGAGTCCGGTAACTACCCGGGTGGAGACTCTCCGTGTTCCAAATGGAGTAAGCGCAGAGGACAGCAATCCAAGTCATGCGCTGATACCTGAGAGCAGGCTACAAACACCCCCTCCAGCCGGCCGGACGGCGCCGGAGTTAGGGGAATTAGGGGAAATGAAAATGTCAGTATTGTTCTCCCGGATGAAAACACTCCTGCTCTAGCAGGCATTGTTTCAGTTGCCCCCCCGGAGCACGTAAATATTGAATTGGCAGCAGAGGACTGTAATATTGGCAATAAGGGCAATATCTGTAGCAAAGGGATTGGGTATGCTGATAAGCAATTGGTCGGACCAGCCCGGGCTCAGGAAGAGGAAGAGGAGAATCAAAGCAGAAGGCAGGCCTTGATCTCTGTCCCAGAAATTAGCTCTTGACATTTCTCAACATACTTGTCAAGCCATTACTTTTCGCTTCCAGCTCTTGAGCTGATCAAGTGACCTGAATGGAGCGTCGGTCAAACGGTAGTAGCAGAGTTTGTTTGATTCGAGTGCATATAAAAAATTCCATAATAACACAATGTTCACATACAAATGTTTCTTTTCACAGTCTTGCATCTGCAGCTACATTCTATCTCATAAATATCCTTTTGATCCCTAAAATAAAGCAAGAAAAACTGACTTTTAATTAAAACTCTTGGCAGTTGTCGCTCCTTTTTTTTTCTTTCATATGGCCCTCTCCTTCCATTTTATCCTCTGCATGCCTCCTCGCTCTCTGCACAACTTACTCTGTCACAAGTGTTTTCGCTTTAATCGCTATTATTGTATTTCTGCAAACCCCCCTAATAACCACAACTAACTACTATTAATTTAATCCACTAAAAAGAAACTGGAGTAATTGCATGGAATGGTTTGCTTGGGTACAGAAAACTAATCCCACTTGCCAACAATTACCAGTAATACTGAAGTAACCACTAATTTTGGGTTCTGGAGAAGGGTACTGCCCAGGGTAAATCAATCAATGCCTATTCAGGGGTAGTAAGCAATATAAATGCAATTACAATGTAAATCAAATTCACTGTCTGCATCTTTTATTATACTCTCAACTCTTTTACTCAAAAGGTAACAGGCACCCATCACACTTTTATTGATTGAGACATAATCAACCTTACAAGATGTTTTTGAACCAATGGTGCCTACACTTTCCTTCATAATTCAATACCAGCACGGTTGGGCTCTTGTATAATATTCATACGCAATGCTTGTCAATCCAAGCTCGAACCTCAGGGCGAACTCAGAGTGCCTTGGACTAATCTCATCCATCCTTTCAAAACTAGAATTTCCAATAACTAGATTTTGTTTAGGTCTGTATTTTCACACATGTAAAATAACAAACTCACTATCTTTAATTCATACATGTCTCTTTATACTTCAACTGATTTAGGCAATATTTATATCCAACTTGCCTTAGGTACCTGCAGGCATTCTTGCTCCCCCAGTAATATGGTTGGAATGGCAGGCAAAAGACATTTTGTTAGAAAAGGTCACTTACAGATAGCAATATGTCTGCATTGTTTCCAACTGGCAACTATCAAGACTCCAACTAATGTTTACTTTTATTTCTTGTTCATTCTAAATCTCTTTCCGCTAAGTTGAACTTTAAACAACAGTATATGCTGTATTTCGCAAAGGCACTTAAGCCAAACTGTACACCAAAAGAGGGAGACCGAAAAGAATTGTGCATACAAGCCTTCGATGGTCTCCTATGGTAATGTAGGGGGAATGGAAGGAAAAAAACATCACGCTTCCTCTAAACTTTTAGGGGCTTCAGCTGTATCAATTGACAATAACATGGACACTGTAAGAATAGAATACAAAAATATTTGCTCGCTCCATTATATGTGAAAAGGTAAACTTATACAAAAAGTGCATAGCAACTGTCTAAATCAGTGTTTCTCAAGGTGTGGGTCGCAATGGTGATTTTTGGGGTGTTGCGCAAGTCAAGACAAAAAAATAAAGATGCCTTCAAATTCTGTATTTATCTGGTCACATTTGCAGCACTTCAAAGAAAGAGATCAAATGTCAGGCTCGGTCTACTGACAAACTGATGGTTATTTGTTAAACAAGTGGATAGGTCTTTAGAAACTCTCACTTTGCACTTACAGAAAGAAACAAAGTGAATTATTTGACAATCTGCCACATAATTAACTTTATTTGTGTGGAAGGAAAGGCTGTAGGATGCAACGCAACAAAATGTAAATACCTGTAAATTAACTGTACATATACAGCGATTAGGAAAGCGAAAATTAAGCACTTTTTAAACATTTTTGAAGTGTGATGGAAACAAAGATTTTAATAGGTCCAAAACAGATTAAGACACTTTACTTGGTAATTCACAAATGATACATATTCACTGAAACCTGGTTTCCACAAATTAGTATGTGTACAATATAGTGTTATCTGTAAATCTGTATGTCTGTGCAAATTTAGTGGCCATGTCAATGGAAAACGAGCAATCTGTAAAAAGTGCGCTGCCACACAATATTTTAGTTACATAAACAAAATGTCATGCCTCATGTCTATTAAAGCTGGGTAGATCGCGAGAGTTTGTCATTCTAAAAATTGGGTTGTGGTTATAAAAGGTTTTGAAGCCACTGTGTACATAAATGAACTAATAGTTAAGTATTGAAGCAATGGGGGGGGGGGCGCTAGAGGCCGCACGGCAAGATGGGCGCACTTATGTGATTCTCTGCCAGACTGAGCCTAAAATCCGTCCAATATCCGCCACATCCAGCGTCTACTGCCTGATATTTCGGTGGTAATTTATGCATGACGACCTGCGGAGCTGATTCGAGCTGTTACCGGACGGCGGAGCTCTCTGACAGCGTGTATTGGTGCACCATTTCTACTGCTGCGATCTTTACCGCATGGCAACCGGAGCCGGCCTACGTCTGCCGGGGCCTTCCCAGCGCCTGGCGAGGTGATTGCGTCCTGTCTACCAGTGGTGCTGTGCCCCGGAGGTGCGGAGAGTCTGCTGTACCCGCCGAAGCGAAGACGGAGGAAGTTTGAAACACGGGCGGTAGAGCTTGGCTCCGAGACTGCCCCGGCTGCCCGCGCTGGGCCTACGCTACTACCCGAACTGATAGCGGGGAGTGGGGCTGGGATCTAAGGGAGGCCAGGGCTGCAGAGGCGGCGCGCGGCTGACCTGGGCCTGGCCGTGCGAACTGCGGTTGGCGAGGGCGGAGATATTGGCTGATGTAATCCTCCTGGCTACTGTGAACAATAACAAATTGGAGGCCTGATCTCTACCAGTATTGGATGGTCTATGGGGGCAATCGATTGGTAAGTGGCCTTGGGCACCAGTGACTGTTATGGAATGCTGCTAGTTCTGAATTTCGTCGACTAGCTCTGGTAAAACGATATTGTGGACTCTTGCAGTGTCAAGCTCCTGCACGTGCTGCTGTGGAATTAACTGCTTGGCGTGGACGCTCAACGGCATGCTCGGTCTACATTGCAGGAGCCTTATTGTGACTGGTTTATGTTTGCTTTGCCTAGTAGCAATATGGGCAGGCCTGAGCGGAATCAACCAAAGCTTAACTTTAACAAGCGCAAAACTGCGATGTCCTCATCTCAGGCCGCATCTGAAGCTGAGAATGCGGGAGCGTTGGGAGGTGCGCCAAATTTGGAGGCCACGCTCCTCGCAATGCAAAAGACATTACAGTCAATAGAGGGAACTATGGAGGCGGTGAACCACAGGCTTGACCACATGTCCACAGAATTTGAACGGCAGAATGAGAGAATGGATCAAGTGGAACAGAGAGTATCAGCTGCGGAGGATGGCCTTACAACAGTCACAGATAAGGTCTTCAGCATGGAGCGGGTGCTGGCAGTGATCCAAGCTAAGAACGAGGAGTTGGAAGGGCGGTCCCGGCGCAATAACATCTGCGTCACGGGGCTGCCGGAATCCACGAATGTGGGCAAGATGAAGGATTTTATGGAACGTTTGTTTGTGGATTTATTCGGGTCTGACCAACTTTCCCGAATGTTTATTGTGGAGCGTGCGCACCGCTCGCTAGCGAAAGACCAGTGCCAGGTGCACCACCGCGCCCCATAATTGTTCGCATTTTAAACTATAGAGAGAGGGATGTTTTGCTGCGGTTGGCACAGGAAAAAGGCACTATTGAGTATCAAGGTAGCAAGTTGGAGTTTTTTCCTGATTTTACTGTGGTTGTACAGGCGGCGCGGAAAGAATTCAACAGCTTCTCCGGAAAGAGGAAATATCGTATGCCATGTTGTACCCTGCTCGGCTGCGGATTGGTGCGCCATCGGATAATAAAATCTTTAACTCTCCGAAGGTTGCCATGGAGTATGCCAAGAAACAGAAGAAGCGTAAGCGTGACTCCGCAGTGGCATAGGAGGAGGACGCCGACATGAATGCTGACAGCTGAACGTAACCCTAAGTACAATGTGTTGATTGTTGCTTGGAAAGATGACCACATGAACGTTGTCAAGCGGGGGTCGCTTTCCTAAATATTGCTGTTGAACTTGCTTTCTTTAAGTCATTGCGCAACGTATGTACTGGTGGGATATATGCTCTGTGGGACGCAAAGTTCAAGACTGTGTTAATTTGAAGGTGCTGTATCAGTATGTATGTGGCATCTGGCCTTTTCAAGTAAGAGGTTAGGGAATTACAGAAATAGCAGGATACAGACTCCTGGTGGTAGACGTAGGATGTTCATTATGGTGTCTTGGTCACTTCCAGTTTTCCACACACGGGAATTCTGCACCTCTATGCCCCCACATATGGGAGTACCCCACAATTTACTTGCGGCTGAACATAGGGAAGGGAGTTTGGGGGTGGGATGTGGCTTTGGCAGGTTGGGGAGCTGAAGTGGGTGGGGGGGGGGTCGAGGTGGGGGGGCTGTGGATCGGGCCTACTGGTTGACATGTTTTTTGGTTTCTGAGGGGTTCCTTAGATGCAACTACTGGATATACACTTGTGAGCTTAACTGTTGCTGTTGGAGGGCGAATGATTTTCTTATTTGTTATCGGACGAGAGAAGGTCTGTTGGCTAGATTTCAGACTCTACATGCTGGTGGACCGTATGGATAAGGGAGGCAATGTTTCTTGGATCACCTGGAATGTGCGGGGACTACACAAGCCACAGAAGACCAGACAGGTGCTAGCGTACTTAAATAGACATGATGTGCAGGTAGTCTTTTTGCAGGAGACGCACCTCAGGGGGCGGGTGGCGGAGACGGTGGCTAAGCAGTGGGCGGGTACTAGACTGGCAACAGCATATTCCTCGTATGCTCGGGGAGTCATGATATTGATTACGAAGAACATACCATTTGAGAGTTTACATGAGGATGTTGATAAAGAAGGTCGCTATTTTATTCTACATGGCAAACTGTGTGGGACACTAATAACAATGGTCAATGTTTATGGACCGAATACTGACGATCCTGAGTTTTATGTCACTTTATGGAATAAGGTGTATGCCCTACCTCCCTCTGCAATAGTATATGGTGGGGATTTGAATGTGACGGATGGTAATTTAGATGGAAAGGATGACCGGCAATGCTCGACTAAAATGCTGCTGGAGAGGTGTGGGATGGAATGAAAGAGCTTGGCTTGGTGGATGTGTGGCGCCTTGGCCATCCGGGAGCCAAAGAGGGTACCTGCTATACGTCTGCGCATGATACATGGTCACGTTTGGATTACTGGCTCGTGACGAAGGATGTCAGTGGTTGGGTGATGAGGGCGGAACATTTGCTTCGCACGCTGTCGGATCACGCGCCCGTCCTTATGGAGGTGTGGTTGCCGTCACATGCGCCTGCGCCATTTTCGTGGCGATTACCATCTGGTGCCTTGTCAGATCTGGTGTTGCGTGAGAGCTTGAGAGAAGTAATTAAGGAATTTTTTGTCAAGAATGTTGGCTCTGTGGATGACATGTGTATTGTCTGGGAGGCCTTTAAGGTGACAGTACGGGGAGCGTGTATTGGTTTGCAGGCTGGTGTGCTCAAGTCACTGAGGGATGCCATGGACAGACTAGAGCGTGAGCTGCTGGGACTAGTGCCAGCTGCAGCAGTCTGAAAAAGTGTCTTGAGAACAGCCTGACCAACAGCTGCCTGCTGCTTGGAGTGCACGTCTACACAGTAATGCTTAGTGAAAGTGTGTGTGGTAGACCATGTGGCTGCTCTACAAATATCTTCTAAGGGAATGTTACCTAGGAAAGCCATAGAGGCCCCCAACTTCCTGGTGGAGTGGGCTCTTGGTGGGATAGTGAGAGTGCGTTTAGCTTTAGCGTAACAGATTTGAATGCATTTCACAATCCACCTAGCGATCCCAGCTTTGGAGATAGCGTTTCCCTTGTGGTGTGAGGCAAAAGCAACGAAAAGCTGCTTGGTTTTGCGAAAATCTTTTGTCCTGTCCACATAGTACATCAAGGCTCTTTTAACGTCAAGGGTGTGGAGCATCCGCTCCACCAGCGTCTCTGGGTTTTGGAAAAACACCGGCAACTCAATTGTCTGGTTCATATGGAATTGAGACACAACCTTGGGTAAGAATTTAGGGTTAGTGCGGAGCACAACCCTGTTAGCATGCACTTGGAAGAAAGGTTCTTGGATGGTGAGCGCCTGCAACTCGCTAACCCTCCGTAGCGATGTAATTGCTACTAAGAAAGCAACCTTCCAAGTCAGAAATTGAAGCTCACAAGAGTGCAGTGGCTCGAAGGGAGGACCCATCAGACTTGTAAGAACCACATTGAGGTTCCATTCTGGAGCTGGTGGGGTCCTTGGCGGAATGACTCTCTTGAGTCCTTCCAGAAAAGCCTTGATAGCAGGGACCTTAAAAAGTGACAGGTGTTGTCTGTTCTGGAGGTATGCTGCCATAGCAGACAGGTGAATGCGGATGGAAGAGTACGCCAAATTGCATTGATACAGGTGGAACAGGTAACAAATGATGTTTTGAATTGAAGCATCTAGCGGGTCAATATTGTGGTTAACACAGTAAATGACAAATCTCTTCCATTTAGCCGCATAACAAGCTCTAGTAGTGGGCTTTCTTGCCTCCCGAATGATGTTCATGCAATCGGGAGGAAGATTGAGGTAGCCAAACTCTAGGACTTCAGGAGCCAGATCGCCAGGTTGAGCTGTTGCAGATCTGGATGCTGAATGTCGCCATGGCTCTGCGTCAGAAGGCTGGGAGTGAGATGAAGCCTTTGATGCGGTACCACGGAGAGTTCCAGAAACGTGGTGTACCACGGCTGGCGAGCCCACGTTGGAGCAACCAGGATGAGAGTCATCGAGTGCTGCCTGAGCTTGCGTGCCACCAGCGGTATCAGAGGTGCTGGGGGAAAAGCGTACGCAAATCTGCCTGACCAGTTCATCCACATCGCATTGCCCTGTGATTGCGGGTGTGGGAACCTGGCGGCGAAGCTTTGGCATTTTGCGTTCTCCTTTGTGGCGAACAGGTCTATCTCTGGATGACCCCACCTTTGGAAGTACGGTTGGAGTACTGATGGATGTATCTCCCACTCGTGCATTTGATGACTGTGCCTGCTGAGCAGGTCCGCCATCTGGTTGTCTTTGCCCGGGAGATGCTCCGCCATGAGGAAGATGTTCCTCTGAATGGCCCACTTCCACATGCTCTGAGCCAGATGAGACAGCTGCGGAGAGTGTGTGCCTCCCTGCTTCTGAATGTAGTACATGGCTGTCATGTTGTCCGTCCGGATCAACACGACCTTGTTGCACAGATGTACTTTGAACGCCTTTAAGGCCATGAAGATTGCCATCAGTTCCAACACATTGATGTGCATCTTCCTTTGCTGTAGTGTCCATAGTCCCTGCACCGTGTACTGGAGTACATGCGCTCCCCATCCCTGGAGAGAAGCGTCCGTCGTCAGGATAATCTGTGGCACAGGCTCTTGGAATGGTCGGCCCTTGCAAAGGTTTTGTGGATTCCACCAATGCAGAGAGTTGTATGCCCGACCGCTCACCAACACTAGGTCTGTCAGTTGCCCATGAGCCTGAGTCCACTGACGTGCCAGGCACTCCTGAAGCGGACGCATATGTAGTCTCGCGTGCGGGACAATGGAGATGCAGGAGGCCATCATGCCTATCAACTGCATGAACACCTTCGCTGGAAGCGAGTGTTGAGGTCTGAATCGTTGGATCAGCGTCTGGATACTGGCGATTCTCACTGAAGTTGGCTGCGCAGTGGCCACCAGAGTGTTTATGGTCGCGCCCAGATACTGTCGTACATGGGCGGGCTGGAGATGGGATTTCGGGTAGTTCAGAGAGAATCCCAGATCGTGCAGGAGATGAATGGTGCGGGACACGTGGTCGGCGCACTGTTGTTCTGTTTTTGCTTGAATGAGCCAGTCGTCCAGGTAAGGGTAGACGTGGACGTTCTGGCGTCGCAGATGCGCCGCCACAGTCGCCAGGCACTTCGTAAAGACCCTTGGCGCTGTGGTGACCCCGAACGGCAGAACCCTGAACTGGTAGTGCTGGTCTTGGATCGTGAATCTGAGATACTTCCTGTGGGAAGGATGCAGGGGGATATGAAAGTATGCGTCTTTTAGATCCAACGTAGCCAGGAAGTCCCCCTGTTGAAGCAGAGGGAGTACCTGCTGCAACGTGAGCATATGGAAATGCTCCGAGAGAATGTACCAGTTGAGGGGCCTGAGGTCCAGGATGGGCCGCAGGGAACCGTCTTTTTTGGGGATTAGAAAGTACAGAGAGTAAACCCCTGTACCCCTTTCCTGCAGTGGGACGAGCTCTATTGCCCCTTTTTGCAGCATGACCTGAACTTCCTGCTGCAACAAGAGCAAGTGCTCGCCGGACATAGGACGGCTTCTTGGGGGTATGTTCGGTGGAGTGGATGTAAGTTCCAGACAGTAACCGTACTGGATAAGAGACTTGACCCACCTGTCCATGGTGATGGATTTCCACGCGGGCAGGAACTGCTGGAGTCTCCCCCCGACCGGTGTTATGTGGTCGGGGGGCAGTGACAAGGCGTCACTGCTTGTTGGCAGCGGTGGACCTGGAGCTGTTGTTTCCACGTCCCCTGCCTTTGATGTTGTTGCCTCTGTAGCCACCTCTACCCTTGTTGGTGTATGAGGTTTGGGAATTGCCCTTGTAGTACTGGGTGGATTGCGATGCCTGACCCCTTGAGGTGCCTCTGGTATTGGAGCGGCGAAAGGAACCGCCCCGAAACTGCTGAGACTGGAGGGCCCCCATAGACTTAGCAGTGTCTGTATCTTTTTTCATTTTCTCAAGCGTCGCATCCACCTCAGGGCCAAACAAATGGTCAGGATTAACCGTCTGGTTCAGGATGGTTGTTTGTATATCAGGTTTAAAACCCTGAAATCCTAAGCCATGCATGTCTTCTGAGCAACACACTAGTGTTGATTGCCCTGGAGGCCGTATCAGCCACATCTAGCGCACATTTGATGGAAGCGTTTGTGATGAGCTTTCCCTCTTGAATTAACATTTCCCCTGCCTCCTTGTACTGGTCAGGCAAGTGCTGCAGCAGTGCTTCTAAGGTGTCATAATGAGCCCTATCGTAGCGTGCAAGTAGGGCCTGCGTGTTCGAGATGCGCCAAATGTTAGCTGCCTGTGCAGCAATCCGTTTCCCTGAGGCCTCAAAAATTTTTGACTCTTTGTCTGGGGGAGGAGCGTCACCAGTCGTCTGTGAGTTCGCCCTCTTGCGAGCGTTGGACACAACCAAAGAGTCCAGTGGCAAGTGTCCCTTGATATATGTTGGATCCGAGGGCGCTGCCTTATATTTTTTATCAATGCGTGGATTGATGACACGCGCCCGAGTGGGCTCCTTGAAGACCTCCTGCGCGTGCTTGAGCACTCCCTTGAGCATTGGCAAAGTTTTGATTGACTTTTCGGCCACAGAGAAAGTGTCAAATAAAAAGTCCACATCCACAGGATCGGAGTGCAGCTCGACATCGTGGTTAGCCGCAGCTCTCTCGATCAACGCGTTGAAGGCCGCAGAGTCCTCCGTTGGCGAAGTCTTCGCCGCAAAGAGTTGCGGTTCCTGACCCGACTGCGGGTCCTCAGGGTCGCCTCCGGCAGACCAAGGTTCATGTTCCTCCTCCGGATCCGAGTACGCCGGATAGTTGTACTCGACCTCCTCCTCGTCTCCATCCCCCGCGTTGGAGTGAGTCGGGGAACGCGGCAGGTCACCCGGAGACGCCGGCGCCAAAAGGTGCTAAAGTACCCGCAGAGTCCTTCTTGTTCTTGAGAGGAATGCGATAGTGTTCCAACACCGGCTCCGTGGTGATTTTCCTTTTGAGGAGGGACAGTTTCCCGGTATTGGCGTCGATGATGACTTCACGACGTTCTTCCTCCGCGAGTGTCTGGAGCCGAGGTTTAGCCACCACCGGAGACGCTTTGGGCGTCGACACCTCCTTAGAGGGCACCCCAGCTACCTGCTTCGAAGCGAAGGCCTTCGGCGTCGACTTCGGCGGCAGGGTGAAGCGGATAGGCGCTTGTGCCTTCGACGGCTTCTGCGCGGGCTTCGACACCCCAGCTTCAGGGTCGGGAAGCTCCGCGACCTTCCGAATCCGCTGCAGGGACTCTTCGACTTTCTTCGAAAGGGCTGGAGAGGAAGCGACCGCCTCTCGTGATTTCCCTGACTTGGGAGTGGTGTCGGCGAGAGGCACCGTCTTCGGAGTCAATGCGGTACCGTCCTTGGCTCCGACGGCCGGAGCCGGGGAAGCCAGAGCTTTGGGATCGCCTTGACGCTTCTTCGAAGCCTTCTTCGGGTCATCGACCGCGACCATCTTCGGCGCCGACGCAGCCGCGTCGGACGACTTCGCCTTCGGCACCGACCCTGAGGCCTTTGGGTCAGCCATCTTGGCGGGACTGTCCTTGTCGGCCATTTTGAATTTCTTTGATTTTGACGCCTCTAGAGCCTTCAGCACTGCTTTCACTTTCGGTTTCGAAACCGGAGGTGTTGAACCCGAAGGCTTCACTTTCGTTTTTGGAAATGTGAGTGGCACCTCCAAAATGTCCGTGGCCGGGCCCGTAGGCGGGGCTGCTGGACTAATAACATGGTCTTGGGTAAGGCCCGAAGGCGATCCCTCGACCTGGGCCGCAGGAAGGGGGTCGGCCCCCGAGTCAGTCCGGGGATGCTCCTCCTCCGAGCTATCCCCCACGGTGGCAATGGCCGTATCGTCGTCCCCTACCTCGTCGCCGGCTTCGTCAAACTCCTCGTCTCCTGCGTCGTAGGCCTCCCCCCTCGGACGCAGGGCTAGAGTCCGAAACCTGTTGGACATTGTCGCTTCCGACGTCTTCTTCGAAGATGTCGTCCGGCGGGGGGCGCAGACAGTTTGGCCTGGAGTCTCGCAGCCCGACGAATCTTGAGGGTCTTCTTGCACCGGAACTTCGAGCAGGCCATACACCTGGCCTCGTCGTGGTCCGGCGACAGACAAGTGTTGCACACTAGGTGCACGTCGAGGTGCGAGTATTTCGCGTTGCACACCGGGCACCGTTTAAACGGAGTCCGTTCCATGTCTGGAGCGTCGTGTAGGCCCGTCCGCGCCGACAGCACGCGGAAGGGCAGCGAGAGTGTGGAGCTGAAGAAAACAGTAAACCCGAACGAAAACGATACCGGCGCCAAGCCTAAAGACCTTTTGGTCTCGAGTTAAGAGAGTGAACAACTATCGGTTCCGACAGAGGGAACCGACACACATCCGAACCCAATGGCGGAAAAAAACAATCTGGGGATGGAGGCGATGCCCATGCACACTGTAGTCCAGGGGAGGAGCCACCTATCTCGTGATACTTCGAAGACTCTTCCAGGACAACAATGTGCAATCATCCGGACCCAACACTAGGCGGCGATCTATGCACAGATATGAATTCAGCAGCCCACATGCCTCGAACACAGTGAAAACACCACAAACTGATTCCACAACAGTTTAGGAAAATAAAGATATTTATTCTAAACTACACAAGACCAAAACGACAAAAATCCAACATACACAGTTCAAGAATATGGTTTCAAAAGAGTTCTGCAGGTTGTAATCAAAGTTCTTTAAGTTGCGTTAAAATAATCCACAGATGCGTGAAAAGTTCACAGTTGCGTCACGTTTACTCACAGTACCTTTTAGATGCAACAAAGTTCCACAACCAGGAAGCTGGTGCGGTGGAAACAAGCGATGCGTTACTCCTGAGACCCTGGGGAGGCGATGCGACAGCCCCGCTGCAGCAGCGGGCGTGTTGCGACGAATCCGGTCTGTATGGGGAGGAAGGCCGCTTGCGTGGATTCCAGTGCATAGGTTCCGTAGGAAGTCTGTTCTCGCAAAGACACGATGCGATGATCTCGTAGGGGCTGCGACGATCTCCGGGGCGACGATGTGCGGTCCAGCGGTGATCCTCTCTCTCGCAGCTCCTCGATGCGATGGTTCTGCGACGATGCTCGCAGCGACGTGATGCGGTCCGCAAGCAAGCGGTGCGGTGATCTCACCCAGCGACGACAGGCTCTGCGGCGACACTTGCAGCGATGTTCGATTCTCCCGTACCGGTCTGGTGCGTCCCGCAAACGAAGGATGCGACGGCTCTGGCAGCGGCGTCAGGTGCTGCGACGATCTCGACCTTCGTAGCGGCGGGAAACTTCTCGCACTGTCGGGGATGCGCTCCGCAAGCGAGCGATGCAACACTTTTCAGATTCAAAAGTCTCTCAAGCTTAGTTTCAAGCTTCCCAGCTCAGGTTCAACTTCCAGAGGCCCCACAACTGGATCAAGCACTCTAGGAAGGACAGAACTCTCACAGCAGAGTTCAGGGAAACTGGGGGTGAAGTCCTTTTGTTCCTGGGACTTCAAAAACAGGGAGCCAGCTCTTCTCAGGCCCTTGGAGATTCCTTCAAGACAGGGGACACAGCTCACAGCAAAGTCCTTCCCCTCTCCTTGGCAGCAAAGCAACAGCAGGTCAGTCCAGCAGAGCAACAGCAGGACAGTCTTCCTTCTTCAGAGTCAGCTTTCTCCCTGGCAGAGGTTCTTTCTTGATTCCAGGGTGATCTAATTTTCTGTTGTCAGGGCTCCTGTACTTATACCCCTAAAGTCTTTGTTCTCTCTGTGCATGTGGGCCCTGAGCCCGGTCTGAACCAGTTCTGGGTGGATCCTGAGCACTTTGTTTTGCTGGCTGCATCTTTCCTTTCAGAGTGAGGGGCAGGGTCCTCAGCCGCCCAGCAGGAGGTGGAGCCAGCATTGTGGCAGGCATGCACAGCCCTATTCAGCCCAGGTGCTAACTCCTCCCACCACTCAGGTTGCAATTGCATTCATTCAGCCTAGTGCTGACTCATCCAGCCTCTGGGGGAATTCCCCAGCCCCTGTCACTCACAAACCAGACAGTCAATACACAAACAGGCCCAGGCACACAGAAGGGTCAGACAGGAGAACAGCAACTTTCTAAAAGTGCTGTTCTCAAACACAGGATTTAAAAACCACCTTTCCTAAAAGATGTGTTATTAAATTCTGAGTTCAGGGATACTAGATACTTATGTCCTATCTTGCTCCTATGGGAAGAAATGCTGTTAACCACTGTAGCCAGCATCCCCCATGTTAACCTATGGAGCAAGATAGCCTTACAATAGTGAAAAACGAAAATGGCTGTAATTCACTACCAGAGCATGTCACCTGCACTAGTACATGCTCTACCTTTCACATACACTGCACCCTGCCCAGGGGGGTACCTTGGGCCTTCCATAGGGGTGACTGATGTGCACAAAAAGGGAAGGGTTAGGCCCGGTCAGTGGGGACACTGGCCAGGCGGACATGGCAGTTCTAAACTGCACGCAGGCACCGCAGTGGCAGGCCTGAGTCACCATTTTAGGGCTACTCCTGTGGGTGACACAATCAGTGCTGTAGGCCCACTAGTTGACTCTTAATTAATGAGTGGTTTGACAATTTCCACCCTTGTGTATCCACAGGATATCCGGTTCAATTCAAAGCAACATAAATGCAGGGAAGGTAACAATACAAAAGAGAGCTGGAGAAGGTGGGTTTGTGCTGAAATAAATCTTTACTTCAAATAAATGATACGGGATAAGAGCAAAAGTAAATTTAAGCAGTGAGAGTCATGAACTAAGAAGGACAATCAATTTCTCGATAATTCATAACCCTAAGTATCAGCTCCAAGTAATTCAAACAAACAACCCAAATTAAATAATAAAACGTGGTTGAATGATGGCGTCGAGCGACAGCATTTAAAGGAGATGATAACTAGATGTCGACGTTTCGGTCTTGGTTGTGTTCATCAATAAGACCTTCATCAGGACGATGTTGTGTTTCAATGCTGTGAACAACTCCCGGAGAGTGTTAAGAAGGGGCCACAAACAAGTATTCAGGCGGTCTGTGAAGCAATCTGGTAACTCGACGGAAATAAGCCCACGTATTTGGATAGTCCAGGCCAGCTAATGAGCTGTTAAATTTTTTCAAGAGCGGCAGCAGCACGGCGAAAAGCTTTTCGCCGTGCTGCTGCCGCTCTTGAAAAAATTTAACAGCTCATTAGCTGGCCTGGACTATCCAAATACGTGGGCTTATTTCCGTCGAGTTACCAGATTGCTTCACAGACCGCCTGAATACTTGTTTGTGGCCCCTTCTTAACACTCTCCGGGAGTTGTTCACAGCATTGAAACACAACATCGTCCTGATGAAGGTCTTATTGATGAACACAACCAAGACCGAAACGTCGACATCTAGTTATCATCTCCTTTAAATGCTGTCGCTCGACGCCATCATTCAACCACGTTTTATTATTTAATTTGGGTTGTTTGTTTGAATTACTTGGAGCTGATACTTAGGGTTATGAATTATCGAGAAATTGATTGTCCTTCTTAGTTCATGACTCTCACTGCTTAAATTTACTTTTGCTCTTATCCCGTATCATTTATTTGAAGTAAAGATTTATTTCAGCACAAACCCACCTTCTCCAGCTCTCTTTTGTATTGTTACCTTCCCTGCATTTATGTTGCTTTGAATTGAACCGGATATCCTGTGGATACACAAGGGTGGAAATTGTCAAACCACTCATTAATTAAGAGTCAACGTTTTTCAAACAAGTCCCTTGTAGCATCTTATGCTTTGAACTATAAACTGCCCAAGCCTACAAGGGTTTATTGGGTTTCCCCTGTGAGAATAAGTAGGCCCACTAGTAGCATTTGTCATCACCAGCCCTGGCACACCCAGTGCACTTTACGAGGGACTTCATGGTGATACAAATATGCCAAACAGGTATATCCAATCAGAATAGTAATTTACATAGAGAGCATA
The DNA here is from genome assembly GCF_964263255.1 of Lissotriton vulgaris. Classification (NCBI taxonomy): domain Eukaryota; kingdom Metazoa; phylum Chordata; class Amphibia; order Caudata; family Salamandridae; genus Lissotriton; species Lissotriton vulgaris. The sequence continues at coordinate 2,008,997,930 of NC_141685.1, read as the reverse complement.
TGCACTCTGAGCACTTTACCACTGCTGATCAGTGCTAGAGTCCTATTGCCAACAGCCACGGGTCAGGAAAAATGAGGGAGGAAGAAGCAAAAAGTTTGGGGATGACCCTGCAAGAAGGGCCAGTTCCAACACCTACCGTCCGCTCTCCATGATGAATACTGATGTGAAGATACTTGCCAAAGTGTTGGGGACTCGCCTACGCTTGTTGTTGCCTGTTATGATACTACCAGACCAGTCTGGCTTTGTTCCCCTGCGCTCTACATCTCATAACCTGAGAGCTTTATTTGCGGTCCTCCATCTACTTAAGCCGGACCTTGCTGCGGTGGCGGTCCTGTTGGACGCTGCCAAAGCCGTATGGATAAGGGAGGCAATGTTTCTTGGATCTTCTGGAATTTGCGGGGACTAAACAAGCCACAGAAGACCAGACAGGTGCTAGCGTATTTAAATAGACATGATGTGCAGGTAGTCTTTTTGCAGGAGACGCACCTCAGGGGGGGGCGGGTGGCGGAGACTGTGGCTAAGCTGTGGGCGGGTACTAGACTGGCAACAGCTTATTCCTCATATGCTCGGGGAGTCATGATATTGATTAAGAAGAACAAACCATTTGAGAGTTTACATGAGGATGTTGATAAAGAAGGTCGCTATATTATTTTGCATGGCAAACTGTGTGGGACACTAATAACAATGGTCAATGTTTATGGACCGAATACTGACGATCCTGACAGCAGGAATTTTTAATGCATCACGGAGCAGGAACTAAGGGATGTGATTGCGGACTGCCAAAGAGTTTGATTCTGTCGCATGGCGATATATGATAGCGGTATTACATCGCATGGGGGTGCCTTTTGTATTTACGTCCTGGGTCACCTTGCTTTACACTAATCCGATTGCCCGGGTACGGGTTAATGGACGAGTGTCGGCGCCCTTTTCTATACAGCGAGGAACGAGGCAGGGCTGCCCACTCTCGCCCATGTTATTTGCCATCGTTTTAGAACCCCTGGCCTGTATTTTGCGGCAACGACACGCGGCCTCTGAGTTGCGTTTTCCTCTCAGATCACTAGCGGTATCCATGTACGCTGATGACATGGTCCTGTATGTGCGGGAGCCAGATAGGTACCTGGAGGGGGTGATTCGGGAGTACATCCGGTTCGAACACTTTTCTGGGCTATCGATCAATTGGAATAAACCCATATTATTGCCTTTGACTGACACTACACGACCATTTCAGCTGGAATTCCCATTGGCATGGGCCACGGAACCTGTTCGGTACTTGGGGGTCTGGGTACATAGAGATTCCAAAGAAATAATCCGAGCTAATTATGGTGCACCGATTTCGAAGCTGGAGGATCAGGTAGCCCGCTGGACGTGACTACCCCTATCGTCTGCTGATCGGGTTGCCCTGATTAAAATGGTGGTACTACCTAGGTTTCTATACTTCTTCGTTAATATTCCCCTGGCTTTGACGGCTCATTTTTTTGCTGCGCATCAATCTTTGATAGGCACTTTGGCCTGGGGTGGTAAGAAGCTCCGGGTGAAATGGGACACTCTGGTCAAGCCTTATGAGGTGGGCGGGTTTGCTGTACCGGATATGCGCTTGTACTAGCTCTATGCTCGGGCACATTTCGCCTCTTACTGGATCTCGGCACCACCATATACTCCTCATGTGGCAATTAAAGCAGGTGCAGTATATCCGTTGCCCTTAAAGGCTATTTTGGTAAACCCGCACTCGGTATATGAGAAGGGCGAGGTGGACACGGTGCAATGTACTGCTAGAGCTTGGAAGGAACTAGGGAAGCACTCTAATAGACTGCCGCTATATGCGCCGGCCATGCCTTTATTACATCATGCTGACATCTCAGTGTCGTGTGAGGTTGGAGCTCTTCAGTTGTTGCGAGGTGCTGGGGTTCAAACCATGGGTGATGCTTTTCCGGCGTGTCAATTTATCCCAATACAAAGCTTTCTGGAACATGAGACTAACGTTACCATGGCTACCTTTACTTATGTCAGGCTATGTGCTGCGGTGCGTGATCTATATCCGTCTTTTCCCGTGGAGCCGCCGGTGCGGAGTGCATTACAGTTGCTGTATACTGCGAATACTCATTTAAAATTGGTTTCCCGGTTGTATCGAGCGTCGCAGGAGGATGAAGGAGGTGTGAATGTGACTGCCAGACCTAGATGGGATGCCTGTTTGACGGAGCCACTGACGGATGATGAATGGTCTGAATGCTGTGCCATGACTGGCAATTTCGAGGTTAACGGTAACTTCAGACTCATACATTACAAATTTTTACAGCAGTGGTACTACACGCCAGCGCAGCTAGCTAAATACGGGCTGCGTGATTCGGCTGTTTGCGTACGTTGCGGGATGGATGGGGCTGACTTTATGCACTTAGCTTGGGTGTGCACCAGGGTATTTGCGTTTTGGATGGATGTGACGGCGGTGTTGTCTGAAATGACGGCGGTGACGATTGCTAATGACCCGCGCGTCTGTTTGCTCGGTGTTGTCTCTAGCGTGCCAGCAAGTGTGAGACGTTTGGTGATCTTGGCGTTACAGATGGCCAAGCGCAGAGTGGCAGTTTGCTGGGGAGGGAGGCGAGCACCTGACGTGAAGACTTGGTTGCAGGAGTTGGCGTATTGCCGTGACCAGCTGACGTGCTATTATGAGGAATTGACAACTGCCTCCCGCCCAAGAGATATCTGGGGCCCTTATACGGCCTACATGTTGTCCAAACTTCTTGACGACTGATACACCACACTGTCTAATACTATCTTGCTCAGCTGTTGCCTTCTTGCAATTGTGGTCCCAGGTGCTGTCATCTGTCTTGTTATTGATGGGGTCCTGCACACTTACCTATTGTGGTGTTCTGCACACTTACCTATTGTGGTGTTGTATGGTACCGATAACCTGCACTTCATGACATGCGGCTCTCCGTACTCTGATGTCTGGCAATGCCGTCTTCCTGCACTGGTGGTTTAATACGCTCCTTTCAGTAAGCATTTCATATGAATACAGGATATGCGCAACGTCCAGGTACCGCAAGAGAACGAGGACAAAATGATTCACGCTTCTTCTGTATTGCTTTCTATTTGAATATTGGTTATCGCCCTGCTAGGATCCCGGGGGTTGTTGGAGGAGGGGGTGGTTGTTTCTATGTTTTGTTTATTCCATATGTAAAAAAAAGGCTGATGGTACATTCCGGATCAGAACTGCAGGATCTGAATGCACCACTACTATGCCGCCGGACCCTTGGTTGTCGGCTTAAAGGCTGTGTCATTCTGATTGAATTCTATGCATATATGATCTTTGCGGCCGGCCCTATTAGGGTTGTAGGCCAAATGCTGTGTGTCTGCAGAGTGGAACAATAAAGGTCTTAATAAATAAAAAAAATGTAAAGTATCGAAGCAATAATTACTCAGCTTTTCATTTCAAAAGTCTCAATTATATGAACTGTTTATTCTATAATTCTTTATAACTAAGTCAAAGCTTTGGCGAGGCACTGAAGAAGGCAGGCACTTAGAAAGTTCAGAGGCCACTTACCTCATTGTCAATGAGTTTCAGGGGATATTTTATTTCTGGGTTCTCAAGCGTGATGGCAGGAGCAGGTTTCCGGAACAGTCTCATGAAGATACTGAAAATGAACCACACTGGGGACATGGCCACATTGGCCAGCTAAAATATGAAAGGAAAAAAAGTTTAGCAACCACACCTTTTCTAAAAATTTAATTCTCAAATCATCACAACACTAAAGTAAGTAACAAGCATTTACAATGCAATGGTCTCGGCATTATTAAAGGTAGAGCTATTGGCATTGCTCATGACATTTTTTTTCTTTTTTTTTTTTAAACATAAATAAATGGTATTGTCTTTTACAATGGCAATAGGTGAGCATTAGAGAGTAGTAGAGAGTATTCACAGAGCCACCCACACTCACAGAGCTACACACACACACACACACACAGAGCCACCCACCCACACCCAGAGAGCCACCCACACACACAGAGCCACCCACACACACGCAGCCACCCACACACACACAACCACCCACACAGAGAGCCACCCACACACATAGAGCCACCCACACAGAGAGCCGCCCAGACACAGCCACCCACACACAGCCACACACACACCCACCCACCCACACACACAGCCACCCACACACACATCCACCCACACAGAGCCACCCACCCACACACAGAGCCACCCACCCACACACAGAGCCACCCACCCACAAACAGATCCACCCACCCACACACAGATCCACCCACCCACACACAGAGCCACCCACCCACACACAGAGCCACCCACCCACACACAGAGCCACCCACCCAAAAACAGAGCCACCCACACACACACAGCCACCCACACACACACACAGCCACCCACACACACACACACACAGCCACCCACACATACACAGAGCCACACACACACACTTAAACACCTCTAGCTAACACAAAGCCTTTCCACTTAGCATACATTTGCACGGACAGTGCACAGCCACAAACTGTCTCATCCTGCAGTAGATCAATGATACATGCCGCATCTGGAGCACCTTTCCATTCAACATGCAGGCACGCAGAATGCAACTGGGGAATTTCAAGTGCAGCAAAGCATTGTACTGTACAGTACTAACGTATCGTCCATGTTGAGTACTAAAACATACACATTCCAGCCATCATCTGGCTACTGTATGCTCCACCAGTGCCCCCTGCTGTAGAATTCAGAACACTGTCCCCAATGAATAGCGTGCACTGCACTAGAGACGAACCCATAGTCACAAGTGTTCACTATTCCGCACAAGCTTTCTTCTGTCAGGTGAGCCCTGACCCCTCTCCCCCCCCCCCCCACCATACACACATACCCGTCGTGCAGGCACCAACAACAGCATGTCAGTGATGTGCGTGCAGAGCGTCAGAAGCAGTAAGAAAACCCTAGTGACAGGAGTGCACTGCATAAGAGACAACCTCCGTTACCAGTTCACAGCACCAGCACATCAGTGACAGGAGAGCACTGCAATATAAGCAGCACCCAGCTTACAGGCGTGCACGGGACACCGCACTAGAAATAATCCCCCCTCCCCCAGTGTCAGTCGTGATCTGCACCAGAGGCAAGCCTCGAGCACGGGCATGCACTGCACGATAAAAGATCATCATTGGCAGTCGAACACTATATCCGAGATAATCGACCCCGCCCCCAGTGGTTGTCCTGCACAGCACCAGAGACAGCACCTCACTGTATCACAGCCAAATCAACTCTTGCCTCAAGTGACTGAAGTGCACTGCACTATAGATACCCCCACAGTCATAGGATTGCACTCTACCATACAAGCCTCCCCGTGTCAGGCGAGCCCTGGATCAGCGACAACAGAAGCAAAAGGGCAGTGACAGACGTTCAGAGCCCCCAGTGGTTGTTGTGCACTCACCAGAGCAAGAACCTCAGTGACTGCACTGCACAGCGCCAAGAAGCCCTTAAACCGAATCACAGGCAGGGCAGCACAGAGGCACAAAAACGGAATCACGGACAGGGGAGCACAGAGGCACAAAAACCGGGATCACGGACAAGGGAGCACATAGGCAAAAAAACCGGGATCACGGACAGGGGAGCACAGAGGCACAACAACGGCATCACGGACAGGGGAGCACAGAGGCACAAAAACGGGATCACGGACAGGGGAGCACAGAGGCACAAAAACCGGGAGGATCCAGCGTCTCCGGTGCGTGCTGATGACGGAACCGGGAATCCAGCGCTAGCTGAGACAGATAGAGCGTCCTCCGCTCAAATGCTGACCGCGGTGTATGCCCTACGCTGGAGCCCCGTTTCTTATGACTTTAGAAGATAAACCAGGCAGGGAAAGAACAGAAGGAACGAGCCGTGTGCACGTGCGCACCTAGCTCAGGTTTCGTCAAAATCCTGCGACAATGCGTGCGTGGTGCAAGTGCTGTGACAGTGTTTGAATTGAAACAGTAAAGGATCGAGGTCTCGAGATGACTAGATTGTGTCGCCATGTTTGGTGAGGCAAGTGCGCATACCATTTCCAACTAAATTGGGTTTTCTGTTAAGCCGTGGCAGGGCCGTTGTCTACAATTTGAACAGGTTAAAGTTGTGCAATACCAGTGCTGGCATAGTATACTGGGCAGCAGGTAACTGTTACACCTCCGAAAGCTTTTCACAGAGGTTGACGGCTGTGCCTGGCTTTTAAGAGCCTGCTTCTCTCCGTCACATGACACTGACCAACTCGAGATGAAGCTATAACAAGCATTATCATAACTCGTACCATGATGCGGGTATCTGCTCTGAAATGCACACACGAGCGGGAGGGGGGGCGGGAAACAAACAGGGGGCGGGAAACACACACGGACAGCGAAAATACACGGCGAGCGGGAGGGGGGCGGGAAACAGACGCTCTGAAATGCACACACGAGCGGGAGGGGGCGGGAAACACACACACGGACAGCAAAAATACACGGAGAGCGGGAGGGGGCGGGAAACAAACAGGGGGCGGGAAACACACACACGGACAGCGAAAATACACGGCGAGCGGGAGGAGGGCGGGAAACAGACGCTCTGAAATGCACACACGAGCGGGAGGGGGCGGGAAACACACACACGGACAGCAAAAATACACGGAGAGCGGGAGGGGGCGGGAAACAAACAGGGGGCGGGAAACACACACACGGACAGCGAAAATACACGGCGAGCGGGAGGGGGGCGGGAAACAGACAGGGGGAAGAAGGCACGGAGGGAAACAGCCACGATCTTACCTTCACTGCGAAGGATCGAAAATGGCGGACACAAGCTCCGAGATTTTTTCCGATTTGGGGGCGTGGTTTTGATGTTCAGAGTGACGGGCAACGTCACTGTCTAAAGAACATCAAAAATTACGCCCCCAAATCCGAAAAGGACGGAGCTTGTTTGGAGTGACGCATCTCTCCTCCAATGGCTGGCCTCCGTTTAGGAAGCCAGCCAATGAAGGAGAGATGGGGCACGGAGGCGGGACCTTCGCCGCTACTCAGACTCATTAAATCTCCGGCCTAAGACTGCGCAAGCGCAGCCTTTTAGGCCTTCGACCTAAAAAGGGATGCTTGTAATTAAGAAAAACAATTGTGTTCTTTTAAGGCCTCTGATAAACATCCATCTTCTCTCAGACCAGCAAGATGGACAAATAAGCAATATATATGAGCATGAGGGTTGGTAGATGAGGTCAAACAACAAATACGCTAGAACGGAAGTTTAGCAATCCGATAGGCAAAATATAAAGCATGATGATCGCAACAATTGAAGGTATTTAGCTATGAAACACAGTAAAACAGAGCTAGAAAGCATACACAATCAAGCTGAAAATCTAGTTTTCAGAGCGAAACTTTGAGATCCAACAGTCACCATTCACTAGCCTTGTGTCAAAAGTCAAGTGTACCCTGCAATTTGATAAAGTGTGGAATCGGGTTTTTCAGCAATAACGTCAAGCAAGCATTTCCAAGAAGAAATTCAGTTTCTAACATAACTTGGGAAAATGTTTAGGATTGGTGATCTTATTTGTATTTATTAAGAGCAACATTCATCCCAAGGGACATCACAGCGCTAGGAGAACTTACCCAAATAAGAAAATTACGATTGTTCGGACAGTTTAAAGGAGTGGGGCCCCAGCGAGGATGAAAGTAAGTTTATTTATTTATTTTAGTGTTTTATAGAGCGCGAACTTGACCCTTTAGGTTATCAGAGCGCTTTACCGAGTCATAGAGTTGTACAAGAGGCATGGGATCACAAGAGTATAACATAAATTAGGGAGGGGGGTGGTGCTGAGTACAAGAGAGATAGAAGTATACAAATACAGATTAATATTACAGTTGCTGAGGACAGGCCCCAGGTTTCTTGGTGGGGCGAAAGGTCAAAGGAGGGATGCAATAGTCTCTGTGGTGGTTGTGGAACGGGGTTTAGCCGAGGAATTTACCCATGAGGAAGGATTTAGCCTCCTTTTTGAAGCATGCAAGAGAGGGGATTCTTCTGATGGCGGGTGAGAAGGAGTTCCATATTCTGGTGCAGCCCCAGCGAACACCCGATTATAGGTTTTTTTTTCCCGAAAGCGTGAAGGCTGGAGTAGAAGGGCACAGGCAGACGGTGAGTTTCTGATTTCTCCGGATACCACAAGTTTCTGTGCAAGATATGCAGGGGAGTTTGAGTGTAGATCCTTGTGCGTGATGCATGCCAGCTTAAGTTGTATTCTGGCCTCGAGAGGAAGCCAGTTCAGCGCTTTCAGGTGAGGAGAGAGGTGATCAAATTTTCTTGTGCCGGTGAGTAGTCTGGCGGCTGCATTGAGGCAGGCTTTTAAAGGTGCTAGGAAACGCTTGGGTAAACCAGAGAGGATGGAACAGCCATGTTCCAGTCTAGAAAGGACTAGTGCTTGGACTGCCAGTTTTAGGTCGGGAGCGTCAAGAAAGGTTTTCAGTTTCCATAGGTAGCTCAGGTGGAATCTGGCAGATTTGGCCATTGAGTTGATGTGGTCTCGCATGTTCAAGTTGCAATCCAAGGTTATTCCCAGAGATTTGGCCGAGTTCACAATGGTCGGTGAACAATTTGAAGCTGTGATGGCTTTAATCCAGGTCTGGGTCTCAGGGTTGGTTTTAGGCAGGGAGATTAGAAGAAATTCTGTCTTCTTTGCATTGAGTTTGAGTTGGTTGGAGGAGAGCCATTGGACGGTCAGCTTCAGGGCCTCATTCAGGGAGAGAATCTCTGAGAGATTGTGAGTAAGTGGCTCTATATATACTGGACCAAAGTAAGGTACAGTATGTATAGAGACCATAAACCCCAGAGGTATAACAGGGGTTAAAGTCAGGGCTGACCTTACTCTCAAAAAGTGGTAGCTTGGTCGAGCAGTAAGGCAGTACCAGAGGACAGTGTAAAGCATGTGTTTTACACACTAAGTCAGCAAAAGTTTACACACACTCAAGGACTGAACTCCAGGTCAATTGTTTTTATATCAAAAGATATAGTGGTTTTATTTTTAGAACCAACAGGTATCAAAATATACTTTTCTCAATTATGGGTGATCTCAGGTAATTACTTTGCAGAAAGGTAATAACTGGGTAAACACAATAGGTACAGAGGTTGCAGTATGCAACACAATTCTAAACACAATTTAACATTGACCTCAATAGATTTTTCTACAAAAAGGCAGTTAATTACTTTGTAGATTACTTTTGTAATTCCAGGACTAGATCCTAGATTCAGTCTTGGGGTGTGTGCTGAAAACAGTTTGGTAAAAACGTTTTGGTTATTGCAATCCTTTTTAAGGAATATAAAGGAATTTCAAAAGTTCGCACTTAGAAACTTGTCAGTGAAAATCTAGCAATGTTATCCAATGGAAAAAAATTCAGGTTACAGGTAAAGTACGTTCTCGTTACTTTTGTACTGCAGTACTGGGCTCCTAGGTCCAGAACTGGGATCTCAACTTAAGACAGGTAAATAAATACCTTTCAGTAGTAGGTACGATTTTTAAGGAATATTTCAAGTTTTCAAAAGTAGACACAAGAAATTTCATAGAAAAACAAACAATGGATTACAATGGAGAAAATACAAGTTACTAGTAAACACGATAAGGATTACTTTTGCGGTTCAGTACTGGGCTACAAGGTACAGTACTGGCTTCTCTCCTGATCACAGGTGAGTACTTCGGAATTCGGTTGATTTTATATGAACATTTTAAGTTTTCAAAAGTAGACACTTAGAAGATTTTTCGAGTCAAACCTGTCTGTTATCCAATGGCAGGTAAGATTGTTACCGGTTTCCAGGTGAGTACTCGACCAGTGAAGTTAAGGTTATGGGCATAGACTCAGGGGTCCCCAGGGTCAGGTAGGTACAGTTGGTACACCCTCAGCGGCACGGGGGCAGCCGGGTGCAGAGGTAGTTAGTTCAAGACATTCGCCCCAAACCCCTGTTTTTCGCACAAGACAAAGCCACGCTCATCAACAAGGAGGTGAAGGATCTTCTGCGAAAAGGAGCGATAGTGCCCTCTCACTTGCACCCTAAAAGGGTTTCTCAGCAACATCTTCCTCATAGACAAAACGGACGGGGGTCAACGTCCAGTAATAAATCTCAAAGAATTCAATCAGTGGCTGGTATACCACCACTTCAAGCTGGAGGGAATCCATCTCTTGCGGGACCTATTGCAACCCAACAACTGACTGGTCCGCCTGAACTTAAAGGCCACGTACTTAGCAGTACCCGTTTTCCCCCGCACAGGCATTGCTTGCAGTTTCTCTGGAGAGCCAGGTTGACAAGTTTTCAACCTTTCTGTTCGGGCTTTCGTCAGCCCTGGGGTGTTTCACGAAGGTCCTCAAACCAGTGGTGGAAACACTGCGGGCCAAAAGTATACACCTCATCATCTACTTTGACAATATCCTGCTCCTAGAACAGTGTCCCCGGCGCCTGGTTACCGTCCTGCAGGGGACAGTGGACCTACTCCAGAATCTGGGGTTTGTCATCAATGACAAAAAGTCTCTGCTGACCCCCTCCAGGAAGGTGACGTTTCTGGGGTTCACCATAGATTCAGTGGCCCGAAGAAAATTACCTAGATACGCAGGGAACTGAGAAGAATGTTAGCCCGCTCATCCACTTCGCTCAGACAGGTAGCCCGGTTGGTGGGTCGCCTGGCCTCGTCAATTCAAGCAATCTTTCCATGTCAGCTCCATTACCGAGCACTTCAACGCCTGAAGGCCTCTCACCTTCGCAAGGGCCTTCAGTACGCGGACCAGGTACCTCTCACGAAGGAAGTCCGCATGGAGAGGAGGTGGTGGCTCGACCATATGGAAGCCTGGAATGGCAGAGACATATTCGGTTGTGATATGCACTTAGTAATAGTCGGACCCCAGCAAGTCAGGCTGGGGAGCTCGTTGCAGGGACTCCTTTACAGGAGGAAAGTGGTCTGTCGCAGAAGGTCAGCTCCACATCAAATGCCTGGAGTTGATGGCGGGCTCCTTCGTGATACGGTGCTGGACCAAGGACAAAGCCTCCATCATCGTGCTGTTAAAGATGGACAATATCTCGGTGGTGCGTTACATCAACCATCTAGGGGGTTCCAAAGCATTAGCGGACCTGGCCAAGGATCTGTGGACCTTCTGCCTCTCCCGCAATACCTTGGTGAAGAAGGAGTACCTCCTGGGTGTTTCCAACGTGGTGGCGGATTGGTGCTCCCGGCATTGGTCAGACATGAGCCTGTGGCAGCTGCAGCCGCGGGTCTTCCAGAAACTACACGCGAAGTGGGGGCCTTTCTCAGTGGACCTTTTCGCATCCAGGTTGGATCACCAGCTTCCAAAATTATACAGCTGGAAGCTGGACCCTCTTGCGGCCGCATTTCTCCAGAATTGGACCGAGGAAACTGTTATGCCTTTCCCCCATTCGCGATGATCATGAGGCTCACAACACATACCCGCAGACAACAGGTGAGAGTGGTGTTGATCACACCGTATTGGAGGTCGCAAGTATGGTTTCCAGAACTTTCCTGGGATTCTCCAATCCTTCCACCCCGCGATCCTATTCTCCTTAGGGATCCTCAAGGTCAACCCCACACTCTGCTCCAGCAAGGGAGAATGCCGTTGATGGCCAGGCGGATTTCAGGCATCACTGGAGAGTCCATGGCCTTTCAACAGAAGCTCAGCAGCTGCTGGGTGCAGCGTGGGCAGACAGCACACACAAGCCCTATAGTTCAGCTTGGTCTAGATGGGTCAGTTGGTGTGTTCGGAATGATCAGGATCCCATGCGGTGCGAATTGGTAACAATTCTGAACTTCCTGGCATCCTTCGCATCTCAAGGTTTGGCGTACCGTACGATTAACTCCTATAGATCTGCGATTTCGGTAGGCCATACACCGATCAAAGGCCGCCCAGTTGGTGAACACCCAATGGTCTGTAAGTTGTTGAGGGGCATACGTATAACCCTCCCTCCATAATCCAGGAATTCATCACTTTGGGACATTAATAAAGTGCTCCACCAGTTTCAATCTTGGCAGTCCAGTAGATATCTGTCCCGAAAAGAGCTTTCAGCGAAATTGGCGATGCTCTTGTGTCTCATCTACTGCCGCAGAGTGTCGGACGTTCGAGCACTAGACATCTTAGGACGGGTTTACACCCCAAAGGGCGTTACCTTCCACATTGCCCGCAGAACCAAGTCAGACTCCACACTGATTTCTTAACCAGCTTTTAATAACTCCCCTAAACTGTGTGTTGTCCAATGACTCAAAGAATACGAAAGCATCACAGAAGAAACCCGCCCCACTGGGGAGCGCCATCTGTTGATTTCCTTACGGAAGGCCCATCAAAATGGTTGCGCCACCCACTAAAGCACGCTGGATCCGATGGGTTATGCAAGGAGCAGGCATCAATCTCTCACAATTCAGCAGCCACTCGGTAAGAGGAGCCATGACACTGGTTTTGGGCAGTGTGGGTAAAACATGAAAACAGGTCGAGACCTAAAAAACTGAAGACCCAACTTCTACTAATGGCACCAGCAATACTGATGTGATAAAAAAGAGCTGTGGGTGAAGCACATTACGATAAATAATGCAGCGGTCTTTTGAAATGAATGGCCACATGACATTCAGGATAATAAAAAGGGCTATGGATACACAAATGGCATCGCCTCCCACTTCCTTGGATACAACTCCCGAGTTGCAAGCTCAAATAGTAACGTTTGCAATTGACAAATATAAGTTCTCATAAGTGGTGACTAAATGCTCCTGCACTCACATTTTACTTTTTAGAAACGTGTGTAAACATAAGATCTTTTTTTATATTAAATTTATTAAAACTACACGTCGATGGAGTCAATTAACGCATTTCCCTATAGTGTTCCGTCTTTCTTCAGCAGCCTTAAACCCATTGTAATTCATAGGTTCTTTTCCGTTCCTCTCTTCCCCTGAGAATAGTATATGTGAAGACACGTACTCTTTCCTGCCAAATGTCATATCTGACAGGGGACAGCCTCCACCGCTTTGCCAGTGCTGCTCGTTTTGTGCCTGCTGGTGGGCCGTTCTTCTTCTCTTCACGGTAATGAACTTGTCACGCCGTTGTTAATGTTCAGTTCCAACAGCTAGCATTTGGCACAATTATCCGGCACACACCTAGCCCACAGGGCGGCCTGCAGCGCCTTCTGAGTCTTCTAAGTGTAATGAGCCCCCCAGTTCCGCCTGATGATGCCTTGCGCCACCTAACGGCGTGGCTCGAAGGTACACATACAAGGGACAGTGACCTGCCCGCTTGAGGCCAATCCAGTATAGCGTTTATATAAGTGAATATCTTAATCACAAAGTGCCCCCTAACCTGCCCCTCTGCCCGATCCTGGTGTGCACCTGGACAATTCTTTACACTTGGCAGGCAACTTAGTCCCATCATGCACATCAGTTTAAAGCGATTTTCTTTCAAAATTCTACGCACATTGTAGCTGAATCAGGGCATTCTGCAACGCGTGGTAATAAGGCGTGCCCTCGTGCACAGCAAGGCCCATTAGCTAATTAATTTGAAATAAGAAAACATCATTGTTCGGTTCAAATGACCGTTTATTTCATAAATGAAGTGCCAATGTAAACGGTACTCTGCAGAGCTGTAACGCGAGGAGTTTTTAATCCTGCTCCCTGTTTCCCGCTGTACATTTCAACAGGAACGTCTACGCAACAAAAGGAAGAAGCAAGAGGATCAATGATTGCAATGGGCATGCTTTAAAATCCTTCCTCTGAACGCCGACTGATAGCCGGGGACCCGCTCCGTGCATTTGGTAATTACACCAATACTTCCTCCACGCTCTCTTAAGCTTGTCTACCACTTACAGAGTACTACCCTGCCTCTCCACCTTTACGTTCTCTTCTCAATGCATCCTGAGTTACCAAGTATCGTGTCCTTTGGCCGCCGTTCACGCTACATGATGACGTAGCGTGAACACTAGAGCGGCCACTCTACAAGTTTATGTTCTTGAGCATGCATAGGGTGTTTACCTAGACAGCTTCTTGAGCCATGAAGCTGAAGTTATGCTTGATAAATAGGAAGCAGACTTAGCATCATCTAATAGATTCCGGTCCAGTGGCTGTTTCTCTTTTAGGGCATCGGGGTTCCTCCCCCTTTACTTCAGCTGGCAGCGTGGCACTCTTTAAAGGCTAATTGATTTATCTTTGTAAAATGCATAGGACAGTGATAGCCATTTTTTACGGCGGGACTGCTGCTGCACACTGCCTGCCAGTCGCTGTGTGATGGCACTGCAATCTGCATTGACGCTGACGCTAAGTGAGCAAAGTCTACAGTGTTTGCCGGGCCGAGGATCTCATAGCCCTGAGGCCTGTGAGGTCATCAGCTCGTCAAAGACATAGACTTGCACACCAGTCTCCACCCCCTGATGCCGTGGGGATAAAATTAGCCCCGGGCGTCTTACAGTGAAGCCCTAAAGTGCCGGGGCACGGTATCGATCGCGGGGAAACTTTTGCCTTCATCCTTTTGGATCTGAGTGCGGCGTTCGATACCGTGTCTCATTCCATCTTATTGAACTCTCTCCAGTCCCTGGGAGTAGATGGTCCCGCATTGGCCTGGATTGCTTCCTTTTTAAGTGCACGCACTTTCCAGGTCTTCTCCACGAAAGCCGTATCTGATATTTGTCCTTCGGCGTATGGCGTCCCTCAGGGGTCCATTCTCAGCCCTTTATTATCTAATATTTACATCAAAACTCTAGCTTCCATCGTAGAGGATGCTGGGCTGACTATTTTTTCATACGCCGACGATACACAAATTGTTTTCTCCCTCTCCAGCACTGAAGGCAGCTGCGTGTCTAGTCTGAAAACTGGATTGTCACGAGTGGCTGAGTGGATGCAAAGGCATTTCCTCAAGCTAAACGGCGACAAGATCGAGATTGTCATCTTGGGGAAACATAAAGATCTCTGAGGCCCGCAACACTGGCCTGATGCCATGGGTCCCCTCCCCCTACCGGTCCCCGTGGTTCGCAACCTTGGATTCCTCATAGATGACAAGCTCTCTATGCGGCAACAGGCTACCAAGGTGGCTGC
This sequence comes from Lissotriton vulgaris, assembly GCF_964263255.1. Classification (NCBI taxonomy): domain Eukaryota; kingdom Metazoa; phylum Chordata; class Amphibia; order Caudata; family Salamandridae; genus Lissotriton; species Lissotriton vulgaris. The sequence goes on along the minus strand of NC_141685.1, from coordinate 2,008,982,895 downwards.
CATCTGTTTTTCCACCGTGAGATGGCTCCAGAAAATTCTCTGGATGTTGCCATATGCCACTAGGAGAACCGTCGTCCAGAGGTTAGTAACATCTCGTCTGGACTATGGTAACGTCCTCTACCTTGGTGCCGATGCTGCGACCATAAATAAACTGTAGGTAGTACAGAACTCATCAGCTCGACTTTTATGTAACATCCCGAGGAGATCTTCGGCAACTCAGGCTCTTCGAGATCTACATTGGCTCAAGATCCCGAGCCGCATAAAATTTAAAGCCCTATGCTACCTTTTTAAAATTAAGCAGGGCTCAGCTCCTCTGTATCTTCAGAGCCTTGTTCAACCGTACAGGCCTAGCCGCACATTAAGATCTTCGGCTAACTGTGACTTCGTCATTCCAAGATTTAAGCTTGTGAAGATGGGGGGGAAGATCTTTCTCCCATCTAGGCCCCAAATCTTGGAATGCGCTACCCACTGCTCTGAAATCCGAGACTAACATGTTCTGCTTCCGCAAAAAATTGAAAACTTTACTCTTCCAATAGATTTCCGGCCATTTTAGCTGTTAATAATGCTGTGTAATGTCCTTTTTTTCTTCTTTAGTCTATCCCTTGCGCCGGGAAAGCCACTGTGGGTAACTGTCGCGCATTATAAGTTTTAAATAAAAATAAAATAAATGTTAATCAGGGAGTGGAGAATATGGTTACCCCGCCCTTTCCCAACTAGTCACTGTAACGAGTTGGGAAAGGGCGGGGTAGAGGCTGTAAACAGAGGGGGAGCAGAGAAATCGAGTCTGCGCAGACTCGAGGTGGCTGCTTCCCACGCAATGGCGCTTTTGAGCTCCAGTGCATCACCCATAAGTGTTCCAGAGCAGCGAGAAACCAGCTCGGGCTGTCACAAGCAGAAGAGTTTTCGCGTGGTTCAGTTTGCCATAGGTTAGTGTTATTTATTTTATTTAAAAAATTCTGTCATGATAGTGCCAGCTTTAAATAAAATATGTTGTGGCCTCACATCTCCCCACACTCCCTTCCTCCAGCAGATTTCCGATTCTGACTCTCCCCTCCCTCCACTCGCTGTTCACTCGCCCTGTCCCCCTCACACTGGCCCTGCTACATAAACTGCCAGCCAGCTCTGTGATTACCCAGTAAAGAGAGAGGCTGTGTGGAAGCAAGGCAAGGCAGTGCGGCCCAGGCAGACAGCAGGTGTGAGCTCAGGCGATGTGTGGGTAAGAACAGGAGGCCCTTCAAATGGGAGCTGCCTCTGTGAAAGCGCCCCCGAAAGCGGAACCCCCTCAGCTGGCTATACTCCCCAGAACTATCGAGCTAACTTAATCATTAGCATGAAGTTAACACTTGTGGCACAGTGGCAAGGCAAACAGCCCAGGGCATTGCAAGAGGTGTGTCCTTGGGCTCAAAAAAGTCTCGCAGGATAGACTAAATAGCCTATTGCCATTAAATATTTCTCTTTGAGTTACTTGCGAGCCCAGACCGGGTGTCTCTCCACTCTAAGATGGGCCTTCTCTGCCATGTTTGGTTAACCCTTTACATCGTGAAGTATTAACATTACACCGAGAGCAGCCCGCACGCTGCAAAATAGGTCTTCCAATTTAAATCAAAAACGTGTGAATGTGACAGCTGCTCCCTGTGCGATCACTGGTCTGGGCTGCATTTTCTTTGACACAAAACAAATTGATATCAAGGAGGCATGGTGTTGTTTGCGAGAAAGACGTGGACTCTTCTTTCTGTTCGAATTAATATTAACAGTGGACTTGACAGACGGTGCCAGAAGAATTTTACCTAATGCGTCTGACATTTAAGCACTCAACCTCAAGTGGGCTTCTAGATGCTATGACTTGGTTTGAGATCCGCTGCGGGGAGCAGATGATGGGCACAGGTGGAGTTTAGGGGTGCTCCTGGGGTGTGCCTGTCATTGGCGGTGAAGTGGATTAGGGAGAGGCTTGTTGTCATGTAGTGACTCGGGCTTCAATAAATGTGCCCTGATTCCCTCTAGCTGATAAACAGACTTGTCCCGGAGCGGTGCAGACCTGCAACTTGGCACCCCGGCCCAGATAACACATGAGGAGAGGCGACCATGGCATATCCTTAGAAGATAAGACTCGTTCATTCACATCCAAGTTTAGCCAGAAATTACGAAGCCCCATTATAACTAAGGTACAGTTTTGTGTTATAGCAACTTATGAGAAGCTGCATTTTCTGGTACGCAACTGAGAGGCAGTGCTTGAGAAAGCTGATGTCATTCACTGTAGAGACTGTTTATGTACAATTGTGTCATCTGCATATTGGTGAATCTTGATTCTTTGTTCAGAAAGTAGAATTTCAAGATGTTGCATTGTGAGGAGCATACTGCGGGAAGGTTGGGAGCAAGCACACAGGCATAGGATACAAACCAATGAAATACAGTACCGTTGGAGCATATGAACTATGAGAGGCTAATAACGAGCGCTTAATGATCAAGTGTCGAAATCTGATGATATGTCAAGTATGGAAAGGGGACATTGAGTGCATTATGGCCAGAGCTGCCGACTTTGGACCTGTGGAACCAGGTTTGAGTCCCGGCGCCAGCTCAAAATGCATTGATTCTGGACAAATTTCTTAATCTCTCAGTGCCAAAAATAATATATCTAACTGTGTGTAATGCTTTCTGATGCTCATATAATAGCACTCTAATGCCCTTGCCCCATGTTTATGGTATGTAAAAACTGCAAAACAAACCATGGATATTGGCTGTCTCAGTGCTGCAATGCGATCCGAAGCTTGATTTAAAACATAGGTGGTTCAGAGATGTGTTACAAGTGGGAGACATTTAGAGGGCCTGTTTCTATTGGTTGTATGTGCTTGGTATGGGGGTCATTTTGCAAGCAGACCAGTTTGAGGATTGGGCACATTGTTGATTTGATTCTAATGTTTTCTACACACTTGTGCTTCAAAATTCTATACTTGGAATCCTCTTTTTTCAACAATTTGCAGTAAATATGTGGTGTAAAACGCACCATTTGAATCCATTTTTCCCAAATTTTCTTGCGCACCCTCCTTTTGCAGTTCAAGCTCGCTCGCTCGCTTATTACATTGGGGTACAACTTTTTTCGCTCCGCCACTTTCAAAATCCACCAGCCGCCACTGTTCTGGTCAATGACACATTCACAGTCGGTGACCACAGCATGAGGGGTTTCTGATCCACCCAGCCCATGCTGGGTGCTACCTCATGGAAATTATTTTCTCTGAAAAGCAGGGCTTTAAGTGGGCCACGTCCCTCTAGGTTGCAAAACGGCCAGTAATTAAAAACTGATATTTATTTATGTAAAGGTTTTATATAGCGCAAACAAAACCCTTGCGGGTATCAGAGAGCCTTACATGGCACATGACAGAAACAGGTACAGGAATCAGTGAGGTAGTTTCTATTTACATTTCACATCTTTTACCTAAAATGCATTCTTTAAGAGCGTTTGCTTTTTTTCTACAGGGTTTTTCATGCAGCATGTTACTGTTGTATCATTGTACTGCGGACGAAATAACATTTATGCGTCTTCAGGTTGTGGTTGGCCTTGAAATGACAGCCAGTTTCTCAGTGGATCATACAGTTGTTCGTTCAGACTATATGCTCATCCAATCCATAGCCCTTTTGCAGATCACACAGAGCAATATGCCTATAGATTCTATACTTAAGTGTTTGAAGAAAATACACTGTCGAAATATTGACAGAGAGAAAGTAAAAGAAAATGCAGGGCTTAAATGGGAAAGTCAACTCTATAATTATTCATAACCAAACCAGTATTGTTACTTAATTATCAGCTCGTACTGCAAACAAGCCAGACCAATTGACAAAGAATAGGTCTGGCGTGTTTTGTGCACCTCCATTTATGTGCGATGTCTGGATGTCAAAGTAGAAAACTAACAGGCACCCTAAATACTGGTCAAATGTCACGCCTTACCAGCTGAGGGATTTTACTTATATGTTTTTAAAGACACACCCTTAATTAAATTGGCCACGCCTCTTGGGAAGTGTTTCTAGTTTATGCTTCTTAGGGCTCACTTTCGGATTGCCACCTCCTTTTTATGCCACTTAAAGCACTGCTGAAACTGCGTGTCTAACTCCTGGAACTGCAGATAGGCGTGCATCCACTTCCTCGGCCTCTTTCACCCAGACTTATGCACTAGTGGGAAAGTGGATGAAGAAAGCCTTACCAGTATGCACTCTCGAAACTACGCCTGCGTAAACCACATGTGGACATCCGCTGCTAAGTCTACAGCTCAGCATCCAAATTATATGATGCTTTCTCCCTTATGAGACACCTACCGTGCTAATTTGAGCGCCCATCGCGGTAAGTAACAGGGGTCACAGTGTCTCTGATGGAGATCCTCTGGCTTGCAGAAAAGTCTGTGGTGAGCTCAGCGGCCACTCCCAAGGCTGTTGACACAAAGGAAGGACTAAGCTGCGACCCTATCCTGATGCCAGAGCTCGGATAGGTCCGCGATGGTCTGTATAAGTGGTTGTTTCTAGCTCTTTGTCTTAAACTGAAACCTTGGAACTAATTGTAGTTTACAGGTGGCGTACTTGTCTGCTGAATCAAGGAATGTCCTCAGCTCGCCTACAGCTTGCCCCAAAAGCCAGTGTAACCTGGCGGCCATATTGGAACAGTATTTGTTCAATTATATGTACGGCAAAGGGCCAAAGTACACGGATATATACTTAGCCATATTTCGTGAATGATGCATAGCCCATTTTCTGCCATGCACCTCGGGGTCTAGAAAGGTGTTAATAAGTATATGAGGACATCATAAGTGAAGAAGATGCCAGAATGCACAGCCACTGTAAAAGCGCCAATACCATCCCTCCACTAAATGTCTTTGTATCTGCGTCTTTCATACTCTGACGTTTCCTCGACATCAGGTGCTCATACCAGTCATACATACCCAAGCCCTGTCTATGTACATGCTGTCTAGACATAATTTTCTCCAACTCAGCCACTAGTCCTGAACATGGAAAAACACATTGATTGACAATGCTAAGCTTTCTTATCTTGCATTTTATTATATAGCAGCCAAGATAAGTGTAAACAAGCATTTACAATGCAATGGTTTCGCCTTTTGTGGGTCTGCATTGTCTGTGTGCATGTAAACATCGTTTGTGAAATTTCACCCACAGGTAGGAAGGGGGCGCACACCTCATGAACAGCTAAAGTGGAAGCACACAGAGCATGAGCAGCAACAGTAAAAAAAAATCATGCCAACTGCATAACGATCGCAAGGGCTGTACTGTGCGGGTACACATTCACTGTTTCAAGGCTCTAGGATGCCTACACAGCTGTTAAGCTTACAGGGTTGAATTGGACATGGGGGTGTCGTATTTTTGTAAGTAAGGGGGTACAGATATAGGTGGGACGGTGCTATTCCTACACGTGTGACATTTTTACGACCTTAAAAAGTGTCTCATATGTTGCTAAAAATTGAGTGGAACACTAAGGCTCAGTGTGTGTAAAAACACTGGAAGAGACGCAGCTCGCACAGGAGACCACAGAGGCAGCAATCACTTTAGAATGCCCAAGGTGTGGAGAGTGCCCACACCCTGGACAGTGCAGACACGGAAGAAAAATGAAGAAAAGTAACTAAATGCCCAAAAAGATCCTGCGGACGCCTAGAAGGAATGGGCTTTGCAGTCCTGCGCTTTTCCAAGTCTGCTCACCGATTCAACGACAGCCTGAACACAGGATGCTGTACCCACAGTGACGTCAGGGAAGATGCTGCGCAGAAGCAAGCACGGACATTTCACTACTTGTGAGCCCCAGGCGAGCACAACCAGGGCCTCAGGGCTTTCAGACAGATTCAACTTCACCTTTTCCTAGCCAACGAGTGAAAGTTGAATTATTTTCCAGTCCAAATTATGCAGCTCGGCGATATCGGAAGAATAACCAGCGACACAGAGCGCCTTTGACGGGGCTCGTGGCGACTGAGTCACACTGACTCACGTGTAAAGGGACAGGAAGTCCTTGTGTAATAGCAGGTAGAAATAAACATAGCGCATGACACGGTCTAAAATACAAGCCAGCTTCAGAGACAGCGCCCTGAGGCACCCCTGAGGGCCGGGGCACGTGAGCTCCAGGGTTGCGCCCCACTGCAGGCTGTCTGTGCCCCCACTGCCCCGCCTGCGGGCACAGAGGGCACGGGACGCGCTGGTGATCAATACCCAACACAGGGCAGGGGCAGCCAGAGCTGCAGTCCGGCCAGGCGCATCGACAACTCTGCCCAAATTTCACCTCTCACATAAGGTCCAGGATTCTGCAGTTTGACTTCTTTCCGCCGCCAGTGGTCGCTGTAACCCGCTACCTTTGCAGGGGCCTGGGGGAGGTTTTGATTCCGCCGGCGGAGTCTTCTAACTTGGAATAATCGGATTCATTACATTCCGCAACTGAGATTAAAAGTATGCAATGGCTTCCAACGTGGAGAAACCACTACATGCCCCACGGTATGTTTGGCTGCGCTATTTTCATAGTACAAAATGCACCTTCGTAAAAAAAATGGGGGACAAGAGGGTGCATTTAGCACTATGTAAATAGCGCCAAATGACCACCCCCGCACATAACGGAATTCCGCAGAGTCTCGCGGAATTTGGATGTAATTCAGTGTGATTCGGTTGCATGAAACTTCGCCATTTCCACGACCCCTATTTTCCGGCAGAGGCAAAATACGAGCCACTTACCTGCAACTCCCTGCAAAACAGCCACCGCCTCCACTCTTCAGGGATCTCCATTCAGCCTAAAGCCCATAAATTAATATGAGATTGAGGGGTCCTGTGGACATGAGCGAGATGCAGTGTAAAGTACTGTGATAAATGGATTCAAAGGCACCAGGAGACTGGGGAAGCACTGCCAGTTCGAAGGATGAGCGGCTGCAGCACCGGGGGAAAGGAAGTCGTCCTCGTCTACATGTGATCGTGCGACCATAATCAGTAAATCCGTCTGCCTGTGCCAGTATGGTCCGTGTGGAACCGGACCGCAATGCAGACCGCAGCAGCAAAGCTGGCCCTAATCCTTGTGTGTGTTTGTGGGGGGTGCGGGGGGGTGAGATGGGGGGCTCAGGGGTCCCTTTCACATTCTGGGAGGGGGAGGGGGGAGGGCATCATTTTACATTACGTCTCTGCTGCCGGACCCAGTGCCACTTGAGGAAAAAGATGCAAAAGGGCTCACAAAATGGAAGCGGTTAATATGCTCGGCACCTGAAAATAAAGTACACGCAGTTAATGAGATGACACTGCTCGTTTCTCTCCGTCTGTAATGAGGTCTTCGTTGGGTAAATTGAAGCGGCTCATAATGACGCTTTCTGTTTTCTCTCCTTTCTTGTCGTCGCTGTTCATTCAGCCTCGCCATCTGTGAACAGGCATGAGCAGTATCACGGACACCGTTCTTTTCTTTCTGCTGATACACGCCAAACTCGTGGTCATCCGATTTCACTTTTCTTTCTTGCGCCTGCTTCTTGTTTTATCTCAGAAAGTTTTTCACAGTCAAGCAGGGAAACAAGGTAACTTGTGGCTCAACTTGGCCTGTCCCAAATAGCTTGTAAATGTGCCGTGCGCGTCCCGAAAACGATAAAAACAAGCTGCAAACTGCCGATTTTTGAAGCCACGAAAGTTTTTCACAGTCAAGCAGGGAAACAAGGTAACTTCTGTGGCTCAACTTGGCGTGTCCCAAATAGCTTGTAAATGCGCCGTGCGCGTCCCGAAAACGATTAAAACAAGCGGCAAACTCCCAATTTTTGAAGCCACGAAAGTTTTCACAGTCAAGCAGGGAAACAAGCTAACTTCTGTGGCTCAACTTGGCATGTCCCAAATAGCTTGTAAATGCGGCGTGCGCCTCCCGAAAATGATAAAAACAAGCGGCAATCTCCCGATTTTTGAAGCCACAAATTGCAGAGGCAGTCAGGTCCCGGGCCGGCCAGCCAATCACAGCGCGGCCCGGGAATGACGTCACGGGGGTGTCCTGGGCCGGCAGCCAATCGCAGCGCGGCCCGGGACAAAGGGGCGGGGCTTAAAAAAGCACCAGAAACGCCCCCGAATTGCGTTTTCTGGAGAAAGCGCGATTGACAGCCTCTGTCTCCCAATGGCTAGCCTCCATTTATGGAGCTAGCCAATGATAGACAGAGGCGGTCCAAACATCCCTACTGTAGACAATAGTTTTCGATCTGGGAGGGGCTTTGCCCCTCGCCAGGTCGAAACCTAAAAACTACAGTTCCCAGAGGGCCAGGCAACAACTGGGCCATGGGAATGAGAAACAAGCACTGGCGTTGCCAATAGGTCTCGCAGTAGGAAAGTTGGAGCTATTGGTTTTGTAAATGACAAAGCCCTTTATGTTTTTAAAATGAAAACAAAAATAAAAGGCATTGGTATTTGCAATTGTAATAGCTCCAACTTTCCTACTGCGAGACCTATTGGCAACGCCAGTGCTTGTTGTATTTGCAGCAGGAACAGTTCAAGTGATAATGTGTGCCTAGTGCATTTAGTAACACAGATGGATGGACATGACCAATGCCATAAAGGCTGTTCACTCATTCAAAGCTTGGCCTCTCTGCTGTGACTTCCAAACAATGTACCAATGAGTTTCAACAATAACAGAACTTTACTAAATTTGACACCAGCCCATAGGGCTCTAGACAGAGAGCAACAACTCAACTTCTGATCACATACGTCAATAGTAAAAGAGCAAAAAAAACTAACCACGGTATTCAAAAACCTCGAGGGGAGAAGCCAGCTATATATTGACTGGTCTTTCAGCTATTCAGTCAATATTTTCTTCAATTTGGGTAAAGCAATTTCACTGACTTTATATTATTTTAGGTAAAATTGATGTACTTTTGAAAATGTATCAAGACAAGGTAGTGCATGGTAATTGGACCTTATTGTGGAAATGAGAGAAAGCATGTGCACTGCGGTATATGTGTGAGGCTTGATGGATGCTGGTACAGGCCATTCTGAATGACAAAGTGCTACAATAGATTATTCTGTATTTAAAACTTTACAACTATTCTTTACCAATGCCCACGCTCAGAGTTACCCTCCGCAGTAGATCTACTAAACAATACTGACCACCTTACAAAGTTCTGCCACACAAGTGAGGGCATGTTAAGGAAGCAAAGAGACAGGAATATTGTGCATTAACCATCTCACCTTCAGGCAAAAAGAGTGGTCATTACAGCTGCCAGCCATTGTCAAAGCCTGTGATCAGCAAAACAGAAAGGTCCATAGATTCCCAAGTTTAAACAACGCTTATATAAGCTCCTTTTTTAGGTGGTTGGAGACAGACTCGAAGCTCTGGACCTCTTGAGCTTCATAAAAGAAGAGAGGTTTAGGAAAAGAAGAGTGTGTACTCCAAAAGAGATCAACAAGTACTTATTTGGATTAATATCCGTTCTTTAAAGTTGTCATACAAGACCAGAACTCCTTTAGATTGCAGTGCGACATCTTTATTGTTTGATGAGAAACATGGACAGCCGACACGTGTTTCGCCCCCCTATTGACGATTTGCGCCGGGGCTTCCTCAAGGCTGTGAAGAAAGACGGATAAATTATATTCGAGTGTATTGAGATAGCAGTTGACCCCAAACAAGAGAGAGAAGGTAGCCACCTAGAGTGAGAAGTTGTTTAGATATTATGTAATATCTCAGCATTAAAGCACTCTTGTGTATTATATTCTACAAGGAACGTGAGGCTGAGATGTATCATGCCTCAAAGGCTTAGTCACGGGTTCTCTTGTGCTCAGAGGTAGTACAGGTGAAGGTAAGTGCAAGGAATTTCATAATAAGACGTGATATTAAAACCGTGCGCGTTCCCAATGTCTAAGGTTAACCGAGCATCGGGTATGCTCTAGTGATACAGAAAGAGAAACAATAGTCCCCAAACAAACTGATAGGGTGGAAACAAGACAAAAATTATATATTAAGAGAATCAAGACAAAATCTAACTGTCATACCTATTTTCACATGTACAGCATATATTATTTCACGCCTGGTTCCAAATTGACAAGTTCCAAAATATCAGAGTTTAAATACTCAGGGAGCAGAGTTCTTCTGTAAGTTAAAAAAGGGGCAAATATATATATATCCACAGATTGTTTGTAGTCTAATGTTAAACCTAGAAACTATTCAAACAGTACATGCTGTTCATCACATTCAGCATTTTTAAGGACCAAACATTTGATATGGGAAGTATGTGTAATATAAATTAGACAAATACTCATGTATAAAGATTCTGCAATAGTCCTGATCTAGCACATCAGGAAACACATTGGTATAGACACATTAAAACAGAATATAACATTCAATACTTCAGAGACCAAACAAATAATAACCTGTGGATTGGAGGGAACTGGAATAAGCCCCAGATCTGGATCCCCGTTTTTTAGGGTATACATTTTCTACAGCGCTGCTTATATGAAGTAAGAAAGTTTTCAATTTGTACTCAGCATTTGAAGCCATGTAGGCAATGGGCCCAAGGTTTATAAATAGCTTTGTTTTTTATGGCTGTCTGTGTTCGATATCACGTGGACCTGGTACTGATACATGTCTAGTATCATGTGCCTGCCTGTCCCGTTATGACCACAGTTAGGGGCTCAGAAAATAACCATGTGGTTACTGGCAAGGTATGTCAAAGCTTGATTTCGGCTCGTTGGAGGGAACGCAAGACACCTTTCAAGGTTGCATGTAATGGCAAACATTAGTATCGGGTCGCGTGTCTTTACACAGGTGCGCCCGTCTTTTAATAAAAGTCAATGCTAAGGAAAGTTAAAAGAGATCGCAGGGAGCCCGCATTATCTTAGGCGATGTTGTTTCAGCATCCATCAGGAGGCAGGCATACGGGGGTGCACATTTTGCCCCCATAGCAGTCCCACGGAGTTGTAAATAGTATTTGCCATTGAAAAGAAAGTAATTATTGAATAGACAAAATTCCAAGAAATCAAGAACCATTTTGTTGCGTGCCGTTAGATGGACTGAACGGGTTTGCAAGTATTTTCTGGTAGCAGCTATTCCATCTGTGTGTTTTATTGAGGTGTATAGGCTGGTGATATCAATTGCAATTAGGAAAAAGTCTTCCTGCCATGTTATGTTCTCGAGTTTTTGTAATACATCCTTAGTGTCCCTAATGTAGGATGGAAGGGATTTCATTAAGGGTTGCAATTCTGCATCAATGAATGCTCCCAAGTTTGAACACACTTCAGCCTTGGAGCGACGAGCAGGGGTTACATCAGACCCAACAGCTCAAAAGTAAGTAAATGTTGTAACTACGATAATCACTTATTTCCGTATCGATTTATACTCGCGGCTTGTTTGCAATATCTAATATGCCCACGGGACTGTGTCTCTGTTCGAGTTAAGAAAGGCTGAAACAACATCGCCTAAGATAATGCGGGCTCCCTGCGATCTCTTTTAACTTTCCTTAGCATCGACTTTTATTAAAAGACGGGCGCACCTGTGTAAAGACACGCGACCCGATACTAATGTTTGCCATTACATGCGACCTTGAAAGGTGTCTTGCGTTCCCTCCAACCAGCCGAAATCAAGCTTTGACATACCTTGCCAGTAACCACATGGTTATTCTCTGAGCCCCTAACTGTGGTCATAACGGGACAGGCAGGCACATGATACTAGACATGTATCAGTACCAGGTCCACGTGATATCAAACACAGACAACCATAAAAAACAAAGCTATTTATAAACCTTGGGCCCATTGCCTATATGGCTTCAAATGCTGAGTACAAATTGAAAACTTCCTTACTTCATATAAGCAGCGCTGTAGAAAATGTATACCCTAAAAAACGGGGATCCAGACTTTGGGGCTTATTCCAGTTCCCTCCAATCCACAGGTTATTATTTGTTTGGTCTCTGAAGTATTAAATGTTATATTCTGTTTTAATGTGTCTATACCAATGTGTTTCCTGATGTGCTAGATCAGGACTATTGCAGAATCTTTATACATGAGTATTTGTCTAATTTATATCACACATACTTCCCATATCAAATGTTTGGTCCTTAAAAATGCTGAATGTGATGAACAGCATGTACTGTTTGAATAGTTTCTAGGTTTAACATTAGACTACAAACAATCTGTGGATATATATATATTTGCCCCTTTTTTAACTTACAGAAGAACTCTGCTCCCTGAGTATTTAAACTCTGATATTTTGGAACTTGTCAATTTGGAACCAGGCGTGAAATAATATATGCTGTACATGTGAAAATAGGTATGACAGTTAGATTTTGTCTTGATTCTTTTTATATATAATTTTTTTCTTGTTTCCACCCTATCAGTTTGTTTGGGGGCTATTGTTTCTCTTTCTGTATCACTAGAGCATACCCAATGCTCGGTTAACCATAGACATTGGGAACGCGCACGGTTTTATCTGGTTTTAATATCACGTCTTATTATGAAATTCCTTGCACTTACCTTCACCTGTACTACCTCTGAGCACAAGAGAACCCGTGACTAAGCCTTTGAGGCATGATACATCTCAGCCTCACGTTCCTTGTAGAATATAATACACAAGAGTGCTTTAATGCTGAGATATTACATAATATCTAAACAACTTCTCACTCTAGGTGGCTACCTTCTCTCTCTTGTTTGGGGTCAACTGCTATCTCAATACACTCGAATATAATGTATCCGTCTTTCTTCACAGCCTTGAGGAAGCCCCGGTGCAAATCGCCAATAGGGGGCGAAACACGTGTCGGCTGTCAATGTTTCTCATCAAACAATAAAGATGTCGCACTGCAATCTAAAGGAGTTCTGGTCTTGTATGACAACTTTAAAGAACGGATATTAATCCAAATAAGTACTTGTTGATCTCTTTTGGAGTACACACTCTTCTTTTCCCAAAATTGTCAAAGCCTGTGTAGACCAGGCTTGTATAAGGAGTCATAATCTAAAAGCTTAAAGAAAGGTCTGCTGCAGTGAAAAGGGGATCGATTTCTGTACACAATACACTCATTGCATAAAGACTTTATGCATGATAATTCAGTGCAATTTTGAGATGTAAAGTAGTCTCTCAGGTATTGCAGGGTGAGCGCTCCACGTGAGGTGGAATGATATACATAACCACCAATAGCAAGAGGTGAGAGAATGATAGTCCTCTGGGTTCAGCCCAAGCCCACTCTCTGTATATTTGAAAGAGCTGGTAACATAAGGTAACCGGACAGCGGTGCAGTCAAGCAAGACCTAAACAGCCTCCCAGAACAAAGCCATGTTTGCTTGTCGATACTTGTCCGGACAGCAGTGCTTGTTTTACAACCCCTGCCAGCTGGCAAGAGGTCTGAAGAGAAACTGCGAGAGAGCCATGCCACGAAGACGCCTCGGCCCTCTGCGCTCAGGTTAGCCCCCATGATTAATAGGCCAGGTTTAACAAAGCGTGCACAATTGTAGTAATTTAAACCCCCTGGCATCGGTTTCCAAACAGAGCCCCTGGAATCCAGAGCCTCTCGGGTAACAGCAACTGATGGCTTTTCTAATCTAGATGTCTGCCCCAGAAGGTAAAAGCGAGCAAAAAATACTTGAATATAGAATATCTGTATAAAAATAAAACGCATTATTGTTTCCGTGTCTGGGTCCATTCTAGGCTGAAAATTTTCAAGAGAGAAATTTAATTTTAAGTGTTCTCAGATCGTTTACAGTGACAATTAATAGAAAAATGCATTCATTATGGGCAGTGGGCTACCAGGCACAATGAAGAACTGGGGTCTTAACATCCGAAGGCAGGCAGCAGTGGACGCCATATTGCTGAACCAGGGAGAACCGCTCGAATCCCAAAAACCAAAAATGTTTACTATTTCCATCTGCATGGTTGCTTTTCTCTGGCCCGAAATGGTTGGAAGACCTGGCTATCGCTTGTGTTTTCATGAACCGCCTTGGGGATGCGGCAATAATGAATTGAATTACAATCCCAAGTAAATGGTGTTAATCCAAGGGATGGATAAAAACGCATTCCAAGTGACAGCATACACTTCCAGCGGCCAGCAGCAAATAACAAACCAGCAGTGGTTAGTTTAGCAAGAAATCACATAGTTGGTTTTTTTCTCGATACAAATAGAAAGAAGACAGATTGGTAAGACTCGTGTCTTTGGCAACCACGCAATGGCCTCTCAGTGAGAAACCTTTCATTTCCACATCTTGGAGATTAATCTTTAGTGGCAGCTCGCAGTATTCTCAAATATTACAGATTCACACGGCTGGCTATGAGCCACATGCCATGTTGGTGCCATTAAACAAATATTGAGGGAGACGCCGGGACTGTTAATTTATGACACCGACCGGACTCACTGTACTGCAGCTGTGACATTGTGCCCCGTATGTGGGGTCCGCGATTCTTTGTTGTTTAAAGAGGCTCAATTGTGCCAAAAAGCGCAGAATCAGCAAATTCCATTTTGTAGCGCTAGCTTAGCTCGGAAAGAAGCGGCAACGGGGAAGAAAGCATTCAGGGCAAACTGAGGGGAGAGGAGGACAGCCGAGAGCGGGGAGGCGGGGGTGGGGCCCCTCTCTGAGTCTGCAGGGGACACCGGCCGCCGGGATGGACAGAGACTGCAGGGGATAGAGACTGTCGAGTACAAGGCAGTACGAGCCTGCAAGAGACAGACTGCCGAGTAGACACCTACATGAGGTCCGCGATTCTTTGTTGTTTAAAGAGGCTCAATTGTGCCAAAAAGTCCTGAATCAGCAAATTCCATTTTGTAGCGCTAGCTTAGCTCGGAAAGAAGCGGCCACGGGGAAGAAAGCATTCAGGGCAAACTGAGGGGAGAGGAGGTATAGACTAGATAGGGAAAAGAGTTAAAGGAGGGATGGGTGAAAGGTTGAAAGTAAGGAAAGGTAGAAGGAGTGAAATATAACAAGAAATAAATAAAGTGACACAGGACACAGAAAAAGAGATTGAATCCTGAAAGAAAAGGCAGAATTAGGCAACATTAGATGGAGGAAGTGTTTGATATCCTAGAGCAGGGGAGATGCAGGCTGTCGTGTGAGATGTTAGAGAAACGCCAGCCATGAATAATTAGGGGAGGAGAAGCTGCACAGCACACGTTGGGAGAAGCCCTTTGATGTGCTGTGCGGCCGTGAAAAAATGCAATTGGGAGGGAGGGAGGGAGGCTGATGCTCGTGCTTGTTTAGTCACGTGATTCACGTGAACTTAAAGAAAACTGCACGAACGAAACCCTTGGTTTCACAAGCATTTTAAGCACTTGAATTCTCGCCATTTTCCAATGGAAAAGGCGAGACCTAAAAACGAGAGTACAGTAACCAATCAGCAGTCACATTATAGATAAGAGAACACACTGACTGCGCAGCTTCCTCTTTTCTTGCTGCTGACAGTCAGATAAGTGTTCCCTTATCTATGCTCGCAATTTAATTATTGATATTTGTTTGTTTTAACTTTGGTATTAATGTACATTGTTGTTCCATTGTTCTATTGCCACGTTTAGCGCTATTGCGCCTCTGGGTTCGCGTTACTCGCGTGCTTCCTTGGTGGTCCGGTTTCTGACTACCGGCTTCTCTTTTCCCCCCTCCCGCCCTTTCGGTTTGGTATTTCCCTGCTCCGCGGTCCTCGCGCTCCTCGCGCAGCCTCTTACCGCTTCAGGAGCTGTTCTCTGGTGCTTCTTGTCGCCTTTCACCACCGCTTTACACAGCGGTTGCTTCTGTGCACTCCGGAGCCCGTTTATTCAGCCTGCCTTTCTCCGGTCTCCTCGCTCCGTGTCCTGCAGTCGGCCCACCCCTGTTCACGCCCCTTACACGCCTCCCTCTCTTTCCTTTCAAAGTTAACCCTTACCTGCCATTTTTTCAGAAAACATGGAGAATGAGAGTTCCTCTGAGGAGAATCCCTCTAACATGGACAATGGGTCTCTAAAAAAGGACCTTCACAAGTTTATTAATACTTCTGTCGAACAGGCAGTTGAAGTCTCCATGAAAAGAATGTCAAAGAACATGGAGAACTCTATGGTTAGCATGTTGTCCAAGGTTTTGGCCCAATCTGCGGGGATAGCAGAAAACGCAAGGTGGAACACTCTGCTTCTGTGCAAAAACCTAAAAGGGCATTAGTATTGGTTAGCGAGTCTTACTCGCCTATGGACGAGGACGAAGTGCCTCCCGCTAAGGAGGGGTTTGTCGGTTCAGAGGGCAAAAGAAAGCAAAAATCCAAGCACACAGAGTCTCCTACTAAGAAATTAGTAATTTCCACCATCTTGGACACGGATGATGATATGCCTGATGCTGACGACTTGTGCGATATTTTTGATGTCACTGACCCCCCTCCCCCCAAAATTCCCAAAAGTGATTCCTTTAACTTTGACCCAGTTTATGACTCGGAGGGTCTCCCTATGTTCGACCCGTCCTCCATCCGTCATCCCAATTCAACTGAATGGTTTCCCTCACATCACGTTGGTGAATACATTTCTGCCTGTCTTCGTCTCCCTCTAGAAGCATCTGTGCGTTCCAGATTAAAGTCTGAATGTCCCAAGCCTGCCCTCCCTCATAAAATCACCCTTGTCCCTTCCATCGACCAACCTCTCCTTACCTTCTTTTCTAAATTTGGTAAAGACCCTCGACGCGGGGTTGATAAAGCATGGTCCACATGCCAAGACAAAATGCTGGACATTGTTGGTCCCTTGGCCCGTATCTTCGACATGGCAGAGTCTGCCCGTCTTGATGGTTCAGACCTTTCAGCTGATGACATCTCCATGTGGGTTCAACGTGCCTTTTGCCTTTTGGGCAATGCCAATGCAGCCATTACCCACGAAAGACGTAAGGGTCTTTTGATCAAGTTGGACCCCAAGCTAGCTAACCTTGCCCCTATGGACCCCGGCTCTAAGGCAAATGGTCTCCTCTTTGGGGAGAATTTGGTTCGCGACATCAGTCGCTTTGTCTCTACTTTTGCCTCTCTTGACAAGGCTCAACAATCCATAAAAAAGACTTTTGCCCCTCGGGTTTTTGGACGGGCCGGACGAGGCAGGGGTCGCTCTTCCGGCCGTCCCTACAATCAAGGCTCCAAAGGTTCTTACGACAACTCCCAAGAATACAAGCCACAGTTTTATCCACAACGAGGACGTGGTTTCCGCGGCAGAGGGCGCAAAGGTTATCGCAACACCAACTCCAATCAACAAGGTAAGCCTTTCTTCTTTCCCTCCTGTCGGGGGTCGATTAAAACTGTTTCTTCCAAAGTGGCATTCCATAAGTTTGATTGCCTCTGTGCTCCATCTTTCTGTCATCTCTCTCAGATCTCTGGCCAGGATCGTCGGTCTTCTTTCCTCCTCTATTCAGGCGATATTTCTAGGCCCTCTACACTATCGGGCCCTTCAACGCCTAAAGATCAGGCACCTTCGCCAAGGTTTAGCTTATTCAGACGTCATCGCTCTAGACCAAGAGTCCCGCACAGAACTGCAATGGTGGATAGACCATTTAGACGCGTGGAACAGGCGCACTATCTTCGCCACATCCCCAGATCTTGTTTTAGTATCCGATGCCAGTCTATCGGGTTGGGGCGCCCGCTGTGGTCCAATCTCAACTGGAGGAGCATGGTCAAGAGAGGAGTCCAGACTGCACATAAATTGTTTAGAGATGCTTGCTGGTTCCTTTGCGATCAAAAGTCTTTCCATAGACAGGATCCGCTGTTCCATACTCTTACGCATGGACAATGTTTCTGCGGTTCGCTACATAAATCATCTCGGCGGCACCAAGTCCAAGCATTTAGCAGACTTGGCAAAAAGCCTATGGGAATATTGCTTAGCCCATCATCTCTCCTTGACAGCGGAGTATCTTCCAGGCGACCTCAATTCTGTGGCAGATTGGCACTCGAGGTTCCTGCGCGATTCCAGCGACTGGAGGCTTTGTCCCTCCGTCTTTCGTTCTCTTTCTCTTTAATGGGGTCCCTTTTCCATCGATCTCTTTGCTTCTCGCCTCAATTCCCATTTGCCCCAGTTTTTCAGCTGGCGTCCAGATCCCCTAGCTCGAGCCACGGATGCTTTCCTCCAGGATTGGTCTCGTCAACTCAATTATGCCTTTCCTCCTTTCATAATGATCAACAGAGTGCTGGCGCAAGTCCGCCGTCAGGAAACTTCTCTAGTACTGATAGCTTCCTTCTGGCAAGCTCAAATCTGGTTCCCTGTTCTTCTGGAGATGGCGATGGATTTTCCTGTACTTCTGCCGTCCTTCGACGATCTTCTTCTCAACCCTCGAGGCGAGCGTCACAGTCTAATCTTGAACAACTCCCTCACTCTGTCGGCTTGGAAAGTTTCCGGCCTCCTCCTTCTAACGTCCTCATTTCACAAGAGGCTGCTCACTTTATCAGCCAAGCCTGGGCTCCAGGCACTTCCAAAGCCTACAAATCCGCCTGGTCTCTTTGGGCAAGCTAGTGTCTGGAAAGGTCTCTTGATCCCTTTTCAGCCCCTCTAGGTTTTGTTATCAATTTCTTAGCTTCTCAGGCCAGCGCTGGGAAAGCCTATCGCACTGTCAACCTCTACCGTTCTGCCATTTCCCTCAATCACGCCCAAATTGACGGGAAATCTGTAGGCGCTCATCCTCTGATTTGTCGCCTCCTCAAAGGTGTTCAATGCTCTAAACCACTGTTGGCTAAGTATACCTCTTTATGGGATGTTTCTGTTGTACTTAAACTGTTTTTGAATTGGCCCTCTAATTCTGCTTTGTCTCTCAAAATGTTATCGGCCAAACTTACTATGTTACTTTGCTTGGTGTCTATCAAAAGAGTTTCTGATGTTAGAGCCTTGGATATCTCTTCTCGCCAATTTTCCCCTACAGGTGTGCTGTTCCAGATTCGCAGACGCACGAAGACTCTGTTTTTTATCCCTATTTTCCCAATCAACCCCAACTTTGTGCGGGACAGTGTTTGAAAATGTATGAACAAAGGACCGCTGATCTCAGAACGCCCTCTTGTTCCCAACTCCTCATTTCCTTTCGTTAACCCCATCTCCCTGTTTCCTCCCCTACCCTCGTCAGGTGGGTTCGCTGGGTTATGTCCCTTGCCGGTATTGATGTCTCTGTTTTCGGAGCACATTCGGCTAGAGGAGCCATGGCTTCTAAGGCCTTTTGGGCTGGCTCCCGTTTAGAGGACATACTGAGATCAGCAGATTAGTCCAATGACAGTATTTTCCGCATGTTTTACTGTAAGCCTATTCATTCTGTTGCTTCTGATGTTATTGATTTGCTTTGAACAAGCATAATAGGAGCCTCCGGTCTTGCCATAAAATGTAGATTTTCCTAGTTATTATGACGGAAAGTCTTCATTTTATTAAAGACACGGAGGCAAGTATTATCCCGCCGCTACACTATTAACATGTGTTCTCCCTCCCAACAGCGAATCCGGCCTTACCGCCTGCCTCATCATAGAAGATCTACTCTCCAGCGGCTCCGTTCATCTCCTGCTTGGATTTCCCCTCCGGTCCTTCCAGCTCCTCCTTCGGATCCTTTCGTTGGACTTTGGCTCTGGATTCCAGTGATTAAGGACTTCTGCTCCTGGACTTTGGCGTTCTTTCTGGTTATGGCTATATTTCCTTTATTTTCTATTGTTATCTGACTTGCTCTCAGCGAAAAGAGGAAGCTGCGCAGTCAGTGTGTTCTCTTATCTATTATGTGACTGCTGATTGGTTACTGTACTCTCGTTTTTTCTCATTCCCATGGCCCAGTTGTTGCCTGGCCCTCTGGGAACTGTAGTTTTTTACACTTATCTTGGCTGCTATAAAATAAAATGCAAGATAAGAAAGCATAATACTCGCCTCCGTGTCTTTAATAAAATTAAGACTTTCCGTCATAATAACTAGGAAAATCTACATTTTATGGCAAGACCGGAAGCTCCTATTATGCCTTCTTATCTTGCATTTATTTTAACAGCAGCCAAGATAAGTAAAAAGACTACAGTTCCCAGAGGCCCAGGAACCACACTGGCCAATGGTAATGTAATAAAACAAAACCATATATCCAATCACAATACAGTAACCTATAAAAAGTCATAACTGACTGTGCAGCTTCCTCTTTTCTTGCTGCTCGCAGTCAGATAAGTCCTTTATCTTTTGCTCTCATGTTGAAATCGTATTACATGCTTATTTTATAGTTTTGGTTGATGCTTACAGTTGTTTGCTGGTTTGCGCTGTTCAAGCGCTGGTCTCCTGCGTTATACACGCTTATTCCTGGTGTTGTCAGCCGCATCCTTGCGACGCTGTCTTTCGTCCCGTCCTCCCCACCCGCCACGCGTCGTTTGTGGTCACGCCCGTCTGCCGTTTCTGCTTGCGCTCACCTGACGGCCTGTGCTCCTCGGCCTGGTGTAGCGTCAAGCGCTTTGGTTTCCAATTTTTTCCTCAGCCAGCGCGCTCTTTTTGAGCCTTTATCCTATGCGCTTTCGACCGGAGTGTGTCTCCCGGTCTTCCTTCTCGCAGCGCGTCTGTTTACTGAGGAGCTTGTTTTCTCCGGCCCGCCCCCAGGGAGTGTTTGCTCTTACCGCCCCTCCCCTCTGCCTTCCATTTAACCCCATTACTACCTATGTTTCCTCCTAGTGGCATACCCACTAGTAACCCACTAGTAAAGGCGGGAAGGCACAGACGCCCCCCCCTACACCTGCAGCCGCGGGTTCACAACAGCAGGAGGAGAGGGAGGCTCCCATCACGCGCACCTTCCTGGAGACGCTCTTTAACACTCTGAGAGATGACTTCCAGGCTCTCAAGCAGGACATTGCGGGGGAGCAGAGGGAGCTACGCCGTGACCTGGATGGCTTGGGAGAGAGGGTAGCGGCGGTGGAGGAGTCCGGCCACGCTCGCAGTGACGAGCTCGCGCACTTGCAGCAAGAGGTCCTCCGCCTTCAGGAGCAGCAGGTAGGCCTCCAGGCTCATGCGGAAGACCTGGAAAACCGCTCCCGAAGAAACAACATTAGGGTCCGCAATGTGCCTCAGAGCGCCGAGGGGAACAGTGTCACTGGCTACCTGCAGGCCCTCTTTCGTGCGGTGTTGGGGGAGGAGGAGGACTTTCCTGTCCGCATTGATCGCGCACACAAAGTGGGACCACCAAGATGCACGTCGGCCCCCCCGCCCGACATACTGGCCTATCTCCTGGACTTCCCGTTAAAGGAGCGGATCCTACAGGAGGCCAGGCGACAGCAGCCTTTGCAATTCCGGGGAGTGACTGTGGCGCTGTATCAAGACCTGTCTGCCATCACGCTGCAGAAGCGGCGCGAGTTCAAACCCGTGACCGCCTTTTTGCGCGAGAAAGGAATACCTTACTCCTGGGGCCACCCGTTCCGGATCATCTTTACCTGGCAGGGGAAGCTGCACCAACTTCGCTCCCTCAGGGACACCTGCTCTCTTTTGGGCATTGACTTGCCGGATCCCTCAGACTCGGACGATGACGCACACCATGGTTCTCAAGAGGGGTCGGGGCTGCGAAGTCAAGATGGCTGGCGGAAAGTCAGACGGAGACGCAAACGGGGGGCCCGCTTGAAACCGGACCCTGAAATGATTACCCAGGAACAGGCGGCAGCCGTACAGGAAGTGGAGCGAGATGCCACTGTAGCCCCGTGAGCAGCATGAGAGGGCCACTGCTCACACCTCGCTTTGGAATGGGGGGTCGGGGGGCCGGGAAAGGGCCGCCACTGTCACGTTTCCCATTGACAATCTTCCACGGACCTGTGAGAAGGGACAGGACCGGGACTATGGTTCAATTCACCAGGCTCCAAGTTGGGGTTCCCCAGGGGGAAGATGGCGGGGGGTATGGGGGGTGGGGGTGCGGGGTGGGCCCCCGGGATTGGTTGGTTCAGTTGGGGTTTGGGGGGATCGTTCGGGATTGCTGGAGGGGGGGGATGGGAGGGCGGGAACTCCTTGTCCGCATTCTTCTGCGCTATTCCAGGGACTGCCTGGACTACTGTGTGTGCCTAGAGCAACAGCGCCGCAGAGGGCGGGTGCGGTCCCGGAGCCGCACATAGGGAATTAAGATGTCACACCACTTAACGATTCTCTCACTCAACGTGAGAGGGCTCAACAACCCCGTTAAACGCAGGGCGATCCTGTCTTTGCTGGAACAGTCGGGGGCAGGCATCTGCCTCCTGCAGGAAACCCATCTGTTGCCCAAAGATCACCACAGGCTAAAATCCCGTGCCTTTCCCAGGCAACTTTTCTCCTCTGCTAACAAGAAAGTAGCGGGTGTGGCAATACTGGTGGCCAAGACATTTGGGGGGAAAGTCATGCAGAAAGAAGTGGAGATCAGAGGTAGGTTGCTGGTGCATCGTTTCCAAGTGGAAGGGCAGACACTACTAGTGGGCTCCATCTACGCGCCCAATGAAGGCCAGGAGAAGTTCCTACACATGGCACTAGAGACAGCCACGGCTAACACGCATCCACATCTACTGATTGGGGGTGATTTGAACCTGGTGTTCCACAACACATCGGACCGCTCCAGCCAACGGTCCGGACAGGTGGGAGCACTCTCGGAGGCGGGGCACACACACCTTGCAGACCTAGATCTCGTTGATCTGTGGAGACAGATGCACCCACGGTCGACGGCATACACCTACTATTCGGCGGCCCACAAAACATATGCACGCCTCGACCACTTTCTGTGCTCTTCCCAGCTAGCGCGTCAAACACGCGATGTAGAGATCCTTCCAGCCTCTTCGTCAGACCACTCTTCGGTGGTGGCATCCTTCCGGGTATTGGCGGCGCCTAGCCGGCAACGACACTGGCGGTTGCGCGATAGCCTTCTCCACCTGCCGACCACTCAGGAACGCATAAAAACGGCGCTCGCCCAATTTCTCGCCCACAACGCCAACGGGGACACCTCTAAGGCGACGCAATGGGCGGCACTCAAGGCAGTCCTCCGCGGCGAATTCATCTCTTTGGCAGCCGCTAACAACAGGGAGCGTGCGCAGAAGCGAGCCGAGCTCACCCAGCGGGTGGCGGAGTTGGAGCAGATGCACCAACGCACCGGGGCTGCGAGAGCGTGGCCGCAACTCTGCATGGAACGTAAGATGCTGGCAGCCCTGGACCAGGACGTGGCGGAATACGCCGCCATGCGCCTCCGGCATGCGTATTATACCGGGGGAGACCGTTGCGGGAGATTGCTGGCGAGCAGGCTGCGGATGCAACGGCAGAGGCAGCAGGTCCAGACGCTCCAGCCTAGCACTGGCGACGCCATCACTGACGACACAGCCATCGCCGCAGCCTTTGGCGATTTTTACGCTGACTTATATGCAGCAGACGATCTCGAACTGCGGGACGGTCAGAGCTATCTGCGGGGTGCGACCCTCCCGTCGCTTAACAAGGCACAGGCGGCCTTCCTTGACCGCCCCATAGGCCTGGAGGAGGTCATCTCAGCAATCTCGCGTTTGACTCTTGGGAAGTCACCGGGCCCGGACGGGTATACGGCGGCCTTCTACAAGACTTTTTGCCCGCTGGTGGCCCCGCTACTGAAGGAGCTATTCAATACCTTCAACACGCCTGGCGCCATTCCATCGGACTTACTAGAGGCGGCCATCTCGGTAATTCCCAAAGACGGGAAGGACCCCACGCGGTGTGGCTCATACCGGCCGATCTCCCTGGTGAATATCAACCTGAAGCTCTACACGGGCATTCTGGCGAGTCGCCTTGCGCCCTATATGCAACAGCTGGTGGAGCCGGATCAAGCGGGCTTTATCCCCCAGCGGCAGACTAGCGACAACACCAAGCGGGTCCTCCACCTCATCGAGGCTGGCTCTCGGACGAGACAGGACTGCCTCCTCCTCACGATTGATGCGGTGAAGGCCTTCGATAGGGTGCACTGGCCCTATCTCGAGCTGGTTCTGCAGCGGTTCGGACTCGGGGAGACGCTCCGGAACCGCATATTCAATTGCTATCGCCGCCCGAACGCTGCGGTTCGGGTCAATGGTCACACGTCACCGAGATTTGCGATTGGCAGAGGGACCAGGCAGGGGTGCCCTCTCTCCCCCCTTCTGTTCGCGCTCTATATGGAGCCGTTGGCATGCAGGGTGCGGAACCACAACCTCATCACGTGCATACCGTTCGGCGGGGACACGCATAAAATTAGTTTGTATGCTGATGACATCTTGCTCTCCCTGATGAATCCGATGCAATCTCTCCGCGCACTTTTTATCGAGCTTCACGCCTTCGCACAGGCCTCGGGTTTCAAAATCAATGTGGCAAAGTCCGAGGCCCTGAACCTGTCTCTGACACCGTAGGTGTTGGAAGAGGTCAAGGCTGAATTTGACCTGCAATGGTCGGAATCCACCGTCCCTTACCTGGAAATCTTGCTGGCCCCAACAGTGCAGGCCTCCGCAGTTGCGAATTATGCCAAGCTCAGCTCCCGACTCCGAGACCGCTCAGACGGTGGAAGCACTTGACTTTGTCCTGGCTGGGCCGGATTGCGGCCGTAAAAATGACCCTGCTGCCCCAAATTCTTTATATATTTCAGACCCTTCCCCTGCGACCTCCGGCGGGATGGCTTCAAAAAACCCAGGCAGATCTCACTAGCTTTATCTGGAATGGCCGCCGCCCACGGTTCAAGCACACGATAGCCTCGCTACCCCCCGATCATGGTGGCGTGGGTGTGCCTGACCTTACTCTTTATTTCCAGGCGACGCAGCTGCGCACGCTGGTGGAATGGCATCAGCTAGAATCTGCCAAACACTGGCTCTTCCAGGACCAAGCGGTCGCTGGTCGTACGCTTCAGGGTATCCCGTTTCTGCCACGCAGTCATAGGCCTCCCAATCTCTACGCCTCCCAGATCACCAGCACCGTTCTAGATGTGTGGGACAAGGTGGCTGTCCGGCGGGACTTTACCTCCTTTCCCTCCCCCATGACACCAATTTTTGATAACCCCAATTTCTCACCGGGTCTCGACCCTCGGGCCTATGTGAGGTGGCGGAAGACGCAATGCAGAGACGTGGGTCACATGTTCGACCTGAAGGGCATTCTCTCCTTCCAGAAAGTAAAAGACGATTATGGTATTCCCGAAACGGATCGTTTGCCCTACCTGCAGGTCCGCCACTGGGTTCTCCACCCGTCCATGCGGCCCGGCGCGCAGCGTCCCCTCACCCCCTACGAGCGGTGGCTGTTGACTCGCACATCCGACAAGAAGTTAATATCAGACCTCTACCAGCACTTACTCCTCACCAACATTTACACATACAATGCAGGGCAGGCCAGGTGGGAGAGAGATCAGGGGAGGCAGCTCACACGCAAGGAATGGGAGGGGGTTTACTACAGGGCCCGCCACTCCGCTCACCACACGGGTCTCACTGAAACCCTGACCAAGGTCGCCACTTTTTTTTTTTTTTTTTTTTTTTAAGAAATTTTTATTAAGCATTAAAAAGTGATACAAGAAACATGTCATGAAAAATTAGGAAAAAGTACATATGAGTGTAATAATAATTAAAAGACATCAATCTACAGGAATTTATATAGAGAAAAGAAAGGTATGAAAAGATAGAAAGGAGAAAGAAGAAAGGAAAGGATTGGAAAGGAAAAAAGAAAAGGAAGAAAGCAGAAGACAGGGAAAGAGGAGAGGGGAGAGAGAGGAGAAAAAGGAAGTAAAATTAAGGGATCATGAGGGACAAGGAGCACGCGGTAAGGGAGAAGGATTGGAAGAGAGATATGAAGTAAAGGGAAGCCATAATAAGTCAGATTTAATTTTCAAAGGAATAGAGGTAGAAGAGGCAATAGAAATTCTATGTTCGTCACATATATAATTCCACCATGTGTGGACCGAGAGTTTCGAATTATCTTTCCAACACGATAAAATAACTTTAAATGCAAGTGCAATAAAAAGGTCTAACAGCTTAGCAGAAGAGGGTGTAGTAATATCAATATCATCAGATAAAGAACCTAAAAATATGTGTATAAAAGACAATTGTGAAGGAAAAGAGAACATTTTCATACATATATTCCAAACACCAGTCCAGAAAGATAAAACTGGGGAACAATAGTAAAGTTGGTGTTGTAGAGTACCAGGAACTTTAGAACAGGACCAACATAAAGGAGAGGAGGTTGGAGAAAATTTATGTATAGTAACCGGGGTAATAACAACTCTGTGGTAAATAAAAAGTAAGGATTGGGTAATGCGTGCAGCAACAGAAACTTTGAAGAGTCGAGACCATAAACGATCCCACAATGCAGTGTCAAAAGAGACAGCCAGATCAGTTTCCCAAGCAGTCTCCACTGTAGACTTAGATCGAACAGAACAATTAGATAATAAGAGTGAATATACAAGAGCAGCTTTAGGTTGTTGGGTAGAGAAGAGAGGGTAAAGTGGAGTGACAGGAGTGAAAGAGGAAAAAGAATCAGAGGAAGAGGATAACGAGGATAGATGAGATTGAATAGCAGAGATTATAATAGAATGTTCAGCAAGAAAAGAGGAGGGTAAGTTAAACTTATTTTGTAGATCTACAAAAGAAAGAAGAGTAGAATCAAGAAAAAATTGATGTACAAACATTATATCCTTTTCTTTCCAGTGTTTAAAGTAGAATGATTTACCTTTATATCTAAGAAATTTGTTGTACCAAACTACAGATGATAAAAAACATTGTAGAGGGGAAAGGGAAGAGGAAAAAATATTTTGCAAGGTAGATTGGCAATATTTCAAAATAGGATACTTGGATATAAAGGTACAATTTGACATGAAAGGAACATGTTGAAATGAGAAATCTTTTAAAAAAGAGCGTTCCAGGAGCACCCACTTAGGAACAGGAGTATCAAGGAAATCATATGCCAAGGAGAAGGATTGTTTGATAAGAAAGGCAGAATGATAAGAGCCAAAATCAGGGAAACGAACACCACCTTCATTTTTAGGACGAACCAGCTTATGTAATCCAATGCGGGGATGTTTATTGTTCCACAAAAATTTTGTGCATATTGAATTGATACGGGAAAAATAGGATTTAGGGATTTTGAAGGGGAGCATAGAGACTGTATATAAAACATGAGGGGTAATCATCATTTTGATGGTATCTAATCTACCCCACCAAGAAAGAAATAGGGGAGACCAAATCTGCAGAAGTGATTGAATTTTCTTAAGTAACGAATCAAATGTTATTTTAAGGGTATCTTTTAGAGAGGAAGAAAACCAAATTCCGAGGTACTTAATTTTAGATGGACACCATGCAAAATCAGTATTATTAAACATATATTGAAAACACAAAGAGTTAAGGGGAAGCACTTCTGTTTTGGATAAATTGAGCTTATAACCTGATATTGAGGAATATAACTGAACTTCATCTAAAAAGGGTGGGAGGGAAGATTCAGGATTGGACATGTAAATGAGGACATCATCAGCGTACGCTGAGAGTTTAGTTTCGACAGAGGAGAATTTTAAACCAGTGATATGAGGGTTAGAACGAATACGTTGTAAAAAGGGTTCAAGGCATAAGATAAATAATAAAGGAGAAAGGGGACAGCCTTGTCTTGTGCCTCTTGTTAAAGAAAAAAATCTGGAAAATTGATTGTTAACAAAAATACTGGCACGAGGGGAGGAATAAAGGAGTTTGACTAACGCTATAAAATTTGGACCAAAACCAAACCAAGTAAGGGTTCGAAACATGTACTGCCAATTAATACGATCAAAAGCTTTTTCAGCATCTAGGGAAAGGGCTGCTAATGGGGTTTTGACATTTTTACTGTGAGAGAGGACATTGGAAAAAAGACGGGCATTATCAGCAGCAAGTCTGCCCTTAACAAACCCCACCTGGTCTGTGTTGATTAAGCGAGGGATAATAGAATCAAGGCGAGAGGCAAGAATTTTAGCAAAAATTTTACAATCATAATTAATTAAGGATATGGGGCGGAAATTTTTACATTGGGAATGATCCTTATCGGGTTTCGGGATGATGACAATGAGGGCATCCAAGAATGACCCAGAGGCCTTAGCTTCAAAAATAAAAGAATTAAATAATTGAAGGAGTTTGGGAGCAAAAAACGAATGAAAGGAGGAGTAAAATTCAATCGGTAGGCCATCAGGACCAGGGGCTTTTGATTTCTTAAGGGAATGAATAGCTGAGGTAATCTCTTGGAGAGTAATTTCACGTTCTAGGTGTGAAAATTCAACAGGAAGGGCTGGGGGGGAGGGAAGGCCTTCAAAAAAAGTTGTTAAGTTAGCATCAGAAGGGTGAGTATCATCTGTATATAAGGCTTGATAGTAGTTGTGAAAAACTTCAGCAATGTCTTCATCGGAGGTGACCAGCTTGTTGAGTGAGTCATTAAAAATTGGGCCGACAGCTTTGCGTTCAGATTTGATTTTCAAGTAGTTGGCCAACATTTTACCTGCTTTGTTCTGACCCCCATGATATTTAGATTTTATTTTAAGGAGGGTATGACAAGCTTCATTAGTTATAATTTTATTGAGAGCTGTTTTGGCATGAATCAGGTCCTGAAGGGCAGATGGGGATTTGGAGGAGAAATATGTATGTTCAAGGGTTTTAATATGTTTAAGTTGATCTTCATATTTTTGCTTGTTAAGCTTCTTTTTGGCAGAAACATAGGAAATCGTAAAAGCACGAAAAGAAGCCTTAAAAGCATCCCAAGTGTTAGGAATGGAAGTATCAACAGGGTCATTTAAGGAAAAATATTCATTAAAAAACTCAGTACATTTTATCATAAAAGTGGCATCAGATAAAAGAAAAGAGTTTAATTTCCAACGACTAAAATTGGAGGGACTAATGGATAGATCCAGGGTAGTGTAAACCGGTGCATGGTCAGAAATAAAAATAGAGCCAATAACAGATTTTTGAAGGGAGGGAAGGAGAGACTTACTAATCATAATATAATCAATCCTTGAACGTGTATGGTGGACATTAGAAAAAAAAGTATATTCTAGTAAATCAGGATTACACACTTTCCACGAGTCATACAGAGGACGAGAGGCAATGGCAGATTGAAAAGCCTTATGGGTTTTATCAGGTTGAAATTTACTCGAAGACAAGCGATCTGAAAAAGGGTCCAACCATTGGTTAAAATCACCAGCAACGATGAAGTTAGGACAGTCAATGGATGCAATAAGCAATTTAATGTCTTTCCAAAATTTGGGGTCTGGACGAACAGGGCCATAAATATTCAATAAGACCATCGTCTTGTTGTGAATAACAACCTTTGCCATTGCCCAACGACCTTCATCATCATTTTGAGAGGAGATAATTTGTGCATTTAAAGCCTTGTGAAATAATATAGCAACCCCTCCTTTTTTGTTGACCGCAGGAGAAAACACAACCTGACCCACCCATTGTCTCTTTAATTTAAGGGAATCAATGTCCGAGCAATGAGTTTCCTGAAGAAAGACAACCTGTGAATGAAATTTGGTTAAGTGAGACAATACCTTCTGACGCTTGACAGGATGACCAAGACCACGAACATTCCAAGAGACAAAATTACACATGTCGGAAGGAGGGAGGAATGGGCGAAGAGTGGAGGCAACACACAGCAAGGAGATCACTACATAGGGGAAGACAAAAAATAACGGTTAAACATTGGAGTAGGAGAGCGCTCATTTCAAGAAGGGAAAGAAAAGTCAAGTAGCACGAAAAGAAGAAACGAAGAAGTAAAGAAAACAACAGAGGTAGCTTGAGAAGAAGGAAGCGAGGAAAGAGAGAGAAGAGAAAGAAAGAGGGAAGATACATAAAGAAGGAGAGAGAATTAGAAAACAGGTCAAGGCACAAAGGCTTGATCTGAGAAGAGAACAGTAACCAAAACATGTGAGACGCGGGTACACCAGAGAGAGGACATGACCCACGAGCAAACCAGATACGGACATATGAGAAAGGATAAACACAAGGATGTGAGAAGAGAGTCAAGAACAAAATAGAAAGGGGAGATAAGTTAAGAGAAATTATATAGATTGGAGCAGTAATTTTAGAAAAGGAAAAACATTGAAAGACGAAAAGGCATTAGCTGGCAGTTTCCATGGTGGAAGGTGTGATACTCATCAAATAGTCTCGAAGTTTCTGGGGATCATCATACGACTTGGTACGCCCATTATGTGTGATCTTGCAGAAACAGGGATGAAGAATTCCATACTGAATGTTGAGTTGTCTCATCGTGGGACGAAGGTTTAGGAATTCCTTACGTCTAGCATTGGTAGCAGAAGAGAGGTCTTGGGAAATGAAGATGTTGTGACCAGACCACTGGAGACGACGTTTGGCCCTGGCGGCTTTTAGAACAGCCATGAGTTCTGTGAACTCCAAGAATAACATGATGATTCCACGTGGTTTGGTTGCGTTGGAATTGAGACGGCCAAGACGATGCGCTCTCTGGATGTTGAGAGGATGAGTCGATGGGGAGAGTTCCAAAAGTTCCTGAAGAAGTTTCCGAATAAAAGAGACCATGTCGGACCCCTCCAAATTTTCCGGAACACCATAAACGCGTAGGTTGTTGCGTCTATTTCTATTTTCCAAATCTTCGGTGTGTAATTTGAGTTTGTGGATTTCTTGTTCCAAAAGTGGAATCCGGGTTGAGAGGTCTTGGACATCGCTGACACGTTGTTCTAAGTTCAAAACCTTATTTTCCATGACCACCCAGCGCTCCTCGATCTGCTGAAGCTTAGCGTTGGTAGCAGTCATAAAAGGTTGGAGACCACGCACCTCCTCAAGGATGGAGTCCAGAACAGGATTAGTCGAAGAGTTAATGGGGGAGGGTGGGTCATTTTTTGGTCTTTTAGGTTTTGTTCCTGTTTGCGATAACTTCTGCGAAGTAGAGACATTTGCCATGATGCAGGATGACGAAAGGGAGCTATGCTCAATAATGCTGTGGAATATGAAATAGAATGTGGACGCCCAAATGTGATAGGGGCACACCTTGTGGCAAAAAAGAGGACACTGAGACACACTATTAGTCAGTGCGAGGATGAAGTAACAGCCACACGAGGACAAACAAGAGGCATCCACTAAATCAAAGGCTCGACATTATGACGGACCGTCATGGCATTATGGAATGTCAGATTAAATGAAATAGAGCGCCAAGACATTCACAAGGAAGCATAGACAGTGCATTAAGGCAGTGAAGGAGACCGATGGTCATTAGAGGTCAGAAGAACAAGAAACCTGAAGTAACGCTGAGGTATTCATCACATTCCTTGAGCATAGCAATAGTAGAAAGTTAGGCATCCAAAGGCACAAAATGGCGGTCGTTTCACCACTTAGAAAAAACTGCGCATTTAAATTGAAAAGCGGGAGCAGCGTCAAAAGTGAAAAAGAGTCCACAGCAACTCATGAATGTCGTAGGATCATAAGTGGTAACAGTGCCAAGCTAGCGCCAGAGCGAAGGGTGATAGAGCAGGAACAGCGCAGATAAAACATACAAACCGGCGGCATACAAAATGGCGGCCGTTCGTATTGTGAAGTGAAGAGATAATTACCAATACAAATTGTCCTTGAAAGTGCGCTCTTTTCGGTCGGCAAAGTGCTGCATTGTGGAGTCCCCACCTTCCGACACTGAAATCCGGCAAGAAAAACCGTCCGAAAGGCGGTTTTGATGATTTCTCACGGCATCCGCGGGTTGTCCGAGACGGAGCTCACGGGAGAGACGTCCTCTATCGCCGGCGCGCAAGCCACGCCCCCCCAAGGTCGCCACTTAATGGTACCACACACCTGAGCGGCTGCATCAGTGGGACCCCCGGGTGAGTGACCGATGCTGGAGGGGGTGTGGGGAGGTGGGTACGCTGGAGCACCTGCTCTGGAGTTGTGATCGCCTGCAGCAGTACTGGACCTCGATACTGGGCCTGGTGGATTCCCATCTAGACACCCAGCTGCTCAGGCTTCCGGCATATGTCCTATTGGGCCTCCCTAACGCACTGATGTACCTTCTTAAATCCTGGAGAGGGAGGCTCATTGCGATTGCGCTAGGGACGGCTGTGCAGAATGTTGTGGCGCACTGGAGGGATGTCCATCCGCCACTACAGCTGGGTTGGCTACATAGGCTGTGGGCGATACTGGGGATGGAGAAGCTGTCACTGGCGGGGGCGGGGAGGGCGGAGGAGTTTGCAGCACTTTGGTGGCCGTTTCTGTCCCTACTCACGGGGGAGTTCCGGGAGCTGAGCTGTCCCCGCTATTTGCGGCTGTTGCGCCTGGCGGACACTCCGCTCCCTGAGCCCAAGAAGCGGCCGCGCAGGCGCAAGGCGCCGGAGAGCCGCACAAACAGTGGTCTCCAATGAGGCGATGTTCCCATATTTTAACAGTCTCTGCATAGCGGACAAGGAGTGGGGTGGTTGTGGGCGGGAGGGGGGAAAGTTGGGGTTTGGGGTTTGTTTTTCCTTCGCTTTTCCCCTGTTATTCGTGTAGGCTTGTCCTCGATTGTCAGAATTGCTTACATATGCATCTCAACTCTTCTAACGCGGCCGGCCCAGCTGGGTTGTAGGCGGCTTGCTGTGTTAATTGTTTTAGGTAGACACGGCTATTGGCCGTCCTCGCGCTCTTGCACTGTGCATGGCCTCCGCGTACTACGATAATTGAACTTAGGTTGTGAGATGTTGCGTGTCTTTTCTCAATGCTGCACAATAAAAAGATTTAATACTAAAAAAACAAGGCTCTAGAGGATCCTACAATACTCCTTCCCAAGTCTACAAACCCCAGTTCTACACTCAGCGGGTTAGAGGTTTCCGAGGATGCGGACAGAAGAACTACTGCAACTCCCATAACAACCAGCAAGGTATGTCCTTCTCCGCCTCCCCCTGTAGGAGGCCGGCTAAAACTGTTTCTTTCAAAGTGGCAAACTATCAGCGCAGATCCATGGGTACTAAATACTGTCCAGATTTATCTTATAGAGCTCTATTCGCCGCCTTTTCAAATCGTCTATCCCCCTCCCTTAGTTTTTTCAAAAGACATGGTCTCCTAATTTCCTCAGAAATTCAAACCCTCCTGCAAAAGCAAGCCATTCTGGTTGCTCCTTTCTACCCGACAGGGTTTCTGAGCTCTATCTGTCTGGTCCAGAAGAAGAACAAGAAACTACGTCCAGCTATCAATCTCAAATGGTTCAACCAATTTGTGGTCTACCGCCATTTCAAAATGGAAACCATCCTTCACTTACGGGATACCCTGCGGCCCTCGGATTGGATGGTGCACCTGGATTTACAAGATGCTTATCTCACGGTTCCCATCCACCCTTACCACTCCAAATTTCTCCAGTTCCAGTTCACTTATTGCTTTACCTCTCTTCCCTTCGGCCTTTCCTCAGCACTTTGGTGCTTCACAAAACTCCTGAGGCCAGTGGTATCCTTTCTGCGATCCCTCTGGATCAGGCTTATCATTTATTTGGACGATATCTTGATCATGCATTCAGACAAGGAGCTTCTCCTCGCAGATCTTCACACCACTCAATCCCTCCTCTTAGATCTGGGATTTCTTCTCAATGCCGACAAGTCGATGCTCGTTCCTTCCCAGACCATCGAGTTCCTGGGTTTCTTGAAAGATTCCGTTGCAGCTTCTCTCCTTCTTCCTCAGTCCAAAGTTTCCACGATCAAAGCGGAAATCTTCCACGTCCTTCGCACTTCCCTCATTTCTCTGAGAACCTTGGTGAGAATAGTCAGTCTTCTCTCTGCTTCTATTCAAGCCATATTTCCCGGTCCCCTTCATTATCGGGCTCTTCATTATCGGGCTCAAAATAAGACACCTACGCCAAGGTTTGGCCTACACCGATATTATCGAGCTAGACCAAGACTCATGCATAGTGCTTCAATGGTGGATCGACCATTTAGATGCGTGGAATGGTCGAACTATTTTCGCCTCGGCCCCAGATCTTGTATTAGAATCAGATGCCAGCCTGGCGGGTTGGGGCGCCCGTGGTGGTCCAATTTCGACTGGCAGTACATGGTCTTGAGAAGAGTCGAAATTGCACATCAATTGTTTAGAGATGCTTGCAGGCTCCTTTCCAATTCAAAGCCTTTTAAAACACAGAGTTCGCTGTTCTATCCTCCTACGCATGGACAATGTTTCTGCGGTCCGCTACATCAATCATCTCGGTGGGTCCAAATCCAAGCCCCTTGCAGAGTTGGAAAAGAGCCTTTGAGATTATTGTCTGGCCAATCAAATGTCCATAACAGCAGAATACTTGCCAGGAGATCTCAATTCTGGGGCGGACTGGCCCTCTCGTTATCTTCGAGATGCCAGCGATTGGAAGCTGCTTCCCTCCGTTTTTCTAACTCTGTCTCAAAAATGGGGCCCTTTCTCTATAGATCTCTTTGCTTCCCACCTAAACACTCAGTTGGCATGTTTCTTCAGTTGACGGCCGGATCCGACAGCTCTCACTATGGATGCGTTGCTGCAGGATTGGTCTCTTCATCTCAATGCTTTCCCCGCTTTCATTATGATCAGCAGAGTGCTCTCTCAGGTTCGTCGCCAATCGACTTCCTTGGTCTTGGTAGGCCCAGATCTGGTTTCCATCTCTGCTGGAAATGGCAATAGACTTCCCTGTGCTTCTTCCTGTTCGCGACGACTTACTTCTGAGCCCGCTGGGTCTTCCTCACAATCTTGTCCTCGACAACTCCCTGGTTCTTTCGGCCAGGATAGTTTCCAGCCTGCCCCTTCTGACTTACTCATTTCACAGGAGGCTTCTCTCTTTATCAGCCAAGCCTGAGTCCCCGGGACTTCAAAAGCTTACAAATCCGCCTGGTCTCTATGGGCTAGCTGGTGTCTGGAAAGGCATATCGATCCCCTTTCAGCCCCTTTGAATTTCGTGATTAATTTTCTAGCTTCGGATGCTAGTGGAGGTAAGCCCTACAGAACGGTCAACTTGTACAGATCTGCCATTTCCCTCAATCATTCTCCCATTGACAGCAAACCTGTTGGTGCTCATCCTTTAATATGTTGTGTACTGAAAGGAGTTCGTTTTTCCAAACCTCCGTTGGCTAAGTATTCCAATTTATGGGATGTTTCTCTGGTGCTCAAGTTCTTTATTGATTGGCCAGATAACTCTGCTCTCTCTTTAAAAATGTTCTCAGCAAAGCTGACAATGCTTTTATGTTTGGTTTCTATTAAACGTGTTTCGGATGTTAGAGCTTTAGATGTCTCTTCACTCCAATGTTCCACTACAGGTGTGGTGTTCCAGATTAACAGACAAACTAAGACTAATCTGAATACTGAGTTTTACCCCTATTTCCCCTCACAGCCCAAACTCTGTGTAGGTCAATGTCTAAAAGTATAAGAACAACAGACTTCTGATCTCAAATCGCCCTCACATTCCCAGCTTCTGATTTCTTTTCGTAAACCCCATCTCTCTGTATCTGCTGCTACCTTGGCCCGGTGGGTTTGTTGGGTTATGTCTCTTGTGGGCATTGATGTCTCCGTTTTCGGAGCTCATTCCACCAGGGGAGCCATGGCTTCTAAAGCCTTTTGGGCTGTCTACCGCCTCGAGGACATTCTGAGATCAGCAGACTGGACCAATGACAGTGTTTTTCTAATGTTCTATTGTAAACCTGTTGATACTGTGGCTTATTAAGTGGTTAATATGCTTTAGGCGCCTTCGGTCTTGCCATTAAATGTAGATTTTCCTAGTTATTATGACAGAAAGTCTTAATTTTATTAAAGACATGGAGGCGAGTATTATCCCGCCGCTACACTACTAAACTGTGTTTCTCCCTCCCTTCAGCGAACCCGGCTCTGCCACCGGCATCGTCGTGAAGTTCCAGTTTCTCATCGGCTCTGGTCTCCTCCTACAAGGTGCATCCCGCCGTCCGGTCCAGAGGCCCCTGCAACGCACACTATGTCTACCTACTCTTGGATAAATGTGGCTCAAGATCTTTTTTCATAGACTTTGGCTGTTTCTTTGGTCTTTGCATGTTCTAATGTTTTCTGATTTTATCTGAGCTGCTCGTCAGCGAAAAGAGGAAGCTGCGCAGTCAGTTATGAAGTTTTATAGGTTACAGTATTGTGATTGGATATATGGTTTTGTTTTATTACATTCCCATTGGCCAGTGTGGTTCCTGGACTTCTGGGAAGTGTAGTCTTTGTACTTATCTTGGCTGCTGTTGAAATAAATGCAAGATAAGAAGGCATAATACTCGCCTCCGTGTCTTTAATAAAATTAAGACTTTCAGTCATAATAACTATGAAAATCTACATTACATTACACAAGGATACAATGATTTTTTTGGGTACGGGAAGAGTAAGTGAATTGCCCCGAATCACAAGATGTTGAGCCGACGCTGAGATTATTTCCTGTGTGCCTGCAGGCCGGGCTTTTTGTCTCACTTACTCAACTGCACGGAAACTAGCAATGACTAGATGAAGGTAAGGACACATTTGATAAATGAACAGTGATGTAGCACTGCAACCAAAGTCACTTCACCACATTGTATCAAAGGGAAAAAAACAGAACAGCACCACATCTAATAAGATATGGTGCTGTTTTTCAGACTCTGCCGGTGCTGGCGTTCTTTTGGCTGCCTTGCACCATGCACTCTGCACAGAGTGTAAGGGTGAGTGTGTGTGTGTAATGTCTACATACATGCCAACAGACCCGATATGTTATATATGTACTCCATTAGTGAATAATATATTTTATTTATTTACTACTAGTATAATAAACAAGCATTGGCATAGCCAATAGGTCTCGCCTTTGGGACCTTATAAGTGTTTAGTTATCCAGCACAATATCCTTGGTACAACACCAACAACTAATGCATGGCTAAACACTTAAAAGGTCCCAAAGGCAAGACCTATTGGCTATGCCAATGCTTGTTGTTACTACTTGGGGTCATAGGTGTGAGGTAGTTAGATTGATGCAGGTCAGTTGCTGTGGCTTGAATGGTGCTCTAGTACGGGGACACTCTGTTGGAGTAACCTGGCGCTCTTCAAGCTAAATATTAATAATAACAGTGCCGCCAAAGGTTTGGCTCCTACCACAACTGGATAGACCCCATAAATGATTTACTAATGGTGTAACAGTACTTCAAGCGGATGGGCTATTTTTGTACCAGAACAACTCCAACCATATGCAATAGAGGGTGCACCATCTATACATATATTTTGTTGCTCAGTGCACGACTGAATCAGTCCCAGCTTGTCTTAACTTTCATAGATACCATAACATGCCAACTGACCTGATTCATGTGGTATACTCTGCGGTTTTTATGGAACAATTTTGTTTATTAAAGGCCAATCAGGACAATGAACAGCTGTTCGTCCACAACAAAAGGCTGGCAGCGGTCAATAAAACATATAGCGATTGTATCACACCTTTTCCGCCTACAACCCTTAGATGGGCGGCATGAGTCAAGCAATTTTAAGAAAACAAAAAACCCATCAAACAACCCCTTCAGCCCCCAATTCTGTGTAATACAGCAATTATATGGTTGATAATGTTGATCTCACAGTTTGTTGTGGTGTGGGAAGGAGAGATCTAAGGATTCCAA
This sequence comes from Lissotriton vulgaris, assembly GCF_964263255.1. NCBI lineage: Eukaryota > Metazoa > Chordata > Amphibia > Caudata > Salamandridae > Lissotriton > Lissotriton vulgaris. Next base: position 2,008,945,557 of record NC_141685.1, on the reverse strand, counting down.
ATAGCACCTAACCCTCTGAGGTGGGGTAGGGTGGGGAGGGGGAACAGTCTCATAGGGAATTAAGCGGAGCAGCCGTAGATAGGTTGAGCATGTCAGTTCTCAAAAAGTCTGAGGAAAGAATCTGAATAAAGGGTGCCTACCTATCAGGATAAGAGAAGCAGCCTGGATCCACAGACAAGAACAGTTTCTCCATTCCCAGGATAAACCAAAGTTTATGTAGCCAGGAGGTGTGGTTGGGAGTCTTATGAGTACCCCAGAGTGATATAATCACATGCTGACCGCCCCTACAGCTACGGCCATTTGCCTCCCTCGATTGGAGCGTAGGGGATAATTTAGGGGGTTTGGTAGTCCAAGAATAGTGTATGCTGGGAACCTTGGTCTGGAAGTGTTAAAGGCCGAGTTGATATCAGTCAGCACTTGATCGCAGTAACGGGTGATTTTCGGACAATGCACAGGAGGTGCAACAGATTCCCAGTGTCCCCGCACCCCCGCCAGCATTCTTTTGAGCACCCTGCATTCCATTTGTGGAATTTTATAAGCAGTCTCAGTGATGGCCATGTTATGTGTTGTGGGATGTACTCTGTAGAAAATATTCTCCTACTCCCTGGAAGTAAAGGCTCAACCCAGTTTCTCATGCCCTTTGGATTTCACAGGAGAAGACTCCTTGCTCAGCATGGCATATAATTCAGTTATGAGGCGCTTGTCGTCAGTTTTAAAGAGTATCCATTTCACAAAAGGAGTCATGGGTCGCCCTGCCCTCCTGTTTTCTGGACTCAACACCCAATGCTGCAATTGTAAATATTGTATGAGTCAGAATCTGCTAAAGATTTATCATTTTTGAGCTGGTCAAAGGGAATAAGCCCTTGCAGATCAATGAGGCATCCCATTCGTTTACAACCCCCTTCGTGCCATCGCCGGAACATTTCTGGCTCCAACTCTGGGGGGGAAATCTGGATTAGCTAAAATCAGGGTCATCAGGGAGGGGAAGGCCGTGAGACCTGCTCTGAGCGCCACAGAGTCCCACACTTTGAGTGTGGAGTTTGTCACTGGTGAGGAGTAGAGGCCCCAAGCCCTATATTTACGTGGTAACCAGACTTCTTTCCATATGTTGGAACCAGCGACTGCTTGGTCCATAAAGGGCCAATGTTTTTCAGAAAGCAAGACGTTCCATTCCACCAGAAATCTGAGTTGTGAAGCTTGGTAGTAGGAGAGGAACCGACTGCCCACCGCTGCACTTCCAGTAATAAAGCACATTTTGATGAAGGCAGGGCTTTATGCCATCCCACACAAACTTGTTGCTGTCCAATTTGAGGGAGTGAAGGGCTTTATGTGGAGGTCAGCGGTTGTATCTGGAACAGATAAAGTATACGCTGTAGAATGGTCATTTTAACCTCCGCTGGGACGTATCTGGGAGGTAAGAGTGGTATAATTAGAAGCCAAGGCCTTAGGGAGAGCCCAGGCCAGCTTAATACCCAAGTAGGGTATGAAGTCTGTTGCCCTTTCAAATGGAAACATGGAGCCCAAGATATTATCATGAGGGGGGGTGACCGAGAGGTTCAGAATCTGGGATTTCTGCACATTCACTTTAAATCCTGAGACCTTCCGAAGGTCTGGAGCGCGAAGCGAGGACATTGGGTCAGGGATGGATAGAATGACATTGTTAGACCAGGGATCCCTGGTTGGCTGAGGTAGGTTCTTTAGGCCAAATAGGGACCCTTGTTTCCACATCAGGGAAAGGAAGGACACCTTCTGAGATAGCCCCCGCGCACCCCCTTGGTAGCTTGGCACGAGTAGCCAGGCTTATCTTCAAGGCAAATGTGTAAAGTATTTGCAACCATGCTCACAGCAACCCAATGATGGCACCACAAATGGACTCCACACAAGTTAAAAAAAACAAGTATACATTTATATAAAAAGATGGGGGCGTGGCCTGACAAAATGGCCAGCTAGACGTGTTCTCGCACTGCTCCTGCTCCTGCCCCAATGGTTTCCAAATCCTACATAATCTTGGTGTAATGGTGTAATTGAGACTTGATTCAGCAGAGGAAGCCCCCCCATGACTTTCATGGTGCCGGAGTTGCGAAGTGAACACAGCCCGCAACTGAAGGAAACTGTGAGGCACGGAGCCCGGCCCCTGGTGTGCAGCCGGCCAGCCGAGGTGACTCCGGGGGCGGGACCCACGCAAGGCCAGTGCGGCCTACATGCACCCCCCGGCTACAATGGCCTGGAAGCGACGCGGGGGCCCGCATAACAACTAGTGCCCTAAGCGGCCTGGATGGATCGAGTGGGAGCCCCCCCCTGCAGAATATTAGACCCTGAAGGTATGGGTCCGGTAGTTGCAGCCTCCGCACAGCAGGGATGAGCGGTAGCGGACTTGAGATGCCCCGGTGCTTGGGGGTGCACCCATCAATGGGGATAGGACGTGGAGAGGCCCCGGTTGGGAGAGCAGGTGGCTGGTGACGACGGAGCGCAGCAGGCGGGCCGCCGAGACCATGGAACCTACGCAAGGCCGGTGCGGTGCGGCCTACATACATGCTGCAACTGCCTGGAATCGACGCGGGGGTCCGCACAAGGGCTCGTGCCTAAGGTGGCCTGAGTGGCGGGAGGGAGATGCCCCTGCCTGAGTTATCCTGAACCTTGAGGCTACGGGTGCGGCCTACGTGAAGCAAGAGGGTCTCTACCTTGACTGAAAGGCCCTGGAGGTGGCGTGGGGATCGCCCCTGAACCAACAGAGCGGATTGCACTATTTTGGGGCCGGAGACCAGAGCCCATGTGCTCGTGGGCCCAGCACTGTGGCCTTAATGAGACTAGTGGGGTGATCCCTGCCAGTACTGCAGTGGAAACGGCTGGACAGAATGTGCGGGACACCGGGGGGCCTGAGGAGCAGACAAAACAGCTGGCAACGCCCGGTAACGGGGGTGGTAGCCCCCCAGGCAACGACGCATCCCCCCGGCGGAGACGTGTGACACAGCGGTGGCCCAGGGGTGCTCACCTCGTGATTTGCCAAAGTACTAGCCGATTGCAAAAGAGGAGACTGACTCACACAGTGAGGGTCGAGAGGAGGATCAGTGGTGGCGATACCGACCCTGGTCAACAGTAGTCATTGATGGTGCGGAGGCCCCTGGGGAGTAGGATGGTCCGCCTGAGAGATCCCCACTGCTGCACTGCTTGTAACATTATCATTTCCCTGTTGGAGAAGCACCCTAGGACAGCCGCGCTGGAGATGGAGAGGGACCGGCCTATCAGAGGAGCCCAAACCAATAAAATAATGCAATACACGGTCCCCGGCCCGACCTTTGCGGATCTCCCCAGAATGGACCTGGAGCAGGGGACCCACCAGGACACAGCAGCTCGGGACAAGGCCGACATTTTAGAAGCCATCCGTGACTCCAGGGTGGCGTTAGAAATCAAAATGGACGGAATGGCCATGGACATCAACCATGGCCTCCCCAGACAGCACAGAAGCCAGTCCGGAGACACCGACGGGCAGAGCGGTGCTCCTCTATACCTGAGCTGCAGCCCGGTGGGGTGAAGCGCCATCACCACAACTAATGGTCTGTGGTGGAATTACATGACCTGGATTTTGCAGGTGACATTTTTAACTTCACATTATACTAGCAGTAGCTAACATCGGGTCCTGAAGAAAGCATTGGTACTTTACCATTAGAATGATGAAACATGTCGACCGTCATTGCTCACAGATATTATGTTAAATCTGTTTTTGCACGTTATTTTTAAATTTGGAAAACTGAGAGACAATATTAAAGTTTAACATCTACTCAGTATTATCCAATTTTAATTTTTTCACACACACTTCTTTTTTTGCACTGCTTATTCAATTCTCCACTTATATTTAAAACACCATCTATAACATCTAGTACTAAATTACATCACGCCAAAGGTTCTTACACAGCCTTGATAACATCAGTAGGCTGTGTTTCTTTGTCTCTTGGGAAAGGAGAAACCAAATGATGTCAAAAAGGGCGGTACATGGCGGCTACTGATGGGAAAACTTAACCATGCCCTCGAGCTTTAGCTCACATTGATATTTTTGTCACACTTGGTTGCACACCTGGTTCTCCACTTTTAGTTAATATACTTATTGTCTTTCCGCGTTGAGGCTTTGTCTTTCACTGTGATTTTCTTTTTTTCTTTGACTCCTAGATATAATCGTTGTTATGGCATCAACCATTTGCGCCTGGATCTCCGGAAGGTGGAAGACAGGGTCACCATCACAGAGGGGGACATGAGCACTCTGCAAACTAAAGTCCGTCAGCTGAGGGAGACGGTCACAGTGCTCCAAGATCACGCGGCCCGGCTGGAGGACCGGGCAGAAGATGCGGAAGGGCGGTCGAGGAGGAATAATCTTCGCTTCCTGGGATTTCTGGAGCGGGCAGAAGGGCCGGAGGCGGACCTATTTCTCGAGGACTGGATTGGCACAGCATTTCATAACCTACGACTCTCCAAATTGTTTGCAGTAGAGGGGGCTCACAGATCTCTGGGGCCGCCACCTAAACCAAGATCCCCACCTAGAGCCATGATAGCCCGACTGTTCAATTTTAGGGACCGAGACGCGATCCTGCAACACATTCGCAACATGGTCCCGCCCAGATTTGACAATCCCAACATCCATTTATACCTAGACTACACGAAAAATGGTGCAAGATCTTCGGAACAACTTCCTGGGGGTCAAACGCAGGATACGAAGCCAGAATATTAAGTACAGCTTGCTATTCCTGGCCAGGCTTCGAGTACAATATGGCGACAAGACGCACTTCTTTGGTAACCCGTCGGAGGCGGCGGATTGGATGGACTCGTTGGACCTGGCCGGTCAAGACCACGACCAGGCCTGGCAGGAGCAGAGACGTCAGAGCCGGAGACAGCGAAACCAGCGACGTCGCGACGGAGAACAGCACTCGGGAGGACGTGATCTAGCAGATGGAGGACGTATCCCGGTGGGACCGGATGGCACTTTCCTGGCGGAACAGGGGGCGATCCCGACACAGAACCAGTTCTCCCCATTATGTTTGGTCAGGAAACACAGTCGAAGGTGGGAGGTGCCCTCAGCTCGGTTGTCAAGAGCTCTGGAGACAAGTGAGTGGTAGACTTGGTGCTGAGATCAAGGAATTCAGGGTCATGGACACTGTGAGTATTCGTTTTTGACCCATGGGGCACTATACGGTCCCGAGAGACTTGCAGATGAGGACACTGACCCGGAGGCTCTGGGAAAAGGGGGGGGGGGGAAACTTGCTTTTTCCAGGAGGTTACACTATTGCGCCATGTATTGTGCAAGCTTGCCGGCTGTAGAGTACTGAGGCGGCCTGTCTAGACCTCAGGTCGGACGGGACTACTCGGTGCCAGTAAGTCAGCTGAACATCAGAGTTGGGGGAGAGGGGTTCTTCCTGACTTGAGAAATACGTTCTTGTTTATTCATTATTTCAAGTTGAGGGGTGGTATAAGGGTGGGTGGAGCTTTGGGGCAGGGTCCTGAGTAATCTGGCCAGGAACGGGTTATGAGAATGCAGAGCTGCCACCTGTGGGTGGGGGGAGTTGGGATTTCACAAAATGGTTCTGTTGGGTGTGCTGCCGGGTCTAGTCTTAGCTGTCTCATGGGACGCAGGGGAAGTCTGCATCTTGGGGGGTCACACTGCAATATTTCGAGAGGTTCCTGGTATGACAGTCTGGTACGGCGACATCAACAACTGCCAACAAATGACAGGTGACATGCAAAGGTATAAACTGATAACATGAAATGTTCGGGAGCTCAATAACATGATCAAGCGAATCCGAGTGGCAACCTGTCTTAGGCGATATGGGGTAAGCATAGCCCTGCTACAGGAGACGCACCTATGGGGAGACTGTCTTAAATATGTCCAATGTAGATGGCGGGCCAATTTTTCACTACATATTATTCAGGGTTTGCTAGGGGAGCGTTGATCTGGTTGGCATCGGGAGTTCGCTTTAAGGTTACGCCAACTAAACAGGATCCTGAGAGGAGGTTTGTGATGGTAGTGGGAACTCTAGACGGGGGGTAGTATATGCCTGGTAAATATCTATGCTCCGAACAGTGATGAAGGGGGGTTTCTGGGACAGCTAGATCCGGACCCCGCCACAGAATTGATTATAGCAGGAGACTTTAATTATGCCCTTGATGGGGAGTTAGATAGACACCCCCCAAGACTGAATGCCAAGAGTAGAATGAGAGGAGCGATGGGCCAGATGCTTCAGAATTATGGCTTATTGGATGTATGGAGGCACCGCTACCCCGGTCGTCAGGTGTACTCGTGCCAAGCACCTGCAGCCAATACCCACAGAAGACTGGATTCTTTTTTTGTTCAAAGGATGGCGCTGCCTTGGATCGCGGAGGCGCAATATCTGGCCCGCTATTTGTCCGATCACTCCCTGCTTTTGCACACATATTCGTTAGAAAGACCGAGGCCTAAGGTACCGCTATGGAGACTAAACACCGAGGCTTTTGGTGATCCGATCTATAAAGACGCAATCTCACAAGGGCTCGAGGCGTATCTGGAGACTAACTGGGGCTCAGCCAGCACCAGGGCGACTGAATGGGACGCGATGAAGGCGGTGATATGAGGGATTTGTTTGTCTACGGAGATGGGGGTGAAAAATTTATTAGAGCGAGATCTCCGGCGATGTGGGGAACGCTTGGCGGTGCTGGAGATGGATCTCCCCACAAACAAGGAGGGGCTGCCGGAGTGGGCTGACGTGCGCCAGAAACTAGGGGACTCGCTTGGCAAATTAAACAGAACTGCCAGCAGGCGACGTTGGTACACGGAGGGTGACAAGGCAGGGCGGTTATGAGCACGTCTGATTCGGGCGGAAAGTCAACCCCACCCGATACTGGCGCTTGTGAATGGGCTGGGCCAGACAGTATACTCCCAGCATGAGATTAATGCTGTATTTCAGACACATTTATGTAAAATATATTCCGAGCCCCAGCCCCTTATGGCCCTCGAGGTCGCGGAGGCCTATCTTGATGAGATGCAACTGCCTCCCATAGATAGGGACAGTCAGGAGGCATTGGGAGGCCCCCCTCAGAGGGGAGGAAATAAGGGCAGCGATCCCCCACTTGAAGACAGCGAAGTCCCCCGGGATGGACGGTATAGCCGCCAAACTTTATAAGGAGTATGGGGGGCTCCTAATCCTGAAACTCCTCGAAATTACAGCGGAGGCCCATGAGCGAGGGCTGCTCCCAGACTCCATGCGGGAAGCACTGGTAGTGATGATCCCCAAGCCGGGGAAGGATCCCCTTCTTCCCAGCTCTTATAGGCCCATCTCAATGCTGAACGTGGAGCTTAAAATTATCAGCCAGGTGCTGGCATGTAGGCTCCTCCCCTACCTTCGGCGGCTGGTCCATGATGACCAGTCCGGGTTTATACCGGGCAGGAATACGTTGCAGAATATTCGCCGCCTCGCCCATGTTATGCAATCACTGGAGGAACGGGCCCAGCACAACACCTTAGTGTTCCTTGATATCGAACAAGCTTTCTACTTGATCAGATGGGCCTATCTATAGTGGGTACTTTTAAAAATGGGGTTAGGAGAAGGGTTTGTAAACTGGAGAAAGCTGCTCTATGCTCGACCGGCGGCCAGGGTTCGCACGGGACATTACGTATCGGACGTAATACCCATAACGAGGGGAACCTGACAAGGGTGCCCACTTTCCCCCTTGCTCTTTGCCCTGGCGATGGAGCTGTTGGCTTGTCATCTCCGCGGGGTACTTGAGGGTCAGGGTATACGGGTTGGGAATATGAGGCATGTCGTATCGATGTACGCCGACGATGCATTGATCTACTTGAATCGACCGACGAAGTCATTGCTGACTCTGCTAGCTGCTTTGTCACAGTTTGCGGCCGCCTCTGGGCTTTCCATTAAAAAATCGAAATCACAGCTTTACGCAATTGGATCGGAGAACGACAGGGAGGGCGTCCAACGCTCGAGATGGGGCTTCCATGGGTAGAAGAAACGCTTCGCTATCTGGGGATATGGATCGGTAGGACTCCGACAGTCTTTTACCAGCATAATTTGGGGAGGATAATCCGGGGTTTGCAGGGTAGTATCGCCTTCTGGAACACACTTAAACTCTCTCTAATGGGGATGATTGCCGTATTAAAAATGGTGGTCCTGCCTCGATGTCTGTACACAATGCAGGATTCCTTCTATAAACTTCCGCACCGGGTATTCTAGGAATTGGATGCACTGCTGGTCCGATTATTGAGGAATGGGAAGCGATGTAGGGTGAGCTTAGAGGTGATGAAGCATAGGGCAAAGGGGGTTTAGAGATCCCGGGTTTAGAACTCTACTATTTCACGTCACAATTGCAACATGCTATCGCATGGTTAGACACGGACCCTCTTGGGAGAGGTCCCTCCTGGCAGGTACATATGGGGACCGACAGCTGGGAGCGCTTCTGTGGCATGTAGGGGGGCAATGAGGACACAGTCCTCCACTGGTGCGGCTGGTGGTGATAATATGGAACCGGGTGGTACGGCGACTACTCCGAGTTAGGCCGTTTGCCCCCGAAATAGATTTTTGGCTTATGACAACCTTTGCTCAAATAGACCAGGTCATGTCCACAGATTAATGGAAGGAGGGGGGCTGCCTGATGCTGTCCGACCTTTATCCAGATGATACATTTATCACTTATCAGGAGGCGGTGACCACCTGTGCGCTGGGACCGGGACAATTTTTGCAATACGCTAAAATAGCAGCAACGGCGCATCAATTATTTTCCCTCGTTTCCAGAGGCTCTGGTGCACACCCGAACCTTGGTCACCATGATTGCGATGGCAGGGGGATGTACATTTGTAACACACATTTACAGGGCGCTGAGGGAAGATAAAAAGGTAGGCCCCCTAAAGTTAGAACATAGATGGCAGCAGGTGTGTCCGCAGGAGGTCACAGCACGAGATTGGGAAAAAATACACAAGAGTGTGCGGAAGGTGTCGGTGAGTAATCGCTTCAAGCAAATCCAGTATAATATCATACACTTCACTCACCTCTCACCCAAGAGACTCCTGGCCATCGATGCCACCAGGGACTCACACAGCCCTAGATGTCGTAGTGCTCAGGCGGATTTTCCACATATGGTATGGGCGTGTCCAGCGATCCAGACGTACTGGGTGGCGGTCCTCGAGGATCTGTCAAGGGTAACGGGGTGGACAGTGGCCCTGGGGACCCGAGTGCCTGTCTCTTGGGCTTGATTCCTCGAGATCCTAAGCGAAAAGTAAGCAGGCGATTCCTGATCTTGGGCCTGGTTGTAGCCAAGGGGCGTATTACGATCCACTGGTTATCCCAGCAAGGGCCATAATAGCAAAATGAAGGGCGGATCTGCAGGAGTGGGCACTGGCGGAAGAGGGACACATGCGGAACACCAGGAGAGATGGCAAACTACCTGAGGTCCTACTGGCGTGGGAAGCAATGATTCAGGATATGGCGGGGCAGGCCTCCCTGTCTACACCGGACAATTCAGAAACAACGCCCTCTGGGCAGGGGGAGGCCCCAGACCAAAGGGGAGAGACGCATGGAGACCCAACATAGGGATTATGGGGCTTAGGCCTTAGTTATAGAGACCCGGCAGCAGGGGAGAAGGGTATTCGGAGGGGGGGAAAAGAAGGGTTGGGTGGGAGGTGGGGGGGAGTTTCTTACTGTTGTGGGGGGAGTTTCTTAATGTTGAATTCTGTTTAAACACAACATGATGTTGAGAATATTGATGATAGAGGAATCTCCACACATGTAACCATTGATCTGGACTTTGACTTGTACTGTGGCTGTAACACGCACCACCTCAGCTGAGGCGGGCAAGCTGTATGATTGTATTTACGCTTCATCTTCTGATTTGGAAGTATAAAACTAATAAAGAATGGGGAAACCACAGGCAAGTTTAGTACTAATAAAGGAGTACGGCAGGGGTGTATCTTGGCCCCACTTCTTTTTAACTTTTATATAAATGACCTAGAGTCTGAATTGCAAAAGATAAAATCAGATTGTCCTAGAGCTGGAGCGAGGGGCATTCCTTTACTTTTATACGCGGATGACGCGGTTTTAATATCACGAACAGAGAAGGGTCTCCAAGCACTGCTGAATGCTTTTAATAATTTTATGTTTGACAGGGACCTTATGGTCAATAATTCGAAATCTTACATTATGCATGTTGGCCGTCAACCAAAAAAGAAGTTTGTTTTTAAATTAAATGATGTTGTGATCCCTGTTACTAATACATTCTCATATTTGGGTGTTTTATTTGATACTAAGCTCAGTTGGGCTCCGCATCTGGCCAGAAAGAAGGGTGAAATGACCAGAGTGAATGCCTCGATTTTTAATTTTGCCAGTAAATTGGGGAAAAAGCCGATGGTGGCCATGATGCAACTATATAGCGCTAAATCCATATCCACCGCAGTATATGGCAGCGAGATATGGGGTTACACAAATGGTGAGCAAATACAAATAACCGAAAATAATTTCTTAAAGCGCCTGTTGTGTGTCCCAGGTAGTACTCCGAATTTAGCTGCACATGAAGAGCTTGGCTGTCAGTATATTTCAGATATTGTTGGCTTGAAACCACTGTTATGCTGGACAAAATTATGGCTAAGCCAGGATATTCCCTTAACCCACCAGATATTGGAAGATCTTGTTTCAATGGATTATGCCATGTGTGTACCCTGGCTCAAATATTTGAAGTCCCAATTTTTGAAGCTTGGGCGCCCAAACATGTTTGAAAATCCGGGGGATATAGTCAAGGGTGATGTTGCAGCAATTAAGAGGGCCTTTTTTATGAACCGTAGTGCCCTTAGAGATGAAGTTGAGCTTTTGAAACCAAATGTTAGAAAGTATATCATGTTGAGAACATGTGACACTATGGAATTGTACCTAACAGGCTCCTTTACTTCCCATGACAAGTTTTTGCTGACTCGATTTAGATTCAACATCTTTCATCACATTTTAATCAGACCAAAGCTGGACATTTTAAAAAAATCTGCAGCACCCTGTGGCTGCGACGGGAAGTCTCCACAGGACATGCTGCATTTGATATTTTTATGTACATTTTATGAGTACCCCCGTAGGCGGTATCTTGTTACTCTTTTAAGGAAATTACATTTTAAACAAATTAGACCCGCCCTTGTATATTTACAGCTACTGCACTCTGATTGTGTTCTCCAGGTGTTAGAATATCTAAAATTATCTGTGAGAATAAGAAAATGCCTAGATGAATAACTGTGATTTTCTGCCTGAAGTACTTTTTTGCATTTTTGTATATGGGCTCGACTTGCACTTGCACTTTCTTCGTATCGATCTTGTCTACTCACTCTGTTAAGAAATTCATATGTTATGTTATGTTATTTATTTGTTAAAGCGCAAACAGCTGCCCCAGCAACGGAGCGTCCCGGCGCTAACCTAACCAGTACCTGAGTGGAGGGGGGGAACCAACAGAGGAATTAGATGACAGAGAAGAGATGGGTTTTGTCTTATGTACTTATTTTTTATTGACTTTGTAACTCTGTGATGTTTTTAAATGAAATGTATAATGTACTGTACTTTTATGGATTGCAATATATCCGAAATAAAGTCAATTTGAATTGAATTGAATAATAAAGAAATAAAAAATAAAAAAATGATATAGAAAGATATACGATAAGACCACACAATATAAAACCAACATATGCGTATTTGTAATACTCCTCCTGGCTGGTTGTTAGGTCAGCTAGCCCTTGTAAGTTCTGGCGATATTATTGAGCACTTCTAAACGTTCCACTGTAGTCCTAATGCAATGCTATACAGTGTGTAATGCTAGAATCGGGCACTTTGTAATGTAAAAAAAATGCAATGCAACAATCAGGCACTATGAAATGCGTAACGAAACATTCAGGTACTTCGTTATGCAAAAATAATGCAATGCGTAATACACTAATCAGGTAGTTTGTTATGCAGCAATAATGTGATATGTAAATCGACAATCAGGTAGTTTGTTATTCAAAAATAATGCAATTTTTACAACAAAAAAAAAAATGCAATGCGTAATACACTAATCAGGTAGTTCGTTATGCAGCAATAATGCAATACGTAATACACTCCAGCATAGATAATGGTGCCTTCGGCGGTCTCCGCCACTCTTGCTAACTCGCAGTCAGCCTCTGTCAACAGTTGCCCCAACACGGGTATGGTGAAAACAAAAAGTGCAGCTTCGGCCCTGGTGCGGCCACTCCTTTAGCAAGTATGGGCCGCAATACGAGCCAAAGCAGAGGCTCGCACTGCAGGAATGGGAGAGGCCGAGAGCATCTCCCTCCGAGCCCGCACCCGGCCCGAGGCATCTATACAGGTTACCAGGGGGGCGCGACCTCGCTCTCCTCTCCTCTCCTCTCCTCTTCCAGCTACTTGGGCCTCAGATGCAATCTTTGTGAATTCCGAGCAGCGGGACTCAGATCCTCCCTTGACGAGGTAGGCTTGAGGTCCCCCTCTGGTAACGGCGGGCTCGAGCCGGCGGCTCAGCTCCTCTGGGGCTGCCGGTCCGGGACGCTGATGCTACGAAGATCTCAGGCTGCCACAGGGCACACACACACAGCATCGCTGAAACTCAATTGAGCTCCGGGTGCACGATCACCGGGCATTCTCGCGAAGGTCTCAGGCTGCACGAAGCACATGCACACAGCGTCGCTGAGACTCACTTTAACTCCGGGTGCATGATAACAAGGCAATCCTCATGACGGTCTCAGGCTGCACAAAGCACACACACACAGTGTCACTCACTTGGACTCCGGTGCACACGAAAACAGGACAATCCTCACGAAGGGCTCAGGCTGCAAAAAGCACAAGCACACAGCGTCGTTGATCCTCGCTAGGACTCCAGGTGCTCATGATCAAAGGGCACTTCTTACGAGGGTCTTAGGCTGCAATAAGCACACGCACACAGCGTCACTGAGACTCTCCTGGAAACTTTTGTGTTCTTGAGTTTCCGCAACAAGGATCCAGCTCACCTATCGCTCTTCTAGTTGCTTTTGGACACAGCACACAGCAACGTGCTTTCAGGCCGGGGGACACAGCACACAGCAAAGTCCCTTTAGCCTCTCCTTGGTTAAAACAGCAAACTGCAGGCCAGCCCCAAAACACACAGCAAGGGTTAGTCCTTTCCTTCAGTCTCTTCAGTTGTTTCTTCTTTGGTAAAGGTTCCTCTTGACCACGAAGTAGCTTCAGTCTTGTTCAATCTTTTTTTTTATATTTCTTTTTATTAGTGAAAAATAATAACAAAAAGTACATTGGCGGACGCCTTACAAAACGGAGTAGGCAATTCTTATACAGGTAAATGGTGGGCAATGAACGGAGAATCTGTACGGTGAAAGCAGATCTCGAGTTAAAATGGCGTACGATCTTACAGTACACAGTAATTATCAATCCAACTTACCGATAATATTGACCAGTCCACTACTCATTAAAACAGGATTTTAAAAATACAAAGAAATTGAGTGGTTATCGAAGGCAATACGATAGAGACAATGAGCGGATCTTCGATCGTTATCCATCAGCAGCAATTAAGGACAAAACATTGTGGAAAGTGTAATGCAACACTAGCCCCACTAGGACCCGTCTGCCCACCAATCAGGATAACCCCATGGGAAGGCATCCACTACCAGGATTTGAGTAGGAGTTTGAAACATAGAAACACAACTAAGACAATACAACAGACACCCCTCCCCCCTCCCTGCACCCCTTCATATGGCTTCCGCCCAACCCCAACTAGCAGTGTGCCTGTCGCCCCATCTAACTAAGTACCAAACATTGAAAAGTGAAGGAGGAATTTGTCATACATGCTCCCGGTCTCCCCTCCTCCCCGCCAAAAGCAAACGACCCCTATGATCAAAAAATCTTTAAAAAGAAATTACTAGCGAACTATATAGAGGAAGTTATGACAACCGCCCAGCCCCCCCGCATCGGCAAAGGCAGCAGAATCCACTGTCCATTAAAGCCTTAATATCGAACCCAGACAGTCAAGCTCATCCCTGGTCCTTACGATCTTTCATGCGAGCTCCCACCATTAGAACCACTATGCTGACAGGAGAGTCAAAGTGTTGAGGCAAATTCAAACAATTGCAGCAGGAACGAGTCAAAAATATTAAGTCTGGAAATGCCTCAATCACACTGAAATATTCCCCCACCGACAGTAAGTCTCGATAATGCTTCCTCGATGAACGTAGTGAAGCTATACGGGGGGAGAAAGATGTAAGGTCGATCCTGAAAGTAATAAAGGAGTCCTCCAGACGTGAAAGATCAAGTGGTTCCATCTCAAGCGTCAATACCGTTGGGAGTAGGAAGCTTTCAGAAATCTCGAGCTCGCAAGATGTCACTCGAGCGTTGATCAAGGGCGTCAGTTCTTTTGTCTGCACGGGGCCCTCTTCCTCAGTTAAGACCTGCTTTGCGGGAAATTCGACTCGTTTCAGGGCAGGCAAAGGGTCAGAGTCCGGTCTCAAACATCTAGTCTCAACCACATCGATCGTTTTGTGGATGATGGCGTTCACTTGATAGTGAAGTGCCCTGATGGCGGCCATTACAGTTCTCAGTGACAAAGCACTCTCCGTCCGATCCATCTCCTCACGCTCGAACTCAAAAAAAGTCTTTTATCCCGGAGGGCCGGACAACTCCGGGGGAACAGTCAAGAGCGGGACGGACGGCAACGGAGGGCGACCTATCGATTCGGCGATTATTACTCCGCCGCGGCAAGCGGGGACCCCAGCCCGTTAAACCCGGGAGGGGGTGCAAGGTCTACGGGAAAGGGACCCCCGCCCACAGCCACAGACAATTTTGTCACCGTTCCTTTATCATCAACCAGACCACTCGACCGCCATCAGAATCGGGCAAGGATAACCTCCACTTCGAAAGACCGGACTCTGCCCACGTCCCGCGGCCGATGTTATTCAACTGAAACCCGGCAGGGTCAATACTCGAGGCCCCGGCTCATACACTGGGCTAGGCCGAAAAATGAAGCTTGGTGTAACTCCATCATTCGAGCCAGCAAAATTCTCTGGAACACACCATTAGGATCTGCAACTCTTCAGCCACACGGAGGTCGGGTGCAAAATCAGGATAAATAGCAGGATTATTCGGCTAGCGACGGAGGTCGACGGAGCCGGGAGCTTATGCGGCCATATTGGTTGCTGACGTAGCTCCTCCCCAGTCTTGTTCAATCTTGATCAATCCATTTCTCCAAAGTTTAGGGGCTTCAGCTCTCATAGTTATAACCCTAAATGTCTTTGAAGTCTTTGTGTTCAGGGGGGCACTGACCCCGGTTCAAACCGGTTCTGGATGTCTTCATGCCAGTGACACCTTCTTTATTTGATTAGTGGGGGTCTGGATTCTCAATCACTAGGCAGGAGATGGCACCATTGTTTTATGGCAGCAACCCAGGCCTCTTCACCTCTAGGGGCTACTCCTCCCCATACACTCCAGATGCAGGTCAGCCTGTTGCTGACTCACCTCCTCCCTTGGGTCAAGACATTCCCCAAATCCTATCACTTTCAATCCAGACAGTCAATCCACAACCAGGCAGAGACACACAAAAATATTAGAGCACAAACACCCAGCCATTTCTAATAGAGTGGCTTCTAAACACAAAATGCAAAAACCACCTTCATAAAAAGATGTGTTATTACATTGTGAGTTCAGGCACACTAAACTTCACTTCTCCAGCTTACGCCTTTGGGAAGATAGGCTGGAAAACATATTGCACAGCCTCCCCATTCTATCCTATGGATAAGATGGCCTTTCAACTGTGAAAAACGAATTGAAGATTATTTCACTGTCAGGACATAGTACACACCATAGTACCTGTCCTACCGTTCACATGCATTGCACCCTGCCCACGGGGTTCATTGGACCTACCATAGGGGTGTCTGATGTGCATAGAAAGGGAAGGGTAAGGTCTGGCAAGTGGGTGCACTTGTCAGAATAACATGGCAGTTTAACAAACTGCGCGCATGCACTGCAATGGCAGGCCTGAGTTCCCTCTTTAAGGCTACTTGTGTGGGTGGCACAATTAGTGCTGCAGGCCCACTAGTAGCAGTTGCATTACCAGCCCTTGCACACATAGTGCACTTTACTAGTAAAGCAAGCATACCAATTATGGACAACCAATTACCATTACACTTCACACAGGGAGCACTTGCACTTTGACACTGATCAGCAGTGGCAAAGTACCCAAAGCATCTAAGCCAGTCAAACAAAATCCATCACAGCATCAAAAATAGAGGAGTTAGAGGCAAAAAGTCAGGGGTAAGTATGCCAAGGAATGCCAGGTCTAACATGTGTCCCCCCAGCCGAAAAGTGGGGGGAACTACCCACCCTCATGGGAGTTCTCATCACTGAGGCCGAAATATCTGGACAGACCATCAGCACTGGCGTGTTCTGTTCCAGGGCAGTGTTCCACTGTGAAGTCCATTCCCTGTAGGGAGATGGACCACCTCAACAGTTTTGGGTTCTCACCCCTCATCTACATCAACCACCTGAGGGGCCTGTGGTCGGTCTGAACCAGGAAGTGAGTCCCAAACAAGTAGGGCCTCAGCTTCTTAAGCGCTCAGACCACAGCAAAAGCTTCCCTTTCAATTCCACTCCACCTCTGTTCCCTAGGAATAGCCTCCTGCTAATGAAAACTACAGGTTGGTCCAAGCCCACATCATTTAATTGTGAGAGTACCGCTCACACACCATGCTCTGAAGGATCTGTCTGCACTACAAATTCCTTGGAGAAATCAGGCGCCTTGAGCACGGGCGCCATGCACATGGCAGTTTTCAGGGCATCAAAAGCGGTCTGGCAGGCATCAGTCCAGATCACCTTCTTGGGTTGTTTCTTTGACGTCAGTTCCTTCAAGGGGCAACAATGGTGCCATACCCCTTCACAAACCATCTGTAATACCCAGTGAGTCCTAGAAAGGCCTTCACTCCTGTCTGGGTCTTGTGGGTTCCCGAGCCAGAATGGTAATAATCTTTGCCTGTAGGGGCGCATCCCCGGTCCTCCCTACCTGGTGTCCGAAGTACACCACAGAACCCTGCCCTATCTGGCACTTTCTTGCCTTGATAGTTAGGCCTGCCCTCTGCAAAGCCTTCAACACTTTACAGAGGTGACACAAATGTTCCTCCCAACTGGAGCTGAACACAGCAATGTCGTCCAGGTAGGGGGCGCTGAATTCCTCCAGCCCACTTAGCACCTGGTTAACCAGTCTCTGGGAGGTGGCAGGGGCGTTCATCAACCCAAAGGGCATAACTCTGAACTGGTAGTGCCCCTACGGCATTGAGAACGCTGACCTCTCCTTGACCCCCTCGGTCAAGGCAATGGTCTAATAGACATCATCAGTGTAGAGGCTGACGAGGTGGTGATCACCTCCAACGGAGATACAAGCAATGGCATGATTGTCTCCTAGTTATTGTGCCAAATGCTCCATGTATAGAGCAAAACGGAGAGGGGACAAGGGCACCCCTGACCTGTGCCCCATTGTATAGGAAAGGGAGGGGAAGGGACAAGAGACCATTTACTCTCAGTAAAGCTCTTGGGGCGGTATAGACGTATCCAACCAATCTTCAAAACATCTCACCAAGGCCAAATTTCTGCAGTGTCTCAAAAAAAATAAGGCCTTCTCGACATTGATAGAGAGAAGCAGTGGCTCTTTCCGTGACCTATGGATTTTGTCTAGGAGGTGCAGAAGGCTTTTGGTGTTATCACTGCACTGGTGCCCTGGTATGAATCCTGCCTGGTCAGGCTCTATCAGGCATGACATGAGTGGGTTCAGGCTGTATTAAGATACCGGTGAACAACTTTGCATCTATGTTCCAGACAGAGATAGGTCTATATGACCCACAGAGGGCCGAGTCCTTACCTTGCTTCAGAATGACCGAACATAGCAACCTCTAACATGGAGTCAGTGAGGAAGCCAGAGTTGGCAAAAGAGTTATAAAGATAGGTAAGCAGGAGGCTAGCTCATGGCAGAAAACTATGTAAAATTGTCCACTCAAACCAACAGCCCCTGGCAACGTTATTGGTTTTAAGAGAGCAAATGCTGAAATCACCTCTTTTATTCATACAGGTTGTCTCAGAGCCTCAGCCTCCATACCTGGAAGGGAGGTAAGAGCGACATCATGTAGCTATCTGGAGGGGTCCTTGCTGGGGCCATTAGAGGTAGAGTACAGAAAACCATAAAGGAAGGCTGATGCTTGCTCTGTGTCTGAGCTGACCTCTGTAGAGGGTCCTGTGCATATCGTCTTCACAGCTCCAGAATGGATTTTACGACGAAGGCTATGCACCAGCATGTGCCCACAGCAGTTAATCCCTAGATAAAATTTATGTTTAAGGAGTATCATAGTGTACTGCACCCTATCAAGATCTAGGCGTTTAAGAAGAAGCTGCACTTTTTCAAGTTCCCTCCATGCTCTAAGTGCACCCGTCTGGTTGTGGATAGCCTAGAAGTTGCGCAACCGATTTCTCTAAGAACTGTAATTTGTCTCGGCGACAGCGGTTCTCTGCCATGTAGACAGCTATAAGTTCCCCCCTCACAACCAGTTTCAAAGCTTCTCAGACACATACAGGAGATGTTTCCTCAGTGTCGTTAGTTTGAAGATAGTCTGTAATCACCTTTCGGAGGGAATCAATCATAGCTGGGGACTGTAGCAGGAAAGTCTCTAAGGCACTCCACGAAATCTTGGTCGGGTGACATCCAGTCTTAGAGCTAAGAAGAGGGGGGCATGGTCAGAGACCGACTGAAGGGCACTATCCTCTTCTGATGTAAGGGTCAGGGTCAAGGAGAAATGCTCAATACGTGCATACGTTTTGTGCACCATCGACTAAGATGTAGAGCCCCTGGTTGAAGTGTGCTGCCGTCGCCAAACATCCTGCAGTCCACAATCTGCAAGTCATTGTAACCCCGCTGCAGAGAAGGCTACTGTTTGGATGAAGCACTGATCCATATCAGTATCCATAACCAAGTTCACATCCCCACCTAAAAGGATAGTGGCATCAGGAGATCTAAGCACAGGCACCAGGAAAATGGTAATAAAAGATTTTTGGTGCTCGCTAGTAGGCGTCCCTTAACTTCCGTGACTGTGGATAGTATTTCTCCTTGAAACCCCAGTGAACAGAGAATGGCCCCTCCCTTCTTAGTGGGACATGAAGACCAAAGTTGGTGTGGGAACTAGAGGGACTGCATTCTGGGGACATCTTTAGGGATTAGATGAGTTTCCTCTATAAGGCATAGGTCATTACCTGATTGTTCTAAAAGTGAGAGAACTGCGGATCGCTTAGTTGGATCGGTCATTCCTGGTACAAAAAGGCTGGTGACATTAAGGTCCTGAAAAACAGGGTGGGTAGTCAGAAAGCTGTGAAGACTCCCTCACCAGACTGTCAAGGCATGAAGCAATGAAATATATCCACCAGAGGTTAACCCAACAAGCATTTGCAATACAATAGGTCTCACATTAATTGGATTCAGAGATATTGGTTTTGCAAATGTAAAAGTAATATGGCGAACAAACAACGTTTTTTTGCTATGTATTTACTTTTGTAACAATGACGACATGCAGCCCTTCCTACAAAAGTCAATAAATAAAACATAAATAAAGTTTTTTTTAAATTGCTTGACCGCAATATTACTTATTCATTGCATAACCAATAGCTCTGCATTTAACTAATACGAGATCTACTGCTTTGCAAATGCTTGTTTTTTTAGCTCTCGGTCCTGCCCTTAACTCTACAGGGCAGGGGCCCCCTCCCCGCCCCAAAGGCATGTAAACCGTTGGAATCGGCACAGACGGTTGCTTTCTTCCTGTTAAACTAAAAAGTACAGGCATGTCGTTCGATCCCCACAGATCCCACCCACTTCCACCTCAGCGCATACAGCCACCGAACTTTAACCCACTGCCTATATATGTTAATATGTGTATGCCGCTGGGAGGTGAGTGTAAGATGAGATGCTAGTGTTGAATAAATCACCAAAATAAATACATTAAAAAAATACAGATGGTCACAAACTCGGCTGCAGTTTGATATGCATATCACCGCACAGCTTTGGGTAAAATCTTTACTGGCTTTCTACAGACCCAGGAAAGTTTTCAGTGGCTAAGGATTAATGTATTTCGGCCTTGAAGGCAGGCAGGCCGGCTCATAAACTTTCAGGAAAAGCATTTCAAGTCATGGCCCATAAAATGCTCCATGAAAGACCCAGCTCTGCACGGGGCGAGGGATGACTGTGCCGACCTGCTGGATGCCTGGGCAAGTAAAACATGCCGCACCTCACTTTTAACTAGGCATCATATATGGTGCCTCAGCAGATGTGGGTGAAGGCCGTGGGCTACCTCTCTTACAAGTGTTACTAGTAACCGACGTTGTGGCGCTCATTTGATCAACCCCAGAAGGAGGAAAGACTCAGCCGACCCCACCAGAATGTGAACCTGTGAGCTAGTAACTACACACCTGATTACACACAGGGGTCATTGAAGAATGCCTCACTTGGGGATTTATGACAGGCAAATAAACTATATCTCAAACAATGGAGAAACAATCACAGAAGAGCAGAGATGGAGCTGGTGGGGTGACAACCTTATCTGATGTATCAAAGTGGACAGAAATTCCACATTTATGGATTTACAGCCCTTCCATATCAGCACAAGAATTTATCCAAGCAACTTTACCTTGTGTGATCTTAGCTCATGCACTCAGGCAAAGGGCGGCATTACCTTAAAGGTTTCCTCCACGAAATGGTGGTTGTCATATGTAAAAAGATCTTACCTACCCAAATTGCTATCAATCGAACCAGAATTCAAACAAGAACTTTAGAGGAGACGTAGCCTAGCAGTTGATCGCCAGACCCTCTGCCAAATCTCCCAGCATTCCAGTGATATATAACCCCATCTGCAGTAAAGGAAGCTGCGAAACAACTCCTCCTGTAGAAAATGTTTTCTTTTAAAAGGTGTTGTGAAGAACCAATGTGTCCAGGGTGGGAGCCACAGTGCTCGCAGCAATAGACGCGCATCCTGGGGAGGAGGCGGCCTGCATCCAGTGTCTGGGTGAACTTTCCCCACTGTAGCAGCAGTGTCACGCAGCAATGTTTGCATTGTGAAAATGCAAACCAAAAACAAGCATTGGCCGAGCGGCTGTGGAAGTGACGCGGCAGTGAAAGTGATTGCGCACTGTAAGGGTGCCCGCGAGCGATGCGAGGAAAGCCAGATGGTGCCTGTGCGCATAACTGTGCGCGTAACCGCCGCTCTAGGCCACTCAAAAAGCGTGTGGTCGTATTTTTGAAGCCCACTAACTAAAAGTATTGCCAGCGCAACGCAAGTGCAGGCTCAGACGAGACCTAAAAAGGGCTTATTGAAGTGCTAAAGATAACCAGGTATGGAAAAGGAGTAAAAACCCACCAAAAAAACTAAAAACCAATTGGAATAATATAAAACCTAAAACCAATAACCATAGAAGTCCATCATGGAAGGGAGCAGGTAGTGGAGCATGGACCAGGCAGACAGGGATATTAGCAGCCAAAATCTCAAAGTAGGGAAATGTCTCAGAGACGAAGGCACTACAGATGTGGGACATGTTGTAAAGTCCTCTTGCACCTGTCTCCACCTCCCTCACACACCACTGAAGCAGGAAGTATCAGTGTTGCAAGAGTCTCCTTGGCTTTAAGAAGGGCACAAGTCCTATAAAAAGAAGTGGGGGGACTGACAATATGCAAATGACCTCATAACGTCACATGCTCAACGTGTCCCGGTATCTGAAAATTACACAGGGACACTTCCAGCTTATTTCTGTGGGGCCCAGCTTCTTGGCAGGGGGAATGGCTTCCAAACTGTAAAAAGAGTGGGGGACGCTGTCCACCCGCGACTACCCCCAACTCGAGCCCTGGCTTTAAGGTGCATCGGCCTTGTCAGTATCGCCCTTCATATTTTTTAGTACCAACTGCCTCTCCAAAGCCATAGACTCTGGGTCAGGTCGCGTGCCAACAGGCATGCTTTTAGACTGTTGCCAGTGGGGGCGCCTACGTGCTGAACAACTCTGGGGACTGGATTGTCATCTGTCTGCAGAAGGGTTAGCAATACCAAGCACCCTGCAGGCCTCTGTGAGAGATCGGATTTGGTGGCGCTTGCTCATATATAGGAAGATGATCCAGAAAGGGTGGCCCCAGGAGTACGATATACCAGCGGTCCTTAGGTGAGCAGTGGTAGGGCGTAAATCCCGATGCTTCTGAAGGTTAATGGAAGCAATGTCTTGTTACAGCACAATTGTATGCCCTTTCAACTGAATCGGGTGGGTCTCTCGCGCTTTGCACAGTGTACTCTTCTAAGTTGAAAATAGTTGACAGACACTAGGATGTCTGCAGGAGGGGATTTCTCTGGTTTCGGTATCCCCAACCAATGAACTTGGTCTAGTTTTATGCCTTTGTCTGCCGAGGCCCCCAGGACGTGCCAATAGAGTGCTCCGTAAAAATTTATAAAGGAGTAACCCTTTCAGAGAAAAGGGATGGGGTTATTAGATGCTCTAAAAAAACAAAGGTTCCCTTTTCATAAGTTTTTTGAAGAGGAAATACTACCTCTGAGGGATTTTCTACCAACAGGTTAAGGATGAACCATATGATGTATTCACGGTTGCATAGAGATTAACAAATTTACACAAGTGACATTATTTCACACACAGTCTGTCTAGGATTCTTTAAACCCCCAACTCTAAGGACTGCATACAGAGTTACTGCACACTAGTACCCTAATGAGAATATGCACAATCACAGGAGAAATTTCATAAAAATATCTTTATTAGGTGATTTAAACGACCAATTGATTAAAAACAAGATCACATTTATTCATTAGAAACATTAAAATCTTAAAAGGGCTGAAAAAGTGTTGACGCGGCGTTTCGGTGATGTCAGTTGTCACCTTCTTCAGGACAATATTTCAAATATTAAAATCACTATTAAAAAAATACAAAGATTACAATTATTTCCATTCTCTTGAGTGACCAAAGCTTTGCACAAATATTAACACGCTTAGTGGTACGGTGACTCCTGTGACACTTGCATTCCAATTATTCATTTATTTAAAACAAACCTTGTGCATATTCTTCATAGTCTCTACTATTTTCTATTAGGCCTTAGTCTATACAAAACAATGTATTTGGAACAAACATCATTTACTAGTCATTTAACAAGCGTAAACAGACATTTGTGAATCTCGCAACCTTCTATGGTCTAACCTTACTCTGGTCTCCCTCTTTGCGCCGTTTAAAAAAATCCACGGCCCCCTTTTTTTTTTTTTAATTTAAGAAAATTGTACTGTCTTTATTGTACAGTGCAGGGCACCTATTTCAATTGGTGGCTGTGACTGGGCTATATGGTTTTGTTTACTAAAACCTCCTGCCCTGGAGGAGTAACATACTTCTTCTCTCATTTTCATACATTGGAATTTAGACATTCAGAACTTTTATTTGTAGACCATACCTACTTGGTAGTTCATTGCTCGCTTTTTTCAATTTGCGATTTCTGAGATTTTTACGCGTTTGGTACAGTTTCTAAAAGTGAAAAACACGGATGGCATAAGTTTATAGGACTTTTTATTTAGTTAATCGACCAAAGGGATTATTCACAAGTTTTATCTACCTTAATTCTGTGACCTTTCACTTGAAGACAGAGTTTCCAATTCTCAATGTCATTGTTGGGTCTGATAAAGATTTATTCTAGATGGCAGAGAAAAGTTTGTTCTGTTATTTTTAGCAAAAATTTTTTTACATGGTACACCATTAGTTTTTGCTTGAATTTGATTGTCTGCACAAAGAAAATTTTGGCATTACAGTTTTTATGTTATTATCCTCTTTTAATAAGTGCCTTGCTACTTGGCTCCTTAAACGTACATGATTAGTTCTTGGATGAGGATGTTTAGGGGCATAGTTTGTTTTACTTAAGGACCATACGTATCTAAAGCTCATTTGTTTAAAGCGTTATTTACCTGGATTGATTTTGTTAAAATCCTACGGTGGACGGTGGTATTTACTCCTTGCCCAGCCGAACAGGGGGAAGTTTCCCTGAAAGTATATGAGGGAACTGTTACAAGTTTGACAATTTGCCACTATTTGAGATAGTCTCGTTACGTTGTTATATTATTCTTACCTTAATTAGATATCATACGAATATCTCTGTATACTCCCACTATTTCTTGAGCGGCGGCTTATGATCAAGCCTGGGCGTTCAATCAATTCTGGCAGAAAGAATTTAAAGAAAAAATTATATTCTTTCCATTCTTTTGACCACTCTAACTTGCTTAGGGCAATAGGTGGATAAAGCATGCCTCCTTTCTTAAAGCAACTCAAATGAGGTCCCTTTGCTTACTTACTTGTTTTAGAGGCTTTTTCTGGCGTCTCGAGTGGGCATCTGCACCGACCGTCTCACCGGGCTGGAATGGCCTTGCTCATTCCTACTCCGTTTAAATACCTTTCTTAATTATTTCAATTGCAAGGTTTTAATGTTTTTCACCTGTGGGTGTTTGCTTGTTTCTATTCGGTTGAGCAAAAACGGCGGCAGCCATCTTAAAGTTTCTTCTTCGTAATTGTTCGGCAGACCCGATCTGTCGAAATATTACTTTCTACTGATGTTAGGATGGTCTCATGCTGTTTTATGAGCGGGGTTCGCCTCTGCTTTACGTCTCTATATGTTTAATGACAGGTTTAAGGATTATTTTGGATGAGGCTTCGTATTGCGATCCCGTGTTTTTTTTAAACTAAAGGACATGGTTTGTTCGTTTCATACGTATCTATACGTTGTAAACAAACCGGGGTCAGGTTTGTTTAGATCGAGGGTTCGTGTATCAAACCTGTTGCCTCTCTGTCAGTACGTGTATGTTATACGTAACTGGGGCATCCATCTTGAAAAGTCTCTGGGAGCGCAAAACAGCGCGTTTAATGTTTACAGGGCGTGTGTACGACCTAATAGTGGCTTGGGATTCAAGTTAAATAAATATATGGTTGTGTTTATAATTTTTATTCTACATCTGTATTTATCATGTTGTTGTCTAGTTCCCCAGTGGTGGTTCTTTTTGTGGCTATTTTCTTAACCGCTTTATTCTCTGCCATAATATGAGCGTGATCCCACTGTCACCAGGTTTTATGGGCAGCCATCTTGCAATGGTTTACTCCATCTTACTCGGGGTGTATTTATCGGCTGTTTGGGCAGAGGTTATTCTTTTAGTTCTGATATTTTAAAATATTGTTTGGTCAATATATATTATTAGCAATTATTATGAGTATAATTGTGGTCATCAGGTATTATGTGGTATCCTATCTACTCCAAATCTCTCCGCTATAGGTATCTCTTGCTTTTATTAAGGACGGCAGAATAACATTATGGTGGCATTGTCTGTTCATAGAGATTAGTTCTTGTTTACTTTTTACGGGAGGTTGACAGGTATTGCAGAATAGATGAGTTTGCATAGATCATACTCTATTAATTTAATTCAGGATGGTGCTGCTTCTTGGGAAGACATTCTAAATTATTTTATCCCATTCTTCACGGCTATTTCGTCCATTTCTGAATGTATTGAATTTGGACATGTAGTACTGCTCTCTCTTTTTACGTTTACCGTCCACATCTCCACCTCGGTTGTTCAATTTGACCACCTCAACTATCCACCATTTAAGTTCCTCTACAGTATGTTTGTACTGTTCCCAATGCTCAGCTAGCGGTGCATTGGTACGTTTGGTTCTCATTGAGGATTTATGCTCATTTAGCCTGAGTCTCATTTCTCTTGCAGTCTCTCCTATGTACGCTTTTTTACAAGGACACTGAATCATGTAGACCACGTTGTGGGTTCTGCAATTTACTAGTTCCTTTTGGTAATGAGTGATGCCATTATAATTTATTTTGTCACCTTTGATTATCAAGCTACAATTTTTACATGATCCACAAGGGAAGTTGCCCATCGGTCTTTTTCCATCTATGGTTTCTACCCTATTTCTTTTGTTCTCTACAGGATAGGTGTGTACTAAACAATTTTTAATTGTTCTGTTACGTCGGAATGCAAAAATAGGTTTTGGGAAGGGTATTTGTCCTGTATTTTGCAGCAGATTCCAATTCCTATTTATAAGGTTTTTGACTTTGTTACTTACATTGTGTGATTTCGTCTATTGGGTTGCCAATTTTGTTTATACTGAAACTCCTCTTGTTGTTTTTCATAGTAGTCTTTTTGGAGATAAGGATACGTCAATTCAGGTCTATATTTATCTACATCTTTTCTGAACTTATTGCTCTTTTTGTTTGTTAGGAAATCCCTGTATCCGTCTAGGTCCCCCTGAATTTCCTCTAACTTGCTCTTCGCATCCTCCAGTGATGTATTTTCTCTCAATTTTTTCTCCATTTCATCGATTTCCTGTTTTTCTATGACTAATGTTGCAACACTATGCTGCACTTTGACAGCTACCATCCTGCATCTAAAAAAACCAACATACCCTTTGGCCAATTCCTAAGAGTCAGAAGGAATTGCACTGATAGAGAGGAATTCGAAAAGCATGCCCAAACTTTGACTAACAAGTTTATAGAAAGGGGCTACCCAAAAAAGATGATCAAAAAAGCCTATAAAAGGGCAAAATACTATAACAGAGAGATCCTGTTTGAGCCCAAAACCCAGGGCACAAACACAAAAACACAAGAGCAGAAATTAGTTTGTGTCACTAACTTTTCCAATGTAAGTAACAAAGTCAAAAACCTTATAAATAGGAATTGGAATCTGCTGCAAAATACAGGACAAATACCCTTCCCAAAACCTATTTTAAGAAATAGGGTAGAAACCATAGATGGAAAAAGACCGATGGGCAACTTCCCTTGTGGATCATGTAAAAAGTGTAGCTTGATAATCAAAGGTGACAAAATAAATTATAATGGCATCACTCATTACCAAAAGGAACTAGTAAATTGCAGAACCCACAACGTGGTCTACATGATTCAGTGTCCTTGTAAAAAAGCGTACATAGGAGAGACTGCAAGATAAATGAGACTCAGGCTAAATGAGCATAAATCCTCAATCAGAACCAAACGTACCAATGCACCGCAAGCTGAGCATTGGGAACAGTACAAACATACTGTAGAGGAACTTAAATGGTGGATAGTTGAGGTGGTCAAATTGAACAACCGAGGTGGAGATGTGGACGGTAAACGTAAAAAGAGAGAGCAGTACTACATGTCCAAATTCAATACATTCAGAAATGGACTAAATAGCCGTGAAGAATGGGATAAAATAATTTAGAATGTCTTCCCAAGAAGCAGCACCATCCTGAATTAAATTAATAGAGTATGATCTATGCAAACTCATCTATTCTGCAATACCTGTCAACCTCCCGTAAAAAGTAAACAAGAACTAATCTCTATGAACAGACAATGCCACCATAATGTTATTCTGCCGTCCTTAATAAAAGCAAGAGATACCTATAGCGGAGAGATTTGGAGTAGATAGGATACCACATAATACCTGATGACCACAATTATACTCATAATAATTGCTAATAATATATATTGACCAAACAATATTTTAAAATATCAGAACTAAAAGAATAACCTCTGCCCAAACAGCCGATAAATACACCCCGAGTAAGATGGAGTAAACCATTGTAAGATGGCTGCCCATAAAACCTGGTGACAGTGGGATCACGCTCATATTATGGCAGAGAATAAAGCGGTTAAGAAAATAGCCACAAAAAGAACCACCACTGGGGAACTAGACAACAACATGATAAATACAGATGTAGAATAAAAATGATAAACACAACCATATATTTATTTAACTTGAATCCCCAGCCACTATTAGGTCGTACACACACCCTGTAAACATTAAACGCGCTGTTTTGCGCTCCCAGAGACTTTTCAAGATGGATGCCCCAGTTACGTATAACATACACGTAGGTTTGATACACGAACCCTCGATCTAAACAAACCTGACCCCGGTTTGTTTACAACGTATAAATATGTATGAAACGAACAAACCATGTCCTTTAGTTTAAAAAAAACACGGGATCGCAATACGAAGCCTCATCCAAAATAATCCTTAAACCTGTCATTAAATATATAGAGACGTAAAGCAGAGGCGAACCCCGCTCATAAAACAGCATGAGACCATCCTAACATCAGTAGAAAGTAATATTTCGACAGATCGGGTCTGCCGAACAATTACGAAGAAGAAACTTTAAGATGGCCGCCGCCGTTTTTGCGCAACCGAATAGAAACAAGCAAACACCCACAGGTGAAAAACATTAAAACCTTGCAATTGAAATAATTAAGAAAGGTATTTAAACGGAGTAGGAATGAGCAAGGCCATTCCAGCCCGGTGAGACGGTCGGTGCAGATGCCCACTCGAGATGCCAGAAAAAGCCTCTAAAACAAGTAAGTAAGCAAAGGGACCTCATTTGAGTTGCTTTAAGAAAGGAGGCATGCTTTATCCACCTATTGCCCTAAGCAAGTTAGAGTGGTCAAAAGAATGGAAAGAATATAATTTTTTATTTAAATTCTTTCTGCCAGAATTGATTGAACGCCCAGGCTTGATCATAAGCCGCCGCTCAAGAAATAGTGGGAGTATACAGAGATATACGTATGATATCTAATTAAGGTAAGAATAATATAACAACGTAACAAGACTATCTCAAATAGTGGCAAATTGTCAAACTTGTAACAGTTCCCTCATATACTTTCAGGGAAACTTCCCCCTGTTCGGCTGGGCAAGGAGTAAATACCACCGTCCACCGTAGGATTTTAACAAAATCAATCCAGGTAAATAACGCTTTAAACAAATGAGCTTTAGATACGTATGGTCCTTAAGTAAAACAAACTATGCCCCTAAACATCCTCATCCAAGAACTAATCATGTACCTTTAAGGAGCCAAGTAGCAAGGCACTTATTAAAAGAGGATAATAACATAAAAACTGTAATGCCAAAATTTTCTTTGTGCAGACAATCAAATTCAAGCAAAAACTAATGGTGTACCATGTAAAAAAAATGTTGCTAAAAATAATAGAACAAACTTTTCTCTGCCATCTAGAATAAACCTTTATCAGACCCAACAATGACATTGAGAATTGGAAACTCTGTCTTCAAGTGAAAGGTCACAGAATTAAGGTAGATAAAACTTGTGAATAATCCCTTTGGTCGATTAACTAAATAAAAAGTCCTATAAACTTATGCCATCCGTGTTTTTCACTTTTAGAAACTGTACCAAACGCGTAAAAATCTCAGAAATCGCAAATTGAAAAAAGCGAGCAATGAACTACCAAGTAGGTATGGTCTACAAATAAAAGTTCTGAATGTCTAAATTCCAATGTATGAAAATGAGAGAAGTATGTTACTCCTCCAGGGCAGGAGGTTTTAGTAAACAAAACCATATAGCCCAGTCACAGCCACCAATTGAAATAGGTGCCCTGCACTGTACAATAAAGACAGTACAATTTTCTTAATTTCAAAAAAAAAAAAGGGGGCCGTGGATTTTTTCAAACAGCGCAAAGAGGGAGACCAGAGTAAGGTTAGACCATAGAACGTTGCGAGATTCACAAATGTCTGTTTACGCTTGTTAAATTACTAGTAAATGATGTTTGTTCCAAATACATTGTTTTGTATAGACTAAGGCCTAATAGAAAATAGTAGAGACTATGAAGAATATGCACAAGGTTTTTTTTAAATAAATGAATAATTGGAATGCAAGTGTCACAGGAGTCACCGTACCACTAAGCGTGTTAATATTTGTGCAAAGCTTTGGTCACTCAAGAGAATGGAAATAATTGTAATCTTTGTATTTTTTTTAATAGTGATTTTAATATTTGAAATATTGTCCTGAAGAAGGTGACAACTGACATCACCGAAACGCCGCGTCAACACTTTTTCAGCCCTTTGAAGATTTTAATGTTTCTAATGAATAAATGTGAATGATCTTGTTTTTAATCAATTGGTCGGTTAAATCACCTAATAAAGATATTTTTATGAAATTTCTCCTGTGATTGTGCATATTCTCATTAGGGTACTAGTGTGCAGTAACTCTGTATGCAGTCCTTAGAGTTGGGGTTTAAAGAATCCTAGACAGACTGTGTGTGAAATAATGTCACTTGTGTAAATTTGTTAATCTCTATGCAACCGTGAATACATCATATGGTTCATCCTTAACCTGTTGGTAGAAAATCCCTCAGAGGTAGTATTTCCTCTTCAAAAAACTTATGAAAAGGGAACCTTTGTTTTTTTAGAGCCAATAGAGTGCTCCAACATATTCTTCTAGGTCGTCAACTTCTGCATTTGTGGGGAACACCTTGGTGTATACATTGTTACATTGTGTGCAATTCACTAAGTCTTCGAATTGGCCTGTCGGTCAAGTTGTTGTTCCCTTCTTGCTGCAGCCTCTCAACTTCTTCAACACGCCCAAACTCTTGTTCCTCCAGAGTGGAGACCCTGTCTCCACCCTCCTCTAGATCCCAGCTGATTTCGCACAGATCCACGAAAGATCCTTTCAAACTGCTCGT
This sequence comes from Lissotriton vulgaris, assembly GCF_964263255.1. NCBI lineage: Eukaryota > Metazoa > Chordata > Amphibia > Caudata > Salamandridae > Lissotriton > Lissotriton vulgaris. Next base: position 2,008,915,050 of record NC_141685.1, on the reverse strand, counting down.
ACGTCATTTCGCAGTGACGCAAATGAGGCCTCCATGAAGTACCGAGTCACCGTCCCATCCGTGTCATCAGTCTCTGGGAGATGATCCACGTCAGACGCAGACATTTTGTCACCTGAAGGCCCTACGGCTGGCTTAGTCAACATGTCCACCGAAGAGTAATGTATCTTTGTCCTGTCTGATGACAGTAGTATCACTTTGTAATGGAGAAGTCAGAGATAGTCGTCTGGTCAGCGATTACCTATCCGAAGGGTAATGTGGATCAGGCACTTCTACTAGAACTTCTGGTCTGGTCAGCACAAGGTCCAGCGGGCCAAGATTCTCTTCTTTTCCACTCGGAGACTCCGCTGAAGTGGGCGAGGGTGAAGAGGACGACCCCGACGCGGGCACAGTAGGCGGACTGTAGACAGCTTCAGCTATACCCCTGTAATATCAGGGTTTCCTGCCAGAAGGGGGGCTTTCTGGATATGTTGGTGGTTTCCCCCCTGGAGGGCAGAGCCCAGGAGCTACAAAGGAACAGACCAGGCCCCCGACTAGGCAAGAGGTTGGGAAGCAAATGTCACCATAATGAGGTGGAGCCGAGGACCCACGTTCCACCCCACGTAGGGGACCCAAGGCCAAGCTCCTTAGCCACTTTGTTCCCTCTGATCCGGCACCCTGCGTTGCCGTTTCTGATGAAGGCAGGCCCCTGCTCTCCCCAATAAGGAATCTTCAGCTTACCAAATTGGGAGACATACTCCCTCACTGGAATTTTAATGAGCTGCATCTGATGCGGGACGATGGGGACCTGACTACACTGGAACAGACAGCTGCGACCCACATTGCGCGCCTGTCTCCCTTCCTTCCCAGCTGCGCTGCCCTCATTCCACACACTGAGCGTTTTCTGGGGAATCCCTCACTAAGCAAGTTGATCACACGATTATACTCCGATATGCAGCGCACAGTGACCCTATGCACCCCCCACAGGCTTGACAGGAGTTGGCGATCTCGCTTGGCATCATGATCATGTAGGAGCAGTGGATATTTTGCTGCCTGCAGGCGTGGACCCTTTCCCCGAAATACCAGCTCCGTTTCATCCATTTCGAATTTCTACATAGACTGTACAGAACACCCGTATAGCTCTACAAAACTGGACTGACGGGTGTGGCGTGCTGCCAGCGATGCTGCTTCCCTGCAGCGTCCTTCCTCCACCTGGCCTGGGACTGCCCCAGTATCCAACATTACTGGGAGTCTATTTTGAATGAGATGCTTGACCTGCGCATGGAGCGTTCCCTCTAAACTGCGCTGCTCAGGTACGTGAAAGACCTGCCAATGGAAGGCTGAAAACTTGCACACATGCTCCTTTTGCTGGCCAAGCTGTGCATTGCGATGAACTGGGGTAGAAGCCAGGCTCCACATAGAGAGGAGTGGCTCAGGGATGTGTCATTTTGTCAGGAGCAGCTCTCAGCTTATAGGTACCTTCAGCTCCCTCAAACCCAGCCTGGAGATATATGGGGGCCTCTGCAACTTTATTTGTGATCTGATAGAGACTACTAGCCGCAGATTCCTTAACGTAGAATTACCCCCAGGCGTGAGACATAGGACTATTTTGCTTGATTACTGTCTCAGGTTCTGAGAATTGCATGATACTAATTGTGCATGATAAGTGTGCTCACCAAACGGTATACATGAAAATGTTCAATAAACAGAGTTAAAAAAAAAAGTCTATGTGATCTCTGTAAATGAGGCCCAGCTGAGGATGTGCATTGTCCTCGGGCCAGGAGGCAAAGCCATGACATTTTAGGAACTGTCACATTGTCCGTATCCACTCTCCCCTGGTTGATAATCGAATTTGTGGGTGTCCTTACAAGTTACTGAGATTTAAATGATTTAATACTCAGACACGCATTTTGTATTGTACATTGACATTTCCATGTTGCATGGTGAGATGTGCTCTTAAACTACCGTTTCAGGTCCATTACTCAGTGCATGTAATATCCGATTTTCACCAAACAATTTTTCCTTCCCTTTACAGTATGCATTGGGCATGGTCGTCGGAGGTTAGGGATGGATCAAAGTTTAATTTGCTGGCTTGCTGTGCTTATTGGCTAGCATTTTACCAATCCCTCAGGGTGAGGTGACGTTTCTGAGTGCATGAACTGGTAATTGTTTTATGTGGGCGTATTCATTATCCCAGGACATCATCTAGCTAGTTGGTTGCTTTCAATACCATGAAAGATGCAGATTATTGAACGTTAGTTCTTCACATGATGCATTCTGTAGATGCTGAGACACACAAAAGATGAATGCTTTTCTTTCGTTTCTGACCTACACCTTAGTACCCCTTTTGGCATTTAGGAGACTGAGATATTGCTGCGTTTCTTTGTGATTTCTTTTCCTGTATTACAGGATGTATATTGGCATCATGGCTGTCCTAAAATTCAGTTGCCATTTTCTTCTGATCGTTTTTGTATATTGAGACTGACAGACACTAGCACAGTTATTTTTCACTGCATTGATGGCCACTACAGTACACTAAGGGGGTTCAGAGTGTTATTGCAGTCTTCAAGATTATTGTAGTTTAACTTGTTTAGCAATTTAACACTCAAATGAATGTCCATTGACTTAAATATCAGAGGCTGAAATTTTATTTTGTTTTTTTGGTAAACATATGTTATTGCTTTCCTATAAGCAGGTCTCTGCAATATGATAACAGTATCTGCAATGAAAGTGTCCAGCACCTGCTCACGAGTAGTGCAGACTGCAATGATTAGAGATGGTGACGTGGATCAATGGAATCTCAGTTAGATAGTGAGCTATCGCTGGCGTGGTACAGCAGTGGATGGTGATAAACGATAGCCAGATTCACATTAGATTAGTAGCTCAGCCCAACAGGGGCTAAAACCCCAAATTCCCGTGGTGTCAAGAGCTGTGTCAAATGGTAGTATCGGGAGCATCGGAGCGGGCAGTGGTGTGCACGTTTAGTCAAATGCCAGTTGGCCTGTTCGGGGTGTGTACATCCTTGACAGGCAACCCCAGGGGCAGTCAGGGTATGAGAAATATAGATGGGGTCTCACAGTCGGGGTCGGGTTTCCCAGTCTATTGAAAGAGGTAGGTGTCGGGGGTGCGAGGTTCATAAAAGTTGTCCTCCTCCCTCATTGCCTCTATCAGATTCTCCCAGGCTCTACGCCGGAATCAACAAAACTCTCCTTCGAAAATTATAAACCATCCAGAACGCGGCAGCCAGACTTGTCCTCAGCATCCCATGACACAGACACAGTCACATCACCCAGCACCTCCACTGGCTCCCCGTGGAAAACAGAATAACCTCCAAACTGCTCATAAACACCTTCAAAGCGCTCCCAGTACCTCAACTAAAGATTAACATTCCATATCCCCAAGAGAAACCTCTGCTCCGCCGACCTAGCCCTAGCCATGGTCCCCCGCATCCACAGGGCCAAAACAGGTGGCAGATCCTTCTCTTCACGGCCAAGACCTGGAACAAACTCCCTGTCAGCATCAGACCAAGCCCGACAATGCACCTATTCAGAAAGGACCTCAAGACCTGGCTCTTCGGATGACCATGGAGCTGCCCACCCCACATCCCCCACCTTGAGACCCTCATGGGTAAGTAGTGCGCTCTTTAAATCCCTGCTTGATTGATTGATTAACATTACTCGACGTGTGTTTCCTGTGCAACAGAGGAGCTGGCAGCCAGGGGTGTTGGGGTTCTTAATCTCCTCTTACCCAATGTTTCTTAATAGTTGCTATCACCGGGCCATGGAGGAGGAGGTGTCCTGCTGGGACGTGGTGTTCCTTCCTTAATTCCTCAAAAGGGAGCAATTCACCACTGTGGAACAGGGAGTCAACGGTTTCAATCTTCAAGTTCACCCACCCAAAGCTCCCTCCAATTGCCGCCAAGCAGAAGTGCAGCTAAGAATTGAAGGAGTGTATAAAAGTATGAAGTGACCATTTGTGTCCTCTGCAGGGCTCAAATCCAGCAGTGTTGGACCGCCCTCATAGTGCTGTTGCCTCCCACAGTGGTTCATTTTGGGTCAAATAGGAGGGGTTTCAGAAGGCCATGTGTCAGCACACCAGGGTTATCATCCGCCGTTTTGGCGATCCCTCTCCGCAGCCATCAAAGGAACTACTGCAACTGGGCCGTCAAATAATATGTCTCAAAGTCTGGGCCTCCCGGCTGCCATCAGTTGCCGGGCATTGCAGTTTAGACAGTGCCACAGGTCATCTGCTTCAACCCCGCCACCCCCAAATCAGATCCACCAGAAGAGAGTTTTGGTCTCGAAACTTGCTTCTAAAGACAGTTTCGTAAAATAATTAAGTAGGTGCAGTAAGGCCACCATTTTAGTGATCGCTACTCTACCAATGCTGAAAGAGGGAGGGTTTGCCAAACGGCCACATTAGCCCACTGAGCCACAATGGCCAAGTCAATATTCCATTCAAGAATGTCAGAGCCTTTTCTGTAAATGCAAACCCCCTGGTATTTTATATATTCGGCTCCTAACTCATACGGTATGTGTTGGGAACAGCCTCAGGAGAGGCAGGATAGGGCACAGGCTGGTTTTGAGTCTGTTAATGTGCAACTTGGAGGAGTCTCGGAATACCGAATAGGTTAAGCAGTCACACCTCTCTCTCGGGGTCCACTCCCTTGTAATTAAGAAAGAGTACTATGTCTTCGGTGTACAAGGAGATGTAATGTGTGATACCGCAGGTGCTTATACCTGTACAGTGGGCCCCCTGCTAATCCCTACACGCCAACGGCTCAGCCACTGGAGCGAACCTCAACGGTGATGGGGCACACCTCTGTGTAGTGACTCTCTCCACCAGGCACTGTACAGAGATCACTCGCCCTGTCCAAACTCTTGTGGTGGGAGTCATTTATAGCAGCCATACCATTCAAATGAACCCTGGTCCCAGTCCCAATCCGCATAAAAAAAGTCCTAATCAAAGTTGTCAAAAGCTTTTTCGATGTCTATGGACATCATTAGGCCTCTGCGTTAACGGGTGGGACATCTGCCAAGATAGCCACAGCTTGCAAATCTTCATTGCCGTATTACGGCCCGTAATGAACCCGGACTCATCAGGGTGAATGAATCTCTACATAAGGGGCAGGAGACTCATTTCCAGGATAGCACTGAGTATCATGTATTCAACATTCAAGTCGGGGGCCGGGTGCTCGCTGTGGGTCCCTGCTGACAGACACTGCCTTCTCTGCCCCGTTGCTGAGATGCGGAATCTGCCTGGGCCTGCCATCAGTAGGACTGCACTCCTTGCCTGCCTGCTGGTGCTGATTGAGGCCCGAGATGTCGCAGGACACGGACATTTCCTGTCTCCATTTTGGCAAGCTGATGGTGAGGAGTAGCTCTGGAATCATCGACGTGCCATCCGGGACCTGGGGGCCACTCGTGGCTGTTGGGGCGCCTCCGGTGGGCCACTATTCGCTAAGGACTGTGGAACCCGTTTGAGGGGGTGCCCGTGTGGAACATTGTTGGCCCCTTACCCCAGTGAGTGTTGTTTGGCCCGCGGGGTCTCACGTCTGTCCACCTAATACATGGTTTCTTGGGGCCCAGCGCCGGCCGGAGAGCTGTGGGGCGGAGGTCCCCCCACCCCCAGGCTGGAGGACCGGCAGCAGCATTGGAAGCCCGTGGATGAAACGGCTGCGGCCTCTGGGGTATCCAGCGCTGAAGTAGGGACAGAGGCCAAATCGGCCTGCGACAGGCGGGACACTCCCTGCGGCGATTGGTGGCCGTGGGGCCATGGACTGACCCAGGGGTTGCACCTCCACTGATTGACAATGCTCTCCCCCCAAGTAGAGGTAGAAAAGAAGTGCAAGAGTGAACCGCGTCGGGGCCCAATCCATAGGTCCCGAGATGTGATCTTATCAACTCAAGTCCGCTGACAGACGCCATCACCCATCAGATTTGTCCTTCTCTGGGAACAGAGCAGCCAGGGGAAGGACAGAGGGGCAAAGTCGCCGTCAACCCAGACTCGAATGGAGCAGTATTAAGTCGGTGGCCCCAACCATGGCGAGACCGCTTCCTACGCAGCCGGCCTCCCTGAAGGTGACCTGGCCACCATCCTGCAGGCCATAAAGACATATCAAGAATCCATGAAAACCAAGATTTTTTTTTTTACTTTATTTTTCCTTCTCGTCAATCAGAAATATTGTACAGATATATTTGTTACCAATGCAGCAGTATATAATAGCGCAGCATTGCCATGGCAACACACCTTCAATTTGCTGTCAACAATACAGTTCTCAAACAGTGGAGGTTGTATGACACACAATATGCAGTATAATGACTAACTTGAGAAATCCCTGTCAATTATATCTCACCCCTGCAATGCAAACCATCAATACTTGCACTTTTCGCATACCGATGTGTGACATACATATATATGCTAATCAACTTCAATAACACAGTAGGATATAAAGGAGCTGCAACGAACAGGCTAACCCACCCCTTCTGGTACTATGCCGTGCTCCACTTGTTGATCCGAATCATGACGTAATTTTCCAAGATATGACCGATAGGGGCCCCATATGTCCTTGAGGCGAGATGTGCTAGGCATCACATGGAAACCAAGATTGGGGAGGGGTGAGTGGATATGACCCTCATCCACCAGGACCTTTGTAATGCAACCACTTGCATCACAGAAGCAGAATTCCACCTTTCAGAGGTTGAAGATGATGTCTCAGCCTTAAAGACGCTAGTCAAACAGCTTCTATCCCACACGATCGACCTCCAAAAATGGGCCAAGGATGCAGAAAAACAATCATGCCGAAACAATCTCTGCCTGGTGGGCCTTCCTGAGGGGACTGAACCATCACAAATGACCACCTTCATTGAAGACTCCGAGCATCTTCCCTTCACACCGGTACACACAATTAGCGACCCCCATGCCGCTTTGTGACCTTCACAGGTACCCTCAGGACCTACTATTAATTTGATGTCAAACTATGAGTGCACTCTCTGAGCCACGGTAGAGACATTAGGGTCTGACAGTGATTGGGGGAGACTTCAACGCTGTCCCAGATCCCACAAGATATGCCAAAGGCACACCATCCTACCATAGAAGAATAGGTGCTAAACGACTTGGAGATTGGGCTTCCAAAATGGATTTTTGTTATGTCTGGCAAACCTGGCTCCCTAGATCTCTACAGTATACACACACATCTGCTGCACACCACACCCCCTCCCGTATTGATCTCGTCTTCATGCCTGCCCCGGATTGTAGGATAGTTACTGAGGTCCAAATCATGGGACGCAGCATATCAGACCACTCCCCCCTCCTCCTACAGTTAGGGGGCTCCATGGGGGCTCCACACCCTATTTGGAGGCTAAACGCCTAGTTCCTTCAGGATCAAGAATACAGGCTGGGAATCGAGGATGAACTGAAACACTACTTTCACACTAACAAGGGCAGTATCCAACTCCATAGTACGCTGTGGGAGGCGGGTAAAGTCACGATCCCTTGGTACGCCAAGGGATTCCTTAAACGCAGGCCCAAGATCACCACCTCTCCCAGCTTGAAGCCAAGGCTCTCTGCTTGGAAATGGCAGCGGCCACGGCAGACGGGGAAGCGGAACGCCGGCAGCTCCACCTAATACATAAGAAATCAAGACCATATCACTTGAATATGCTAAACTGATTTGGAGGTCATCAGTGGCCCGAGGTTATGGCTGGGGAGATAAGAATGGCAAATTGCTACACTGGCTTGTCACTCATCCCCTGGCCAACCGGATAGTTCCAGAAATTCAAGACACGCAGGGGCAAGTCATCCGCACCTCTGCCGAAATCACGCAGACCATTGCAAACTACTATGCAGCGCTCTTCTCCGCAGACTGCTCACACACTCCAATCACCAACTCCCTCTTCCTGCATGGCATCCCCCTTTTGAAGCTCCCAGAGAGGGAAATCACGTTCATGGACGAGCCCATTACGATTGAGGAAATCGGTGAAGCTATCTCATCTTTTGCTACCTGAAAAAATCCCAGTCCCAATGGCTTCCTCGCAGAATACTATGCGGCATAGATCGAAATCTTGATCTCGCAACTCGATGCCCTTATTGAGGAGGTCCTAGAACATGGCACCTTCCCCCCAGACCGAGATACAGCCTGGGAATCGAGGATGAACTGAAACACTACTTTCACACTAACAAGGGCAGTCTCCAACTCCATAGTACCCTGTGGGAGGCGGGTAAAGTCACGATCCTTGGTACGCCAAGGGATTCCTTAAACGCAGGCTCAAGATCACCACCTATCCCAGCTTGAAGCCAAGGCTCTCTGCTTGGTTATACCCAAAGCGGACCCTCCCTCAGCCTCATGTTCCAACTATCACCAGATCTCGTTGACTGACACTGAAATAAAAATTTAAGCAACGATTCTTGCCACCTGTTTGAAGTGTGTTATCCACAACCGGACCAATGTGACTTCATGCATTGTCTGAGGCACCTCCATGTGGCCCTTGCTCACCGACACCTCCTCCCTCCGTACTTGTCTCTATTGCTGCTCAACTACGAAAAGGCCTTCGATACGGTTGACTTGCACTACCTGGGAAGTGTATTAGAGAGAGAGAGCTTCGGCCCCCACTATCGGAAACTGGTGGGAGTTTGTACTCTAACCCATCAGCCAGGGCCCTCCTAAATGGAGCATTATCGGAAGCCTTCCCTGTCAGAAGGGGAACCTAGCAGGGGTGCCCGCTCTCCCTTCTCCTATTCCCTCCAGCAATAGAGCCCTTGGCTTGTCTCATTCGGGCCGACGAGCAGGTACAGGGGTGGCGGTGACATGGCTCCCATGAAGACCGGATTGCCCCATACGAGGACGGCGTCCTGCTCTTACTGGCTGACCCAGCCCAATCCGGGCCGTGATCCCTCCAGATTCTCCAATCCTTTAAGAGAGCATTGTGCCTACGCCTTAGCCCAATCAAATCCACTGTGGTGCCCCTCCATGCTTAAAGAGAATACTTGGACTGGCAGATGACTATTCCCCTGCGACGACTTTCATTCAAATATCTCGGTATCTGGGTGGCACTCCTCCCTGAGCTGAACTGGTCTCTCAATGTCAACCCACTGCTCAAACGCACAAAAGACGACCTCTGCCATTGGCAATCCCTTCCCCTTAATCCCCTAGGTAGGATTTCCTTCTTCAAAATTATGACTCTGCCCCGTCTCTTATATGTCCTCCAGAACCTTCCAATCCACCTCCCTCGCACTTGGTTCCGTGGACTGTATGGGGTGGCCCAACCTTCCTCTGGGGTGGCTTGAGACCTCAGCTGGCCCTCACACACGGGTACATTTAATTCCACACTTTCAGGTCCTCATAGGGGGATATTGTGGTCAGTGAACACAAATGGTTGTCATTCTCGTTTTTTTAATTCAACACCGGGGTTTAAGACAAGCAGATTTGACCCCTGATATTCCCACTCACAATACTCAGGTATTGCTTTTTGATAGACAATTTTATTGATTTTATGAGCAACAAAGTAAACTTTGCGCCACTGTGACATATGAGACAATTGAATACATTTTCAGGATTTTCTCCTCAGGGCCATATAATAGAAAGATCTATGTTGTCCCTTTAAGCCTATCAATCATCGTCAAAGGAACCTGAGCCTATCAAGCCCAGCCACCTGCCCCATATTTGTGTTTGGCCGGACAGCCTCTTGCCACACATACAGATTTCTCTTGGATGGAACACCAGTCCACGCCTTTACGCCACTTCGTGATGGATGGAGATGTCGAGCCCTTCCATGCTGCTGCAATGTCTCTTTTAGCGACCAAAAAACCCTGTCAGTACAGGAACCATCCATTCCCTCCATCACCCCCAGGAGAAAGGCAAAGGACTAAGGGGGACTGTCCAGCTAAGTATGTCACTTAAGACAGCTACAATCAACGACCAATATTTGGAGATGGTGGCACAGAACCAAACCATGTGATAAAAGGCAGCTGGCTCCGCCTCACAGCTCGGGCATTTTGGGGTCAGGAGGAAGCCCGCTCTGTGTAACCGTACAGGAGTAAGATATGCGCAATGGAGATAGTAAATTTGGATGAGGCGGAGTCTAGCCAATATAGTGAGCACCCTGGGGGCCATCAATGCATCCCTCCAGTCTTCCTCCTCCAAAGGGCCTATCCAGTGTTCCCAGCGGGTCCTGAATGCATCTAATATGGACGGGGTATTGTTTATGAGGGATCAATAGATTTGGGATATTCCCCCCTTCCCCAGGTTACCCATGAGTAGCTTGGCCTCTAGCAGACTAAATTCTGGGACAACTGTGAGGTCAGGGTTGTGGAGGGCGAGAGCATGTCACAGTGTAGAATTGAGTAGAGTGGAGGGAGTATCCAGTCCCACTTCTGGAAGCCCGTCATTGTCCCAACCTCTTGTAGCCAGGTGCCATGCCAGAGGGGCATCTGTAGAGTAATTTTAGCATCCCATTGAGTTTGTCGCAGTGTAGAGCGCCACACAAGAAGGGACTTGCGGGTAAGTGCTGGTAGAGAGTGGGGAATTGGAGCACCACTGGATACGGGAGAACCCAAGGTTTTCGAGCTCCAACCGGAAGGCCGGATCTGACCATCTGCCATTGAACCAATTGTGGATCACCAGGATATGGATGGCAAGATAGTACAGGAAGGGGCTTGTCATCCCCATTACCCCATCATATAGGACCCATCTGCAAAATACTATTTGGCTGTTGTTCAGTATGATTTGTTAAGTGTTGCCAATTATCAGAAAGGCTAGTGAGGGCATGTTTAGTGCATTCATGTCTTTAATTGCTCCAATCCTGGAATGTTGAACTGTGTCATTTAGAAAAAACATTTCTGTTTGAATTAAATAGGCTCAAAACAAGGTTTCCACCCCCTGAACTTGCCAGGGTCTGTTACCCCAAATGGACTTCATGTCAATTGTATCTTTCCAATAATCATCGCCTGTGACAGCTAATTGGGTGAGAAATGAGTCTGTGTATAGCTTTGTTTGTGTAAGCATATTGTCTTTGGTAGAGTAGGGACTAATTTGAAATAATATGATATCTGGTCTGATGGATCATATTAGGAAAAATATGTGAATTTGTCCCTATACGTTTTGGAGCGCCCTTGTGAGGGAGTGAGGTAATGTTCCCATTGTGTGTAATTAGGAATGGTGCATTGAACACTAGCTCAGTGTAAATAATGATGTCCATAATGGTGCTAATAGAACATATCATCATAATTAGCAGAATTTAATTACAGATTCAAAAACAGTTTAGTATTCCATCTCCGAGGGCATGCAGTTTACAGTTTCAGCATCCCAATCATCAGAATGTAACCCAAGCACAATTACTTCACCCATAGAAACCCTAAATACATATGGTACCTGCAGAATCTAAGTAGGACTGAAGACATAGAGGAGAACTGTATCCCAAACAATTAGTGGAACAGCCGAAATGCTCACAAGTGACAAGTCTCTTTTTAGCTTATGTGAAGAAGTGTGAAGCGTCCGCACCATTTCGATCAGTTCCATAGCAGAGCATTCTGGTAGATATTAGTCATAAATCAGTAAGAAAAAACTGTAATAAAATCCAATCCCCAGGAATATAAAAACCAAGGAAAGTATTATCCAAACATATTTACAAGGTGTGACCAGATAAGTGCATTTCAGCCATGAAATGAAAACACAGATCAGTGCAGGAGGAGAGTCTAAAATGGAAGAATCATTAAAAGAACCCAAAGAAAAATCATCTTCACCCATATAATACCCAGAAGTAGTTCGTCGAAAAACTGGTGCCTCGGGTACCACAACAGGACAGGAAAAATCCAAAAGAGGGGGGTCTGTTTAAACGACATCAGCTGCAGAAGAAACAGTAGTAAAAACAGTACTCACTTCAGTTGTTTTGCTGGAAGTTGTAGCAGATACAAGAATTCACTGTAGTGCAATCTCCACCCCCACCCCAAGCTGGGGAGAAGCCGATTCAGTGATGCTCACTAGCTGTAGAAGAATTTCCTGTATAATAGCAGAGGAGTTGGGGAACTACCAAGGACTCCTTGGGGCCTACTGTTGAGAATCGGCCATAAGATGTGACTTGATGTGATCAATAGATACACAAGATTACAGTTCTTGTACCTTGAATGTCAAGGACTGGCACAAGTGCATAGCATGATGGGCCAAACTCCTTTTTCATTGCCACCTTCTCTCGCACAAGTGTGGTAAAATTAATTACCTATGCATAATTTATACGGTAAAATCAATAAGAATAACTCAGGTAAATAAGAGGCAAAATCCGGGATATTGAGGTTTACTCAAAAGGGTTTTATTCCTTAAAAAGGAATTGGGTTATTGGCTCGAGCCAAGGTGGCATACCATTCCGTCACCACATAGGTTCGGGAAGGGGCAGACAGACAACATTTTATTTACAGAAGTTCATATATATAGTCAATGCATTACAATAAACGAATAGGCAGTAGGCGTAACAGCTGGAAAAGGGAGAGATAACATATGAATACGTCATAGAAAAGGCGTTGCAATAGGCGTGCATAAAGGCGTGTACTAGAGACGTCATTCATCATGAGGTCACAAATGGGTGGATTCATAGGAGAATCTTGCAATGTCAGCAGAAATTCATGGCAGAGATGCGCGCGCAGCAGCTTGACGTGTGTCTGACGTGTAACTGGAGGGTGAAGGGGACTTGACATTTGAACACTACAAGTGTAGACATAAGTCTGGGATGTCAGATCAACCTAATCCAAAATCGTATCTGATATCGTATGTTTAAGGAACTGTAGTGTCTAGAAGGGAAAAGGTCTCTCGGGCGGAGGCTACCCTATACTGGTTGTGAGTGCGTGTATATGTGTCTACGTGTCGGCATGCGGGGTGAGGGGGCATGGGCCTACCATGGCAACGGAGTCTATGAATTACTTGCACGGAGACAGAAAGACCGGGCCCACTGCTCCTGCAGCTGGGAGGATGTTTACTCGAACTACGAGACAGGAATGTATTTTCGAGGAGTGGAGCAGATTATTCGAAGGTTGAATACAGTCTTGGCAGGCAGTTGGCTGAGCTATGCGCCGGAGCCGCGCAAGGAGTAAGGCAGGGGTCACTGGTACAGAGGCAGCCTGGGTTGAGGCCCTCAGAGTCGGAAGGCAGGAAGAGGTTCGATGGCAGAATCAGGGCCTACTACGCCTGAGCTGAAAAACGTGTAAAGTGTACCACAAAAAGACGGTGGTATGGCATATATAGGAACTGAGTATTCAATCCGTTCATGGCGGATCTGAAAGAGGACATGTTAAAGATGGACGCAAATGTATTTGCGTCTTCATAGCTGGCACAGGAGGGAAATTACATGCACTGCAAGCTAGTACATGGAGACGGTGGGGTACGCGCTGGGGAACACTACTCGATCAAAAATTATATTTCCTCATTCCCTCCTTGTTCCCCACGGACCCTTCATGATACATCGATTCTCATCAATTGATCAATCTGTTCACTTAACATCATTTGCTCTTCTTTCTTTTCGCGTTTTGAATGGGAACTTGGATGCGGAATACATGAAGTGGCACACAGGCCGCAAATCGCCGGTCCACATTGGAGACACAGGCAACAACTGAGTACTATGAGAAGGCCAATACCTAGGAGGGATAGAATCTTCCACCCCCAGGCAGATAACGTTGTCCAGAACCAACCGGACCAAGTCCAGGTGCCTGGAGTCTGATGTATTAAACTTGCAATTTTATGGAGACGTGTAATAGCTTTGTACACGGTTGGCTCGTTATTTGGGATGAAAACACAGCAACTTGACCCGATGACCTTACAAGCTCCACCCCTATCTGCCAAGATGACGTCAATAACGAGACGATTTTGAAGAACAACAACCCGCATGGCGGACTGCTCCTCCGTCAAGTTACCTAGAGCTGAAGTGGTCTCAAGCACCACTGCTTCGAGAGTTCTCGTTAATCTACGGATCAGTTTACTATTAGAAACAGTACCTAGGTAGGGGAAGAAACCTTTATTAAAATCTGTATATTGTTCCCATGTTGTTTCAGTATAATCGACAAGCGGGAGATCTCTTCGGAGTCTATGCTTTACCAAATTAGTGTTTCTATGGTAGTCAGGAGGGGCTAGGAAAACAGGCGGCAGAAGGAATGCAATGTAACAAGTACCATCCCAATCTAGAGGTAAACGGACATATGCAGTATGGCCGCAAACAAAATAGGAATGACGCAAAGCCCTAAACGTGGATCTACCATAATCACTGAAATCGACCACAGTAGTACATTTACTATGACCTAAGTGTACTGAACCATTCTTGCGAACACAGAGTTCACCAGTAACTGGCAATACGGCCATAGCAGGTAGAACAGGAGCAGCTTCAGACTCGACAGATAAAATCATGAATGTAACTGTGTAATTACCTAATCCATATACTTCATTTTCTAGATCAGTTCCAGTATCTACGGGGAGTCCATCCTTGTCAGGGTAGCATACTTTAAGCAAGGCTAAGTTCAGGTTTCCCCAAACCCAGTTACCTTCGTAAATAGCAGCATCAGAAACTAGGGAATTGAGTATTTTGAACCATGCACCACATGTGCCATTGTGAGTGAACGGGTACGGAAAAAGGGGCAAAACTCCCTTGTTCACTTGGTAGGGAGGGAGTCGACCACATATCCAACAGTTTGTAGCATTGGTAGTCTGATGGGAGTGATGTAACATACTAATGAAAGTGTTATTGCGCAGCGCGAGTCTGTAGGACAATTCGTGTGGGGGTAATTCACTAAAGGAATGTTCGTCAGTAACATTATGAGCAGATTGTGCACGCTTGAATATAGGATAATATATGTGCAATAAAACACTAGCAATAATAATCAGAAAACTTAAAAAAACATAATAAGTAGTGTCACTATACAGCGACTGCGAAGTGATTTACAATATGCATTCTTCTTATGTTGTCTTTGTCTATCTCTCTCTCTATCTCGATCTAGGGGATACATGTCAGAAACTAATTTAACCGATTCACCTAGGGGAGGACTTAAACAATTAAACTGTCTGACTTGCTAGATCGTAATTTCAATCTGTATTCCTCAGAAGCGGATTTCTCAACCAAAGGGAGTTTTGAGTCAGTTTGTGTAGGAGGGCAGGGCTTAGAGTCCAAGTCCGAAGGAAGTCCATAGAATTTCTTAACGTGGCTGGAATGCAGCCATCCCTTCCTGCCCTCTATCTTTACAGCTGTCCTCGTTGTGAGCAGAACCAATTTCGGGGTTTGCCAGCGGGGCTCCAATGGGCTTCTCCGATCAAAGTTGCGGATGAATACGTAGTCACCCGGGACCACCTCGTGGGGCTTCACCTCGGTGTTGTCGGGAAAGGCTGCAGCTACCTGTGAACGACAAGATTGTAGTGCAGACATCAAGGAGGCAAGGTAATCTGTCAGCATAAGACAATCAACATCAGTTATTTTTCGTGGAATAGGCGTCCCCCACATATTCGGTGGTCTTCCAAAAACCACCTTGTACGGGGATAGCCCAGATCGGGAATGGACCACCATCCTCATATAGAAGAGGGCGACCGGCAAGGCAACTATCCAGTCCACACCCTTCTCTCTACAGATCTTGGAAAGTCGGATTTTTAAAGTCTGATTATGGCGCTCCACGAGACCTGCTGCCTCGGGATGCCGGACACAATGGAACTTCCACTGATAACCTAACAGAAGGGTAATGTGTTTCACGAGCTCGGATGAGAATGGCTGGCCATTATCTGAGTACACGATACGGGGCAAACCATACCGTGGGAAGTATTCACGAACCAGCTGCTTGGCAGTGGTCGGAGCAGTGTAATCGGGAACTGGGTATGCTTCTATCCATCGGGAAAGAGCACATACGACTACGAGGACATACTTGAATCCTCGACAGCGTTCCATCTGGATATAATCCATCTGGAGTATTTCAAAAGGGTGTTCAGGAGGCTGAAATCCACCTTGTTCGACGGGGATGCTTTTACCTGGATTGAACTGACCACAAATCATGCAAGTACGCACTTTCTGTTTGGCTGCTGCCCGTAAGTTTTTATTGGACCATATGTGTTGAATACTGTCTAGCATTGCTTTCTCTCCTAGGTGTGCGGGACTATGTATCGTGTTAATGATGACTTGTACCATAGAGTCGGGGAGAAACCATGTAGATTTTCCCTTCGTCATCCAACCCTGGTCTGTTTGGATCCCTCCTAGTTTAGTCCATTCCTTAATTTCATCTGGTGTTGCATGTGTCTGTATGTCAATCACATCATGTGCGGGATCCCTGAAGGACTGGGTTCTTTTGGACCCAGCGGTGCCAGGGCACAACACCTGAAACCTTCGTGGGTAACCTGCTCCGGCGTACAAGTCACAGAGACACGGGACACTTCCTTCGGCGTCAAAGAGTCAAGGTTTATTTACTGCAGGGAACACAGAAGTCACAGGAAGTACATCGAGTGTAGTTCGGGGAGACTGCTTCAAATTGTATTTGTGGATCGCTCCTTTTATACAGTTTTTACCCATAGGATAACATGATACACAATAGTTTACAACCTGGTTCCCACAAGTCGCTCTCAGAGGGGTTGCTTAGATCACTTTGAAACACACAAGGTCCGGAACATAAGTGCGGAAACATTTGGCGGTTCCCAACTGTAAAAACCCATCTTCCCACCATTAGCAAATTCCAATCAGCAGTAAAGGAGATCGAAATAAGAACGAAGACAGGTGCAGAGGAAGACGGAGACAGTAGGGAGATCGGAAAGGGTGTAAAAAGGGGAGGTATCGAGAAGCACGAGATACAGGCATCAAAGGGACGTGCCTAATGAGATGCACGGCTGAGACAATAAGCCCGTGCGGCAAGATGAGCCTCGAGCGGCGCCATCTGCCTTACAGTAGCATCCCCCTTGTCATAAAGACACTTACAAAGAACATGTGTCTTCCGCCATATCTTGGAAGTCCCAGGGTCGCGAAGCGGACAGCGTCCGTTCGCTGGCTACTTGAGGGCAAGAGACAAAATGGATGCCGTATCTAAGATGGAACCCGTGGGTACAGATGAAAAACCCACATAACAAACGAACGGTCTAAGTTAGCACAGCGAAACTGCGCACACTTACTAAACTCGTCATTTGCGGTTCATAGATACTAGACTCGACCATATTCGTGTGAGTCGAAAACACCACTTACAATTGTCACGGAACCTCAGACGCTCCTTTTGCCCTCATGTAGGCAAGCACTAGTCGGAATCATACTCGATAGTCATCAGACCATCAAGATGTCGTTGTAGCATAGCTCTGTCCAACCGAGTCCCCTTGGTAACAGATGGTTGTCTCATACACGTTGTAGCACAGAGGCCACATAAGGCAGGACCACACTGCACGCAAAGGCAACACGTGAACAGGAACACTACCACAACCCCGATGATCGTCAGAATCTTCCAACCCCAAGTCGACACCAGGCCCCAAAACCAACCAAGTAGCGTCCAATCCCCTACATCCACGTGTATGGATTCGGAGATCTTATGCAACTTCGAGATGGCTTGATAGACAGTAGGAGCATTATCTGGAATAAAAATGCAACAGCTCGAATGGATCACTTTACATACCCCACCGCGATCTGCTAAGACAACATCTAAAACCATACGGTTTTGTAATGTCATAAGTCTCTCCGCCTGAAGTTCTGTGGTGATATTACCAAGGGCACTAGCAGTAATATTAGCTGTCGATTCTACCACTCGAGTCAAATGTCTCAGGTTCCTACTATTAACCATAGGTCCCCAAAACGGGAGGAAACCCTTGAAAAAGTCTCCTGCCTCTTGACCGGCAGTATCCTCTTCGCTAATTACGCCTCGTACAACTCTAGTCTTATGATAATCGGCATCTACAGTAAACGTCGGAGGCAACAGATTTGCAATGAAACATGAGCCCATGAAGTCTGCGGGCAACCATGTGTATGCACGATCATGACAGATAAAGTATGTACCCTTGGCAGCCAGAAACACAGGGGACGGGGACATAGGCAGAACGTAACTTTCAGTGCAAGCACTTGCTCCAAGTGAGGCTTGCAAGCCACGACCCACAAGACAAAGATTACCAGTGTGGGGTACGACCCATATTGGAGACGAGCTTTTAAGCTGCTTTTCATTAGTGAACATACTATATTCCCCTCTACTTAGGACCCTATAAGCTTGTACCTCTTCTTTAGGGATAAGAAAAGGATCATGGATCTCATCTTCCATATCCTCTATAGCCATCGATAGCAGCCTCTGATACGAGGTAGGACCAGAGTTGGGGGAACGTTGCTCTTGCGTGGGGTGGAAACCCAGTGCGCTTCGAAACATTGTTTGGAATGCTCGAGCTGACCCTTGGGAACTATACGGTAACACCAGATATGGAATTCCCTTACCCGTAGTATGTGGCATCAACCCACACACCCAACAGTTAGTAGTGTTAACCACTAACTGATGCTGATGGAGGAGCTGGATAAAGGAATTATTGCGGAATTCTACACGTCTAGCCTGTTCGTGTTCTGGTAACATATGAAAGGAATGAGGAGAAGCAGTAGAAGTAAGGTTAGGGTAAGGAGTAGGAGTAGGAGTAGCAAGGAAAAAGTAAGACATAGTGTAATACACCCCACCCGCCAAAAATGCAGAAGCAGTTAAAAACAAAACAAACAATTGGGATACAAAACATTTCGTCCGACTAAGTTTCTGCAGCTTGACTCTATACGCCTGAGCTCCTTCCAAATCATTCAGCTTCGAAAATGTCATTTCCCTACGACCGTCCGCAACGTTTCTTGACGCACTTCGTTCTGTGCAGCAATAGTCAATCCCCAGGAGTTCCTAGGAATCGACGGTCTTTAACCTAGCGTCAAGACCTACTGTCCAGAAGGAAGTACGCGCGCGGCCCTACGGCCCTCAATACACAATATATATTTATTTAGCACAATATTTCTCAGCTGTGGAAGGAAAAAGATACAAGGAAGAAGCTTGATATATATATATATATACAAAACAATTTTCAATGATACGAATGTTCAAAGTTGATCATGGGAAACGAGGATATTCCAGTTATCAATTTCAGCAAAGCAAGCAAATTTTATTTGTCCTTAGTGTGAGATCGCAAAGAATATCGATGTTTCCCTGGACGTGTCTGCTCGTCGAACAAAGGATCTGTTGAAGAGACAGCGTCCTGCTGATCAGTTCGTTGATCTGGTCTTGAGTCTCTTGCTGACAAATGTTCAACAGTGGCTTTCTGCTGCGCTGAGGGTTCTCCAACAAGCTGTGCGTCGCTAAAAGGTACAAACGCCGGCAATGTTTCTGTTTCTGTTGATGCAATGCCTTTCCTTATCCACGGGTCTGCCGGCAAAGGAATAGGGACTCGCTTACAATGGGTAGCATGTACCCAATTTTTCCGCCCCTCAAGACGAACGGCAGTCCTCGTGGCCAGGAGCACCTGGTAAGGTCCGGTGAATCGGGGGTCCAGATTGTTTTTTCGTGAGAAGTTACGAGTAACCACCCAGTTCCCGGGCTGGAGCTGGTGGCCTGGACCCTCCGTCTGCGTCGGCAAGGCGTCGTAAACCTGTTGATGAATTAACCTCAGTTTAGCAGTCAAGTCATGTAAGTAATCAATCAACATTGGAAACTCAAGATCAGAGAATATTCCTGGCCTAGGAACCCCCCACACATTCGCAGGACGGCCGAACACTATTTCATAGGGACTAAGCCCTATTCGGGAGTGTACAGTCGCCCTAGTTGACAGTAATGCTAGAGGCAAAGCATCAGGCCACGAAAGTCCAGTCGTAGCTTGAATCTTCGCTAATTTTAGTTTAAGGGTGCCATTGTACCCTTCAACCAATCCAGCTGACTGGGGATGATTGGCGCTATGGAATTTCTGATTAATTCCAAGGCCCTTACACACACTCTTCATCACACTTCCAACAAACTCACTTCCATTATCTGACCACACGACTCTAGGCATTCCATACCGAGGAAAGTATTCCTTCAGTAGGATTTTCGCAGTAGACAAAGCAGTATTGTCTTTGAGGGGATAGGCCTCAATCCATCGGGAGAATGCGCAAACCACAACCAAAACGTATTTCAGGTTATTGCATCGCTCCATATGGATGAAGTCCAATTGGATCACCTCAAAGGGATACGAAGGAGGAGCAAAACTGCCAGGGGGAGTTGGGGTTCCTTTGCCAGGATTGTACATTATACACACCATACAATTCTTCACCAAACGTTCTGCACACTTAGTAATTCCATCATTCTTCCACACATCAGCCAGCAACTTGCAAATACCTTTCGCGCTAATATGTGCTAACCCATGTGCCATTTGCACAACGGCCAGTACATACGCATCAGGCAACATCCATCTTTTCTGATCTGACAAATCAATCCAGCAACCATTCACATCCAACCTTCCCGTACTTTCTTTCCACTTCATCTTTTCAGTGTCGGTGGCCTCATTCTGAATTGCTTTCACACTCTCTATGGTATTTTCACACATACTTGATTCTGTAGGCCACCTAACCGAACTTGTCACATACATTCGAGTGCTAAGGTTCCGGGCAGTCTCCTTAGCAATCTCATCTGCAAACGCATTACCACGACCAACATCATCCGTCACTTTACGATGCGCACTACACTTAACAATTGCAACTTGAGCAGGCAAAGTCAATGCATCCAAAAGATCGTTCACAAGCTGGCCATGCTGTATTTTCGTGCCATGCGACGTCAAAAAACCACGCTCTCTCCACAACCGTCCAAAACTATGCGCTACACCGAAAGCATACTGACTATCGGTGTACACATTCACACGTTTACCTTTTGCTAATACACATGCTCTAGTGAGAGCAATCAGCTCTGCAGCTTGGGCAGAATTCTGATTCAATCTCGCAGTCTCAACAACAGTATTCAATGTCACCACAGCATAAGCAGTAGTCACATCACCATTCGGCAACTTAAAGCATGACCCATCCACATACAGGGTGCCATCCGGGTCTTCCAATGGGGTGTTTTTAAGGTCCACACGACCTTTTGTTTCCTCTTCTGTCCGCAAGTAACAGTCATGTTCTGCTACTTCATCTGACTCTGCACTAATTGGTAACAAAGTTGCCGGATTGAGGACATTACAACGTTTTATCTGAATGTGGCTTGCCAAGAGCGTCAATTCGTACCCAGATAACCTCGCACTCGTCAAGTGCTGAGTTTTCGTACGATTCAAAAGAGTATCGACTGCATGCGGAACCATCACCGTAAGCATATTATCCATGACCAATCCTGCTGATTGTCGGATGGAGACCGCAGCTGCCGCAGTCGCTCTCAAACAACTCGGCAATGCTCTAGCTACTGGGTCTAAGGTCGAGGAAAAATATGCACATGGACGTTGTTTACCACCAAAAGGTTGCGTTAAGACGCTTAAAGCACAACCTTCCCTCTCGTGAACATATAACGTGAACGGTTTACTGTAATCAGGGGTTCCTAACACAGGAGCCGAACACAATGAATCACGTAATTCAGAAAAACTTTTCTGACATTCTTCCGTCCATGGTAAAGGAGTCGAAACATCCTTGCACGTAAGAGCCACCAATGGTTTCGCTAGCAATGAAAAATTAGGAATCCACTGCCTGCAGTACGACGTGATACCTAGAAAGGCACGCACATCTCTTTGGGTTTGTGGCACAGCCATGCGCGCAATCGCTGCAATTCTCTCTGGGGTCAATCTCCTTCCCTCCTTTGACAATAAGTGACCTAGGTAGGTTACTTCTTGACAACAATATTGGAGTTTAGAAGGTGACACCTTGTGATTTAACTCACAGAGATGTTGCAGCAACGACACTGTAGCGATTTTGCAGATGTCCTGAGTATCAGCAGCCACCAATAAGTCGTCGACGTATTGGATTAAAGCCGCACCAACCGGCAACCTAAACGCATCTAGTTGACCCTTCAAAGCTTGACTGTAAATCGATGGACTTTCACAGTAGCCCTGAGGAGCGCGTTTGAACCGGAAGCTACGTCCACCAAGAGAGAAACCGAAAAGGTCCCTACTCTCTTCGGCAATCGGGATGCTGAAAAATGCATTTTTCAAATCAATCACCGAAAACCAGGAAGCAGTAGCTGGAATCAGAGTCAGCAGCGCCGTGATGTCAGGCACAACAGGGAATTGAGGAACCACAATTTTATTTACCTCCCGTAAATCGATAACAAAACGATAAACAGGCGGTTTGGTAGGGGCAGTACGTTTAAGAATGGGCAGTACAGGACTATTGCACACGTTTCCCCGAGTCTCTTCAATGACATCTTTCTCGATCAAATCATAGATGATCGCTAACAAAGCTCGTTCACCATCAAGGGAGATACGGTATTGGGGAATACGTGGCAATCGCACATTCGATTTCAACTGAACAACATAAGGGGAGATATCAAGTAGGCCCACATCATTTGGACCCGTCGCCCACAAAGACGCAGGAAGAGAATCCAATTCCGGTGGAAGCTTATCGAGAGACAAGTACATGGGAGAGACTACTCTCTCTCCTAACGTAAGCTTTACACCCGCAGGAGAACAATACAAAGTTGCATACAAGCGTTTAAGCAAATCCAGACCCAAAAGATTTTCGCCACAACCAGTAGACAAAATCAATGGAGCTTCGAGCTCACGAGGCCCAATTTTAAGGGGCAAAGGGCGCGAAACTGGATTGCTAACGGGGGCGCCAGAGAATCCAACGGAAACATTTGTTAAGCCAGACAAAGGTGCGCCAGGGAGTTTCGAACGCATGATAGAACTTTTCGCTGCACCAGTGTCCAACAGAAAAGGCTCAACGACGCCCGATGTAGCAACTGCGACGTAAGGCCCTCTCTGATCAACCGGAACTGATACCACTCCCTCTCCTTGTCTTTGGCTGTCCTAGTAATTACTATCGTCAGTTCCCTGATCGACGTAATAATCGTCTACATTGTACTGCGCAGATCGTCCTTGCGATGATCCACGTTGATCGAAACAGTTATTAGAATTTGATGAATGGTCAGAGCGATCATTCTGAGCACCACGACCTCTACCACGTGATGCGTGCTGTGCACCACCACGGCCTCCTCTAGACGAATTACCACCACTACGGTCATTTAAAGCAGGACAATTGAATTTAATGTGTCCCTCCTGTCTACAATAAGCACATTGGTTGTACCCTAATGAAGATCTTTGGAAAGAAGAATCATTACGCGGCTGCGATCGATTCGATTGCGACTGCGATCTATTCTGCTGAGGCGCATTCTGATTAGAACGCGGCGGATATGCTTGTTGTAACAACACTTTAGTTTTCAGCTCTTTCGTTTTTTTATCGGCACGGTCATTTTCCTCTTTTTCTCTATTTTCATAATATTGCGCCGTAGCCAATATCTGAGCTGAGGTAGAAACGGCCCACGCACTTTCTGAATTCCTTAATTTATTGCTCAAGTCGGGCAATAAGTTTGACACAAACTTATCCACAAACAACCTCTGTCCACCCTCAGTACCCATATCCTGTCCACTATGATCAACGAATGCTTCCTCGAACCTCGTAAAGAAGTCCGAGACACTCTCATCTTTCTTTTGCTTACAGGCTGACAACTTATCCCAATTTACCTTCATAGCTGGCATAAGCGTTTTCATTAATGTAATGATTCGCTGAGGAAGGTCAGCAATCAACTGATCGGGTTTAGTGGCAGCCACTTGTCCAGCGTCTGCTGCTGCAATGGCATTCCAATCACCACCTAATTCATTTGCGTGATCTTGGTGACGAATCTTCGCCCATACCGGTTGTGGTACGATATTACCGAACAACATGTCGATATCGGCAAGATTCATTATCGTAGCGTCTACGAGCTGCGATAATTCCTTGTAATACCCAGCAGGATTTTTGCGAGGATCGGGCAAAGTTTGTTTCACCTGAAGTACTTCCGATCGTTTCCATGGGAGGTGTATCCACACTCTCTGGAAATGTGCCGGAACTGGCTGGGCAGCATTAGTATTATCAGCTGGTATCCAAACTGGCGGAACTTCACGCATAGGATATTGGCCAGACTCGGTTTGTTTTTCAATGTCCTCGACGAACAATGCATGAGGAATAGGAGCGGGACGAAGAGATAGCAACCGCTCAACAGCACGTCGGACATTAGTATCTACTATCAGTCCAGTTGCGAACTGAAGCCGAAGTTCAGACAGGGCGGTCAGCACCTCGTCAGGCGCATTAACCACTATCTGATCATGTAAGAACTTACACATTTCATCAAACACATATCTCTGAGTTGGTATGTTGAATTGATCAAACGTTTCGAGAACAACACGAGGTGAATTTCTAACAGGGTTTATCATCCAACCCATCGCCATATTGTATAGCGCAACACGTTCTCTATTACCAGGAAGCTGGCTACGTCTCTGAGGACCATCAGAACCAGCAGACCCAAAAACAGGCCCGAGCGACTGGAAGAAGTTTGTCGCAATGGGAGAATTACAATTACGAGTAGAGGGAGAAGAATAAGACACAGGACTAACAAGAGAAGGAGTAGAGACGTTAGCAGCAACAGGGGTTAACAACACAGGAGCAGTAGCGGGAACAGGAGTATGTGGAAGCGGAGGAGCAGTAGGAATAGAAATAGGCAGAGGAGCAGGAACAGGCGGAAGAGCGGGTGCAGGTTGAGGAACTGGTGGAGGAATAACAGGTGGAAGAACAGGCACGGCAGGGACCACAGGAGCTGCGGTACCCTGTACGTACGGAGGTGGCGACTTCATAAGATAGGACATTAAAGAATCCTCAACTGCCTCTTCCTTCTTATCCGACTCCGTAGGCAAAACAGGATAGCATTTGTCTATGGACATACGCTGTAATCTCTCAAACACTTCCTTATCCTTATCCTCCTTATCACGCTGAAACTGCTCAGCTTTCTTCACTATAGTAGCAACAGGATCTCGCTGACTACGTTTATTTTGTCTGATCTCTTTCTGTCGGGCTTCTTTGCGCCAGAACCGAAAGGCATCAAACATGGCCGGCCTTGATTTACGTTCGAACAACTTTATTTCCAAATTATCTAAGATCGACGCTTCGAAGCTACCGTGAGGTGGCCAACGAAGATCGCCGTCTTTCTTTGTATATTTTATCCAATAATCGTTAAAAGCAATCGGGCCTAGCCCATGTTTGCTATATAAATCATAAGTAGGAGTTCCAACCGGAGGTATCGGACACGAGTCCTCCAGCAGGGAATCCGCACCACAAGGTCTAAAGCAACTGAACAAAGTACTGCGACCAGGCATCTTGCACACTAGCCGAGTTTCACAAACTTCAAGGGTTACGGGATTTCGGGATTTACCAAGTCCCAGCAAAGAACTAAACCCTCGGTCTTTGGCGGCTGCAGTCGTCAAACAAATACAACAACAACAAAGTACGCTAGCAAAGTGTCACCGACAAAAACACTCACACAGCGTGTACAACAAAGACACCCGCTAAAGTGTCTACAACAAAAACACTCGCTAAAGTGTTTACAACAAAGAACTCTGGGAGCGACCCACAAATACTTAACTCAAAGATCAATGGCGTCCTCAGGAAGGCCCGTCAATTGTCTCGCTATACCAAGGTCTACGCCAGGCGCCAAAACAGGTCTACAGTCAGGGCAGCAGTCCGTCGCAGCCGTTAGGAGGCGGGAATCTTCGCGGGAAAAGTCTTCGGGCCACTTATTTCGACAACAGGATCGATGAAGCGGGGTGCACCTTCCCTCGGAGATTTCACACGAAGTTCCTCACGATCGTCGGGCTTGGACCGGTACCACTGATGCAGCCCCACGTTGGGCGCCAACTGAAGGACTGGGTTCTTTTGGACCCAGCGGTGCCAGGGCACAACACCTGAAACCTTCGTGGGTAACCTGCTCCGGCGTACAAGTCACAGAGACACGGGACACTTCCTTCGGCGTCAAAGAGTCAAGGTTTATTTACTGCAGGGAACACAGAAGTCACAGGAAGTACATCGAGTGTAGTTCGGGGAGACTGCTTCAAATTGTATTTGTGGATCGCTCCTTTTATACAGTTTTTACCCATAGGATAACATGATACACAATAGTTTACAACCTGGTTCCCACAAGTCGCTCTCAGAGGGGTTGCTTAGATCACTTTGAAACACACAAGGTCCGGAACATAAGTGCGGAAACATTTGGCGGTTCCCAACTGTAAAAACCCATCTTCCCACCATTAGCAAATTCCAATCAGCAGTAAAGGAGATCGAAATAAGAACGAAGACAGGTGCAGAGGAAGACGGAGACAGTAGGGAGATCGGAAAGGGTGTAAAAAGGGGAGGTATCGAGAAGCACGAGATACAGGCATCAAAGGGACGTGCCTAATGAGATGCACGGCTGAGACAATAAGCCCGTGCGGCAAGATGAGCCTCGAGCGGCGCCATCTGCCTTACAGTAGCATCCCCCTTGTCATAAAGACACTTACAAAGAACATGTGTCTTCCGCCATATCTTGGAAGTCCCAGGGTCGCGAAGCGGACAGCGTCCGTTCGCTGGCTACTTGAGGGCAAGAGACAAAATGGATGCCGTATCTAAGATGGAACCCGTGGGTACAGATGAAAAACCCACATAACAAACGAACGGTCTAAGTTAGCACAGCGAAACTGCGCACACTTACTAAACTCGTCATTTGCGGTTCATAGATACTAGACTCGACCATATTCGTGTGAGTCGAAAACACCACTTACAATTGTCACGGAACCTCATCCCTGACTGTCATGCAGTGTGATGGTACAACTACTTGTGTCTGGTCAGTTACATGAGTTCGGTTCTGAGCAGTTTGCTTTGCTGTTCGGTCTGCCAGGCCGTTACCCTGGGAGATGATATCAGTAACCTTTGTATGTGCCTTACATTTCATGATAGAGATTGCAGTGGGTAGATGTATTGCATCTAACAGAGCTTGAATGAGGGGACCGTGTTGGATGTTGGCACCGTGAGAAGTTAAGTAACCTCTCTCTCGCCAGAGGACTCCAAAGTCGTGAACGACTCCGAATGCATAACGTGAATCAGTATATATGTTGACTTTCTTATTTCTGGCTTGAATACATGCTTTTGTCAGAGCAATAAGCTCTGCTGCTTGAGCTGACAAAGTGTCAATACAATTGGTTTCAACGACTTCCGTGTCTGTCGTGACAGCGTAGGCTGCCACTAATTCACCTGTCCTTGTTCTCATACATGAACCATCCACATAAAGTGTCAGGTCTGGGTCTGGTAACGGAACATCTGTCAAGTCTTGTCTGGGTTTTGTTGTGATAGTAATAACTTCAATACAATCATGTGCCAATGGATCTACTCCATTTATTGGCAATAACGTGGCAGGATTTAATGTGCTGCAGCGTCTGATTTCGATGTGTGGTTGAAACAACGTCAGTTCGTAACCTGTCAATCTTGCTATGGTCAGGTGTTGGGTCTGAGTTCGATTTAAAAGGACTTCCACGGCATGTGGAACCTGTACTGTCAATGGATGTCCTAACACAATGGAATCACTCTGTCTGACTGCTAAAGCTGTTGCTGCAACTGATTTCAAACACGCCGGAAGGGCCTGGGCTACTGGATCTAATGTGCTAGAAAAGTAAGCACAAGGCTTGTGTGAACCTGCTTGTTCCTGAGTGAGGACTGACAAGGCAGTACCCTCACGTTCTGTGACAAAAAGTGTAAAAGGCTTACTGTAACATGGTGTTGCTAAAACAGGTGCTTGACATAAGGCTTTCTTCAAGTCTTCAAAAGCACGTGTATGTTCCTGAGTCCAAGGGAGGACAGTCGAAGTCGCTGCCTCCTGTGTCGTTAACTGAATGAGTGGTT
This sequence comes from Lissotriton vulgaris, assembly GCF_964263255.1. Lineage (NCBI taxonomy): Eukaryota > Metazoa > Chordata > Amphibia > Caudata > Salamandridae > Lissotriton > Lissotriton vulgaris. Next base: position 2,008,887,250 of record NC_141685.1, on the reverse strand, counting down.
TCGCTAGAAATGCATATTGGGGAATCCATTGTCTGCAGTATGAAGTTAGGCCTATGAAAGCCCGTACTTCCTTTTGTGTTCTGGGTGGTGCCATATTTACAATTAACTGAATGCGATCAGGTGTGAGCTGCCTCCCCACTTTGGACAGCAAGTGACCCAGGTACACAACTTGCTGAACACAGAATTGAAGCTTCGAAGGAGACACCTTGTGTCCCTTGTCGGCCAGGAAGTTCAAAACAGTCAGTGAAGCATTTTCACATTCGGGTTCGCTTCGAGCGGTGATCAGCAGATCATCGACATATTGAAGCAGGGCAGTGTGAACTGGCATGTGGATACTGTCGAGTTGCTTTTTCAATGCTTGACTATAGATGCTGGGGCTTTCTGTGAATCCTTGAGGTGCGCGGGCAAATTTGAAAGATCGTCCATTTAAACTGAATCCGAACAAATATTGGCTTTCCGGATCAATAGGGACACTGAAGAAAGCGTTCTTGAGGTCAATTACAGTGAAGAACGTCGCTTCTGAATCAATAGCAGTTAGTAGTGAAGAGATATCTGGGACCACGGGGTACTGTGGTACAATACATTTATTCAATTCGCTTAGATCAATAACCAATCGATAAACAGGTGGAGCATTTGGGTCAGTACGTTTAAGAACAGGAATGATAGGAGAATTACACACATTGGAGTCAGTTTCCACAACCACTCCTTGTGCAATCAGCTCGTCAATGATTCTCAGTAAAGCCACTACAGCATCTGGAGGTAACTTGTATTGTCGAATTCGTGGTAATACCACTCCTGCCTTGAGTGTGACTCGATATGGGGTAATGTGCATGCAACCTACATCAGTGGGGCCCTGCGCCCACAAGTGTGCAGGGACGTTCTGTAGCCGGGGATCCATATCTCTCAATACATAATGGCCTTTGAAATCTCGCAAAAACAATCGTACTCCCTCCGGAGAACAGCATATAATAGCTCCTAGAGCTTTCAATGTTTTTATGCCTAACAGGTTTTCTGGACATGATTTCGTGAGCAATAAATCTGTAGTCCGTGTCAAAGGACCTACTGCAAGAGGGAGGGGTTGTGATACTTCATTAATAATGGGTTTTCCTGAAAATCCAAGGGACACGTTCTGTGAGCCTGAGAGGGGTGCCCCTGGTACTTCGTTGTGGCTTATCGTAGTTCTGCTTGCCCCTGTATCAATGAGAAACTTTCTGTCTTTTCCTAATACTTGACTGTGTACATAAGGACCATTTTGATCTACAGGAACCTCAATAAGAAGCAAGCGGAATTCCCTCTCCAGGCTATTTCATGTGTATCGCTGGTAATCAGGGTAATCGTTCTGTGCATACTGATACATCTGCTGTGTTGTGTTTTGTGTTGCGGTAATGGGCTGTTGTTGTGGTATCGCTACGGTCTGTGTGGAGGCTGGCATAGGCGCAATATGTTGTATATTCTGGGGTACTTGTTGTAAAGTCTGATCTTGTCTAGGAGGACGCGGTCTTTCTTTGGTCTTACCCGTGGCGATATTATGTTTCAGAACTGCACAATCATTTATATAATGACCTGGCTGTTTACAATAATTACATACACCCTTTACAGGAACTGTCGAATTACTGTGTTGGGTCGCACCCTTTTTCTGACCGTCGGCGGGAACCGACTGAGCAACTAACATTTTCATTTTTGTATCTTTCATACGTCTCTGTTCATGTTCTTGTTCTTCTCTAAGTCTATTCTGGTGGTACTGTAACATTTGTAACATTTGTGATGGAGTATTAGCTTGCCAAGTGCTTTCTACTTTCAGTACTCTATTCTTAACCTGGGGCAAAGAATTCTCGACTAATTTCGTTACAAAAAGATGTGGATATGACTCGCTACTTGCTTTCAGACCGCTGTTAATACCAAAACATTTCTCAAATCGTGTATAAAAATCACTAGTGTCTTCATCAGGTTTCTGTTTGCATGCTGAAATTGCACCCCAGTCCTCCTTTTTCGTACTCAATAAACGTGGCAACACTTGTACTAATAAACCTGGTAACGCTTTAACTTTGTCTCCAAGCCCTAGGCCTGGTACTCGGGTATCTTCTTCATTTTGTAATCCAGCCCAATCAATCTTTGCCTCTCCCACCTCCCACTCTTTTTCTTTGAGTTTCTCGTATATGCCTGGAGGTAGTAATACTTTCAGTATTTTCATAAGATCGGGATAAGTGTAATCGCCCATTAATAACATATCTTTTATTTCGCGGTGAAACCCTGCGGGATCTTTATCGTGACTGGGTACTAGTTTCTTCATTTCCAATAATTCCATTTTAGTTACAGGTGTATACACGAACACACGTCTAAGCGTGCTGTCTGCGTTCTGTACGGGGTGTACTTCTCGCAACGGATTCTGTCTATCCATATAATACATGGTTTTTCGTTCCATAACGGGTGCTGAATCGATCTGCGGACATAAGAATGTACTATACTTGTGGCGATGTTCTAGAATTACTTTAATTAGATCGGTGCCTAGACCTTTCCATCTGTTCGTGACCAGTTCTATTAATATGTCAGGCAGAGGGCCTGGATCAGAATGTTGGCTTTTATACAATAAGAGCAGATGTTGTATCATGTACATACCAGCTAAACGCTGTTCACTCGGTGTCAAGTTCAAAAACGTATGTGCTAACGCATCATCACCATATTTCTCAGAGCTGTCAGCCCATTGCACGGCTGACCTGGCTAATTCTTGTTCATCCATAGAATCGAGTACATGGTACCCCAATCGTTCTTGAAGTATTCTATCAGTGGCTTGGAATAAGTGTTCGGGGGTTCTCGGATTACACATGGCTTCCTGATATATCCTTTTACTTTCTGGGCGCACTGGGCGCATCGAATTATTATATGGTCTTCCTTTACCTACATAAGCTATCATTTCTCTGGCCGGCAACTGTGTGTGTTCCGGTGTCTCGGCTTCCACCTCTGCCTCCTCCTCCGAGGACTCATGTTTGTCTGAATCTACTTCCGGTGTGGGCTGTCTTTTCTCATGCATCTTATTTATTGCAGTTCTGATTCTTCGGTACATATTATCTACACAGGCCTCTTTGTCATGCTGTCCATCTGCTATATTCTGACCCCATCTGTGGAGTGCTTTTACGTCTTCCGGGTTCATACCCGGCCTATCCACTTCTCTAATTAAGCAGTTTATAAGAAACCGCAATATCTTGGCTTTAGTATCCACTTTCTGATAGGCCATGGCCTCCTTAATACTTTCAGGCCCTACTCCTGTCTGGACAAACCTATATATTCGATCTAGGTGATCTGTCATTCCAGGTAGTGTCATTAGGAAGTTCGTGACTCGCCGTAAACGTACCGATGCGAGTAACATTCTCTCGTCATTCTTTTTACCGGGTACTGGATCATATCTACAGTCTGCAAGGCGATCTCCATAAATTGTAATATCCGTTCTAGGTGTACGCTGTTGCGCTATTTCTCTAAAGGTCATGCGGTGGGTGGGTGGCGGGGTCTGGAAGCCTATCGCTCCTCCGGACGCGCCTCCTGAGGCACCGGCTCCGAAAGGGTTTGTCGGGTTTGTATCGAGGGAAGTAGGGGGTGCAGGGATCGGGGGAGGAGTAGCTTGTCGGGGAGGAAGTGCATAATTGTCCTGACCGTTAGGCGCAGGCACTCGTGGCAATGCGGTATTAACATATGCGGGAGCTACATCGTCTAGATAGGAAGAAAGAAAAATGTCCTTTGCTGTCTTCTGGTGTTTTTTAGTCGGAAGCAATGGAGGTGGTAGGTCGTTCGGTACTTCCGGAGAGGCCTTAGGCAAGCCCTCAGACAAGATGGGGAACATGCCATTCACGAGTGTATTTCGCTGTCTGTCTACTTGTTCTAATTTTACTCTGATACCTTCCTCAACTAGTGCGTTTTCTCGGGTCTTGTCAGCTTCCTCCTTACTCTTTTCTTCTAGTCTGTGTGCTTTTTCTGTGCGCCTATGCGATTCTTTACGCCATAACTCGATGGCATCCTTCTGTGACTGTCTGGCTTTCTTTTTCCATAAAGCTTCTTCTACTCTCATGATGCAATCTGCATCCCATGTCCCAACAGCGGGCCATCTCTGATTCTCTGACAGTTCTTTAGTGTAGTCCACCCATAAGTCGAGAAATAAAACGGCATCTAGGCCGTGCTTATGGTACATAAAGTACCCTGGAGTGTCCCTAGGTGGAATGGGAACAGCTTCTTCTAGAACCCCTTTACGGGTTTTTATTTGTCTTAGTTTGGAGAACAACGGCATTCTTTAATCTGGCTACTTGGTTCTTACTCTGATATGAACACACTGAACATGAACACGTTTAAGCACAATAGATGATCGAACATTCACTCATACCACGACATTTGAATGACACATCAAAAACATTTCAAGAACGAACCACATTAATTACAATGAAAACCTACCAACCACGGGGAACGGGATGTACCGCTAAACAGTACAGATACACCTTACAGATGCAAACTAGATATACTGCTAAACAGTACAGATACACTGCTAAACAGTGCAGACCAGGCTCGTGTACCCGAACCCGTCTTGACCGGCACAAGTTAATGCGCACGTTAGGATGCGTCCCTAGCAACGGTACTCACCAGGAAGCACGGAAACAGAAGGCCTCGGAAACCCTGGACTGGACTGGGCTCGGACTGGATTCGGACTCGACTCGTGACGCAGATACTTCGGAACTTCAGAACCTGGTGGGCCTCCGTATACCTCGGATCTTGCTCTCTCAGCTAGGCTCAGGTCGGGATCCTCCGCACTCCTCACCGCCTCGTCTGGGTGTCGATCGCAGCCTCAGTCACCTCCGTTGGCCTGAGGGAGATACAGGAAATCCTGCGGGTACGCGTAGTTGTCCGTCCGGCTGTGGCAGGGGGCTAGGCCTGCAACGCACCTCCGGCGCGTGGGGTGGGGGAGGGGTCCCTGTTCGGGCGCCAGAACTGTGGTAAAATTAATTACCTATGCATAATTTATACGGTAAAATCAATAAGAATAACTCAGGTAAATAAAATCCGGGATATTGAGGTTTACTCAAAAGGGTTTTATTCCTTAAAAAGGAATTGGGTTATTGGCTCGAGCCAAGGTGGCATACCATTCCGTCACCACATAGGTTCGGGAAGGGGCAGACAGACAACATTTTATTTACAGAAGTTCATATATATAGTCAATGCATTACAATAAACGAATAGGCAGTAGGCGTAACAGCTGGAAAAGGGAGAGATAACATATGAATACGTCATAGAAAAGGCGTTGCAATAGGCGTGCATAAAGGCGTGTACTAGAGACGTCATTCATCATGAGGTCACAAATGGGTGGATTCATAGGAGAATCTTGCAATGTCAGCAGAAATTCATGGCAGAGATGCGCGCGCAGCAGCTTGACGTGTGTCTGACGTGTAACTGGAGGGTGAAGGGGACTTGACATTTGAACACTACAAGTGTAGACATAAGTCTGGGATGTCAGATCAACCTAATCCAAAATCGTATCTGATATCGTATGTTTAAGGAACTGTAGTGTCTAGAAGGGAAAAGGTCTCTCGGGCGGAGGCTACCCTATACTGGTTGTGAGTGCGTGTATATGTGTCTACGTGTCGGCATGCGGGGTGAGGGGGCATGGGCCTACCATGGCAACGGAGTCTATGAATTACTTGCACGGAGACAGAAAGACCGGGCCCACTGCTCCTGCAGCTGGGAGGATGTTTACTCGAACTACGAGACAGGAATGTATTTTCGAGGAGTGGAGCAGATTATTCGAAGGTTGAATACAGTCTTGGCAGGCAGTTGGCTGAGCTATGCGCCGGAGCCGCGCAAGGAGTAAGGCAGGGGTCACTGGTACAGAGGCAGCCTGGGTTGAGGCCCTCAGAGTCGGAAGGCAGGAAGAGGTTCGATGGCAGAATCAGGGCCTACTACGCCTGAGCTGAAAAACGTGTAAAGTGTACCACAAAAAGACGGTGGTATGGCATATATAGGAACTGAGTATTCAATCCGTTCATGGCGGATCTGAAAGAGGACATGTTAAAGATGGACGCAAATGTATTTGCGTCTTCATAGCTGGCACAGGAGGGAAATTACATGCACTGCAAGCTAGTACATGGAGACGGTGGGGTACGCGCTGGGGAACACTACTCGATCAAAAATTATATTTCCTCACAAGGTCCACAACTTTTGGAATCCAACCGGAAGGTTCTGGTTTCTCCTTGATTTCTGCGGAGGCAGATGTCTTCAACTGCTCATTGGATTGGGTGTCACAAAGGTTTTGTAGATCCTGTAAGACAGCACAATGCTCATTTACGTCAAAGGGCATGGCTTTCGCCACAATGTCTAGACTGTCAAGGTCTAGAATGTACATACTGATGCCTAAAAGGACCTGGTATGGTGTCCGGCCACCCAGAGATCTTTTAGGGAGATTATTAAGTACTTGCTGCACCCCAAATAGCTGGCGGATCTAACTACGCCCTGTGCCTAATACTCTAGCTGTTAAGGACTACTTTAAGTCACAGTTCATCCTCTCAACAACAGAACTGCCCTGTGGCCGATATGCAGACGAAAAATGCACCTGTACACCCAGGGAAGCCGTAGTGTACCGGTATGCTTTAGAAGCAAAACTCGGCCCTGGTTGGACTGGAATGTACTGCATGCATGCATCCCAATAAAGACTGGCAGGTATTTAATAACAGTGCTAGCATCAGAGGAACCTGGAGCAAGAATTAACTGCAACTAGGATAAATTTAATCACAGTATCCAAAATCATTGGACCACAATGGTCCAGATAAATGCAGCCAAAAGGATTGTCGGAAATTAAGTGGTGTCTCTATGGTGAACGAACCACAGTGGAAGCTTTAATTTGTTGACAAATGTCACAACATAGAACATATTTCTTGGCCTGTTGATATAAGCCATCCCACCAATAACATTGATGTAGCAGTGAAATTGTGGCCACCACACCAGCATGTGCAGAAGCAACACCCTCATGTGCCGCTGTCACTAAAGCTAGTCTTCGGTCTTGGTTGGGAATCAAATGATCGCCAACTCCTAGAATAGTTACAAAAGGAATGTTTTGTTCACTTAAGTGATAAGTGTATTTAGATGGAAACCTCTTAGATAAAGAGGTACCTTTTCTATTAGCATTAACAGCAGCCAGGTGGCAGAATCTTTTCGAGTTTTAGAACAAGCAATTGCAGCAACAGTAGCAGTAGCAACTGCAGGCTTGGCCACTTCATCAGCCAGACAATTCCCTAGCACATGTGCTCCCACACACCAATGACTCAAAGTATGAATAACATGAGCCTGTGGCAACCTGTCTTTGAGGTCTGCCAATTTAACCCAAAACCTTTAATGCTTGATTGTGTTGCCTTTAGAACCTTTAGATTCATTCTGCGACCAATAATGTAAATTATCATTAAAGCATTGTACACAGTAATATGAATCACACACAATAGGAGTGGGAAATGAAGGATCCATATGCTCTAGTGCAAGAAGCAACACTTTCAGTTCAGCCAGCTGCGCAATGCAGTCCCCTAGGGACTGGGTGCGAGTTTTTTGTGGTTGGAAGTTTCCGTCCAACATAACACCAACAATGAGAGGGTACGCTGCTGATTATTGCTGTTTAGAACCTATAGCTGGCTGGGCTGAACCATCAGTGTAAACAATATATTTATACTGTTCAAGAGGTAAGACGGAAGTGAGCATGTGGTAGACATGTGCATATTGAAGTAAGTCTTGTGTCTGTAAAGACGGGTCAAAGATAAAGTCTACAGCAACAGCTGTTAAGTATGTTGCCTACTGTAACCATCTAAGATGGAAGGCTTTAGTATTAGGAACACTAGCTTTTGTGACTGCCTCTAAGGCTGGCACGGGAGTAACAACAGTGATGCGTTTCCCTTGTACAAAAGGTCGCTCTCTAAGAATTTTCTTCTGCACTGCAGTCAGTATTCTTTCAGTGGAAGCAAAACACATATCTGCACAGGAATGTAAATGTGATTTATATGCCATCGGCACTGTGTCACGTTTCAGTGCACATAGCAAAGGAGACACACTGACTACACTCGCTAGGCATGGAACGGGGAAGAATGGAGTGTGCATGCCTAGGGACTACAACTCCCATAATGCTGCAGAAGAGGAGTAGTCCTAACTTTCTCACGCTATTTAAGCATCTCTCTCAGACAGATGGGTGCTTGCCAATCGAGCTCAGTTCTAACTCGATGAGTCAACATCCCGTAATCTTTGTTTCCGCTGTGTTCAGTTCCTAATCATTCTGAGGACTCTGAACAGTATTTTGCCAGTCGCGCTGGAGTGCAAGAAGAGAAACCAGTCACCGGAGTTTGCGTCGGACCGCACTGCTGCTACATTGGTGAACGACTGTTTCCTGGTTCACCGCGCTGAAGCATGGATTGGAGCAGCAACACGCTCCGGACGTTCTCCTCCAGTGTTAGTACCAGAACACTTCGTCAGCTGCGTGGGTGCAGGACTCCTTCCTGGCGCACCGCAGCTCTGCCGGGTATCCCGCGCTGGAGCACCTGGGTAACCTGTACTGCTTGTAGAAGCTCACAGTAGTCATTTGTGCGGCCAGTAGGTTAGAAGCCCGCATCACTGAGCCAGTGAGAGGCTCGGAGAGGATTTGCCCATTGTGCGGCCAGAAGGTCGTATTTCCACACTTCACAAAGCCAGGGAGAGGCTCAAGGAGTCAGCTGGACTTCAAAGACACTTGTTGATCCCTGAAAGCAGAAAGGGATTATTCGCTGTGGCTTGGGACACACTACACCAAGCTAAGTACTGTTAAGCCCACAAATATTATTTTTGGCATTGCCTTTATTGATCATAGGATGAATGCGGCATGATCAGCTGTAAGTACCTTCACATAACTTTACGTTTATTGGTGGTGACTGCGTATGGTGTTCTTATATGCATGCTGTGCTTGTGCCTCAAATAGGTAACAATGGGCTAGTCAGCAGGAGTGACGTCTTCAACTCCGGGCTCAGGTTCCATTGAGGGGTCAGCAGCTGCATCTTTTTTTGTTTCCTTTGTCCCTTTTTTTCCTTTCCCCTAACGTGGTGTTTCCTGTTGGAGTGGTTGCTACATTCCCACAGGTGATACCATAGAGGGGATAGGGTTACTTGGCATCTTCCATCGCTCCCGCTGTATCCGGCTTTTAAGGTCAGTGGTTATCTAACCCGTATGTGAAACACTGTTTCACCTATGTTAAAAGTGATATCGGTAAATCCAAGTGCACCCGGTAAGACCAAGATGAATAGGTTCATGGTATTTACACATGTATGTAAGTGATGTTTTACAAGCAAGTCAGATTGTAAAGATCTGAGTGTATCTGTGTGTTCTGATTTCCAATGTGAACTGGAAAAAACAGAATGAATTAATTCATCAGGTGGTTTAATGGTAAAAATTAATTAATATTAACAAGGATTGTAGTTTCTTTAAAACATTTGGAGGTTGCAATAGTGCACACTTTCAAAAAAATATGTGAGTTCATATCCCAAGAAAAGGACACTTAAAAATGTGATATGAGATTTTTTAAGTTTCATTAATAGCCACATGCAATGAATCCTAAAATTATGCGATCCACCTTGGCCAAGTGTGTGTTTAATTCATCATCCGTGAGGTAGATTTCATGAATGTAGGATGATTCGTCTGTATCAATATCATGTACAATTTACACTATGCGGGCAGCAAGCAGTCCTTGACTGTTCGTATAGACCACTGCTAAACGGGTGATGCGATGCTGAAATCTGAGGGCAGAAAAGGCTGTTCATCTCTGATTTCCGGTTGCTAGATTCAGGCTGAAAATTGTTTGGGAAATATCCAAAGTCGTTTTGTATTTTTTATGGACTATATCGTTAATCAATGCCGTACTGTGTTTATTTTGTATAGCAAGTGTGTGTATGACTATTGAAATTTCTGAAGTCTCAGACTATCCAATATGAATGATCCGGTTTCAAAACAAGGAAATCAGTATTATTCATCTGAGATACACAGAGTTCAATTACGCCCTGGTACTCTAATTGTTATGTTATGGGTATTGTAAAACGTGCAGCTGCCCCAGATAAGGGGCGTTCCATCGCTGGCAACTGCAGCCTTTGAACAGGCAACTGAGAGAGAGAACACCTGACCTATAGTGTCAGAAAAAGATGAGTTTTAATTGTTTTACGGAATGCAGTGTGATTGTTGAAAGTTCTGATACAGACAGTAAGAGAGTTCCAGAGATTTGCGGTGAGGACAGACAAGAGCGCCCTCCCGCACGCACTTAATTGGGGGAGTATTTCTTGAACATGTGCCATAGCATCACATTTAATAGAGTATTGTTGTTGCACCTGTGGGCTGGACAGTATAGGTATTACATGATAAGGAGAGTCCTTAACCCAGTAGATATGATTGCAGAATAAAGTCGGGGTTTGTGCAACAGCCCATTCTGTTGCATAAGCTTGTTTGACTTTATCATGGACAAGAGTGGAAAATGAAGGCAGTATTACATCCTCACACTGGGATGGTGTTTGCACAAAGAGTGGGGGCCAATCAACCTCTGCTAAAAGGATGTCATTAGACAAAGTTAAATTTTCCCAGGATATTGTTTTAATGGTGTACTGTATGTCACCCTCAATTTATATATTCAAGTCATATAACCTATCTGGAGGGGATACCTTTCTATCTGGGGTTTCAAATAAAACATAGGTATCAGTTGCTCTTGCTGCCAGAAACTCCTGGTGATTCTGGTACTCTATGGTGACTATAGAGAGGACAGTCACCGCCAAACTCCTGTTTTGAAGGAGGATTCTCAGTGCCTGTGGCATATTTGGTGGTTATAGCCACAACTTTCTTTTTCTGAAAAGGGGCTTCATACTGATGATATTTATCCTGCTTTTTTTACCTTCGCATCAGATGAGTGTTGTGTCTCCCTTTTCGGTTACACATGCTCTTCTTGAATGCGCTAAGATTGCCATCCTCTTGCTTATAGCGATGAGTCCTACGAGGAGAACATGTATTAGGAATCTGACATTTGTCTGGAGCCTTCTTTTTAGTGTGATTATGAAAATCGTAGCGCTTCTCAGAGGGCTCCAGGGGTGGCGAACCTCCACTATGTTTACCTTTTGGTGTGTGTTTAGATTTATCCCATCGTTTTTTAACTAACTCACAAATCTGCTTGGCTTCCTTGTCAATCTCTAGGTTTGCCAAGAGATGGTCTAGTAGGTCTGGTTCCCAAATGATTGCATCTTAAAGATGTGTACACATCAGCAATAATAATAGGCAGCTTATATTCATCTTTGTGCAATTGTTGTGAGCTGCTGGCGTATAGCCCAGATGCTGCTTCACCTTTAATTTTAGATTGTAGAGACCACTGGAACATTTCCCATTAGTTTTATCCCCAAATCCAGGGCAGCAGCTGCCCCATGTTCCTTATGTTTTTGTTTTAACACGTCAGGCAAGACTGACATGGACTGAGTGCTATGATTGATGGTATATGCAAAAGAAACCATTGATGGACGGAATGCTGGACAATGCAAACATTCACCCCCAGTCATAAGGATCTGGGTTTAATCCATCATTCTTTTGCTTTGATTGATGGTATAGACACGGGCAAAGACTGTTCCCCAAGTGTTGCAGTCTCCTAAAGTGGGAACCATTCACATAGTCAACAAAGTGTGCTTGTCTTGTTTTCCCGTAAGTGGAAACACAGCTATGATTAGAGGGAATATGCCCATAACTGAATGAACAATTACAGGACTTATTGTAGGCACTGCAGGCAACTGGACTTCCCTGGCAGGCCAACACTTGCTGGTTGTGCCAACAGGATGCACAATACATATTGAGTCAAACATCTCTGTACTGTAACTAGAGCAATGTAGAAGGTTAATGTTTGCAAAAGGTATGTGGGAGGGTGCCTGGGAACCAAGTTTGATGTTCCCAATAAGATAAAGGTGTTTCCATGAGTACATATGCTCAGTAATGTGAGGGTTTGTCTATGTATAAAATGTGTTTGAGTTAGCATCCACAGCCAGAAAATCGAACAAGAGTAAAAAAATCAAAGCGATAAGCATCGTCTGCTTCCACTATGAAAATAAAAAGCACCACATGCATTAGTAAGTCCATGATGCGTTACATGTGTATAGACAGCAGGTCTGCAATTAAGAGGATTAGCAATAGGTGCTGGCACTTATAAGAGACAAGAGAAACGGAACAAAGTGCAGCAGAAAAATGTGTTCTTCTTTTAAACTTTTAAGCTTGAAAAACCAACAGAATTAGGTGCTTCCTAAACACTGTAGAGGATTAATCCCCAACACCATGGATGTCTCCGGGAGTTGGTGTAAGGGTATTATGGACAGGCACTAGCACTACTCCTGTGAATAAGTACCAGACTAAATGTTGGAGGTGCCATGTTGCAGTGATTCTGTTTTAAAACAGATCTATGCCTGGAATCACAGAATGTCAGTATGTAGGGGCTGAGTCACCATACCACATCAGTACCTTTTGGCCCGAATCCTGACTGGCACATAGTGCCTTACATTCCCTCCTAACGTTCCCAGAGTACAGAAAATTTCGCAGCCCAGAACATAACACTCTAGTCCTCTCAAGAAAGCACAGTAACAAGTCATCACCTTTCGCTCTGTCACTCATACATGTACAGAATAAACAACTAAAAGAAAGTTTACAATATTTATGGAAAATATCGTACTATATCATGATATACCTCTGCTGCAATTAGAAAACATAGGCAACTAAGTAGAGTGATTAGCATTATCAGTAGACTACACACAATGAAAAGCCCTACCATGGCAAATTATATATTTCCCTAAGCCTGACCTCACTACGTGAGCACAATGATATATCACAGATTCGAACCGGACCCGTACCTGGCATTGGGGGTTAGCTGATCTGCATCTCAAAATGTGCAAGGCCAGTGCCTTCATCCCAAGGTCTTTCCTCTGCAAGATATTCTCCTCTCTATTTTCAAAACGGCAAGTCTTAGCTTATAGTCTCAATTTATATGATAGTAAATGCTGTTCTAGAAAACCGGAGCTGGGTCCCTTTGTTATGTCTTTGTGTTAGGTGCGTTAGTGACCGACCACAAGGAAAAAAAACAAGGCACAGTGTTTGACCTTGTATGAAATGTTCAGACTGAATCCCAGCAGGGGAGATAATTTGGCACAAAATAAATGTGTTACTTCGCAACGTGAGCAGCCTACAACCAACAGTTAGGCTAACATAGGGGAGCACTACAGTGGGCCCTATAGAACTCACAACAGTCTAAAGCAGCATTGGCCACCCAGTTAAAGTCTCTCCCAATGATTATAGACGTGGTATAAATTGGGCTATTTTGTGAGAGACTGCTTCAAGGAAGCCACCCTGATCTGTGTTAGGTGCATAGAGGTTGATAATCGTAATGTCCCATCCCGCCAGACTACCACTAAGGACATTGTATCGCCCCTCTTTGTTGATTGTTTTGCTGAGTACCTGGAAGGGTACACTGGGTTTGAACCAGATTAGAGACTCTCTTAGGAATGCAGAGTGTTCTGTAAATATTTTGTGTCTGCACCTGGGTTTCTGTAAGGTCATCACTTCACGTCTGTTAGATTATGCTTCTTGATTCTCTTTAATGCCATGTATAAGTTAGCATTCGCTACACCATTTTCTTTTCCAGGTTCCATTTTATGTACTGTTCAAAACTAATCCTGTTTGATTCCTTGCTAAGTTTTGTTTCTGTAATAAGGAACTGTTCATGCCAGTGCATAGCTTTTCCTCAATAAAGAACCTCTCGCACTTGTCTGGCAGTTTGATTGCAGCCCAGAGTGGAACGTCCTTGAAAGTGTTCTGAGCTGTGCAAGATACGAGTGCAGAAATCTTTTTTTTGTCTTTACAATGTTCACCCACATCTGTTGGGAAAATTCCACTGTGGGTGTGTTATTAGTTGGCCATGCAATCCATATAATATACCCTTATGCTTACTGTTCCTCAATTCCCTCTGTAGTACTCTCTTGAGATTGTGCAGAAGGAGCCTCGCTCTGAGCGTATATAATAAATGATTATTGGTGTATATTCTCCATGGTTTCTCTGACTTTTCATTTAGCATTGAAGGCTGAGAGGTGGTCCGAGGTGACCTGGGTGGCCACTTCCTTCATGTCTGCTGAGGTCGGTTTCTTGCAATAGAGCCAAGTTTACTCCCCTCCGTTTAAGATAATCCTGGACCTTGTAGTGTTTAGTCATAAAACTTAGCCCCCTGATGTTCTAGGATACAATCTGACAGCCACTTAAGTAATATACTAGTTCCGCTCACCTTAAAATCTGGGCAACGGCCAGTGTGGCCACACATTCCTCACTATCCCAACAGAGTGGAAAGAGTAGTGACAACCACAATAAACAAAACCTGAAAACCCCATGACAGAAAGGCAATATCCCCCGTCCAAACATTAGAAAAGCTCACAAACAGTTCCATGAGCAGCAGCACCCAAGTGTGGTGGGGTAAGGGGCGATTCACACCAGCAGAGCTGTCGGGCCTTGCCACTCACCATCTGGCCATAGCAAATACTTACTGTATCCATCCATTAGGCAGCCACTAGCCCCCAGAGCCGGAAGAGACGTTTGCTGCCATTGGATATTAGGGCCCACTCCTGCTCCGGCATGCCCCCCCTAAAAACCTGATGAAGATGAAAGGTCTCAGCTGAGGTCATCTGTCATCTGAGGGGTGATATGGGGTAGAGAGTGAAGTCAGTGTCAGGCCCAGAGTCGGTGTGCATAGGCACACTAGCCGGCGGGGCTGGAGCCCTTTCAGAATCCGTAGCGGCTCCTCCGGTGAGGCGGAGGAGCATCACTCCACTGCTTTTCAGCAGTGAAAAATTAAAATTAAAATATCAGAGGTTATTATCATTTTACTTTTCCTCGCTTACTTCCTGCATGCGAGCCGAGGATGGGGCGGGCCATCCATTCTGACAGGACACAGCTGCAGGAAGGAGGAGCCAGTGATGTCTCTTCTTCAAGTGCGCATGACAGTTTGGTTGGCTGTCTAAGGCCGTTTAAACCATCATGCACACTTCGATTTCTCCACCCGAGCTGTGCTGTTCAGCTGGGTAGAGAGCAAGCACAGTTTCATAGTCCATTAGTGAGCGTCTAATTAAGGTGCTCACACCAATCACAGCACTACTCTCATGTTGGATAATACCAGCATGAGACCAGCCTCTGGATTGGCGTAGGGGAGCCTGTGGTATGCTGGGAGTCGAGGAGAAGAGGCCAGAAGAGCACAGACATTAAAGATGGCAGGTAAGCATTTTTCAAATTCTTCTACCAACGCAGCCCCCTCCTGTGCTGCCTCCCCCGCATTGCCCCACCAGTTTAATGCCCCTGCAGCTGTCACAGGTCAGAATCAGGGATTGTCAGTTTTGCCATGGTCTCTGAGGCATTTTGTTGGTCATGTTGGTATTGAGCCACAGATGGGAAGGCACCTCAAATGAGCCAAGTTTGAGGGCAGGTACATCCAGCAGACTGTGGCTGAATGTGCTGTGGGCCTCCAGAGTGTGGCTGTGTAGGAAGCTGGGTTTCTGTTGCAGTAAACCCCCCCCCACCACCACTTTGTGCCAGATTTCTAATGCACTTTGACTTGTTGTGCCCTGGGTCCCTGTCAATCAGGTTTGTAGAGCCTGTTTTCTTTCCCAAAACTGTATATTGGAACTCACAATTGGTAACTCTCTGGCCACATGAAAGTCCCTTGTCAAAGGTACCATGACAAGGGACACTGTGACCAGGGAGGGCCTCTAAAGGTATAGGTAAGACACCCCTCTAGCTGGGTACACTGTAAACTAGTGAGGGTACAGTTGCATGAGCACTGTACACCCTACAGTGTCTCAGTCCATTCTTAGACTTTGTAAGTGCAGTCAAGCCATAAAAGAGTATATGGTCTGGGAGTTTGTCATTACGAACTCCACAGCACCATAATGGCCTTACTGAATTCTGGGATGTTTGGTAGCAAACTTCTCAGCATAATAAACCCACTCTGATGTCAGTGTGGGATTTATTATACAATGCATATATTACATATGCCCCCTGAAAAACAACCAGCCTCTAGTGGGTTCCCTGGCTGATTAACACCAGCCTACCACGACGAGATATGTTTCTGGACTCCTGGGATAGGAGCCTTCACCCCCTGGGCCCAGACACAAAGCCTTTCCTGGGCGGAGGTAGGGCAGGGGTGCTTCAAATTTCTTGCATGCCTTTGTAATACGACCACCAGACTCTCCTGCTATTAGGAGCAGAACCCCTTCCTGTCTCAACCTCTTTTCGTGGGAAGACAGGCAGGAAAAATTGGAGCAGCACAGAAGGTGTGCCTACCTCTGCCAAACCAACCTCTCAGGTGGGGGAGGCGAGTTGAAGCCCACTCTTCAGTGCCCACCATCTTGCTGATGGCAGGCACTCTCCAATCAGGATTAGGGATAGTGCCCTCTCCCCCATGTGGGGTGAGCACACCAAAGGTGTAGTCACCCTAAGGTCAGTAGCCAATTGGCTACTGACCTTGAGATCCCAAAAAGCCCCTAAATACAGTATTTAGGGGCAGTCCTGAACCAAGAAGACAGATTATCGCAACCTATGAAGAAGAAGGACGAAGAAGACACCCTGCAAAGGAGACTGCAGAGAAGAACTGACTTTGCCAGTCTGCAGTTTCCAGAGATCCTGCAACAAAAATCACCTTCAGCCAGCAATCTCCAGAACCCCTAGGAGGACTGACTGCCTTCAACACAGACCGGATCTCCTGTGAACAGCAACTCTGTTCAAAAGAATGACAGAAGAAAGACTCCAAGCCTGCTGAGTACCAAGAAACCATCACCAAGAACCACCACTGCACCCAACGCCTACGGCCCGAGTCAGAGTGGCCCACTGGTCCCTGCATGGTCCTCCAGCACTCCATAGTCCTGAGTCTACTGTGGGTTGACCCCTCCAGGACTCCCCAATGTCACCTGCAGCCTCTCCACAGAGACCTTCCCAACCGAGAGTTACTCGGTAAGGTGAAATCGGACCTCGAAAGACTTGAGGTGCACCTACGTCCCCGAGCTCTCCAACTTACCTGCACAGCTGTTGGTTGCTCCCGGAAGACTTCCTGGACCAAGCCTGCAATAAAAATCTAAAACCGGCTACTCCCATTGAAATAACAGGGCACCCGACGCCAAAACAGCATCCTGCACTCGGTTGCCTCTGGGCCGCTGTCGGTGTACTTTGTGTGCAAACCTGAACTCCCCTTTGCCCTGAGCTTAATTCCTGGAGCTTTGCTCCCTCAACCTTGTGGCCTGCTCATGAGCAGCCAGCAAGTGGAGGTCCTCTAATCATCATTGGATAACATTGAGCCTCAGCACTCTGCACCTGGTCGCCACTCGCCCCAACAAAGACAGTGGAAGTTTCCTCCAGTTAGCAATGTCGCTCCTAAACCTCTGCAGAGGGGGAAGGAGATTTTTGGCATACCTGACTGCCTGGTCAAGTGAAATGAAAATCCCCAGATATTTGAATCCGCCAGTCTGTATTTGAATGGGAAAGTTTCGCGAAGGAACCGGGGGCTCCCCCCTAAGAACGAACAACAGAGATTTCCCCCAATTAATGGAGAACACAGAGTTCCTGCCAAAAGAGGCCAAAACATCACATACAACAATGAGGGACTTCCAAGGAGAGGTCAAATAAAGCAGAATATCGTCTGCATACAAGGAGATCCGGTCCTCCCAGTCAGGGGACTACCGAATGCCCCAGATAGATGGCTCCCAGCGTATCCAAGCCGCCAGAGGTTCCAGTGCCAGCGAGAAAAGAAGGGGAGAGAGAGGGCAACCCTGCTGAGTGCCCCTACCTCGACGAAAGGACGCCGAAACCCGATTATTAACAACTATTTGAGCAAGTGGCTCAGTATACAGTAAACACACCCAGCCGATAAAATCAGGGCCAAATCCAAATTTGGTTAGGACCGCCCACAAATGGGACCATTCTACGGTATCAAAAGCCATGGTTGCATCAAGTGAAGCAATTACAGCTGGTTCTTGCAAAGTGTGGGCCCTGGCTATCACGCCGTGCAGCCTATGTAAATTCGGGGCTGTATTTCTGTGGGGAATGAAGCCCGATTGATCTGGGTGTATCAGTCCGCTTACCACTTTCACTAGCCTATTTGAGAGAAGCTTAGCCAGTATTTTGGGCTCAGCGTTCAATAAAGAAATAGGCCTATAAGAGGCACAGTTAGTCTTGGGTTTACCCTCCTTATGAATCACCACAACTGACGCAACTCTCTGATCAATGGGCAGGATCCCTGTTTCCCGGGCTTCAAAAAACATATCTTTAAGGAATGGGGCCAGCTTATCTGGTCTGAGCTTGTAAAGTTCAATTGGGAGCCCATTTGGTCCCAGCGCCTTACCCGAGTTCAAGGAGCGAATAGCGGTCCTCACCGGACAGCCGAGGGAGCTGTATATTACGAAGCAGTAAATGGGAGTCCTCCTCCGGTCGATCCGAGACCGAGGTATAAACAGTTTGAAAATAGGCCGAAAAGCTATCAACAATATTCTGGGGATCCGTAAGCAACTCACCCCCCTCTGTAACAAGTTTAGGGACAACACGTTCAGCCCTATCCTATATGTCCAACCAGGCAATAAGTTTCCCAGCCTTATCCCCTACCCTGCTGCTCTCTGCCAAGAGCCCTAGTACTATCGGTGACCAGAGATTTATAATCATGCTGCTTAAGGTTCAAAATATGCAATTTAGCCTGTGTTACCTCCCGTTCCAGTTCCCGTTCAAGATGACCAATCTCAATCTCTGCGACAGTAATCTCTTTGTTCCTTTCCCTCCTCGCTCCAGATATCAGTGATAGAGCCTGACCCCTAAGGACCGTTTTAAAGGCTTCCCAGAGAGACAAAGAGGAGGACACTGATCCTTCATTATCCATAGAATAATCATCCAGAGTCTAAATAAGATCCTTACGAATTTTAGGGTTACGTATATAACAAGGGTTAATAGGGGCTACCCTACCTGCCGTTCCCGAAGCGATACTAAACCGAAACCAGAGCGGGGAATGATCAGAGATACGCCTGGTGAAATTAACAGCGTCAGTGACGTAAGACGCCTGGGCTGCAGGAACCAAGCAATAATCCAAGCGGGAGACGCTGTCGTGGGCACCAGAGTGAAATGAATATTGCTTCTGTTCAGGGTGGAGCAGTCACCAGCTGTCCACCAAAACCATTGCATCCATAAAGTCTGGTAGCCATCGCTGGGCGCGCCCGGCATCTCGCGGGAGATCTCTATCCATAGCTCCGGAGACCACAGTATTGAAATCATCCCCCAAGATCTAGAGCCCATCCGGCAGTTCAAGCAGAAGCTTTCCCAAATCCGCAAATGAAGTAGACTGCATACATAGGCAGACAAGAGGGTAAGAACAGGCCCTCTTGGAGGACCGAGGCAGGGGCTTGTCCGTCTTCAGTTTTGTCTCCATCTTGCTACCCTTTCCACGGGGGCCAGTCCCAAGTTTGGTCTAGTTCCGTGGTCAGGGCTACTGGCCGGTCATCCACCCCCGCCGTTCACCAAAAGGGGTGTATATAGTCTTAACCTCCCCGAGCCTCCACTGAGTCACGTCTGGTTACCCTGCCAAAGTCTCACTCGGTGATCCCAGCCGCTCCCAGGAAGCGAACAGCAGTCTGAGGGCTTTACCCCCTTCCCAGAGTCTCACCTCCAATCTCAGGGCCACACGATTTTGATGAAAGCAGTCCGCTACACGGTTTATCTCTGCCAACCCTCTTGGTGCCGCTTGAGACAATGTATCTCTTAATAGCCCTCCAGTGGGTGGCCCGCCCGGCAATTGTTCTCCACGGTGTCCACCTTTCAGGCTGGGGGATGCGTTGTAGCCACCCAAGCCACGCCACCCCTTTGCCACACCCCTATCTCCACAGAGGCAGCGCCGCCAGCGGGCACCCACAGGCACCCCCCACGCTGTATTCCAAAACACTGGCAGCCAAGCGTGGCTAGGAATGCCACTTTTAGAAGTGGGAATTTTTGTGTGCTATGTGTCTTTGTGCCTGCCTGTTGTGTATTGCATGTCTGGCCTGGGGAGGTGCAATGGCTCCAGAGGGCCTGGGTGAGGCAGCGCTAAGCTGAATAGGCCTGATCTGCATTTGGAGTAGTGGGAGGAGTAGCACCTAAACCTGAATAGGGCTGTACCTGTCTTCCACAATACTGGCTCCGCCCCCTGCGGTGTGTCTGGGGCCAGAGCCTACACTAAGAATGGGGACTGTTGTGCACTGGTCAAGTGCCCCCCAGACCTGGTTTGCCAGTCTCGTGAGAAAGGCGCTGTCTGCCCCTGGTTGTATCTCGCCGTGGGAGACACAGAGCGGTCTACTTTTTCTTGTACCTGGGGCACTTTCACTTCCCCAAGGGGAGGAGCATTCGTGTGGCTCTACTCCTTGCTAGAGGTGTGGGGAGCACTGTGCCTGGAAGCCAATTGTCCACAGAGGCGCAGGAGCAGCGCTGTGTTTTCAGACCGAGGGTAATTCGTAAGCGAAGCCAGAGTGAGGAGAAACCCTCAAGGGAGAAGCTCCTGTAGCGAACTGGAAGTCAGGCGGAAGGAGCGTGAAGTCAGGCAGTGGTGCAGCCTGTTTGTGAGTGGGGCTCCCGTGTTGCCAAGGAGAGCCCCACGTGCTGTTTGAGCCTGCTTGTGGCCAGGACCGGTAGCAGGAACGAGTCAGAGCCTCGCGGGCTCCTAGTGCAGTCCAGAGGAGGGTCCACCCTCTCGCGAGAGACCGAGGAGAACCCAGTGAGGAATCCTGCTGCCTTCATTTGACCAGAACCTCGCTCCATTCTACAACTTCCCATCTGGTAGACGGAGAGGCCCTGGTGAGTAGGGCCTGCAAGGCACACTGTTTTTGCCAGCATTGTCACAGTTGCGCCGCAGGGTAGAGGGCCGCTGCAACGTTGGGTGCATATTCAACTTAGGAGACAAGGGTAAGTTGCAGCCCTGCCCCTCCCCCCCCCCCATTGCAATACGGGCCTGTAGGGGGCATTGTTTTGGCTGCATCTACAGCTAGGCGGTTAATTGAAAGCCTCATGTCCATAGAAGGGACACGCAGTTTGGAGATTCCTAACTTTCAAAAGGGGCATTGTGGGGAAGCTCAGGACGGGTCCCGGAGGATGAGTCTGCCTAATGTTCGCCCCTGTGTTTTGGTGGGACATGATACAATTAGGTGATGTGTGCACCTAATAAGTGATTACCATGCATTGTTGATGAGGTATAGCCCTAAAGTAGGCCTAATGTGATTATTATGTTCTGCATGATATGCTGTCCTAGGGAATGCTATGATGTTCATGCCTAAGGTGTTTATGCTAAGTGCAATGTTACCAGTAGTTACTGGTTGTCTTCACTAAAGGTGACATATATGAATGTTATGACAGTGGCCCGATTGGCCCTGTAGTGTATATAATCCCTGTAAAGTCATACCAAGTGCCAGGTGGCACAGTGTATATATGTGATTACGTTCTAATAGTGTTTTATGGATAATACAAAGGCTATTTTTACATAACCTTGTGGGGAGTATCTTTATAGTGTGCCGCTGCTGTGTGAGTGTGTTGCACAAACACATTACACATTGGCTCTGGGATAAGCCTGACTGCTCTGCCAAGCTACCAAGGGGGTGAGCAGAAGTTATCTTCAGTGTGTAACTTCATTTCCCTGACCAGAGTGGTGGTTTCTGCGTGGCTTAGGCGCATGCCCTAGCCATCCAGAAATCCCATTTCTAACGCATTTACTTTGCATCTATCACACAGAGCTGTTTCTTGGCCTCTAAGAATGACGCTCGCAACTTCTGCATTTTCAGCGTAAAGTCAGGAAATATCATAACTTTGCAGTTTTGCACACCGGGGTCACCAAGATCCTGGGCCATCACAGCATGTGGTCTCAGTCTCCTAAGTCCAGCACCACTGTGTCCATTTTAAATTCAAGGACCAATCTGGAATCTGATGGCCTGTAGGATGGATTCAAACTTTTTGGCAGGCATTGGGGGTGGTTCCTGCTGGGGTCCAGAGTCTCTGCCGAGCCCTCTGTCTCCGGCACGGTCTCTTCCTGGGTGCCAGGGGCCGTATCTCTCCAACTTGAGTGCTGCCCATGAGAGTGGAGGAATGTAATCCTCAATCAAGATATTGGTCACAGCAGCAGGAAGGGTTGGGGGTATGTTCAGGCTTGTAGGTCTGGATCCCCCCTGAACCAGGCTTGGGGTGTCCCTCTGCTCACCCTGAAGCTCCAAGGGTCGAAGGTACTTTTCCAGAGTCTCTGCTCCTGGGCTGCACTCTCTGCGCTCTGCTGAATCTCTGGGCTCACCTGTAGCACCTCCGCAGATGAAGCAGTGATGGCCCCCCTGTAAAAAGGGGCATCGAGGCTCCGCCGCACATCCTTGGCGCCCGATAACCAGAGCATGATCCAGCCAGCCCCTCAGGTCTCCATCAGCAGACAGGCAGACGATCGGCTTCATCCTCCGCTCTGAAGAGGGGGTCACTCCTCCCTCCTGGTTGCGCTTGGTATTCTGCGCGGGTAGAACGTCGGAGGGACGCACGAGAGGCAGTAACTCTTACCCCAGCGGGCCAGTGCACACAACAAAGGCAGGGGCCTCACCATGGTACCCTTCTTTGCGTCTGCTGGCTGCCAACTTAGGCGCTTCTTGCGGCAGCTCAACAAGGCGATCCATCCGCCAGGGATGCCACAGGGGATGGCAAGTACAACCTGTCCCAGGTGGCAGCGAGTGCCCACCTCACCCTCAAAAGTGTTATAGGGGTAGGGGCTTGCAGTGGGTCAGGATGGTGCTGGATGGCAGCATTCCACCGGAAGCTCAGCTGAAAAGCTGCTTACTCCATCAACGTTAGGCGACACCCGTTGAAGGTTTTAATTGTTGTTTTGTATTGTCTTACTTTATCATTTTGCTGACCTTGCTCCTTCTGATTAAATCAGTCTAATTGGTTTGGCAACTATGGGCTGGCCAAACTTGGCCTTTTCTTTCTAAAGTTAGTTTGCAGCTGGGTGGGCGCTGGGAGGAGCCTCCATTGTGCACCTCCCCGCCTCTCAAATCTTCAACAGGCACCTATACGGCCCATATTCAGATTTCAAACACAAGCCAGGAGGCTCCTATTATGCCTTCTTTTCTTGCCTTTATTTGAATAGCAACCAAGCAGAAACTACAGTTCCCAAAGTATTCAGAGAACGAACTATTGAATAAGGTCATAGTGGTATCAACCAATCATATATAAGGAACATTAAGGGCCTGATTTAGGTCTTGGTAGATGGGTTACTCTGTCACAACAGTGACGGATTCCCGTAATATAAATCCTATAGGATATAATGGGATTTATATTTCGGCAGATGGGATCTCTGTCAACGCTGCGACAGAGTAACCCATCCCCCAAGATCCAAATCAGGCCTTAAATCCCTTGACTGGCAGCAGCAACATGTCCTCTTTTCTTGCTGCTGACAGTCAAGTTAAATACTATTTGTGCTTTTTCTTTTAAATATTTACGTGTTAATGAAAGTAAAGTTTTTGTTGTTATTAATTGTGTTTATACTTAAAAACAGATTTGTTTCTACATCATGCGCTCGTTTCAGAGTTCGTTTTTTCACCCTTTGGTATGGGTTTTCAGAGCGCGAATAGAAAGATTCATGCCTTTTCTGAGGGGGCGCACAGTGCCATGTGCTCCATCAGACCGCATCACTACAGACTGCAAACAAAGGAAACCAGACCACACCCTCCTGAAGGCATCTCTGCTTTGAAGACAGTATTGCTCAACAGAGTCTCTGCCTGACATATGCTGAGGGTGTAGTCTGCTCCCCCAGCCACACCTCTAGTTTTTGTTTCAGCCATTCACATAGGATGCATTTCAAAGCCATTTCTTGACAGTAATCGGTTGGAGCCTGCTGTTGAATTTGTTCCCAGATCATTATTGAATTATTCTTAAAATACTATTAATTGATTTTAAGTGAATTGGTTGGGTCGTGGCCAAGATGGCGGCAGAATAGGATGTGCTGATCGAATTACTGCCACCCATACCACCATTTGCTGCAGATTAAGCAGTCCCATGAAATATTGCTGCATTTTTTCCCAACACCAGATGGCGCTGGGATAGCAGTGTTGAGACGGGGAGGCTTATCTCTGCCACAGAGGCACATCGACCCCGGAGTGGAGGCCATGGAGGCGTGCACCACGACCCAGGCAAGATGGCGAGCTTGAGGACCACTGCCCGCCCCCTCTCGCCTCTACTTGCAGCTGTGGGTGCCAGCTGACATGGGCACAAGTGAGCCATCTGGATTCCACTGGGGGCCGCGTCGTCACAGGAGGTACCCCTCCAATGTGCACTGGCTAATTGGTATGCCCTGGACTGGGAAAAATGGCGCCCACCAGCCTCCCAGGCCAGTCTATCTAACAGCGAAAATCCCTGCTGCATTGATGCCCGGCTTCTGCATCGGAGGACAGAGTGAAAGCGGAGGTACGAAGCAGTAGAACTTGGGGGCCCGAGCAGTCTACCACAGCATGCGTCGGGTCCTGTGCCCATGGCCTCTCCAGACCCTTATAAAAGGCCTGTCCTCTGCACCTAGACCTGGGTGGCCATGGCTCGCTCCCTGAAATTCCACAAGTTTTGGGCCCCAGGCAGAGTCCTCGAGCGAGACCCGTCATCTGAAGAGGCCTTAGCACCCCGGTTGACCCCATGCTGTCTGGCCAGCCTACCACTATGCAAGTGCACCCTCTGCAGGAAGAGAATCCCCCTCTGCCAGAAGAGTAATGCCAGCGACTACTAGAGCTGACCTGAGGTTCCACTCCATTCCTTCACAGCAGACTGCAGCTCGATGTCCAGGGTGCAGTGATTACCGGGATGGAGTTGGTGGTGTGGCGCACCAGGGGCTGCACATATCTGACGCTAACCCAGCGAGTCCTCGAGGGTGTCTGGTGGTACGCCCGGCACTGAGTACCCACCAGTTGTGCATCCACATGCTGGTCGGCCTATCTAAGGCAGGGAAATGCTCTGTATGCGATGCTTCCTTTGAACTCTCCACCTGTGGGTGCACCCAATGATTTTGTGATCTACGGGGAAGTGACCCGAGCGGGGCTTTGCTGTGTTGTAGCTAGAATCCACTGTCTACACTTACCTCAAATCCGACATGGCAACAGCAAAAGGCAAGAGCAAACATTCTGTGTATGACATGCTCACCCGCTCTACCCCATCGGCCTCTAAAGATTCTGTGCCGGGCTCGCAATGACCTCCCCAGGCAGACCCGTAGGAGGATCCCGACCAGCATCTGACACCAGTGACCCGGGCATTTCTGGCATCTTTGTTTGATTCCATCGAGGCAGATATTTAAGACCTTAAGCGGGACCTCTCCCAAGAGCTGCATGATGTGAAACAGGACCTGAACTCTGTGGGAGAGCGGGTGTCCTCCTTGGAAGACAATGAACTGGCAAGGGGCGAGCAGGTTGAGATGCTGCGGCAAGACGTTTTCTGCTTGCACGAACAACACAACAAGAGGACAGAGGACCTGGAGAATCGATCCAGCCACAACAACGTCTGTCTCTGGGGTGTGCCAGTGGGCTCCGAGGGTTCTGACATCCCGGAGCTTGCAGGACCGATGTGAGACCTTCCACAATAAAGTCCTCCTGGTGGTCATTGAATGAAGATAGGGAGGCAAGCCTAATGTGGATGTGACCCACTTGAAGCCGATAGGCATGCAGTCATCCTTTAATCTCCCCCACTTTAGTCAAGACCTCTCCCCTGGAAGCCTTAAAGCGAAGTTTTGCCACCCCACCTCACCTTTTTTTCAGCCCCTCAGGACCAATACTGGTGCTGAAACCAGCAGGATTTCATCAAATTCTCATCCTTAGCCAGAAGGTGGGTCTCTGAAGGAGGCAGATACCGCCCGCAAAATGTATTAAAAAAAAGAAAACCATGGCGTTCACCCTCTCTTAATTGGCTCTGTCCTGCTGCTGAGCCTGTAAAGCGAGGCTAAACAACAGGCCATCAGACAGCAGAGGTGTTAATTTCCTCTGATGCCTACCTTTGAAATGCAGAACCTCCTCCTGTGCAATTGGCCTGCAGCCGCCTCATATGTATGTGTGCCCCTTGCAGACTCTGCAGACCATTGAAAGGCTCTGCTACCCCTCACTCTACACTGCACTCCTCTCCCTCATCCCCCCTCTTGTCTCCTATTAAACCCTAACCTTCCTTCCGTGTTTTTTTTATATACCCTCAACACCCGCTGCCGCCCCCCCCCCCCCCCCACACCTCCTGCCCTGCACACACAGGTTGTCTGATGTCAAAAAGAGAAGGTGGTGTCATATTGTATTCTATTCTCTTTAGCATCAGACACCCTTCGGTTCCAGGCACTGTTCTTCTGGAGACTCTGCAACATAATAGACTGTGAGATAGCACTGTCTTTAAAACCACAGTGTCCAGCAATGACAGAGTACAGGCCATCAGTATTTTTGCCCACTGCAAAAATCTGCAAATGTTGAAGGTTTGGGCCACAAATTTAGGTGTTTTGGGCCGCAAAGTTTGCAACCCAAAGCTGCAAGATCCTGGGGGGTCTGTACATCCGTCCATCTCATTGGAGGCATTAGGATAGCCACTTGCAGTCGGAATCCCCAGTTGCCATGATCCGAGAAGTAATCTCGGACTTCCTCCGAATGACACCTGGGAGATGCCAGTGGCCTCACTTTAGGAGACCTTGAAGCTGGTAATCAGGGGGGAACTTATTGCTATCTCTGCAGCAGATAACCGGCAGGAAAGAAAAGTGGCAGGGTCTCTAGCAAAAGGTTCTTGAGCTGGAAGCCGTCCACAAATGCACGGGAGCCCTGAGAGTTTGAAGGGAGTTGGAAAAAGAGTGCCTACAACTTAAACATATGGATCTTGACAAGGCTGAACACGCGCTGTCCCATCTGATGTATAAATTTTACCTTGAGAGTAGCCATTGCAGCCAAATGCTGGCCCACCAGCTCTGGGCTAATAAGCATAGGGATACTGGCAAAATGATATACAATAATCAAGGATCGGAGGTTCAGGGAGATACGCAAATCGCAGACCTCTTTCGAAACTCGTACAGAACACTACAGGCAACATCAATCACTCCCTCACACCTTATGAATCTGAAAACTTGGAGAAACCTATCCTGATAGGAGAAGTGATATTGGCTATTGCGTGCTTGAAGCCGCAGAAAGCTCCTGGACCCAACAGCTACCCCTGTCAGTGGGAAATGTTTTGTCATGCTTTGGCCGCTTTGCTTACCAGGCCTCTTAACTCCTTTGCTCACATGGCGATCATTCCTGACACTATGCTTGAGGCATCGATCTCAGTCATCCCTAAACCTGGCAAAGAAAGTGCGCCTTGCGTGTCCTATCAATCTATATCCCTTCTTAGGGTAGATGCCAAGCTGTTTACCAGTATCCTCATTTAGTCCCTTTTCCCTCTCCTGCCTGGTCTGGTTGACACTGACCAGGCTGGGTTTATCCCCAGTCACCAATGCGTATCCTCCACCTTATGGACAAGATCCACAGGTCTCAGAGGAAGGCTCTCCTCCTTTCATTCGACTCCGAAAAGGCATTTGACAGGGTACATTTGTCCTATCTCTTCACGACCTTGCAACAATTTGGTTTTGGAGGGAGATTCCTAAGATGGGTCCGGAGCATCTACAGCTCGCCACGGAATTAAATGTGAGAGTCAATGGAGTTTTGTCTCAACCCATCCCAAGCCAAAGGGGTACTCAGCAGATGAGTCCGCTCTCCCTCCGGCTTTTTGCTTTATACATGGAACCCCTAGCTCAGTGGGTGAGGGTGAACCCAACCATCACAGGGATCCCCGTTGGAGGCGATCATCATATCATTAAACTCTACGCTGATGATGTTATTATTGCTCTCTCTGATCCAATGTCATCCCTTCCAGCCCTGGTGAAGGAACGTTCCTCAATCGGAGACATTTCCGAATTCAAGATTAATGTACAAAAGTCCCAAATGCTGAGCCTGTCTCTTTCACTGCAGAGAGAAGAATGTCTCCACTTTGTGCTTAGGTTTGTATGGGCAGGTGAGTTTATACCTTACCTCTGCATCAAGCTGGTCCGATCAGTCACAAAAACAGTGACACTTAAATAGATTACCTTCACCTCCCAGGTCTGGTCTGATTTAGCGAACTGGTGCCAGTTCCAGGTGTCCTGGCTAGGATGGACAGTAGCTGTCAAAATAACAGCACTCCAGTGGATTATTTACCTCTTCTAAGCCCTGTCTCTTACACCACCAAAACAGACCTTCACGACCTTACAGCTGGGGACCGAAACATTTATTTGGGTTGGGAAGAAACCCTGGCTTTACAGGCACCTTCTTTCCCACACGACCCTGAAGGATGGGGGGTAAGGGGGGATTAGTCGTCCTCTTGATAGCCAGATATTTCCAAACCTCCCAACTTCGCTTCCTGGTGGAATGGAGTCACCCTGTCTCCAGGAAACACTGGTGGTTTATAGAACAGACGGTATTGGGGTCCCATATCTGGAAGGAACCATAGCTACCCCTCAGACATAGAGCGTGGGGTCTATACTTGTCATCTGTGACCAGCTCCACCTTCAGGGTTTTGGATACTTAGTCTGTGGCGCAGCAGGCTGGATTTGCTTCTTTCCCCTCCCCCATGACTCATACCAGCTAACCTTGACTTCCCACCAGGCATGCAACAGGAGAGGTTTAAACTTTAGTGGGAGGGAGATCGCAAGCGCATAGGACGCATGTCGGCACCAAAGGGATCATCCCATTTGACTGCCTGAAAACAGGCTATGGCTTATAGGAGGCCGACCGCCTCCAATACTTACAAATTCGGCATTAGGTGATGCAGCCGGACACCTGGCAGTACGGGGAGCGTCACCGGATGTCCTTTAAGAGATGGGTCTTCCTCAAGAGGGATGACAGACCTCTGATCATGGAACTCTACGCACTCTTGGGGAGGGCACCAACACTAAGCAAGACACCAGGTCACAGACGTTGGGAGGCAGGATTGGGCAGGGCACTTACCTTTAAAGAATGGCAGGACATTAACTATCGAGCCTGACACACTTCACATAACATGGCGAGCATGGAGACAGCATACAAAATAGTTTCTTACTGGTAACATACTCCTGCATGTCTTTACACATGGTCCTCAGGGCTTCCGAAAGAATGCTGGAGGGGTTGCATTGGTACAGGCACCTTAGTACACCTCCTCTGGCACTGCTGAAGCTGGTCCGTTACTGAGAACGAATCCTAGATGATATAGATGAGGCCTTCCATGCTACTATCTCAAGGTTCTCTACTTACAGTATCCTGGGGCTCCCTAACACTCTGATATATCCATTACACGACATGAAGGGAAGACAAATGGTCCTGACCCTAGGGGCTGCCCACCAGGTCATATTTTCTGCCTGGGGTACCGACAGATTACCTGATAACACAGCGTTGCTACACAAATTGTTGTATATACTCAGGATGGAAAAGTTGTCCCTAGATCCAAAGCACGACTCCCACCCTTAACTGTGGGTCCCGTTTATCACTACCCTATCCATCGAATTCAAGGAACTTACTTGTCTGAACTACCTTAAAATAAAACGCCTGCTCCCCGCGGTGCAGACGCCCACTGAAACAGACTTGCCCTAAACGTGGGGTGCTTGCCCACGCACACAAAGGTCTGCATCCACATCACCATACAGCAGATGTGATCACCAAAGCTATATTACTGGAAGGAGGAAGGGGTTGAGGAGGGAAGTTACTTTGGGAGCTCTATGAGTTATAACTTTGATTTTGCATTGATGATGCAGCCAGCCCCAGGGTTGTAGGCGGACATCTATGTATTTTGACTGATTTGCTTTTGCTCTAAACAATAAACGGGATTAATCTATAAAATGAATTGGTTACATTTCACAATAATTTCTTTCTTCACTACAGAACATACATTTGACTGCTTTTAATTCTTCATGGTAGATACATTATTATTCTGGAGTTCTTTTATAAGGAAGAAGCACAGGTCTTTCAAAACAATCTGAATTTCTTTATCAAGGATTTAGTACAACAAGCACTCTCTGAATCCATGACGTCTGTTGAGCCTCCTATACATAAAATGATGCCATGTGACTCCTCTGATAAAGAGGTTAATACGGTAAAATGGGGAAAAAATGAGGTTCTGAGCAAGTATTACATTCAAATTATTCTTCAGAACTGATCCATCCTGTTCAGGTATTCCCATATATGTACAAAAGCTACATGACACTGATAATGTTTTAGGAGACACAGACAATCAAGATAATGATGTTCCAGATATAATGATCTGGTTGGGGCCACCAGAAAAGAGGTGTAAAAGTTCTCCAACTGAGTTGGGGGAGTCATCAGGTTCAGGAAATGCTACACTTCTTGATTTTGCAGGCCAACCAATGTTTGACCCAACTCTTAGCAGACACCCAAGCTCTACAGGGTGTACTCCCTATCGCCACAAAATAGTTTAATATGTGACAAATACATTGAGCCAAACTTTAGATAAATTATCGCAGAGTAGACTCTGTTCTGAATGTCAGTGCCCTTCTTTGCCAAATAATATTGCTGCTACCCCATCAACTGACCTAAACATGATACTATTCTTTAATAAATGTGGCAAAGGTCCTAAGAAAGGGGTAGATAGGGCGTGGACTAATTGCCAGAGTAGATTATTAAACAGTTGATGGTCCCGCGGGGAGTGAGTCGTGCGTGGGTGTGTTTAATTTCAAATAAAAAAATGTTTAAATGTAACTTACCTTCGCGGCCCGCTCCGGTCTGGTCCCTGTCGTCCTGCGTCTTCTCCTCCTCACAGGAAGCAGCCAAGCAGGTAGCCTCCCTCTCCTCCCCATAGCCAATCACAACGCTGCAATGGCAGCATTGTGATTGGCTGGGACGCCTACCGCACAGGCGTCTATGGGGAGGCCATTTTTTCCATGCAGGCTGCATGCATGGAGAAAACGGAGAGTGTGCATGACTGGTTTGGTCGGCCCTGGGGCCGTCCAAACAGTCAGCGTCCAAAGAAGTGGGCAAGCTACTCCACCCCTGCCTGGAGCAGGACCGCTCACCCGCCCGCCCCCAACTAAACCCTTCTGCTTTCTGGCAGTGCCGAGAAGCAGAAACAAAAAATGGTATTCATAATACCATTTTATGTTTCTGTTTCTTGCACTCCGAGAAAGCAGAGGGGCGATGTTCCTCTGCCCACGTGGAGGTACCGCCCCTGCTATTAAATTTAACTGGTCCTCTTACTAGAATGTTGGACCTGGCAGAGGAAGCAAGAATTCAGTGCAAACAAGTTGATTTAACAATGTTATATAATTGGGCTTATAGAGAAATATGCCTCTTAGGAAATACCAATTTGGCTATGGCTCAATAACGACGCAGGCCCTTACTGTTGAAAATTGTTTCCTAAACTAGGGACCTTGGCAACCAAAGTTGCTTCTCAGGAGGCTAACGGTCTCCTGTTTGGTGATGTGTTCATTAAGAACATCAGTATATATGCCACCACCTGCGCCTCTATCTATAAAGCTCAACTATTCTTAAGAACATTTTTCAGCCCTTGTATTTTTGACATGGCTGGCAAAGGCAGAAGTTTGGAGAAGGGCAGGGGGCATAGGGTGGGGAGAGGGGCAGGGGGCATAGGGTGGAGAGAAGGGCAGGGGGCATAGGGTGGAGGTCCTGCCATTGATAATGTTAAATGTTAAGTAAATGTAGCCTTGTAAATGTATGCCTGAGTGTATATATAAATATATCATTTGTGTGTGTGCGCATATATGTTTAAATGCTAACTATATATATATATATATATATCCAGTTCCACAGGTTACCCCAAAGCAGGGCGCACTCACTCGTTGGCGCTACATCAGGACAAGGAAGAGTCAGGTACATCCAGCGTCCGCAGCAACCTGACGCGTTTCGAGTATTACACCCTTAATCATAGGTTTTCACTGCTGCTTACACAAACAAACTGCCAGCAAAAAATGGTTTCCAGCAATCGCCCTTTATTTGACAATCAATCCCCCTCAGGTGAGTAGAATTTTCAAATTGCACGCTGGGACTGGAAGTCCATATACTCATTCCCCAGTGGGCTGCAGGCAGTTTTTGCGTGAATAATATCCATCACGGATGCGCCAGGACACACCCTTCCATAATAACCATACGCCTGCAAGTTCTGAACCGCCGAGTACCAGCGTCAGAGCCGCCTGGTTCGCGGCGGTGCGCCCCCCGGCCGGGTCGGCCGTTAACATCCAGTTCCACAGGTTACCCCAAAGCAGGGCGCACTCACTCGTTGGCGCTACATCAGGACAAGGAAGAGTCAGGTACATCCAGCGTCCGCAGCAACCTGACGCGTTTCGAGTATTACACCCTTAATCATAGGTTTTCACTGCTGCTTACACAAACAAACTGCCAGCAAAAAATGGTTTCCAGCAATCGCCCTTTATTTGACAATCAATCCCCCTCAGGTGAGTAGAATTTTCAAATTGCACGCTGGGACTGGAAGTCCATATACTCATTCCCCAGTGGGCTGCAGGCAGTTTTTGCGTGAATAATATCCATCACGGATGCGCCAGGACACACCCTTCCATAATAACCATACGCCTGCAAGTTCTGAACCGCCGAGTACCAGCGTCAGAGCCGCCTGGTTCGCGGCGGTGCGCCCCCCGGCCGGGTCGGCCGTTAACATCCAGTTCCACAGGTTACCCCAAAGCAGGGCGCACTCACTCGTTGGCGCTACATCAGGACAAGGAAGAGTCAGGTACATCCAGCGTCCGCAGCAACCTGACGCGTTTCGAGTATTACACCCTTAATCATAGGTTTTCACTGCTGCTTACACAAACAAACTGCCAGCAAAAAATGGTTTCCAGCAATCGCCCTTTATTTGACAATCAATCCCCCTCAGGTGAGTAGAATTTTCAAATTGCACGCTGGGACTGGAAGTCCATATACTCATTCCCCAGTGGGCTGCAGGCAGTTTTTGCGTGAATAATATCCATCACGGATGCGCCAGGACACACCCTTCCATAATAACCATACGCCTGCAAGTTCTGAACCGCCGAGTACCAGCGTCAGAGCCGCCTGGTTCGCGGCGGTGCGCCCCCCGGCCGGGTCGGCCGTTAACATCCAGTTCCACAGGTTACCCCAAAGCAGGGCGCACTCACTCGTTGGCGCTACATCAGGACAAGGAAGAGTCAGGTACATCCAGCGTCCACAGCAACCTGACGCGTTTCGAGTATTACACCCTTAATCATAGGTTTTCACTGCTGCTTACACAAACAAACTGCCAGCAAAAAATGGTTTCCAGCAATCGCCCTTTATTTGACAATCAATCCCCCTCAGGTGAGTAGAATTTTCAAATTGCACGCTGGGACTGGAAGTCCATATACTCATTCCCCAGTGGGCTGCAGGCAGTTTTTGCGTGAATAATATCCATCACGGATGCGCCAGGACACACCCTTCCATAATAACCATACGCCTGCAAGTTCTGAACCGCCGAGTACCAGCGTCAGAGCCGCCTGGTTCGCGGCGGTGCGCCCCCCGGCCGGGTCGGCCGTTAACATCCAGTTCCACAGGTTACCCCAAAGCAGGGCGCACTCACTCGTTGGCGCTACATCAGGACAAGGAAGAGTCAGGTACATCCAGCGTCTGCAGCAACCTGACGCGTTTCGAGTATTACACCCTTAATCATAGGTTTTCACTGCTGCTTACACAAACAAACTGCCAGCAAAAAATGGTTTCCAGCAATCGCCCTTTATTTGACAATCAATCCCCCTCAGGTGAGTAGAATTTTCAAATTGCACGCTGGGATTGGAAGTCCATATACTCATTCCCTAGTGGGCTGCAGGCAGTTTTTGCGTGAATAATATCCATCACGGATGCGCCAGGACACACCCTTCCATAATAACCATACGCCTGCAAGTTCTGAACCGCCGAGTACCAGCGTCAGAGCCGCCTGGTTCGCGGCGGTGCGCCCCCCGGCCGGGTCGGCCGTTAACATCCAGTTCCACAGGTTACCCCAAAGCAGGGCGCACTCACTCGTTGGCGCTACATCAGGACAAGGAAGAGTCAGGTACATCCAGCGTCCGCAGCAACCTGACGCGTTTCGAGTATTACACCCTTAATCATAGGTTTTCACTGCTGCTTACACAAACAAACTGCCAGCAAAAAATGGTTTCCAGCAATCGCCCTTTATTTGACAATCAATCCCCCTCAGGTGAGTAGAATTTTCAAATTGCACGCTGGGACTGGAAGTCCATATACTCATTCCCCAGTGGGCTGCAGGCAGTTTTTGCGTGAATAATATCCATCACGGATGCGCCAGGACACACCCTTCCATAATAACCATACGCCTGCAAGTTCTGAACCGCCGAGTACCAGCGTCAGAGCCGCCTGGTTCGCGGCGGTGCGCCCCCCGGCCGGGTCGGCCGTTAACATCCAGTTCCACAGGTTACCCCAAAGCAGGGCGCACTCACTCGTTGGCGCTACATCAGGACAAGGAAGAGTCAGGTACATCCAGCGTCCGCAGCAACCTGACGCGTTTCGAGTATTACACCCTTAATCATAGGTTTTCACTGCTGCTTACACAAACAAACTGCCAGCAAAAAATGGTTTCCTGCAATCGCCCTTTATTTGACAATCAATCCCCCTCAGGTGAGTAGAATTTTCAAATTGCACGCTGGGACTGGAAGTCCATATACTCATTCCCCAGTGGGCTGCAGGCAGTTTTTGCGTGAATAATATCCATCACGGATGCGCCAGGACACACCCTTCCATAATAACCATACGCCTGCAAGTTCTGAGCCGCCGAGTACCAGCGTCAGAGCCGCCTGGTTCGCGGCGGTGCGCCCCCCGGCCGGGTCGGCCGTTAACATCCAGTTCCACAGGTTACCCCAAAGCAGGGCGCACTCACTCGTTGGCGCTACATCAGGACAAGGAAGAGTCAGGTACATCCAGCGTCCGCAGCAACCTGACGCGTTTCGAGTATTACACCCTTAATCATAGGTTTTCACTGCTGCTTACACAAACAAACTGCCAGCAAAAAATGGTTTCCAGCAATCGCCCTTTATTTGACAATCAATCCCCCTCAGGTGAGTAGAATTTTCAAATTGCACGCTGGGACTGGAAGTCCATATACTCATTCCCCAGTGGGCTGCAGGCAGTTTTTGCGTGAATAATATCCATCACGGATGCGCCAGGACACACCCTTCCATAATAACCATACGCCTGCAAGTTCTGAACCGCCGAGTACCAGCGTCAGAGCCGCCTGGTTCGCGGCGGTGCGCCCCCCGGCCGGGTCGGCCGTTAACATCCAGTTCCACAGGTTACCCCAAAGCAGGGCGCACTCACTCGTTGGCGCTACATCAGGACAAGGAAGAGTCAGGTACATCCAGCGTCCGCAGCAACCTGACGCGTTTCGAGTATTACACCCTTAATCATAGGTTTTCACTGCTGCTTACACAAACAAACTGCCAGCAAATAATGGTTTCCAGCAATCGCCCTTTATTTGACAATCAATCCCCCTCAGGTGAGTAGAATTTTCAAATTGCACGCTGGGACTGGAAGTCCATATACTCATTCCCCAGTGGGCTGCAGGCAGTTTTTGCGTGAATAATATCCATCACGGATGCGCCAGGACACACCCTTCCATAATAACCATACGCCTGCAAGTTCTGAACCGCCGAGTACCAGCGTCAGAGCCGCCTGGTTCGCGGCGGTGCGCCCCCCGGCCGGGTCGGCCGTTAACATCCAGTTCCACAGGTTACCCCAAAGCAGGGCGCACTCACTCGTTGGCGCTACATCAGGACAAGGAAGAGTCAGGTACATCCAGCGTCCGCAGCAACCTGACGCGTTTCGAGTATTACACCCTTAATCATAGGTTTTCACTGCTGCTTACACAAACAAACTGCCAGCAAAAAATGGTTTCCAGCAATCGCCCTTTATTTGACAATCAATCCCCCTCAGGTGAGTAGAATTTTCAAATTGCACGCTGGGACTGGAAGTCCATATACTCATTCCCCAGTGGGCTGCAGGCAGTTTTTGCGTGAATAATATCCATCACGGATGCGCCAGGACACACCCTTCCATAATAACCATACGCCTGCAAGTTCTGAACCGCCGAGTACCAGCGTCAGAGCCGCCTGGTTCGCGGCGGTGCGCCCCCCGGCCGGGTCGGCCGTTAACATCCAGTTCCACAGGTTACCCCAAAGCAGGGCGCACTCACTCGTTGGCGCTACATCAGGACAAGGAAGAGTCAGGTACATCCAGCGTCCGCAGCAACCTGACGCGTTTCGAGTATTACACCCTTAATCATAGGTTTTCACTGCTGCTTACACAAACAAACTGCCAGCAAAAAATGGTTTCCAGCAATCGCCCTTTATTTGACAATCAATCCCCCTCAGGTGAGTAGAATTTTCAAATTGCACGCTGTGACTGGAAGTCCATATACTCATTCCCCAGTGGGCTGCAGGCAGTTTTTGCGTGAATAATATCCATCACGGATGCGCCAGGACACACCCTTCCATAATAACCATACGCCTGCAAGTTCTGAACCGCCGAGTACCAGCGTCAGAGCCGCCTGGTTCGCGGCGGTGCGCCCCCCGGCCGGGTCGGCCGTTAACATCCAGTTCCACAGGTTACCCCAAAGCAGGGCGCACTCACTCGTTGGCGCTACATCAGGACAAGGAAGAGTCAGGTACATCCAGCGTCCGCAGCAACCTGGCGCGTTTCGAGTATTACACCCTTAATCATAGGTTTTCACTGCTGCTTACACAAACAAACTGCCAGCAAAAAATGGTTTCCAGCAATCGCCCTTTATTTGACAATCAATCCCCCTCAGGTGAGTAGAATTTTCAAATTGCACGCTGGGACTGGAAGTCCATATACTCATTCCCCAGTGGGCTGCAGGCAGTTTTTGCGTGAATAATATCCATCACGGATGCGCCAGGACACACCCTTCCATAATAACCATACGCCTGCAAGTTCTGAACCGCCGAGTACCAGCGTCAGAGCCGCCTGGTTCGCGGCGGTGCGCCCCCCGGCCGGGTCGGCCGTTAACATCCAGTTCCACAGGTTACCCCAAAGCAGGGCGCACTCACTCGTTGGCGCTACATCAGGACAAGGAAGAGTCAGGTACATCCAGCGTCCGCAGCAACCTGACGCGTTTCGAGTATTACACCCTTAATCATAGGTTTTCACTGCTGCTTACACAAACAAACTGCCAGCAAAAAATGGTTTCCAGCAATCGCCCTTTATTTGACAATCAATCCCCCTCAGGTGAGTAGAATTTTCAAATTGCACGCTGGGACTGGAAGTCCATATACTCATTCCCCAGTGGGCTGCAGGCAGTTTTTGCGTGAATAATATCCATCACGGATGCGCCAGGACACACCCTTCCATAATAACCATACGCCTGCAAGTTCTGAACCGCCGAGTACCAGCGTCAGAGCCGCCTGGTTCGCGGCGGTGCGCCCCCCGGCCGGGTCGGCCGTTAACATCCAGTTCCACAGGTTACCCCAAAGCAGGGCGCACTCACTCGTTGGCGCTACATCAGGACAAGGAAGAGTCAGGTACATCCAGCGTCCGCAGCAACCTGACGCGTTTCGAGTATTACACCCTTAATCATAGGTTTTCACTGCTGCTTACACAAACAAACTGCCAGCAAATAATGGTTTCCAGCAATCGCCCTTTATTTGACAATCAATCCCCCTCAGGTGAGTAGAATTTTCAAATTGCACGCTGGGACTGGAAGTCCATATACTCATTCCCCAGTGGGCTGCAGGCAGTTTTTGCGTGAATAATATCCATCACGGATGCGCCAGGACACACCCTTCCATAATAACCATACGCCTGCAAGTTCTGAACCGCCGAGTACCAGCGTCAGAGCCCCCTGGTTCGCGGCGGTGCGCCCCCCGGCCGGGTCGGCCGTTAACATCCAGTTCCACAGGTTACCCCAAAGCAGGGCGCACTCACTCGTTGGCGCTACATCAGGACAAGGAAGAGTCAGGTACATCCAGCGTCCGCAGCAACCTGACGCGTTTCGAGTATTACACCCTTAATCATAGGTTTTCACTGCTGCTTACACAAACAAACTGCCAGCAAAAAATGGTTTCCAGCAATCGCCCTTTATTTGACAATCAATCCCCCTCAGGTGAGTAGAATTTTCAAATTGCACGCTGGGACTGGAAGTCCATATACTCATTCCCCAGTG
Organism: Lissotriton vulgaris; assembly: GCF_964263255.1. Taxonomy (NCBI): domain Eukaryota; kingdom Metazoa; phylum Chordata; class Amphibia; order Caudata; family Salamandridae; genus Lissotriton; species Lissotriton vulgaris. The sequence goes on along the minus strand of NC_141685.1, from coordinate 2,008,849,024 downwards.
GGCTGCAGGCAGTTTTTGCGTGAATAATATCCATCACGGATGCGCCAGGACACACCCTTCCATAATAACCATACGCCTGCAAGTTCTGAACCGCCGAGTACCAGCGTCAGAGCCGCCTGGTTCGCGGCGGTGCGCCCCCCGGCCGGGTCGGCCGTTAACATCCAGTTCCACAGGTTACCCCAAAGCAGGGCGCACTCACTCGTTGGCGCTACATCAGGACAAGGAAGAGTCAGGTACATCCAGCGTCCGCAGCAACCTGACGCGTTTCGAGTATTACACCCTTAATCATAGGTTTTCACTGCTGCTTACACAAACAAACTGCCAGCAAAAAATGGTTTCCAGCAATTGCCCTTTATTTGACAATCAATCCCCCTCAGGTGAGTAGAATTTTCAAATTGCACGCTGGGACTGGAAGTCCATATACTCATTCCCCAGTGGGCTGCAGGCAGTTTTTGCGTGAATAATATCCATCACGGATGCGCCAGGACACACCCTTCCATAATAACCATACGCCTGCAAGTTCTGAACCGCCGAGTACCAGCGTCAGAGCCGCCTGGTTCGCGGCGGTGCGCCCCCCGGCCGGGTCGGCCGTTAACATCCAGTTCCACAGGTTACCCCAAAGCAGGGCGCACTCACTCGTTGGCGCTACATCAGGACAAGGAAGAGTCAGGTACATCCAGCGTCCGCAGCAACATGGCGCGTTTCGAGTATTACACCCTTAATCATAGGTTTTCACTGCTGCTTACACAAACAAACTGCCAGCAAAAAATGGTTTCCAGCAATCGCCCTTTATTTGACAATCAATCCCCCTCAGGTGAGTAGAATTTTCAAATTGCACGCTGGGACTGGAAGTCCATATACTCATTCCCCAGTGGGCTGCAGGCAGTTTTTGCGTGAATAATATCCATCACGGATGCGCCAGGACACACCCTTCCATAATAACCATACGCCTGCAAGTTCTGAACCGCCGAGTACCAGCGTCAGAGCCGCCTGGTTCGCGGCGGTGCGCCCCCCGGCCGGGTCGGCCGTTAACATCCAGTTCCACAGGTTACCCCAAAGCAGGGCGCACTCACTCGTTGGCGCTACATCAGGACAAGGAAGAGTCAGGTACATCCAGCGTCCGCAGCAACCTGACGCGTTTCGAGTATTACACCCTTAATCATAGGTTTTCACTGCTGCTTACACAAACAAACTGCCAGCAAAAAATGGTTTCCAGCAATCGCCCTTTATTTGACAATCAATCCCCCTCAGGTGAGTAGAATTTTCAAATTGCACGCTGGGACTGGAAGTCCATATACTCATTCCCCAGTGGGCTGCAGGCAGTTTTTGCGTGAATAATATCCATCACGGATGCGCCAGGACACACCCTTCCATAATAACCATACGCCTGCAAGTTCTGAACCGCCGAGTACCAGCGTCAGAGCCGCCTGTCCCAGCGTGCAATTTGAAAATTCTACTCACCTGAGGGGGATTGATTGTCAAATAAAGGGCGATTGCTGGAAACCATTTTTTGCTGGCAGTTTGTTTGTGTAAGCAGCAGTGAAAACCTATGATTAAGGGTGTAATACTCGAAACGCGTCAGGTTGCTGCGGACGCTGGATGTACCTGACTCTTCCTTGTCCTGATGTAGCGCCAACGAGTGAGTGCGCCCTGCTTTGGGGTAACCTGTGGAACTGGATGTTAACGGCCGACCCGGCCGGGGGGCGCACCGCCGCGAACCAGGCGGCTCTGACGCTGGTACTCGGCGGTTCAGAACTTGCAGGCGTATGGTTATTATGGAAGGGTGTGTCCTGGCGCATCCGTGATGGATATTATTCACGCAAAAACTGCCTGCAGCCCACTGGGGAATGAGTATATGGACTTCCAGTCCCAGCGTGCAATTTGAAAATTCTACTCACCTGAGGGGGATTGATTGTCAAATAAAGGGCGATTGCTGGAAACCATTTTTTGCTGGCAGTTTGTTTGTGTAAGCAGCAGTGAAAACCTATGATTAAGGGTGTAATACTCGAAACGCGTCAGGTTGCTGCGGACGCTGGATGTACCTGACTCTTCCTTGTCCTGATGTAGCGCCAACGAGTGAGTGCGCCCTGCTTTGGGGTAACCTGTGGAACTGGATATGTATATATATATATATATATATATATATATATATATATATATACATATATATTACCTACTGGCGGTCGCCAGTAGGTATATATAGTTAGGATTTTTTCTCTATGGGATTTTTGAAAATTCTATGTCTAATAACTTTGGCGTTTGTGGACGGAATTGGCTGAAATTTTCAGGAAAATGGAACATTTTGTTTCCGAGCAGCCCCTGACAATTTGGGGGGGTTTCATCAAGGGGGGGGCGAGAAAAAGGGGGGTCCCAAAACGCGTTTTTCCCATGTTAATTTCCATAGGGCGGTTGGCCTCACTTTTAGCTCGAACGGCTGAATGGATTTGCACGAAACTTGGCAAAATTGTAGGGACTGTTAGCCCGATGTGCCTATGCTAGGTCTCAATATATGTGCTCCAGTGGATTTTGAGTAATTTAGGTTCAAAAAAAGAGATATATCTGGGCGGAGCCTAACCACACATCTGATCTGATTGGCTGTCAGCACTTCATCCAAGAAGTGTTGGCAGCCATCTTGGGACCAATATACATGATAGCACCTCATTAAAAAACATTGTAGTTAATAGAGGGTTTTAGGACTTTAGTTACATTATAAATCATTTGTTGATGGTACCATACTCGTTTTAGGAATTGTGGTGGGTTCTAAGGTGATTTTACCATGTGAAAAAACCTTCTGCTGTGATATCATGAATATTGTTTGAAAGAAAACTAATATCTCATGATTTTCCCACAGTGGTTTGGAAGGGGATCTATAAGCTAAACTGAAAGCATATTTTCTGTAAATTCACATTATCTTTCTCAGTCATGTGAAAATGAAGTCTGACATTCTCAGTAAAACATGTACATCCAACAAGGACAGAGACTGTCAGTTGATTCCTTTGTGTTCTACTGCAGCCTCCTAGAGTGTTCTAAAGAACAACTAGAGCGCTAACAGTCCTACTTATTACAAAGGTATGGCACACCTGAAGCCATCTTGATTGGAATAAAGTGGTAACTCTTAAAACATTTAATTTAAAAAGAAACAACATGAGGGGGTATATTTTGCCATAGAAAGTATGATTAGTGCTGCAGAATGAAAAATTAGGGCACATTTTGAGTGACTTCTCAAATCCTTTTCTATTTCATTAAAACATTCTGACATGCAGTCTCCCAAAATGGCCACCAGAGACAAAAGAGCCCAAATGTAGCCCAAATATCACCCAGATGTAGCCCAAGTATAGCCCAATGACAGAATGTCCCAGAGTGTTCTAAAGAACAACTAGAGCGCTAACAGTCCTACTTATTACAAAGGTATGGCACACCTGAAGCCATCTTGATTGGAATAAAGTGGTAACTCTTAAAACATTTAATTTAAAAATAAACAACATGAGGGGGTATATTTTGCCATAGAAAGTATGATTAGTGCTGCAGAATGAAAAATTAGGGCACATTTTGAGTGACTTCTCAAATCCTTTTCTATTTCATTAAAACATTCTGACATGCAGTCTCCCAAAATGGCCACCAGAGACAAAAGAGCCCAAATGTAGCCCAAATATCACCCAGATGTAGCCCAAGTATAGCCCAATGACAGAATGTCCCAGAGTGTTCTAAAGAACAACTAGAGCGCTAACAGTCCTACTTATTACAAAGGTATAGCACACCTGGAGCCATCGTGATGGGAATAAAGTGGTAACTCTTAAAACATTTAATTTAAAAAGGAACAAAATGAGGGGGTATATTATGCAATAGAAGGTATTATTAGTGCTGCAGAAAGAAAAATTAGGGCACATTTTGAGTGACTTTTCAAATCCTCTTCTATTTCATTAAAAAATTCTGACATGCAGTCTCCCAAAATGGCTACCAGAGACAAAAGAGCCCAAATGTAGCCCAAATATCACCCAGATGTAGTCCAAGTATAGCCCAATGACAGAATGTCCCAGAGTGTTCTAAAGAACAACTAGAGCGCTAACAGTCCTACTTATTACAAAGGTATGGCACACCTGAAGCCATCTTGATTGGAATAAAGTGGTAACTCTTAAAACATTTAATTTAAAAAGGAACAAAATGAGGGGGTATATTTTGCCATATGAATTATGATTAGTGCTGCAGAAAGAAAAATTAGGGCACATTTTGAGTGACTTCTCAAAACCTCTTCAATTTCATTAAAAAATTCTGACATACAGTCTCCCAAGATGGCCACCAGAGACAAAAGAGCCTAAATGTAGCCCAAATATCACCCAGATGTACCCCAAGTATAGCCCAATGACAGAATGTCCCAGAGTGTTCTAAAGAACAACTAGAGCGCTAACAGTCTTACTTATGACAAAAGTATGGCACACCAGAAGCCATCTTGATTGGAATGAAGTGGTAAGTCTGAAAACACTCAATTTAAAAAGGAACAACATGAGGGGGTTAATTTTGCCATAGAAAGTATGATTAGTGCTTCAGAAAGAAACATTAGGGATCATTTTGAGTGACTTCTCAAATCCTCTTCTATTTCATTAAAAAAATTCTGACATGCAGACTGAAACATGCACTTTGAATACCAGCAGCAGACGTCCCTGGTGAGCAGTAGCTTTACTACAGTGATCTAATGTGCAACTAGAGTGCTAACATTCAGAATTTATGGGAAATGTGTGACACATCTGAATGCCTTCTTGATGGAACCAAAGTAAACAAGCATTGAAAATGCAATAGATCTCGCCCTCGTTTAAGTTAAAGCCATTCTGTTTGTAATGAGGTGGCTTTTTAGCTTTGCTTTTATTAGTGTTTTTTCAACTTTCATGTAAATACCATGCATCTGTATGCATATAAGTATATGTATGCATGCATTTATGTTTGTATTTATATAGATATACAGATGATATATGTTTATATATGTATGTATATATATATATTCACTGAAAAAAACCATAGGCTATAGACCATATATAGTTAGGAATTAGCATTTACAAAACCTTGAAAATTCACTGAAAAAACCATAGGTTATAGACCATATATAGTTAGGAATTAGCATTTACAAAACCTTGAAAATTCACTGAAAAAACCATAGGTTATAGACCATATATAGTTAGGAATTCGCATTTACAAAACCTTATTTTACTCACACAAAACCATTGAAATTCCATATATAGTTAGTTGCACTAACTATATATCGCGCACCCGCAATCCACTGCTGATGATGTCACATATTACATCATTCATGACATGGTCAGTGACATCACTGATGACATCACTGATGACATCTCAAATGACATCACTGATGACATCACTGATGACAACATCCAGTGACTGTATGTTTCTGTAAAGTTAAAATATGTCTTACATATTGAAGAATGAGTGGATGTATAAGTGTCTGGATGAAGGATTTAGTAGGTGCATGACTGACTGTATGAGTGAGTGATTAAATGTGTCTCACTGAGTGCATGGGTTAGTGGCTAAACTGTCTTAATTTGTGCATCATTATGTCTGTTGTTCTGTAAGCTGTTGCATGTGTTGATAAGTAGCTATATGAGTAACTATATGGGTTATTGATTGGTTGCCCAAGTATTTGTATGGGAGACTAAGTGTGTGTGTGGGTGGCTGGGAGGTGTATGACTCTGTGCATAGATGTGTGAGCAGTTGATTCACTAGATGTATGGTTTCAAAAGTGCATGTGGAAACAGCTGTTTGGGCGGTTGACTGTGTGCATGAGTGTATTGGTGAGTGAATGGATATCTCAGTGCTACATGTCAAAGTAAGTACATATGTAAAACACAGTACATGTGAGAGTTGACATATATAAATAACTGTGCATAAGAGCCAGTGAATGTGTGAGTGGCTGTATGGATCTTTGTGAACTTGTATCAGGGATTGTATAAGAGAGTAAATATGTGTTAGTATATGTTTGAATAAGTAAAGTTTGTATAACTGTATAGTTGAGGAAATGGAGGTGTGATTGATTCTTTGCATGACTGACTAGGTGTGTGAGTAACTCCATGGATGAGTGACAGTCTGTGAGTGTCTGTTTACACTGATTGTATCTAAGGTTATATTAGAGTCTGAAGAGGTTCATCGTATTATCACATGAATGATATCATCAGTGATGTGATCAGTAATGTCAAATGAGATGTCATCAGTGATGTCATTTGAGATGTCATCAGTGATGTCATTTGAGATGTCATCAGTGATGTCATCAGTGATGTCACTGACCATGTCATGAATGATGTAATATGTGACATCATCAGCAGTGGATTGCGGGTGCGCGATATATAGTTAGTGCAACTAACTATATATGGAATTTCAATGGTTTTGTGTGAGTAAAATAAGGTTTTGTAAATGCGAATTCCTAACTATATATGGTCTATAACCTATGGTTTTTTCAGTGAATTTTCAAGGTTTTGTAAATGCTAATTCCTAACTATATATGGTCTATAACCTATGGTTTTTTCAGTGAATATATATATATATATATATATATATATATATATATATATATATATATATATATATATATATATATATATATATATATATATATATATATATATATTACAAGGTTACACAAGAACAGGGAGAGGCCAGATATATGTAAGGTTACTATTCCTGCAAGGACGACAGAACACTGTGGAGTATGCAGGTATCACTATTTATTATCAACTCTTACACTGCACAGAGAGCGCCGAGCTTGCAGCCTCTCTGCCCGGGCTCTGGCACTCGAATCACGCGTTTCTAGCGCGATCCAAGATGGCCACCGCTCAAGCTACGCGGTGACGTAGCATGAGCACTAGAACGCGACTCTACATATCTCCCCCTTTTATATCAAACAAGAAAATGGCATTCTCTGTGTTAGCTACTTTTCTTCTCCCAGCTCAAAGTCTCGATACCTCGAAGGCCTCACAATCAAGCTCCCCCCCCTTGTGCGTCTTACCGGGGTAGAAGTCACTTCTCTTGCACCGATCATTGTAGACCCCATCTCTCTACCTTCTTGAGTACATGGTCTCTCTCTGCGGGGAGTTTCTCTCTCTTCTCGGGGTTGTACCTCTGCCCTTGGACTTTCACTGCCCCTTTGCTCTGTTTCCATTTCTGCCATTTCCGTGCCTCCTTCTCCTTCCTGGCTCACGCTGTCATTCTCTAGTGTCCTCCGATCTGTTGCCACTTGCTCCCTGTCTTCAGGGAGCCATTGTAAGATCTTATTGCACCGGGACATGCGATCCTGGGACCACACGTTCCTGTCACTGAGCAATGCTGCTCGGTCATATACCTCTTTTACTTGTAAGGGTCGGCTGTATTTGCTGTCACCTTTCTTCTGTAACACCGCCAGCTTGACCCTGACCCATTCTCCTTCCTCCAGAGATGTTTCCTTCACATTCTTCCTCCTGTTATAATGTTCCGTATAAATTGTTTGGGCCAGTGCTTAATTTGTAAAATATGAAGTGGAGGTGCTCAAATGTTTGTTGGAGGCCACACCTACTTTCCTTCGGCTCCACCCATTTCCTCCACCGGCACCAGTACTGTGTGTGTGTTGCTTTATCATAGATATTCCATCCATGCTCAGTCGCATGCTTGCAATTTTTTTTTTGCAATAAGTGCTTTTAGAACGATGGGTGCTGGACTGCGGGTGTGTGTGTCGTGCGTGCAAAAGGTTTCAACTTTAAAGCCTGCCCAGCCTGAGCCACTGCCAGTAAGCCTGATGGATCAATCTAGAATATGTAGTGCTGGGAATATGGCCAGTCAGGATGGCTGGTATAGGATGTCATGCCACCAAGCCAGCCCTGAGCCTGCCAAGCATTTGCGAAAGTGACTGAGTGAGCCCAAATATTGACACATTTTTAAACATTCGAACAGGTGGTTTAATGGTTTTACCGGCTTTTGGCCTGTTTAAACTAGAAACTTTTTTTATTTAAACTTGCAGTTTGTGCAGTAAATTGTGAAATATGCAGCAACCATGGGTAATTCAAACGTGGAAAAAGCAGTGGAACCACGATTCCTGAAGAGTGAAGCAATTTTGCGTGACTGTGTAACTTGGACACTAAGCGAAAGCAGAAGTGAAAACCACAAAACAAGCGCCTCCCGTCCACTTTACCAAAATGGGACGCTGTTATCACTGAGGTGCCTATATAATTAAGGTAGTTCTGTTTAACTAAGTGCTGGTTTGGCCGGTTTTACCGACCATATCTGTGTGCTGTGTAATCTCCACTCCAGTCAGTGCATGACCCGCACACATGAAGGAGGCAGCTACAGAGGATAATTATAGACAATTGTGTGGATGTGGCCTTGTGCGTAGCTTTGTGGTAGAACTGCACACGTTCGACAGTTGCCTGATCATTCTACGAATCTATAGACACAGCCTGTGTTCTGTCTTCACGCAGACGCGGTGTCGATGTTACTCACTCAGATACATATACTCACTGAATACGTCGTCCAGTACTGACCTCGTCACGATTGGCACATCTTGAAACACAGTGTAACCTTCTATGAAAATTAACTACCCCACCCTGGAGCACAGTCTTACTCTCACCCCCTTGGAGTGCCGCCCCACACTCGAGAGCAGAGTTCCCTCTCTGGAGCTGTGATAAATGAATCGGTAGACTTTTGAAGATAATAAAGATGAAAATGTATTCCAAGTAGAAACTCCACCCGATCACGGAGCGTCTGATCAGTGGCAAGCCAATGGTGACAATGGCCAACCGCGGATCAGGCATCCATGCACGAGTAACGTTACATTTGAATCACAACATGTTTATCCACGAGCCACAGCTTGTGTAACAGCACGGTCCTACACCGCATGAAACATCACGCAGTGTATGACGCACAATACATAACATTACAGGAGCACAGCACAATTACTCTCACCCTATGGAATGCCGTGCAGGGCCACTCTCTGGAGCAGCACAGTACAAGTCCTTGGAGGGCAGAGGGCTGCCCCACAAACAACTCCTCTTTAATAAAAATTATTTGGGGGCGCATGCGCTCGATTCCAATCAAGATGTGTACCTCAGAAATTCGGACGGAGTGTTATTTTACGATCCACTGTCCGACCCGACCGACCATCATCAGTTCATGATTTTACTAGTAACTGTCTTCAATTATAATTGCACTCTGAGAGAATGCCTCTTGCCTATCTTTTAGGCAAGGCTTGGGGTTACTCGGAGCATGCACGCCCGTAATTACCCGGTGGTAGTGCAGTACCCAGCCGTTTGTTGAGTGACACGGCCCATGGTGACCACACCTGAGAAAGTGAAACCAAACTGCGTTTCGTTTCGTCTGGAAATGAATTTGTGCCCAGCTGCGTACCATGTTTAGACAAGTCAGCGAGCGCCGAGGGGCTGGCCTGGGCTTTTTAACTTACTTAGCCTTGGCAGGCAGGCCAGTACTGCAGCCACGTCAGGCCCTCCAGATGTCATGTACCTATGGCCAGCGGGTGTGCGGCGGCTACTACTAGGCCAGCCTGGGCACTGGCCTGGCAATCTGAATGAATGAGTGATGATCACACACAGTACTGTGATTGTGGGAACGATCACATCTTAATAATTGAATATTGTGCCGAAGGCAAGCTGCCTACTACCACCACCACGTCAGCCACGGTGATCTGACGACCGGATCCGCTGTCACACCACCAAAATATAAAACAGCGTTGGTTTTTGGAAATGGAAAGACATCGTTAGTTGGCTACTATACTAAGTAAGCAGTGATTAACTTAGTTCTTACCGTTACTCATGGTGGGCCGTCAGTGAGAGAAGGGACACACACTGGCTGCACTCACACTGCCTTTAATCGGATTAGGCGCAGACTGACGCAGTACTGATTAGGCGGCCTGGTGTTGCATGCTATACTACGTTACCAGAGGTTCTGGGCTGGCTGCTGCTGATCGATGGCTGCCCTGCCCTCAACCTCATTGTCGTCGGGTCGGTCTGACTTGAGCAAACGACGATGACTTGAGCTGAGCCTGAGCTGCTGTGGTTATGCTGGGGCGTGGCAAATATGTGCAACTGCGCATGCTGCGGCACAGCCCCTACCCCATTCAGAATTCAGGACCAAAATCTAGCCTAGCTGACGTCATGATCAACAACATCATTATTAATCTGAATCTCCTCTGACTTGGGTTCACAGCTCAGCCTGGACAGGCTAAGTCACAGTGACTAAGAAAAGTCACAGCCGCAACACTGACTGTTAAGCACAGCACAGTGCCTCACTCGGTCGGGAGGGAGACGTGAAAAACATGCGGCTGCGCTAGGTACAGTACAGGGTAAATTATAAAATATACATCTATCATCGTGCAATATGTGACCTGCGCAGGAGATACATGTAGACCCGGCCCTAATAATTAAGTGCTGGTACTAAGCACCGGAAAGCACCGGCACAAATTAAGCACTGGTTTGGGCTCTCTCCAGATTGTACTGCACCACAGCAGGGGACCATTTACTGGTTACAGTCTTCTCCTTCCACGCCAAGTTATCTTTTGTGAAGGGATCTCTACCCCTTAGAATTTGGATGGGGCTGTACCCCGTGCTCGTCGGGGTGATGCGGTAGGCCCATATCATGTTTAAGACCTCCTTTTCCCAGTCCTTTCCCATCATGATGCCTGCCTGGATGGACCCCATTAGCACTCTATTGAAGCGTTCCACTTGTCCATTTCCAGCCGGATGATATATGGAAGTATATTTGGATGTGATCCCATTTCTCTCCATGTATTTAGGCCATTTATCTGAGGTAAACTGGGGACCATTGTCACTTAATATTGACTTGGGAATACCTTCCCTGAGGAAGGTCGCAGTGAGGAACTTGAGTATCGTCTCAGTGTCCATTTCCTCTTGAATGTGCACCTCAGGCCATTTCGAGTATTTGTCCACTACGGCACATAGATATTTAGGAGTCCCTTGGTCATCCAGAATAGGTCCTAATATGTCTATAGATAGCTCCTCCCACGGGTTCTTCGGGTTGGTGAATTTCCCTAGGGCTGGCCTCAACAGCGTCATCGTCTTATCCGCTCGTTGGCATTGGTCGCACTCTCTCACATGTCTCTCTGTTTGTATGTCCATACCTGGCCACCAATATCCCTGCTTGGCCCTCATCTTGGTTTTCACGATACCCAGGTGACCTTCATGTAGTATTGTCAACAACCGAGGTATTAATACCGCAGGGGGTACAACTTTGTCTCCTCTGTACAGGAAGGCGCCTTTATCGTCGAGGGACAATTCTCTCACTTCATAGAATTTCCTGAGGGTTGTCCGTAGGTGTCTTTTTTCGGGCCACCTGCCAACTATGTGTTCCTTCACTTCTTGGAAGTCGCGGTCCTCTCTGTACGCTTCCACCCACTCTTGATTGCTGATTACTTTCTCCGGGTCTCCCATCAAAGCCACCATCTCTTCACTCGCTTCCGTTCCCTCTCTTACTTCCTCCATCGCTGCAGCTCTGCTAAGGTAGTCAATTCAATTCAATTCAAGAATCTTTATTCGGTGATTAAAAAACACCATAAAAGCACACATACATATACATAGATAACAAGCATTTGCAATGCAATAGGTCTCGCATTTATACAAGTTTGAGCTATTAGCATTGTAAATGACAATGCCTTTTATTTAAGTTTTGTTTTTTAAAACCTAAATAAAAGGCACTGTCATTTACAATGCTAACACAGCTCAAACTCTCGCAAATGCGAGACCTATTGCGTTGCAAATGCTTGTTATACCAAGTTTGCTACTACCGTAACCCATCATAACCTATTATGTAATCTTCCATTCTTCCCTTGCCATTATATTTCTAATGCTTGCAGTATAAAATCTCAATTTGAACAAATGCATGACTACAATCCCCAGACAACAAAAAAATAAACTGGAGCAGGTGAACATGGGTCAACTTGAGAGGTCTGAAGAGGGCATTGCCTGTCCCAGCATAGAACGGTAAAGATAGAAAGCTCATTCTAGTGAGAGTGCCCTCCTATTCCCAGCATAGAACAGTAAAGATAGAAAGCTCATTCTAGTGAGAGTGCCCGCCTATTCCCATGTTTCCTATGTTCGTGCTTGAGAAGCTCAGTCAGTCCAGGTTTCTCTCTGCATTCCTTGATATGTAGTCATTAATCACATGATAAACTCCGAACTTCAGGTCCAGAATGCAAGTGTAGAAAACTGGACTAATTATGCTACTTACGCTTGGACTTGGAAATTTTACGAGCTTTGCGTTCCCAATGTAAGGGTAACATTTGAACGTAATATACCACGCAGAAAGCGGCGAAAGGCGCTGTGGGTTTGTGTGCCCCACTGAAGAACAGGACTTTGCAGCTGAGTGAGCCGGTGCTGCTCATTTGTGGCGCTTCTTGATTCAACGCTGTCCCAGCTAGTTAACAGTATTGTCCCAAAGCGCTGGTCTGACAATAGGCTCACGACTAAGCCGTCAACAGGACCTGGAGATACTTGGCTGGTGCAACCCCTCGTGCCTAACCAGAAATTCCGCTGATGCACCCCTACACGTGCCCGTCACATCTTCAGCAGTTGTATTACTACAGAGGCCGGTCGCAACTTAGGCAGTTGTGATCAGCCTGCAAGCAGCCACAACTTTCGTAGCTGCAGTCCTGCACCGAGTGATCACTGCTAAAGCAGTTGTAGCCCCGTACCTGCAATTACAGCCCGACCAGACTTCGGCATTTGCACTGTTGCAGAGTCTCGGTTCCTTCCTGGTACCAAAAGGAGAGTCTGTGGGCTCTCTGACGCCCAGGTCCTCCAGATCGCTCTACAGCAGTCTATTCTTTGCGGAGTCGCAAAACCACCATAGACACTGCCACGCAGCTGAATTTCTATTCACCACTGCAGCCCAGGGAGTTTCATCAAGTTCCCGCCGGGCCGCCGCGCTGCCTGCGGCGACCCGGAAGCGGTTGGGCAGCCGGCCAATCGCAGCGCGGCCCCAACCGGGAGTCCCGCCCCCATCGCGGCGCGAGACGAGAGAGAAGCCACTGTCCGAGGAGCCCTCGGGCTCCTGATCGAGTCCCGGTCCGCCCGAACAGGTGAGTGTGTTGCGGAGGAGGAGGGGTGAGTGGGGGTGGGGTGTGCGCGTGTGTCTGTTAAAGGGGGTGCGTGTGTGTGTATGCAGTGTGTGTATGTGCGCATGCGTGCGGGAGCCTTTGTGTGAATGCGAATATCAGGCAGGGTGACGCAACGTGCGCGCTCACGAGCTGCAATCTCCAGGAGGACAGGCTCGTCACAGTCTGATGTCCACAATATTCCCAGAAAAGCGGCAACATAAGTTGTCTCGCATAGACAGCAAAAGCTTCGCTTTTGCTTTCGTCTAGGCGAGACCTAAAAAAGCATTAAATATTAATCGAGATCCTTGTACATAGATAATACAATAAAAATACCAACATACAGGGCCGTGAATTTAAAATAGAGAGTCCCAAGTCTTTCATCCCTCTCCCCTCGTCATCCTTAGTCGGACCGCAACCTTGATAAAATTCATAACACAGCAAAAGGTTAGCGGGTCAGAAGCTTTTTGCAAAAAGACTAATGCATCCCTGGCGTGTTCCTGTTGGGCTTTTTTTAAAATATTTACTAGGAATCTGCTCCTGGGCATAGAAAAATAGGGACAAAGCAAGATAAAATGAAGGGAATCCTGCGGAGACCGGTTGTCGCAGCCGCAGGGTCCCTTCTGCTCAATTGACGTGGTGAAACCTGCTGGTGAAGCCAACATAAAGGGAAGTAAGTTCAGTCTAAAACGACACATAAGAAATCTATCCTGTGTGTTATGCACAAGATACAGATAGGGCTCCATACCCTCCACACTCTTCACCAAATTATAAGCCCTCACAGACTTTTTCTCTCCTTCAGCCTCAGCACGGCATTGGGTTTTCCGCTCTAGGAAAATTTCCCCTACTTGTTTCTTGTGCTGTGCTGAGATGGTTGTGGGGTTCCTGAAGAGGTTTCCAAACCCTAGATCCTCAAGGGTATTTCTCACATATTTAAGCCAGGGGGTGCGCATGCAGTGAGTCCTACCTAAGCAGTCCAATAGAATTTCTCTGCTTAAGTGCGCATCTGGATTTACCCAGATTTTTAGCCAGGCCACAATTGGCCTAAGTTTTAACAAATCGACCAGGTATGGCCTCCCTAGCTCCCTGTGAGCTATGAATCCAGCAGTACTGGGTGGTGCCCTCAGGATAGATTTCAGGTATCTGTTTTCTTCCTGTTCAATTCTAGTGGTGTTCACAAAGCCCCAAACTTCTGCCCCGTAGCTTACTTTGGAACATGTTATGGAGCCATACAAGTTCATCACTTGTTCCGGACTCCATCTGCCCAGCCTCCTGCCATATCCAGCTATTGCCCCATTAGAGGCAATCATTTTACTACAGCGTTCTGCCACCAAGGAGTTAAATTGAAGAGCACCATCAAAGGTTACTCCAAGATAGGAGAACGTTTTAACCTCCTCTAAACAATGGGTACCTATTGTGTAAGAGAATTTAGAGGAAGGTTTTTTGCCTGCCAGGAGCACGTATGATTTGCCTAGGTTGACAGATAAGTCCAGGTTACTCATGAACTTGACGAACCCATCTATCAGGATTTGTAGGCTTCGGGGTGTGCGTGCAAGCAAGACCGCGTCGTCTGCATAAAGCAGGACAGGGATGTGCCGCGTCCCAACCCTTGGGGAGTCTGCCTTTAAACCCAAAAGAAACTGCTCCAAAAAGGGGCAAGAATACATCCTTGTCTGACTCCACTTTTACATGGGAAGGAATCAGACAATCCACCCTCCCTGTTAAATCTAACCTTTGCCGTAGTGTCGCTATGCAGCTCTCTCAATATGGTGATTAAGCCACTCTCGATCCCCATGCCTGCCATCATGTCCCACAACTTCCCTCTATTGACGTGATCGAATGCTGCTGCCAGGTCCATGAATCCCATATAAATGGGTTCATCACTGGCCAGAGTATATTTGGCAGTCAGCATATATAGGTTCAGGCATTGGTCACTGGTGGACCTCCCTGACCTGAACCCATATTGAGTGTCCGAGAAGATGTTGTTCTCTTCGGTCCACTCGGACAATCTGTTCAGAATTGCCCTTCCCAGAAGTTTAGCCGAAACGTCAATCAGGGAAATAGGCCGATAGCACTTAGGGTCGTCCTTGTTGCTCTTTTTGAAGATTGGAACAATGATCGCTTTAGACCATGATGGAGGGAGACCGCAGGTGATAGCAGTGTTTAAGACCCTAGTCATCAGGGGGGCCCATAAATCTATATTACTAAGAAACAGGTCAGGGGGAATTCCATTCGGACCCGGGGCTTTGTTCTTAGTTAGACTCTCCATCCCTGCCGTGATCTCCTTAACACCTTGGCTGCTAGGGGGTTTTCCCCTCCTGTGCTGCAGATCCTTATTTCCCATTGTTCATGACAAGGTCAGCTCGTCATAAGCACAGCGCAGGTAACACCCATGACGAGCTGACCTTGTCATTAGCATGGAAGGGGTTAAGAATAAATACTACCGGGGGAGCCTGACTTGGGGTTCCTGATGGCTCTACATGGGTGCCCGGCTCATGATTATACAAACTCCTAAAGTGGGTGACCCACTGCTCCGGGAGGATGTTAGCCCCTATCTCCGGAGAATCATTTTCTTGAAAGGTCGGTTTATTGATGATTCTCCAGAACCCCGCTAGGTCCTTTCTTTCCCCTGCCTCTCTCAGATCTGCCCATGCTTCTGCCTGCAGGGTGAATTTCCTTCTTTTGGTCTCTTTTTTATATTTTTCTCTGCATGCCCTAATTTTTTGTGGATCCCGTGGTTTTGACTTAAGAGAGCATTTCAATTCCCTCAGTGCCTTAGAACAATCTTTATCAAACCACCGGGGATTGACCAGGTTACGTGTGGGCACACTGGACCTTAGTAGTCCGTCGATCAGGTTAGCAATATGGTCGAACGCTTCTAGTAACCTTGGTCCCTGGACTTCCAGATCCAAACAGTCATTTATTGCCAGCAAACCCTTATCGCTCAAGTTTTTATAAAACTTTACCCCATCTATTTTGGACCATTTCAGTCTCCTGCCTTGATCGGTGACCCTCTCCTCAATTGAACGATGGACATTGGATCCAATACCCGCCCTATACAAGAGCGTTAAGACAAGCGGGTTATGGTCACTGAAGCTGTTCCAGTCTATCCCTACACTGATTACTTTGTTAACCAGGGATCTCGAAACCAGAATGTAATCTATGATAGATGAGCAGCCCCTGCCCTTAAAAGTTGGTGGGAGTGTACCATCCGACTGTGGGTCTATCATATTAATGGTGTGCTCTAGGTCGTACTTAAGCCGAAGCAACCTAAGAGCCGACCCAGTAGGCGAGTGAGAAAAATGCGGCCCCTTCTCAATTGGGCATTGTGCCCAATCTGTATTTGCTTTGACCAGTGCCGGGCAGAGGTGACAATTAAAGTCCCCCACCACAAGCAACCCGTGAGACGGGCCCTTATTCTGGGATGTGATTTCTTGTCCTAACCTATGATCGAGTTCAGTTAATACCGGGGTATGGTTATTTGCTAACTCGGTGTTATAGATGTTAAAAACAGAGAATCGTAACCCCTTTCCATGGAACCGAACTACTTGGATCCCATGTGAGAACCAGTCTGGGAAGGACCAGGTGCCTGGGATGTCTAGATCTACATAGAGGGACAAACCGCCCATTGCTCTCCCTGAGCTGGATTTTCGGGCAGGAACAAAAAAGCACTTGTACCCCTGCAGATGATAATTATTCTCCACAGCCCATGTCTCCTGTACACATATGATATGACATTTTCTGATGAAGTCAACCCATTCCTTGTTGTTGAATTTGCCCGCTATGCCTGCTACGTTCCAAGAGATGAGTCTCACACCCTCTCCACTCCATTCTGCACCCCCCTGGGCCCTTGGTCTTATTTCCCGCATTGACCCTTGCATTGCCTGCCCGTGTCCCCCTCCTGTACTGTCTTTGACTATTGCCTTAGGTACAGCAAACTTAGGTTCCCCCACATCAACCGCTAAGGTTTGCTGAGCCTTAGAACTTTGCTCCTCCAACATCTCTACCAGAACGCCCTTTTCTTTACAACACTGGGGGGCATTATCTGTTTGTCAGTCGACCCCCTCTAGGCCATTCAGGCAATTGAACCGGTTATAGGTGTAAAAGGGTTGTTCTGGCCGACCAAATGTCGGCCTAGGGTTAAAGGCCTGGTGTCTCCCCCTCCTACCAACCCTCTCCCAGCTGTCATGAGTTTGGGGTGGCTGAAATGGGACTGGGGTAATGGGAAAAAAGAACGACACATGGAGGGTTTGGATGGTAGATTCCCTAGATCTCTTCTTCCCTTGACATATATAGGACACCGTTCCTGTATCCCTAAAACTCACCAATATGCAGTCCCCTTTAATGGATTTTTGTGTTCTCCCCACCCATGGTACCCTTCTTACCATTATGATTTCATTATTGAAATGTGTCGGGAGGGGTCTGTTTATGTTTAACCACTTAATTACCCTACTTTTCAGGGCACAAAAATCCTCAGTTTCATTTCCTCGAGTGGGGGGACACCCGCCATAACTACAGTGAAAGCGTTAGTCTCTGGGGGTAGATTAGGTCTACGTGGTCTCAGGGTGAGCTTCATTAAAGGGGTCGGGGTGGTATTATCTACCGGCTGTGCCGGAGGTACAGGTTCTGGCGGAGGGTTGGGCATGTTGGCGTTAAGGGGCTTAGATGATGCAGGCTTTGACCTTAAGGGTTGTTGTGAGGGCGCCGCATTCGCGGCTTGTGGAGGGACTGAGTTTACAACACTATTTGCCGACTGTTGAGGGGCTACAGTGGGGGGAGTGGAATCTGGTTGCCTTCCCTGTCGACCAGCTGGAGTTTTCAGACTACCTAATGTGGCCTCCAGAAAGGTTAGTCTGATCTCAATCTTTTTTATACTTTCGCTGATCGGTAATAATAGAGACCTTAGCAAAAATTCTAGGTTTCCGAGCGGGACAACAGACAAGGGAATATTAGCAATACTAGCTCCTGTATCTTTTATCGTAGCAGGAGCTGAGTCCTCATGAGCGATGGGTTTAGGATGTAAATCAGCCGATGGTTTCTCTACTAATGCGGGGGTTTTTAGAAACTTCCCAAAGCCCGAATGGGGAACCTTGGGTTTGTTCCTTCCTTGAACTCCCTTCGATTTCCTCCTGCGTTTATTGGGAGGGGGTCCAAAAGCTACTTGTGTGGTGACTGGCTTAGATTTAGCCTTCCTGGTCTTGGGGGCTGGGGGGGTTGGGACACTAAATCAATGGTCACCCTGGTAGGGCTAGGACTGATAGCTGGAGCTATACTCATGACTGCAACTGGTGAAATGTTAGTGCAATCCCTCAGCAGTAGTGGGACATCATCAATTCGGGACAGCTCCTCCCTGGGTGTAATGAGTTGGTCTCCGAGGGGGGTATTTTTCAAGTTGTCTATTGAGCGTCTCCGTTCTGCCCTTAACCTGGACAGGTTACACTCTTTGTCCCCCTCCCCCACTGCCCGGGAGAAATAATTCTCTAGAGTCCTATTTTTAACTCCTCCCGGCTTCAATGGGGTACTCTCCCTTGCCGGGGACGGCATGGTGTTTGTAATGAGTTATACTCGGCGGGGGGCTTTACCAATGATATGAGTCCAGGAGTCGAATGCACGACCCAAGAGGGTAGGCCCTGCCCGGCCTACTTCTGCCTATGACGGCCTTAGACGGTCCCGCCCTTGTCCCGGGCTTCTCCCGGCCCGCTCCCGCTCGCTCCCGCGAAGCGGAAGCCCTGTAAACTATTATACACTATACTACCTCGTGATAGGTTGATAGGCGGAGGGCGTGGCCAGCGGGGAGAGCAGCCCAGGTGTAACCAATTGGGCGCACAGGGACTCCTGGACGCTGGAAGCTCGCAGCCCCGCCGACTCACTTGCCTGCACCGCGTTCCTCAGCCAAAGTCCAACCACTCAGTCCCAGTTCAGGAAGGACACGAGCGCTGCGGGACCCGCGAAGCGGGTCCGGCGAGGCGCTGGCTGACTCCTCAGCAACAAACAGGGCACAGGCTTCCTGGGAGCAAGGGTCCACTCCACACGACTCCCAAAAGGATCCCAGGTAACAGCGAGACAGGTCCGGTTTTGCTTCGTTGGCGGGGGCGTGGCCAGCGGGGAGAGCAGCCTAGGTGTAACAAATTGGGCGCGCAGGGACTCCTGGACGCTGGAGTCCCTGGCAAGAAGCTTGCAGCCCCGCCGACTCACTTGCCTGCACCGCGTTCCTCAGCCAAAGTCCAAACACTCAGTCCCAGTTCAGGAAGGACACGAGCACTGCGGGACCCGCGAAGCGAGTCCGGCGAGGCGCTGGCTGACTCCTCAGCAACAAACAGGGCACAGCAATCCACAGGCTTCCTGGGAGCAAGGGTCCACTCCACACGACTCCCAAAAGGATCCCAGGTAACAGCGAGACAGGTCCGGTTTTGCTTCGTTGGCGGGGGCGTGGCCAGCGGGGAGAGCAGCCCAGGTGTAACCAATTGGGCGCGCAGGGACTCCTGGACGCTGGAGTCCCTGGCAAGAAGCTCGCAGCCCCGCCGACTCACTTGCCTGCACCGCGTTCCTCAGCCAAAGTCCAAACACTCAGTCCCAGTTCAGGAAGGACACGAGCGCTGCGGGACCCGCGAAGCGGGTCCGGCGAGGCGCTGGCTGACTCCTCAGCAACAAACAGGGCACAGCAATCCACAGGCTTCCTGGGAGCAAGGGTCCACTCCACACAACTCCCAAAAGGATCAGCTACCTTATTCTTGCTTCCCGGAATGTACTCCACATCATATCGGTATTCTAATAATTTCAGCGTCATCTTGGCTATTCTGGGGGTAGCGCTTGCATGTCCACTGGCCGTGAGTACTCTTACAAGTGGTTTGTGATCCGTCTTCAGTTGGAATCTCGTGCCCCACAGGAACTGTCGAAATTTGCCCATGACCCATACTACTGCCAGCATCTCCTTCTCTATGACACTGAACTTCTTTTCTGTATCTGATACGGCTCTGGAAGCAAAGCTTGGTGTTTCCGTTGTTCCATTTCTCCTTTCTTGCATAAGGACTGCTCCCAGTCACTTGTCACTGGCGTCTGTCGTCAACACCGTTTGTCCTTGTAGGTCATACCCTTGCAGGGGTATGGCTTGGCTGACATCCTTCTTGATACCCTCAAATTCTTTCTGCGTTTCTTCAGTCCATACGAACGCCGTCTTCTCCCTTGTGAGTTGCCTCATATGATGTGTTTTGGTGGTAAAGTGCTGTACGAATTTGCTGTAGTACTCAACCATCCCTAGAAAGGATCTGACTTCTTCTTTGATGGAGGGAGGTGGGGCGTCGCAGATGGCTTTCACGTTATCCCTTTTTGGTGTGATACCTTGCTCTCCTATTTCATGTCCCAGGTAGGTGACTGAAGCCATCCCTAGACGGCACTTCTCCCACTCTGCTGTTAGGCCTTTTTCTTCCAGAACATTCAGCACCTTGGCCAATTTAGTGTGGTGGTCTCTCCGGTCTTTCCCCATCATCAGGATGTCGTCCTGGAAGTACTGTACTCCTTCCATGTCCTTGAAGAGACAGTGCATGAGTTTCTGGAAGACGGCCGCCGCCGAGGCAAGTCCAAATGGCATTCTGCAGAATTGATAACACCCAAAGGGTGTTATTAACGATGTTAACTTTCTGCTTTCCGGGTGTAGTGCTATTTGGTAATATGCCGAGGTCAGATCGATGGTGGAATACCATTTAATTCCCTTGGTCTTGGCCAACATTTCCTCGATGCGGGGTAATGGAAACTTTTCCACCACAATGCACTTGTTCAGTTCTCTCAGGTCCACACACAGCCGGATCTTGCCGTTGGACTTCATTACCACCACCAGGGGCGCCAGCCACTCTTCGCAATTTATGGGCTCGATTATCTCATTCTTCTCCAGCCCCCGCAACTCCAGTTGCACTGCTTCTCTCACTGCAATGGGGACATTTCGTACTTTGTGCGATACTGGTATGGCATTGTCCTTGAGTTCTATCCTGTGCGTGAACTTACCCAGCTTCCCGACTTTCCCGCCAAACAACTTGGGGAAGTCCCTCTTCAATTTTTCTAGGTCTGGCCATTGTTCCGGTGCCGGTATCAGCACTTGTATTTTTCCTCCTGGGTCTAGTTTTATGCCCAGATCTCCTTGGTCCATCCAGCCTAGGACTGACGGGCCCTTTTCCGCTACATACAGTTTGCACTCCGTCCGCTGAATTCAAATTTTAACGCTCGGTATCTTACCATAGGGATTCGTTCTCCCGTGTACGAGACCGGTCTTATATCCAGAGGTTCCAATCGTGGACCCAAGTGGGGCTTGAACTTCTCGTTCCATACTGCTCTTTGGACGATTGTATAGGGTGATCCTGAGTCTACAACAATGCTTATCTGTACACCTCCTATAAGCATGTCGCACTGCGGTTTGTTCGATCTTCGGACATCCACACCCAGAACTTGATCTTCTATACACAGCACCGTGTCTTCTTCCTCTTGCCTTCTCTCCTCTGCATCTTCCGGGTCTTGATCCACGTACTTCACCGTGTTGCGGCCTGCTTTCCGACGACACACCTTTTCGTAGTGCCCTGTTATGCCGCAGAACATGCACTTTGCTCAGAACGCCGGGCATCTCTTGTCCTAGGCCGCGTGGGCCTGGCTGCCACATCGATAGTACGAGTTTCTGGCTCCACTGTTTTGCTTCCCTTGCTGCACCTGTTTCCCCAGCCATTTGTTGGGCCCTCTGCTATTGGCCACTGCGCCTTTATTCCTTCCCGTGGGTTCTTCGTCATCGACTTTGTTCACCATAGGCCTCACGACTGGTTCTCTCTTGGCTGCAGCCGCACATCTCTTCGTTAGCTCAGCCTTTTTCACAATCGCAATCACTTCCTTTAGTGTTGAATCTCCGCTCGCCCACAACTTGTCCTGCACTGGTTTGTTAGTGGTGTGCATCACTATCTGGTCCTTAAAGAACTCGTCGTCTAGCGCGCCAAATTTGCACGTCGTCGCTAACTTCTTCAATGCCGCCACGTACTCGTCAATTGACTCTCCTATTTCTTGCTTCCGCTGCTGGAAATTATACCGATCTATTGACGTGCATACTGCTGGCCTGTAATGCTCATTAAGTTCCTCTATGGCATGAGCAAAGACGTCGTCATCTGCAGCTTGTCGGGACTTGGGTACCAGGTTTTGGAATACCCTAATCCCTTCTGGGCCCAGGTTGTATAGTAATATTCTCTTTTTTCTTTTACTTGTGAATGCCTCTTCATTCTCGTCTTACAGAGCTTCTATATAATTGAGAATGTACTCTCTCCAGTCTTCCCATTTCATCAGGGGCTCCCCCGGTTTTGGTAGGCATGGGATTGGAGTTGTCATTGAATTTGCTTGTGCGCTCATTTCTTCGCGCTTTTTTGTCGCTATTTCCTGGCTCTTGGGACTGCTTGGCGTGCTAGTCTCCTCCCCCTGCTCTGGTTGAAATTGGGGACTCTCTGCACCTCCTGCTCCTCTTCTCCTTCACTCCGCCAGGGCCCCTGTCCGGTTCGAGGCTCACCCTTTGCCGTACTTCCCCGGGCTGTATATCCTTGTTCGTGGGGTGGCTGTGGGTGGCTGTTTTTCTGCTATTCTGCTTCCTTTCCTTGCCCTGGGTGGTGTTACTAGGGGCTGTTCCTCCCTCTGTACCTTGGGGTTTTAGCTGTCCTCGTACCTGGTTGTGCCGGTCTGCGCCCTGCTCTGGTGCGTCTCCTGTCGCTTCTGCCACGTTCTCTGTGGTGTTCCTGCTCCCTCTCACGTAGTGCCTGTCTTGCTTCTTAGTGCTGGTTCTTCTCCCTTGACCTTTGTATTCCTTTCTATTTTTTTTTCTTGTTGCAGGTCCCACCCTCGTTGCCACTGTAAGGTTACTATTCCTGCAAGGACGACATGACACTGTGGAGTATGCAGGTATCACTATTTATTATCAACTCTTACACTGCACAGAGAGCGCCGAGCTTGCAGCCTCTCCGCCCGGGCTCCGGCACTCGAATTGCGCGTTTCTAATATGGCCACCGCTCACGCTACGCGGTGACGTAGCGTGAGCACTAGACCGCAACTCTACAATATAGAAATAAGACTAACGGTTTAGTCCTTCTTTTATTTCTGGTGTGTCCCGGTCTTTGGTTCTCAAAATCTGGTCACCCTATCTCTATCTCTCGGCAGGTGCATCTGGCCTCTCTGCAAGAGCAGCTGAGAAGTGACCCGGTGTGGCTGCAGGGAAGTGACTGCCTGCAAACGGCAATCGGAGTGCCGCAGTGACGGAACCCTGGGGACCGAGACAACGCAGCGTTGGAAAGAATCCTTGGTCACCAGTATTTTCCGGTGAGTCAGGTCGCAAACAAAATCACCCGCACCGGGTGGGAATGGTGTTGTAGGACGGGGCCCCACACAGCGCCCAGACATGCAATAGACACAGCATCTTCCGGTGAGGGCTGGTGGAGTACTATGCCAGCTAAGGAGGGTGCAAATGCACAGCAGCACCGGAGTGCCCTTGCAGCGCTCAGGACCAGCAAAGCGGGAAGTAATGCCAGTAATGCTAGCAGAGAGGGAGCGAAAAAGAGTCCCTGGTCCACCTGAAGAGAACATGAAGGTGCCCGGGTAGGCGGGCGGGGACTTTGAGATGGATGATGATTTGGAGGTGTTGCTGGAAAGAGGTCGCCGGCTGGTTTCGAGCTGAGGGCACGACTGGGCTCTTGGTGTTTTTGGAACTTACTCCCTTGACTTTCTGACTTGGACTCTTATCCTCCCTGCCATTTTGTAACTTTCTTCTTTGACTCCCCTGTCCCATGTCCCATCACTCATCACCAGCCACGGCCTGTGGAGGGAGTTCTGGTGGGGCAGAAAGGCTGGGCGGGGGAGGGGCAAAATGCGATGCAGCGCGCTCTACGAAATTCGTTTTATTAATTACATTGTTTACTTACCTCCAATTATCCATATTCCGTTTTTTAGCACCCCCCACCCTGCCCCCGCCACACCTTACTGTCCCACCGGAACTCCCTCCACGGGCTGCAGCTGCTCATCACCCCCTCCCCTACCTCTTCCCTCCCTCACTCTTTCTACCTCCCCCATTCTTTTCCTCTTTCCTCTGAATTTCTCTCCTCTTGCATGTTTTTTCCCTATGCCTAAGCCATGCTTCTGTAACTCATAAATATATATATATATGTAAATATTTAATATATAATTGTCCAAGCCTAATCGCTGTTAAAATTTAATCCTGAGCGAATTTACTATTTGTATATATAGAACTCTAACCACTAGTATATGTAGTAGACCTTTGTACTTACTACCATTCCTTTGTGATTTTAGAGTTCATCTGTTTGTATCTCTTCCCTGAGTGACTTTACAACTTGTACATGTGCAATTTTATTCCTGTTTATATCTCTTCCTTGAGTGACTTTACACCTTGTACATTTGCAATTTTTTTCTGTTTGTATCTCTTATGTAGCTCATGTAATCCAAAGTCCTTATGTAACGCAACTGGTTCTTTTGTAAAGCGCTCTGACACCTTCGGGTAATATTTGCGCTATATAAAATTGCATTAAATAAATAAATAAACGTAAGCGCCCACGTGACCATCTTGTCATGCCGTACACAATTTGCCTATGCTGTTTTCTAGTCATTTCCAGTGACATTGTCATAATGTAGGTGTGGCGGGGTCAAGGGAAGGGCACGGAGACTAGATCGTGGTAAGTAAGGTTTTATTTTACCAAAGGTCTTTTTCTTTCTTAAAGGGAGTCTTTCTCTAGCCAAAATTGCAGGGTCCGTGATTGCGGCCTCTTCAGGAGGTCTTCTGGAGCCTTGGTGAAGGGATGCTTGACCTCTAGCAGGATAATCTTCGGGAGGCTCTCCACCGTTTTACATAAGAGAGAGGAAAGATGCTTTGGTCAGTTACAACTGTCCAGTTTTGTTACTCCCCTTTAGGAAACCCGGGGTGTGAGGGATCACCAGTCCGTTAGTGTATATACAAGTTATATACACAGCAAGACTATCATTATAGAAGTGAGGGAACGTGAGGGGAATGTGGGGGAGAGGCTACATAAGTGAATGCTACAACATATACAGTATTTACAGATAACGTTCTTGAATTACAGTCGGAAACTTTTAAACCCCCGGCTTTTAACGTTCTCAGCCTGGCAACCGGATGCTTTATACCCGATCTACGCGTTGTCTGGCATTCACTCAGGGGCGGTTCCAGCAGTCTCTCCCCACCTCCCTACCCAGCCCGACACACGCTTACGCACCTGGCTGATCCACACTCCTCCTCTCTGAGTGTGGCTGGGCGATACACGGAAACGGTGGCCTCCAGGCACTGGAACCTCCGTCTTCGGTTCCCAGGTTCCTCCAGAGCTCTCCTTCTCTCGCGGACCTTCTTCTCCCCGCAGTCTCACCGGTTCTCCTCTACACACGATTTGCTTGTTGGTGACGTCACAAGCCGATGGTAGTTCTTCCGTTTTTTTCTCCAACCTGGGATCAGCTATGTCATCCAGGGGCGTGTCCTCGCCTTCCAGTTCGTTGTAATTAAAGGGGCCGTCCTCATTTTCATTCCAAAGCTCACCCCGTCTAATCTCCAGTCGCTCTGCTTGGGGTGTAAAGAAGGGAGAGCACTCGAGTCAGCTACCCACCACTCGCTCTGGGACACAACCCCCTCTCCTGGCTTAGGCTCCTTGTTAAAGTAGGTAAAATATGGAAATGTTAAATATCCGTTTTTTAGGTCTCGACCTAAAGTATTGCTTTAGCAATGCTTGTTTGTCGAGATATCTAGTAAGCGGTCCGGAAAGTCTGCCTAAACGGCGGATTAGACACAGTTCATGTGAACTATGCGTGTGCACAAACCAGCCACGTCACAAACCACCATTTGTCTGTGCCTCGCATCAGACTTCAAAGGCTGCCGCTCCCTCCCCCCATTAGTCTTCAAAGGAATGCACTCCCGCCCAGCCCCGCCCCGCCACAGCAATGCCGAGAGCTTGTTTTCAGCATGATTCCTTCTCTTTGTTTAGAGAGCTCACTCACTGATTAGTGTCACAGATCCATGGCGCACAAATCATCACAGCAATGCCGAGAGCTTGTTTAGATTCCACCCATAGGATTAAAGTACTTTAGCGCCTCCTTTGAGTTTGTGTCTCCCTTATTGTCTCCATGTAGGTGGCGCACCACAGCTCGTGTTCTTTACCTAGGGGACCCGTTTTTAAAAATTATTTTTGGTGTTTATTCATTTTCATTTATCTTTTGAATCAAAGGTGCTGCCGCCGTCCTCCTTTGTCTCTCCAGGAAGAGCACTGCTCTGCCGCTCCATCTGTCTGCAACCCACTCTGTCTGAATGCCCTGTGCTGTTCATATAGGCTGTATCATTTACTCCAGGAACAGCTATTGGGCTGTGAGCTGCATGTCAGGTGCTCAGCACACCTCCACAGTGCCGATTACACCCTTGGCTCAATCGCGATCTATGGGAACTCGTCGGCCAACTCTGCAACAATGCAGGCCTGTGTGTGCCTTTTTGCCACCTGGACCAGGTACCGCCCAGTGATTGCCAGTCCAGTGCTCCGATCCCACCAATTTAGCAGCATGCCCACGCAGGTGGGAGGCACCCACCGGGCCTAGCCCCCAGCAGCGCCTGCACTCACCGCGCCCAGGATCTCTCTGTCTTCTCCGGTGTAATTTGCTGGCCTCCGCCCTCAAGTTCCACCAAGCTCCGCCTGTGTGCTCTTTCAAGTCACTGCAGCCCGGGAGAGTCCACACCGCTGTAGTTCTCACGTTGCTCCTTCAGGGTCCTCCTTCCCCCGGTGCTATGCTTTGCTGACCTGGTTCTGGGTGTGGGCGTCCGCCTGGGATCTCCAATGAGTGAGCGTTTCTTTTTGTCAGGGCCTCTTCAGGCAGCCTCGGACACATGCAGATAGGCCCAGTCTTTGCTCAGGCACGTCTCACATCATGGGCTTTTGAAATGCTTATATGTCCCTATGTGGTGCAGATAAGGTAAACCTCGCCTTCTCAGGCCAGTTGTAATCTGGTCAACGAAGTCTGTGTGCTGTGCCCACCAAACAGACTGTCTCCCAAGCAGCTAGTTCTAAAGTGCTTATATGCTCCCATGTTGTGCAGATCAGTCAAGCCCTCCTTATTTTGCCATTTGTAATCTGGACAATGAGGTCCCTGTGCTGTGCGTGCCAAACACCAATCAAATTTCCTCCCTGTGTTACTGTAATGCATCTGTGAGAAACTGTGTGCCTGATGAGTGTGCTCTGCTCCACCATTTTATTGTCTCCTCTTTGAAGTTACTGGCAGAAGATCCCGTGTGAGTACACCACTGATCTAAGAGTGGTACTTAGCCTTAAAAGACTTGGAGCACTTTTCAGCACCCCTTAACTGACATCAAAAGCAAACACTTCAATACCTGTGAGTAAACCAAAATGACTGTTATCATTCACAGATGTACATTAATGCTTCTGGCAGAAAATGTGAGGTGATACACCAAGCAGTGTGCTCCCCTATACACCCTCCTTCCCACCCCAGATTCAGTTATAGTTTTTGCTTTTCAGAAGAGGACTGCGTCCGCACTAGATGCAGTTAGCTTCAGCTGGACTACTCTACCGCCCTCACTCTACCACTCTCCGCCCTCACTCTACCAACCTCACTCTACCACTCTACCGCCCTCACTCTACCGCCCTCACTCTACCACCCTCACTCTACCACTCTTACTCTACCACTCTCCCTCTACCACTCTACCACCCTCACTCTACCACTCTACCGCCCTCACTCTATGTTATGTTATGTTATGTATTTGTTGAGCGCGACAGCTGCCCCAGCAACGGGGCGTCCCGGTGCTAAGAACCATAGCACAACCTACTGGGGGGGGGGGGAGTAAAGGCTACCCCTCTACCGCCCTCACTCTACTGCCCACACTCTACCACCCTCACTCTACCGCCCTCACTCTACCACTCTACCGCCCTCACTCTACCACCCTCACTCTACCGCTCTACCGCCCTCACTCTACCACTCTACCGCCCTCACTCTACCACTCTACCGCCCTCACTCTACCACTCTGCCTCCTTCTCTAACTCCCTGTTCTCTTCTCTTCTCCTGTGCTGATCTGCTGTTCTCTTCCACCCGCCTCCTTCTTTAACTCCCTTTTCTCTTTTGCTGTGCTGATCTGCTGCTCTCTTCCACGCCACCTCCTTCTTTAACTCTGTGTTCTCTTCTCCCGTGCTAATCTGCTGCTCTCTTCCACCCGCCTCCTTCTTTAACTCCCTGGTCTCTTCTCCTGTGCTGATCTGCTGCTCTCATCCACCCCACCTCCTTATTTACCTCCCTGTACTCTTCTGCTGTGCTGATATGCTGCTCTCTTCCACATACATCCTTCTCTAACCGCACACACACATACATACAACCATGCACACACACACATACAACCACACCAGACACACAATCTCACACCCAACCACACACCCAACCACACACACACAACCACACACCCAACCACACACACACAATCTCACACACAACACACCCAACCACACACACACACAAAATCACCCACAACCACACATACAACCACACACACACAACCACACACACAACTCCACACACAACCCCACACACAAACACACACATCACCACACACACAACCACACACACACACCACCACACACAACCACACATTACCACACACAAGCACACACACACAAGCACACACACACCACACACACACATACACAAACACACACAACCACACACATCTATCTATCGCTCTCACTCTATCTATCGCCCTCACTCTATCTATCTATCTATCTATCTATCTATCTATCTATCTATCTATCTATCTATCTATCTATCTATCTATCTATCTATCTATCTATCGATCTATCGCCCTCACTCTATTTATCTATCACCCTCTATCTTTCTATCTATCGCCATCACTCTATCTATCTATCGCCCTCACTCTATCTATCTAGCTATCTATCTATCGCCCTCACTCTATCTATTGCCCTCTAGCTATCTATCTATCGCCTTCACTCTAGCTATCTATCACCCTCACTCTATCTATCTATCGCCCTCACTCTACCTATCTATCGCCCTCACTCTACCTATCGCCCTCACTCTATCTATCGCCTATCTATTAATTTTGCTATTTTCAAAACCCACACTTAAATAAAAAAAAATCATTTACAAGACCAATAGCTCAAACTTTCCTAATGCGAGACCTATTGCATTGCAAATACTTGTTGTTGTTGTTACTGTCTTAGCAAGTATGCTAAAACTTTGTGGGAATTAGCCATTTATTTCAATGAGCCAATTGGACAAAACCCCTGAAAACAATTATTTGCAAAATAGGACGCTGGCCGGCGTTTAAAATATTATGTCTATGATAACTCAGAATCAATTGGGAACCCTACCCACGTACAATCTAGTACCCAATCCGGCTTTCTGTATTCTGTCGATTTGTCTCTGACAGCAAACAGCGCCTCCATTTTTTTAGTCACATGAGGGTCATAAAACAATAGTTCCCTTCATCTTTAACTATACGTCCGGAGATGCTTAGAGAATACATAGCTACAGCGTTCTTTGACTTTTCTGTTATATAGAGATCTCGCGAGAACAACGATGCAGACTCTGCATGTTCTTTCACTTCGAAAAGTGATATAACGGAGTACAGCTGGCATACGCTCCTGGTGATTGGCCAATAGGACTCCTATGCAAAATGAACACTTCACTACAAAGATGCAAATGAGCGGCCACACCCACGGCGCCCCGCCCACTGTGAAAAGTGTCACGTTTACATTGTGCATCCTGCTCAGCAGTGAGTCGAACAAAGGGTTACAGTCTATGGTAGCACCATGTCCTCCAGGTAAGCCGCTTATTATTTAGCAGTCTTCAAAAGTTGTATGGATAGTTGTATGAGAGATTTCGTTTTATCGAGCTTGAACATTGTTGCCCGCACAGTTAATGCGTGCACCCGCGGCTACTGGGTAAACAGATGCTACGCTGAGCGGCACGCGCTTTGTGAGCGCTGTCGTGCGTGGGTAGATTCAGTGCAGCAGGCGAGGTTTCCCCTGATTAAACCTTATAGGGTGGTGGGGGGGGGGGGGGGGGGTTCTTGCAGGGCGGAGTATTAGGTCAGCCCTCTTCTCTCGCTCCTAACTTCTAGTAGAGGTGCCCCGGCGTAAATTAGCAGCTCCCCTCGCCATGTGATCTCCACAGCCAGGGCAGACACCTTAAAAGTTCATACTCGACTTCAATTATTAGTGTCGGGAGCCGTATAGACTATAGAGACGTGAATGTAAAACCAGGATTTACATTCCGGAACTAAATCTCGCGCTCATAGTTGTTGTCTTCGATATTCCTGTGCAGGGGGCATACGAGAGTGGCTGCTACACAGAGAAACACACACATTGGTCAAACAACCCCATCAGGGCTTTGTAAATGTGTTTTAGCGCTATTGGGAAGTACTGTTTTTGCACACCATCTACAAAGTGTGTGCGAGGGAGAGCGTGCGGATTAATTTTGTTTGCCTATTTTGTAATGTTGGCAAATGAACACCCGATAAAGGAGTCTTTTGACATTTAAAAGTCCTACGTTGTGTTGCTCCGAGAGAGCATATTGGCAGATGTTAGTCGTGTGCACTATGATGATGCTATTCTGTCTGTAAGGAATTGTGTGACATGGAGTGGATTTGTTAATGGAATTGTGGCATGGCTTACAGTCAAATTATGTGGATAGTAATTATGTGGTATTGAATGTACTGGAATTATGTGTAGTGGGATTGTGTCACATCGAGTGTAATTATGTGGAATGGTATTTTGTATTGCGGAGTTATGTATAGTGGAGTTATGCTGATTGGAAATATGTTGGGTGGTTTGGAATGTACCTATGCAGATTGTTGCTTTGTGACATAGAGTGGTTGTATATGGGGTGTATTTATGTGGTAGTGAGTAGAGTATAATTATGTAGAGTTGAATCATGTTGCGTTGATTGTTATTAAGTAGGGTTCAATTATGTTGGGTGGTGTTGAATTGTGTGGTGTTTAATTGTGGTGTGGAATTGTGTGGTGTTGTGTTGCACACTAAACATCCAGGTACGCTGCACAGAATGGGAAGCTTTAGTTCAACCTACAGAAAAATGGATATTAAACATTCATCAAGAAATAAAAAAATTAAGAGCTGGCTCTTGCCTAAAACAAACAGGTTAGCTGCCCCATGTTATTATGGCTCGTGAGTTATGGTACATTTATTTGGAACTCCTAATC
The DNA here is from genome assembly GCF_964263255.1 of Lissotriton vulgaris. NCBI lineage: Eukaryota > Metazoa > Chordata > Amphibia > Caudata > Salamandridae > Lissotriton > Lissotriton vulgaris. Next base: position 2,008,817,696 of record NC_141685.1, on the reverse strand, counting down.
TTTTATTACATTTTTTTTAAGTAAACGAGGCATTTTTCAATATGAATTAAACCCAAAGATTGCGAGATGAAACCGAAGTGTCTGATTTTACAGGAGACAGTCTTCTTCTCTGCTCATCTTGCTATCTCTGAAAAGACCACCCCCCACCCCAATTGACTTAACCATCATGTGCAATTGAATTTCGGAGACGCTGCCAGAGTGGTTAGCACTCCTTTTAGGAGAGACTCTTCTTTGTATCAGTCAGTCCACCCCCGCTGGTAGGGTAAGGAGATAAGTGCTGCTGCTTCTGAGAACGCCCTCCCATCTTTTACCTTGTTACAAATGAGTTCTCCTAGGTAGCCTTAAAAAGAGAACTCCTTGTTTTAGGAAACTTTACAAATCTTCATCACTTTACTTATATATGCAGTCTAAGATAATGACAGACTTTAAACACATAGTTTAAATAGGAGGAACCAGGAGCTCCTGGATCCTCTTATTTAATCTATTCGTATGCACAGCGGGTCGGCCGTGGGACCTATTATTGTTAATCGGAGATAGTCAGTTGACTCCTCGAGTGGCTTTAGTGATCAACAACACTTCCGCTAGATCATCTCCCTCCCCTCCCTCCCTCCCAACCCAACCCCCCCTTGGGTGCCCCACCTGGCACCATGGAGAATAAACAAGGTCTACGTTTTGATGACGACCTGGTAACATAAATCCTGAGAACACTATCAATCCTGGACACAGATGGCTTGATAGCAGTCAGGAGTAATGCAAGAGATTGGAATTCCATCCGATCCATGAAAAACCAGCTGGTAAAGATCTTAATACACGGAGCAATTATGACCGAATACCTTAAAGCATGGGTACTCACAAACTTTCTCTCAGGGGCCACATTTACAGTGTGGTATGTGGCCGAGGGCCGCACCGGTGGGGGCGTGGTCAGTGAGAGAGGGGGCGGGGCTAGAGCCCAAAAACAACCTGTGACGATGAGGTTGAACACAGGCCCCTGCAGCAGATGTCTTCGTCCACTGAGCCACCAGACCCAGCATACACCCTCTCCCTCCCTCCCTCTCTTTCTCTACCTCCCTCCCTCTTTCTGTCTCTCTCCCTACCTCTCTCTGTCTCCCTCACTCTCTGTATCCCTCACTCCCTTTGTCTCCCTCCCTCTGTCTCCTTCCCCCTCTCTGTCTTTCTCCCTCTCTCCCTCTCCCTCCCTCTCTTTGTCTCCCTCCCTCTCTTTGTCTCCCTCCCTCTCTTTGTCTCCCTCCCTCTCTCCATATCCCTTCTTCGCTCCCTCTCTTTCTCTCCCTCCCTCTCTCCATCTCCCTCCCTCTCTTTCTCTCCTCCCTCTCTCCGGCTCCATCCCTCCCTCTGTTTCTCTCCCTCCCTTTTTCTGTCTCCCTCCCTCCCTCTGTCTCCCTCCCTCCCCCTCTTTCTCTCTCTCCCTCCCTCTCTCTGTCTCCCTCCTTCTCTCTGGCTCCCTCCCTCACTCTCTGTGGCTCCCTCCCTCTCTCTCTTCCTTCTCTCTCTTCCTCCTCTCTCTCCCTCCCTCCCTCTCTCTCCCTCCCTCTCTTTCCATCCCTCTCTTTTCATCCCTCCCTCTCGCTTTCCGTCTCCCTCTCTCCGTCTCCCTCCCTCTCTCCGTCTACCTTCCTCCCTTTCTCTCCCTCCCTCCATCTCCCTCCTTCCTGCTCTCCCTCCCTCTCTCCGTCTCCATCCCTCCCTCCCTCTCTCTTTCTCTCCCTCTCTCTCTGTCCCTCCCTCCCTCTCTATCTCCCTCACTCCGTCACTCTCTCTGCCTCCCTCACTCTCTCTCCGTCTCCCTCCCTCTCTCCGTCTCCCTCCCTCTCTCTCCCTCTCTCCGTCTCCCTCTCTCTCTGTCTCCCTCTCTCTGTTTCCCTCCCTTTCTCTCTCTGTCTCCCCCTCTCTCTGTCTCTGTCTTCCTCCATCTCTCTCTCCCTCCTTCTCACCTTCTGTCTCCCTCTCTTTCCCTCCCCCCCTTTGTCTCCCTCCTTCTGTCTGTCTCACTCTGTCTCCCTGACTCTCCCTCTCTCTCCCTCCCCTGACTCCCCCTCTGTCTCCCTCCCTCTTCCACCACTGACTCTCCCTCTCTCTCCCTCCCTCGCCCCCTCTCGCCCTCTCTCTCCCTCCCTCGCCCTCCCTCGCCCTCCACTGACTCTCCCTCTCTCTCCCTCCCCAAAGCCGCAGATGCTTCCCAAGGCCCGGCTCCAGCCATGCGCTGGGTGTAAAGTGAAGCTTTGCCCACTGTTAAAAGTAGACTGTGAAGGACAGCCCTGCCTTCAGCCAGGGGCAAGCAAGCCCATGTCTGTGACCATTAGAAACCTGCGTGCCAGGTCAAAGCCCTGAAGGAAATATATGTGCCACATACAGGCGTGCAACGCCCATTGAGTTCAAAGGCCTAGCTCCCCCCCCCCCCCACCCCACCACACCACCACTGTGTGGCAGCCCTGATGAGACAGCTTGCCTGGCACGGCACACAGCCGCACCGGAGCACTTCACAGGTCTTTAAAAGACCATTAAATTGTTAATGAGGCTTTGTTCCGTTTCACCTCTTCTGAGGCCTCTGCAGCTCCCCCCCCCCGACACCCCCCCCTCCAGAGCAGAGCCTCTCCGAGTCCAGGATGCATCAGCGGCCTTTACAGACACTCTTGAAAACATTTTTTTTTAAACTGGTACCTGTCTGCAAGGTCCGCAGGCCGCCAAGGAAGGCTTGCTGGGCCGCTGGCGGCCCACGGGCCGTACTATGAGTACCCCTGCCTTAAAGTGAATATAGCTCCAATGGGACTGATTGTGACCAGTGTCCCCCCACATATTCCTGGAAGATACACAATTCAAGGAAGAATGGTTCCTGGTGGCGTGGAAATGCACCAGGGACTGGTTAATCTTAATAATCAAGGTGGTCAAATAACTAGTAGATGATCTAGCAATAATGATTACTGTTACAGAGAGTGCATTGAAACCCAGCATTATGATTTCAACCTTTAATAGTAGGTTGGCTGAAATAAATAACGAAACATTGGAAAACATGGAGTACCTTATGAAACAAAAGATAACAAAACTACAAAAAGATTTAAAGAAGTTCAGTAAGGAGAAAGTTTATGCTTACCAGAAAGATGATTTCCAATCTTCAAACGAAGATCCATGGGGAGATGGCAGAGATTGAAAATGTCAATTTCCCATTGACATCAACTTTAAAATCCTAGTTTTTGACTGAATTTACAAGATAACGACAAATTCTCAACTATTTGGCCAAACTTAAACTCCTAAAGGTCCTCACAAATACCAACCTTCATTACGCCTGTTTTATATGGATTTAACTTCATCCAATTGCTGCCTTTCACATCCAGCAGCAGTTTTTTTAACAGGGCAGTCCTGGCTAGTTAGCAATTCAACAAGATATAATCTAAAGCATTGGTGGTGGTGAGGTAGTATTTTAAGAAAAGCAAATGCTTTTTGGTCTAAACGGGATTTCTAATCTACATCTGAAAAAGCTCTTAGATCTATGTACCATTACAATTCTTTACATTCGGTATAGAAACTGAGTTTATCTCAAAGAAATAATGATCTTGAATGCTCACTTTCACAAACACATGACCTCCTTGATGCTCAGCCTGCAAAGCGTCTTTTGCTGTTTTTTTACTTTTTAGTACTTGTGGCGGTTCAGAAGGAGGGACTCGACACTAGAGCAGGGTAAATGGGGTTTTATTTTTATAAAGGGCTTTTTCTTCCTCTTGGTGAGTCTCTCTCAAGCTAGGGCTGCCGGGTCCATGGTGTCGTAAGAGCGCAGGGTCTTCGTGGACTGGTCCGCCTTGTCTCCGTCTCTGGGGATTCCGGTTCTCTCTCTCTTCTCGGGTTACATCGCCACATGCGGGAGAGGAAAAGAGAGGGCTTTTAGCACTTGGTGTTCCTGCTGTAACGTACCCCCAGGGGAGTGAGGACACCAGTGGTTTGTGCGCTGTACAGAGTACTTGTGCTCAGGACTGGTGAGGGACGATACAGTGAGGATAGGAGGTAGGGGGGCGTTTTGGGAACAAACAGATAGGGAGGTGAGTACGATATTTACACTAATTACACGGCGTTGCCACGCAGCCCCAGCCAACCCGAAATACGTTGACGCACCTGAGTGAGCCACACTCCTCCTTGAGTGTGGCTGGGCGGTGGTTGGTATCGTTGGCCTCCAGGTACAGCTACTCCCGATCTCCGCTTCTCCTCAATCTCCTCGCTCGATCCTCCTCCGTCCTCCGTAGTCACCGTTCGCTCTCCTCTCTTCTTCCAGGTGTCGGGACACACCTCTCCTTCCTCTTCCGGCTTCTTGTCCACTCCTTGCGATGCCACGTCATCAGGGGGCGTGTCTTTGTTCTTCCAGCTGCTTGCTCTGCACTGTAACGCGTCATAGGGGTTTGTCTCTTCCTTTGCATACCCCGCCTCGTTAAAGGAACAGTCCCCACTTCGCATGGGTTGTTGGTGCCACCACGCTTCGGACTCCGTCTCCCAGGCGTCCTGAAGCGGTGAGAGAGAGGAGGTGTAAGGAACTTCGGTCTTCCACCAGTCCTCATTGGTGGTGTCCCCCGCCTCCCCGTTACACTACTGCAACATCATGTGAGTGAACTTTAGATGGCCTGTTGTTAGGACTGACTGACAAGTCATTATCTATAATGATTTTTACAGACATATCTCCCCATGTTAATGGACTGCAGCTTGCTTTATGGCATGACCAGATTGAAGTTAATTATTCAAGAACTTTTATAGTTTCTTGGTAGTTTTGAGATGAATAACGATAAGGCCAGTTTTTCCAGTAAAAAATAGATTGTTTATTTAAGCATTGTTGCAAAACAATGTCAGTTTCATGGTAATTAAATAAAAATTCTAACAATAATGGTTCTGCCCAGGTACATAGAATGTAGAGTAGGGGGTAAGTGTTTTTTTCACAGGACATATAGCTTTTTGTTGCGTTTTGTCCCTTTAACAAGTAAAATAGTTTTTAAAAAATGCCACACTCCTGTACCTCAAGTAAAATTGTTAAAAAACAAAAATCCACACTCCTGTTCCTTCAGGTTTATGTAGGGTTTATATAATGTATAATTAATTGACTCATCATCTTTTGCTATCTTGTTCCAGGGGAGTATCCAAACCAGATCCCACTGGTTTGGTCAAAAATACACTCACATTTAACATGGGAAACTGCCAACAGTACCACATGCATACACACATTCACTCTGGGTGTCATTTCAGGGTCCTGGCATTACATTCAAGTGGAACTTCACATGAGTAACGCTAGTATGCCCCATGCTCTTCCGAAAACACGAAAATTGTGGGGTATGCTGCCACCACTTCTTAATCTATATGTCACCGGATAGAGACAGCAGTCTCCTGTCAGCTCAATGGTATGCTTGGTGAGCCATTCAAGTCAACAGAACCATGCTCTGGGTCTCAACTTACGGGATAACCTATGTTATGTTATGTTATGTTATGTTATATTATACTGCATTTCTAAAGCGCACCGCTACTCAGAATATCCCGGCGCTGCTACCCTGAACCCCTACCACCAGCTGAACAGGAAGAGCCTCTAAGAGAATGGGCTCAGAACAGTAGAGTTTTTAGGTTCTTTTTGAAGATAACCGGATCCGAAATCCTCCTGAGACCAAGAGGAAGCTCATTCCAGGCTAGGCCAGCCCTACGGGTGAAAGAGCAGCCACCTAGGCTCTGGCGTGAAAAGCGCGGGTTCTGGATAAGGAGTTGGTCCGAGGACAGCAAAGTCCTGGAAGGAATGTAGAAAGAAAAGCGCTTTTGCAGATGTAGTGGACCCAATCCATACAAGGCCCGATGGACAATGGCCAGCATTTTAAATTTCAAACGGGCTCAACTGGGAGCCAATGAAGGTGGCGGAGATGGACCCACACGCTCTGCCTGGAAGAAAGACCCAGAAGGAGACAAGCAGCCGCATTTTGGACTACCTGTAATTTTTTTATCAGAAAGCCTGGATATCCCACTAAGAGCGCATTGGAGTAATCCAGCCGAGAGAGGATCAATGCCCGGACTGCTGTTTCTTCTGCCTCCACAGGCAGAAGGGGGAGGAATTTACGCAGGGTTTTAAGTATGCCAAAACAGGTCCCTGTAAGTTTTTTGACATGCGTCGCAAAATTCAGATTTTCCTCAAACCAGACCCCCAAGTTTTTTGCCTTGTCTGATTGGGGAGGTGGAAAGTCCGAGGGCCACATCTCGTTCTGAAACCCGCAGGAAACGCTCCAAACAGGAGCACCTCCGACTTCTCCTCATTGCACTTGAGTTGTGCATTGGCCAACCAACGAAACACCGCGGAAAGACAGCGCTGACCTGTGTTGACAGAGTCCTCGCCCCTTCTCCAGGTAAACAATAACTGCGTGTCGTCCGCTTAGGCCATCACTCTAGCCCCCAGTGACTCCGCCAGGTAAACCAGGGGAGTCATAAAGATTTTAAACAAAAGGGGGCTAAGGGAAGAGCCCTGCGGGACACCAGTGGAGAGAGGGGACGGGGATGAGGCAAACGGGGGAGCCAGACTTGCTGTGACCTATCCTCCAAAAAGGATTGCAGCCAGCTCCACGCCGTACCCGCAATGCCGATGTCAGTAAGTCAATCAAGGAGGGTAGAGTGGGGAACCGTGTCGAATGCCGCCGAGAGATCCAGCATCACCAGAGCTGCTCTCCCGCCGGCATCCAAACAGTCCCTGATAGCCTCAGCCACCTCCAGCAGTGCCGACTCTGTGCTATGGGCGGCCCGAAACCCCGATTGCGCAGGATGTAGTGCGCCCGACTTCGTCACAAAGTTGGTTAACTGCAAAGTGACCGCCTTTTCGCAAACCTTGGCCAAACTAGGCAAAAGAGAGATGGGTCTGTAATTACCGGGAAGCGAGGGGTCAAGGTTGGGCTTCTTAAGTAATGGAAGTAAGAGAGCCTGCTTCCAAGCGAGCGGAACGTGTGCCTCGCGAAGCGACTGGTTGATCAGAATATTGACTTCCGAATTAACCTTGTCGGCTAGATCAGCCAGCAGCCGAGCCGCGCAAGGATCGTTGGGGGAACCAGATTTCAACGCCCCAAGGATTTTGCGAGAGGCCAAGAGGTCAATGGAGCAAAAGGCAGAGAAGGAGTGATCTGGGTCCTTCGCCGCACTCAGCCCCCGCTGGGGCCAGGGAGGCGTCAGGTTTTTTGGAAAAGAGTCTTGGATATCCCTGATTTTCTCCCTAAAGTGATTGGACAGAGTATTTGCCCAGATGACTGAGGGCGTAGCCACTATATCCTGTGCACGGGGCGCCACAAAACTCTGCACAATGGCAAAGATTTCCTTCGCATTATTATAGTTAGCCCTATCAATGCGCACGGCAAAATGGGTGCTTTTTGCCAAGGAGATGCCTGAATAGTACAGTTTCTGTTTGTCCCTAAGAGCCTGTTTGGCCATAGGACAATAGCTGCTGGCCCTCCATATTCTCTCCAAGACCTCACAAGAGTGTTTGAGATCCCTCAATTCTGCGATGAACCAAGGCTTGGAGGGGGTTTCTCTCCCCAACTTACGGGGGCCAGGGGCCGAGAGGCCCATGACAGCATCACTAATCCAATTCGAAAACATCGTAACATTCTCGGATAGGGTGCTCCCAAGGATCGGGCGCGAAGCCACCAACTTAGCACTTAAGAGCACAGTATCAATCTTTCTGACCTTCGGGGCACGGTGGCGGGTTGGTGGTTGGCGTTCTTGCAAGGCCGTCCACGAGAAGAATACTGGGAAGTGGTCTGACCATGTAACCGGGAGGGTTTTTTTAATCAAAACCGGAAATTTTGAACAAATAAGGTCCAGAGTATGGCCCCCCTTAAGGGTTGGAGCACTCACCCACTGGGAGAGCATAGCTAACTGGAGAATATCCCGGAAAACAGCGGCGTCCGAAGACCCTGCCGAGTCCAGATGTAGATTAAGGTCGCCCAACAGAAGGAAGTTGGAAAACCTTAGGGCTCTCTCCGCTATGGTGTCACCGCAAGTGTCCAAAAAGGCTCCCGCAGGACCCGGAGGGCGGTATAGTAAAGAGCCACCCAAGGTGAAATGGGTCAACAGTTGCAGGCTGAAATCCAAAGCCTCACAACCTACCCAATTAGTGGATGCGTCCCCCTGAAGGACCCAACATTCTCTATATAATATGGCAATCCCCCCCCCTCTCCCCAATGGGTGGTCAAACCAATGTATTTTGTACCCAGGGTGGGTGGCCAGAGTAACTATAGGATTAAAGAATGCATCTAATCAGGTCTCTGTAACAAATAGGAGATCAAGGTCAGAGTCCAAGATCAAATCGGAAATGTCAGTATGGTGCAGTTTAAGAGATCTGGAATTAATGAGGCAAGCTTTAAAAGTGGCCAGAAGGCGAGAATTGATGCACCGAGCCTCCGACCGATCCTGAATGGTAGGAAGAAAGCTACAATCTGGACAAGCTAGAGCACTCATCGGGTCAGCGGTAGACATGGGATAGGTGGCACAGCGTGGGCTTCGCAGGGACCTGAGTACCGAGCTGGAGTACTGGATTCGCGATCCAATAAGGTGAATGGGATTTAAACCGGCAGCATGGCTCACCCTGCCTTAGCGCTGACGGGCTTGCCTTAGGCGCGCCCACTGCGCGAGCGGCCAAGGCACATTGAAATAGGGAGTGGCCAGAGCCGGGGGAATCGAGCAACAACTGGACCGCTGACCGCTGACCGCGGATAGCACGAGTCAGGTCCAAGATGGCCGCTACCCGGCCGGAATTGGTGTCCGGAGTGGAGTGAGGCAAAAGGGAGACGAGCCCCGAGCAGGAACACAACAGCGCCAGGTAAATGCAGTAAATACAATATTAATAATAGCCCTCACAAAGCCCCTAAAAAATCAAATCAAAATTCAGGCACTCCCCCCATAACCCCCCCCCCCTCACCTCCCGTCCACCCCCACCCCCACATTCCCTTCCAAGCGCTCCCCCCACAAATTCCCTCAAGCACACAGAAAAAGAAAACAAACACGGAGGGCAAGTTTAAAACAAATCGAGGCACTAGCAATAGAGGTAAGGAGCTCACAGTAGCAGCGTTCTAACAGAATCGGCCCCTCTAAATGGGTTTTCCCAGGGCCGGGGAATCGAGCAACAACTGGACCGCTGACCGCGGATAGCGCAAGTCAGGTCCAAGATGGCCGCTACCCGGCCGGAATTGGTGTCCGGAGTGGAGCGAGGCAAAAGGGAGACGAGCCCCGAGAAGGAACACGATAGCGCCCTATGCGCTAGCATGCACATATGATGTTTCTAGATGCTGGGCCAAAAAAAGTATACCTGAAAAAGATACCAGATATCATTCAGCTGGTTTACTCAGGGTAGTGGATGCATGTCTGTGTTACCATGCAGTGGATACTCTTTTCCCAACAGCTTCTCAAAGGTCAAACTTTTTGCTTAAAACCTAGAAACTAGGAAATAAAATATTCCTACTTCACATCTTATTTGGATTCCTTGGCACCTCTAAGCAATGGGCACTATAGGCAATGTATTATGTACCATATATTTAGAGATGGACCTGTTACTCCCCCGCCTCAGATGTTCACTTAAACAGGCCTTTTTAGATACCCCATTGCTTAAAACACTCTGTGTAAGCATGATGATAGGACCCCAACTCTTCCGCCCGCCCCATTTAAGAATATGGGTGCTTAAATCCTAATTTTTACATAACAAAATCTAATTGAGCTAGTGCAGCACCAAGTTAGTTGAGGCTTTGGGTGTTAAGACCCCTAATCAAATCCCTGCCTTAGATCCTCTCACCCTAATGGCTTTATGTGCAAACGGTGCCGGCGTTTAAGTTTAGGGATTCCCAATGTTGATGTTTTTGTAAATCCTATCCTTAGTCCATCTGTGTCATAGTTATTACATATCCTCTTTTTATTGTTTCTATATTGATTAGTGCTTTCTTGAAAAGGGAACTCTACCTTTTTGTTTATATATGAGTGTTGCGTGGGTAAGGGACTAGCACAGACCCCAATTCGGGGCAAAGAGGTTTTTATTGCTTTTCACAAAGTTTTCCGTCTTGTTGTCAGACTTTCTGGGGAATGTCTTACTAAGTCTGCCTTGTGGTAAGGGCTCAGTTCTCTCCCGGTTTCTCTTCTCACTTGTACCCTTCTGGACGGCTTCCCACAGACTCCGGGTCCATGCGGTAGGAAACATAAAGAAAGGGAGAAAATTGTGAGCTTCCTTTTCCCTCTGTTTAAAGTGCAAGGGAGGGTAGTGAGGGTACACCTGAACACACGTGGTACACTCGTAATCAGGTTCCGTTAAGCGACGTGCTCAAGTGGATGTGCCCAAAAACAAAGCAAGCAAAAAGAAATCAAAGGAAAAGAAGTCGAGGACGCGCTCCAGAACTACGGGGGTGCTCTGTCCCGCCTCCCCACCCAGTCCGCGAAGCGTTTGCGTACCTGCACAAGCCACGCTCCTCCAGGATCGTGGCTGGGTGGCTTGTGGGGTCGTTGGCCTCCTGGCTCCTCCAGACGTCCTCGGTTCCCGGTCTCCGCGTCTGCTTCTTTCTTCTCGGATCTGACGTCTCCAAACAGCACCACCGTCTCGCCTTCCATCACGTCTCCCTTTTCGGTGTTGGGTTACACCTCCCTCTGGGATTCCCTCTGAGTTAAGGATGCGTAGGAGGGAATGTTGAGGAGCAGAGTCACGTCCTTCGGGATTACCCATTCGTAGATGTTTCCCTCCAGCAAGTCGTCTAGGCAGAACGGGCTTCCGGTCTCAGTAGTCCATGGGCCCTGTCGGGGAGAAACGAAAGCTACAGAGGGAGATTTAGTGATCCACCAGTCCTCGTTGTCTGTGCCTTTCATCTTAGGTAAGCCCGTCATGTCACAATGAGGCCATGGACCAAGGTATAAATATTACATGGCCTTAAATATTTAACCATTATATATAGATGCCAATTAGAAATGTTTTTGGGAACCAGTTGGAACCAGTGGTTAAATAAGGAGATTGGATATCTAAACAGGCAGCAATATGAGTGAGTGACGAGATTCTATGAAGTGCAACTCAATTTTTGCAAGTCTAGCATTGATTTTAGCAGAATAGATCCTCGCCAAAACTGGTTAGATGGTTTATCATAGAGGTCCATGGAAGCTAAGATTTCCTGTACCTTGTTGGCCTGACTATTGTCGACTGGTCACTGGCATAGAATGGCCACTGTCTTGCTCCATTATGGTGGATTCCAGTATAAGGGGGCAGCAGGGCGCATCTAATCTCCTCAACCAATGAAGGACTAGCAGTCACTAACTATCCTGCCGAACTGGAAGCATAGAAATTAGTATAGGCCTCCCAGGAGAGATAATCTAAATGTAGATAATGATAATTACGCACTTATATAGCGCACGACTACCCGGAGGCATCTCGGCGCTTGTACGAATACCGCAGAGGAACCCTTCCTGACCTTTCCCTGTGAGGAGCCCACTCTTGGGCACCCCCAAAGTGAAGTCAGGCATCCTCAGCGTTGTTTGGGCAGTTGTAGAGATTAAGCAAGCTATTGCCCAGAGGTGCAGATTGGGGCTCATGATCAGAATAGGCACCGAGGCGAGAATGATCATGTCTGAGGAAATTGAGTCCAAGACCCGCCGAGGCGGGAATTGAACCCTGATCCCGGGAAGACTACTGAATCAGGGTCTGCCGCGCTAACCATTGAGCCACACTTTTCTACAAGTCTTTAAGTTACTACCCTGTAGATCTTTTTCATGGGTGATACCAGTCTTGATGTCTCGTTCGCAAAATAAAGCAGGTGAGGGAAGAACGAATGAAAGCTTCTGTTAAAAGATTTTTTTGGGTCAAGTTTATTTTAATTCGCCTTTGATGTACATTTAGTAGCAGCTTTTTAGAGTATAGTCAACTAAGCCAAATTGAGGTTGAGCTTTCACATATAACAGCACCCAAGGCGTTTCCCTGTTTGGTATATAGAAATACAGGTACAGTTTCACATAATGTAATGGCGGTGAGTATAGTATGTAAAGGAAACGTACACATTCAACCCGTCTCTTCTTTTGCGACGAGTTTCACATTAAACCCTTCCAACATGGAAGGTTACCCTGCAAATGAACGAAGAACTTTCCCCCGCCACCCCCAGCCAACAAAGAAAGTAAATGGTGGTGGTGACAGGTGTGTAGTGCATTTTACATTCTTGTCCTGTGGAAGATTTTTCACATGATCTTGCTTGTGTAATGCCGACCCTCTCTAGGAGTCCCTACAGGAGTGTTTCTGTGGATTTTATCTTGTGTCCATGGATCCATGATCTAGAACTGGAAGAGATGCATGTCTCTGACTGAGGGTGGGTAAACTGCCAGAGGAAGCCCCTGTGTAAGATAGGAGACTAGAGCCCCCCATTTGTTCTCACATTTTTTATAATCGTCCCTGAAGATATCTGTCATTCTCTCTAGACATAGTATTTTCCAGAGTCGAGACAGCCCCATAGAAAGGGTGAGGGCCGCTTTCTTCTTCCAGGCCGCAGCAATTGCCGTTTTGGCCGCCCCTAGACATGATCACAAAATGGGCTTGTCCTTTCTGGTTTGATGTTCCAGGTGGGGGTGGTCCCTAATACCCAGGAGCACTCTCTCTATAGAGGTTGGTATGGGTTTTCCCAGCATGTTTTTGATGTGTGCGCGTATCTCTTCCCAGAAGGGTTTGATTGCGGAACAGGCCCACCATATATGTTGAAAATCGCAGAGGAAACCGCAGCCTCTCCAGCACATATCTGAGGTATTCGTAAATATCCTTTTAAGTTTGGTTGGGTGAAGATACCAATTCAGTAGAGTTTTTCAGTGAGCTCAAGGCCGGGTTGAAGTGTATCGGTGTGTATGGTGAGGGGAACGTGGTCCATTCCTCTCCCCGGTTATTGAGTCCCATACCTTCAGGGTAGTGCATGTGGGAGTGCTAATGTATGTGTTGGCTGGTCTATCCTCTTTGGGCTTCCATATAAGGTCCCAGACCGTCCTCCCTTCAATAGCCCTATCCATGTGCAGCCAATGCTTCTCCGATTCCCTTTTGGACCATTCCGCTACTATGCTGAGTTGCTCAGCCTTGTAATATAGGCCGAAATCAGGTAGCCCTACCCCTCCCACATCTCTCGGTCGTCTTAAAATGTGAAACGGTAGATGTGCCCTTCCGCCTTGCTAGACAAAGCGAGTGGTTAGGGATCTGATTTTAGGAAGGAGGTCACTAAAAGTGGGTGTATTCCCGTAGTCTACCTGCCTCAGCCTCTGTGATCGTGAGATTAAGAATAAAGGATTTGCCCAGGTTAATTTTAAAGCCGCCACTTTCTGGCCAATTCTGCTTGTAGTGCAGGTAGTGAGAGCGAAGGCTCAGTGGGAGATATAAGGATATCATCCACAAAAAGTGATATTTTGTGGTTATCTCCCCCACAGGGAATCCCCTTTACCTCCTGGTTGTCCTGGATATACATCGCCAGTGGTTCAATGCTTAGAGCAGACAGGGGTGACCATGGGCACCCCTTCTTGCCCCTATGGTAAGGAGAAAAGGAGCAGACACGTCTAATTAACCTGTACTCTAGCTCGGGTTGAGTATAATTAGCCCTGATCATATTGATGAATTAATCTGCGAAGCCAAAGTGTTTAAGCGTATTAAAAAGGAACGCCCGATCCACCCTATCAAAAGCCTTTTTGGGATCCAGCCCCGCGAGAACCGCCGGTATCTTGCGCTTGGTCGCCTTCTCGATTGGATGTATTGTCCGTCGAATGTTGTTGTGGGTGTGCCTGCCTTTTAAGAAGCCTGACTGATCAGGGTGGATTAGTTTTGGGTTCAGTTTGTTTAGCCGTTCTGCCAATATAGCCGAGTAGAGGTTCGCACCTAAATTTAAAAGCGCAATAGGTCGGTAGGAGGTGTGGAGGTGTTCCTTTTTCCCCCGGTTTTGGGATCCCTGTTGTTACTGCCCCAGCCATCGAAGGGGTCACCCATACATCTTCTGCCATTTTGTTGAAGAGTTGGGTAAGGTGTGGGATGATCTCAGCTGCGAAGGTCTTATAAAAATGCGCTGTTAGACCATAAGGACCTGTCGCTTTGTTAGGTTTGAGGAAACTAATTGCTGCACACACCTTCCTGTGATATGGCTGCTGTGAGGATTTCGTTGCGGACCTGACGGACCTTAGGGAAATTCAGAGTCTGGAGGTGTCTCTTTTGTGTTTCAGTATCCCGTTTCTCCCCCGTGTATAAATGTTCGTAAAATGCCCCGAATAATTCTGCCTTTCCTGTGTCAGTGGACACTAACCTGCCCTCTCTGTCCTGTATACTTCGATGTATTCCTTTTCCCTTTTTTCCTTTAATTGTCTCACCAGGTGTCTGCCTATTTTGTTTCCCTACTTGTAGGATATCTTGCGCAGCCACAATAAGGTGTATTATGCTCTATTGTTGTAAATCGCTTTAAGTTTTCCTCTGTGCACGGTAAGTTTGCGTTGTGATACCCTGGTTGGTGTGGCCTTATGTCCTTTCTCCGTCCGCTCCAGTTCCGCCTCTAGGCTTACTCTCTCTTTGGTTCTCTGCCTGTTGAGGGTGGCATTGAGCTCTAGACAGTTACCCCTTGTGACCGATTTGACTGTGTCCCAATTATTGAAGGCTTGGGGTAGGGGAAGCCAGGAAGTTGCTCCAGCTAAGACAAATTGTGAACGGGCTTTGATCAGAGATCAAAAGCAGATTTTTTTTTGCCTCCTGAAGGGAGCCCAGCAGGCTCTGGCTAATAAAAACATAGTCAAGCCTGGAGTTTGTGCGGTGGACATGTGGAGAAAAAAAGTGTAATCTGCTCGTGGTGTAGAATGTGAGCCAGGCATCTCTGAGACCAAGATCATGTATTGTCTGTTGTGGGGAAGGAGCTCGTCTGTGATCTGTGAGGGTGTGTACTATTTAGTTCAGCTTGCCAGGTGAGGTTGAAATGACTTTAGAGGATTGTCGGTCCCTCCGCAAACTCTCCCACCTGGTTTAAGAGAGTAGTCAAAAAGGCGGGCTGGCCCACGTTGGGTGCATAAGCTGCCACAAAGGTGCAGAGTTTCCCCCTTAGTATGCCCTTCACCATGATCATCCGGCCCTCCTTATCTGATTGAACGGCCTCTGGCTGGAATTTAGTCAAGCTATGGAAAAGTAGCGCCACCCCGCGTTGCTTGTTAAATGCTGAAGATGTAGAGATAAGGGGATATTGTTTATGACAAAGTCTCAGCTCTTCAGCCCTTTTTAAGTGTCTCCTGAAGAGCTACAATGTCGAAATGGTGATCTGTAATGTATTTCCAAATTTTTTGACGCTTAAGTGGAGAATTCAACCCCTTAATTTTCCAAGAAGCTACGATGATCACCATGGCCTCATGTTCCTCTCCCTCCCCATCCTCCCAAATCCAGGCACTGCACATGCATTCCCATGTCTCTGATTGTTAGTTCTTGCTCTCCCCTGGCTCGTCCCTCCCATAGGATTCCCATAGCCTTGAATGTGCACCTTAAAGATGTAACTTGTTAGCCACCACCATCCCCCCGAATCCCCCCCCCCCCAACAAAAAAGTAAAGAAAAACCCCAACAATACCAACATTGATGGTTGTCGAATGGCTGCTAAAATTCCTCCTGTGGGAGTTGTCACCCGTCTGGGCATGTTGGTGGAGGACTTGGCCGGAGTCCCTATCCACGCCCGTCCCAGCTGCACCAAATGTTCGGCCAACTGATGATCAGATAAGAGTAGACCAAGACCTCCGACGACTTGTGTTGGAGTGTTGGCCTCCGTTCCCTGGAAGTTCATTGTCCTTACAAGTTAGACCTCTCTAGTAGGATTGTTGCTCCTCTGGCATCTGTTTTCTGGAGCACGTCTTTTTGTAATGTTCGATCATTTATGGGCTGCTCTCTTGCTTGTGTTCCAATGTGGGTTTTTTCGTGCTGCCTTGTTCCATCCTCTTTAACTCCTCTTGAGAGTTCCCAGCCTCGATAAGGGGTAAGCCCAACAGTCTCAGAGCTTCTTCTAGTTCAGTGACGTGCCGCGTCTTATTAAGTTCAAAGCTCGATCTGAATGGGTATGTCCACCTGTATTTGACATGGCCTTCACGTACCTTTGAAGTAATGGATCTAAATAGTTGCCGCCTCGCCAGAATTGCGGGCACCAGATATTGGTAGACGTTGCACTTAAACCCCTGGAAGGAAATGTCATTCTTTTTCCGGGCCAACTGCAGCACAGCTTCCTTTACTTTAAAGGAGTGGAACTTCGCCAGGATATCTCTTGTCCGTTGTCGTTCAGCAGTTGCCGGCCCCCCTACCCGGTGCGCGCTCTCCAATTTAATCTTGAGTTGCCGTGGGCTGAGGATTTCCGCGAAGAGACCCTCTGGGAAGGCCTCCCGATCAGGCCATTTTGCCCCTTCCTCTAGTCCTGGACCCGAATGTTATCTCTCCGTGCTCTGTTTTCGAAGTCTTCTGATTTCAGATGCGCTAGCTGTAGTTGGCACTGGAGATCTTGCATCTTGTCGTGTGCATCCGCCGTCTGTTTGTCCAGCTCTTGAGACTGAGATTTGAGATCCAGTACTCTCGTGCCCTCTGAGTCCACATCTTGCTGAAGCGTGGCAATGCGCGAATTAAAGTCTGTGTTGAGGTGCTCTATGGAGGCTTCAATGTCCTGATTGAGCTGGGCGCGCAGTTCCGTCTTGAATTCTCGCAGAGACGCCTTTAAGTCTTCCTTCGTGAGGGCCAGGCCCGGACTGGCCGTTGAGGGCACCGGGCAATTCCCCGGTGGGCCGCATGGTTGGGGGCCGGTTTTGGGCCCCTGGGGCCGTTTTTGTTACAGGGCCGTTATGCTGCAAAAACGGCCCTGTAACAAAAACGGCTGAAAACCGGCCCTGTCACAGAGTGCGATTGCACCTCTCCCCCCTCCCCTCTCCTCCCGGAGGTGGGGAGGGAGGCCGGCCGAGCACTTTGCCAGGGCCGGTTCAGGCTCCCAGTTCGGCCCTGGTGAGGGCCATGTTGTCCGCGGCCTTGTTGTGGTGTCTGTCTTTCCTCCCCCGGGGTGAAGAAGTTAGATAACTTATTCGTCGCCTTCTTAGGCGGCATGGTTGCGGACACAGTATCTTTCTGGCGACTGCGTTTGTCGTGATGATCGTGGAGAGTGTTTGCTGTCCTCCTCCCCAGAATGCCCAGTGCCTGTAGTTGTTAAAAGATTTTACCTGCTAGAGGAGAACATTCTAAAAAAAACACCCAGAGGTTAGTAGCATACTTTAGGAAGAAGGGCTGGTCTGATAACTTCCTTTTTATCTGCAGGGATTCAGTGGTGAATGAAACTAACATTGAATTTGTACATCCCTGTATTGTTACATCCCACCGAAGAGGGCAATATTGCCCATTGCAAACCACTCCAGCACTTCGGGCCTCGAACAAGGGAACTTGAGTATTATGATCACACCCCTTAGGGGCTTGAAACTCCCTGTGGCTCTGAGCAACCCCCTTCTCCTGCAGCTCCCATAGTCAGTGAATGACAGCTGTGGCCAGAGTTTTGCAGCTGCTTTGAATGATTCCTGCAGCAACTGTCACTCAGTGAGAGCAGTAACTACAGAAGGTGGGAGAGCAAAACCTCCACAGTCCCTTTCTCTCCTTTGCCCAGCCAAACTTCTTAGTCCCTTCAATTTGGCAGGCTAACAATAGAGGCAGGGGCTGCAGAAGCCTCCCACTGCATAACAATAATGATGAAAACCAAGGCACGTGGGAGGAGGTTTTCCCTCCCTTCACATTACCGCAATCTCCAGCTCCGCTGTAAAACTCCACAGATGCTGAGAAGAGGGAAAACGGATATTCTAGGTCATGCATTGGAATGTGGACTGCAGGAGTATATACTAGAGTTTATAGTTTGCCAAGGGGACTATTGCTTTTAGGAGTGCCCAGTAGTCTGATGTGACACTTCAATTCAACAGAAACTATAAGGTTCTTAATTCAGCGTGGCCAAGGAAGTCCGATCCTTTATATTTAGAGCTCTAATCTGTAGACAACACAACACAACACGGGAGGTTAATGCATCTCCTGAGACAGATCAATGTCAATCTTGTATTTTACAGTCCGATTCTGTGCTTCACAGAATAACACTGTGCTTCAAACCTATGGCAACCAGACTTCTTTTGAACCTGTTTGGTATCAATTTGTATAGTTGAGGTGTTTTGGCTTGCAAAATATTGGGTTCGTTTGTGTAATACATCCCAATATAATTTTTGCGGACTTCAACAGATCATTTCTGCTGTATGGTATACCCAACAATCTCAGACATGATGCAAGTATTAATTTATGAGATTGTAATTTCAATGCACCTTCCTTCCCATGTCAGAGGCTGAAATAAGTGTTCATTCCATAGGGGCTGAACAGGACATCCTCTTTCTTCACTTCTCATCCATACTTCTCACCCCGCGAGTTAGTGCATCTCAGTGAAATATCGTAAGCTTTTCCAGACCCACCCCTGTGCTGTAGCCCATTCACCTAATGCCTTAAACAGAGAAGTCTGAAATGACAGCACATCCTTGGGAGCAGGACACCACATAAAGAGCCAGCCAGACGCATAAGTTGCATGTCCTTGAGTACACAAAACGTGCAGTGCATGATAGTGGTAAGTGTTTTTAATTGCTGCTTAAACACCAAACAAAAAAAGTTACTTTTTAATTGACCGCGTAAGGGATACATTTTGTAAAACCATTTACTTGAGTAATTGGAAATTTCCAAACAGTCTCTGAAAACCTGACCTGAATATAGAGGGTCAAGATTGTTCTCTAGCTTTCTTCAAAACAATTTGTCTGTGTATTTAGGTATGAATAATAATTCCTTACTCATCTCCCCGTGTTGTTGATACACTCTAGGAATCCAGGGGAAAAGGCCCTGTAGGGGAGACCATACTACTTCCTGTCTGAATATAAACTCAATGGAAGTATGGCCCAAAATGGCGAAGAAGGGGGAAGAAATTAAAATCCCCGGATGTGTTGTAGTGAAGGTACCGGATACAGAGTATGCTCTGTTCATGGGAGAAGACCTCTTTTAGGACAAGAACCCTCACTCACCCAAAGGAGACATGCTTCATCATAGGGTTCCCTCCTCACACCAGGGCCGCAAGGTCACTGATGTGGGCTACAACTCTTCTGGGCTTGAAGAGGAGCTGAGGTGTTTTAAGGAAGGGACCTTAGATAGGGGTGGCGAAGGCGATGTTTAATACCTCTCTCCTTAACTACATCACAGTTTGAGGATTTTTCTTTCTTCCCCCTTCTTCCTCATTTTGAGGCGTACTTTTAGTGAGTTTATATTATCTCCCTGTGAGGAAGGCACGACATTCTGAACCGAGGCAACATACTGCGCCTATTATCTTACATAACCTCATTGGCAGACATAACGACTACAGACCTTGACTCAATAGAATTCATTAACTGCGGGGACTTTAAGGCAGGCGGAAAAACAAGAGCAACCTGGTCCTCTTCAACAATAGCATATAAAATCAGGGGTGTGGAATTTATTAAGATATCTACTTGTCCGTGGGGCAAGTTGCTTCATAAATCTACATGTCCTGTAACTAAATCCACTTGTCCCTTTGGTGCCATGTGGTTCGGCGACAAATTATGGCAGCAATCTCATTATATAAGAGCTCTTATATAGCCTTTCTGATTATGCCAGGGCTCATACCATAGTAGTTTTTGAATACTAGCAATTCCTTTATGTTGCCACGTTTCTGCGGATCTACATACTGGGACTGAAGGTAGTGGTAAGCAATAGTTCCAGGGTTGGAATTCCCTTTAAGTCTGTGAAAATCTACTGACTTGCATGTTTTAAGGGTTTTCAACAACTCTTCTCTAATCTTTTCCCATACTGAGAAATGTTGGAAATTTACTCCTGACAAAGGCAGACGTAAACCTTCTTCCAGAGTTGGGAAAAAAGTGGTTGATGGGAAAATGACCATGCAAACACTCTGGTTTTCGCATGAGCAAATCTACACATGCTCAAATATTTTCCAGGAGTTCATTTCTTTCCCTACTTCTATAAATTCTTGTAAATTCACGAAAGCCATTTTTCCAACATTAATATTTTTGCGAAATACTAGCATGCATCAACACATTTTACTAAATGATGCTGCAAAGAAACGGTACCTGAAATTTCACAGTAGTTTAGCAAAATGTTTTTCTACTTTTTATTTTTTTAGGAACATTTTATATTGAAAGCAAAGAGTCATTAATCTTGCATTCAAGCTTCTGCAAATATTTGCATCTAATCCTAGAGCATTCTGGGAGCATTATGCATAGCCTCATATTGCTAAACTTTGAAACCGTGAGTACACATTTTTATACCTTAACCACTGTCAGTAGTGCAGTCAGAACTTACATTTACTTAGAGCCCTCAACCTAATAATAAAGGCTTTCAAGTTTGAACAGCATTAACGTAGGCATACAAATAATAACTTAACTTCAGGTAGTGCCCTTCCCTGGCCCTCAATGTGCTACTGCAAACTGGCAGCCAAAAGTTTGTGCTGCAGGGGGTTGGGCCTACTTGTCCCAAGGACAAAATATACAGAAACACTTGTTGCCCTTGACCCCAAACAATATGTCCTGGGTGTCGGGCTATAGGAATTCCACATTCCTGAAAATACTTAAAGAAAGTGACATTCTAAAATCTTGGGGGATAACCATCACCCCGTACTTTAAACCAGGATATCCAGATCTGTTAATCCCTGAACCCCTGAGGGCCCTTGAGACAGCCGCTGGCAGACAAATTACATCAGTGCTGAGAGGAGCCATAGGGTACTGTAATGGCGACAAGAGGCACCAACCTGAGGAATTAAATAGCCGCAATGACCTCTTCACACCACAAGCCCGGGACGAAGACACAAGATGGTTCGCGAGAACCATAAATAACACAAGAGATTGACAAGACGCTCACCCAGTATGCATCTGTTCCTGGAATGTGAATGGGCTTGCCAAAAAACTAGCGGACTTGGACTTTGTCACCTATGCCAAGGCCTTCGATATAGTTGCACTACAATAAACGTGGGTGACCTGCCTCACTTTCAAAGGATTTCTGCGCTTCTTTGTAACTGCTGTCAGGGGAGCAAAATATGGTCATCTACAAGGAGGTTTGGTCACATGTCGCCAATTCAGTTGCCCATTCTGCTCGTAACTTCGGCTCCCCAACACAGTCATCTCTAGCAGTCATTATCTCCTTCTCATCACCATCATCAAATAAAAAGGATTCTAATATCATGTTGCTAAATGTGTACATTCAACCAAAAAATAAAATCAAATTAATTAAGGAAATGTGCAACTTTGTGGAAACATGTATAAGCGAGGGACCCACATCTTAATGGGATCCTCTGCGGACGAAGAAGTGCTTGTGCAAAACGCAATTTGGAACATCCCGCAGCAAGGTTAACCTCATGCGTGCAGACAAACCAAAATAGGACAAACAACTGTGGAGGTTCTGGGACATATTAATCTAAGGGCATTAAACGATAGATCACCGAGCTCTGCAAAAACAAGTTTGATTCTGGACTATACTTTCGTCTCTCTTGGTCTTTTTCAACAAAGTGCATCGTTCGAGCTGGGTAATAAAGGAGACCGTGATCATCGGCCCCAAGAAATAGCCCTGAGAACAGTCGTTCCAACATTTGAACGCTGCCAGGAGCCCCAAGGATCAACTGTTACTATCAACTTAAGAAGAATTAAATTTAAGATAGCCGCAGGTAGCGAGATGCTGGTAACTGCAAAAAAACATTATGCTGGGCAGGTCGGAGATGGGTGAAGGGGAGAAATGGAGAAACTTCCCACTAGCAATGGAGGCATATGCGACTAAGATCAAACCACCAAAACTCCAACGATTCAGCGGCACCAAACCAATATCTTATAGCGCTAAGCAAGAAATTAAGCTTGCAAAAAAAAGGATCCAACAATTATTGAGACACCTTCGACTCAAGCCCAGCGATGAACCACACTTACAAGAACTAAGGAAAACAGAGGGCAGTCCTCAAAAATTAAATAGGGATGCGGATAGAGCTATGGAGGAGGATTTATGGACTAAACTGCATGACAATGTCAAGCATAACAATCGCACCAGATTCTGGGGCACCATAAACCAGTTCATTTACCATAATCATGATGGTGTCTCTACAAACATCACAGAAGAAGTCTGGGTAAAATATCTTGGGTCTCACTTTCAACAAGGCACTGAACGTAGCGAGAAGCCCCAAGCCTGTCAAATTGAACCTGACTTTCAACGACACTCGAGGACAAGGCCAAAATCAATTGCATTGACCCTTGGAAATCTGAGCCAGATCAACCAAATAACTGCCAACAAATGACTCAAATCGACTCTATCAAAAGGCAGATAGGTAAGGGGAGACGAGAAGGTGTTCCTGGCCCAAATGGAATTCCACCAGTACTTTAGAAACAGGAGGCAACCTTCTGGTCAGAGAAACTGACCCCACTTTTCAGAGAAATCAGATTGCTGAACATCCTGCCCAGCTCATGGAAAAGATCAATCATTTCCCGATCCATAAATCTGGAGACAAGCTGGAACCTCATAATTATCATTTAGTAGCTCTACTAGACAACAAAGCAAAATATTTTGCTGGCTTGTTATCGGAGGACCTTCAGGCTTGGGTGAAGGAAAAATCAGTAATACCTCTTCAACAGACTGGCTTCACAAAATCAGTAGGGACAATAACCAACATATTAAGCATGGCAATGCTTATGGACAAGGCAGCAGCATCACGATTGTCACTTTACCTCTGCATTATTGACCACAAGGCCGCTTTTGATCATGTTAACCGTTCCAGACTTTGGTCTAAATTAGAGCACTGGGGACTTCCTCAGCTCCTCCTCAACCTGATCATAAACCTGCATACGGACACGTAGCTACAAGTAAAGTTGGGTAATGGAACCTTTCTATCAAAACGCATTCCCACGGACAAAGGCCTGAAACAAGGCTGTGTTTTGGCACCCACTCTCTTTAATCTGTATACAGCCGATCTAGTTCCACTGCTAATTAGCTGCAACTACATGCCCCGAAACTAGGAGACATGGCACTTCCCTGTCTCCTCTATGCAGATGATATAGTCCTGATTAGCAAAACAAAAGTAGGGTTACAACATCTCCTAAATACAATGCGGGACTATTCACAAGCAAATGATGTAACGATCAACCCAGACAAAACAAGAACAATGGTCATCTGGAACAAAAGGCGACAAACCGCAGTCCTTTTTTTGGGGAGAGACCAGATTAGAAAGCACAACAGAGTACAAATATCTCGGCGTGAAATTGGATTCCGGCGGCCACTTCCTGGCACAGAAGAACAGTATAAGGCAAAAAGGTTTAATAATAGCAACTTCCAAATCAGAGGGGCATACCTTGCAAGTCCCATTGCAGGGACCACCGACACCGACGCCGAATCGCTCCCCTCCGCCGCCGCAATAGCTACACCAGCGCTGCAGCGGGAGGGGCGCGCTCGCTACGGGACTCCATTTCCCAGGAGCCCTAGCGCCGGAGCACGCCGCCACACCTGAGTCCTGCGCCAGGAGGCGCTACAAAAGAAGGACAGCCCCGGTGGAGCGGGGGGGACCATTTCCAAATCAGAGGGGCATACCTTGCAAGTCCCATTGCAGGGACCACCGACACCGACGCCAAATCGCTCCCCTCCGCCGCTGCAATAGCTACACCAGCGGCCGCAGCGGGAGGGGCGCGCTAGCTACGGGACTCCATTTCCCAGTAGCCCTAGCGCCGGAGCACGCCGCCACACCTGAGTCCTGCGCCAGGAGGCGCTACAAAAGGACCGCGCGCGGGTCGGCGCCGGGAGAAGCCCGTGACAAGGGCGGGACCATCTAAGGCCATCATAGGCCAGAGGAGGCCGGGTCGGGGCACCCCCCTTGGTTCTGAACCAAGAATTGAAGAATACTGACTAAAGGTACAGATACCCACTGACTATTCCCAGTTCATCCTACAGGTCCTTCCTAAGGGTCACTATAGTTCGGTAGCCGATACTGACTCCGTTTTTACTGTTATAAGCTATCACGCTATGTTTCTGCAAGGGGGGCACTAGAAAACTTTCCTCCCAGGGTGACTTGCTTAGGGGAACAATGGACTAATATATCAAGAGTGCAATACTGCCCATTGCAAGCGAATTAGAGAGAGTAGAACGATCCCCAGCCATGGACAGTTCTCTCAGTATGGGTTCTCCTCCACAGACTGCTGATACAGCCCCAGCTATATCATTACTGGAAGAATTAAATAAAATGTGTAAATCCTCGTACGTCCCTGTGGAATTAGAAAATGTGCAAACTACCGCTCCAATCTCCCCTATAGCTACAACTAATCCTGGGTCCAGTTGTTCTTCCCAACTAACTCAAATTCTACAGGTTACGCCCCTCATAACACGACCAATAGCAAATTCTTTATCCGCAGTCTCCACCCAGGTGCTCTCTGCCAAAACGAAGAGAGATGAGGTCAAACAAACGGGCAGTCAGGCCAAGCAACAAAAACAAAACCCAAATCCACCATTACCCAATACTCCTAGCACTGCTACACCGAAAGCATCTACACAGGCTTCTCTACTGTCCGCGCTCGAAAATATGATGAGGTCGATTATATCCCCGTTGATCGACAAAATGACTAGCTTAGGGAATAGGCTCACGGGTGTCGAGGAAGCAATAAAGGCTAACTCGCTACTTACAAAAACTATGGGAGGTTCCGTACAATTACAGCGTTCAGCCCCCACAGAAACGCCTAATCCCATTATAAAAAGCAAGACCACCCGTAACCAATTAGCTGCCCCACATATGAAAACCTTAAATATCTCGAAAGGCGCCACAACATCACAGAGTTCTTACTCTATGGCTGGGCAGAATAAAGAAATGTCATCTCAAAAAAGAATAGCGGCTAATTATGACACTATACCACACAAAACCAACCATCTACATTTGCCACCAGAGGCAGCTCCTATCGTGTGCGTCCTCTCAGGAATACCAGAACTCCCAAAGGGGAAACACGAAAGACAGCAGGACCTAAGGAACAAGGTAGTGTTCTGGCTAACCAAAAATAGACCTCTGCCCCCCAATATAGATGGCACTATAGTAAGCGTTAGAAGGGTGGGCTGGCTAGGACCTCTCCCAAAAAATATTGTGGGCTATTTGGTACTTGTAAATTTTAGCAATAAATATGTCGTCCCATACCTCCAATCTTGGCAGCCACAAATAGGTGATGGGCCCATATCTATCTAGAGTCTAAGTGAATTCTACCCTAGAACATTATATGTCCCGTCGCAACGCCAAGCAACACAGAGCAATTTACGGACGGCTAGAAGTGGTCTTGTACTGAGTGGCCACTTCACCCCGCGTTCAATTAATCTGTTCACTCTTCCTGCTGCTCATTGATTAGCTGATTTATTCTATTGATTTAATCTTTTCTTAACAGACGTTAACTTTTATGAAATGAAATGTATTGATGTATATTTATGTACTGTTGTGCTTTTATGATTTTTATACTGAAATCGAATAAAGCTAATCAACCAATCAATCAGCAGCTTCCCTAAAAACCTTAAATTCTAAATTATCTGGACCATCTATTCTGCCACTCGCAGAGGTAGTTCGTGCAAAACTCCTACCAACAATCACCTATGGTTGCGAGGTACAGAAAGGCAAGGACGCTGAAATACTTGACGCCACTGTTACAACTGCATACAGGGTCATTTCTGGGCTGCCGAAATATACTTCACCTGCACAAATTAGACTCGAGTTCGCGTTTTGAAATAAACAATCGCCAGACAAGGGGCCTTTGTCACTGCATGGGATAAAATTCGAAAAAACCCTCGGGGAACGTTGAACGAACAGCTGTGGAAAGAACTACAAACGCACACTTCACTGCCAGGGGCTAAATATCTTTACAGCAGCTTAGAAAAATTGGGGCTAAACCAACGTTGGGAAACAACGATAACCACCGTAATTTTAAGAATAGCAGTGTGGAAGACAGTACAACTACTGTCATGGCTGGAGGACAAGGCTGCACTTTCACAGAGAGCCCATGGATGGATGACTTTGAATACATACACAAAGCTCAAGGTTTTTTTTTGATCTGGGTTACAATAAAAACATAAAAATTGCATTCCTGAAATATAGACTCTGTCTCCTCCCCTGCACCCAGCATCTTCCACCTTGGCTACGGAATAAAGCAGGCTCAGTGTGCCGATTATATGGAACAACTCAGGAAGATCTGCTGTATTTACTATGCTCCTGTAAAGAACTCCTCAAAGAACGAAAGAAACTGCTGAAACAATTGTTTAATCAACGAGGGATTCGAACAAGGAGGCAAGCCCGTTTGGCATGCTTCGCACCTAGCGATCCACAATTGAACTGCAGAGCAGTAAAGTTTCTGAGACTGTGCGGAAGTAAAATGCCAGAAATGGAAACGTCAAGAAGCCAGCCAGAAAAAGTACAAGCCAGTGTGTAAGACATCTTTAAAGACATTATTAACCTATAAACCAGGAGACAAAAAACTGACAAGGTATCATGCTGCAATAGTTGTTTAAAATTAGCAAGTTTATTAACATGGTTTTAAAGACATAAGCATTATGAAGGAACACGTTTTATGTACGTACATGACGGATTTTTTAATGAATATATATTTTTTTTGTATTACAACTGTTTTAATTAACTATGCAAATAAAATGTACTTACTTACTCCCTGTGTGTCAAGTATTATGTTTTATTTCAGAATTCCTTGTTAATTCAAGTTGCATTTTACTAGATTATGTCACCTTAATGATTTTACAAAGTGACCAATTTTCGAGTATGATACCCTGCTTTTATGTGAAGTTTTTTATCTGTAGAATTTTTTTTTATACATCAGTTTACAGTAGCGAGGAAACGAAGAGAGCAGCAAGAAGACACACGTAACACACCTGGATCTTATCCGAATGGCAGACATTGGGGAACATTTAGGCGTTCTTTACAAATCTGAGAGGAGACGTTTAATTAATGAAAGTAAATTCATGTTTTTGTATTTCTAATGGTAGTCCCAACAGTGCAGAAGTGAAGAATGATGCTGCAGGAATAACTGCAATGTTGTCAATCCATGTTTGTGAGCTGAAAGTACTTTCATGGTTTTCTGCCGGAATGTCACTTTTGCGAAATAAAATTGGGTAAAAAGAGAAAAGCTTTCATGGCGCATATTAAGCATAGTACAGTTCTAATGTGCACTGTGAACTGGGCACCTCTGGTTTGAGCGCTACATGTTATTGTGCATACATGGGAATTGCGTGGTTTTGTTGGAAAGTGTATAAAACACATTTATTTGCCTTTCTGAATGTTTTTACAGGAACAACCTGCAGATAATTGTTTACAGACACGAACACCATGGTGAATGTATGACATTGTTCTGCATTCTGTCCATCAATAGTTCTTTTTGCATTTGTCACCCCGAGTGGGACAGGTATGCTCAGACCTGAGTGCCGTGCTCTCCATGCCACTGGAATCAAGCCATCCTGGCTGAAGAGGGGGTGAAACCGCTAAACCGGTCCTAGGATGCTTGTTCCCAGTTCAGGGAGGACCTGGCCTGGCAGTTCGAACTGGACTGTTGCCATTGGGTGCAGGGTCAAGACTGATTTGCATGTGGCTGGGTCCAAACTAGACTGTCAGGGTGAGCAAAAAAACGATGGATTTAGGCCCAGATCACTGTACTTGGGTGAATGTATGGCATTGTTCTACATTATGTCCATCAATAGTTCTTTTTGCATCGAGTACCATGGTATGGCTTGTACCTGAAGAGTCTGTGGCCCCACCCCTGCATCTCCGCCGGAGTGGAAGTATAAGCACATATTTTTTCCCATTTAACACAGACTGTAACTAGGACAACTCGCTATCTATAATTTTATTTAAGATTCTGATAGCGTCTCTCTACTTCTTTGCCGTTCGAACATTGAATATATTCTGTTAGTCCATGGAGTGCCACTTGATATCACCCAACTCTATTCTCTGGAACAGCAAACGGCTTCATCATGTATTATTAATTCTTTGTAGATGAGATTTTGGAGTTATGTCTTCTTCATGGTCAGAAGTTTCGCGTGAAAGAGAAAAAACGAATGCACCGCACTTCATGGTGTTAATGCTGCACAATGAATACTGAAGTCATTTAACTAAAAAAATGAGTGCTATATTTAAGAAGTGAAACCGAGGCCTACACGCAGCTGTCTGATATAAAAAAAAACGCATGAAGTGAGACTGCAGCAAGCGAAGCAGCTGCACTTGTGAACAGGAGGTTGTACGCCATATCTGGTATCTTTAAACACTTCAGCAGCCGAGAACAAAGCGCCATGATTGCCCAAACTGGTTGGCAGTCTGTTCCCAATTCCATTGCCCCTTTAGCAATGCCTAAAACTCAAAATAAAAGCAGCACCTCTTCTATGAAAATTGGTCACTTAGTAAAATTACTGCAATAACATAACTAGGACAGTTGTGCTACTTTTGGTGTTGGTGAGGTATGACTATAATTCAAAGTCTGTCCTATTTAATATTCATTCCACAATATATGTCTTGCGAAAAGTTGTTTGCCTTCCTTGTGCAGAGACTTCCTTGAGCAGAGACGCATTGTTTAAGAACTTTTTGTTGATATTTTGGTCCTTCCATAAGCCACATAAATTATATTTAGTATAGAAATTATACATCTAGTCCCTCCAAGATAGAATTTAAGGTTATACCACCCAGAGATGTTGTAGCCTTTTGAGGGATAAGGGTATTTAGGACAGGTAACTAATGGCTATTGATACCAACTTAAGGTGATTAACTTCCTAAGTTGTGTTATTACGAATATTAAAAACCTATTACTAACTTGTCCTCACTTATGTTCAAAGTAACATTACAGACCTCTCCAATCCCTAGAATATCTCTGCGCTGTAACATAATGTTTTTCATAAGTTTTTGAAAAAACGTCGACTGATGCAGGTGATGCATCTCCCTGAGTGGGATCAAACTTCCTAATGCCCTTACCCCCTGAAAAAGATCTAAGACATCTTAGTTTAAAATGTTGCATTCGCAATATCCAGCTTAATTTATTGTCGATAGTGCTTTCCAAGTAATCCTACTGTGATGGATGATCAATTGTGACACCTGCAGTGCGTGTGCTGAATTCATTTGTAACCTTAACAAACATCGTGATTTTTATTTTACTGAGGTATACAGTCATAAAATGAGTTTGTTCAAACACATCTAGTTTATTCAAAAGGTGTTGATGCTGTATAGAAGTAGAATACAAAAAAACACTAGATAGGTGCCACAAGCTAACCTTTGTATACGCATCCTACACAGTTGAGGTGGGAAAAGGTTGAGATGTATCCTAAATAATAGGGATGTCACTCATGTATAGACTGAGTAAGCAAGGGGGCACAGTACAGCCTTGCCATTGGACCTTACCTGTTGTAATTCCTTCTGTGCAAGACCCATCATGACCAAGCTGGTCCCTTATTCAAGCAGTGCAATGCGGCTGTCAGTCTTCAATACCCAAGTTACGAAGTTTCTTTCATGAGATGCCTCTGCCTATCTTATCAAAGGTATGAAACAGCACCTAAGATATAAGCTTGACAAGTGCCTTTATGTTGTCAGTTGCACGCTTGCCTGGACGACAACTGGACTTAGATCAGTGCAATATTCGGTTTTCCATTATACAGTAATACAGATTTGCTAAAGGCAATGAAGGATTTGGTGTAAGTGTAAAATTTAAAACTGTTTCCAGTGGAGTGCCCACAAAGTAACAGGGCTCAATGATTAGAGCGGCAGACCCTGATGCAGATGTCTAGCCTGGGACCAGGGTTCAATTCCCCGCCTCGGCGGGTCTTGGGCTCAAAATTCCACGGGCCTGATAATTCTCGCCTCGTTGCCTATTCCAATCATGGAGTCCCACTCTGCAACTCTGGCCAGTAGCTTGCTTAATCTCCACAACGGCCCCCACAACGCTAAGGATGCCTGGCCTCCACCTTGGGGGTGCCCAGGAGTGGACGTCTCACAGGGAAAGTTACAAAAATGAAGCCAGTGTCTGGGTTCAGGGACCTGTCTTGTGTGTGGGCTATCTACCAGTAGTGTGTAGGTGTAGCCATCCAGAAAGAAAAGAATATTTCTTTCTTGTTATCCCCTCACTCACCGGAGTTTCCTCACGGTGACATGCTTCATCATCGGGGTCATCCCAGTTCTCTACGAAAAGGGGCGTGCTGCGACTCTCGAGCTACGAAGGAGCACTATGAAGTGAAGGACTATGTGTAGTGAGAGTAAGTGGAGTGGATGTGTGTGTGAGTGTTAAAAATACCGTGCTAGTGGGCCTCAATGTTTTATTCTGCTCCTAGACCGGTATGTTAAAAGTGGGGTTTGTACTGTGGACCAACCAGTAATGTGGGTTGGTTCAGTACCTGGTCGACATGTTTCACGCTACCCCTAGCGTTTCTTCAGGACCATACAGGGACCAGCCCTGTATAATACCACTCCTAAAAAACCTAGATTTAGGATTCAAATATTAGATTAGTGAGAAAAAATATTTACAGTGATTGGCGCTGTTCCTACTTGGTACAGGCGTTGTTATGTTCATTGGTGAACATTTGTTGGTGCAATATGGCACATCATGGTCTCATGGGGGGCGGTATCGCCTCGTTGGAAACAATGTTCCTGATCAGCAATGCCGCATGGTTTTACCTAGCTGCTTCCCCTTGGACCGCATCTTCCCTGATGATGAAGCATGTCACCGTGAGGAAACTCCGGTGAGTGAGGGGATAACAAGAAAGAAATATTCTTTTCTTTCTGGATGGCTACACCTACACACTACTGGTAGATAGCCCACACACAAGACAGGTCCCTGAACCCAGACACTGGCTTCATTTTTGTAACTGTACCTAGGAGGACGACCTGGTCTTAAGTAAACCTCCTTTTCCCTCTACTCTGTTACGGTCTCACAGGGAAAGCCAGGATGGGTTCCACAGCGGTATTCGTACAATTGCCTTGAGACCCTTGCGGGTGAGTAGTGCGCTATACAAGTATCAATTTACAATTTTTACAATTTTAGTGGTGGTCAAAACGTTGTAAAATAATAATTTTTCATTGATGCTCGGTTCTATTTGTGTTAGAAACTCTCTTAGAATACATTTAGATTTGCCTGTAATAGCCCCAAACCCTTTATATTTACGCCTACTAGTTTTAATAAGTTTGCCCATTCTCTTTCACAGTATTGCTTCTTTGCTTGTATCATTGTTTTATGAGCTGTCAGAGGTGCACAAAGATTCTTGTCAATAAAAAAAAATGCTATTCAATCTGTATATACTCTTGGCAAGCATTTATTGAATACCGTAGTCCTACAAGCACTAGTAAACCATGATTGGCAAACTGTACTGTAAAGGTTCTTCTTATGATTGAACACATTGTATTTTGTTAAGTAGGAGAAACAAACTGCTAAAAAAGAAATAAAAGAGGGCATTCCAGACCACCAATTGAGCAGCTTCCCTTAACATTGTAGGATTATTATCACACCAAAGGTTTTGGAGTCAGATTAGTTACTGTCCAACTGATTGTCTCCCATGTAGTCCTTAACGACTTTAGTTTACAGACATATCTTCTCCCTCCCCAATTGATGTTTTCTACTGCCATTAACAATTGTATCTTACAGGCATGAATAGAGGACAGCAGATTTATTTGTACCATCTGTGGCAAGTGTTCACTTGGTAGAAAATGTAGAGCTTTAACATAATCCACATAATAGAAGGATGAACTATTAATCAATGAATATTCATTAACCAAATTATGAACTTTAGACAAATAATTGGTCACCAGGAAAACTGCCGTTCAAAAACCTATATTCCAGATAGCATTTTATTATGAGGCCAAATTAGACAAACTATCAACCGGTTTGTACTTTAGTAGTGCTCATATAGATGAGTAACCTTTGACTGCCTTGATTTCATAGTTTTTTTTTTTTATAGGTTTACAGAAGTGGTAATTTATCCTTTTCGGCTAAACATCTTTTCAAGTGAGCAATACTCTAGTGAAGTATTGCTAGCATCATACTTTGGCCATTGGACTGGCTTCACTTTTGGCGGTCTTTCTACCAAGAAGGAGCATTTACCTGAATAGTATATATATTTTTTCTTTTTGAGAAAATCACTAACCCAGCTCTAAATTTCCTACCATTTTTATTAAGATTCTCCCGCTCGGCAAATGTATTGTATTTAATATAAGTAGGGGCTTACATCCCGCCTTGACTTTTAATTGATTTGTGTGCTGCCACTTAACTTTTTCTCCATTTCTATTGGCTGTAGCATACTATTTCCTGTTCTTATCAGCGTCCCAACTACTGTTCATTTGCTTTGTGGATTTTATTTCTTTCTTTTTAGCTTTTGCCTGCACATCGCTTTCCCTGTGCTTGTTTTGTTTGCCTTCGACCCTTTACCTAATCTCCCTGCGGCATTTCATGAACAAGCATGTTTCCCAACCTTCTCCTGCTGCTCGTTCTTTTATTTGACTAATTTAAGATAGTGCAAAGATACTGAAGCGCTTTACACGAGCACCAGTTGAATTAAGTCATTTGCCCAGAATAACAGGATGTTGTGTCTTCCGCCGAGACGGGAGCCCTGTTCCCCAGCTTCAAGGTCGATGCTCTTGCCCTTACGCTACATTCTCTGCCCGAATCGAGAAGATAAGCATATAAGGTAGCTGGCACTTCTATGGGACGCACACTGCAGGCATCTAATATTTTTTTTTCCTTTTTTGTATCACGCTTGTTTTATATCTGGTCACCCTGCCTCTGCTCAACCAGGCACCGGCACCTTCGTAAGCTATGTTTGCGGTTATTTCAATTGCACAGGTTTGAAGTAAGCTGTTACAACCAAATGCTTCCACTCTGTACTAGTTTTCAGCAACTTTGTTTATTAGTAGTTTGTTCTGAGTAACGACGCAATGAAGACCATAAATCACCTTCCGATGCCTTCCCGGTCCTTTGCTAGTTAATCAACTGCCAGCTGTCGAACCTTGCCAACTCTCCGCACACTTCAACCCTCTCTCGTGCCAATACAGTCTCATGACCATGCTAAAATTAAATAAACATCATATGACCTAAATTAAACACAGCAGCTGCTAGAGAAGTAGCAGCGCGAAATCTTTTGTGTGTGAAAATAACCCTTTCAGGCAGTGGGAGGCTCTGGAAGATTTTAGCCCCCAGCCGTGAAATGGATGACCAGAAAGTATTTTTAAGCTTCGTCATATCGTCATATTCGATCTAGTAGAACAGAATAATGACCTCACCTTGACGGGAGGTACTCCTTTCATTTCATTTTTATCTTCGAGACCGACATTGAATATTCTTTTATGTTGGATTTGGACCACAGTCGCACCAACAACATATGAACGATGATTTGTTTTCAGTTGGATTTTATATAAATAGGCATTCTTGTGAGAGAAAAAAAACCTTTTTTGTCTTGAAGGTGTAATTTCCAACCGAAATGCACCAACACTTATGCTGTGCTAAGATACAGACAAGCACATTCGAAAAGGACTTGTCCATTATCATGTGCTGCTGAGGTTGATTCCGCCAACTTAGCACTATTCAATTAATTTAAAGAAAATTAAAAAGTGGGTATTTGTGAGGGCTGGAGGAACAACGTGGAGCTAATGGATCTACAACATTGTGCAGCTGCCCAGCCCTATGCAAAAATAAGAAAACTAAGTGCAGAGAGGGTTGTGAGAACAACAGTGAGACGTATTCAGCATAGCAGCAGTCGGCCCTCAAGAATAATGCTTTGAAAAAAGAAAACAAATAAAGCGGGAGGCATAGGGCCGAAACAGTGAGAGGAAGTGAGGTTGTAATAAGCAGAAAATGTACCCTGAGCAAGGAAAGACATGTACTCCCGTGCAGTGCTAAAGAGAAATTAAAAAAGTAATTCCCAGATGTCAGGAGTAGAAGGATACAGATCATCAAACAAACGGATGATCAATAAGGAGTGCTTTATAGGCCTGATTTAAAGAATAGTCGAGAAAACGAACAAATCCAAAGCCTAGAAGTGAGAAATGCAATGAATTCATCCAGTCATGAGCCATTAGTAATACGATTCCTAAAATTCTGCACCTCCCGAGAAAGGTAGTTGGCATACTTGATGCAGTATACAAATCCTCAACTTGAGGCATATGGAGTACCATCTTTGAGGTCATGCTTTCAGGCCTTTACATGTTTAATTACACAGACGGATATATTGAATTTGCACTCTTTACATTTACTGATACAGTAGATGTAGAGATTGAAAATCCTTTGCAAATGATTATTATTATGTTTCTTATATAGCGCCTGAATCGACCCCCGAAGGGGTATCTCCGCACTTGCCTTGGGAACCCGTCCTGTCTTTTCCCTGTGAGATAGCCCCTACAGGGCATCCCCAAGGTGAAAGCCAAGCATCCCGCCGCGGGGGGGGGGGGCGTTGTGGAGATTAAGCAAGCTTAATGCCCAGAGTTGCAGAGTGTGAACCCATGATTAGGTCAGGCACCGAAGCGAGAATTATCGAGTCCATGGACATTTGAGCTCAAGACCCTGCTGCGTCGGGAATTGAACCCTGGTCC
This sequence comes from Lissotriton vulgaris, assembly GCF_964263255.1. Classification (NCBI taxonomy): domain Eukaryota; kingdom Metazoa; phylum Chordata; class Amphibia; order Caudata; family Salamandridae; genus Lissotriton; species Lissotriton vulgaris. The sequence continues at coordinate 2,008,783,109 of NC_141685.1, read as the reverse complement.
CGGGTCTGACCTCTGCTTCAGGGTCTGCCTGCTCTAACCAGTGAGATCAACAGAACAAGGATGGCTGGATAGGAAAAGTCATTATCATTAGTGACAGTGACGTAGTCAAAATGTACTACGTAACCAAGGCCTTCTGTACCAAAAACAAATTTATTTAGTTTTTCTGGTTTTTAGATTCATCAAAACATATGGACAAACTGAAGACTGTCACGACAGTGAATACATGAATACAGTATTTACATGTATACACAACTACCAATATACATTATTTACAAAGTGAGAGACACACAATTTGAATGAATGCAGTTGTAAAAGACACACCAAAAGAAAAATAACATTAATCAATATCCAAACATAAATTGTATTTATATACAGTGAAAAAGTTCCTACAAACAAAAATAACCAGTCCTTAGGGGTATGAAACCAAGGGACAGGCGGGGACAGATGGAGTAGTACGCCTGCCTGCCTGACACCGCTGTGGTTGCGATTTGTATTGGGTTACACCACTAGGGTTCCAGGTGGTATTGTACTTTTACTTCCTAGGTGCACCCTTTTTGAATGACCACAGGGTAGGTATGTCGACGCGTTTCGAACCAGGTTGTTGGTGGTTCTCTTCAGGACGGGGACTGGGAACAATACGTCTGTAATGATATACAGAGTGGGTGTCAGGATAGATTGTGATAATTAACAAAAACATTTTGGGAGAGACTCCACAACTATGAGAAACTTTTACCTGCACGTGGCAAAGAATGTGCCTTGGTGTCGGTAATTCGCCGGTGTGGGGATAAATTCTGTAAAGACATACAAGATTGATGCTTAGCACCCTGGGACATGGTTGAGCGTTTGAGGCTGTACTTGTACACATCACCTAGATGGACCAGAGTTCATACCTGCAATTTGCCGGTTAGGATTCTTTCAGGTGTAGTTGTCCGCCACGCGGTACACACACGGGAAGGGAACTGCTCACATAATGACAGTGTTTCTATTCACAGGCTGAAAACAACACAGATAGACCCGTGTGCGGGGTTAGACGGGTATTGAATTTTGAAATGCATTGGATATATTAAGAAGCCGAGTCGCATTTCCTACCTTGGCAAGTAGCTTGTGTAGCGTGTGGCTATAGATATCACTTCAGGACCGATGTATAGTAGGCCGGTACCTGCATTGCAAGAAGGCAAGAGTTGATTAAGTCAAGCCGGCCCGTGGGGCGAGGAAAGGTAATAATCTAGCGCTGCGCGCATTTGAGCATGGAACATGCACGCCGCTTACTTGCTCGGGAGGATTCAATCACTCGAAGTCTCGCAGACTGGAACACGCACGGTCTGACAGCGTGTCTCAGCACTGGCTGGGGTTTCTTGAAAACTCCCGAGCCGGTTGGCTTGTGGGAGTGGCTGAGGGGTGTCGTCAGTAAAGGATCATGGTCCATGTAGTTCGGGCCTTGATTAGAAGAATATATTCACACGTGTTTATCGGGCATTGTGTCCGTGGGGTGTGAATCGTGCAACGTGTGATCATACCGGGACAACAGTATTACCGAGCACCTAAACTGCGTATTAAACACTATTTCCAAAAGTACATAGTGATGAAAGGATATTCAGAGCCTGTTACCAGTTAGACCGGGCACCAAGGAAATGTAGCATCAATCATAGTTAGTACCTCATGTACAAAGTATTATGCAGAAGCATACACAGAAAATAAACAACCGGGTTAAAAACAACAGCAGCACAACCAAGCTCAGCCGAGGAACTACAAGGTGGATTACAGACTGGAAATTTCGGACATTTCGTTCAGGCCAATGTTAGAAGTATCGAACTTCAGAATGAGATACGCCTCTTTCTGGGCTAGGCGCAGATCAGGGTCTCCACTACCACCCCTGATAGCTGCCAGGACTGTCCATCTGATATCTTGACTGGAATGATTTTTTTGCAGAAAGTGTGAGACCAGCGGGGCTGTCATGGTTTTGTTATTGATTCTCGAGCGGTGCTGGATAATGCGCTGGCGGACCTCCTGGGTAGTTTTACCGATGTATAGCATCTTACATGGGCATTGGATGGCGTACACAGTGTACTTGGTTTTACAGTTAGTATGTTCATTGTGGCGCCAGAATTTCTTCCCATCTGTGAATAATGACCCTTCCATGGTGAGTTCGCAGACGGAACAGGTCCCACATTTGCGGTGCCCCGTGACAGGATTTGCTCCAAAGATGGTGTTCTGTTGATCCCTTTTGGGCTGCGGTCTGGTTGATGTTATCATTTGCCCAATGCTCCTGTTCTTTTTCAGCGCAAAGAGAGGGGCGCCTATATCCGGAAGGATTTCCTTTACCAAGTGCCAACTGCGTCTGATGATTTTTTGCAGCTGGTTTGTGTGGGGGCCAAATGTGGAAACGCATACCATCCGGTCTGTTGCGGGTTTAGTTCTTTTCTCCAGGAGGTGTTCCCTGGGTGTCCATCTCGCTCTCTTCATGGAGTGTTTCAGGAGTTTCTGAGGGTAGCCACGTTCCTGTAGTTTGGATGTCAGTGCTTGTCCATGTAATTCGAATTGCTCAACGGTAGTGCAGTTACGTCGCACCCGGAGATATTGGCCATAAGGGAGATTATCCCTTAGGCTGCGCGGGTGGTAGCTCTTATAATGAAGAGCATTGTTCTTATCCGTCTTCTTTTGATACAAAGAACATGACAGGGCGTTTTCTTTTACAGAGACTTCGACATCCAGGAACGGGAGAGTTTTTTCATGATAGCACAGACTGAATTTAATGTCCGGGCTCCTGTTGTTCAGCCACACATGGAATTCTTCCAACTGTATAGATGTGCCATTCCACACACACCAGACATCGTCTATAAATCGGAACCACTGTCCGATGTGATTTCTGTACGGGTTGTTATTCAGGACATACTTTTCTTCAAATTGGCCCATGAACAAAATGGCCATTTCAGGGGCGAAAGGACAGCCCATCGCCGAGCCTTTGATTTGTAGGAACATTTCGTCCTCGAAGGTGAAGAAGTTTTTCTTCAGGGCCACTGTAGCCAAAGAGATTATCAGTTCTGTGGGTACCCTATGAGGCCGCGGTCGAGCTTCCAAATAGAGTTCCATGACATCCAGACCGTCTTGCTGGGGTATTTGGGTGTAAAGCGAGGACACATCCATGGTGGCCAATAACTGGCAGGAAGGATCAAATGTTACACCTTCAACCTTGTTGATAAAGTCCATAGTGTCCCTCAGGTAGGATGGCACTTGTACAACCAGCGGTTTCAGAAATACGTCCACGAATTTGGAAATGGGCTCAAGAACAGAGTCACACCCAGAAACTATAGGGCGCCCCGGTGGTACTTTTGGGTCTTTGTGCACCTTAGGTAAAAAGTACAGGTGTGGAGTCCGTGGGTGTTGTTTCATTAGATACTGTGATTCTTTTGGTCCAAGAATACCTGCATCTCTTGCTCTAACCAGTGAGCCACACTTCTCCAAAGATTGTTTCTCTCTTGTTTTTAATCTTACACAGAGCAAAGTCAGTGAATACCTGATTGGTTGACCACCAAGTAATCTTATTCCACACTAAAAACAGTTTGGATGCCAGCTATGTTTTCCTGCACAAGTGCTTCGATGAGTAAGAGCCTATTCTGATAGGTCTGATGCCTGATCTGAATGAGGAGAGAACCTAATGATAAAGCATGCCACCATTGGCGGGTGAGGGTTCTATGTCCTAAATAAGGACCATCTTGGAATAGATTTGACTTTCTCCAATTTTCATCCATACCAACCACACAAGATGGATTCACCTTAACTTTTTCTTTTGTAAACCCGAAACTCTTCCATAAGTTCCTGGGTGTTTCACCCATAGTTTCTTTGTTAACATAGTTTAGACCCCTTTTGCAAATCAGGAATGACTTCCTAAACGCTGTTAGTGTGATCAACCTACATTTTACCAAGATCGATTTATTTAGCTGGATCAAAACATCCCCTTAATGTGGTTTATTGGATTTAAAGATACATTGACACTATCGCAACACATGATCTATTGATCTCTCTATCTCTACAGAAGCCCATAAAACACAGCAGCACAGCTTCGGTGACTTGCCTGATCTCTTTATATTTATTAATTTCAACAACTGATTGAGATTTGGTCGTAGCCTTCAACTGGTATATAATATTGCATGTTATTCAACCTAGAATGGGTATGTAGAGCTCTTGCATAGCACACAGTTGCATTCAGTTTAGAATGTGCTTTCGATTTATGACTTGCTCACCTACACCAAACACTGTATGCCTGTTGACTCCATACTGCATATGGCCATGTCTGAACTGGGGTGGCGGAGTGAGCTAAAGAATGGTGATGGATTAAACCCAGATCAGTTGACTGGGGGTGAATGTTTGATTTGGTCAAACACCCCGTCCATCATCCCCTTTTGTATCGCTTTGTTCGCCCTAAGTTGGCAGAGTCTGCTCAGACTTGAGTCCCTTGCTCACTTTGTCACTGGATTCAAGCTAGCCTGGCTGATGACGGCTGTAATGCCAGAAACCGGTCCCAGGATGCTTATTTCCGGTCCAGGGAAGACATGGCTTTGGCAGCTCGGGCTGGACTGTTCCCATGAGGCACAGGGTCAGACTGATTTGCATATGGCCATGTCTGAACTTGGGTGGTGGAGTGAGCTCAAGAATGGGGATGGATTAAACCCCGAACAGTTGAATGGGGGTGATTTTTTTGATTTGCTCAAACGCTCCGTTCATCATCCCCTTTTGTATGACTCCATACTGCAGCGCACACAGCCCACTAAACTGCAAGTGTTTAATAGAACACTGAGACTTCACATTCTCTCTGCGGAAGTCTGACTCTGCCTAAAAATAAATATGATTGGCCCCTTCTTCCTGTTCGCTAGTCAGAAGCACTAGTACTGACCGATTACATGAAGCCCCCTGGGCTGTCTCCACCTATATGCCTCAATTTCCACCCCGCTCACAAGGATGATGCAGCACCTTTGCTGTTCATCGTGGGTCCTTACGCTCCCTGTTCCATGACCTGGTGTCTCGTTCTTGCTGTTGCAGTCCCTGTTGTCCGTTCTTTCAGGCCAATGGCAGCATTCTCTTGTTTCCACTAGCTTCACTGCTTTAATGTGAAACGGGTACCTGTAAAAAAAAAAAAAAAAAAAAAAGCAGCCATCTTGGAACAGACAGTGGGGTGAAAGTACATTGCAAGAAACTCGTGCTTTATCTCATTGCATTATTTTTCAATTGGCACCTTGATTGCCATTATTCACAAGCATAACATTGAATTTTAATATCATAAATGTTAACAGGAGCTGCTGCGTACTGTCTTTTGAGTTCATAAACTATAGCAGATAGAAAAACTTAAAACTTTATTGACAGAAGTGGAAGATAAAGCAGCCTACTATTTATTGCCCTGTTTTTGCGGACACTCTACTAATTGGCAGAAGAAGACTTGGATACTGTGCCTGAAATTACAGAAGGTCCGCCCACTGAGGCAGTGCAAACAAGCATTGACACTTGCTCATATTTTGGCTTTGCCAATGCTGCATTTCAACAAACATTGGCAAAGCAAAAAACAAGAGCAATTCAGTGTCAGAGATTGCAGCGGTGGGGGTGCGATGAGACCTCATTCTGCAGTAGGGAGGTGGGTGAATTGAGAACTCACTTTTAAATAAACAAATAAATACATTTTGAAAAATGAATTAAAGTCAAAGGTGTATGGACTAATTTTTTCAAGTGTTCACTTCTACAAAATGCAGTGGTTTCATACCTCTGATGATGGACAGCTCTGTTAGCCAGTGGCAAAAGCCAGCTGAACGACTTTAGCCAATGGTTAAAAAGGGTCGTCCAAAGCTCTTTTTGTATTTGTATACATAAGCATGTATGTTGTCTGTGTGTGCAATTACTTTAGCCAGACAACAGAAGCTGTCTGTAGGCAAGACCTAAAAATGATCGGCTTCTGTTATATTTTAAATGTTGCATATACATTCTAGATGCCCCATTCTATTTCTTTGTTCTTCTTTTGCTTCTCTGTTCTTGTATTGGAAGGTGGGTGGTCGGAAAGAGCGAAAAGGTCCAGTTGTTTGTTTGTGTTTCTATAATGCATTGACCTGGCTTGATGTCACATGGAGCCTATTTTCCTTCCCCGCCTCCATCTTTCTAGCTGCTTCTTTACGACTAACAAGTTCCATGAGCCTACTCCCTGTCACCTAATGTGGGCCAATGTACCTTAGTTTACTACGTCACCTACTGTATTTGGCTACACCTCATCAACATAAGAGTACACCTGTGCCCCTTACCACCATAATCCGAGTTCATGTCATGTTCCGGTCTTTACACTGCTCATTCTGCTGCTTCTCCTATGTGCGTCATACCACCTGTGCTTCACTCCTGCATGTTGGATATATTTCTTCCATTTTCCATTCTCACACGGTGTAGCACATCAAAGATGGAGTGAGGTTGGGGCACTATAGCACTCTTCAGACCTCCATGCTTCTGTTGTGCTTTGAAGGAAGGATGTTTTGTTTAAATTTAATTTTTGGATTGGGGCGTTTGGTGTGGTCACAAGGAAATGAAGCATAAAGAGAGGGATTGTACGGGGGCGTGGCCGAGCTAGCCAAGATGGCGGACATCCCTCCGTGAGGCTTTGGCTGCCGGCCGGCGCCTGTGGCTATTAATGACATTATCTGTGCCCACGCGAGCCGCAGTGACTAGTGATCGATTCCGGAGGGGGTGAGGAATGCCCCGGTGAGCCTAGATCCCAGCTAGATGGAGCGACTGAGCCGGGAGCACTTTGGCGTCAAAACCCGAGACCGGCCTTCCCAAAATGGCGGATCTGCGACGGGGTGTCGCGAGTATCTAGAGGCCGCCCCAAAGCGTGGAGATCGCAAAGAAGCTAGGGAGCCTGGAGTAGAAAGTGGCTGCCTGAATCGGACGACCAGGCTTTGTGGGGGTGCCGTGGCGGTGCGGAGGGCCCCCTCCCCTTTCTGTCCAGCCGAGGTGCGCGGAGGCCCTGTGCGGCGAGGGGAGACTGCGGAGACACGGTCCCAGCGCGTGGTCGAGCCTTGCATCACGTCTGAGGTGCGTGACGGCCCTGGACACTTGGCGCCAAGGAGTACACAAGATCACCGACCCCCAGGTGAGGTGGCGGCGCCCTAGCTCGGTGGCCCAGGGACAGTGCACACTTGGCGGGCCGCGGGGTGGAGGGCACGCTGCGCTGGGGTTCGAGAGAAACTGCCAAACTCCTGAGAGACCCGGCTAAGAACAGTCCCGGTTGGACTGCTGAGAAACCGCGCCACGAGGGGCAGAGCGGGCGGCGCATATGCGGAGCTGCTGGCTGCCACAGGAGTGCTTGGGCCCGACTCGCCTCGTGGCCAGCAAGGGCCGGGAGAGATTAGCTTGGGACCGGCAGAGAGACACAGAGGGCGGCGGAGAGGCGTAGTTCACCCACGGAGCCGGGGCGGAGTGGTGGTGCCGGTAGAGGGCGAGGTCCTGCTGCGATGTCCTGGGGCCCCGAGGATTGAGACGGTGGTAGTGACCCTGGGCGCCTATGGCCCACGAGACGACGTGGAGGCACCGCACTTGCTGGGCGCGCCCCGGGCCCGACTGGAGGGCACAAATAGGAAACCCGAGTGACTGCTGCGGCCATAGAGCACTCCCGAGTGACGATGGAGCACAAGTTCGACACCCTGGCCACGGACTTGAACATCTTGCGGGATGACCACAGGAAGCTTACAGACCAAGTGAACCAGGGTGCAGCGACACTGCAAACCATGGAACCACAAGTCCAGCAACACCATCAAGCCCTTCAGGACCTACAAGCCCGGGTCAAGACACTGGAGCATAACACTGATGACTTGGAAGGGTGCTCCCTGGAGGAGCAATATCCGCGTCATGAACTTGCCGGAGGGAGTGGAGGGAGCCGACTCGATCAAGTACATCACGGACTGGATCGCAACATTCACACCTGCTTAGGATCTAGCCCCCCACTTTTCCATTGAGCGGGCGCACCGAGTCCCGGCGCGGAGGCCCAGGCCAGGCCTTCCGCCTCGACCGTTCCTGATGAAGTTACTTCACTTCCGGGACCGGGACACTCCTTCGTGCCGCCAGAGCGCACGGTCGCCTACAGGTGGAAGACAAGAAGGTGATGCTGTTTCTGGACTATTCTCAAGCAGTGTAGCGGCAAAGAGCTACCTTCCAGGCAATTAAACGTACCCTGCGCCAACAGAATGTACAGTACGCTCTTCTGTTCCCGGCCCTTCTCAGGGTCGTGCACGACAGGAATACGCATTTCTTCTTGGACCCGAAAGAGGCGGACACCTGGATAGAACAACACCTACAGCGCCAAGACAATGCCTCACCCACACAAAACTGACAGGGGGGGGCTGCCCCTGCCCGCCATTAGGCGACTACTAATGCCAGGCTCCAAACCGGTTTGCACGCACCCAATACAGGTCACTGTAGCCGCAAGTGCATGCTGCAGATCCACCGACTGTCGAAGGGGCAACCGCTATATTCCCCTCTGCTCCCCTTGGTGGGCTTTCCTCGGAAGGAGGGATACTATACCGAGGGAGACCTGCGGGCGTGGACTGACAGCAGAGTAACGGATATGGAAGCCCTGTTCCACGAGGGGCAACTGAGAACGTATGACCAACTAGTTGAGTGGTACGGCCTCCCGCAGGGACAATTTCTAATACATAGGCAACTGATGGACAGCGGCCGAGCATATTGGGACCTGCGAAGTGGTGAACCCCCTACACACCCAGTACTACACACGATACTGCAGAATGGGACGGGCAGGCACCTAGTGACATGGCACTATAGGGCCATGCGGGAGTTGACTAAAGTTCCATTGGACAGACTGCGCCAATCGTGGGAGGACGACGTAGCCCGAGTCTTCCATGACAAGGAGTGGACACAAGCGCTAGAGTATCCCAAAAAAGTCTCCCGTAACTCCCGTTTTAAGAATATACAGGTACATGCATCAAACTCGGCATTTGCGATTCCTTAATTGCGATTTTTAAGGAATCGCAATTAAGGAATTGCAAATGCCTATGCATCAAGAAATCGCTAAATAAATTGCGATTTCTTAGAATTCGTTAATTGCGATTAGCATTTTGCGAATCGCAATTAAGGAATCCCTTCCCATTCATTCCTATGGGCCTTGAGGCCCATAGGAATGAATGGGAAGACAATCTCAATTTGCGAATCGCAATTAGCTAATCGCAAATTGAGATTGCGATTTCAAGGGTGCAGGGGTGTCCAAAGGACACCCTGTTGCACCCCTGAAATCAAACAATGCACATATGTTGTGTACACACATGCCCTAAGGGCATGTGTGTGCACAACATGAAAGTTAAAAAAATGCACAAAAAAGCATTTTTCTAACATTTCGCAAAATTACCATGAGGTCCAACCTCATGGTAATTTTTTCTCTCTAATTGCGAATTCGCAATTTTTTTTAGGTTCATGCATTGCTTTTGAGGAATCGCAAATTTGCGATTCCTTAAAAGTAATCGCACTTGAAAAAAATCGCTAAAATAGCGATTTATTCACTTTTAGGTTGATGCATCCCAAATAGTGATTTGGGAATCGCAAACGGCCGAATTTTGCGATTCGCACCGTTTGCGATTCCCAAATCGCTTGATGCATGTGCCTGATACAGTATAATGTCCTGCACTGCGCTTACCTTACACCCGAAAAACTGCAGAAATATTACCCAGACACTGAATTTAAATGCCCCCGGTGTCAGACGCCAAACGCGAACTTCAAGCACATGTTCTGGGACTGTCTGTCCCTGCAACCATACTGAACCAAAGTGCACCACACACTGCAGACATTAGGCCACCTCCAACACACGGTCACATAGGAGGTATGCGCCCTGGGGATTTACAAGAAAAAGAAGTCTTAGAAACTACAGTGGCGGTTTGCATCCCTGGTCATCCTCCTAGCCAAAAGAAACATAGCCATGCATTTTTCAGGAGGTACCCCCTTCCATCGTTACTAGTTTCAGTCGGCAGTTCGGATTTCGACTCAGTTACACAAACGTAATCACTTGCACACCTCCAAAAGGGTAGTACACTAACGGAAGGGGCAATAGTCCCATCCGACCCAGTTAACACACCATACAAGGGGTCAGGCATACACAGAACCGACATACTACGACGAGACAGCTTGACGGCAAACTCAGGGGACACGTTTTTGTTCCCTTTCTTCCTTACACCGGCTGCATTCCAAAGACTGGAGCCAATTTGCTGCTGTCGATCCATGGCTGCTATTGGTGAACACTGTTTACATATATGCTGACAGACCTGTGACTTGTTGTATGTCCTGCAAGGGATTTTGTTTGAAAATGTAAAACCCTAATAAAAAGATTTAAAAAAAAAGAGGGATCACACTCCCCCCCGCTCTCTCCCCCCACCCTCTCCCCCCACCCTCTCCCCCCACCAACTCCCTTTCCAATTCTCCAAATTGTACCAGAATCTTCTTATAGCATAACGTTGTGCAAATCAGCTGGCAGCCTCCTAAGATTTCTACCCCTAGCCCTTGGTGGATGGGAGGACCCTTGAAAACGTACAACAACACTCTGCTCAGCAGGTCTTTTACTCGCCCACATCCACAGAACCAGATCTAGAAGACAGGCGTTAAATTACATTGCTTTTAAAACGTGGACTGGCCATATCGAAGTCTCCTCCTCTCTTCTACAATTCCATAAGAAGCTGAGGACCTGACTTTTCAATTACCCATCCTTCTAGAGGGAGGGCCAGGCACACACAATGCTCAGCTCCAAAATACCCTTGTGGGTGATACTGTTATTTACAAATTCACAGAATATAGTACCATCATTGTAGCACAATAAATGACACTGACATTATTTGTGCATAAAATATGTTGCAGGTTTGATTACACAGGTAATTGTGTTGGTGGGTAATTCATGGAACAGCTACACCCATCCTAAGAAAGCTAGAGCTGTCCTATTGGTGGCCTCATCACCAATTCTTTACAGCTCATTCACTTAAAGTTGGCTGCCACCATGCTTTTTAAGTAGAGCCTAGGCAGCATGCAAGCGCTGTCTGAAAGACATGCTGTAATCGCTGGATGGGCTTTCATCCCGCCTATTGGCTTTTTATTGGTTACTTGCATTGTCCTTTAGAAAGCTTTGCTTTATATTGGATAATCTTTAGTTGAGAGCTAGTGTTTTTATTTGCTCTGCAAGCAAGACAGACCCTGCTTTGTGTCTCACATCGGCTGTGAGATTTACTGTGTACCACTAAGGAAACGCTGTCTGCCCTGCTGAGATAACATATGTTTAGGGCACTTAAACCATTGCTGCTTCTTGTTTGTTTTTTATGAGATTTCCATACAGATATTCTTTCATTTATAGCGCAGTAGTGATTAACTGTTTGGAACTATTACGCTGCAGTTCTGTGTTGTTGTATCACAGGGCGTACTGTAGGAGTTCTGGCTCATTTTGCATCGTACTTAGAAAACATTGTTGTAGTTAATGATGTGTCCATGTTCCGCCTTTTTCTCAGGAAGTTCCCCCTAGATTGATTTGGGAAAATATACGCTTATTCAAAAATAAGGGAGAACCCGGTAAACCTTTGGCATCTGGGTAAATAAAGTCATATATAAAAAACAAGTGATGCCAAGGACACCAATAACGCACTTCTAGTACTAGGTGAGATAGCTCAATTATCCCATCCTATGACTAATATATTATCCTAAACAAAATAAATTCTAGTATTTTTTGTAAGGCTTCCCACCTCCGCACAGAACACACAATGTATTATTTTTCTTATTTATTTATTCAATTGAATTGAAAAAGAATTGGATTTAGGCAAATATAATTTTATGCCCATTTTCTATGTGTAAAAGAACAAACGCATATATATATATATATATATATATATATATATATATATATATATATATATATATATATATATATATATATATATATACACATCACTTTTTTATTTATGACTTTGGGAAAATATATGGGCATAGGTGTAGATTTTTTTATTTTTTTATAGTTTTTTTATTGAGAAAAACAAATTAAAACGACACTCCATCTTTACATCATATGCAATCTACAATTATATAAAACAATAATTCAACTTAAGAAAGAAAAGAATGATGACCGAAATCAAGTATATTTATGTCACTTCCCATCCACCTGTCATATACATCAACCTACACCCTGACACTGCAACACTGCATATATTTGTAACAGCAGTGGGAACAACAGCCTTATATCATTAAACAATAGAATAATAACATACTCAAATAATCAACCTATGAAGAAAAGAAAGGAAAAGAAGCAATCTTTAAAAATTCTGCATCCGTGCATCAACTACCGGTCTCCCTTCCGGTCCGACCAGACAAGAGCAAATACACCTCCTCTCGATGGCTCCATAACTGTATGTGTACCCTTCCCCCCAGCATTTGTACATGAAACGCATCATGCCGACTTGCTTATTAGATACAGTCTCAATGGTTCCCAAATGTCCCTCGGTCGTGACTTGACCGGCAACTCCTCCACATAGGTATTAATGTTGTCTCTACAATAAACTAAGTCTGACCACCAAACTTCCAGTGTAGGTTTAGATCTGCCACCCCATGTGATAGCCACCCTACGCGCCGCCAGCAGCAACGCTATTCTTACGAAGGTGCCAATCACTCCACGAACATGCGGTACACAGCAAAGCAGACATACCAACGGAGTGCATTGCACATCCACTGCAACCATCTCCCGTATACTGCCCACCACAGTGCTCCAAAACTCACCCAGTTTCCGACAGCCCCACGCCAGATGCCTAAAATCTGTGCCATCTTGCCCACATCTAACACAACAGGCATTCTCTCGCAACCCATATCTAAGTAGGGGCTGGGGTATGATAAACTTGATGGATATATTTAAAATGGATGATCCGAAGGTTACCATTCATAGTAAGAGTCCCTGTCATAGCACAAATATGCATCCAATTCTCCTCTGTAATGGGATTCGGCAAACATTCATTCCACCTTTCCCAACTTTTATTGGGCACCTCAACAGTTTCATCCTTGATCATTCTGTATCATCTGGAGACCAATTTTTTATTAGTGGGTGTGGAAATCACAAATTGCAAGGACATCAGCTCCTGCGGGCAGGTGAGATAATGCGTCCGGTCTGCATGCCGTAGTCGATGCAGTGCAAACCGGAAAAGAAGCGACTGGTTGCTAATATAGTGCAGTGCCTCTGATTCTATGAGCAATCCCTGCGGATAAATATCACGCATATGCACAATTCGGCTTCCCGCAGTAATCTCATAGAGGGGGCCTCATGTGTAACCGACAAATCGGGATGATGTTCTAAATGCATAAGTGATGCATAGAGCGGCAACTTCCGCGCTAGGCGCCCTATATTGCTCCAGGCCGCAATCGTGGTGTAAACCGCATTGATTTTCCAATTTCGGAGTGTCACGCGCATTATGGGTAATATTACTATGAGCGGGATCGGAGCAGCATCACCCTCCTCAACTGCAACATGTGGAGTAAAACCGTGCGGTCGGTACCGATAATAAGCATATTGGGCCTGTGCGCTCAAATAGTACGCATAGAAGTCTGGAGCCGTGAAACCTCCCTTCTCATATCCCTTCGTAAGAACCGACCACTGCGCTCTCACTGCCTTGCCTTCCCACACTAACCGGATCAGCTGACTTCGAAGGTTCTTGAAAAAAGCCTTGGTGAGGACTACAGGAATATTCACAAAAAGATATAGGAACCTCGGTAGCACTATCCTCTTGACTAACGCAATTCGGTCTGCCAATGAGAGTGGCAGCGTAATCCAAAAATCCACCCAGTCTTCCAATTTCGAGCACGCCTTGCCATAATTCTCACGAACCACAACTACCGGATCACGATGTATCCAGACTCCCAGATATTTGATTGAATCAGTTGTCCACACTAGTGGTAACTCCAAACTAGGTTTAGGAGTGCACTCCGTTAGTGGAATGACGTACGACTTTTCCCAATTTATGTGGAGTCCCGATATATAAACGAATCGGACATATTATTATTATTATTATTATTATTTAAAATTTTATATAGCGCGCAGTTACCCTCGGGCATCCCAGCGCTTGAACAGTACTTCAACAGATAAAAAATCAGTCAGGACCAATCACGCAGGAAACAGAAATGTTTTCAGACATTTGCGAAAGCGTAAAGTGCAGGTCTCGGCACGCAACTTTAAAGGTAAAGAGTTCCAAAGCGTCGCGGTATTTACCGAGAATCATCTATCGCCCGTGCGCGCCCTCTTTACTCTGGGGACAAGGAGGAGGTGTTTCTGGTCAGAGCGCAGCGTTCTGTTCGCTTTGTATGGCACTGCTAGATTTCTCAAAATAGGGGGACCTGTACCCTGGAGAATTTTGTGGACTGTACAAAGTGCCTTAAACTTTACTCTTTCATGCACTGGGAGCCAGTGCAGTGCCTTGAGGGCAGATCTAGCTGACTCGGTCCTGGGAATGCCCATAAGCAGTCTGGCCGCCGCATTTTGGACCTGCTGTAATTTATTAAAGGTAGACTCAGGGGCACCCAAAAAGAGGGCATTGCTATAATCAAGTCGTGATATTATAAGCCCCTGAATCAGCAGCTTCCTTGATGTAAAGGGAAGTAGTGGAAGGATTTTACGGGCTGAACGTAGCAGGGCGAAACAAACTCCTGCCATTTTCTTAGCTTGGGTCCTGAATGAAAGATCTTGTTCCAACCAGACCCCCAAGCTCTTAATCTCCTTTTTCATACTGGGGAGATCGCCCATACAACTAGGCCAGCTGGTCAAAGGCAATGAGGGGGCTTTATTCCCTAATAACATTATCTCTGTCTTAGAGCCATTCAGCTTAAGAGCTGATTCGTCCATCCAGGTGTGAACTTCCAATAGGCATGAGTGCAGCACATCGGGGTTATCTACCAGTTGAGGAAGGGCGACCACTAACTGCGTATCATCAGCATAGCTGATGATCTTGATGTTATAAGGGGCCACCACATCCTCCAGGGGGGCCCATATCAACATTAAATAATGTCGGGCTAAGAGACGAGCCCTGTGGCACACCCCACTGGAGGGGGATAGATGTAGTCCGATTGCTGCCTTCCCAAACCTGATAGGAACGACCGTCAAGAAATGATCTAAGCCACTTCAAGGCTGCCCCTGCAACACCCACCTCTGACAGTCGCTGAATCAACACCTGATGATTAACGGTGTCAAACGCCGCACTAAGGTCCAGGAGGATCACTGCCACTGATCCTCCTGAATCCATAATGCGTCTAGATTCTTCTACGACTGCCAAGAGGGCTGTGTCTGTGCTGTGGCCTGGGCGAAATCCGGTCTGCGAGTCTCGGAGCAGACCGTTCGACTCCAAGAAACTTGACAGTTGGTAATTTGCCAGCCTCTCAGCAATTTTGCCGAGGGCTGGCAACAGAGATATGGGCCTAAAGTTTGCCAATTCCGCTATGTCCAAATTAGGCTTTTTTAACAGTGCCCGAAGCAATTGCGTAAAAAATTTGTCCGGCTCTCGTACAAAAAGAAAAATATCATCGGCATATAACGATATCGCCACGGTCTGTGATTAAAATTAAGTGCAGTTTCCTTGTGTCTCTGGCGTATCACACAAGCCAGCGGCTCCAGGACTATCACAAACAACAACGGCGACAGTGGACAGTCCTGCCAGGTGCCTCTCTCATTGCAAAATGGCTCGGACGTCAGCCCACCCACCCGCACTCTCGTAGTCAGTGCCGGGTACAGCACTTTAATCCACTGTACAAAAAGCGGGGGGAAGCCCATGCGCCGCAGCACCTGGTACAGAAAGGGCCACTCCACTGAATCAAGCGCCTTAGCCGCATCCAGCAGCACCTCTGCCGCCTCCAAGCTAGGGTCTAAAACATGAAACATTGATAAAATCGTGCACAGATTGTGTGAGGTGGATCTGTCCGGAATAAAACCTGCCTGATCAGGCAGTACTAGCCCCTGTAACAACGGATGTAGCCTAGTTCCCAAGATCTTCACCAATATCTTGGCGTCAATATTAATAAGCGATAGCGAACGATAGGACTCGCAGCTCTCCGGTGGCTTATCCTTTTTAAGGAGCGTAATGACCAAAACCTCTCTTGGGGATAAAGGGAGTTCTCCGCTCTCATATGCCTCAGCGTACATTTCCAGGAGGTACGGGGCAAGCAGGTCGGCATATCTCCTTTAGAACTCAACCGTAAGCCCGTCCGGGCCAGGAGCCTTCAGGAAGCAACTCAAGACCTGGCTGTTTGAGCAGTAGCGCCCCCCCCCTCCCCTAGCGCCTTGAGACCCTCTGGGTGAGTAGTGCGCTATATAAATGCTTTGATTGATTGATTGATTGATTACCATTGCACAACGCCGCTATCGCCATCTTAACATCTTGCTCATCTATGGGTAAACATAGGTATTTTCTCTGCACATCAGAGAGCCAGGCACAAGCGATATCATCTAGGTATGTCTCAAATTCCTGTTTTGTTGCAACGCTGCGCGATTGATAAAGCTCTGCATAGAAGCTACGGTATTGTTCTTCAATATCCTCAGGTCGATAATGTTCGCCCCCCAAGTCATCAACTATCCTGTCCACCCGAGGCTGATCCAGCCTCTCCCTGATTTTGAGCGCTAGCGTGCGTCCCGGTCTTCTAGCCTCTCCATAGCGTCTTGCTGCATACCTCCTCGATAAATATTTTATCTCTGTCAGCTAAGTCCTCATAATCTCTGATTAGTTCCTGTATGCGAGCTAATGTTTCCGCCTCCGGTGCGATCAAGTACTCTCTGTCCAACGCACACAATTGACTTTCTATATGTTGGAGTTGTGTGCGTATGTCTTTAGGATGCCTGCTGCCGTTTCTATGCAAACTCCCCTGATTGTGACCTTAAAGGCCTCCCACAGTGTAGAAGACTCTTTAACTGTCCCTTTGTTTAATGCAAAATACTGCACTATAGCATCTCTCACAGTTGACTCGTATATTGGATCAAGAAGCGCTTCAGAGCGCAATCTTCATGTGAAGGGCCGCCTTACTGTCCCTGGGACCGCCACCACCAGTACCACCGGACTGTTGTCCGATAACGTCCAAGCCATAGGTGTCACCTCTGCCACCCAGTCCATCACCTCTCCCCCAATCAGTCAATAGTCCAATCGCGACCAGCTTCCTTACACAGGCGTAGCATGTGTACCCTCGCTCACCTTCGGGTGCCTTTCTCTCCAGCTATCATATAGCCCAAATTCCTCCATGGTTCTCACTATGCCCTTAGCCACCTCGGGGGTCCGGTGCGAGATGGGGCTGGATTTGTCTAACGTCACATTCAGATAGGTATTAAGACCCCCCTCCCCCCCATATTACAGGAGAGGTCGGCCACTTGCGCAGCTTTCCACAAATGCGGTCCACACAAGCCGGATCATCTAATATCGGTCCATACATATTAACAATAGATATCAGCACACCATGCAGCTTACCACACACCATTGCACATCTCCCGTCTTCATCTGTGTAGGTGTATAACGGCATGAACTCCACCCCTTTTTAAACCAAGATCAGCACACCTCTTGCATAAGATGAATATGATGCGGCCAAGCGGAATCCCGCCCACCTACGTGCCACCTCCCGCTCAGTATAGTTGTTCAGGTGCGTTTCTTGCAGGAGAGCGATGTGTATCAGGTGTCTATTCAGGTACGCCACC
Organism: Lissotriton vulgaris; assembly: GCF_964263255.1. Classification (NCBI taxonomy): domain Eukaryota; kingdom Metazoa; phylum Chordata; class Amphibia; order Caudata; family Salamandridae; genus Lissotriton; species Lissotriton vulgaris. The sequence goes on along the minus strand of NC_141685.1, from coordinate 2,008,765,411 downwards.
ACTTGCTGAACTTTTTTGGGAGAATTGAGGCCACGCACATTCCAGGTTAACAACCTACATCTACCTGCCATCTAGTAGTGTAAAGCTCGTGATCAACCGCCATCCACCCAGTGCTTGAGGGTCACCAAGCATAATAACACCTGACAGCAACACGATCTTGTACCGACTGCAAAAAAAACCCCACAAAATAACCTACAACAACCCTCTCCCCTCTTTCCCTCCCCGCCCGCCAGCCACTCCAACCTCCCAATCATGTCGAGACCAAGCACCCCCTGTCCCCAACTCCTTGCTCCTAGTCACTCCAGGTACCATATGGGGAACACCCACATCAGGGAGAGGCTCGGCACGTGCGCTCGCACCGAGATGTGGTTGCCAGAATCACTATTCGCCCCCCTGCTTGTCTCCTATACAAATACTACCAACAGTAATACAGAACTCCTCCCAAAGAACAATAATGCCTTCATGAAAAACTAACAGGTCTGTGTCCCCCCCACTGCCTCTTCTCAAAGAAAGTTCACCAGTGTCCATGTCAAACCAGCTCAAGTCACCCAGACAGTTCCGTAGTTCATCAATGCAACCCCCTCGGTCTCATTCCGTGTCTCCTAGTCCCGATTCCAACACTGACAGTTTAACCGACTGCTGCTTGGGTTTCACCTTGCAGATATGTTTCGTGGACTTCAGTGCCGATTTTGCGTCCGTGAAGAAGTGCGATTGTTCCTCGTGAGTGATCTTTAATTTGGCCGGATACAGCATAGCATAGGGCACCGCCGATTCTCTCAATTGCTTTTTCACTGGCGCAAACTCTCTGCGCGCCTATTGCACCGCAGGCGTATAATCAGGGAAGAACGATAGCTTGTCTCCTTTTATACACCACTGGCTCTTTGACTCTGGCTTCTCTCAAGATGGCATCTCTGTCGGCGTAGTTTAGGGTTCGTGCAATAATTGGTCTCAGAGGTGCACCCGGCTTGGGCCCTGGCCCCAGTGAGTGGTGCGCCCTCTCCACTATCATCACCACCGACGGGGCCAGCCCAAACAGCTTGCGCAGCAGTCCATCTATGAAGGGCACCATTTTGTTTATGGGTGTGGTTTCCGAAAGACCAAGAATGCGAACGTTGTTTCTGCGCGAACGCGCTTCTGAATCCTCATTCTGGCACTGATCACCTCCAGCACCTTTTCCATCTGGAGTAGCTGTGTACGTGCTTCCGCCTGTGCATCATGCTCATCTGACACCCGATTCTCGAACGTCAAGCCGGTGTTCATGCTTCTCAACCTTCTTTTTAACTAAGTCGAGTTCCGTTGCCAGAGCATTTATTATTTTTTTTTTTTGAAAATCTGTTTATTAGCATAGTATGGGAAGCAGTTACACACATTTCAGGTTCAGTACATCAAGGTAAACCATGCATATGTCTGCTTAAAACAAATATGTTGCTTTGTCATTTCGATTTTACATTTTGTGGCGATCAGAACTGTCGCAGTTAAACAAACCCCTGTTTTCATAAACCCTCCCACCACCCTCGAACAACCCTCCCGACACTCTCTTTGCAGCTCTCTAATGAAGTGAATAGAACGAACATTTATCTGGGTCACCCTTAGTATTATAACATGTAGCCTCTTCTTCAGTACACTTAGACGGTGCGGGGCAGCAAGCCAGTGATTGGATGTTCCTCAACCCATAATCATGCATCACAGCCGGTGACAGTGTATGAGATGAAATTCCGGCTCCGGACATTTTCATTCCGCATTCGGTGCGTCACTGTTATCCCCTTCTTCCCCACCATCTCCCGTTTCAAACTCCCCCAACGTGACAAACCAGTCCAGTGAGATCGGCCTTTTCCGTAGTCCTCTGTATTCTTCGCGCTGCAGTGCTACTCCCTCTGCCCTGCCCCAGCGCACTACCTCTGCCTTCCATAATTCAGGGTTGGGTGGTTTAGGTGACTTCCACCTCATCGTGATAGCTCGTTTCGCTAATAAGAGGGCCAGATCTGCAAAGCGTGACGCCACTGTCCTGCTGCGCTGGGAGGGCCCCAGCCCCAACAACGTGCCTTCTAATGTAGGAGATCGGGACAGGGCCCCAGCGCTCTCAAGTGATGCATGGACCGAGGTCCAGTAGTACCCTAACTTGGGGCATTGCCACATCATGTGTATCAGTGATGCATCTTCAGTGTCACAGCGGGGGCAATTGCTTTTCGCATCAGGAAACATCGTATGTATGCGGTGTGGGGTCAGGTAGGCTCTATGTAACAGCATTAATTGAATGAATTTGAACTTGGGGTTCCTGGCTACCTTTCTGGGAAATTGCAGTATTCGGTCCCACTCTTTGTCTCTCAGGGGCCTACCAATATCCTCCTCCCATGTCTCCCTGAGAAACGAGAGAGGGAATGTCCTCCCTTCTCTGATGCCAGCAGTAAGCCATCTCGTCAGATGTGCACCCGATCCCATTAGATAGTGCATCCTAGTGAGGGGGTTTGTGTCAGGTTCCTGTCCCTCAGGTGACCATGTATGTGTGATATAATTGCGAAGACCGGCGTACAGGAGGAATGAGCCCCCAGGTATGCCTTGTGTGGTTCTGAAGTCTTCAAAGGACAACAAGTGGCCGTCTGCAAACAGGTCGCCCACATGCGATACTCCCGCGTTATGCCATGTGGTTAGTGCGGTCGTCGTGAGAGCTCCTGTGCCCAATGGAATGCCCAGAAGTGGGATAGTGGGGGCATAGGATGACTTAGGCGAAGCGTATTTCAGAGCCTTCCTCCAGTAAAGGACCGCTAGTCTAAGAAGTGGTGGGGCATCTCTCGGCATGTCCGAATTGGGCAGGAGTAGTGTGTGTAATCTCCCCCTACCGTAGTCCTCCTCCGACATGCCGATCTCCTGGAGATTGCGGCCAGCCACCCAGTAAGCCAGCCATTGAAGCTGACACGCATAGTTGTAAGCTCTAAAATCCGGCAGGCCCATACCACCGGCGCCAGAGGGGAGTTGTAACTTAGACAGACTTATACGTCTGCGGCCGTGCCCCCATACGAGCTCTGTAAGTAGAGTGTCAAGGGTCTTAAATGTCGCTGCTGGGATCAGGTATGGTAAGTTGGTGAAATGATAGAGAAGACGGGGAAGCATCACCATCTTTGATATCGCTACTCTGCCGGGTATGGAAAGTGGAAGTGTCAACCAGAATTGAATCTGTGATTTCAGTGCTCTGACGGCCCTCCCAAGGTTTCCGTCAATCATCAGGTCAGACTCCCTATAGATTTGCATCCCCAAGTATCTAAAAGTGGTTTCCGCCATCTGGAATGCATGAGGGGCGAAGAGTAAGGGAGTAGTCAAGCCTGTTGCCGCAAACGTGTAGCCATAGGACTTGGATTCGCTTATGGTCAGACCAGAGATCGCCCTAAAGTCCTCGAAGACCTGGGAAACAGAGCTCAGGTCTCCCCTCAGGTCTCGGAGATACAATATAATATCATCTGCGTAAGCAGATACAATATGTGCAGTCCCGTGTCTACGTATTCCATAGTGGGGAGCCATCGACCGAAGCCGACAGAGCATAGGCTCAAGGGCAAGGACAAAAAGGAGGGGGGATAGCGGGCAGCCCTGCCTGGTGCCCCTTGCTATGGCTATAGGAGCCGATATAAGTCCAGAGGTGCGTACTCTAGCCGTGGGGACGGTATACAGCAATCTGACCCAGGCAAGGAATTCAGAGGGTATCCCGAATTTGGACAGGGTGGCGAACATAAAGTCCCACCTAAGGGAGTCAAACGCTTGTTTCAAGTCCAGAGATATGCAGCCCTCTGAGTGCACGTCCCCTCCGCCTCCGAGCATCAGTTGTGCTAAACGCCTAAGGTTCATGGCCGTGTTACGACCCGGAATAAAACCACATTGATCCGGGTGGATCAGTTGCGGTACGTATTGCACAAGCCTCGCTGCCAGCACCTTGCTCAATATCTTGGAGTCAGTATTGAGGAGGGAAAGTGGCCTATAATCTGCCATTTGCAGCCCTTCCTTGGCAGGCTTTAATAGGGATGTGATCAAAGCCTGCATTGATGACTGTGGAAGGGACGACGTCCGTAAGGCCTCAATATAAATAGTGTGCAAGCGCGGTGCCAGGAGGTCTATGAAGGTCGCATAAAAGTCGGCCGGTAGGCCATCCGTACCAGGGGTTTTGCCCTTGGGGAGAGCTCTTATCGCCTGCCTAATTTCAGCGATCGTAATGGTGCGCTTCAGGTCTTTGGCCTGTCTCTCAGTGAGTTGAGGTAGAGTCAGGTCCCTCATGAAGGTCTCGAATGCATCCTCGGAGAGGGGCTGCGGGGGACTGTAAAGTGTTATGTAGTAGTCCCTGAACGCCGTATTAATCCCGAGTTGGGTGTTAGTTGGGTTGCCCGCCTGATCCATAATATTCAGGATGGGATGATGAATTGGGGAGTCACGTAGAATGCGGGCTAGCAGGGGGCCGGCCCTATCCGCCTGTGTATGCTGCCTGTTCGTGTACTCTTTGTAGTCTAGGAGCCTCAGGTCTTCCAGTAGTTCCGCATGTCTAATGTGAGCCTCCTGCAGTGGTGTGAAGGGTGCATTGGTGCCAGCTGCCTCATTCTCTAAGGGCGCAAGTGAGTTCTCCACTTCCTTCAATTGGGCAATTACCTCACGTTTCCTACCCGTCCCAGCAGCCATTGCCGCCCCCCTCAGGCAAACTTTAAAGGCGTCCCACTCTACTAGCCGGGAGCTGGCTGTGTTAGTATTTGTGGAAAAGTATGTAACTATAGTGTCAGACAGGGAGGCCCGAAATACAGAGTCCTCAAGTAGATCTGGAGATAGTCTCCAAGTTGGAATGGGGGTCAGACGTCTACCCCACTGCCAGGTGAGTTCTACAGGACTGTGATCAGACAGAGTTTTCCCCATGTGTTGGGTCTGGACTATGGAAGCCGCTAGGGAACGGGAACAGAAAATGTGGTCGATTCTGGTGTGGAGCTGGTGGGGCGGTGAAAAAAAGGTATATTCCCTGTCTCGTGGATGTGCGCTACGCCACACATCTGCTAGATCCCAGCCCTCGGACCATCTCGCCAGAGCCTCCGCCTGTTTTTTACTCTCAGCTGCCTGCAAAGGGGGATGTGACCTATCCAAAGCAACATCAAGTACAGCATTAAAATCCCCCCCAATCAACAAGTGATGATCCGCCCAGTCTGCAAGTACCCCGTTCACTGTCAACAAGAACTCCGCCTGATTCGAGTTCGGCGAGTACACACACCCAATTACAAGAGCCTCCCCGTCCAGCAGTCCCCGTACAAATACATATCGCCCCTCTTTATTGATTCTGTGTTCCAGCATCTGGAAGGGAACAGAGCCGCGGAACCAGATCGCCGCCCCCCTGGAGAACGCAGAATAGAAGGTAGCAAAGAGCTGTCCCCTCCATTTCTTGCGGAGTTTCATATTCTCAGCAGCGTTCAAATGCGTCTCTTGCAGGCAAGCAATCTGTGTCCCCCTGCGGTTAAGTTGGGCTAATATCCTATGGCGTTTATGAACTGCCCCCATGCCACGCACGTTCCAAGTGCACATTTGGTATTTATTAAGCGGCCCCATTTCCATCTATGAGATGCAGCCAGGTGAAAAACCCGGGTACCCATGGTAGTCCGATTCCACGAAAGGATGAGAGTGTCTTGCAACCCTGAATTCCCTGAACAAAAGGGTCCCCAGGCGAACGTGCCCGAGATCCAAACCATGGTGCCCAACGTGGGCACAAGTCAGTTAAGTTTGTATGCATTCCGGGGGCGACAGGCCTCTGTCAGTAGTCTCTCTCTACGGCCTGCATTAGTTCAATAGCCCACCCTTGAATAGGCCCCCCATGCAACCCACCGCTTACCATACAAGTGGGGGGAGACAATCATACGTTACCACCCGGAGGGGAGCATACTTGCAGCAGTTCAGAACTCCTCCGCCATCTGGGCTGTGACCTTCGGGAAGAGCGGCAAGCTGTCAACCGATCCAGACACCTCAGTATGGGTGTCAGTGGTAATAGTGTGCCTGTCTTCAGCTGCTTCCGCGTCATGTGCGGCCAGGGCCTCCTCCGTTAGCCGTTGCCGCCGTGATGAAGATGGGTGTCCGTCCGTGAGGGCACTAGAAGGGTGCGGCTGCGCTGGTACACCAAGGGAAGAGTGTTGTCCCGGGCTGGGGTCTTTGTCCTGTTGAGCCGGAGGGTTCCCGTGGTTTCCGCCCTGGCGATCTTCAAACGGGTCCTGTGAGGCCGGCGGTGTTAGGGTGACTTCCATCCATTCTTCTGCCTCTTCTGGCGAATCAAAGAAGTGGGATCTGTTGTCGTGTAGAATTTTGAGCCGTGCAGGGAACAGGAGTGCATATTTCATGTTTCTGTCTCTTAGTTTGCGTTTTACACTCATGAAGGTGGACCTGGCACGCTGCACAGTAGGAGTGAAATCAGGGTAGACCGAGATGTTCTTGTCCTCAAAACGTATCGGAGCCTTCTCCCTGGCTGCCCGCAGGACAGTGTCACGATCCTTGTAGTGAAGGAGGCGTGCGATCAGAGGACGAGGGGGTGCTCCAGGTTTGGGGGGCCGTGGCGGCATCCTGTGTGCCCGCTCCACACTATAGAGGGCAGTGAGGTCTTCCTGGCCCACTAACTGCCGTAGCCAGTCCTCCACAAACTGGGTAGGGTTCCTCCCCTCGCTTCTTTCCGGAATGCCTAGGATGCGGACGTTGTTGCGACGGGCCCGCCCTTCGGCATCGTCCACTCTAGCCCATAGTTGTTTAAGTTGTTTCTCCACACCCTCCAACTTCGTGGAATGTTCCGTCTGTTGTGGCACAAGGTCATTCAGTGTGATCTTTTGTTCCGCTACCCGTTCTGCCAGCTTGTTATGGTCAGCCCTCAATAGTGATAGTCCCGTCGCCATATTGTCTATTCGTGATTCCAGGGCTTCACGCGTCGCGCGTATCTCATTGAGGATGAGGTCCAACTTTGCATCCTGGGAGCCCCTTCCGGTCGGTGGGATGATGTCCACATTGGAGGAGGCCAGTGGGTCCTCAGAGCCCGTGGACTGCGTGTCCATTGCGGCTCCCTGGTCATGGGTCCTGCCCCTGTGCTTGCCCATGGATCTCGTGTGCAGGGTGGCGCTGTAATGGGCACCTTCCGGGCGCCGTTGCTTACTCCAGAGACCAACCAAAACGTAGTCCGCGGCCACCGGGGATACAGGGTGTAGTGGTCAAAGAGGGCAGAGCTTATATAGGGTCTATGCGCGCTGCACTGCAGTTGGGGAACCTGTATGTCCACTGGGGCCAGCAGGCAGTCGTGACCCCTGCTTCCAGGGAGTAGATGAATAGAGACCGTGTGGCCCCAGGTGTTGTCAGTCGCGACGTGGAATCCTGATCAGGAGCGCGATGGGCCTCTATGCTGGGAGTATACGGCCAGGCGGCAACGCACACGTCGTACTTCTGCTCAATGGGCCGGTGTAGTTCCTTGGGCTCTCGGGGGTATGTCCCACACTGCAGAATGTTCGGTCTGAGGGAAGCAACACCTCGATCTAAGGCCCCGTTTCACATTCAGGGCGCCGCAGTCCCGGATCCGAGGGCACTGCCCGGCTGTGCTGGCAAAATGGCGCCGGTGAGAGACAATACACCACAGCTCCGGTGTACTCAGAAAAGTTCGGTCGGAGTCGGGCTCTCCGGTCCGATGATTTAGTGAGCGGCAGCACTGTACCTGTAGTCCCAACCAGTGCTGCCGGGGGCAGGCGCCGCAATGCAGAAGGGTGAGCAGGCAATCCGCTCCGGAAAGGTTCCAGCGTGTCTCGCGGGTCTCACAGCAGGGCAGCCGGAGAGGGCGCAGTGTTGGAAGGCAGTCAGCAGGGCCACGGACATGCAAGAGTGGTTGTACGCGCTCCGGTGCCTCCGCTGGAGACCACAAATACTTCTGTTCGGGGGCCCCGTTTGGACCGCGCTGATGGTGCAGTGCGAGCCGGGCAGGCCACCTAATTGCGCCCGGGGCTTCACTTCGTCCCGAAGGCCGCTGCAAGGTCCGGTGACGTAGCGCTCATGTGCTGTTGGCCGAGTGGAAAGACACCGTTCCGCTGCTTCCAGCACCCCCCCGGGGGCTTCCGGTGTAGAAATCAGGTGGGTTGCTGTATGGGGCTGCAGGATATATTGCTAGTGTTTTCGGGCTATGGACGGAGCTCTAGAACTACGCGTCCACCATCTTCGGCTCCAGGCCACGCCCCCCTGCCAGAGCATTTATCTTGCTATCAATAGTTTTCATCCCTGCACGTAACTCAGAAATATGGATCTCGTGTCGTCCTCCGCCCCCTTCGCTAGGCCTGAGGCACTTGTGGTATCACCCTGGTCCCCCGAGCCATCTGTAGTTCTGGTTAGTCTCTTATTTTCAAAAGGAGCTTCGCTTGCTTCGGCTTGGATTTGCCCATTGTGGATTATGAGCAGGCCGGGCCCCTTGAAAGTGCCCTACTGCAGTTCCGGTCTCTGAAGGCACACACAACCAGTACCTATCTTCCAAATCTCGCCCAAGCTGCCAGTGCGTCCGTTGACTCCCCTCTTCACCGGTACCCAGGCACCAACTACTGTTGCCTGCAATTGTCCGCCTTTCCCACTCACTTTCTGCGCATGAGGCCTCGCTGCTCTCACTCAATGCCGCACCACGAGTGTCTCTCAACAGCTGCACCCTGAGCTGGCCTTCAGGTATGCCTGGGGGAGGGCAGCTCTTCCAGGACCAGCAGTAGGTGCACTGTATGTGGCCCGAGCCCAGGACGGCGCCCCCAACGCACCCCCCTCACCGGAGCTACTCGCCGGGGGTCCTCCACCCCCATGCGCCCTAAGCCGGGACAGCAGTGGGGCAGAGCTGACTCCAAGGAGCAAAACCAAGACCAAGGGATAGTGCCGGGGCCCGCCAGCCAGGGTGAGGAGCACAGCCCAAGCCACTACCCGCTGCAGCCGCACAGCGGGGACACCCGAGGCACCAAGCCCCAGCTGGGCTCAGTGCCCCGCCTGCCCAGCACCGGCAAGGTCCACCAGGTCCGGCTCTCGCTAGCGCCCCACTCACCTTCGACAGCCAGGTCCGCCCGGGCTCCCTCCGACACGGCCAGTCCGCCACCGCTGCTCTGCCAGTTCGGCCCCAGCCGGAGTGCACCACAAGCTGCTCATATAATACCTCTGCAGATGACCTCCTTCTCCAGCGACGGCCGCTCCGCACTTCCCCGCGGAGGGCCCCCTCAGCTCCAATAGCACGAGACGTCCGCCAGCCCAGTCACTCCTTCGCCAGCCTGGTCGCTCACTTCAGCCCGGAAAGTGTCTTCCAATACCTCAGGGCTGCCGCCGGTCTCTTCAGCCCCTATCACACAGTTACTGGCCGTTCGTCGCCCCCTCCTCCACTGCTCTCGCGGGTCGGCTACAGGATCACCGCCATTTTCTGAGCTCGCCCGCTGGTTCAATCTCGGCGATTTGCGGGGCAGCCCCGGAGACAATAGCCACCAAACTCCACCAGCGTGCTCCCCTGGTCAACCTGCATGCCTCGGGGAGTCACACCACAAGCAGGGGGGACTAGAAGGATGGGATTAACCGAATTTATATTCTGGAGCGCGGAGCTCCCTTAGAAGGCAGCCATTCCGCTACGAGCCTAAGCCACGCCCCCGGGCATAGGTGTAGATTATGTATAATGGCCGATCACACACAACTACCACAAATGTTAGCTTGTAGGTCAGTTAATTATTCTTTAGGCCCATCACGTTTGTAATAGAATGATTAGCGCTGTAGCTGTAAACTTCATTTCTGTTCCTATTATGCTAGTATCTCATTTTGTGCAAGCAGTGATTCATGTTATAATGTGTTAAATCAGTGGTATGGTTGGTACAGTCAGAAGATTTACACTCTGTGATTCTTTATTGGTGACGTAGGATGCAGGCTTTGTGCCTCCATGAACCACAGAGGTTTAACAGTGTGCTCAGTTGGTTTGTCATTTTCAAATGTAATTTTCTTGCTGCCCTTCAGACAACATTTGTACTAAGTCCTGGCTCTCACAGTATGTAGCAATGGTTCTGGCCGCAAACAGGAGTATCCAAAACAAGGGCACAATAGAATGTGCAATCACTTGTCCCAGCTGTCTTACGCCTTACTAAAGCAGTAATCAAGGACAGAGAGAAGAGCAGGCCTGCCTAGAAATGTCTTCACCTTGAACAATCAAAGCTGCAGTCCTACCTTTCACCCTACCATCTACCAAATGGCAGAGCTCTGGAACAACTAATCAGCGGCCTCATGATAACAAAGCCCTGATTGAATTTTAAAGGCTGCACTGTCTCCATTCTCGGTCACGTCAGTGGATGGATCTCCAGATACAGGAATGCAACCAATACTCTGTCTGGGATATCTGTATTCATTCTTGGTCTTGTTCAGTGCTAAACAAAGAGCCATCCGAGATGGCTCACACAGGTCCCAGTGCTCAGACTCTCACGAAGCACCATCCTACGTACATACACTTGACTTGATTAACTCCACCACGACGTTATGAGATGTACCCAGGGCATGGGCACTTGGCCTGTACCCACTATGAAGCGTTTTGGAACCAGTCCTGGATCTTGAATTACGAAGGACGGGCTTAGGTCTCTGTGTGCCTGATTAAAGTGACATCAGGCAAAGGAAAAAGCCAGGATACCCATTTTTTTATTTTTATTTTTTAATTCTTTTTATTGAAACAAGGCATCAGCATAGGACACAATACGTAAGAGTCGTATCATAATCTGCAGTACATTTTTAGAGGGGTGGGGTGAAGAACAAGATTACATAATTGTCAAAAAAACTTCACGGCGATGAGGGAACATCAAAAACAGAATCTCTAGGTGGTGCACAAATCCCTCCCCTATACCCGTTCCACTGACCCCAGATTAATGCCCATTTTCGGGGACTTCCCCTCGCCACATACACTGTTTTTTCTCGAAACATACTCCAGTCCAGGTCCTTTTCCCAGTTCTCCAGGGTGGGCGGCGAGTCCGAACCCCACTTCTGGGCGATATTTCTTTTCGCTGTCATATAGCCAAGTGTGACCCATTGTGTTTGTGTAGTGGTAAGATCTGTGGGTTCCCACATGTACATGTGCGCGCCTCCGGCAGCAAGGATACACCCTTGACTTCATGAATAGTATTATGAATCTCCCCCCAGTACTTGGCTATGCATCGGCACTCCCAGATAATATGAGATAATGTACCCAAGAGACACATTTGCGTCTACACAGCCCGTTATCTGACAACCCCATCCAAACTAGGCGGGGGCCGGTGACATAGACCCTGTGCAAAATTGTCAACTGTACAAGCCGTAATCTTGCAGGAATAGCAACCACTTTTGGGGAAGAAACAGCTGATTGCCAGTCCTCATCGTCTAATTCTATTCAGTCTCGAATCCACTTATCTCCCAACTCCCTTAGCTGATCCGCTCTATTATTACTTTGTTTCTTATAAATCAGGGAGATTGTTTTTTCCGGGAGATGACCATCTAAGATTCTATCTTCAAGGGGTGATACCTCCGGCAGGTCTACCCCAACAGTCAGGGCCATCTGCAACGAGAGCCGAAATTGCGCATAGCAGAAATATTCAGAACTGGACAGCTCAAATTCGTCCTCAATTTCTTTAAATGATTTAATCCGCCCCCTGTTCCACCTATCCTTAATAGTTAAGATTCCTATTGGCTCCCATTTATCAAATCCCTCTGTGTTCCACAGCTTGTCCAGTTTCTCTGAGTCAAAAAGTGGGGTAGCTAGTGTCAGTCTATCCCTCCACCCCAAAGAACTCGTGGCATCATGCCAGCTCTTCACTGCATGTTTAGTTGGTCCTGTCAAATTCAGCTTTGTTGGCTTAGAATATAGTGCCCTGTTGTAACTGGCCCCCGGAAGAAGCCACCTGTCCATTACATACCCGGGATCAGTTGCTGGCCCATATGTTCCATGGTTAATTGCAGCTAGCTGGGAAGACCAATAATAGCGTTTTGATATCTGGGAGGGCAATACCCCCGTCATACCATGGGAGTGTCCGCTTGGCTAAGGCAATACAGGGTTTCCCCTCCCATGAAAGATTACATTGTAATCCCTGTATCTCGCGGAAATAACTGGTGGGCACTACATCCAAAGTATTTTGAAGGGCATAAAGGAAGCGGGGCAGAGATATCATCTTGAAGAGTGCCGCTCGGCCCAACAAAGAAATCGGAAGTTTCCGCCAGGGAGCGGAATCACTCCTAAGCCTCTGCAATGGGGGAAGAAGATTTTCAGTATATCTGACTGCCGGATCTAATGAAACAAAAATACCCAAATATCCGAATACAGTTGTATTGATCTGGATAGGGCAGTTCTGGGGGGAACCAGAGTTTCCCCCTAAGGACATACAACAGAGATTTCCCCCAATTAATGGAGAGTCCGGAGTTTTTACCAAATGAGACCAGGACGTCGCACACCACCATGAGGGATTTCAGAGGGGAGGTCAGGTAGAGCAGGATGTCATCTGCGTATAAGGAAATCCGATCTTCCCAATCAGGGGACCACCGTATTTCCTGGATTGATGGTTCCCAGTGAATACAAGCCGCCTGGGGTTCCAGAGCCAGTGAAAAAAGGAGGGGGGAGAGGGGGCAGCCCTGCCGAGTGCCCCGACCCAAATGAACAGGTGCCGAGATCCGGCCATTAACCACTACCTGGGCGAGTGACTCGGCGTATAATAAACGCACCCATCCGATAAAATCGGGCCCAAATCCAAATTTAGCCAGCATTGCCCACAAATAGGACCATTCTACGGTATCAAAGGCCAATGTCGCGTCAAGGGAAGCGATCATGGCTGGTTCCTGCAGAGTGTAAGCTCTTGCTATCACGCCATGTAGTCTGCGTAAGTTCAGGGCCGTATTTCTATGGGGAATAAAGCCTGATTGGTCCGGGTGGATCAATCCACCAATCACTTTTACCAGCCTATTAGAGAGCAGCTTAGCCAATATTTTGGGCTCAGCATTTAATAAGGAAATAGGCCTATATGAGGCACATTTAGTCTTCGGCTTACCTTCCTTATGGATTACCACTACTGATGCCACTCTCTGGTCCCTAGGCAGAATTCCTCTCTCCCGGGCCTCTACAAACATACCCTTAAGGTGTTGAGCCAGCCTGTCTGGTCTGAGCTTATACAGTTCAATTGGGAGCCCGTTAGGTCCTAGTGCTTTACCAGAGTTCAAAGTGCGAATGGCTTGAGCTATTTCATCTACTGTCGGGTCGCTATCCATAAAATCACTATCATCTTTGGACAAACAGGGGAGTCGTATATCTCGAAGTAGCAAATGGGAGTCTTCCTCAGGCCTATCCGAGACCGAGGCATACACAGTTTGAAAATACGCCGCAAAGGCACAACAATACTCTGGGGGTCGGTAAGCAACTCCCCTTCATCTGAAATAAGTTCTGGGATGATACGCCCGGCACCATCCCTTTTGTCCAACCAAGCAATAAGCTTTCCCGCCTTATGGTAATGGTAATGGTAATGGTAAAAAGTATTTATAAAGCGCTAACATTCATCCTAAAAGGATATCATGGCGCTAAAATTAACAATGTACATATAACTGGTGGTTGTTGATGGTGATATTGTGATTTAGTGGGTATTAGGGAACAGTGTTGTTTTAAGTTTTTTCCTAAAGATAAGATAGTCATCTGTGAGTCTCAGATCTGTCGGTAAATTGTTCCACAGGTTTGCTGCTAAGTGTGAGAAGGCACGGCCTCCCGTCCTAACCTTCTTTATTCGAGTGGTTATCGCTCTTGCTGTGTGTTGGGAGCGAAGATTTCTATTTGGAACATAGAAATTAATTCTGTTTTTTAGGATGGTTGGGCCTGTTTTGTGCAATGCTCTGTGGGTGATGCACAGTATTTTAAATGTGGCTCTTTCTCTCATTGGCAACCAGTGTAAGGCTCTCAGACAACTTGTAGCGGAGTCATATTTTCTTTTGTTACATACGGCTTTTGCTGCCGCATTCTGAACAAGCTGTAATTTTGAGAATAGGTAATCTGCCATGCCAACGAATAGGGAATTCTCGTAGTCCAGTCTACTAATTAATAGTGACTGTACTAAGATCTTTCTACATTCCAGGGGAATCCATGCAAACACTCTTCGTAGCATTTTCAGTAATGCAAAGCCTTTACCACAGATAGTTGTCACGTGGTTTTTCATTGACAATTTATTGTCAATGTAGATTCCCAAATTCCTTGCCATCTGAGTTGGTTTGGGGGGGGGGGCACCAAGAATGTTGGGTCACCAGGTGTTATCCCAAAGTTGTTGGGAACCGCCGAACAGTAAAATCTCCGATTTATCGGCATTTAATTTCAGACAGTGATTATGCATCCATCTGGATAGTTCAGAAAGGCAGTTGAGCAGTCTATTTTTGGGATCTTCTTCACCATCTAAGGCAATCATTAGTTGTTTATCATCGGCGTATGAGCAGGTGTTGACGCCCCTCTTTTTCCAGATGGTGGCCAGTGATGATACATAAACATTAAATAATGTTGGACTTAATGATGGCCCCTGTGGTACACCATACTTGATCTTACAGGGTGTAGAGGTGTAGCTGCCTAATCGGACAGATTGTGATCTGTCTGATAAAAAAGAATTCAACCAGGTCAGGGCTTTTCCCTGCAGTCCTTTTGCAGCTAGCATTTGCATCAGGAGGTTATGAGATACGGTATCAAAAGCCGCTGATAAATCTAACAATATCAGGGCCACCGTTTTACCTTCATCAACCTGGCTTCTGATGTCATCCAGTACTGCCAATAGAGTTGTCTCTGTACTGTTGTTCGACCTGAAGCCCGTCTGCGAGACATCGAGCAGGTCATTAATTTCCAGATAGTTTGATAACTGTTTGTTCACTAATTTTTCCAATACCTTGGAAAGGTATGGCAACTGCGAGATGGGCCGATAGTTGGCAGGGTTGTTTATGTCCGTACCAGCTTTTTTAAGTAAGGGAGTCACTACTGCTGTCTTCCAGATAGATGGAAATTCCGCTTGGTCTAATGACTGATTTAATACTTGCGTCACTATTGGACCAATTGAGGGGATTAGTTGTAGAAAAATGTGATGTGGGCATGGGTCCGATGGTGAGCCCGATTTAATTTCCGACATGACTTTATTTACTTCGTCCTCTGAAAAAGGGCCAAAGGCAGAGCAGGTGGCCAGCGAGAGAGGCTCTGCATCAATATGGTGCTCAGTCGATTCCTGGTCATTACTGGTGAAGGATGAATAAATTGTATCTATTTTATCAAAGAAATAATTGCTGATTTTATAACATCCGTCCTGTGAGGGTGGCAGATGTGTTGTAAGACTAGGGGGGTTGTACAGTTCTTTAACTATTTTAAAAAGTTCTTTTAGAGGAATGTTTGTGTTCTAATATTTGTTGAGAAAAGTGATCTTTTTTTGCCTTTCGAATAGCTGCGTTGTAGGCTTTCAGTTCTTTTTTATAAATGGATCTATCAATCATGGTTTTGCTTAGTCTCCATTTATGTTCCAGCGTAGTACAGCGTAGTAGCCTTATCCCCTAGATCATAAAGTCTACCCTTCTTCTCCCTGCCAAGAGCCCTTGCCATATCCGTGACCAAAGATTTATAATCGTGTTGCTTAAGGCTCAGGATATGTAAGTTAGCCTGCGTCACCCCGTGCTCCAATTCCTCCTCCAGCCTACCAATCTCAGTCTCCGCCTCAACAATCTCTTTATTCCTCTCTTTTTTAATTCCAGCTATCAATGATAGGGCTTGACCCCTAATGACTGTTTTGAATGCCTCCCACAGAGACACCAATGGGGACACCGATCCTTCATTATTTATGAAATGGTCATCTAGGGCCTTGATGAGATCCTTACGGGTTTTGGGATTCCGCATATACCAGGGGTTAATAGGGGTGATTTTACTTGCTGAATTCAAAGCGACACAAAACCAGATCCAAAGTGGGGAATAATCAGAAATACCTCTAGCAAGGTGAACCGTTTCAATTATATAAGATGCTTGAGCTGCTGGGACCAGACAATAGTCCAGACGGGAAAGGATACCGTGTGCACCTGAGTGAAATGTGTATTGCTTCTTGTCTGGGTGGAACAATCTCCAACTATCCACAAAACCCATTGCACCAAGAAAATCAGGCATCTACTTCTGGGCACGCCCCGTATCCCGTGGGGGATATCTGTCTAAGAATCTAGAAACCACACCATTGAAATCTCCACCTAGGATTAAAAGCCCCATCGGCTGCTCAAGTAACAGTTTTCCCAAATCAAAGAATGAGGCAGACTGCAAACCCGGGGGGACATAGGCCGACACAAGAGTAAGTACATGTCCCTCCCAGCGACCCGAGATCCCAACATATCTCCCTCTGTCATCTACCCATGTAGCGTCCATAACCAGGGGGAGCGTCTTTCGAATCAGGATACCTACCCCCCTGAACCCAGACGGGAACCCTGCATGAGCCACCAACTTGTACCCCATTCTATGCATCGCCATGCATGAGTTCCCAACTAAATGTGTTTCTTGTAGCAAGACCACGTCTGGTGCCTTGCTTTTGAGATACTTGAGAACCACACTGCGTTTAATTTTGTCCCCCAACCAAATCACATTCCAACTTAAAACCTTGAGCTCACTACCCCCATCGTCATATGAAAAAGAAAAATGATCCTCCTGCGTCTGCTGCATGCTAATCAGATACAATATACTGATGCCGTCAAAAATACAAAACAGAACATTTAATGAATTTGCCAATAATGTGACGTACAATAGCACGAAAATTCCCCCAACCCTTCTTCCCCACCTCCCACCCTGCATCCCTGCATATCGCCTACACGCATCCCCAACTAGCAGTGTGCCTGTCGTCCCTTTTCACCCCAACACTAATCTACAACTAAGTAGAGGTAGAAAATAGAGGGAGGGCCTACACAGCCCGCCACCCCACCCCGCTCCCTGCTCTATCATCGCCACCTCATAAGACGGCACATTTACAGATGTAGCGAATCTAGAGAAATGTTACGTATCTATTTCACCCCTTGAGCATAACGTAGTACTATTTAAGTTTAGCAACACTATTTACGCTCGGTTATTGGTATTCTGTCTCGCCCCTATTTTGGCCCTCCTTCTCAGTCGCAACCACACTGTCCAACCAATCCGTCGCCACCTCAGGGTTGTCAAAGAACCAGGCCTTCCCATTGAATTCTACCCGGAGTCAGGCCGGGAACGTCATTGCATATTTTAGGCCCTTGTCCCTCAATTTTTTCTTTACCAATAGAAAGTTCGGACGCTGCTTCTGAACCATCTGGGTAAAGTCTGGAAAAAAAGAAAGGGTTGCGCTTTCATACTTCAAAGAGTGTCCATTTCGTGCAGTTTGTAGAATCACATCCCTATCTCGAAAATTCAGGACCCTTGCAATCATGGTGCGAGGTGGCGCTCCCGGCCTCGGCCTACCACCTGGGACTCTATATGCACGTTCAACTGTGAATAAGTTGCTATGGCCTTTAGGCTTGAGGTGGTTAAGGATAAGAGTTTCAACAAGCAGATCCGGAGTTAGGCCTTCTGATTTCTCGGTTACCCCAAGAATACGGATGTTATTGCGCCTGACCCTCCCTTCGTAATCATCTAGCTTACGATCCGTGAGAACTTTCAAGGCCTGGAGGTCCCGCACCTCTTGCTGCAATTGGCTCACATCGTCAATTAGGCTGGTAGTCAAGCTGAACCGACTTGACCTTTTCGTTGGTCTTTGCAAGGTCCGTACGCAGCAGCCCCATCTCGATTGTGACTGTGTCCAACTTGGAATCCAGGGCTTCCATCTTCTGACCCAGCGACGCTTGCACCCTGTTGATAGCCGCCATAAGATCCGCCAATGTTGGTTCAATAGGGGCAGACATGAGCTCTTCACCCACCGAAGGCAACTTCTTTGATTCAGACTGGGACCCTTTTGGCAAGGTATAGCGATCCAGTCTATTTGTTTGGATGATCCTGGATCCTTTTGAGGATCGCGGTAAAGGCTTATCCGACTACGGTCTGGCCG
Organism: Lissotriton vulgaris; assembly: GCF_964263255.1. NCBI lineage: Eukaryota > Metazoa > Chordata > Amphibia > Caudata > Salamandridae > Lissotriton > Lissotriton vulgaris. The sequence continues at coordinate 2,008,747,409 of NC_141685.1, read as the reverse complement.
CCATTTTGTGGCTCCCTTTCACTAGAGCAGGTCAGAAGAAGCTTACAATTGGGGTCAGGTACGCCACTCACTCCAATCTCCGTGATGGTCTCCAGCAGAGCACACTTGAGCGCGTTTCTCCCCAGCCTCCACTAGGCCGTATCCGATCCCTCCGCTCCAAGCACTCCCAACATACCTCACCGCCCCCGGGAAGTAAGACAGGATTCTATGTCAGGACCGGAGGCTTCAGATTATGCTATATCTTCCTTCGCTTTATTAACATAAAGAAACCACAGCAGCTTAGGAAAAGATATAATAAGAACAAAAAATGCTTTAAACATAAAGCATTGACGTAATGTTCAACAAAAAATCAACAACAACTCCCAAGAGTCTCTTTGTTATAATCATAGTCCACAGTCCTTTGTCACTGTTCATCATCCCTATATAACCGGACTTCCCATCATCTTCCTCCTCTTTCTTCGCTGCTCCCGCAGCCAGATAAGTGCTTTTCTATTTGTCTTCTTTTATTGTGCTTGATGTCTTGCGGTCTTTGGGGACTCCTTGCATGGTTTATTTCCTTTCAGAGTCCCCTAGTTGCGGGAACGTTCTGCCGTTCCTACGCGACTTTTTTCCCACTTGTGTGCGGTGTGTACATAGACCGCAAGGGGGCGGCCTGTCGCCTCGCCGACCCTCCGGCGCGCCTCCGCGTTACGAGGAGCCGCGCCGTGGGGTCTGCTTGCGCAGGGGCCGACCCTCGCGTACCCCTCGGACACCTGGTGCTCCGGGACTGTACTTTCACAAATTGACGCCCTTTGGGGTCTGTATGGCGGTTTTGACCGCGTGAATCGCCTTCGGGCGAGATCTGTGCACCTCTTTATTCGTGTGTGGCCTAGCGCGCTTGAGGGGTACGTAGACCCGGTCCCGGCAAGGAGGGTCTGCGCGCTTGGGGGTTGGTGCAGCCCACCTGCCACGTCAGCTGGCCCAAAACGTGATCGCAGCCGCTGGGCCTGCCCACATTCGAGAACTTTCTCGGTTGCCGCCCTCTTGGGTGCCCCGCATTTGCCCTTGGTTCCGACATGGAAGGGGAGTATGATGAGGAGGCCTGCCCCTATCTGCAGGATGATGAGTTTTATCAGGCGGTGGACAGCTCCATCTATCGTTGTGTGACGGAGGTGGTAGGGCCCATGGAGGACCGCCTTTCGGCCCGCATCGTGGAGGAGTGTGCCAAGCTGGCAGCGGCGCAGGTGCCGCCGCCCCCCGAGCTCCCGGGGACGTCCGGCGGGTTGCCGCCCGCTCCGAAGAGACCCCGGGGTGAGGGGCCTTCATCGGAGGCCCAAGGCGTGGATAAGGGCGCCTTCGAGCGTCTTCGTGACGCCTTCCTGGCCAAGGCGACGGCGGTGCCTCCGACGCCCTTGGTGGACCCTGGCACCTCGGGCGGTCTGTCAACGGCGCCCGCCTCCCCGATCTACGACTCTCCGGACACGGATGACGACGGGGAGTCGACCCGGTCTTGGCTCCCGGCGCCTTCGGGAAAGGAGATGCCCCGAGATGAGTCGGGCATGCTGGACCCGGACGAGATCGTCCACCCCCGATCCGCGGCCTGGGCCCCGGGGGAGACGGTGGCGAAGTTTGTCGCGGGCCGGCTGCGCAAGCCCCTGGAGAAGGAGGCGAGGGGTTGCCTGCGCGGGGAATGCCCTCGGCCTACTTTGGAGGGGAAGGTGGCTATGACCCCAGAATTGGACCCCAAGATGGCCACCTTCCTGGCGAAATTCATGAAGGACCCCAGGAAGGGGATCGATTGGTCCTGGCGGGCCTGCCAGGACAAGCTGTTGGATGCGGTCGGGCCCGCCACGAAGATCCTCGATATGGCGGAGGAGGCTCGAGCGAATGGCACCGCCATTTCACCGGAGGTGCTCTCCAACTGGGCCCAGAGGGTGATCGTCTTCTTGGGCAACGCCAACTGTGCCCTGTCCACGGAGCGGCGGCGGTCGCTCCTTATTAAGCTGGACCCGAAGCTGGGGGACCTGGCCTCGTCGGAGGCAGGTGCCGTGGCCCAGGGTGGCCTCTTCGGTGAACCTTTCATCCGCGAGCTTGGAAAGTTCGTGAACACGTTCACGTCGCTGGACAAGGCCCAGTCCAGCATCAAGAGGGTGTTTCACCAGCGTTTTTCTGGAGGGGCCGGTCGCGGCAGGGGCCGCGCGATCGGCCGTGGTCAGCAGACCAACAACCGTGGACAAGGCTCCGGAAGAGGTCAGTACCAGACCTCGGCCAACTACACCAATTTCTACCCCACGAGGGGACAACGCTATGGTGGAAGAGGATTCCAAAAGAAGTCCGGACAAGGAAATGCCCCCGGTAAGTGTACTTTGCTTGGATCAAGTTCCGATTGGGGGGCGGCTGGCAAGCTTTTACGGGGAGTGGGAGTTGCTCACTGCCGATGCTTGGGTTTTGCAAACTGTGAGAGGTTTCCATATAGAGTTTCACGACCAGCCAACTCAGGTGAGGCCCCCGCGCCCGATGGTTTTCTCAGATTCCGACGCGCGATTGATAGACGGGGAGGTCTCGGACTTGCTGCGCAAGGGAGCCATCCGCCTATCAACGCGCCACCCGCATGGGTTCCTCAGCAACGTCTTCTTGGTAGACAAGACGGATGGGGGCAAGAGGCCTGTGATCAATCTCAAGGAATTCAATGGGTGGTTGGTCTACCGTCACTTCAAGATGGAGGGGATCCACCTCCTTCGGGACGTGCTCCTCCCTCGGGATTGGATGGTGCGACTGGATCTCAAGGATGCCTACTTGGTCGTTCCCATCCACCCCCCTCATCGTCGTTTCCTACAATTCCTGTGGGACGGCCAGGTGTTCGAATTCACCGCCCTGCCGTTCGGCCTTTCTTCGGCCCCGTGGTGCTTCACGAAGGTCCTTCACCCGGTAGTGGAGTTTCTCAGAAGCCAGGGGGTCCGTATGATAGTATACTTAGACGACATCCTCCTCATGGGGCAGTGCCCGGAGGTGCTGGCAGGACAACTGCGTCAAGCGGTCGGCCTGCTTCAGAGACTGGGGTTCGTCGTCAACGGCTCCAAGTCGGTCTTGGTTCCCACTCAGCAGATCACCTTTTTAGGTTTCGTGGTGGACTCGGTGCAGGCGGTCTGGAGCCTACCGAGCCGGAAGGTCGCAAAGATACGGCACCTGCTTCGGCAGACGATCGCGAGGGATCGTACGTCACTGCGCCATGTCGCCAAGGTGGTGGGTCTTCTGTCGTCCTCCATCCAGGCGATTTTCCCAGGCCCGCTGCACTACAGGGCTCTTCAGCGCCTGAAAGCGCAGCATTTGCGCCGTGGGATGTGTTACGATCAGTGGGTTCCCCTCACGGACGAAGTGAAGGAGGAGATGTCATGGTGGCTGTCTCACATGGAGGCATGGAATGGGCGAGCGATCTTCGGGTCGGCTCCGGACTTAATCATAGAGTCCGACGCCAGCAGGTCGGGCTGGGGCGCCCGGTGCGGGGATTTTTCCACCGGCGGCGCCTGGTCGTCAGAAGAACAACAATTGCATATCAATTGTTTGGAGCTCCTTGCGGGCTCCTTCGCGGTTCGCTGTTGGACCAAAGATTCGGTCAAGGCTTGTGTCCTGCTCCGGATGGACAATGTTTCGGCGGTCCGATATGTGAACCACCTGGGAGGTCCTCGGTCCCGCGCCTTGGCGGATTTAGCGAAGGACTTCTGGGATTATTGCCTGTCTCGTCACATTGCGGTGACGGCGGAGTATCTGCCAGGCCAGTCCAATCAGGTAGCGGATTGGCACTCTCGACATCTCAGGGATGCCAGCCAGTGGAAACTGGATCCGGGAGTCTTCCGGTGGCTACACTCCCTTTGGGGCCCCTTCTCGGTGGACCTCTTCGCGTCCCGTCTTGACCACCAGCTGCCGCGGTTTTACAGCTGGAGGCCGGACCCTCTGGCGGAGGCCACGGACGCGTTCTTTCAGGATTGGAGTCGGGAACAGCCGTTTGCGTTTCCCCCGTTCTCCATGATCATGCGAACGGCGGCTCAAATTCGCCGCCAGGGTGCGGACCTGGTGTTGGTTACACCGCTGTGGAGGTCTCAAGTATGGTTTCCGGTTCTTCTGGAACTTTCCTGGGATTTTCCAATCCTACTCCCCCTGTTTCCTCTGCTCCTGACGAGCCCGGATCGGGAACCTCACCCTCTCGTCATGCAGAACACTCTCCGCCTCGTGGCGTGGAGGCTCTCAGGAGACGCTGGACGCTCCCGGGCCTTTCGGGGTCAGCTGAGCACTTGCTCTCCAAAGCATGGGCCGATAGTACGACGAAGCGTTACAGATCCGCTTGGCTTAAGTGGATGCGTTGGTGTTTACGACGGGATTTGGATCCCATGGTCGCCGGCCTTGTTCCCGTGCTGAATTTCCTGGCTCATTTGGCCGACAAAGGTTTGGCGTATAGAACGATCAATGCTATCCGGTCGGCGATTTCTGCGGGCCATGATAACATCGATGGCCATCCGGTAGGGGAACACCCTTTTGTGTGCCGGCTTCTGCGAGCGGTTCGCCTCGCGCTGCCGCCAGAGCCCAGGTACTCCGTCCGTTGGGACGTCAATTTGGTCCTGAACCTGTTCCTATCGTGGCCAGCGAATTCTTATCTGTCTCTGAAGGAGCTTTCGGCGAAATTGGCCATGTTGCTATGTCTGGTCTCTTGTAGGCGCGTCTCGGACGTGCGCGCGCTGGATGTTTCTGCACGCATTTTTTCCCCGGAGGGGGTTACTTTTACGGTGGGTCGACGCACTAAGACGTCGTCGCGTTCCATTTCTTATCCAGCCTTTACTGACACTCCTAAGTTGTGTGTCGTGCAATGCCTCAAAGCATATGAGGACCTGACCTGGGATCTACGCCCTCCGGGCGAGCGTCAGTTGTTGATTGCCCTGCGGAAGCCACACAAAGCTGTCTCCTCCCCCACTATCGCTAGGTGGGTGCGTTGGGTCATGCAAGAAGCGGGCATCAATACTTCTCTCTTTGGAGCACACTCCGCCAGGGGGGCCATGGCCTCTAAGGCATTCTCGGTGGGTGCTCGTCTGGAGGACCTTATGCGAGCGGCGGACTGGTCCTCGGATTCCACCTTCAAGAGGTTTTATTTTAAGCCGGTGGTGGATTTAGCTCAGTTGGTGGTAAGTAAGCTTTAAACTAGCATAATCTGAAGCCTCCGGTCCTGACATAGAATCGAAATTTGCCTAGCTTACGTAACGGTAAGTTTCAATTCTATTAAGGACACGGAGGCGAGGATTATCCCACCCGGACTACGGTGGTGTCTCTACCCACCCGTATGGCAGTAAGTAAAGCGTTTTCCTTTACGTTGTCTGTACTGTGTTGTTCACTGAATGCTCCTCGCCTTGTTGTCGCCTTTTCCTGGGCCACCTCGCTGATGCTGTTCCTTTTTTGGCAGGCAACGACGGTGCTAAACAGGACCAATGAGGCTTAAGCGTGATCTGCGCGAAGAAAGAGGAGGAAGATGATGGGAAGTCCGGTTATATAGGGATGATGAACAGTGACAAAGGACTGTGGACTATGATTATAACAAAGAGACTCTTGGGAGTTGTTGTTGATTTTTTGTTGAACATTACGTCAATGCTTTATGTTTAAAGCATTTTTTGTTCTTATTATATCTTTTCCTAAGCTGCTGTGGTTTCTTTATGTTAATAAAGCGAAGGAAGATATAGCATAATCCTCGCCTCCGTGTCCTTAATAGAATTGAAACTCACCGTTACGTAAGCTAGGCAAATTTCGATTGAGGGGGATACACCACAGTCCAGAACACGCAAGCCAGGTGCAAAACGATTTAGACACAAAATCCGACTGCTTCACTCTGCACCTCCCTTGTCCCACGCATCACCTCCGGTGATCCGTTCACCATTCCGGGGGAAAATCATCTTCAAGTCATGCCTGGGCAGATACTCCGATCTGCTGGACGGACGGAGCCCCACAGAGACAGGTGCAAGATCCGCCTATGGTGTACCCCCGCCCAAACAGTGGAACACCAGCTATACATTCGGGAGCAAGTGGCAGATGCTTCCATGTCCAAGCACACAATACGCAGAGGAGTTCCTGCCCAATTACTTAGACAGGCCTCCCAATCAGGCCAGCAATGTATGTGACTTCCCCGAGGCAATGCAGGGCCGGCACCCAGAGCCGATATTTCCTTGGCTAATAAGTATCACCATACCCTTCAGAACAAGTTCCGCAGTTAGTCAGGGGCGAACTGTTGGAGAACGGCCAGGACGGGGAATCAGCTGCACTCCTCCCATCGCATACGCTTCGAGGCGGTCATAGCGCCCCGCAGCTCCGTGATGTATTTTCGGAGCCGGGCCAAGACGTCACAAGCGCCCGTGCTCCACTCACGCTCCACGGCAGAGGCGGCAGGACTCAGCAACATCTCCGGGGTATTAGAGCAGATCCTCGGGCCGGATCGACTTTACCCGATCCGCGGCCCCCGATGTTATTCAACTTGCGGGCGGCTTCTCAATTACTCGAGGCCCCGGCTTCTCGACAGACGAGGCCTCATACTACCGACGGCACCGCTTAGCCCCCCGAACATGGAGGCAATCCGGGTAAGAATAAGGTGACATCGCTTACACTCCTCTAGCCGGGAGTGACATTTGGATGCAGGATATGCTCCAGGATATGCTCGCAGGGAACGAGGTCGGCGAGCCGAGTCTCTACGCGGCCATCTTGGTCGCCGGCTTGGCTCCTCCCTCCAGGATACCCATTTTAAATGCACTAGGAAACTCCGAGCAGGGTCGCTTGCCCGTTCACCAAGCAGGGGCATTCCTGTCCCAACACGTTTACTGTTTGTTTTCAGATAAGACTAATGGAATGTAAAAGAAACCCAGTTGTCTCCCTATAATTATAGCTTCCGTCATGGGCAGGTGTCCTCCCAAGAATAAATCTGCAAAGGAGGTTTAAGGTGCAGCTATCTTTTTTTTTTTTATTTCACTTTTACAAAACATGTAATTACTTTAGTGCCTGACCCTCTGGCAGCTTCTTCAGGTAATAATTCATCATTTCCTGTGGAAAAGTAGGGTTACCGATAACAATTCCAGAAGGTAATATAATGTGTATGAAGTGAGCCCTCCCTATGAATACTTCACAGTGGCATGTTACAAGGGTCACGGGAAACTTGAGCTTTTCCCAACATAAACTGAACCAATAAGCCCAAGCTCAACAAAGTAACAGAAAGGACACAGAAGCTGGTGGAGGGGAGGCCTGAACGCGTTACTGTAGTATAGGAAACGTAAACGTGTTATATGACTGGATTTACGAGCCTCATGCAGTTTAACACAGGCGTGTTTCCCCGGAAGAGAAGGCAGTAAATAAACTACAGGTCAGAACTGGCGTTCTATATTCCATCACACAAAACTCATTGACACAAACCATATCACACCAGCAAACAGCTCAGAGATCCCACAATGTATTTATTTATTTATTTATTTATGTATTTATTTATGTATTTATTTATTTATTTATCTATTTGTTTATTTAAAGAGTTTAATATAGCGCTGGCTAGACCCGAAGGTATCCTGATCGCTACATTAAACCATGCATCGTTTCATTTTCTTAAACTTACATTTGAGCAGTCCCACTTGTCATCTTGTTTTACATTAGCTTATCCATTTATCTACGTATTTCACATTTTGTCTCCTCAGACCAAAAATATTTTGGATAGCAATGCTAGTTCGAAACCCCTTTAACGACAGACTCCATAAAAAATCAGTAATGTATATGTTTTTAATAATGAATGCATAATGGACATTCACACATCTAAAAATTGAACGTATTCTATACTCTTTCTTTCGTTCATAAACTTTATTTGGATGTATTAAAAAGAAAATACAACCATAAAAGTACACAGCTAAAATGACACATTTCATATAAACATACGTAGATGAATCCAAAGTACAATGTCAGCATTGTACCAACTTATGACGACCCCAATAAAGATCTACTGACAGAACGTATTCTATACTCTTTCTTTCGTTCATAAACTTTATTTGGATGTATTAAAAAGAAAATACAACCATAAAAGTACACAGCTAAAATGACACATTTCATATAAACATACGTAGATGAATCCAAAGTACAATGTCAGCATTGTACCAACTTATGACGACCCCAATAAAGATCTACTGACAGAACGTATTCTATACTCTTTCTTTCGTTCATAAACTTTATTTGGATGTATTAAAAAGAAAATACAACCATAAAAGTACACAGCTAAAATGACACATTTCATATAAACATACGTAGATGAATCCAAAGTACAATGTCAGCATTGTACCAACTTATGACGACCCCAATAAAGATCTACTGACAGAATGGTCCCAGTACATGGCAAAAACCTGCAAGGGTATGTTGGAGATGCTCGTTAAATATGCGCAAATCGACCTGGAGACTACGAGAAAAGATCTAGCGATGTTAAGAATTGAATTAGAGAAATTTAAAACAGAGAAAAGCTTGGATGAATTTATGAAGGCTTTACCAAAAAAGCTACAAGATTACGAGAACACAATCAAACAAAAGAAACCGAGAAAATTTCTCAGAGATAAACGCGACTATGCTGAATGACGCATATTGACGTATGCAAGAAATTACGATTTGGCACAAAGAAACATTCGAGCCAATTGGTCTTCCAAGAAAACGACTGCAGTATCGACTGGATCAAGCTCTGCCATAAGCACTGACACTGAGGAACGCAACATAGGGATCCCTTTAGGTGCACGACCCTTGACCTTTCACCACGAGTTCTAGATATTGAAACAGAAGAACGACCAGAGTCAACAAAACAGAGTACAGACCAGAGGACAAACAAGGGGCAAAAGCGCCAAAAGAGGAAAAGGAAGAGGTCGAGGGACAGCAGTAGAAGAAGACGATTAAAAAAGAAACACAGAAAAATCAATATGGGCAATCAATCTAGGGATGCAACGGAAGAGAATAGGACTGTTGTTAATCTCTCAGATAGACAATTGAATCAAACAGAAATCTCAGTACTACAATTGGGACTGTCCTTCTGCCCTAGCACAATTCTGGACTATACAGATACAAGGGTTGATCTGTTTTTGTACATTAGAAAGTTGAAACTGTTGAAAATATACGCAGTCCGATCAAAACTTAAACAGACGAATCTAAGAACTTTGGATGATCCTGGTATCAATTTGCAGGTATGCAACATTGAACTACTGAGAGACATGTATGAATTGGAAATTAATGACGATAATGCAAGAAATAATATGTGCTCCTACGACCAGGTGGAGTCATGAACAAACAAATTAAACATAGTGGTCTCAAACTCAAAAGTAAGTTCAATCCCAATGTCCCTTTTGATAACATTGAAGCGTACAATCAAGCAACTATAGCAGAATTAAAGAAAACAGGGAGTAACTTTGGCAACTCCAAATTGGACAATCTAACAAAGGAACAAAGATTGGCACTAAAAAATCTGTAGGAAGACCGCTCCATTGTGATTAAGCCCTCCGATAAGGGGGGCAACGTTGTAATTATGAATTATAATGATAACAAATTGGAGGCAACAAGACAATTGGCCGACACTACCTGCTATGAGCTGATCAATTGGGAGCAATACAGAAAAACGATAAAGGATTATCATGCACTTTTGGGAGGATGGTATCATGATGGACTCCTAGACACCGATGAATATAAAGTTTTGAAAAAGGACCGACCCCGTATCCCATGTTTGTATTTCCTCCCGAAAATCCATAAGGACCCACTAGCACCACCAGGGCGTCCTATAGTATCATCAAATGGAGGACTGTTGGAGAACACCTCCATATTCCTGGATTTGTTTCTCAATGAATATGTACGCAACTTAAATTCGTACTGCAAAGACAGCACAGACTTTTTGAGACAGTTGCACGATTTGAGATGGGAGGAAGGATATCTGATGATAAGCATGGACATATGCTCTCTATACACGTGTATTGACCAAGTGAAGGGGGTAGAGGCATTCATGTATTTTTTGAGAAGTAGACATGTGGATTATTGGGAACATAACGCTATGCTGAGGAGTATGATGTTGTATTGCCTACAGGAGAATATCTTCCTTTTTGAGAAAACTGTATATCGCCAACGGTCAGGGACCGCGATGGAAACTTGTTTTGCCCCCAGCCTAGCGAACCTCTTCCTAGGCTGGTGGGAGGAACAGATCGCGTGGTCGCAGGAATCGGAGATGTACACTGACCACATTCTAATGTGGGTCAGGTACATCGACGACCTGTTCGTAATATGGAATGGTCCCGAAAACTTAGCAAAACAGTACATAAGTCATCTTGAAGTGAATGATTTGAATTTGCGATTCACGTATAACATGGGTGACAAATACTGTGAATTGTTAGCTATAGCAGTTGAGATAAAGGAGGGACATATCACCACTCGCCTGTTCCGGAAAGCCACAGCTGGCAATGCAGTGCTGCATGCGGCGAGTCACCACCCCATACCTCTAAAGAAGAGTATACCGTATGGGGAACTTCTGAGGGCTCGCCGCAATTGCAGCACTGATGCAGACTTTGAGAATGAGCAGAAGGCCATTATTCTGCGATTTAAACAGTGAGGGTACAGTGAGGAAACCCTTAAAACAGCACATGGCAAAGTGAAGGATTTGCGACATGAGGAACTCCTATTTAAAATTTCAGGTTCTGCAACAAGAAACGATGAGCCGAAAAAAACAAATCAACCCTGCCCACCCCGTATGATTACCAATTTTAGCAGGGGAGCATGGGCACTGGACAAAATCTTGAGGGCTCATTGGAACCTGCTCACTACGGATCTGATCATAGGAGCCTATGTAAGACAGGGACCCCAAATCACCTATCGCAGAGCAAGATCATTTAGGGACCAATTGGTACACAGTTATCCTGGGGATACATCCAGAGCAAATTGGCCTCCCAGACCTAATGGATTCACAACCTGTGGTAGCTGCAAAGCTGACCGCAACGGAAAATCCTGTAAGGACTTTCTAAATGGCACAGGACAAAAGAAGCAAATCAGGCAACAAATCAACTGCAACACTGAGTTTGCTGTCTACGTATTGGAGTGGCCTCCGATAAGTAGGTAGCACCAAACACCCACTGAAGGTGAGGATCCTACAGCACTTGCGTGCCATCACAAATAGGGATCACAATTATCCGATGGCTCGCCACTATGAAGAAAGACATAACAGCAACAATGGCAGTCTGAGATTCTTTGGCATCGATAAGATCCCCAAAAATATACGTGGTGGAGACTACGAAAGACTGTAAGACCCCCAAGGGGCTGAATTGTGGGGAGGAGGCATCCTCACAAATAGGCATATAAAGCTGTCAGGGACACGACAAAAGCTACCTCGTTGTATGATGAGTTCTGTAAGAAAGATTTTAAATCACTAGCACTTTTAAGAATTTGGCTTCCACGCATACCATTAGCCCACTCACACAAAGGTTGAGAATGGTAACCCACAATTATGGTGTTACCATAGGAACGCTAGCAGTCTCAGGGCCAGAATATTATGACCGGTAAGCCACATGCAAGCCACCTTTGAGTGGAAATAGGCTTATTTCCATTCATTATTTAATTTCCACACAATTACACACTCACACTAAAACGTCACCAATTCCTCACTCCCTATTATGAGCACTTGAACCCAAGGCATACCACCAGATTTAAATACCTAATTCCCCGCACCAATCCTATGTTAGAGGGGACATTTATCACTTCAGACACTGTGTAGAACCCAGGGAGCTCCCAGGGACGTAGATATTATTTACGGTGCCCTAGATACGGACACATAAAGTGGAATTCCACCTTAGAGCAGTCTCGAACCCCGCTTGCACCCGGCGGGATACCACATTACCCAGCCGCATAGCGATTAGTTGCGCATCATGTGACACTAGGCAGAGACTTGTAACATTGAGTGAATTCGCCCAATAGCAGACAAGCGCTCAATAGGCGAACTACATTACCCTGCTGGCCTAGCGACTGCTCACGAGATTAGGCCGATATACTAAAGGGCAATCCCATAACCGTATTGGCATGAATTGTGCAACTACAGATTTGTACATTTGTAAATATGAGATCTTATTAACACTGTTTGAATTTATTATTTGAACAATTTATTATTTGAACATTGTGATTATATGATTTTGTGTCTGAGATGAATTGAAAGTATGTTTTCTATCTCTATGAATCCGTCATGAAAGACGGACTTAAATATGTTTGAAAACAAAATGGTGGTAACTTGATAAAGGCAAACGCCGAAACGCGTCGTCCTTGTTCCATAAGTGCATAATAAAAGGATTTGTGCTGGATTTTCCTGGTGTGCCGTTTTCTGTGTCCAGCTATTGGAGGTGGATGGGAAGCAGGTTTGAATAAAGTGTGGCGGCTGCTGCCACCAACGGCGCCAGCGTTGTGAGGTCGAGGATCGTTTTTGCAGCAACTTGGTGATAAAATATATATATATATATATATATATATATATATATATATATATATATATATATATATATATATATATATATATATATATATATATATATATATATATATATATATATATAATCTCCATCTCCAACAATCGTCGTCTTCCCAGTTACCAGACAACACGCAGAAGCCCAAATACGCTCCTTGGTGAGGTTTATTGACAAAATCAACCCGACTCGTTTCGCAGTGTCCACTGCTTGTTCACGAGTACGGGTGGGTTACAACATCAATACAGTTATACCACAACAAAACATCATGTGACATTCCTTTCACCAGTAGTGAAAAAAGACTTATATAACTCATTTTTCGATCATTCGGCAGTCAAAATTATTTCATATTCGATAGAGAGCAAGTAAATACATTCTTTTCATGTAGATGCCAGCGTAATACTAGCGCTCTTTGTAAACAAATTATTTCTGAAAAACGTAGCTTCCCATTTTAACCACATTGCGTTTTAATTACTGGACCACACTTCCCATGATTCCCAACAGGAACCCATAGCAACCCGGTTACACATTACAATGAGAACCTCCCGTTTATACTAATATTGGTAAAATACCAGGTTTCTACCAGCCACTTGCTCTGTATTTATTTGTACTTTTACCCTCTGGGGTTACATTTAATTTGATTGCATAAATGTTGACCATTAATAGTGACATGCTATCAAATTAAATAAAACCCCAGTGGGTAAAAGTATATATATATATATATATATATATATATATATATATATATATATTAAATGAGACAAGTGTTTAAACATAATTAAAATAGTATGTACAGATAATATGATGGGTGGCTACTTCAATCGATAATGTGAGTATTCTATGCTAAAAACAAATGTCATTGTTTATTTTTTATTAAAAAGAGTGGAAGGGAAACCACCCTTTGGTGTGGTTTTAATTCATTGTGCGGACCAGGTAAGTGTTATCTATACCCATAAAATAACTGTGAATAAAAAGCATATACCTCTCAAATAACATGTTTCAGTTGTATAGATATTTAAAATAATGCACATCAAGATGTAACACTAAAATTGGTAATAGGAAAAAATTCACTGAGATGTTTAAATGTATGTATCACTATTGTCTTCATTCAGGGTTCCTTTGAAAGTTGGTTCTTGCATCATCTATAGTAAAAGCACAAAACACAAATCCATAGTAACACAATCTAAATTACTAACATTGGCCAAAATATTGGGCAGTGTACCGCAGTTCTCTGTACAAGCTGTAAGCCTATAAACTTCTCCGCTTCCGCAATCCCAAAATTACTGTACCACCCCCAAACCTCTCTGCAACTCCTCTACGTTCATTTACTCCTTGATGCATGCATGTTATCACTGGATTGCCCTCTTCCCTTAACAACCCCCACTCCCTTCTACACCTGTCCAACATTCCGTAGTTGCCCCCCTTCTCAACCCCAAACACCCCAATGTGGCATGCACTGCAGGCATTTACATAGCTCCTGCTCCGTAATGAATGTTGATGTAACTATAAATGGAAATGTCTAAATTATCACCCTCTTGGCCAAGTTTTTGTGGTGGTTTCAACCCGCTGTTAAACACATGTTTTAGAGGTGTAACCTTTCCATTTAAACGAGTAAAAAAAGTAAGAATCTACTTGCAAACACTCCTTATTGATGAGCTCCTAATTTAATGGTAATAACATTCCTTTCCTGCATAGGCAGAATTTAAATCATGAACTATCAAAACTTTTCAATAAGCTTTGGGATGCTGATGTCAATCGATTTACACCAGGAAAAGATTACAGGATCTCGCTACAGGTAATTTATTTTTTGTTCTGTAGTTTGGGAATGGATGACACTGATGGAAATGTGTGTTTCATTAGAGGATTCAGTATTAGACTTGCGGAGGTGTTTAGGGTTTTTTATTATTTTTTGTGTTTTGTGTTTTTTATTTTTGTTTTCCTTTTAATTGAGCAATATATTGTGCTTTCATTGTTGAACCAAACTATGCTTTATGTGCGTGTCTGTGTGTAAATGATCCTAGAAAATATTGTTTTGAACAAGTATTCTAATGCTCTTACATTTGAACCTTTATTCTTTCAATGAAATAGTTAAATATCACGCAATTACCATAGTGTAGCATAACTGATTTGAGAAATCCGTAATTGCCTGACATATTCCATGCTACAATCTTCAATAACCTCACTGAGTTAAACTGTCAGCCATTAATCACAAGGCCTATGTAATAAGATTTTATTTTGTTAACTTTATTTTAAAAAAACAATTGTATTTCCTTTAATACCATAACCGGCGTTTACATCACATCATTTCAGATTACATGTTGACATGCAGCCTCTCCATTACATTGCAAGTGGCACCCATGCCATTACGGCAATATCAGTAGGAGTTCCTGGTTCAGCCTGTTTAACTGGCATAATACTAAAAGGAAAAACCCATTCAAACCAACAAAACCATGCGGTGACAGGTCCTCAGTCGGTAATGGCCAATTGTAGCTATAACGTAGTGCAACCTTTCCATTGCATATCAAGGGGGGGTCTCTCGAGGAGTGGGATAAGACAATTTAGGCAACTAAGCATGACTTGATAAGGCAACACCGCACCTGCAGAGCAATTGCTGGGGTTTGTAGCATAGGCCCAATAAACATATATGCAGAAACAACAGTACTGCAGAATAGTTGACATGGAGGCGCAGGTACCTGAAGCAAGTGTACGTGCTAGGAGGAAATCCCAGATGTCTCATGTGTGCCAGGAGCAGTCCACATCGAGCGAAACAGTGGTGACAGTCAGCCAGATCCTTGCTATATTATGTAAATATGTCAGTAGTGTTTCCCAGTCTCCTGCAATAGGTTATTTGCGCAGCCCACAAGCCTCTTCTCGCCTGAGGACCACCACCTCTGTACGCCCCCATTTAAGCATCGCCCTACGCTAGTGTAGTAGCCCTGGCAGTGTCTGTGTTTTCTAGTGCATGGCAATGAGCCTGCGAGTGATCAGTAGTGCCAAATCAATGAATGTGGCAGTTGCCGTTGCACACTAAGGATGTTTAAATAGACCTAGCAAAGCACCCTCCAGTGAGCAGATATCTGAGCGACCAGTCGCCTCCTCCAGTGCTCCAGACACCCCTCCCCACAGTGTCACCACCTCAGGGCAGTTCCAGAACATGTGCAGCATATCCGCACTCAGCTGTGATCATCTTGGGCATGTAGAAGAGGATCCAAATATGCTGTGGAAGCCAGCCGTAGTAAGATAGGCCCTATGGAAGATATTATGCTGAATATATTGGAACTGTGCATTCCTCAATACTTTCCCTGGGTAGCGTAACACTTTCTCCCACTCCTTTTTGTGTTAACGCTCTGCCCACGTCTGCCTCCCGGCACCTCCGAATCACAGCTAGGGGATCCTGTGTGGTGAAATGGAGTGCTCGAACCAGCCATGTAATAAGTTTGTCGGCTACCCTTTACGTATAATGTATGTATGTATCAGATGGTTTGGGGCAGGTTCAGTGTCTATGATGTCCCAGTGTCTCTCCAATGATGGCAGAAAGCTACCATAAGCTAGGAAGTGCCCCGCCAGGAGGTTGTACTCCACACACAACTGCTCATAGGGCGCCATCTGGAAAGAGTGCCCCTAGGGTGCTTGCTCCCGCTGCCTTCTAGGCCTCCACTCCAGCCCTACCCAGCATGTTCCAAAGGGCTCAAGTGCACTCACTGGATTCTTAGGGAAGTAACAGGGTATACGTGTCAAGAGTTGCAAACTGCACCCCTAGCTCCACAGGCGATTCCACTTTGCATAGCGCAATGCGCCTCTTTCCTTTGTTCCAGATAAAGCTGTTCAACACTTAGTGTAGTGTGCGAAAGATGGAATAAGGGATGTGAACTGGGAGGTTATGAAAAAAGTATAGCAGCCTTGGCAGCATCATCAATTTTGGCAAGAAGACTCTGCCCTGCACTGTGAGTGGTAGCGTATCTAAGAACACCATGTGAGGCCACAGCGAGTCTCTAGCTCTTGTGAAATTGCAATTGATTATGTCTTTGTCTCATAGTATATGTTGATCCTTAGGTAGCGGAATATGCAGTATTCCCAACGCACCAGATAAGGTTCAATCAACCACATAATACCGTCGGGGAGCAATCCGGATGTAAGGGCCCAAATAAGACTTAGCCCAATGTACAGATAGTCCTGAAGCAGCTCGAAATTGCCGCAGCACAGCCTGAACTCCTTCTATGCCTCCTTAAATATCCCATTTGTAGACTGATCAGATAGTGGTCAGATCCGAATAAATCCCCATCACCGCAGGACTGTCGCGTAGCCATTGTGCTAAGGACTCCATATACAGAGCGAAGAGAAGCAGCAATAATGGACAACCCTGACTAGTACCCTGACCAAAATAAAAATGGCAGGACTTAGCTCCTTTAACCTTAACTGGGGCTCGGGTGTGTTATAAATATACTATGAATCCATTTCTAAAATCTCACCAAAGCCGAACAGCTTCAGTGTATCAAAGATAGGGCCAATGTACCTGGTTGAATGCCTTTTCTGCGTCTATTGCTACCAGCAAGTCTTCTCCGCATGACTGGTGTCCTTTGTCTAGAAGGTGGTGCATATGCTTAGTGTTCTCCCCACACTGGCGAGAGGGAATGAAACACGATTGATAGGGGTCAATAAGACCTGGCATGAGGGGACTGAGACGGTATGCTGAAACACTTGCAAAGAGATTCTCGCCCATGTTAAACAATATGGGCCGGTACGACCCACAGTGGGTCGGATCATTGCCGGGCTTGGGCATTACCGATATGGACACTTCCAGCATAGAATGTGTTAGAGAGCCCGTCTCCATGATAGAGTTGAAGAATAGAGGAACCAGGTCTGAGCAAAAGGTTTTATAGAACAGAGCCCTGAAACCATCCGGATCGGGGGACTTAAGAGGTTTGAGGAGGGCAAACGCAGAGATCACTTCCTCTATGAGGATAGGCTGATCCAAAATGTGTGCCTCTTCTGGAGGTAGAGTAGTAAAGCCAACATTCCCTAGATATCCCGGTGGTTCTATAGCCGAGCCCACCGTTGTCGAATATAGAAAAGCATAATATTTCTGAAAAGTCCGGCCTGTGCCTTCGGCATCTCCGGCATCTCCGGCCTCAATGTTGAAGTCCATGCAGATGATTTTCACTAAACCAGCACACACTTTGCTGCGAAGCCTATGAGCGAACATCCGACCCCCTACATTTTACCCGCTCAAGATCTAACCTTTTGAACTGCAACCTGGCCTTTTCCAGTTCCCTCCAAATCTTGGTCGCACCACTCTTGTGTGGATAGCCTCCAGTTCCCAGACCTCCCTCTCAAGGTCCGCACTCTTGTCTCAATGCCAATGAGAGAACGATAAGCTCTCCTCAGACTACCAGTTTTAGGGTTTTCCATATGGAGGAGAAGGCACAGTCCACATTGTCATTTAAGGATAGGTAATCTACAAGCACCGCCCTAACCTTATCTACCATGGGCTGGACTTCAGCATGGTATTGAGGAGTCGCCAGTGCGGGCTCTATGCGGGTGATGCGGTTATCTGCATTGTCATAGTAATGGTTACGTGATCTGAAAGAGAGCATGGTTCAATGGTGGCATTAGTGATGCAATACAGCAGAGGAGGGGTACCTAAAAAGTGGCCAATACATGCATACATCTTATATGCAGCAGAGAAAAATGTGTAATCCCTGACATGGGGTTGCCACGTATTGTGCAGTCTGCGAGCCACCAGAGGACATGCGATGAAAAGGCCCCGGTCTGAACATATCGCTGTCCACAATGATCTAATATCTTAAGCTATTCCAGCCCTATAATATTTGAGGGTACTTTTATTTGCGGTTTGAGTTGGTGGAATCTGGCATCCATAGTCCTTTCAGCAACACACTAAATACAGTTGGGGTGAGTGGTGCCATTGCGCCCAGTGCGCCGGTCATCTGATACAACTCAGGGGGAATTTCGTAAGAAGTTTGCTAATGTAGAGTGATAAAGATACACAGTCAAAAAAGTTCTAATCCTTATATTCTAGGGAACTCCCTCGTGTATCCGCCTCCACCGCACCATCCTGCTTCAACTCCTGTCTCGCCTTCTTGAGTAAGTCTTTCAGTGACTTTGCAGTGATTTCAGTTCTGTGAAAATACGTGTAGTGCCATTCATGTTAACCCTCAACTTAGCCAAATAGAGCATGGCGTATGTGATGTTGTGGTCTCGGAGTTGCCGTTTTAGGGGGTTGAATTGGCGACAGGCTTCCTGTACTCCTGCCGTAAAGTCTGGGTAGAGAGAGATGGCAGATCCCTCATATCGGAGTTCGCCTAGCTCTCTGGCGTGTCTCAAGGCGGAGTCCCGGTAATTCAAGAGTTTAGCAATTATCGGCCGCGGTGGGGCACCCTGGGCAGGTCTCGACACCAATGATCGGTGAGCTCTTTCTACCACAAAAATATCTGAGAAGTACTCACTGCCCAGCAAAGAGGTCAAAAGCTTTTCGATTAATTGCTCTACAGTACCCATTGAGGTCGATTCCGGAAGTCCCGTTATGCGTTAATTGCTGCGGTGTGAACGGGCCTCTAAATCTTTGCTCTTATCTTGTAGCTCCATGATGGTTTTGGCCATTTGCTGCTGTGCCTGGTCCGTTTCAGTTTGTGCCTCTTCAACCCCTGTGATCCGCCTCTCCGCCATGTCTGTGCGCTCCGCTTGTTTGTCGAGCCTCTCCGTCATCCTGTACATACAATAGACCAGGGAGTCGATTTTCCCATCCATCGTCATCAGGCTTTTTTGTATAGTGGCAAACATTTGCTTCACGTCTCGGATCTCCTCCTCCGGGGCGTCCGCCCTGGTGTCTGCGGATCAAGCCCGATCCGTTTCCTTATGCCTGGTGGCTTTAGCATCAAATGGCAGTTTAGTTTGCGTTTTGTCCACCCTGCCCATGTCACTGGATGAAGCTCCCGCAAGGCGACGAATTGCAGCTCAGGTCGTGGGGTAGTAGCAGTTACACTGCTGGTGAAGTCCCGATCACGCCCTATCTGTTAGTAAAAAGGCCAGCTATGATACCTTCCCCCCAGCGTGCAGTGTTTACAGAGCGCTCAAGGCCTCCCCACTATCAAAGTCCTGGGCCTGAGGTGGTAGTGTGAGTGTCAGAAGTGTGGACCCCGGTCGTTCTTCATATGACTGCCCAGGTCGCGTGCCCGACTCCCAAATCTTCTCCCATCCGCAGGCAGCAGCCAGACAATGAGCTGAAAAGAGCGGGGGCCTCCTCCGCAACATGCGTCCTTGGGAGAGCCCGGAGTTTACGGCTGTCCAAAGAGCACTCTCGCCGAGGGCCGCTTACATGGGAGTCAGGCTGCGTGCCGTGAGGGGGGATGAGGCCGCAATCCGTACGCTCTATGCTGTATTGCACCACCCCAGCGTGCGGGGACCAGGATCCAGCAACTCCTCAGCACCTACCCCACTGCAGGTCTCTGCATCGACCAGTTGCGCCCATCGCTCCTCGATTCCAAACCAGGTGCAATGCTATTTTCAGGCAGGCGGTCAGGTTTTGAGCCCCGGGGCGCAGGCAAGTCCTTAATGAGGGGACGCGAGGCGCGCAATCGCCGCCATTCACTCCACTGGTCTCACTTCTCGTTTCCAGCCGTGCAGTCGTTCTGGTAGCGGGAAAGCGGATACAGGCGTAAGCTGCACTCTCTATGTTCCGTTGTGCCACCACTGCGTGCGAGGTACAGGCCCAGCCAGCATCAAAGCACTTACCCCGCAGCGGGTCTCAAGGTTAAACCGGTGCGTCGGTCGTTCCTCAATTTCAATCCAGGTGCAGCACTTTGTCCGGGCAGGCGGCCAGGTCTCGAGCTCTGGGCTATAGGCAGGTCTTAAGCACTGTGCCGCGAGGCACGTGACTGCCGCCGCCCTCTTCACTTAGCAATCAGGCCTCGCCTCTCGTTTCCGCCCGTGCAGCCGCCTCAATCACGAAGATCGGTAGTGTGGTCACCGAGGAGCAATTACCTTCTATTGCAGTCTAATATTGCGGGTTCGTTAATATGATATCTCTTATATGGCGCCGATGGCTCACGGAGCTTCTTTCCTATGCTGCCATCTTGCTTTGCAGCATGCTCTGCCCCGTGCAGCAATTGCTCTTCAGTGGGGAGATCAACCTGATGGCAAACGAGCCGGCCAGTAATTCTAGACAGTTGATGTGCAAAGCCTCCTCATCTTGCTCCCTAGCCCCATCGGCTGGCATCTGATCGATGACCACATCGGGAGAAGCTCCGAAAATGGCTTTGCCATTCCAGGCCTCAATATGAGTTAACCACCATTGCAATCCTTCTTGAACGTCTTGAGACAGAGGAATCAAGTGATCGTAGTTGAATTTTTAAAATTGTGTGCTTTACCCTATTTCTCTTCCCTTGTGTCCGTTCCCCCTCGCACTGTTTTTAAAACTTTAAAACTTAAAATCGGACCCGCGACTTTAGCAACATTAGCGACGCTCCCCTCTTTTAGCTAAGACTTTGTTCTAGAGTTTATTTGCACTCCTGCCTGTCCTGGGAAGCGGTCGACTGTTAGACCGGCTCCAGGTAGGACTTTAGAGTGGAAAGGAAGTCAGGCAGCGGCCATCTTGGTGAGGGCTGACGCTGCACGTCGCGCTTCGAGCGCTCAAAATCATACGTTCATGGCTCCGCGCAGCGGACGCGCATTGCGGGCGCGCCGATCGCGCGCCGGAGTCAAGCCAGAGTCCTGCCCGTCCGCGACCAGACGGGACGCGGGACAGGACTCTCTGAGCACATTGTCGACACGCAGAAACCTGCGAGAGCGCTCTCTCACAAGCCGTGTAGCTACACTCGCGAGATGTTACTTGAAATTGGCAACACCCCTATGACACCATGCCTTCACTCCATAGAACCTAGCGCCCAGTCATTTCGGTGCAACACATGCAACTTCCGCCCTGCTGAGGTCTCTAGCTCTAACAGTACTGCTACTTGCCTCAATCTGATGCTACTCAACTGCAGATCCATGGTTAAACACAAACGAGAACTTCGCGACCTTTTAATCCTCAATGACTTCGATGTAGTGTTTTTAACAGAAACTTGGCTTGAAGAATCTTCATCACCTGAAATACTTGAGGCTGTTCCAGTTAGCTACAGCTTACTGAGAATTGATAGGCCTATACAGCGCGGTGGTGGCCTTGCAATGATCTTTAAAAAGGAACTGGAGTGTACTCTAACTCACAAAGGCATCACTAACAGCGAATGTGGCCTCTTCACCATTAAAACTACCCCCCACATGACTATAACTGGGCTTCTCATTTACCGGCCCCCGGGCACGGCCACGCCTTTCTGTAATCAACTAATTGAAACGGCGACGCAATTAGCTATCAAACACAATAACTTCATGGTACTTGGCGACCTTAATCTTCATTTTGAAGATTTACAGGCCAAGGAAGCTCAACTTCTGAAGACAGCCTTGCATGCGTTGGGGATCACTCTGCTCTCCACTGTATCTACACACAAACAGGGCCACCTTCTCGACCCCATTTTTGCGACCTGGACAGACATTAACATACAACCTCCGGTCCCTATCATATGGTCAGATCACCATATGATCATGTTCAATATACCCAAGACCAGATCTAAGATTAATGCCCATAAACCCTTATATGCCAAACGTCGCAACTGGAAAAACTACACTCCGGAACGCCTCTCTGACGCTTTAAAAATTGACCCTCCCCCCCAAGGTCAATCCCTTCAAGACACCTGGACGAACTCTGGTTGAGTAAGGCACTTGACAAAATCGCCCCTTGGACTTGTAAGCCCCCAGCTAGGCGAACTAAATCCGAACCGTGGTTTTCAGAAAAACTTAAGGCAGCTAAAACCCGTTGCAAAGTGATAGAAAGGAAATGGAGAAAGAACTACTCCATGGAACTGAAGGAGAAATACAAACGTGAATTAAAGGTCTATCAGAGACTCATAAAAGAGGAAAAAAGTCTCTTCTACCAAAGTAGAATTGAACAGGCTATAAACCCCTCCAAAGAACTGTTCCGGATCTATAAAGAACTTACAGACGCATCGAGCCTGGACACGCAAGACACATACTCCGATGAGTTATGCGAAGAAATTGCGGATTTCTTTGTCAACAAGGTAGAAAAGATTCACGCCTCATTCCTCGTTCCCTCCACACCCGGCACGATATCTCCCTCTCTTCATAAGACCACTCTCACCCACTTCCTCACTCCTGACAAAGCAAAATTGTCCAGCATAATTAACAGTATTCATTCTGGCTCCCCTAATGATGTATGTCCATTAGACAAATGTAAAGATATCATGGACAACACTCTCCTGGATCAAATAAGCCATCTCATCTCTCTCTCCTTCAAAGAATGTTACGTCCCGGAGGCTTGGAAAAACGCCCAAGTCATCCCTCTGAAAAAAAAACCTAACATTCCAATCACTCAATTTCAAAACTTACGGCCAATTTCCTTACTGCCCCAATGCGCCAAAATAATAGAAAAAATTGTGAACATTCAACTCATGGCGTATTTAGAGGCAGAAAACATTCTCCATCCCACCCAATCTGGCTTTAGACCCAAATACTCCACAGAAACTGCTGTCTTGTACTCTACGGAATTTATCCGCAAGATGGTGGACGAGGGTGAAACCGCAGCGTTGGTCATGCTAGACTTAAGCGCCGCTTTCGATACGGTGCTACATGCCACGCTGTTGTCCCGGCTTTCTGACATTGGAGTAAAAGATGACGCGCTGGAGTGGATTAAATCTTTCCTCACCAACAGAACCTTCCAGCTCCATTGCCCGCCTTTCAAATCATCCTCTCGGATCGTGAGCTATGGGGTTCCACAGGGCTCTAGTTTGAGCCCTACTTTGTTCAACATCTATATGGAACCCCTGGCTCAAATCATAGAGAATTTTGGTGTGGGCATAGTGAGCTATGCCGATGATACGCAGCTCATGTTCAAGCTTACCCCGGATACTGATAAGAATGCTTCTAATTTCTCGGAGTGCATGACTGCTGTCGCCGGATGGATGGACAGTAACTGCCTCCGGCTGAATGGTGACAAAACTGAGGTGTTAGTAATAGGAAATAAAACCTCCCTTTGGTCCCAAGCATGGTGGCCCACATTGCTTGGTGAATGCCCTCAACCGGTCGAGAAAGTCAAAAATCTCGGGATCATGATCGACTCTGACCTTTCAGGTAAATCCCAAGTCCACAAGGTCATTGGCAAATGCATCGGTACTCTAAGAATTCTTAGGAAAATCATCGACCTAATACCGATTACAGCCAGGAAAACCATCGTTCATGCTCTTGTCACACCTCACCTGGACTACGGGAATGCCCTTCTGCTAGGCATTAACCAAAAACTCCTACACCAGCTGCAATGTGTACAGAATGCAGCCGCCCGATTGGTACTAGGCCTTTCGAAAAGAACCTCGGCCAAGACAGCACTGTCCAAGCTGCACTGGCTTCCCGTAAGGGAAAGAATAAAATTCAAGAGTCTCTGCCATGTCCACAGGATAGCCCACAACAAAGGCCCCTCATATCTAAAAAGCCTCATGACCATTCATCGTCCTATTCGCCATTTGAGGTCTTCAGGAATGTCCCTCTTCAAACTGCCCCGCGTTCAAAAAGCAAAAATCGGCGGCCGATCCTTTTGTTATCTAGGAGCGAAACTCTGGAACGCTCTTCCGATTCATTTAAGAATGGAACCCTCTGAAACTCTTTTCAGAGCGAATTTAAAAACCCACCTTTTTCCTCAATAACTCCGGCCCCTGTCCCCTCCGACATAATCTTCGGATGAGAGTTTTCAGCATTTAGCGCGGGGATACACAGTTGTGCAGCCATGCGCTTAATAAATGTTTTATTATTATTTATTAGTATGAGAGCTTTTGTTGCAGATAATGGATCTTGAGATGTTGTAACGCTCTGTAATGGAGATGTCCGGGGAAAAATAGCCTGAATCGAGTAAGGCAGAAGACCCACAATCTGCGCCAGGGACCTCAAAGAAACCATCCGTCTCGACAGACACAACACATCGCGCAATACCGTAATACAATACACAGCCTGAATAGCAAATTCGGTGCTCCGGCATATACTGATATGCATCATCAGCACAGTAAATAAACACGAAAAGAATGACTCCGCTCCAGCTCAGTCAGAGGACCCTCCCTAATTATGAAGTACAAATTAAGCGTGGTCAACAATGAAGGGTAAGAGAGAAAGGGGCAGAGTCACGCAGGAAAGGGAGGGAGTCACTGGCCACCACCAGCAGCCGCCGCGGACCCAGGGCCAGCAGGGAGAGCGGGAGAGGCAGCGCCACTAGGGTGGGAGCAGGAAAGGAGGTAGGCAATCAGGGGGCCCCAAATGTCAACTGGTCGGGTTCTAGTAGGCATCAAATCCCAAAACTCCGACAGGAGAGTGTGGCACTGGGAGGCGTCCTCCAGCCATGTCTCAAATTTGGACCCCAACACATGGCCACCCTCTGCCTAGCAAGGACCAGAAGCATCGTAATCATGCGGCGAGAGGCGTCAGGGCAGCACTTAACAAACCTGAGGAGGCACAGAGTAGGTCGGGCTGCACCATCGCACCTGTAATGTCCGTGATGGCAGAACAAACCGCCCCCCAGAAATCCGAAACCCTAGGGCAAAGCCAAGCCAGATGAGCAAAATCCACCGCAGGGGCGGCACAATGCACACAATTATCACCGGGAATGAGCCCAAGCCTATGTAATTGCACCGGAGTGCGGTAAAGCCTATGTAAGTGCTTGAAATTAATCAAGCGAAGTCTGTAATTTGGTGACAGCTTTTTAGTCTGATTGGAACAATAGAGCCAGTCTGCTGGCGAGATTTCGGCGCCGAGATCAGCACCCCATGCCTCCCGAGCACGATCAGAAGAAATGGGGGCGGACAGTAGGGAGAGGGCATACAGTTTGGTGACTAGTTTGTGTGGGGATGAGGAGTTGTAAATGAGATCCAGAGCGGGCATGTTGGCGGGGGTAGAGGAAACGTGGAGTGCAGCTTCCGACACATAGCTGGTAGAATAGGAGCATGTCCTGTAACCCCGATGCGTCAGGGAGCGTAAAGAAGGTGTCCTCCGGATAGATGTCCGCCACTGTCTTGAGGCCCAAGCGTGCCGCGCTCCAGTACATGCTGGAGGCCTGGAGGGGGGGGGGGAAAGTCCGGGTGATTGACTATGGGCACGGAGTTAGCAGAGAGCAATGAAATGCCTGACAGCCGACGCAGACCAGACCAGGCCCAACGGAGCGTCCCGACCGACCTCAGCCCGGGGCGCGAGCCGTGAGCGCAAACAAGGCCGTAGACAGAGGCCAGGGGGAAGCTATATCCGTCTCTACGGTGAGGTGAGGCTGATAGGGGGAGGAAGCTAGCCTGGGCGCACAGGTAAGACAGCTTAAAAACAGGCGCGCCAAGTCTGCCGGCGGACATTGGATGAGTAAGGATATCATAAGCTAATCTCGGTTGTTTGCCCGCCCAGACCAATGCAATAATCAGGGAACATAATTTACGGAAAAAGTGGGCAGTGAGAGGGATGGGGATATTCAAAAACAGGTAGAGGAATTTTGGAAGGACCACCATTTTGGCGATTGCGATGCGGCCCACCATGGATAGCAGAAGATGACTCCAAGCCGGGATCTTGGATTCCAGCCAGTCCACCGCACAACCAAAGTTTGAACGCCATAGTTCGTACAGATCCCTACTGAGCCATACGCCCAGATAACGCATGGGGCCAGAAGCCCACACAAATGGAAAGTCCAGTGGAAAAGGCCTAGTGGCGTTAGTGAGCAGGAAAAGAACCGACTTGCCCCAGTATATTTGGATGCCCGAAAGCCTGCCAAACCGAATAATCTCGCGAACGAGAGGGCTAAGGTTCTCTTGGGGATGACGAACGAAGAGCATAATGTCGTCTGCATACATGGAGACGAGTAAGAAACGTGACGAGAAACCAATACCCCTGTGAGTATGGTGCTGCCGCAGCCTGGCAGCCAGGGGTTCCATCGCTATTGTGAAAAGCATGGGGGAGAGCAGACACCCCTGGCACGTGCCACGAGCGATGGTTATGGGGTCAAAAACTTGGCCGTTAATGCGGAGCCTTGCCAAGGGGTTGGTGTAAAGGAGGCTGACGTTACGTAGGAAGTGATCGCTGAAGTCCATAAGTGGCAAGATGTAAAATAAAAAGTGCCACTCAAGCGTGTCAAACGCCTTTGTGGCATCTAGCAAGGCGGCAACCGCCGGTAGATGCGGGATAAAACCTGATGGATCGGGAAGAGCAATGGTGGGCATAAGTAAGAGAAGGCGGAAAGCTATCAATTTGGCGAAGATTTTACTGTCAATATTGATGAGAGATAGAGGGCAGTAGGAGTCGCAACGGTCAGGTGGCTTGTCAGGCTTGAGAAGAAGGGTTATCAGCGCCTCACGCAGGGAGGACGTAAAGGATCCAGAATCGAACGAGTTTTTGTACATGGCAGCAAGATGAGGTTCCAGAAAGGCGGCAAATGTCTTATAAAAGGAAGCCGGCAGACCATCTAGTCCAGGAGCCTTGTCCCCGGGTAGACTATCAATGGCTGCCAATATTTCCTCCCTGGAGAATGGTTCATCAAGGAACTTGTGATGGTAATCTTCTAACCAAACTAATGTGATGGAATCGAAATATTGATCAAAGTCCACCCGGGGCAGAGGGGGGCGCTAGAGGGCGCACGAGCTAATGACCGCACTTCTGTGAGGCTCTGGCTGCCTGGCCAGAAACATCCTTCATTTATCCGCTTCACCTGCAGATTGACGCCTGAAAACAACACCGATGCTAGACACACCTGTGCTGCAGTGCCTGTTCAAATCCGGTGGAGATCCGAGGTCCGGCGCCGGAGCTGCGACGCTGTGAACATTCCCCGAGAGGCGCCGCTGCGGAGAGCTGCTGAGGCGGACCAGGCGCTGAGCAACGAGAGACCGTGGCTTCCCACGAGGCGGCTAGGCCTCGAGGTCGCGTAACTAGGCCTGAAGGGCGGGCGACCTGCTGAGGGATCACCGGCGACAAACAGAGGTGAGTCTCGCCCCCTCTAGGGACGTTGCAAAGAGGGGAGAGGCTGTTCACTGCATCAGCGCCATACTATAACAGCGGACGGGAGGGATCAAACTTCACCTAGACTCTACGAAGGACACTGGCCGCCTCCCCGACCACACTACGCGCCTCCCCGCTGATCCCCCGGGACACATCCGCGACGCCGCCACATCCAGATATAGCGGCCTGGGGAATAACCGGCGACCGTTAGAAAACATCGGAGGGGTCGTCCTTGCGAATACTGCGGGGGCATATCAATCCTCACCTCGCCCCACTGCCCTTCATCACCCTGGGTGTTCCCGCTGCCGAGGACTGCCGGGCTCTACCCCGGAGGTTGGCTGCCCGCCTGCCAGCGTGTGGGCTCCCGAGTGGCCCTGATCAACCAAGATGGTGTGCGAGGGGAAGCGAGAGGCATATTAGGCACTGCTGATCTACCTATCCACATTGCTGTCCTTGACTCTAGGGAGACCGCCACGTGGGGAACGATCGGAGCGAGCGCTCTCATTTGGAGAAGGAGGAGAGCGTGTGTTTTCCCCATTCACCGGACCCACTGGGCGCCCCCAGATAGGACACGATGGGAAAAAACGATGCCAGACAGCCCAAACTGTCCTTCGAGCCCACGACCGCCAAAAAAACGTCACGTGGCACGACAGGGGCCAGCAGCTCCTCGGGACCATCAAGCGCCGAACCATCTCCTGCGCTCATGACACCTGAGCTGCGCCTGATCATAGAGGAGATGCGACAGGGTTTCGCCACTATTGTGGATAAGGTAGACCGATTGTCCTCCAGGATGGATGGTGTCGTGCAAAAAATGGAGGTCCACGAAGAACGGCTGTCGGAGGCAGAGCGACGCATTTCCACTGCGGAAGACGCGTCCACGACTCACGAGACACGCCTCACCCGTATGGATAATATCCTCAGAGTGATAGCGGCAAAGAATGAGGAGTTGGAGGCGAGGAGTAGACGCAATAACATACGCGTCACGGGGGTTCCGGAGTCCACCAACACTGGACGCATGGAGGACTATGTTGAACGCATACTACTAACTGCGGTAGGTAAGGAGGCCTTCTCTAATCAATTTATCATTGAAAGGGCGCATCGCTCTTTGGGCCCGATTCCCAAGCCGGGGGCGCAACCGCGGCCTATCATTGCCCGGTTGCTTAACTACTGCGATCGGGATGTGGCGCTACGCGCAGCTCGAACACACCGGAATTTGTCCTGTGATGGTGTGCAGTTCTCCCTATACCCAGATTTCACGCCCATGGTGCAAGACCAACGGAGGAAGTTCTTGGATGTGAAAAAGAAACTGAGAGACATGCAGGTGGATTACGCACTTCTGTACCTGGCGCGGCTCCGGGTGACCCATCAGGGCAAACAACATTTCTTTACGAACCCGCAGCACGCTGAGGATTATGTTAAGAAACTCCGCACTGATAGAAGGGACAGGCGCAATGAGGAGGAGGACGAAGCGGGAGGGAATCCTGCTGAGCACGATGAATCATAAAGGTGCCCTTATGATAACTTGATCACTTGTACCCTATCAAACTACTGGTGCGTGTTCTGGATATTGAGCCCTACCTGAGCTGTGGCTACCCGGCCCTACCTGTAGAGACATAGATAGTTGGTTTCTGGTATTTTGGACTCACTACTGAGTGATAACTGACTCTGTACACTTTGCTTCGCTGCCGGTATGGTGCTGGGATTGAGCACATATGCAACGGTGCGGGAAACAATATGGGCGACAGCGGACGTGTAGGCGCTCCGCCTGCATTGATCATCACCTAGTCCGCCTGTGGGAGCAGCGATGAGACATGGTCACTGTGAGCACTTGCTTACTGGCTCCTGGTCGAACTTCTGGCGTTTTATTTGGAATCTATGCCCTGTTTGCACTGGGGCAGTCCTATCCTACCTGAGGAGACATGGATGGCTGCTCTCCTGCACCGTAGACCTGCAGCAGACTGATAGCCGTGCTGGTACAATCTACCCCACTGTTTGGTTGGTACTTGGATTGCACGTACTGGTGGCATTGCAGGTGACATTGCAGGCAACGGCTGGTATATGGGCGGTCCGCCTGAAATCTTTGATGACTTTTATGATTGAGGGGCGGCGGGTTCGGCACTATGGTTTAATGAATAGGCTTAAACCTGCAGGGCTTATGAATGCCAGGCACCACCCCTTCTTCTCTGTCTTCCCCGTATGGTATATGCGGGACGGGAGGGAAGTGTTGGGGTGAATGGGTGTGTACCTCTAATGCCCCCAGGAGGGGATTCCCCACATGGTTTTTCTATGGTTATTGAGTACGGGGATTGGGGTGGGGGGAGGGGTCATGGTACTGGCAAGTTTGGGTTGCTTCAGTGGGTTGGGGGAGGACTAGTGGAACGGGGTTTGTATTGCTGTGCGTGGAGGAAGGAGGGATGTTTGATTGTTGGGGTGGGAATTGTTGAGAGTGGGAATGTTTGTGCGAATGGAGTACATGGCATGTATGTTAGGGCTGGAAATATGGTCTGTGTCAGCATGAATGATCGAAAGAACCGACAGTACTGTACAATGAGGATATTGGTACATGATGCGGACCTACAGAGGGCTGAGGCACTTTGCATTTGCTGGTTACAGGGATATGGTGATAAGCACGGGTGATCACGCCTTGACTACTGTATCAATATTGTCCTGGAATGTTCGAGGCCTTAATAACCCACGGAAATGCAGAAATGTACTTGCATATTTAGATAGGCACCAGGTACAGATAGCTATGCTCCAGGAAACCCACCTGAACCTGCGGTGTGCCCCTCAGTTTGCACGTAGATGGGCGACTGTAAGAGAGTTTTCTTCCTATTCCACCTATTCCAGGGGTACGGTCATTTTGGTCAATAAAAGACTGGCGTTCCAGAAGCTGGGAGTTCGGGCGGATAACGAGGGGAGATATGTGATCCTTTGGGGGAGACTGGGCGCTGATGTGAAAATGCTTATAAATTGCTATGCACCTAATATTGACACACCTGGTTTCTTCTTGACATTATGGGGACATGCACTGGAGGTCGAAGCCACACACGTAGTCTGGGGGGGGGACTTCACCCTCTCATTACACCCAGGGGCGGACAGGTCAGACGGTAGCGGACAGTACAACACGAGAGCTAGGGACGCACTTCAGGGCATACTGACGGAGGCGGGATTATTGGACAGCTGGAGGCATTCACACCCGGCAGCTAGGGAAGGCACTCACTTCACCACACACGCGCGCTCATGGGCCAGGATCGACTACTGCTTTATCTCACGAGGCTTAGCTGGTGGAGTCGTTCAGGTGAAACATCTGCCTCGCACCTACTCGGACCATTGCCCTGTATTGACTATTCTGGATATGCCTGGCTATGCAAGAGTACGGCCGCCGTGGCGACTCTTCCCCTCGGCCCTCCTTGATCCTGTCTTTAAGCAGGAACTTGGCGAGGAAATTGAAGCCTTCTTCCCTAGGAATAAGGGGTCTGTTGATTAGGTCGAAACGATATGGGAAGCCTTTAAAGTGACTGTGCGAGGTGTTACAATATCTAAGAGCTGTGGCGTGCTCAGGGAAATTGTACGCACATTAACAAGTCTTGAAGCGGAACTTAAGGCATTAGAGGCAGAGATGGTCGGTAATCCTTGCCCTGACCTAGCGATGGCATTCAGGGCCAAAATGACAACTTACAAAGAGGAAGCGGCCAGGGAAGTAAAATTCTGCGGCAAATACTGGACGGCTAGGCGTTACTGCGAGGGGGATAGGCCGGGAAAAGTTCTGGCGGCACTCACGAGGCACCAGCGGTTCGCCCCGCACATATTAGAAATCTCTGATGGTGCAGGCAGGACCTACCAGGATTCTAAAGGAATACAGGACACCTTCCTGCAGCACTACAAATGGCTATACACCACACAGCAGACTGGCGAGGTGGAGCTCGGGAATTTCCTGGACGACATAGCACTATGCTGGCTAAGCGATGGCGATAGGGCATTCTTGGGATGCCCTTTCGAGATTGATGAAATCCGGGAAGCGATCATGTCACTCAGTAACGGCAAAGCTGCAGGGCTGGACGGCCTACCGGCCGAATTTTATAAATGCTACATTGACATTATGGCACCAGTACTGAAGGAGGTATTTGAAGAGTCGTTAGAGGTGGGGATACTGCCGGGCTCTATGAGGGAGGTGGTGATCACTTCGCTTCTCAAGCCAGGGAAAGACCCGACGGATACCGATGCCTATAGGCCCTTATCGCTGCTAAACTGCGACGCAAAGATTCTTGCGAAGGTGCTAGCGACTAGACTATCCCTACTTATGACTACCCTGGTGCTGCCGGATCAATCCGGATTTGTCCCAGGGAGAGCCACGTCGCATAACCTCCTCACCCTGTTCTCCCTCATACCTACCATCTCGCCAGACCTGCCAGTCGCAGCTGTGTTCCTAGACGCCACCAAGGCGTTCGATTCGGTTGAGTGGGGTTATCTATTGGCCATCTTAAGCAGAATGGGATTCCCCCGGATATTCATCGCCTGGGTGACATTGCTTTACACCTCTCCAGTTGCCAGGGTCGTCGTCAACGGTGTGCTATCGGCACAGATGCCGATCACGAGGGGAACTAGACAGGGCTGCCCCCTGTCACCCCTGCTCTTTGCCCTGGCAATTGAGCCGCTGGCTTGCAGGATCCGGCAATTACATAAGGCCAGCGCCTTTAACTGTAATCAACGGCAGATTGGCATATCCCTCTATGCGGACGTCGTTACTTTGTATGTGCGACACCCACAAGTGCACCTCAACCCACTTTTGAGAGAATTTGTATTGTTTGGTGGCATTTCTGGAGTGCACATCAACTGGAAAAAGTCGCAATTCTTCCCCCTCACGGCCTCCGTAACCCATTTCCCGCTTGATTACCCGTTGGAATGGTGCAGTACTGACCTGAAATACTTGGGCATAGTAGTATCGCTCAATAAGGAGGACACGGTTCGATTGAACTATGGGGTAGCTATCTCCCAATTGGCCGACAATGTGACCCGCTGGTTAGCCCTCCCGCTGTCGATGGCGGGCAGAGCCTCCCTGATAAAAATGGTCATCCTTCCACCTTTCCTATACCTCTTTCAAAATATACCCTATTACCCGGGAGCCTATTTTTTTAAAAGACTCCGATCTGAACTGCTTCGCCTATTCTGGGGAGGAAAACAACCGCGCCTCAGTTGGAAGGTCTTGACACAGCCATATGACATGGGGGGATTTGACGTACCAGATCTGGAGGTGTATTACCTCAGTGCTCAGGCTCAACATGCTTACTACTGGGTTAACCCCGCTCCCTTTATGCCTCAGGTTGCTGCTGAGGATTGGATCGTGCACCCGCTGCCGCTCAAGGGCATGTTGATGGGCCTGGTTGGTGATGTCGAGACGCCTGCTACCACTGTTACCTGCACCATGGACTCGTGGCGGAGAGTGACCAAGCTCCTGGGAGCCCCTATGCTCTACTCACCGGCGATGCCCCTTGCGTACCACCCGAAACTATCGCTTTTAATGGAAAATGGATTTCGATCCATGTGCAACCGCGTCCACCTTCATACCTGGGGTGATTTGTTTCAGGAGGGACTGTTCCGTACAAAGGATCAGATCTTCCGGGCTATTCCCCCGACGCCAATGGAGGTGTTCTATTATATCTGACTCCGTCAGGGTATGAAGGACATAATCCCTAGTTTCCCGGAGGAACCGGGCACAGTGGTGCCATTACAC
Source organism: Lissotriton vulgaris (assembly GCF_964263255.1). Classification (NCBI taxonomy): domain Eukaryota; kingdom Metazoa; phylum Chordata; class Amphibia; order Caudata; family Salamandridae; genus Lissotriton; species Lissotriton vulgaris. The sequence goes on along the minus strand of NC_141685.1, from coordinate 2,008,714,118 downwards.
GTCATGCTCGTGTCGGACGGCAGACACTTGGTGTCGAAGTTGTATACAGCCATTCGGGAGCAACGCCCACTGGTTCTGTCCAAGGCACGAACAGCCTGGGACTCTGACCTACCCACTGCACTCACTGACGAACAGTGGAGATATTGCTGCTCGGTCACGGCCAGGGTTTCCTCTGGCTGTAGACTGAAAATTATCCACTATAAGTTCGTACAGAGATATTATTATACCCCAGTCAGGAAGCTGCGATTTCATCTCTCGGAAGACGACAGATGTGCGAGATGCCGGGCAGAGGGCGCGGGTTTCCTCCACCTGGCCTGGGAGTGTGGCGTGATACAGGAATACTGGGAGCAGGTACATGCTGCGCTCCAGGTGATGATTGCTGGCCCTCTTTCCATTGAACCGGTGGTGATGCTACTGGGGTATACCAAAAATGTACCCAAGTCAGACCGCAAATTTGTTGATATAGCGCTACTACTTGCAAAAAGGAGGATTGCTTGCAGATGGGGGAGGGGCAGGGCACCAAAATTTAAGGAATGGCTGGATGACCTCACGTATTGCCAGGACCAGCACGGCGTTTATGCAGAATTGTTACCTGCCCGCTGTAAACCCAGTGACTTTTGGTCCCCCTTACAGGTATACTGGATGTCTCAAACGACTCACAGCGACTCCTCTGGAGATGACGAGCCGATACCGGGCCTGTGAGCATTTATGGGCGCTTTACACCACTCCCGCCATACTGTATTTCACAAGATAGAACGGGCCTTGGCCCGCGGTACTCCGCTCCTAATTATCCTCCAACTGACGGCCCACTGGGATGTTAAGCTGGGCCACGCTCACTTGACACACATATGACACTCCACTATACCGGGTAACATAGCTGGGAGACCGGTTGGGGCTGGGACGACCATGGGCCGGTGGTGCCGGAGGCAGCTCTCCTCCCTGCCTGCTGAGATACTGGGATACGGGGGTATGATGGTCTCCCCCGCTACTCACCCCACTGTATGGATGGAGGGGGTGATTCAGGTGGAGTGACCTCTTATTCCAGGACGTTAAGGGGATCTATTTAATCTGTTCCAGCCCTTGTAACGATGATGTTTGTCCGCTGAATGTACCGTAAATGATACTGTATTGGATTATCGATGCTGTTATTGTCATGACTCTGTGTTACACAACGCTAATAAAAAAGGTTTAAAAAAAAAAAAAAAAAAAATCCACCCGGGGCAGGGGGGTGCCGGCGGAGTAGAGCTGTGAGAAAAAAATCGAGGAAGCGGGACTTAATGACTTCCGGAGAGGTGGTCCTGTCCAAACCGCCGTTGCTTAAGGCCATTACATAGGACGCAGCGCGGGGTGGCGAAGGAGGTTGGCGAGAGTACGCCCGGGGCGGTCCCCCTCTCAAACGGCGTGCCCAGCCCTCCCTGCACAAGAAGGATAATTCGCGAACAGCCTCGTCGGAGAACTCAGTGTGTTTCTGGCGTAGTTTCGCCAGTGTCTCTGTGCAGGGGCTAGCAGCCTGGGAAGCATCCAAATCCCTGATTTCACCCTCCAGCTTTGCCAGAGTAGCACGAATAGAGCGAAGGACACCTGCCTGCTTGGAGATGCACTTGCCCCGAATGACGGCCTTGAACCCTTCCCATATCGTGGAACTAGACTCCACTGAGCCCACGTTAAGATCGAAATAATTAGTGATCGCTGTCTGAATGTCCGCACAAAAGACGAAGTCTCGGAGAGCCGTAGAAGAGAGGTGGCAAGTAAAGGCATGACACTGGGAGGTAGGAGGGCGAAGCTGAATCTGGACTGGTGCATGGTCGGAGAAGGTACGAGCCATATGCCTCGCATCTGAAAGCCACAAGAGGGCGTCCGGAGAATTCAGCTAAAAATCTATAAGAGACCAGCAGCCCCACGCGCCGGTGAAGCAAGTGCCCTCATGGGCATCAGGAAAGGAATGACGCCAAGCATCGTAGAGTACATTGTCTGTAATAATAGAGGAAAGGGCGGCTGCAGAGCGTGGATGAGATGAATGTAGGCCCGACCGATCCAGAGTCGCAGACAGGGTAACATTAAAGTCCCCACCCCAGAGGACCGCCGCAGGGCCACAGGAGGAAATGAGGTGCCAGACATGAGTGAAAAAGTCTGCATCGTCCCAATTTGGGCCATAAACAGCAGCAATCGTAACAGGTTGTGCCAGTTGCAGGCCGTGTGAAATCACATATCTGCCCTCCGTGCCGAGGATCACCTTGTCAGTCTGCCGGGGAAGGCCCCGCCGCAGCAGAATCGAGACTCCCCTGGCATAGGAGGAGTAAGTGGCAGAATGGGACTCCCCCCCCCCCCCCCCCCCCCCCCAGTACCTGGAGTGGAGTCTGGAAATAGTCCCCGGTAGCTGATGTGTCCCCTGAAGGCAGGCGCGCAACAACCATTGGGCTGAAAGGGCTTCAGCCCCCCCCGTCAGGTTCCGTGGGCTGGGCTGAGGCTGCCAGGCAGTTGTCAAGGTTCATCGAGGGTATTACTCGATCCGTTCTAAAGCCCTGGCGGTCACAGCTTTCATCTGTGTTTATCCTATTTACCTTTCCTTCTTTTAGTAGACTCGCCCCCCCATGACCCTTTCATTCCTTAATGGCTGCATCTGCATGATAACAGCGGGGAGACTGGCAAAGTTAAAGCGTTTAAAGGTGTGAAGTAAAGTCAACCCCAGCCCCCCTGCCCCGTCCAGGAATGAACAGAGTATCCTGCAAACAAAAAAGAATACACCCACATCACGACAGACTTTTGCAAAGAACGTAGGGGAGAGATGACTCTAAAGTGGGATATGCTATATATACATAGGGTTGCCACATTTTCAGATGGAAATGGGGACAAGGCTTGTTAGTGGATAGCAATTTATGAACAAATCTGCTGTTAGTCTTTTAAAAAAGAAGTCACTCACATCTCAACGTTTTTGCTCAGGCAATTTCATTTTATTTTATAATGTCATCAAACAAAAATGACAGGGGTTTAAAATGAACACAGTGTAGGGAGTGTTAGAGAAAGTAGAGTAGTCTTGAGGAGTTCGCAATGCACACTCGGATATTATAGACAATAATAAGACATCATCTGGAGCACAGTGAATGTGAAGCTGCAATTATGTGGCATAATGCTGCACATTTTGTGATAGCATTACTATATTAGTTTGTAATTTTGACACTTTTTAACACTGTCTAAACATTAATTGCATCTCATTAATACCAGTTTAAAACCCAAACACAGAAATAAGCAACAGAATGGTGACCAGTCACCATTTGCAAAGGTCCTCCCACTGCGTGGCAACATGTTGCTGCGTTATTAGTAACTTTTGAACGTTTAAGCTAAAAACATTTTTTTTTCTGTTAACATCTGCAGATTGTGAGGCAGATCATAGTTTGTGGCAAATGCAGCAAATATTTAACTATGCGAAAAAAAACACAGTTATATACCTCCAGTGGCTCTGGATATATACCTGTATTAACTGCTTGATCTTCGTATTTCGAACAAAAATAACTATGAGCTTTTTTTAAGTTCCAAGTTTTTTTTTTACCGGCAGTTACTTTAAAATACCCGCTGTTTAGGTAACAGACTGGCCAGGGGCAAATCCGCTGGGAAATAACAGCATGGAGTGAAACATGGATGAAAGTGTGGCAGAGCTACTGTGCAAAAGTAACAGGCTATAGGAGTGAGGGAGGGAGCAAGGGGAAAGGTGAGTGTATGAGGGAAATAATAAGTGAGAAAAAGTAACGCTCAGCAAGAAAGAGGAAGGGTGGACATGCATGGAAGAAGGTAAGAGACAGGGGAGAGCTGACAGTTGAAGATTAGGGCATGGAGTTAAGGGGTGCAACTGCAACTGCGGACACTGCTGACATATTGAACCGATATTGCTCATTTTAAAGCATACTCATGCCGCTCTGGTAGCAAAGATTGACACTCTAGTGCTTGATGTAGGATTAACTCGGATCAGAAGAAACTGGCAGTTTTAGTTTCAGAAGCCAAAGAAAAACTGACACGAGATCAGAGTGCTCAGGAAGTACTTTGACAATGTGCAAGACAGAATCTCATTCCTTGAGTGCTGGGCTGAAAATGAGGAAGGAAAAGGTATGAGGACCAACATTCAGATAGGGGGCCTCACCGAACAAAGAGCTTTAGCACTGAATGTTTTTTGGAAGGGTTACTAAGTATAGCACTTGCAACCTATTACCTGACAAAATTCTTCTCAGTTAAACAGGCACAGGCCCATATTATAACTACTGCCATCCAAAGGGCCAGCCAGAGCTATAATAATGTCATCTGCTGCTACTACAGAGTTTGCTCAACTTTGTTTCACTTGCCACAAGAGAGCTAACTGTTATACTGCAGACAAAGCGGCATAATCTTCCAATGTGCTAGGCGAGATGACCCCAGCACTGCCAAAAAGTGGGCAGGCAGGGCAATTTTCTTCATGTTCTGCTCCTTGAAGAGGCCATGCAATGCGCTATAAGTGAGACTTTCGGCATGATGTGCAGCATTTTTCACAGAGTGAAGGGTTAACTGTAATCATAGTCATGCTATGAAACAGACCATGACCATGCTGTGACAAAACTCAAAAGGTTGACAGACCATCCGCTACTCTACACAAGCTGAGAGGGCTGCTGCAGCAGTGGAGGCACTCCATGCATCGCTGGGCTTATCACCAGTGCCTTAGGAGACAGCACATTGGTGATTAGTGGCAACACAAATGACCCGGAAACTTTCCTGAATATGGGACTCGTGGCTGAAGCTCAGTACATGTGCAAAACAATAAAGCCCACTGGCTGCTCTTAGTTTAACTGGCCTGGGTTATATTGCCTTTTAGGATTCACTCATGGAAACCTCAGGTGGTTGTGCTGTGAGATGCAACATTTTGGGGGCCTGTGAGGGATGCCAATGTGGACTATTGTAGGGAAAGTGGAGGTACATTATGGAGAGTGCTGACTGAATTCTAAGTGTTAAAGCTAATGATTCGGGTAGTGTGTATCAACATAGTAATTGGGGCACGAGTGCTGCTAGAGAGGGCTCAAACTTTAATCATGCTTCCGCAAATGACAGAGATTCTAGTCGTGATTCTGCAATTTGTCTGTGATATTTTTGATAGGACTTTGAAGCAACCACTCTCTATGATGAATATACAGTATAAAATCCTGGGGTAGCTGCTAGCAAATAGATTGTTGCCTTTGCTCTCTGTCTCATGATCAAAATGGCTTCATTTTGGACAGTTAAACTTGAACTCTCAGAGAGTGGTTTACTCAATGGCAGCCCTCCTAGATGTTGCCCGTTTCAAATTAATATAATTTAATTTTCTTCATCAAAACTATCTCACCCCAAGGAAGCTCAGAAAGATATGGAGATTAAAGATTAATCTTTAAGACATGAGGGTCTAAAGACAGATTTGATCATCATCTGTCTTTAGGCGTGCTGGAATCTTTTAGACTACTGGAAACATGACCCAAACAACAGCAAAAGTAGTGGGTGAAAGAATAGACTGTACTTGGAAGGTGAGCATGATGGTGTTGATGCCTAGAGCCAAAAGAAGGAAGACTATTCAGGTGTGCAGATTTGACCATAGTGGCAGCAACATGTAGAGTAGCTATGCCATGAAGAGCAACAATAGCACTTAACAAAAAAAACTGGTTGAGGAAGACAAAGAAATGGGTGGAGGCAGAATGTACAACAGTGAGAAACTCAGTTATACACATTTATGGAACAGATAGGCGGAAGCAATAATGTTGTAAACTGAAAGACTTTCGGATTATAGCCACCCTCAATGACCGGCCCTCCCAACTGCATAAAAGACTATACTGGTATGTGGTTAACAATTAAATATAGACTGTATAAGAGGCAGAAGATAATCAAGGGATGGACATACACTACTTACCGGAACAGCAGATACACCGTTGTGTTTGATAGACTCACGACCAGTGAGAGACCCAGTTTACTTGGGGTCGAAATCAGTATCCTATGGTATTGCATAGTTGTGATCACCCATTAAAAACAGGTTAAAGCTGACCCCAACACCGTTTTTTGCATTGTTTACTGAGGTATACATCTTATTGTCTGCACTTATAGAAGGATTGGCTATGTCACATAAAGAGTACATTTTAAAATAACAATGTATGTCCTTTAAGGTGATATTCATATGCACTGTAATAACATGATTGTTTTAAACTTTATAAAATGTGTATTAAAATACCAATTATTTGGAGCAATATAGCATTGAGGACAATGCTCTGGAGTGTCTTACCTTTTTCTATCTAAGAGGGCATAAACAGTCCACATCCCCCTATTTTAGTTATGTTCGCGACCTCTCACTTGCAGATTCCCACAGGGCTTTTCTCTGAGCCCTACATTGTTTACTCTTTATCTTATTAAGTTCCCTTTATTTATACAACCCTTTAGTTTCTCTGCGATGTCCTACACAGATGATATCATAGGATCATTTTCTTCAGCAATGATCTGGGGTCTGCCAAGAGAAATTATGATCTTGCTTTTTCACAGTTGCCTCCTGGATCAAGTCAAATCAAAACTCAATAGTGTCAACACAGAGGGCTTCATCTTTAGGGAACCTTCCCTGAATAGATATGGTCTTCACTTTGGTGGGGGAGCTGGACCCATCGCCCACTCAAGGTTGACTCAGCAAAAAGACCCAAATTTATTGTCAACAACTTTTTCTAATTCGTTCAACAGATCAGGCACATTTTCTTCTTGCATTAACAGCATTCTCATGCTATGCAAAACCATCTCTTCTTGCAATCATAGTACTGCTATCAATTCAACTATTTTCTCACAACCAGATAATGGAAGTCTATATTGGGCTTCCTGCTTTCAAATCATTCAAAACCCTCCTGCAAGCCTCATCTGAGGCCTGCCCCCTTTCTTCACAATCTCTTCTCACTCACTGTTATACTGTCTATTGCCTTTGAACGTGAAACAATGTGACTTCAAAGTGTTGTTCCTAGATCTTGGCACTCTCCATAAAGCAGATTCTCTGCTTCTTCACCATTGTATCACTCTATATATTCTTTCCAAAATCCTATGCTTTACAGTAGTCAACTGCCTGCATTCCTAACATTAGGCAAGTACCTCTTGGATGCTGATACTGCTCCTTTCTGGCATCAAAGCATAGGAACTCTCTTGCTCCCGAGCTCCAGAGACTCCAGTCCTCCATAAAAAAAGTGCATTTTCCATATTAGTGCAGTCTCCACCTCTCCTTCATTTACTGCTCAGCCCCAGGCTGGTTGATTAGGGAAAAAGTGCACTTCACATATTAATTTTAATCATTCATTTCATTCAGTAGAATAAAAACTATAGAAGTGTGCTGAAACTGCACTATTTGCCTCAATTTTTCGAACCACTCTGGGATGTGGGACAATAGAGGAACCCAAATATCTTCTAAAAGTATTTTGAACGGCTAATGGGTTGAAGCCAATACAATTGACCTCAGGTGTTTTACAGTGCATCATATGCCATTAATTGTTGGCAAAACTGTAATTATAAAAAAATGTAATGTGAGAGTAGGTAAACTCATTAAATGTGTACTAAAATACTATAATAATTGTTCTACTAGAATTCCTTGAAGGAAAGTCCTAAACTTCCTGCAAAACTTGTTAAATACTATAATGAATACATTAATGTTGGAGTCCAGCGTGCCATGAATTGAGCTGTAATGTATCGGCAAAAAAATAAACCCTATGCGTTATACCACCACAAGGACAGGATGACCCACCAGCAATTTTTAGTCTGACTCTGAATTTGGCTCCGCCTCCAGCATTTGAAGTGTTAGCCCCCCCCCCGAAATTTGGGTCTAGTTGCGCCCCTGCCTGAAGGAGACAAAGGTCCACTTTGTGGCGTTGCAAGTGGGAATGGATCAGGCAAGCTTTGCGGTGGTCATTCAAGCCCCGTATATTCCAGGACCAGCACACTAAATATCCACAAGAAAACGAGAGTAACAGCGATGTCACTCTGCGCAGGCGACGGGCCCAGCTGTGGAGCGCAGCAAGCATAAGGAGGGCATTGGTCAGCAACCTGGTCTGGGAGTGGGACAGACCCCATGGATTGTCCCACCAGGGGATAAGTGAAACGGAGGAAAGTAGGGGAGTCTCTCACGCATCTAGTGGACAGGTAGGGCCCGATGCGCAAAACACAGCAGGGGATAAGGAGAGCCCAACTCCGAACAACCCACATGATAAATGTCATACTAAGAGGGAGAGGAACCAGAAGGAGCGCTGGACGACCCAACACCAGGCCCTATGAGCAGGAGCGGAGCTAAACAAAGAATGCAATGTTGCATGGCACAAAGAATTAAGAGCAAGAGGCCAGGACAATGGGCACGGTACAGTGTCAATGTTGAAATATGGAACAATAATATAAAGCGATAACATGGCGGCAAACTGAAGCCACCTCCTCTGTAGAGGAGCAGATCATCCCACAACACACCCCACCTCCCCCACCCCATACCAGCACAAATACCAGAAACAAAACAACCCCAGAAGACCCATCCACCCCGCACCCACTCCAAGCCTCCAATCAGGCTGAGAAAACCACCCACCCCACCCAAAGGACCAGGAACTTGGAGTAAACAACTAGACATCACAAATGGGAATCATCCCAGTGGGGGCATGGCGGGCTCAGCGAACACCCCTGCAGAAACGCAGGGTGGCCAAGCTCGGGTTTAATTTGTCACCTCAGAAGCAGATATTATGATGATCGAGGGACATAGTCTGCACATCAAGTCATGGTAACTGAGGCTGCTAGCACCAGATTATAAGGACTTGAACAAAAAGGGGCCAGATTCTTAGTCCCTAAATTGAAGCGAAAGGCCAGAGCTACACTCGGAATGGAGCAAGATAAGCATGCCAGACTGAATGGGAGTAGCTTCAGCCACAAAAGTACTCATATGAGGCAGGAAGACCAGAGACTGCACAGTTAGTCATTGTCACTTAAGCGGTTAGTAGAGTCCTGTGAAGACGCATGGGGAGAGGATCTGGATTCCTTGTCGAGACGCTTGGTAAAATGTAGTGCTTCCCCAGGATCAGGAAAAATCGTCCCAGCAGGCACGGCAACGTCCGAGACCGCGCCCTCCTGGCGGGAGGATCTCCCGAGGTCGAAGGCGATCTTAGGCTGCTTTGGGTCTGATTTCCCCATGACCAACCTCAGCACCGGTGGGCACCAGGACGCACAAGAAGAGGACAACTCCGACGATGTGAAGATGGTATGCAGGCAGTTAGCGGCTAGAAGTGGAGAATCCAACGAGGAGCACCCTCCAGGATGCGGGACCCAGCCTCAACTAGACTGTACCTTAGGCCAGACGTCCAGCGCGGGTGCAGTTAGTGGTCAGGTAAGTGAAAGGGAGTCGAGGGCAAAAGCACTGCACCCAGTTACCTCCAGCCGGCAAGAAGAGGACTGGGGCACACCGCAGCGCGGAGGGCGGTGGGCGCCAGGCACAGAACAACCTGGGCGGATCTGGAGGCGCAATCAGGCCGGGGAGAGCAGCGAACAGATGACGCCAGCTGTATTTGCAGGTGAGTACTGGCCCGATCGCGCAATCCCAGCGAGAAGGTACAGGGGCCCACACACACGCCACGGGTCAGTACAGCCACAGCAGACCAGGAGGCAAAATCAGGCCGAATGGAGCAGGAATCGAAGGACCCCAGCTAAGACCGCAGGTAGGTACAGTTTGCCCCACGCAGTCCCAGCAAAGAAGGACGGAGGCCCGACAGGCGGACCGCGTGCCGCAGCCCCGGACCACTGGGGGGCACCACGGAGGAGGACCGGCCCTGGCAGCAGCCCGGCTGGCTCAGTAGCAGCAGTAGAATTGTGGCCGGAGGCTTCAGGGGGGCCAGCACATTTAGACAGCAAAGCACCAGAGCAGTATGCGGTAGAAGGGCCAAACCTCCGAGATGGCTTAGACTGGCACAGAGAAATACAGTAATTTGCTCAGGGTCATAAAAAGTGTTTGAAGAGAGAATCTCGCAGAGAGGAGAGTATTCAAGCTCACATTTATCAAGTAAATCGAGTGGTAGTAGAGTGCGGGTGCAAACTGCTTAACGAGGCTGCAATCCGCCCCGGTACTATTGAGGAGCTGTAAGCTAGTTTGTTACCATGCCAGGGTACCAGAACAGCTTCAGCAGCTTCCCGCTATTTTATTTAATTTATTTATTTAATGCATTTTTATAAAGCGCAGACTTTACCAGCAGCACTGTACAATAGAACCAGTTATGTTACACGAGAGAACTGTTGCAGGAACGGAACAAACAAAAATAACATGCCATAGCATCGAAGCGACGCAGTTAAAAGGCACACAATCTCAAACATAGCATGAACAGAATGTACAGGCAAAAATAAGAATAAATATGACCAATTTTACAATGACTAAAGAATTTCCTGGCGAAAAATAGCAGGCCATAAAATCAAAACAACGCAGGCAAAAGGAACACCATATCAAACGTAGCAAGCACAGGATGTACAAACAAAAATATAAATATATGTGACAAATATACAATGACTAAAGAACGTCCTGGCAGGGTCTGAGAAGTAGGGAAATTAGTTCTGAAAGTGTCTATGGAATAAAAGAGATTTGAGGTCCGCTTTGAAGATCTGGATGGAGGTGATGGCACGGAGCGCAGGAGGAAGGGAGTTCCAGATTCTCACTGCATTACCTGAGAACGATTGTGCCAACAATTTTTCCCATTTGAAGAGACTCTTTCCAATATTCGTACTTCAAGCAGCTGCCTTTGTTGGGTGTGCCTGCAGTACTTCAGCCTGCATTCAATCAGCTCTGACCGTGCGCATATATGTGGCTCTCTGTGTCACCTCAGTGACTCCCGAGGGTGTCTAGCAGCACCAAGTGTGCGAAATGAAGTCCATTACCAACATTTAAACATCAGTCTGAACAAATGGTTTGCTAATATATATGGCAGATAAATGCAAATCCATTTCAGATTGAAAATGCCTGTCAACAAGACCATAACATTTTATTTAAGGCAAGTAAGTCACAGTAAGCAACATTTATTTGATAGTAAATTGTTGTGTTGCAGCATTTATATAGTGCTTTAAACTCTTGTTGAGGTTGTGAAGCACTTTGGTGAAGTCTGGCTAACCTTAAAGACCTTTGGAATTGCCTCGTAGGAAGGGTGTGGCCTGGGCGGGAAGTGCTGGGTGTAGCAGGTGAGGGTCACAGACATGCGTCAACGGTTTGTAGCCCAGTCTAAGCACATGTGGAAAGGTCCGAGAAATGGTACGGTCATCCTAACTGTTGGAAATCCTTCTCATAGGCGTTGGCCTTCTCATAAGCATCATGTGATTGAAAAATGTCAGGATTTTAGAACCCTCCATGACATAGATCCTGGCTTATGTCTAGCCTAGAGAGAAACAAGTTTTACCTGTCTGGCAATCCACATGCATTCTCTAAAAATCATTAAAAGAAATGTATACATAAATATTTAAACTAGGTTTAGATCGGGCTCTGTCTGTGACATTGTCAATCGCATTTTGCTTCCGCAAACCTCTGCATAAAGCATTGAGCAACGGATCAGCCTGCTTCAACCATTGACTAGCCTGCATCATGATTCACAGCATTTTACCAGATTACAAGTGAGAGAGTGCACTTCAGTACCAGGACTTTAGGGAAAATGTCTGGCCTAATTCCTTTTTTACTATTTTTTTTAAACGATTTTTATTTTATTTTGCATAACTTTGCAAAATATGCATGTTTGCTAATGCTTTTTTTTAACCTAGTCATTTAAAACATATTGTGTTCTAAACACAGGGCAATTTCTTTGTCAGAGAACTTTATATAATACATGTAAAATTATACAATTTGTGAGAGTTAAAGCCAAGCTATTCTTCAGGGGTGCTAATTCAGTCCTTTTGGACTACTTCACACAACCCCTGTGAGCAAACCAACTTGATGGCTAGTTTTTCAAAAAAGTATTTATTTTGTCTTTTATTCTTTTTGTTGGTGGGTTTCAAGAGTTGTGTGTGATTTTATAGAATAAAGATTTCATGGAGTATCCTTTATTGAGAAACACAAACTGTTTAATGGAAATTTGCAGGATGAATGACATTAACCATTTCATAGAAACGAATTCATAATGTGTTTTCCTCCCCAAAAATTGGCTTTTCCATGCTTATTTTTAATGCGTGAATACAACAGTTACATGCCTTACTGACTTTTTTGTTGGAGGTATTTATTTCAGTGCTTTACTTCAGGGTACATTACTTCGTATTTATATTTTTGCGTTGTCAAACAATTACTCAGATGCTTTTAATTTGCTGATCTCATTACCACCACTAAACATCATTGATCCCGGACTCCTTCACAACCTGTGAACACCTGCATCCCTACAGCAGTGGTCTTCAAACGTCTTAATGCTGCTTCTCCCTGTAAAGAAAAAAGAAATAAAAAAGAAATCCCTCGCCACTCCCCCTCAATTGTTTCACAATTTTGCTAAATTGGCAATGTATAGCTCTTGAATCCCTGGTTAGATTTCACAACGGAGTATTGCATAGGGGAAAATCAACCCTACGTTAACACTGTTTTCATGAAGTTCTGTGTCCTTTTTTAAAATTTAATATGGTATAATGTGCACTTTTTTCTACATGATCACTCAAACATTGTTATTAATAATGCCAATAGCTCTAACTTTCACAAATGCGAGACCGATTGCATTGCAAATGCTTGTTTGATGTTCTTTGACTGCTGCTTTGCACGAAACATGAGCTATCTCCAACGTGGTATTAAAAATGCAATCAAGGCAAATTGCTTCCTGCGGAATAGCTCAAGGTATTAACATATCTCACTACAAAGATCTGCGGATAGCCACAAGTCCTGGTATGTGTCCACAGACTTTAATCATTCTGAAATAAATGAAATGAGGTCCCTTGAGTCGATTAACACCTGTTATTTACATTAACAGGAAAACACAATTTGCAAATTGTTATCTAAACAATAAGGTGTACCTGTGCTTAAATAGAGAATAGGGAATACACAACTAGTAAATCTGTTCTCCCAAATGTGAGACATACACACGATTGACGCTGCACTATGAATCCAGACCTATTGGCTTTGCCAATACTTGTTCTGTGCTTTTGTGAAATTTAGAAAGACTTCGCATGTTTGTGTGTGTATGCAGGGCTTTAACTGGGCAGGGTCTCAACAGTGCTGAGCACCGGCAGTTTTTTAAAGGGGACCTCGAAACATGTATCTATCGGGCTCTGTTTTGTGCCCTGGCAGAGGGGGACTGCAGTGACAGCAGGCACATCGATGTGCGCGTGCCCACACTGCTCACTTCTCACTAGTGAAGTTACGCCATGAGGTCATGCCAGGTAAGCGTTGTAGGGGGGAAGGGAAATCCTGTAGAGGAAGTCCTTTTCTCTCTGGATTTCCCTTCTCTTTTTGAAACTTAGGAGCAGCACATTGTTGTGGTGTCACCAAGGCTTTAAGTGGAAGCTTTTTCAATATTATGTACAAGCCATAGTTGCTGTTTATTTATCTAATGCAACTAACAACCATTGACAAAGCCAATAGTCCTGACTTGTAGGTATGATGTGTGTCATATATATGTATGCAATGACCGAAACAACAAAATACAAGTCTGGTCGTGCACTATGCTATGCACAGATTTTTAGCTTATGTGTTTTTAAGCCACACCCTTATTTACATTGGTCACGCCCCTTTGAGAGACCCCGCCAGTTTTTTCATCCCAGTTAAAGCCATGTGCACGAATATATATATTTATAAATATGTGTGGGTGTGTGTGTACACACACACCTGCCATGTTGTGGCTGATGTCATCGAGGGTACCTAACAATTTGTCAATCATTTTTGTTTTTTAGAGCAACATATATTTTGACTCCCTGAATGAACATCTTTATTTCAGTATTGCTGTCTGCTTTATTTTTAGTTGTTGAGTTGAATCTTGAAGTTACGGTTTTCTAAGTACCTTTTTCTTATGTCTTTTTCTGTAGGGGAAAGCAGGCTATGTACCAACTGGAACCAATATTGCTAAAGACAGTGCATCGCACCCACTGTTTGTCTATGTAAATGAAGAACGTCTTCAGAGTGTTAAGACATTTGCAGGTAGGGTCACTATCCCAAGCTCTGTCGCCAATCTGCGAGGTTTAGTAGTGTTGTAGGTGCTCGTTAGTTGCTGCTGGGAAGGAGTGTGCACCGCATACTATGCCTGTCAGGCAGGGGTTGAGTGAGACCAAAAGCAATCCTACAAGGGCCTAATGAAAGCACAGCATAATTAACAAATAGAAAAACGGGTAATGAAGCTCTTTAAAAATGCTGCTTCATATGTAACACCTCCCCTGCAAGTACAAGAATTTGATGATGCAGAAGGTTTTTTGTTTCATATGTATACGTTGGAGTTATCCACTAAGATTCTGTGCAGTGCCTTTATCTCTAGACATATTGGTAGTCACTAGACAGTATGGAATAATATTAAAACATTTTTTTTACGTGGAACTTGGAGTAGTATCAGGTCTTGGGAATTCTATTGTTGGCTTGACCTCCCTTTAATACCCCGGCACAGATGTCTTTTGGAGTCTCATGCGATTTAGAGCCTCCTAGCATGGAGCAGACTTTTTGGTATGTTTTGGTTGATGATCATATTCGTAGCTTTTTGAACCGATCAACAGTCATTTTATTTCCTGGACACTGGTGGTGTAGAGCAACTCATTGTATCAATCATCCCAACTACTGCCAATCGCCCGGAGTGGCATTCCACCCTACCATTTTGCACCCACTGTAGATGAAAAACTGCCTTGTGCAAATCAATACTGACCCGGCTCCTCATAGGAACAGTCCATCAATACCCACCAGGCGAGGCCATCTGCAGAAGGAAATCGGCGATTGGCCGTGTTTTCAGGCTATCTTCCCATCACCTTTTTGTGTGATTGGAGCAACTCATTATTTCATAGTACCTCTGCTGTACTGTGAGTCATGTTGGATTCCTTTTCTCTTTCTGTTCTAATATTAGCACATTACCCACTTCACCTTCTAGATTTTTTCAGGTGGTGGCAGTCACATTTTGTTACTTTTGATTTTTCATTTGATTTTACTTTTTTTATTTATTTTTAACCAGTCTGCAAATATGAAATATTACTAGGGCGTCCCATTTAGCCCCTCCTGCATTTCTGAAGAGGAAAATATAGGCAATGTGTCAGCTGCCAAAAGTTCAGTGCACTTGTAGAGTGAGGCCAAACTTCTGTCACAAAATGTTAGACGTGATAAACTGATGCTTGCCATCTTGCCTGTCAGTCACAGGTTACTGATTACTTACTCTTGCGCCATAAGAAGGTTAACTCTACACAGCTCTCGGGGGTGGACACAGACACAGGGCCCCTGCCTGCATCACAGAGGGCTATCACTCAGGGTCCCCTCTCCCCACCCCCCCCCCCCCCCCGACGCGGCTCAGGAATGACACCACTACCCAGTCTGCCATGACCCTGGCCGTAGTACTCCGTTACTGCTGAGTCTTAGGGGTGTTTGAGGTCCTCCAGTGAATTTAGCTATGGCGGCAGGTCTTGCGCGACTCTATCCTATCCTTCGTTTGCTTTAGTTGCCCTCATTTTTTTGTACCCTATGTCCCCGGTTACGTTTGAACTGCACTGCTTCTACATTGCTCGCACATTGCTTGATGCTGCGGCTTGTCAGCACCACTTTGTCGTTCCTGGAATATTGCCGCAAGCTTTGTGTAATTACTGCGCACTGACTTTTTCATTATCATGAAGCTATCAACTCAGATGTACACTGTCACTGGTGATCTGTTTTCTTTCCTCCTTTTCTCCGCCTGTTGCTACAGTGATGCCCTACCTATATGCTCTGCTAATT
Source organism: Lissotriton vulgaris (assembly GCF_964263255.1). NCBI lineage: Eukaryota > Metazoa > Chordata > Amphibia > Caudata > Salamandridae > Lissotriton > Lissotriton vulgaris. The sequence continues at coordinate 2,008,698,265 of NC_141685.1, read as the reverse complement.
ATATTCTTTGCATTTTACCCAAAGTCGCACCTTGGCAGCGCCACTCCGCTTTTCTTAAGGCACTGTTGTAAACTTGAATGTAATTGAGGTATTCTGAATTTTCATCCCCATATTGTAATCAGTCAAAGTGTGCATAACCGTTGGCAATTCATCTCTCCGTTACATGAGTATCATGCTGACTGTATGTTTTATTGACCAATGTGCACAAACCAGCAAAAGAAAAAGTTAATAAAAATGATTTAAACAAAAAAAACACAAAAAAAGAAGGTTGACTCCACACATGGTAAGACACAAAGCAGGACTTTATTGAAATAACACCCTGCGACAAGAGAGTCGCTGTCCCTCCTTCAGCCGTTCACCAATTGACTTAGTTGGAACATAACTTTCACAGCTGGAATCAGGAACATGAGAGAGATCGTGTTCCAAATTCCTTAAGTGAGAGAGCGAATAGGCTATGCAAAGATCTAACACATCCCCTACCCTTATTATATGCAAACAATACAAAACTCGTTAACATAACACACAACAATAAATGAATAACAAGCACTGGCGTTGCCAATAGGTCTCGTATTAGGAAAGTTGGAGCTATTGGTTTTGTAAATGACAAAGTCCTTTATGTTTTGAAAATGAAAACAAAAATAAAAGGCATTGTTATTTGCAATTGTAATAGCTCCAACTTTCCTACTACGAGACCTATTGGCAAGGCCAGTGCTTGTTATCTCTAGCTACTAACTGGGTCGTGGTGGTGCTGTGGTGGTGCTGTGGTGGTTCTGTGGTGGTTCTGTGGTGGTGCTGTGGTGGTGCTGTGGTGGTGCTGTGGTGGTGCTGAGTGATGCTGTGGTGGTGGTTCTGTGGTGGCGCTGAGTGGTGCTGTGGTGGTGCTGTGGTGGTGCTGAGTGGTGCTGTGGTGGTGCTAAGTGATGCTGGGGTAGCGCTGAGTGATGATGTGGTGGTGCTGTGGTGGTGCTGAGTAATGATGTGGTGGTGATGTGGTGGTGCTGAGTGATGCTGGGGTAGCGCTGAGTGATGCTGGGGTAGCGCTGAGTGATGTGGTGGTGCTGAGTGATGCTGGGGTAGCGCTGAGTGATGCTAGGGTAGCGCTGAGTGATGCTAGGGTAGCGCTGAGTGATGCTGGGGTAGCGCTGAGTGATGCTGTGGTGGTGCTGAGTGGTGATGTGGTGGTGATGTGGTGGTGCTGAGTGGTGCTGTGGTGGTGCTGAGTGGTGCTGTGGTGGTGCTGTGGTGGTGCTGAGTAGTGATGTAGTGGTGAAGTGTTGGTGCTGAGTGATGCTGGGGTAGCGCTGAGTGATGCTGGGGTAGCGCTGAGTGATGATGTGGTGGTGCTGAGTGATGCTGGGGTAGCGCTGAGTGATGCTGGGGTAGCGCTGAGTGATGCTGGAGTAGCGCTGAGTGATGATGTGGTGGTGCTGAGTGATGCTGGGGTAGCGCTGAGTGATGCTGGGGTAGCGCTGAGTGATGATGTGGTGGTGCTGAGTGATGCTGGGGTAGCGCTGAGTGATGCTGGGGTAGCGCTGAGTGATGCTGTGGTGGTGCTGAGTGGTGATGTGGTGGTGATGTGGTGGTGCTGAGTGGTGATGTGGTGGTGCTGAGTGATGCTGGGGTAGCGCTGAGTGATGCTGGGGTAGCGCTGAGTGATGCAGGGGTAGCGCTGAGTGATGATGTGGTGGCGCTGAGTGATGCTGTAGTGGCGCTGAGTGATGCTGTGGTGGTGCTGAGTGATGCTGTGGTAGCGCTGAGTGATGCTGGGGTAGCGCTGAGTGATGCTGTGGTGGTGCTGAGTGGTAATGTGGTGGTGATGTGGTGGTGCTGAGTGATGCTGGGGTAGCGCTGAGTGATGCTGGGGTAGCGCTGAGTGATGATGCGGTGGTGCTGAGTGATGCTGGAGTGGCGCTGAGTGATGGGTGGCGCTGAGTGATAATGTGGAAGGGAAGGGAAGAAAGAAAGAAGGAAAGGAAGAAGGAAGAAGGTAGGAAGGAAAGAAAGAAAGGAATGAAAGGGAGGGAGGAAAGGAAGGAAGGAATGGAAGAAAGAAAAGGAAGGCAAGAAAGGATGGAAAGGAAGGAAGGAAAGGAAAGAAAGAAAGGATGAAAGGAAAGAAAGAAAGGATTCTAATTGCAAGTGTCAGCATGAACAGGCTTGTTTTGAAGATGTAGTCCCCAAATTTGAGACTCCATGACAGAGAGGGGCTGTGAAGGACGGAGATGCGACAGGCAGAGACCACACGTGGAGGACATCAAAGGAAGGGTGAGAGGGGAAAAACGCATTAGCGAGCGAGAAAAGCCATAAACACCAGGGGGGCAGGGAAGCAGATTGCCTTCAAGCCTTTGAAGACAAATGATGGTGGTGCCTCTGATGTAATCACCAACACCTTTAAAGTACAATACCACAGAGAAAAGATAGAGGGAGAGGGGCAGAGAGGGGGGGGGGGCGTACATGAAGGCCATACATGTAATAAATAATCACAGATGTTTTAGTTTAACCAGCCTATGATGTCTGAAGGGACGTCCTGAAGTAGATTCAGGCATGTAACTACGAAAGGATAAACATTGAATACATTATGTGGATTCAATCTTTGCCAACAATCGATATCAAAATAAAGCAAACCATGAAGTGATGCGAACCATTGCAAAATTGTATTACATTAATCATCCCTATGTTTTAATTACAGCTGGTCTCCGCCTGCGCCACGAGACAGGCTGTGTCTGATTTGCAATCATGATAAAGAACGAATGAGTTTGAAATCCGCTTCATACCATTACTATTAAAAGTATTGCATTAGTGACGTTCAATTACAAGTCGTGCAGTTGTGTTACCTTGTGGCTTTGCATATGACATCATTCTCTAAAGGAAAATAATCCGCACAACAAACATGCTGTTGTTACAGTGCATGCTTTCTTGTTGGTGTCCATACAGGTCCATGCGTGGAGCGTTTGCAGGCATGGTGCAACAGGCGAGGGAGGGGAGACGAGGGTGCTCTCCAGGGGTGATGGGACCTGGTGTAGATAAGGCGAGCCGACGACTGTGGGGGGCGGAGGGAAGAGAGGGCAGTGGAGACTGGGGTGGCGACAGGGAGATGCATGCACGTGCATTGGGTGATAAGTTGCTTTCACGCAAGTGTTTATTGTATAACGTTTTTATGTACATTAACACACAGGCAAGTGACTGCAGCTGGCTAGGCACATATGATAAGGCTTATATGCTAGTAAAAAAGGCCTTTATGGCCTGGAAAGGACACGCACGGATTCCAAAGGCCGCCTGAGAAACTCTTTTCGGCCAGAAATGGTGAAAGCGTCTGTAGCTCCCGCCAAAGTAAAATAAACACGAGTGCTAAAAGTCTCCGCTTTTTCCCTCTAAACAACATGTCCTCCTGATTAATATGATTTCTGTGCTGTTTCTTAGGCAGGCTAATAGACACATATTTCAATAAAAGCTGCCACGTAATCTGAGCCCCGGCACCTATCCGTCACAAATTAAGCTTCATAAAAGCAGCTCTAACCCGCACTGTAAAAGCGGCACTAGCTAAGCCAACAAAAAACAAGTCCACTCCAGCTTCACCAAAAGGGAATTGTCTACATGACAAAGTTGAGAAACGTTTACATTATTCCCTGTATTTTGCCCCTGTGCACTTACCTATCCTTGCACGTTCTTCTTGTTTACAAATACAAGCACATTTGTTTGATGTAATGCTTTCTCTTGGGGTGCTGGGATGTAGTTGAACGTGGAAAACATGCAAATAAAATACCTTTTATCCGGATCATAAAACGCGACTTTTTCTTCATTTATCACCCTTCTCCCCCAGTCAGATGCAATAGCTCAAGCTCGGGCAAATGCAAAACCTGTTGCATTTGCGAGACTTAAAGCTATTGTTTTTTTAAAACATAAAAGCAGGGGGCGTGACCATATCTAAAGCGGTGCGCCCGTGCACAATAATTCAAAAATAATGCTTAAAGTGGGCTAGAATAAGTGATTGATTGTGGAAATGAAAATGTAAAACCTGTGGAGATGTGATAATGCTTGGCGAGTTGGGATGATGAGTGATAATGAGGACACGGGAGGGTGGTGGAGGCAAAGAGGGAGCGTCATTAAGGATTAAGGTGCGATCTGTAGAGAGAGAAGGAGAGGAGAGAACATGATAGCAGGGGGGAGAGGTGGGGCGGATACAATGGCACCAGTGAGGAAGAGGAGGCGTGCAGGGGAAGAGGGTAATCAGAGAGAGATGCAATAGCTCAAGCTCGGGCAAATGCAAAACCTGTTGCATTTGCGAGACTTAAAGCTATTGTTTTTTTAAAACATAAAAGCAGGGGGCGTAACCATATTTAAAGCGGTGCGCCCGTGCACAATAATTCAAAAATAATGCTTAAAGTGGGCTAGAATAAGTGATTGATTGTGGAAATGAAAATGTAAAACCTGGGGAGATGTGATAATGCTTGGCGAGTTGGGATGATGAGTGATAATGAGGACACGGGAGGGTGGTGGAGGCAAAGAGGGAGCGTCATTAAGGATTAAGGTGCGATCTGTAGAGAGAGAAGGAGAGGAGAGAACATGATAGCAGGGGAGAGGTGGGGCGGATACAATGGCACCAGTGAGGAAGAGGAGGCGTGCAGGGGAAGAGGGTAATCAGAGAGGCATGCAGGTAATTGAAGAGGCAGGTCGTAATAAGAGGCTAGAAAAGGAAGCAAAGTGGCAAAAGGACGCGAGAGGCATGAAAGATTTACAAAAAAAGTAAAAGCTGCGCTGTTATTTAATAAAGGCCTAATGGCATGTTGTGTCAGAGATGGCTAGAAAAGGAAGCAAAGTGGCAAAAGGACGCGAGAGGCATGAAAGATTTACAAAAAAAGTAAAAGCGGCGCTGTTATTTAATAAAGGCCTATGGGCATGTTGTGTCAGAGGTGGGAGGTGTCTGGAAGCGGCACTGTTGCTAAATAAATCAAGGAGCACAGGCATGCTGTGACGGAGGTGTGAGAGGTCTGCCAGGGAACAGATGGCCTGGCTGTGAAGCAGGGGGCGGGGCAGCGCTGGGGAAGCCTGTGGGAGGGTGATTGATGCCTTTGATGTGGGGAGGGAGGAGAGCCTTTTGCGAGGCGCGTGCTTGTTTGCTCACGTGACTCACGTGAACTTCATGAAAACCGCGGGGCTGTAAGCCCTTGGTTTGACGATGATTTTGGCCACTTGAATTCTCGTTCCCTCAATGCGCTTGTGCGCATTGTAGGTCACGAGACCTAAAAACCAATTGCGAACATAGACATTGAGATACCCAGGTGGAGACAAACTCTACTGATCCTTGTTACCTCTACTAAGTGATTGCAGGAATCAAATTGGCAAGGGCCTCTACCCCCAGTTCACCCCTCTCCTGGGGCAACATCCTTGCATTAGGACCAAGTTGTAAAGGAAGTGTTGAGTCCTTATCAATATTAGGATAAAGTCACTGTTCGTATGCTGCTACGCGGCTCCTCATCCAATTTGCATTGACCACCTCTTTTGATACAGTGTCACTCGCCTATTGTTCCACTTTGCACCATTGCCCATCACCACAGCATGACTTGGAGTACAATCACTTTAAATGGCCCTTTGAACTTTGACAGACCACAACCACTTCTGCCACTCTATAATTGTATCCAATCACCTTCATTAATGCGCCAAGAAGGTGGACTCCTCCAACTCTCTACCATAGCCTCTTATCTTCTTCCCTGTCTTTTCAATCTCTTTTATCTGGTTTGAACCAATTTTATGCCCAGTAAACTACCAGGCATTAACTCAAATGGTGTCTTGCCTGTCACTCCATGTGCCCATACCATTTCTGAAACCATACCACAAACATCTCACGTCCACGCCGCCGCCATGAATGGTACCTTCAACCATCCATTTGGCCCTCATCAGTACCATTTCCCTGGGGATTGTAAAGCGAGGTGCAGTTGTGCTTAACACCAGAGGCTGACAGAATCCCCTGCATTTCTTGGTTAGTCAATTGTGTGCCATTATCCATGATAATCACTGACCGAATGTCTTCTTCACACAATATTTCCTTCAATAAGGCTACTGTTGACTGATGGTAATCTCCTGCATGAAACTTACCACCAGCCATTTAGTGTGCACGTCCACAATTACTATGGCAAATCTCAAATCCCTTCTCAACGAATTCATGGGCCCAATAAAATCTAAACCTATAGTGTGCCAGGGTTGTTTGGATCTGTTATATGCCCAAGTCATTCTGTATATCCACTCTCAAATGCTTTTCTTTCTTTTAGTTTGGCCTAGATGCCCCTCATGTGCTTTATCAACAAGCTTGGACCTTAAACCTTGAGGAGGAATAATTGTTCTCCTTTCTTAACCACGACATCTTTACACACCGACAATTCATCCAGGAGTTTGAGATAAGGCCTGATTGGGAGAGACTCTGTACTCTCGTCTACTTCTCTGCAAAAGCAAACGCTTCACTTTTTTCAGTGTAATATCCGACTCCATCTCCTTGATTCTTTCTTGTGTGAGATTTACCGCCTCACAAACTTGCCTCTTTCTCTGGTCAAAACATTAAAATAGTTGTTCTCCTTATACAACTAAAACATCTTTTTTTTTAAAGCGCACCTTTCCACACATTTGGAAATAATATTCAATGAGGCCTAAGAAAGACCTTAGATTTTCTTTATCTTCCGGTGAGGGAGCCAGTCTTATAGGATCCTAGAGGTTCTCCTTGGGCCTATCTCCTTCAGCTGATATGTTGTACCCCAAATACTCCACCTGGTCAACCAGAAATTCACACTTCTCTCGTCTAAGTGAAAACGCAACTTTTTTATTTTATGTTTGGCTTGCCTAAGGATCAAGTTGTGGTGTTCAACAGTATTTCCAAATACAAAAATGTCATCTTGAAAATACAGAATTTTAGTCATATCTTTGAATAATTCACTCAAAATTGGATCGTTGCCGAACATAAACCAACTGAATCCTAGTACTTTGAAAAATCCCTTCCATAGTAATCCAAGCCATAAGTGGTTTGGACTCTACATGGACCTTGATTTGATGATATGCATTCTTAAAGTCCACTTTGGAGAAATACCTCCCACCACTCAAAGCTAAAATCAGTTCATTTATGTTAGGCAGTGGGTATGTGTCAACTACTAAATTCTGGTTGAGTGACCTCCATTCTTTTCAAAATCTGAGCTCACCATCAGACTTGACAGTAATTATACACAGCTTGCAGCCTACAACCTCCAGGGCCTGCAGCGTGGATGGTAAACTGGAATCGCACCTGATAGAACAAAAGTACACAGCCAATTGCCGACAACCCTAGGGTCCGGCGGCGTACCATCAACCATGCAGAGTAATGAGTCATTGATCATTGATCACATAACAGCATCAGGCCCCAGGCATCCTGTTAACGTGAGGGTCAGTACAATGCTGGTCACAATATAGCATGTGGTTGGCAACAGAGTGTTTGATTTTCTGAAATTCCCCTTCCCGAGTTCCACCTCTTATGTTCCCCCTCCCCCCCTCCCCTGTAGTGTATAACCCCTGAACTCCCCCCCCCCCCCCCAACTAGTTAACTGGTTCCCTAGCTATGAGTCAGCCGCTTATCTCTCTGCATGTGTCGCCTGTCTGGTGTCAGCTCACTGCGTGTGTTCCCGCCCGCTGGTGTCAAGAATGTGCCTTCTAGGTTGACCTACCCAATCTGGGCATGTCCCGCACCTCCCATTGGGGCACTTACCGTGCCTTATTCATCTGTTAAATCTACAGGGCCGCTGGCCAGCCTGCCTTCATGTTCGCTCAGACTTCCCCCTGAAGTGTGGTGTATAAGTGGACTGCCAACTAGGAGGGCTCTAGTGTTTCCTGTGTGTCAGCATTGTCCTCCTGCACACCTCTAAATGCGCGATATAGACTCCAGAAGTCCTTCGGGCGACTAGTGGGAGGAAAGAGCTCGCTATAGTGTTCCGATTGCGTGCAGCAGTAGAGCATGTCGCGGGCCCATCGCCTCTTCGTCGGGAGCGGCCCTCTCATCCAGCATTGTGCCACCGTGCGTCGGGCCATAAGCATGCCCATGTCTGCCAACCATCTCACCGCTACAGGCAAGCCCCTGGAGTGGCCAAGCAGCGCTAAGGCTGGTTCCACAGGTAGTTCGATGTCTAGTATTTCTCCCAATTCCGCTATCACTTCCTCCCAAAATGAGCGTATTCTGCGGCATCCCCATGCCAAATGTAAAAAGTCAGCATTGGGTGCATGGCACCTCTCGCACTCGGGGGACTGCCTGAGCCCATAGCGGTGCAGGCGTTCCGGAGTGTAATACACTCTTTGCAGAAATTTAAAGTGTATCAGACGGTGCTGTCCATTTAAGGACAACCTCTTGGTGCTAGAGAAGCAGTACTTCCACATCGGGTCGTCGATAGTGATCTGTAAGTCCCTCTGCCAAGCAAGTCTGGCCTTCGAGGGTTCCTTCGCCCTATGCGGTGTATTGGCTCTGTATAGGATTGATATCATTTTCCGCGATTGTTTCGTTTTAATGACCAGGGAGAGTTCCGGTAGCTCCGGGGGCTCCTCCAACTCTGGGCCTAGGATATCCTTGAACGTGCTGCGGACCCGGTGAAATTGAAATCTTTGTAATAACGTGGATCCATCCGCAGTCCGAGAGACATTTTACCAAGTTCTCACCTTGCCGTCCACGAAAAGCTCGCCAGCCCTCACAATTTCCAGTGCATGCATCACCTGCACTACACCCTTCTCCCTAATGGGTGACAGCCAAAGGGCCCATTCCACAGCCATTAAGGGGGGAGTATAGCAATGTTCCTTCACTTGCCCTTAGCAAAGCGTACCACGCGTGTTTCGTGGCCGTAATTGAGTCCAGCACTCCCGTCCTGCGGTCCATGGGGGAGCATATCGTGGGCGGCAGTGGGACTGGATCCGCAAATAACCGCTCCATTCGCACGTGTGGAATGTTTTCTTCTCCATGTATCCACGTGTGTAAGTGGGCAGTGTGACACTCTGTAATATCGTTCCATGTCTGGGGCTCCTAGTCCTCCCAGCTCAAACGGAAGCGTAAGTGTGGTCCATTGCACTCTTGGTTGCTTTCCTCCCCAGGCCAATCGGACCATGAGTGAGGTTAGATTCCTGAAGAAGGTCTTTGACAGAACAATGGGCAAGTTATTGAATAGAAACAGAAACCGGCAGCACACCCATCTTCATGATGGCAATACGTCCCATCAGTGACAACGGGAGTCTACACCACCTCTCCACATCCTCCTCGCATCTGCCAAACGCCACTCCGTAATTCTCTCAGAACAGCACCTCGGGATCCGTATGGATCATGATGCCGAGATAGCGCCCCGGCTCCGTTGACCAGCGTAGAAGGTATTCCATCTCAAAGTGGTTCGTGACCGGGGTCAGTGGAAACGCCAGAGATTTGTTCCAATTAATCTGGAGCCCGGAGAGCGCGCCAAATCGGACCACTTCCTGCAATACTGAGGCTAAGTTTACCTCGGGGTTGCGCACATAAAGCAACGTGTCGTCTGCGTAGGTAGAAATTATGATCTTGTACGTCGGGAAGCTAACTTCCTGGTGCCAGTGGTATTCCCGCAACGCGCTGGCCAACGGTTCAGCCACCAGTGCGTATAATAATGGCGAAAGCGGGCAGCCTTGCCTAGTGCCCCTGCTGATTCCAAAGGGATCAGATACCTGATCACCAATACGCAGTCTGGCCATTGGTTGCAGACACAAGGCACCAATCATTTGTAAGAAGGGTTCCCCCAGTCTTAACCTTCGCAGAACCCACAACATAAACGGCCACTCCACAGAGTGGAAAGCCTTCTCCATGTCTAAAAAGATGGCAACCGCCTTCACGTCCTGTCTAACATGCTGTATGGTTCCCAGTACGGTGCGAATATTATAGGTTAGGTTCCTCCCTGGCACAAAGCCTGCCTGTTCTGGGGCTACTAAGTCAGGGGCTATCGGGGCCAAACGTGTGGCGAGCACCTTGGCATATAATTTCGCGTCTACATTTAGTAAAGATAGAGGTCAATACGAACCACACTCGTTAGGGGGTCTGCCTGGCTTTGGGATGGTGACTATTAGCACCACTCTCATCGACTGCGGCATGCTGCCTACCATGCAAATATCACCGAATAGCGCAGCCAGGTGGGGAATGAGTTTGTCTTTGAATGCCTTGTAGAACCCTACCGCCAACCCATCCGCCCCAGGGGCACTATTTACTCTCATGCTAGCTAACGCTTCCGAGATCTCATCCTCCTGTATAGGAGACATTAGGAATTCACGATCAGACTGTGCTAAGAAGGGCAATTGTATGTGTTCTAAATAATCATCTATGTCGGTTTCCAGATTTACAGTTTTAGACGTGTACAGATCTGCGTAAAAGTCTCTGAATTCCTTCAGAATCTCCTCCTCCGACGTGACAGCCACCTCCGAAGCAGTGTTCAGAGCAGTCAGCCTCGGGGCCCTCCTGCTGTTACGCAGTAGTTTGGCTAATAGAGAACTAGGGCGTTCACTTTCCCCATACGTTCTAGCTGTCGCATACTTCACCATATCTCGCACTTCTCTGTGTGCCTCATCATTGAATTCCGCTATGAGGAAATTGATTCTATCTGTTATGTCGGGATCGGGGTCGTTAACCTGCTGTCTCTAGTTCAGCCAACTGTGACTCTAAGTAGTTCAAGCGCTTCCGTATTGCTTTCAGGACACTCGAGTGTTTGGCCATAGCTACACCACGTATGAATACCTAAAACGCCTCCCAGACCGTTTGGAAACTCTCGACCGAGCCAATATTTGTGTCAAAAAATGTGTCAATCTCCACAGCCAGCTCTTCTCTAAAAGCGTCATCAAGCAGCGAGTACGGTTTATCGGGGTTTCCATTCCAACACTAGGAGGAGTGGCGAGTAATCAGAGAGTGTGCGTGTCAGAACCGTGCATGTCAATATGTGTCTGGAGACTGAAAAGGAGGCCAGCCAGTAGTCAATCCTGGTGTGGATGTCGTGGTACGCTGAATAATGCGTGTAACCCCCCATCACTGTTTCTCTCTCTCCACACATCAACCAAATCTAACGTGAGTAACTCAGTTTGGAGTGAGACCGCGGCCACTGAGGGTCTACGCTGTGGGCCTGTAGATCTGTCTAATTCCGGGTCCAACACCAGGTTGAAGTCCCCCCCCCCCCCCCCCCCCCCCCCCCGAGCATTTGTGCCGTGGAGTATTCTCTGCAAATCCTCACCAACTTCTGGTAGAAGTCTGGAGAGTCGTAGTTTGGGCCGTACACGTTGACCACAATGAGATCATGGCCTTTCCCTGTGCATCTTGATATTAGGTACCTACCCTCTGGGTCAGTTAATACTAAACTCAGTTCTAACTTGGCTCTAGGGTTTATCCACGTAATGACTCCTCTGGAATGCGTTGGGAACCCCGCCACCGTGGTGTTCCCTGACAGGCCCCTATATTGAAGCATTTTACTTGTCAGTGGAAGCTGCGTTTCTTGAATAAGTGCTAAGTCTATGTGATGTCTCTGCAAATAATTCAACACCTTTCCCAGTTTTCGGTAGTCGTTCAACCCTCTGACATTCCAGGTTAAGGCTCTAAGGGTGTCCGATGTATCTCCAACAGACACCACTGATGTACCGGTCATCTGTGCCATTCGGGCGAGCGACAACAGCAAGTCTTCACATTACAACACAGCTTTACCACACTAGCATTTGGAACCATCAGCAGTACTTTGAACTTTCCCATACCCCACCCAGAACCCTCCCGCCCCACCCACAGCAGACCCCCCCCAACCTGGTCCGACAGAAGCATATCTCCCCACCACCCTCCCAATGTTGAAACCCCAACTCTAAATGCTTACAGAACAACCGTGCTGAGCGCGCTGGGGCCGAGGTAGCCTTGAGTCATAGTCTCCTCCTAAGTCTCAGAATTCTCGTTAGCCGCTCACCTGCCCCCGCCATGCACAGTTTGTATGCTCAAAGCAACAACTTATTATGCACTATTTCTTAAGAAATTTACTCCCCAAGTATTCCCCCCCCCCCGCCGCAGTTCCTACACCCTGAAAGTCTTTAGCACAAATATAGGCATTGCAAAGTAGCCAAAACTGGAACCTGTGAGGAAATAAAAGTTAAGAAAAAGGTAACACGCGGTCTGGTTAGTTAACTATGCCACACTCCGCCATGCAGCAGTCTACTTATCTGTAGGTGTCTTCTTTCACCAATGCCTATGGCACCCCATTGTGCGTCTGACATAGGCACACTCACCCCGCACCAGTCTGATGATTAGCAAGCACACGTGCTCAAGAGAGACTTAGTCCTGATTGTTCAAGCGACTTCCGCTCTCACCCTCCTGCTGGTTCTCGGCATCGTCTGTAGGGTGTTCCTTCGACCAACGCTTCATGGCCTGCTGCAATTCCCTGGGATCCGTAAATATATAGGAGTGTCCACGTCTATTAACACAAAGCTTTGCTGGGTACAACAGCGCATAGTCCAGACCCATCTCCCTGAGACGCTTCTTATGCGGAATAAATTGTTTGCGCTCTTCCTGGACCTTTGCAGTGAAGTCTGGGTACAAAGATATGGCAGAGCCCTCGTATTGTAGCGGTTGCTTGGATATCGCCAATCCTAGAGCCATGTCTCTGTCTTGGTAGTTGAGTAACTTCGCTATTATAGGGCGAGGGGGCGCTCCTGGCTTGGGGTGCGGGGCTAAGGACCTGTGTGCCCATTCCACCGTGAACATATTCGAAAACACACCCTCTCCCAGGACTGTTGTAATTAGTTTTTCAACAAAGTGTTCCATGGGGCCTGTATGGGTACTCTCCGGAAGGCCCGTGATGCGGAGGTTACAGCGCCTCGAACGAGCGTCCAAGTCCTCCGTCTTGTCCTCCAGGACCTGCATCATCCTCTCCATCTTTTTTGTGTGGTATCCAGGTCTGTCTGCGCCTCCTCTACTTCCGTCATCCTCCTTTCCTCCATATTGTGTCTCTCCGCATGCTTGTCCAACCGCTCTGCCATACGATCCATTCGGTATGACATGGCGTCCATTTTGGTGCCCAGTGCAGATATACTCGTCTGTAGGCTCTGCTCCATGGATAAAAGCATGGTTTTGATATCCGAGCTCGCCCCTAGATCCTCCTCTGCACGCGTGACCGTCCCAGTCTCCGGCAGTGGGCTATGCTGTTGTAGTCTTCTTTGCGAGAAGGGTAGTTTAGATTGGGTTTTATCGCCTTTGCCCATCTTGTGGCAGACCGACCGCAAGGGGGGGCACAGAGACTGTTCGTCGCCCTCGGGGTCACCAAGTATAACGTTGTAGTTCACCACTCCCCGGCGCCACTCACAGCCTTCGTTGCCCCCGGGAGAGTGACCCACGTAGCGTAGTAGGGAAGCGCGGCTAAACCTCCTCAGTCCCTCATTGTGCCAATGCTATGTCACAGGATCGAAGCACACCACCTGCACCGGACAAACGAGGACCAGGCCCACCACAGTACTGCCGCAGGCAAACCAACGCTCATCAAGTTATTCCCAATGGCGACCCCCCGCCGAGAGGGGAAAGGGGAACAGCCACGCACCAGGTGGCACAGCAGTTGAGCGCACAGTAAGGCAGCACGTGGCGCTGGACGTGATTGCGTCTTCGTGTGAACCCCACACGCGGTGCTCGCAGAAGTCAGTGTCGCGCCTCTCACCTTGTGATTACCCTGGGGGAGTATTAGCGTTCACTACACCGGATACGGTCCGGCCGACCAACCTCCACTCCAGCAGCTTACTAAAAGCGTGGGGTCCCAAGCGAGCAGTCCTCCGGGCCTTCGCAGCAGAAGCGTCCCGCCGGAAAACTATAGGCGCCTCAGCCTGTAGGAGAGCTCACCGCTTGGCACTGGCCGCAGCAAACTCACTCAGCAGTGTCCAAAGTTATGATCGCCGCCTCCGCACCTCTTCAGCTTTCGCGAGACACTCCCAGCGCCGGGGTTCCGGGCCACTCCCCCTCCGGCAGCCGCATGTCACGCTACATCGCCCGGCCTCTGGGCACACGGGCCTACCAGGGCCGAAGCTCCGCCAGGCCGCGGCGCTGTATGGGGTGCGTTCTTGCTCGTTTCTTTGGGAGTCGCCAGTTGACCCCGCCTTCATGCGGCTGGGGGAGCTGGTGTGGGGTCTATTTCGTCGCTCTGAACAGGATTTTAGAGGATTAATTGTTTGTGCTCGGCGGAGCTCCGGCGCTAGGCGTCCATCAGGCTTGCTGGCTAGCTCCGCCCCCCGGCTGCATCTGGTTTTTATTACACATTTGTGGACATACCCCTATAAAACTCCTAATTCCTCTTTGAAAACTTCACTGGTTTCGTCTATTATGTCCTTCAAACTGATGTCATCGACTACTATCACCTGTCGGAGAGCTCTGAAATTAACGACCATGTTAAAGGTCGTATTGATGCATTCAGCCTAATTTGGGTGGCCCATCCACTGCCCCAGAAACCTTTGCTTGTATCACTCTCCCACCAAATTCTACAGTCGCTTCCATGTACCCTAACAGATCAGTGATCTCTCCTTGATGCCCTTCTGGGTTGATATCCATAGGTGACCAGCTCACCTTTGGCCACTGTTTTTCAAACCCAAATCTAGGTACAATTGTGTAATAGAACCAGAGTCTGTCATACGTTTGACAACTTTCCTGTAAACAATAAACTCTGCTTTGGCCCTGTTCTTCAACATAACCTACACTTAAAATTCTATCTTCCTGTTCCGCCATAGTATTATCGTCCTCTATAGTAGCCACTCTGGGTTTATCTATCTGCCTGCATACCACTGTAAAGTGTCCCCCTACAGCTACACATTTGTGAAAGTCTGCAGAGTGGAAACTACTGCCACACCTATAACAAGATTTTGCAGACTGCTTCAATCTTGATACATTGAAGCCAGAGTTTACTACTGCAACTTAAGAGTCCTCCCTGACAATTGTAGAAATGTTACTACCATTATTCTCTCTTTTGTCCATCTCTCGCATATAGTGTTGTGATTGCTCAACAATTTTAGCAATGTCTATAGCAAATGTCTCCCAACAAGTGGCTCGCAAGCTGCCAGTAGCTCTCGGACACCTTCAGAGTAGTTCACAGCTTTGAGTTCATTTTTAAATAAGCACAAGGTAAAAAATTTCATTTGCAGTTAAGAGAAGTCTGTTTATTTTACATTATTATCACCAGGCTGCAGGTAGCAGGGCCTGATAATGAGCAGTGGTCAGTCAGATTTATTACCCAGACTGGGTCACAGATGTGAACAAATGAAGCACTATTTAAAAATGAACTCAAAGCTGTGAACTACTCTGAAAGTGTCTGGGAGCTACTGGTAGCTTTCGAGCCACTGTATGGAGACACCAGATCTAATGCATCCAAGTAAGTCTCGAACATAGCCAACAAATCTTCCCAATCAATAGAAAGTGGACCTGGTGAAGCCAGAAACATTGGGGGAGAGACAACGGCACCATGAGACTGCATGGCTAGGAAACAAGGGCTGATGTATTTCACAAGAGGTGTGTGAATCACTGAAACACACTCCTGCTCTTAACAGATGGTTCTCCCAAGAACTGAAAGAACTTAAACTGGGGGTTCGACAAAAGGAACGGAAATGGAGACAAAGTTACTCCTCTCAGCCAGGAAAGTGTACTGTACCGCAAGAAAGGAGTTCCAAAAAACCTTGCTCCAACATAAAATCAACTACTTCTCCCAAAAATTTTTAACCTCTTCCAACAAAACTAAAGATGTTTTTAACATAGTCAATGAGCTCTGTGATGATGATAGGACAGCCCCCTCAATAGTCCCTACCCAGAAGTTGTGTAACTCTCTGAATGAATTCTTCAGAGAGAAAATTGTAACCATAAAACGCAACATTGCTAGTTCTCCTAAATCGTCTCCTTTGAACGATATTTTTAATAACCCTACTACATTAGATACCCTTCCTGCTATAGACCCTAAAACCTTTTCCACTCTCCTGGCACGGGTCAAGTCTGGTTCACCCAACGACATCTGCCCACCCCACATTTTCACAGAAATTGGGCACTCCATCCCTCACGGGATCCTTTCTCTGCTTAACGACTCACTTGATCAGGGAAAGGTACCTGCAGGGTTTAAACATTCTCTACTGATTGCCTTGATCAAAAAACCCGGTCTTGATCCTCACGATCCATCTAATTATCGCCCGATATCCTTGCTGCCATTCCTTTCAAAAATTCTGGAGGCACACGTTGCTAGCTGTCTCTCTAGCTTCGTTGAAACCACTGGATACCTGGAGCCCAATCAAGCAGGGTTTCGACCAGGGCATTCTACTGAGATGGTGACACTGGCGGTCCAGAATGTACTAAGATGCAATGCAGACAAGGACATTCACCAAGCACTGGTACTTCTTGACCTGTCGGCCGCATTCGACACGGTCGACCATACCATCTTGGTCGACCGTGTCGAACAGGCAGGCCTGAGAGGCTCGGCACTTAGATGGCTGAAGTCATTTATCTCGGAACGCACCCAGGCAGTGAGATTAGGAACCTTTACTGCCCCCAAAATCAAAAACGAATGCGGAGTCCCTCAGGGCTCGTCCCTGTCCCCACTTTTATTTAATTTGTACCTACGACCCCTGCTATTTTCATTAAAAAAGTTTAGAGCCTTAATTTTCAATTATGCAGATGATCTGCAACTGATCTTCTGTTTGGACTCCCCTGGCGCGGCCACCGAATTTCGGGAGGCCATGGTCCACATTCAGAGATGGATGGGCCTAAATCATCTGAAACTCAACCCAGGCAAAACTGAATTGATTTTGCCTGGGAAGAGTGAACTGTATTGGGGGCCACACTTTTGGCCTCCAGAAATGGGAAACCCCCCAGCTAAGTCCCAAACAGTTAAAAGCCTAGGAATCACTTTCAACGAAGATCTTTCTCTCAAAAGTCAGGTAGGGACCGTGGTATCTGCAAGTTTCTTCCAACTTCGTAAGATTAAGAAGATCGCCCACCTTTTAACCCACCCTGCTCTGATTCAGGTCATCATTGCTCTTGTGCTGTCCCGTCTGGACTACTCCAACAGCTTGTATTTGGGTCTTCCAGCGGGGCAGCTCAAGAGACTTCAACTTGTCCAGAACCAAGCGGCCAGGTTGATTTGTAAGATTCCTAAGTGGCAGTCCATCAGACCGGGACTGGCCAGTCTCCACTGGCTGCCAGTAGCGCCGAGAGCAGCATTTAAAGCGGGATGCATTATCTTCAGGGCTCTACAAGGCAAGGGCCCTGGATTCATTAGCATATTTACAACAAGGGGTGGTGAGGGACAGAGTCTCTGAGTTAAGCAGAAAGCTCTCACCCAGTCAAGAGATCAGAGCTAGATCCAACACCGTTTTTTAGCTCACTGCACCATCCCAGTTTCAGAACCTGGCTGTATGCAAATTAGTCTGTTCCTGTCCCAGTGCATGATGGGAACAGGGCAAACCAAACTACAAAAGCCAATTCTTACACTGGGAAGGAAATAAGCTCCCGGGGACCGGTTTCTGGCATTACAGCCGTCTTCGGCCCGGTTTGCTTGAATCCTGATGGTGCAATGAGCTAGGGTCTCACATCTGAGAATACCCTTCCACGCTTAGGGTGGACAAAAATATTTACAACAAGGGGTGGTGAGGGACAGAGTCTCTGAGTTAAGCAGAAAGCACTCACCCAGTCAAGAGATCAGGGCTAGATCCAACACCGTTTTTTAGCTCACTGCACCATCCCAGTTTCAGAACCTGGCTGTATGCAAATTAGTCTGTTCCTGTCCCAGTGCATGATGGGAACAGGGCAAACCAAACTACAAAAGCCAATTCTTATACTGGGAAGGAAACAAGCTCCCGGGGACCGGTTTCTGGCATTACAGCCGTCTTCGGCCCGGTTTGCTTGAATCCTGATGGTGCAATGAGCAAGGGTCTCACATCTGAGAATACCCTTCCACGCTTAGGGTGGACAAAAATATTTACAACAAGGGGTGGTGAGGGACAGAGTCTCTGAGTTAAGCAGAAAGCTCTCACCCAGTCAATAGATCAGGGCTAGATCCAACACCGTTTTTTAGCTCACTGCACCATCCCAGTTTCAGAACCTGGCTGTATGCAAATTAGTCTGTTCCTGTCCCAGTGCATGATGGGAACAGGGCAAACCAAACTACAAAAGCCAATTCTTACACTGGGAAGGAAACAAGCTCCCGGGGACCGGTTTCTGGCATTACAGCCGTCTTCGGCCCGGTTTGCTTGAATCCTGATGGTGCAATGAGCAAGGGTCTCACATCTGAGAATACCCTTCCACGCTTAGGGTGGACAAAAATATTTACAACAAGGGGTGGTGAGGGACAGAGTCTCTGAGTTAAGCAGAAAGCTCTCACCCAGTCAAGAGATCAGGGCTAGATCCAACACCGTTTTTTAGCTCACTGCACCATCCCAGTTTCAGAACCTGGCTGTATGCAAATTAGTCTGTTCCTGTCCCAGTGCATGATGGGAACAGGGCAAACCAAACTACAAAAGCCAATTCTTACACTGGGAAGGAAACAAGCTCCCGGGGACCAGTTTCTGGCATTACAGCCGTCTTCGGCCCGGTTTGCTTGAATCCTGATGGTGCAATGAGCAAGGGTCTCACATCTGAGAATACCCTTCCACGCTTAGGGTGGACAAAAATATTTACAACAAGGGGTGGTGAGGGACAGAGTCTCTGAGTTAAGCAGAAAGCTCTCACCCAGTCAAGAGATCAGGGCTAGATCCAACACCGTTTTTTAGCTCACTGCACCATCCCAGTTTCAGAACCTGGCTGTATGCAAATTAGTCTGTTCCTGTCCCAGTGCATGATGGGAACAGGGCAAACCAAACTACAAAAGCCAATTCTTACACTGGGAAGGAAACAAGCTCCCGGGGACCGGTTTCTGGCATTACAGCCGTCTTCGGCCCGGTTTGCTTGAATCCTGATGGTGCAATGAGCAAGGGTCTCACATCTGAGAATACCCTTCCACGCTTAGGGTGGACAAAAATATTTACAACAAGGGGTGGTGAGGGACAGAGTCTCTGAGTTAAGCAGAAAGCTCTCACCCAGTCAAGAGATCAGGGCTAGATCCAACACCGTTTTTTAGCTCACTGCACCATCCCAGTTTCAGAACCTGGCTGTATGCAAATTAGTCTGTTCCTGTCCCAGTGCATGATGGGAACAGGGCAAACCAAACTACAAAAGCCAATTCTTCATCACCACCCCCTTTTTGTAAATCGTTTTTGGCCACTATAGGTGTGGCAGGGTATACTCAGACATGAGTCCCTTTCTCACTGCTCCATCAGGATTCAAGCAAGCCTGGCCGAAGAAGGCTGAAATGCCAGAAACCGGTCCCCGGTAGCTTGTCTCCTTTCTGGTGAAGAATTGGCTTGGTAGTTTAGTCTGCCCTGTTCCCATGATGCACTGGGCCAGGGACAGACTGATTTGCATATAGCCAGGTTCTGAGCTGGGATGGGGCAGTGAGATAAATAACGGTGATGGATCAAGCCCTGATCTTTGGACTGGGTAAGAGTGGTCTGTTTAACTCAGACACTCTGTTCATCACCACCCCCTTTTTGTAAATCGTTTTTGGCCACTATAGGTGTGGCAGGGTATACTCAGACATGAGTCCCTTTCTCACTGCTCCATCAGGATTCAAGCAAGCCGGGCCGAAGAAGGCTGAAATGCCAGAAACCGGTCCCCGGTAGCTTGTCTCCTTTCTGGTGAAGAATTGGCTTGGTAGTTTAGTCTGCCCTGTTCCCATGATGCACTGGGCCAGGGACAGACTGATTTGCATATAGCCAGGTTCTGAGCTGGGATGGGGCAGTGAGATAAATAACGGTGATGGATCAAGCCCTGATCTTTGGACTGGGTAAGAGTGGTCTGTTTAACTCAGACACTCTGTTCATCACCACCCCCTTTTTGTAAATCGTTTTTGGCCACTATAGGTGTGGCAGGGTATACTCAGACATGAGTCCCTTTCTCACTGCTCCATCAGGATTCAAGCAAGCCGGGCCGAAGAAGGCTGAAATGCCAGAAACCGGTCCCCGGTAGCTTGTCTCCTTTCTGGTGAAGAATTGGCTTGGTAGTTTAGTCTGCCCTGTTCCCATGATGCACTGGGCCAGGGACAGACTGATTTGCATATAGCCAGGTTCTGAGCTGGGATGGGGCAGTGAGATAAATAACGGTGATGGATCAAGCCCTGATCTTTGGACTGGGTAAGAGTGGTCTGTTTAACTCAGACACTCTGTTCATCACCACCCCCTTTTTGTAAATCGTTTTTGGCCACTATAGGTGTGGCAGGGTATACTCAGACATGAGTCCCTTTCTCACTGCTCCATCAGGATTCAAGCAAGCCGGGCCGAAGAAGGCTGAAATGCCAGAAACCGGTCCCCGGTAGCTTGTCTCCTTTCTGGTGAAGAATTGGCTTGGTAGTTTAGTATGCCCTGTTCCCATGATGCACTGGGCCAGGGACAGACTGATTTGCATATAGCCAGGTTCTGAGCTGGGATGGGGCAGTGAGATAAATAACGGTGATGGATCAAGCCCTGATCTTTGGACTGGGTAAGAGTGGTCTGTTTAACTCAGACACTCTGTTCATCACCACCCCCTTTTTGTAAATCGTTTTTGGCCACTATAGGTGTGGCAGGGTATACTCAGACAGGAGTCCCTTTCTCACTGCTCCATCAGGATTCAAGCAAGCCGGGCCGAAGAAGGCTGAAACGCCAGAAACCGGTCCCCGGTAGCTTGTCTCCTTTCTGGTGAAGAATTGGCTTGGTAGTTTAGTCTGCCCTGTTCCCATGATGCACTGGGCCAGGGACAGACTGATTTGCATATAGCCAGGTTCTGAGCTGGGATGGGGCAGTGAGATAAATAACGGTGATGGATCAAGCCCTGATCTTTGGACTGGGTAAGAGTGGTCTGTTTAACTCAGACACTCTGTTCATCACCACCCCCTTTTTGTAAATCGTTTTTGGCCACTATAGGTGTGGCAGGGTATACTCAGACATGAGTCCCTTTCTCACTGCTCCATCAGGATTCAAGCAAGCCGGGCCGAAGAAGGCTGAAATGCCAGAAACCGGTCCCCGGTAGCTTGTCTCCTTTCTGGTGAAGAATTGGCTTGGTAGTTTAGTCTGCCCTGTTCCCATGATGCACTGGGCCAGGGACAGACTGATTTGCATATAGCCAGGTTCTGAGCTGGGATGGGGCAGTGAGATAAATAACGGTGATGGATCAAGCCCTGATCTTTGGACTGGGTAAGAGTGGTCTGTTTAACTCAGACACTCTGTTCATCACCACCCCCTTTTTGTAAATCGTTTTTGGCCACTATAGGTGTGGCAGGGTATACTCAGACAGGAGTCCCTTTCTCACTGCTCCATCAGGATTCAAGCAAGCCGGGCCGAAGAAGGCTGAAATGCCAGAAACCGGTCCCCGGTAGCTTGTCTCCTTTCTGGTGAAGAATTGGCTTGGTAGTTTAGTCTGCCCTGTTCCCATGATGCACTGGGCCAGGGACAGACTGATTTGCATATAGCCAGGTTCTGAGCTGGGATGGGGCAGTGAGATAAATAACGGTGATGGATCAAGCCCTGATCTTTGGACTGGGTAAGAGTGGTCTGTTTAACTCAGACACTCTGTTCATCACCACCCCCTTTTTGTAAATCGTTTTTGGCCACTCTAGGTGTGGCAGGGTATACTCAGACATGAGTCCCTTTCTCACTGCTCCATCAGGATTCAAGCAAGCCGGGCCGAAGAAGGCTGAAATGCCAGAAACCGGTCCCCGGTAGCTTGTCTCCTTTCTGGTGAAGAATAGGCTTGGTAGTTTAGTCTGCCCTGTTCCCATGATGCACTGGGCCAGGGACAGACTGATTTGCATATAGCCAGGTTCTGAGCTGGGATGGGGCAGTGAGATAAATAACGGTGATGGATCAAGCCTGATCTTTGGACTGGGTAAGAGTGGTCTGTTTAACTCAGACACTCTGTTCATCACCACCCCCTTTTTGTAAATCTGGATTCATTAGCAGCCTGCTTGTCAGTTACACTCCCTCTCGTGCTCTCCGCTCAGGTCAAAAGAACTTGTTAGTGGTGCCTCGGATCAGGAAACAACGCCAGGGAGGCCTCCTCCCTGTGGAACTCTCTGCCACTGACGCTAAGGCTTCATGAAGATCTGTTAGCCTTTAGACAGGCTTTTAAAACTTGGCTTTTTAAGCAAGCTTATCCTTAGTTAACTCCGTTTTTCTTTTCTGTTATGTTATGTTTTGCCAGTCTTCCACAGCGCCATGAAGCCTACGGGCGTACGTGCGCTTAATATATTTAATTTAACATAACATAACATAACAGAATTAAAATGAATAATGTAGATGGTGTGTGAAGCACCCAAAAAGTGCTGCAGAAGAAAGTGTCTGGTTTTTCCCGTGCAAATAGTATCAACAAAGGGTTTATCGTGCTGAAATTATCATTGTCCCAGCTCTCAGGGACAAGCAGACTGTCAGAAAACCAATTTTTTTGTACACATTTTTGTCATTTTAATGGGACATAGCCTAGTTTTGCTACTTTTGTTCTTTCAACCTTCTTTCAGTTAGTGGTAGAAATGGGTGTGACAGCAATAATGGATCCCTTGAAAGCTATACATTTCTATAAAATGGACACAATTCTGATTTGAGCACGGGCTCATTTATGTAGATCCTGCAAGGATTTTTTTTATAAAAACAAACTAACAGTTGAAAGCAAAATATATTGAAAATGTTTTGAAAAAAACAGCTAACATTTTCACCTGCACCTCCTTCTAAGTATGACCTCTTTTTTAAAGCAATATACCGTTACATCTGCTGGATCCTTCTGGTTGTGGGGATATATAGGACTTGTAGGTTCACCAAGAATCCGAGGAACCCAGAGCTAATACCTGAACTGCGTCTTGCAATAGTTTTTCATTGTGTACCGGGTATATTTCAATTCATTTGGTAAAATGGGTAGGAAAACATTGGGCGGGGGGGGGGTCCACGCAAGCCATACCTCCCTCGACTCCCCCAGGTGTCTAGATTTCAGTAATGTGTGGGTTTGGTAGGTTTCCTCAGATGGCCGCTGAGCCTGGGGCCAACAACCCAGGTGACCCCCTTTGCGAAACCAGGTCGTTTTGTGATAGGTAATTGTGATGTCTCCATAATACATTTTGGGCCCTTGCCTGTCGCGGGTACTTGGCACGCCCATGCAAGTGAGGTACCATTTTTATCAGGAGACCTGGGGGAACGCTGGGTGGTAGGAAATTTATGTCAGCATGGTGATCCCACAACTTCCCAGGGTGTCTAGTTTTCAGAAATGTGTGGGTTTGGAAAGTTTCCCTAGATAGCCGCTGAGCCCAGGACCAAAAATGCAGGGGACCCCCTTGAAAAACCAGGTCGTTTTTTGATCCGTAGGTGGGCACCTGTGTGTTTGGTACTGGGTTTGCAGATATCATGGGGAACCTAAAAAAACCCAGACATTTCTAAAAACTAGACACCCGTGGGAGCCCAGGGAGGTGAGGCTTGTGTTGATCCCCCAACATTTTCCTTCCTAAAATTCACTGCAAACCTGAAATTTAGCTCAAAATCAAATTTTCCACGAATGTCTGTGTGGGAAAGTTGTGGGATCACTGCCCGGCACAAATTTCCTTCTACCCAGCATTCCCCTCAGTCTCTCGAAAAAAATCATACCTCACTTGTGTGGATGGGCAAAGTGCCTTTGACAGGGCCAAAAACGTGTAGAAATTGAGGGGGGCTGATGCAGATCTGAAAGGGTAGTTTGTTTATACGTTTTTCGGCTGACGCTTCTTTGGGCATCCACACAAGTGAGATATAATTTTTCTCTGGAGACAAAGGGGATTACTGGGTAGTAGGAAATTTGTGCCTACACGGTGATCGTACAACTTACCCACACAGAAATGTGAGGAAAATTTGATTTGATTTTGTAGGTAAATTTGAGAAAACGCTGGGGGATCTATGCAAGCCACACCACCAGCCAAGAGTCAGTACACGCCAAGTGCCATTCACGCACACCGTCAGCCAAGCGCCATCCACACACACCACCAGCCAAGCACCCCTACGTATAAATAAAACCACACAATCCCTGGCTCCTA
Source organism: Lissotriton vulgaris (assembly GCF_964263255.1). Taxonomy (NCBI): domain Eukaryota; kingdom Metazoa; phylum Chordata; class Amphibia; order Caudata; family Salamandridae; genus Lissotriton; species Lissotriton vulgaris. The sequence goes on along the minus strand of NC_141685.1, from coordinate 2,008,674,179 downwards.
GTCTGCTTTCTGCACCCCAGTGAGGGGGTAGATTAAGGACTATTGCCCCCCCCCCCAGGGGGACTATTGCCCCCATCTGCCTACTTGGGGAAGGCATAACGGTTGTGGCAATTCTTTTTTTCTGTTTGTATACTTTCCAGTGCGGCCTAATTGTGAGCATTCTACTTGATACACCGGTTCATCCCAGGTGCCAGTCAACCAATTGTTAACTACCAGTAGCTGGGATAGTACAATTGGAGATCATCTATGCCCCTCCCCCAGCCTTCATAACCCTATTACCGGCATTTGCCCAGGGCTATGCGTGGTGAGCGACACGCCCAGAGTAAGTTGCAAATTATTGTAGTTAGTTTACCAAACCATTGGTTTGGCATCTCGTAAGGAAAACTTTGATGTCCTCCCTAGTTTTCTATATATCCTACATTTTAAATAGAGCCATTCTCTCAAGCAGGTGATTCAAAGCCGTTCCCATCTCTTGAAGTCCCGCTTGATTTTAGTAAGTAGGGATGAGAGAGTAAGGCTCCATGCCTAGTCGAGACCTTGAGAAATGTATGCACCTTAGTATTGGAAGCTCAGCCTCTGAATAGGGATATATGTTTGCCAAGATGTGGTCGCTTGATCGCCTTGTAGAAGGAACATGAGAGATTTGGTTAAGTTTATTCAGAGTCTGGGGGCGTGGCCAGGAGCATGCCGAGCTAGACGTGCAGCCCAGGAGCTCCCGGCCGCCGATGCCTGAATCCGCCGTAAAACTGATGCCACACACCTTAAAATAAACCTGCAGAGTGAGGGAGATCCACGGCAACTGAAGCGCCGTCGGAGAAGCCAGTCGGTGCGACAAGGAGCACAGAATCGGCAGTTTGCCTGGCTGACGGGCGCGGGAGCCGCGGAGGCAAGATGGCGGCGCCGGCGCGTCCATGAATCGAAGCGGATGAAAGAGCCCCTGGAGAGACCCACGGAGAAGAGGCGATCGACTGCAGACACTTGAGGGATCCGGTACGGAGGGACCGAGATTGACAGCCCGTCAGTCTGCCACGGCGACACCGGCACCCACCCGCACCTAACCAAGATGGCGGCGTGAGTAGACCGGTGTGATCGGGAGCTCGCACCGCAACAGTACTGCAGCGCAAAGCAGAGAAACTCTCCCGGCACCAGAGAAACATCGGAGCGGCGGCCCCGACAGGTCAGGTGCTGGCACGGGAGACCTCTTCCCCCCCCCCTCCCGTCAAACCTACCCAAGATGGCGGCGTAACGCATCAGCAGTTGCTGGGAGCCGCGAGGAGGGCCCGGCCGGGGCCGTGGGGAATCCAGCGCGGGCACGGGAGAGGACTGTGAAGCGGGGGATAGGCTTGTCCCTCCTCTCCCCCCCTGGCCACCTGAAGCACAATTAGAGGCCTGGTGCACGTTATCGGCGACTTTCCAACTGCGGGAGAGGAAACGGGAACCCACGAGGAGGTATGGTGGGGAGAGCCGGATAAAGGAGGCAAAGGCCAGACGACTTCTGCTACCTCGCGGGCGTGGAGCACCAAGGGAGAGGGGGGCAGCGGAGTCCACCCGGGCTACTATTCCAGGTGGGAGACCCTGGCGGCAGGAGGGATCGCGTGGTCACTGCTCCGGTTCGGTGACCGGTGGGTGACGGCTGGATGCCCTGGGTAAGCTCCAGACTGTGAGCAGTTGGCATCGAGGGGCCCGCACTGAACTGCGACCCGCCTTCGCTCCCTCGAGGAACAGCGACTACACCCCCCACATAGCGGAAAGGCAGCGAAGACAAGTGACGACACGGGCCAGCGGCAGAACTACAGTAGGGGCCCTGATAACAGGCACGAACATTGTGGACACCCGGCCGGGAATATCAGGGTGCTATCCAGAGCACGTCAGCAGCCGCTCGAGTGCACAGACCCACGCCGAATAACCATGGGGAAGAAAGAGATCGCGCCCAAATCCCTGAAACAAGGTCCAATGGACAACTTCGCGACGGCCCGCCAGGGCAGGGAGAATCCTACCACGGCTCAGGAGGGACTGATTGACACTGACAAACTCCTAGCAGCTATTCAAGCCTCAAGATCGGACATCCAAGAATCTAGAGCGGCGCTTTAAGTCAAGATCGGCGAGGTGGGGTCGGAGGTCACCCTCCTGCGGCAGGACTTCAGGAACCTGTCCGCGAGAGTCACAGTCACCGAAACACGAATTGGGGAGGTGGAGGACTCACTCACCACGCTCCGAAAGGACATGCCGGAACTCCAAGCATCCCACAGACAACTCCTGTGGAAGGTGGACGATGCAGAAAATAGGGCGCGCCGCAACAACCTGCGCTTCGTGGGATTTAGAGAAGGAATCGAAGGGAACGACATGGCGGCTTTCCTCCACACTTGGCTGTCCACGACCTTCCCGACGGCGCGATTCTCCGCGTGCTTCGTCATTGAAAGAGCACATAGGGCACTGCTGGCGAAACCTCCTGAAGGCGCGAGGCCTAGACCAGTGATAGCCCGCTTTCTGAACTTTGCGGACCGGGACCTGATACTTCGGGAGGCTAGGAAGCTGGGTGAGATAAGACTAGAGAACACCAACATCATGATCTTCCCAGATTACAGCCAAGAGGTCCAGAAGCAGAGATGCTCCTTCGATCTGGTGAAAGCAAAGCTGAGGGCTCTGAAAATCACCTACATGCTGCTCTTCCCAGCGAAACTTAAAGTCATTTACAAGGAAAAGTCGTTCTTCTTCAATCATCCTGAAGACGCTTGGCAGTGGCTCGAAGAGAGGCCTATCCTCAACAGTAGAGAGGCGGCAGGGCGAGAGGAAGTGGACAGGTCCCTAAGAGAGAGGGCGCAATGGGGGCTGCCAAAACCCCAACAACGGAAATCCAGAAGACTGCATTCTCGCGCTCCGGGGACGCCATACCAGGCTCGTACTCCCACGAGGGCCAGGAGAGGGCGATCGGAGTCACCGGGTCAATCTTCAACTGCCGACTCCAGACGTCAGGCCCTGCATCAATCGACATTCTCGGGTGGGGAAGAAGACGACCGTGCAGAAAACGGAGTATCAGAGCCCGAGGAGGAAGAGCTGAGGGAGGAACTGGACTCGTTCATCCGCTAGAGAAAGAGATCCGCAATTTGGAACGGGACACGTCCGACAAGCACAGTGGAACTGACTCGGCGACACAAGACTCACACTCCTGAACGGAGACTATGTGGCATGATGGAATCGGCGGCCGGTGCGGCCAGAACCATGCAAGTTGACAACCCCCCTTTTACACTTTTCATTTTGCCCAGATTGTATGTTTTTTGGTAGTGGGTTCTTTATTTGGCTCAGCACTACTCTGGGCTAGTGCCCTTACACTCCTCCACGTTGGGGGCAAGGTGGGGGTAACTGAGTAAGGGAGGGCGAGGGTGGGCGACAGACCGACTCCCGCTGAAAGCTTCGTCCTATATGGGGATGAGTCTGGAAGGGGAAGGTGGTGGGGAGGGGGGGGGCATGAGGGGACACAGAGTTGCAAAAAGTTGGGGAACGGGGGACCAAGGTTGGGGGGGGACAACTGTTAGGGGTAAGCCACGCACACACACCTGGACACTCCATCCTAGACTACCTCCCTCGACACCGATGGCAGGCAACACTCGACCACCACAATGGCAGGTACATTGACGGCACAGCCTAGGGAGGATAGGGGTCTCTCTATTCTATCGTGGAATGTGAACGGCCTGGGATCAAAAGTCAAGCGGGGACTAGTGAACGCATACATTAAGAGAATAGCTCCGGACATCATTCTTTTGCAAGAAACACACCTTAAAGGGGATAACTGTGCATTCATAGCAAGGGGTAGATACAGGGTCCTGGCGCATGCAGGGTACACCTCAGACTCCAGAGGAGTGGCGATATTGGTCAATAAGGCATCCCCATTCTGCACAACACGCACATGGAGCGACCCCCAGGGCGCATACGTGGGGGTACAGGGGACTTGGAAGAGACAGCGATACACGATAGTGTAGGTGTACGCCCCACCGAAGCTCCAATCACGCACACTTAAGGCGGTCACGTCCATCCTCATAGACACTGCAGACACCATACAAATAGCGGGAGGTGACTTCAATGACGTCATGTCAGAAGTCTTGGACCGCACAGGCCACGCACACAGAAGGGAGACGCAGACCCCCCTGGCACAAACAATGGACACGGTTGGACTCGCAGACACATGGCGCTGGCGTCACCCCACTCAGAAAGCCTACTCCTTCTATTCGGGAGCACACAAGGTCTTCTCCAGGCTTGACTACATATTCATGGCGAGGCAACACCTGACGGCAGGAGATGTGATTGAATACAAGGCGAGGGGGATTTTGGACCACTCACCCCTATATGCGAAGCTGGGGGGTGCGAGGCGGGGGAGAGGTGCGGAATGGCGACTGGCGGCATGGGATTTGCAGTCCCCAGAAATTGCACGCGGCGTTAGAGCGGACATCAAGGTATACATAGCGGAAAACGCGGAGTTAGTTTTCTCGGGGGTAACTCTCTGGGAGGCGTTCAAGCCAGTACTGAGAGACAGGATCCAGGGGAGGTTAGGCGAAGCAAGACGCAAACTACAGGAGGAAGTGGCGGGTTTGGAGGCTTCCATTTTGCAGCTAGAGGAAGATTATCAAACACATAAGAGGGAGAACACTCTGCGTCTACTACTAGACACCCAACGGACTTACAGGGAGGTAGTCTCGAATGAGGCAAAGACCCAATCGCTGGCAACCCTCCATCGTTTCTACGATGTGGGGGACAAATCAGGTAGACTCCTGGCCTGGCTGAGCAGAAAAGAAAGGGATGCACGGTGGGTGGAACAAATCAAATCGGGGGATGAGGTCTTGCTGCGCACAGATGAGGGGATAGCGACGGCTTTTGCGACATACTACGAACAAGTCTATAGGGCCAGAGACCTGGGGGACATGGAGGGAGCGCTGCGCTACATGGAACATATAATAATAATAATAAAAGGGGTCTTATCATGCGCAAACTTAGCCCAATGGGCGTCAAGGCGCCTAATTCCAAATCCAGCTCATAACAAAAAACCCTGCAGCTCAACCTGTGTAGGCTCTAGAAAAGCACCACGTTTTTAAGGCCTTTTTAAACAGCGCTAGAGAAGGTAGAGTCTTGATCTCCATCGGCAAGATGTTCCAGAGCTGGGGGGCAGCGACGGAGAAGGCCCTGGCTCCCCACCTAGTGAGCTTGTAGTCCCGAAGAGCGAAGACACCTTGTAGGATGGTAGCGGGTAAGCAGGGAGCTGATAGCGCCTTTAGGTCCATCCTCGAGAGCTCTATAGGTCAGACACAGAATTTTAAAATAAATTCTCTCAGTGGCAGAGGAAGCCCTGGGGAGATCTAGGACAAAACGTGCAGCAGCATTCTGCACGATTTGCAGCCGGTGTATGAGGCCCTTGTTGGATTCCATGCAGAGAGAGTTGCAATAGTCTAGTCTGGAACCAACAAGGGCGACTGCAATCTGCTTGCGTGCTTGAAGAGACAGATAGCTGCGAATTCTATTGAGCGTCCTGATCACGCCCCAACAGGTCGCAACAGTCCGATTCACCTGTAGGGACATTGAGAGTGAAGTATCGAACACCACACCCAGATTTCTGGCAGATTGGGAGGGAGTGGGGCAGATGCCGAGAGAGGAAGGCCACCACTCACTCGACCAGACATCTTGGTCCTTCCCAAAGACCAAGACCTCAGTCTTGTCGCCATTTAGCTTCAGGGAGTTGGTAACCATCCAGTCTGCAACATGTTGCATACAGGACCTGAAGCTAGAGGCAGATGTTATGACAGAGGACTTAGAGAGTGAAACCATAATCTGGGTGTCATCGGCGTATGATACCATCTCCATCCCCTGCGATCTTACAAGTCTAGCAAGGGGGGCCACGTAGCTGTTGAACAGGGTCGGACTTAATGCCGACCTCTGTGGCACCCCACATTGCAAAGACTTTGCTGGGAAGAGGTGGTTGCCGAGCATCACTCTCTGTTCCCTATCGAGGAGAAAGGAGTTGAGGAGGCTCAGGGCCGAACCAGAGATACCTGCCTCCCTAAGCCGAGATGTTAAAATGGCAGGAGACAGGGTGTCGAATGCGGCCGTGAGGTCTAATAGCACGAGAACAGTAGTTTGTCCAACATCAACTTTGCGTTGGATGTTATCGACTACAAAGGTGAGAGCAGATTCTGTGCTATGATGTTTTCGGAATCCATGTTGGGATATAGAGATACCTGAGCTACCCCCGGAAACTAGCTCGGCACTGGAAACGGACATAACTCTGGACGAAATATCCGAAGCCATAACCAAGGTGAAAACGGGCAGGACGCCGGGCCCTAACGGGTTCCCAGCGGAATTCTTTAAAAAGGCGACTGACCTCCTGACACGCCACCTTAAAAACCTGTTCATTGAATCGTACCGGCAAGGAACTCTGCCACCGGACCTCACCTTGGCCACCATTGTGCCGATACATAAAGAGGGAAAACCCAAAGAGGATTGTGCATCCTATCGTCCCATCTCCCTCCTTAATATGGAGGTGAAGGTGTTAGCGACAATCCTAGCAACCCGCATGAGAGCGGTGATCCCAGACCTTGTCCATGCGGACCAGTCGGGTTTTCTCCCCGATAGAGCGACAAAATTAAACCTCAGGCGCACGAACAACTGGCTACAGGAAGTCAAAGGAAGGTCCGAACCACATTGGTTCCTCTAACTCGACGCTGAAAAAGCGTTTGATGCGGTGCACTGGCCTTTCCTCATGGCGGTACTCCAAAGGTTTGGCTTTGGACCGAAACTGTGTGGATGGATACAACTACTGTACACGGCCCCGAAAGCGCGAGTGAGAGTGAACAGGAGGTTGTCCCGCGAATTCCGTATCGAGAGAGGTACCCGCCAGGGATGCCCACTGTCCCCCCTTTTATTTACTCTTGACTATCGAAATCTTGGCACTCAACATAAGGCGGAACCCGGACATCCAGGGCTTCTCGTTGGACCCCTCAGCTGCGGAGCAGGAAAACATTTTGTTGTATGCCGACGACGTCCTGCTGTACATCACCAAGCCCGACACGACAGTGCCGGAACTGTTTAGGGTGCTGGACAGCTTTGGGGCACGAGCAGGCCATACTATAAACTGGCACAAGTCGGTCCTTTATGACCCATGGGGGAGGGAGCGGTGGGGGGACGTCCCTGAACGCTTGGTCACTACATCCACGGGCTTTCAATACCTAGGTGTGTATATTACCCTAGACAGGCATCTCTCCTTCTCCAAGAATGTAGGCAGAATAATGGGAGACGCAGTGCAGGACATGGCTAGGTGGAAACGGCTGCCACTCACACTTCTGGGCAGGGCGGCGATGTATAAAATGATCACCCTGCCTAAGTTCCTCTACGCCCTCCAAAACGAATACTACCCGTTACCGACCACGGCGCTGCGAAAGATTCATGCCGATCTTCGCACCTTTTTATGGCTGGGAAAGCAGCCGCGTATTGCCCTGCAGACGCTCCAACGCCACCAATATAGCGGAGGCATCTCCCTGCCTAACTTGGAGGCCTACTGCTGGGCGGAGCACCTGACCCCGGTCAATGACTGGATACATGTTCCGGCGGACCACCCGACATATGCACTCGAAAGATATAAACTGTCACCCCAAAACATACTGCACTATCTGTATGGAGGTAAACTTAGGAAATCACTCTTACCTGCGACGGTGATCACGCTGAAAGCTTGGAGACAGGCTACCAAACGCACGGGTTGGGAGGGGAGACCCACCAGGCAAACACCGTTATGGCTTTGCCGGTGGCTGACAGAACTCGATAAGCTCAGGGGATTCCAAAGATGGGACGATATCGGAATATCGAACATAGGCGATGTGATCTCCAGAGGTGAACTGAAGTCGTTCCAGGCTCTCCGGAGCGAATTCGGGCTACACCAGTCACAGTTGTTCAAATACACTCAATTACGACATGCCTGGAGGGCACAAAATATCCAAGTCGCAGAGATGCCCGAATATGCACCACTGGAAGGCAGACTCCTCCAGGAGCATGTTATGAGCAAAGCGGTGTCCCTCACATACAACAAAACCCTGACAAACAATATGCATGGGGACCTGGCAAAGCTTAGAGGGGTATGGGAGGCCGAGGTAGGGGAGCTGGAGGACCTGGACTGGGAGATTGTTCTCATGCACCCCCGGGAAGTAGCGATCAAATATAGGCTACGCCTCATTCAATTAAATGTGTTACACAGGACATATTTCGACAGAGTACGCCTCCTAAAAATAGGGAAAATAAGTGACCCAACTTGCCTTAGGTGCAGCAGACAACGGGGGGACTTCTATCATATCATTTGGGGGTGCACAAACATACAAACCTACTGGTCGCACATCTTTACGGAACTCGGGGAGGTATTAGGGATAGAACTCACGCCTGAGCCTAAGCTTGCTCTACTGGGCATGACGACGGAGGTCGATCTGCCGAGACCTTTGCTTATTTTCTTAGTCTTGGCTTTGGTAGTCGCAAAAAGGGACATAGCGAAATACTGGGGGGCCACTGAAAAGCCGAGCATTGAGGAGTGGAGACGAGGGCTTGACCTCTATATGGCGGCGGAAAGGGTTACATACAAAGCGAGAGGGTGCCCTAAGAAATTCAGCAGAGTGTGGGCCAAGTGGAGACAGTACCACGGCCTGGAGGGGGGACAATGAGGGACTGTGCCTACGGGGAGAGGAGGGGCCACACTGTAAATGAGTCATGAGTGCCAGAACTGAGTTCATGGTTACCCTAGTGGTGAAATGCTTGTGGACACTGAGGCTGGGTTGTGACACACACAGGCTACGCAATGCTGCCGGCTTCACAGGGGAGGAGGGTGGGACGGGAGTGGAAGGCTGCATATTGGTAAACTAAGGTACCCGGGGGATAGGCTACAGAAGCAGCCCAAGGTGTAAGACGTGGTTTGACGTAAGACAGTCGCAGCAGCGACAACTCAGTTGACTTGTTGGGGATGGGGGGGTAAGGGGGATAAGAGTTGGGGGTTTGAGGGACTTTATCTTAACAGAAAAGCAGATGTTCACTGTGATTTGAAATGTCACCACCAGCTCGGCTGGTATGCCTGAGATGCTGACCCTACGCATGCCGCCCGACCTCCGGGGTGTGGGCTGAATGGCCGTGTACACTACTTTTCTTGTAACGACTCTCCCACGTCAGTGGCGGCCAAACAATGCATACTATGCTGGTGTTTTCTTGGTATCTGCAAATAAAAATTGTTTTAAAAAAAAAAGTTTATTCAGAGTCTGGAAGTTTGCTTATATAGCCTTAGTATCTCCAAAGCACGAGGCCCTGATATGCTCAGATTGGCTAGTTAATCCGCTAGTTTGCATATAGCGGATTCCATTCACCCGCACACCCAGCCCACTGCCAACCCTGCATCTGTGTGTCACTGTCACAACGACCGAGGCTAAAGGTGCAGTGACAAGGGCGAAGAGAAACAAAGACGGGGAGCACACCTGTCTCGTTCCCCTGCAAATAGAAAATGGATCAGAGGCCACCCCATTCGCTCGCACCTGAGCAGAAAGTTCAGCGTACAGGAGGTTTAATATAGCACTGAAATAGTGGGCCGAATCCCACATGTTTGAGAACCTTGCTCAAGAAGGACCAGTCGGCAGTCTATCAACAAGGCGCACCCATGGGTTTGCTAGAGAACAGAGTTGAGAAAGTTCCACGGGTACGCAGCACATAGTGTTGAGTACTGTGGTTGTGCATGAAGCCACATTGAGCCGGGTAGATTAGAGTATTTCGGACCTGTTGAAGTCTACTGGCTAGGGACTTAGATCTTCCTCATTGCCACCAATGGAAATGTCTTATGAAGAAGGATAGCCACTCCTCTTGAACTCCAAGGAAAGCTAACATGGAAAACTGTTGTATCAGGATGGGGCACTGTGTTCCAAACAGGTGTGTCTTCCTTCGCATTAAGACAGCGTGCGTGGTTCATTTGATGTGACGAAGGATAGCCGTCCTTTAAATGTGATCTGGGAGGCCCTTAATATTCCAGTGCATGATTGTGATGGCTGGCGGACGATGTTGATGCCCAAAGTGTTAAGTTCAAGGGGTGTGAACAACTACCCAGCCTGTATGCGGTTGTAAACCCGAGTGTATGGTGGCCTTACATATTGTGTGTGAGTGTAGAACTGAAGTGAACTTAAACACACAACTTACCTTCCCCACTCCCCAAGGTACTGTTTCCCCAAATCACCCAACACAAACCATTGCAACAGTTTAGGTAAAGATGTCAGATTGGGAACTCCTCCTTTGCAGGATAGTCTGTCAGGGCCTATTATAGTTTCTGCACTATAGAACCTCAGTGACATGTCTGGTATTGGTGGGAACCTTTCTAGCATCAAATTATTTCCTAGCCCAGTTTGAGGAACCTCAGGGCTGGTTTGCAGCTGACAGATTGTCCGCAGGTATTGAGGTAGACTCAGTTTTCCTCGTGTCCAAACCCAGCTGGGATCTTTCCCTCCTGTGCGAACTGGCCTTTCCTGAGTCTGAGGATCCAGTGGGCTATGATCTCCACCCTCTCCTGAATGCGTCCACTGCTGTGGTCCATTTGGTACCGTTCGACCTGACTGGTTCAAAGCAAACCAGCCAGGGGTTGCAGAACCTCTGAATCTCACCCTTTCACTTACCCATTTCCAAGTCTCCTATGGTATCTTGAAAAAAGTGTGTTTTGGAGTTATGAATTACTTTGAGCTTGGCCGGAAATACAAGCATGTATTGTAGGTTTTAAGCTGAGGTTATGTCTCGATCTGTTTTCAGAGTCTTCTACATATCCCCGGGGTTGCAGTAGCTGAAAAGCTTTTGGACATGTTTTTCTTCAATGTGGCGACTTAAGTGCCGAGGCACAACTTACGCCTCAGACTATGCTGGGCACATTGCGGAGATCCTGTTGGAGGAAGGCACATCAATTCTTACTTCCCTTATTTTCAAGTCAACCAATTCCCAGGAAGTTTGGATTGCCTGCAGGATAGTTCCTTGGCAAATGTCTGTTGTTGGTATGAGAGGTCGCCTGCTGGGGCTCCCAACCCCAATCAATTCCTGGAACCTAAATTTGTCCAATTGAATTTAGACCTGGGCCCGGGCTCTTGTGTCCTTCCCCATCCTGAGGTCTGCTCCAAGGAAATGGAAGACGGGACAGAGGAAATGTTTCTCAAGCTAGTGAGTGGTAAGTGTGACAAGCTTCCCCCAAACAGGCTTGGTTTTGGACCAAGACCTGAAGAGGCATATGGTGGGAGTGCCCGGTCTATGTGGGATGAGATCAGTGTGGGCAGTCGGGTGTCCTTTGTTGATAATGCCTGCATTGAGGACACACTCGAGCCTGCTTGCTTCAGGAATCTGGATCTAGGCAAAACGACCAGCTGGGAAAGGTGGTGCTGATGCTGTTGAGTAAAGTTGAGTGAGGACACTGGATTCAAGTATTTCTGGGCCAAAAGTATGTTTACTAAACAGGCTGCATCAAAGCTGTTGCGGGTATTGTTTGGCCCCAGCCAACTTACCTCCAGAGTTCTAGTAGGGGGAGGTAGCACAAGCAACCAGGTAAACAGCCTGGGGTTGCCAGGTCAGTAATTGAGATGTTTTCAGAAAAAGGTTTCTCCTTCTTGAAGACCTGGGGGCCGGTGATCATGCAGGACAGGCGTGGCTGGTATGACTCATCTGGTGTGACCACTGTCAAAGCCCCAACACCTCTCTTCGACAGCACTATGCCTTGAGAGCTCGAGTCAGGGCCTGCGACGAGTAGTAGGTGGGGAAGGCGATCGGCTTCTCTATGCACATGGCTGCTCCATCTGGTCTCCTCCCCAGCTATTGGTTCACCTTGTAGATAGAGTTCTATAGGCCATGTGAGCTGCAAGTCAGCGAGTGCTCCAGATTGTGTGTAGTGGCCTCCCGCAGGACCGAACAGTCCAGGTTCAGGCAGATCACACCTGATGTCTTTGTGCGTGCCTGTGGTTATGGCTTGGCTGCCCCTTTGTGTCCTGGTCTCCGAGTTATCAACACCCAGCCGCCATCTTGAATTTGGAGATGCCTTAGGGGTTATCGCTAGGCCTCCTCATGGATGGCAACTCTGCGCTCACCCAAAGCCGACCACCAGAGGGATTTGGGCGCCTGGGTACAGTGCTGGAGTGGTTGACCTTTGAAAAGTTAGGATGCCGGTGGGTAACGACGGAGGTCTTGGAGCGTTCTTAGAACGCGTCCGCCATCTTGGCAGTCCATGCAAGACCCCCAGGAAGAGTAGATTTATGAAGCATTGCGTCCCATGAACAAGCAGATACTTGATAAAATGCCACACCCCTGGGTTTTCACACAAATCTCCGTGCTGTCTTGTGACTTATGACCAACTAGAGGGCTTGTGTGAAGAGAACGGCTTCTTGAAGTCCTTATGAATTTTTTTTGTTGTGGTGTGGTGTTTATATCTGCGTAACTGCACATTATTTATGTGACTCTCATAGATGATTTGTGGTGTTAAGTTTGGATTCGCGTGTTTTCTCTTATGGTCATGGGTTGTGATGTCAATTGATGTGATTTGTTTTCCTAGCTTCCCAGGTATTTCCAATGATCAACATGCCTTAAACACTATTCTATCTGGGACACTAAACAAATGCTACACATCCTTAAAAAACCCTTACCTCCCCCTAAATGGTGATGCTATGCTTTAACTCGGTTCCTAACCCCAATCCCATACCCTTAAACTGTTCTTCCAATCCGCAATATCCTAACTTCAATGTATATTTGGCAACAAATACTTTTGGAAGTATTATTTTCTAAACTTTTATTTTTAGAACTAGTAATTAGGCGGGGTTGGAAATGCTATTTCCGAAGTTTTGAGGCAATATTCAACAACCACTACCCCTTACACAGATCTTAGTGATGTCAAATTTACAGCGTCACATCAAAGATCTATTTTCAGGCCCTTGCAAATAAATGGAAAAAGAATAGTATATTAACCCGTGCCTGTTGACCCCGTGTCCATGGAACATCAGTACATCTATGGTGGATTGGACTATCTGGGTGAAAGTCCCAACGTGAAATGGGAGCTGTGGTGGGTAACAGTTTCTGTGTTCCAATGTTTTAAGGAAAGAATCTAGAGTATGAACAAATGCAATTTGGTTTTGTAGCATCTGTGAATGTTTCGTCGCAAATGTAGATTGCACCACCAAATTCAAATGTAATTGGGTCCGTCTGATGTTTGTTGTTCTTAAGTCTCTTTATTCTTCTTTTGTAATAAAAAACAGCCAAGCAGCCAACGCGTTTCGTCCAGCTTCAGTGGACTTCATCAGGGCTCGTTGTCAACATTCGAATTCCTGTGATTGTAAGGAATTGCAATCACACTGTGCTGTTCAATATGCCACCCATGTTTGAACCAAGGATTACAAGGGAGAAAACACAGATTTTTTTGGGCGTCCCGAAATGGTATTGTGTACAGCACAGGAGCCGAGCATTAGTGAACTACCATGGATACAGGAGGGAACAGTTTAAACTTGGGTAAGATATTGAACAGGCTCTCGTACTCTAGGACCGGACAGACTGATCTAGTTTTGGCTGTACTACAGCACAAAGCGGGGTGCTTTTACTAAAAATTATGGATTTGCTCACTTTAAAGCAAGGACACTAGACTCACTCTCAGTCTAAAGCGTGTGGGATGGAATTATCACCACATGGAAAGTTGCTACCAATGACATTGAAGCCTTGAGAAAGTTGCGGGACGATTTCACAGGTTGTGCGACGAAACACATATTGGCTGATCAGAAAGGAAAAAATAAAAGAAAGAAGATTTCTGAAACTGTGTTTATAATTTATGTATACTTGCATTGGTATTTAATATTACACTACAGACGTGTGCTGAGGATTTTGTGAATTTCTATGTTGGCTTTGGCCACAACTTTGGGTGAGGTTGGTGTTTCTCCTCACCTTACAGCACCGTAACTCAATACTATCCTGAACTGATATATGTGCGATTATTCCGAAGGCGCCGTATGACCTATAACTATACCACTGTCTATTAAATTTACAGTGGCCCATATGACCAAAAGCCACTGTGCGGAGTAAACATTGGATCGTGCCCATCGAGCAGTGAAGCGGAGGGGTCACTCGGATGCAGGACGCCGACGGTGATACAGCACGGCTGTGCGTTCCTGTTCCTAAGCAATAACTACACATCGAGGATCTGACTACATGTGCCCACCGGCTGTGTGTTGAACTACACGCCAATATACTGTGGAGCTCGAGGGAGCCCCTTATTACACAGACGGAACATTTGATGACCGTTTGACAACGCTCTCCCCTTTTCCCTTCCTGATGAAGACCCCAACATGAGGCCGTGAATTTGCCCTTTAGCGTAACCAGGGGTCGAAACGTAGAACTACGCCTCCACTCTACACACCATAGGAGCTAAAAAAGCGATGGATTCTTGCTACCTATGTGTGATGTGATTTTGGGAACCTTTGCTCATTAATTTGCTTGTAGAGGTTTTGCCATCGTCAATTTGGATGTAATCATTTTTGTCACCACACCTTTACCCTGTCCCTTTCACTCACTCACTTACTCCTCCCCCTTTCTTTCACTGAGAGCACCTTCTTTTTGAATACCGAATGTAATGACATTATAATTACATGGAGATAATATGTTTACTCTTAAACTTTGGCTGCAATTGGATCGCACTCTGACCTTGCATGATTAAAATGCCAAAATGTATGAAAGGAAAAAGTTGTTCCATTATTTCGATTTATTTTCAAGTTCAATGGTGAGTGTGTGTTTATTTGAAACCACTTTGATACTGTTCTTACTCAGACCCAACCTTATTTGTATTAACTCGGTTCCTAACCCCAATCCCATACCCTTAAACTGTTCTTCCAATCAGCAATATCCTAACTTCAATGTATATTTGGCAACAAATACTTTTGGAAGTATTATTTTCTAAACTTTTATTTTTAGAACTAGTAATTAGGCGGGGTTGGAAATGCTATTTCCGAAGTTTTGAGGCAATATTCAACAACCACTACCCCTTACACAGATCTTAGTGATGTCAAATTTACAGCGTCACATCAAAGATCTATTTTCAGGCCCTTGCAAATAAATGGAAAAAGAATAGTATATTAACCCGTGCCTGTTGACCCCATGTCCATGGAACATCAGTACATCTATGGTGGATTGGACTATCTGGGTGAAAGTCCCAACGTGAAATGGGAGCTGTGGTGGGTAACAGTTTCTGTGTTCCAATGTTTTAAGGAAAGAATCTAGAGTATGAACAAATGCAATTTGGTTTTGTAGCATCTGTGAATGTTTCGTCGCAAATGTAGATTGCACCACCAAATTCAAATGTAATTGAGTCCGTCTGATGTTTGTTGTTCTTAAGTCTCTTTATTCTTCTTTTGTAATAAAAAACAGCCAAGCAGCCAACGCATTTCGTCCAGCTTCAGTGGACTTCATCAGGGCTCGTTGTCAACATTCGAATTCCTGTGATTGTAAGGAATTGCAATCACACTGTGCTGTTCAATATGCCACCCATGTTTGAACCAAGGATTACAAGGGAGAAAACACAGATTTTTTTGGGCGTCCCGAAATGGTATTGTGTACAGCACAGGAGCCGAGCATTAGTGAACTACCATGGATACAGGAGGGAACAGTTTAAACTTGGGTAAGATATTGAACAGGCTCTCGTACTCTAGGACCGGACAGACTGATCTAGTTTTGGCTGTACTACAGCACAAAGCGGGGTGCTTTTACTAAAAATTATGGATTTGCTCACTTTAAAGCAAGGACACTAGACTCACTCTCAGTCTAAAGCGTGTGGGATGGAATTATCACCACATGGAAAGTTGCTACCAATGACATTGAAGCCTTGAGAAAGTTTCGGGACGATTTCACAGGTTGTGCGACGAAACACATATTGGCTGATCAGAAAGGAAAAAATAAAAGAAAGAAGATTTCTGAAACTGTGTTTATAATTTATGTATACTTGCATTGGTATTTAATATTACACTACAGACGTGTGCTGAGGATTTTGTGAATTTCTATGTTGGCTTTGGCCACAACTTTGGGTGAGGTTGGTGTTTCTCCTCACCTTACAGCACCGTAACTCAATACTATCCTGAACTGATATATGTGCGATTATTCCGAAGGCGCCGTATGACCTATAACTATACCACTGTCTATTAAATTTACAGTGGCCCATATGACCAAAAGCCACTGTGCGGAGTAAACATTGGATCGTGCCCATCGAGCAGTGAAGCGGAGGGGTTACCGTAGGTGTCCCTACTGCGCCTGGTCCCTGTAGTGACATGCAGAAGAGGCTCCCCTAAGTGAGGGTGTGGCTTGGGGCCACCCGGAGACTAGTACTTGTAACAACCAGAAGTGGTAAAGAGCTTCATTCCCCCCGACATCTTCGGGCCAATGAAGCGGCTAACTGGCAGAGAAACTATTGGCAAGGGTCGCACTCCTGCCAAAAGCAGGGATAAGGAAAAAAAATAGCTCAATCTAATCCAGCACGTGACACTAATCAATAAGGAGCCAAGAGTAGCCCTGACATCAAAAGGGCAAGCAGGTTGGGGTGCGGGAGGGGGGGCAGGGGTTTGAGAGAGGATGGTTGGGGTTGAGTTGGGGGGGTAGCGGCGGGGGTTGGGGGGTTGTGGTGGGAGGGATCCAGGGGCGGGGGAACATGTTGTGGCGGGAGGGGGGGCATGTTGGGGCGGGGGTTGGGTTGGGGGCGGTGGGAAGGACCGTGGGTGGGAACCAGTGTGCCAGGGGATCTTGGAGAATGGGATTGACCACCTTACTCTCGTCTTACATGGTGGCATTGTTATCCTCAAGCACTGCTTCTCCCATTTGAATCCCAATGACTGATCCAGGTTTGCGGATATTGACCCTTAATGTGAAAGGCCTGAATAACCCCGTTAAACGGAGAGCAGTGATTTCCTACTTGGAAAAATCCGGGGCAGAGATTTGCTTACTACAAGAAACTCACCTCCTGACTAAGGACTGGCATAGAATGCGCTCTCGGGCCTTCCCCCAGCAGTTTTTTTCCTCTCTACCTGTGAAAAGGGCGGGGGTAGCTATCTTGGTGTCTAAGCCCTTTCAGGGGAGGGTAGGGGGCAGAGCGGGAGAGATCAAGGGCAGGCTCCTAGCTCACACCTTCCAGATAGGTGACCAGCACCTGACGATTGGTTCCCTGTATGCCCCGAACACGGGACAAGAGTTCTTTTTGCAGGGTGCCCTTTCAGAGTCATTTCAGTCCTCTAATTCACCTTTACTCGTGGGGGGAGATCTCAATCTTGTGATGGACACTAACGCGGACAGATCAGGACACCGCTTCGGGGACACGGGTGCTATTTCCGCTGCAGGCAAGGAGTGGCTCCTGGAGAGGGACTTGGTAGACCTCTGGAGAACTAAACATCCCGGCACGACACAGTTCACCGTCTATTCTCACGTACATCGCACCAGGCTTGACCACTATCTGGGCTCCTCCGAACTGCTCACGAGCCTCAGGGACGTTTGCATTGTGCCTGCGGCCCTCTCAGATCAAGACGTGGTTGAGCTACTCCTCACGGTCCCCAAGTCTACTCGCCCTCCTGGGTAGTGGAGATTGCGCAAAACCCTCCTACAGCAACCGGACGTTACTAAGCAGCTTCACTGCTGCATCACTGACTACCTGACTATCAATTGCACATCGGAGACGTCGATCTCAGCCCTATGGGGAGCCTTGAAATCGGTGGCCCGGGGGGAACTTATCGCGAAAGCAAGCAGCGTGGAGGCCAAAGTCCGCAAGACGAAAAGGGAGGATCTCACCGCTCAGGTCTCTGAGCTTGAGAGAGTCCACACCGTACCGGGGGCCAGAGGGTGTGGAAACAGTTGAAAGTGACCAGAGCTCAGTTGGCTAGCTTGGACATGGACAGGGCGGAATTTGCCGCCCTTCGCCTCCGCCATGCTTCCTACGTTGGGGGAAACAAGACTGTCCGCTTCCTTGCTAGCGCCCTGAGGGCTAAGTCCCTACGCTCGAAAATCTCCAGCCTTAAGGATGACTCTGGCGCCGACATCGATGGAGAGGCCCGGGTTGCGGAGGCATTCCGAAACTTTTATGCCTCCTTATACCGGGCTGATATTGTCCCGTCCAGGGACATCGATACGTACCTGAAATTGGTGGAGGTCACTGCGCTATCCCAGGTGAACGCGGATGCTTTGGACGCCCCCATCCGCTTGGATGAAGTGCTGGCTGCTATATCCCGCCTTCGCCCTCTCAAATCCCCGGGACCGGACGGCTTTTCAGCCGGTTTTTATAAAACCTTCAGCCAACTGCTGGGTCCTATTCTCACTAGGCTCTTCAATTCTTTTGAGGGCCCGGGCTTTATCCCCCCGGACATGCTTGCGGCCGAAATAGTGTTGCTGCCCAAGCCGGGCAAGAAACCTACGCATTGCACGGCGTTCCGTCCTATCTCCCTTCTCAACCTGGACTTAAAACTTTTTACAGGTATCCTAGCTGCACGGCTCGGTCCATGCTTGCCTGGGATTTTAGAGCCCAACCAGTCGGGCTTTGTCCCGAATCGCCAATGTAGCGATAATACCAAGAGAATACTTCATCTAATTGACAAGGCCCATTTCCAAAACTCAGATTCTGCACTGCTGGCCATTGGCGCTGAAAAAGCGTTCGATCGGGTTTATTGGACTTATTTACGACGCACCTTGTCGCGCTTTCGGCTGGGGGATCGCTTTCAGTCCTGGATCGCGTGCTGTTATCATCCTCAAGCTCGGGTCCGCCTGGGCGGCCTCCGCTCGAGCCCCTTCGAGATCCAGCGCGGTACGAGGCAGGGGTGCCCCCTCTCGCCTCTTTTATTTGCGCTATACGCAGAAGCGCTTGCGCAAAAGGTCCGTGATAATCCTGACATTCATGGCATTACCTTTGGCCGAGAGCCCCACGCGATCGGCCTTTATGCCGACGACATCATAGCTGCACTTGACCGTCCGGATTGCTCCGTCCCTGCCTTCCTGAGAGAACTAGAGTCCTTTGGAGCCGTATCTGGCTTCAAAATCAATAGAGGGAAATCCCTGATATTGCCACTGGGATGTAATACCCACCCACAACTGCCAGCGCCAGCTTATGGTGGCGGCCTACAGACAGCCACACGACTCCCATACTTAAGTGTTACTCTCACTTCTTCCACGGACTCCACGGTCGCCCTTAACTACGCGGCCCTCTCCTCCCAGATTCGGACGGACCTCACACGCTGGTCTAAGCAACCCCTCTCTCTGCTGGGGCGTGTCGCGGCAGTGAAAATGTCGACCCTACCAAAGATCTTGTACATTTTCGAAACCAGCCCGGTAATGCCCCCAGCTGGCACCATCGCAGCCTTATAGGCCGCTCTCCTGAATTTTGTCTGGGATGGGAAACGGCCGCGCTTGCATAAACAGCTAGGGTACCGGAGCGCGGATGAGGGAGGTCTTGGGATCCCCAACCTTCTGCAATGTTTCCAGGCCTCCCAGCTCTGATACTTGGTGGAGTGGTATAGGCCGGTGTCTGAGAAATGGTGGTTGTTTCAGGATAGAGCAATGGCTCAGACCTCCCTTTGGAAGGTTCCGTTCCTTCTCCGGCAGCCTCCTGCGATCACCCATCACTCGCACTGTTATGCGTGTCTGGGATGCGGTCGCTGTCAGGAGGGGATTGACGACTTTTCCTTCCCCGCTTACCCCCATTCTGAACAATCCAGAATTCCTGCCGGGCACCGACTCCCACACCTTTTCCCAATGGCGAGGTACCATCTGTCACTCCGCTGGCCGTTGATCTACAGGGCTTTATTCCCCTCTCTAAGGTGTCACAGTGTTACAATGTCGTCTGCCCTCATCTTTTTCAATATTTTCAACTCCGGCACTGGCTCAAACACCGGGTAAAACACCGGGACAAAGGCGCTGGGAGGCGGAACTGGGATGAACCCTGACAAAAAGAGAGTGGAGCTACATATACTACAGGGATTCCCACACCACACGCAACACCGCAAGCAGGGAGGCAGCAGTGACACCGGCCCTTTATTGGCACCTCACCCTGGTCCGGCTCAACAGGGGAAACCCAACCCGTGGCTCACTATGCTGGAGGGGATGTTGGGAGAGAGGCACTTTGACTCATATCCTTTGGGAATGTCGTGAAATCCAAGACTATTGGAAAGCCGTCTTAAATGACATTGACTCCACATTTGACACTGTAATTCCGAGATTCCTGGCTTATACCATCCTGGGCCTTCCCAATGCGCTTACCTTCCCCCTGAAGTCCGTTCGGGCCGTCAGATGGGGATTGCTATGCAGGCTGCATCACAAAACGTCCTGTCGCTGTGGGGATCGACCACTGGGCCCACTCACACGGGATGGCTGCACAAAATTTGGTTTACCCTGGGGATGGAGTGCATTCAAGCTACACTTGCACATACCACGGCGGTGTTCCAGAAGGTCTGGTCACCATTACTGTCCCTCCTTTCTACTAAATTCAACGAAGTCCCTTGCCCCAGATATCTCCGAATGCTACACCTTACAGAAGTTCCACATGACCCTCCATGATTTCATAAGCTTCCGCAATATTCCTTACATTGCCACCTTCGTGATCGTTCTCTTGGTTTGGCACACTAGTTGGGGGGGGGGGGAGGGGCGGGGGGGTTGGGGGGGTTGGGGGCGGGGGAGGGCTCTGGGTTTTAGTTCTTGGAGTTTTGTTTTCTCACTACACCTGACGTCAGCGGCATTAGCCCTGTACCACTGCATAGGCACATGTATCTTGTTTGTGGTTTGATTTACAGGGAAGACCTGTCGGTCTGTCTCGACTGCCTCCTTTGCATGCCGCCTTTCTACCGCAATGTACGGCCTGACTTTGCCTTTGAAATCAATAAAATACATTTTAAATTAAAAGGGCAAGCAGATTGGAAATAATGGCAGTTCCCAAGGGAATGGAGCCTCTTCCGAGTCTGGGCTTAGCATTCGAAACTCGGGGGCAGGACGAGCAGCTCTTATATATTCCCAGTAAGGAGTTTGTTGAATCAGATAATGCTCTAGTAGAGGGGAGATCTCTTGTGAATCAAGATTCTAGCCCAGGAACACCAGACCAAGAGAAACAAATCCTAGGCACAGATGAGCCTGTAAAACTGTAAAAAGTCTTGGCATAAAAATTGATCACGAACTCTCAATGGCCAACCAAATTTCATCAGTGGTGTGTACATGCACAGGACTAATTAGACAGCTCCGGAAACTGGTCCCCCTTCTTTCTACTTCCACACTCCGTACGATTGTTTCAGCGATCATAATTTCGAGACTGGATTATGGGAATGCCCTTTACCTGGGTCTCCCCCAGACACTGGCAAGTAGATTACAAGTAGTCCTAAATGATGCAACCAGACTGATCTTCAGGTTACCTTGATGGGCCCATGCCACGCCGCTACTGCACAAATTGCACTGGCTCCCTATGAAACAGAGAGTGAAATTCAAGAGCCTCTGCATAGCCCATAAAGCAATACACGGCCTTGCACCTGTTTACATAAAAGAACGCCTTGAGGTTTATACTCCTGGACGCGCTCTAAGATCTTCTGAGGCACAACTGCTGTCATGTCCTCGGTACAAACTTTCCTCTAAAGGTGGGAGGTCTTTTTCAGTGCTGGTCCCGCAGCTTTAGAATAAGCTACCCGAGTATCTCCGTAAAGAATCCAACTTGCTACACTTTCGGAAATTACTCAAAACTCTCCTGTTTAAGGAAGCAGTAAACGTAGGTTAACTCCTTGATGATCCGTGCTGTCCACCATCTACTCAGCTAGTTGTTTCCTCTCCCCTGGTTCCAAGCGCTAAGAGACCTGTCGGTGATTTGGCGCTATATAAATCGCAGTTAACATAACATAAAATGAGAGACTAACATATCCTCTCTTTAGTAGACTTGCCAAAACAATCCAAGAATATGTACTTCAAACAAGCAAGAATCTGCAGATGAATACTCAGTTATGAGTGAGTCCCTTTTAAAAAACCAGCTAACCAAGATCTCCTCTGGCATTCCTGGTACATTTTGGTAATTTTCAAATAAAGGAAAGAATTCTATCGGAGGCAATACAAGCAAAGGGTTTCCTGACAAAAAAAAAAGTTACTTAAACATTTTCTCTGAAATGTCTATGGCAGCAGCTCGCCATCGGCGCAAATTCAGATCCATGATTGATCCATTAAGGAAACAAGGCATTCAAGCTATGATAGTTCAGCTATCAAAACTGAAAATACTGATGGATGGTGAATTCCAAATGTTGAGCTCAGTAGAGGAAGCAAGTGAACTTTAAGTTCAAAAAAAGGTTTATTTAAAAATATTAATATGATCATACAAAAACAAGTCTTCATACAAGCAATCACTTGTTAATGCACAGATGCAAGAAGGTAAAATAAAGAGTAATATTGATATGCTATATTCATTAGAATAATAAAAGGTATTATAGAAGAGGATATGAATATGGTCACAAGTACACAAGAAATGTATGTAGCAGTACATGTCAAAAATACATACTGCAGCATTGGTTAGAGCACACAAAATGAAAGGCGAGTACTCTCTGTACAGATATATTTTCTTTTTGGAATTTTCAACCTCATTGCTATTTGCAAAGTATAAAGAATTAACCTTGCGGTGGCAATTCCCCATTTGAAGATGGTTCACCTGGGTGCAAATGCAGTGTACCCCCATAAGGGAGAGAAGGGTGCCTTGCCATTGTGCCTGGGTGCAAGGTGGGTGGGTACAGGGTGGGGTGGTAAGGTTAGTTTGGCACATGGAGAGCAGGGGAGAACTATCCAAATATGGACTCTACACGGGCCCACAGACAAAACCTACATCAAAAAAACTCTTGCAAGACTTAATCGGCGACTTTGCCCTGTTTGACTGTTGGAAATGTGAATACCCGATTGAGAGGAAGTATACATGATATTCAGGATGTTTCCACTCTTCCTCTTGTGTTGAATTTTTTCTTATCTCCCATGTACTATTAAAAAATGAGGGAGAAATACTTGAGATCTAGGTTTCCTTATATCTGAGGTCACTGCACTTAAAACCTATAAGTCACCTCTAAGGCAGGCCTTTCTATCCTGAAGGTAGGGTGCTAGGTTATAAGCATGAGAGTGCCCTGCATCAGCAGAACACCCCCTACAAACCCCAGAGTCAATTCTCCAGGCTTTGTAAGTGCAGGCAGCCATTTAATACATATAGTGGACATCGAGTCAATTACGAGATGTCTATGTATTGGCTGCACCGAAACCAGTCATGTTTGGTCTCAAACATGTTGGAATCCTATCCCAACACTGGTTACAGTGTTCGATGTAGGATCCCATGTACTGGGGAGCGCCCCTCTGGACGCCCCCCTCTATTCCCGGTACCAGCCTTTCAGGGTCCATCAGCAAGCTAGGGCTGCTGTCAACCACAGACACGATTCTGCCATCTGACTGCTGAGCTGAGCTCGAGCAGGGGAAGGTAGAACAAAGGGTTTCCTGTCACAGGGAGGTGTAACCACCTCCCAGACAGGACTTGGTGTATTGAGCTGGGGTGGGGCACTTGCCAGCACCACCAAATGCTTAAAAGGGCCCATTTGTAGCCCTCCTTGCAGACTCCATTTGGAACCAGTTAAGGGAGCCACTGACTCCTCTGTCCAGCCCCTCCACTGGGAGGAATCCCTGAAACATCCCAACCCTTTTCCTAGAGTACTTAGGGGCTTACCTGTGGATGGCACAGATTTGTCGTGGGATTCAAATGCAAGACCACTTCAACTTCTACCATCTAGGCACTATGCACTTCGTTTGACTTTGCCTAGAAACCTGACTGCACCAAGGAAGACTCCTGCTGCACTTGGTGTCTTTTTTCTGCCAGTCTTCTGTGCCATCTGTTCTTGTGCTTCTTCCACGTTCTTCTCCAGACTTGTGCGAATCAAAGACACCCCAAGGAATCTCCCTTGAAGTGAAAGAGTTACTCCCCTGCATCTGCAGGCACCACAACTAAGCTGACCTGTCTGTTGCTCCTGATGTTTCTTGCACTTTGAAAGGCTCAGTAACACAGGTGGTGGTTCTCCAACTCCCTCGAGGCCTGCACTGTCTTCTCAGCAAGTTTGAGGCCAGTATCCCTTGCTGCAACCGCTGGAACTGAACCCCTGTGCACCTCTTTGAATTGTCCTCCAGAGATCTTCAGGCTACAAGAAGCTCCAGCCTCCAGCATTTCCTCCTGCCAACATCTTTGTCCTCACTGCATCCTCTGCCTTGTGGACCTGCATCTTTGGTGAGCTGCTCTAGGTCCTCTTGCTACTCCTGTGCCTATGGCCGGTGGGTCCCCTTGAGGGTCGTCTTTAGGCTCACTGGACTCCCTGCTTGCTGAGGACCTACTCTGCCACTCCTGCATTTGGGGAATCCCTTGGATTTTGCTGGTCCTGACACTGCGTCCTCTTAGTTTGCCACGTCTCTGTTTTGTTTAAACCAGATTTTATTTTCAAAGTATTCACATCACGATCTTACACGTTAGTATCAGCAGTGCATTCTTGTCTTCATGCAAGTTGGAACTCTTAACAGTAACTTAAACTATCCCTTACCCCCCCCTCCCCGAGTTGCACATGCATTCAGATAGCCCTCTATTCAGGTAGCCTTTACACACCTGGGCTTCTTAATGTCCCTGCCGCTATGTCTCCTCAAGTAGCAGAGTGGGTGCTCTCAGCCAGCCCATACTCTATTCTGTCTAGCCTTGTTCTCTCCCTCTCCTGACAGGTGTTGCGGGCTGTGATGTTTCTACCCTCTCCTCTTCATGCCCATTGGCTATTAGCTCCCCTACTAGCTGTTCTCATGCTCTAGCCCTATCTATGTCACATATGCCTTGTCCCACCTTAGTTCGAGGCATGTGGGCTGCTGAATTCATATCTGTGCATAGATCGCCGCCTAGTGTTGGGTCCGGATGATTGCACATTGTTGTCCTGGAAGAGTCTTCGAAGTATCACGAGATAGGTGGCTCCTCCCCTGGACTACAGTGCGCATGGGCATCGACTCCATCCTCAGATTGTTTTTTCCGCCATTGGGTTCGGATGTCTTTAATACCCTCTTGTCGGAATCGATAGGAAAACTTTTTTGAGACCAAAAGGTCTTTAGTCTATACGTCGGTATTGTCTTGCGTTCGGCTTTACTTCTTCTAGCTCGGCTCCGAGCCGGTTTCTGCACTTCCGCGTGCTCTCGGCGTGGAAGGCCTAGTCGACGCTCCTGAATCATCGACCATCCATCATGGACCGAAGTCCATTTAAGAGATGTCCGGTCTGTAACTCGAAGTACCCCCACATTGACGTCCACCCGGTGTGCAGCAAGTGTCTGTCGCCGGACCACGATGAGGCCAAGTGTATGGCCTGTTCACGCTTCAGGTCCAAGAAGACACTTAAGCTTCGACGAGCTGCGTGCCTGGAGGCCCAGCAATCTGCTCCGGCGCCTGCGGATATTTTCGATGTCGAGGAAGAATATATCCAGGACGTTTCGGAATCAAACCCCGCGTCGGACGTCGAAGAAGACTACGACGCTGATGCTAAGGTGTTCGAAAGCGAAGAAGTCGTCGAGGAGGTAGGAGATGACGACGGTGCCCTCTGGGCCATGGAGGATAGCTCGGATGAGGAGCTTCCTCAATCTGACTCTGGGGCCGTGTCTATTTATAAGGCCCAGGTCGAGGGATCGCCTTCGGGCCTTACCCAAGACCTCGATATGGGTTCCACGGCCCTGCCTTCCGGCCCGGCCACGGACATTGTTACCGAGCCACTCCCTGGCAAAACGAAACCGAAAGTGAAACCTACGGTCTCGACGCCAGATACTGCGCAGGTGCAAGCATCGAAAGCGAAAGTGCGCATCGCTTTGGTCGGATCGAGAACTTCGGAGGCTTCGGCGCCGAAGAAGCTGAAGACGGCTGTCGAGCCCAAAAGCCAAGTCAAGGGCGTTGAGACGAAGTCTGCCGCGCCGAACACTAAAGTAAAGGTGGTCGATACTGGCGCGTTGGCGCCGAGGACAGTTGACGCCGGCAAGGGCCTTGTCGACCCGAAGAAGGCTTTCGACGAACCGAAGAAAACTCTCGGTGACCCGAAGAAGCGACTCGATGACCCGAAGGTCCTCTCTGCCCCGCGTCCGCACGACAAGGCCAAGGGCGCTGCGCCTCGTGAGTCGACTACGAAAGCGGCCTCGAAGGACTCTACTCCGAAAGTGACCTCGAAGGACTCCGCTGAACTGGCGCGTCCATCCGCCGCGTTCACCAAAAAGGTGACGGACTCCCTGCAGCGCATCAGGGACGGCACCGCGGCGGTCGAACCGAAGGACCCTCCGCCTGTGGAGAAACCAGTTAAGGCGTCCACGCCGATCCTCTTTACGTTGCCGCCTAAGACGGCGCCGAAGGCTTTCGCTCCTAAGGCAGTGGCCGGCATGCCCGAAAAGGTCTCCTGGGCGCCGAAGGTGTCGTCGGTGGTCCACGGCCCGCGACCTCGACGATCTTCGGGGGATGAGCGTCAGGAACACTTCATCGACGCCGAAACAGGCAGGCTTTCCCTCCTGAAGCGGAAAATCACCCCAGAACCCCAACTGGAGTCTTACAAGATCCCTCTCAAAAAGAAGGACTCTGCTTGCTCTCCGGTCTTGGTGGAACCCCTTTCACCACAGACTCATGATGTGTCGCCCACTTACTCCGATGTGGACGCTGGTGAGTGTGATGATGAGGATGAATACAGTTATCCAGTCTATACAGACCCTGAGGATACAAATGAGCCCTGGGCAGCTGGTGGTGACCCTGGGGGTCCTCATTCAGGACAAGACCCTCAACTCTTTTCTGCAAAGACTTCACCTACTGAAGACTCTGCTGCTTTCAATGCCCTCATTGAACGGGCTGCTAACAATCACAATGTCCAGCTGCATGCTGACCCTGTGGATGTGGATTTCCTGTTTGACACTTTTTCAGTATCAGAAAAGACTGTAAAAACTCTGCCTATGCTAAAAGGTGTTTTAAAGCATGTTGCTGAGATCTTTAAAGAACCTACCAGGGCGAGGGTGATAAACCCTAGGATTGACAAAAAATACAAGTCGGCGCCTACTGATCCTACCTACATTAAAGGCCAGTTGCCTCTGGACTCTCTTGTCGCCTCGAATGCCCGGAAGAGGGCCAATTCTCAGACTACGGGTGATGCTCCTCCCCCAGACAAAGAATCCAAGGTCTTTGAGGCTTCGGGGAAGAGGGTGGCAGCACAGGCAGCCAACATATGGCGCATCTCTAACACACAGGCTTTTCTAGCGCGCTATGACAGGGCGCCCTACGATACACTAGAGACCCTGTTGCAACACCTGCCTGATCAATACAAAGAAGGGGCTGAGATGCTGATTCAAGAGGGGAAGCTAATCTCTAACACTTCCATTAAGTGCGCTCTGGACGCAGCCGATACCGCTGCCAGAGCTATAAACACCAGTGTTATGCTTCGGAGACATGCCTGGCTGAGAATCTCTGGATTTAAGCCAGAAATCCAAACCACCATCCTCAACCAAACGGTTAACCCAGATCACCTGTTTGGCCCAGAAGTTGACACCACCCTAGAGAAAATAAAAAAGGACACTGACACTGCTAAATCCATGGGTGCCTTACAGTCCCCGCAGTTTCAGGGTGGGTCCTTTCGTCGCTCCAGCACTAGAGGCGTCTCAAGGGGTCAGCTTTCACAGTCCACGCAATACTACAAGGGCAACACCCAGACTAATTACGCCAACAAGAGTCGAGGTGGATATTGTGGCAACAGCGCCAAGGGCAGAGGACGTGGCAACAACAGCTCCAGGTCCTCTACCACCAGCAAACAGTGAAGCCTTGTCACTGCCCCCCGACCACACAACACCGGTCGGGGGGAGACTCCAGCAGTTCTTGCCCGTCTGGAAGTCCATCACCACGGACAGGTGGGTCAGAAAACTTATCCAATACGGTTATTTTCTGGAGTTAACATCCACTCCACCCAACATGCCCCCAAGGCACCGTCCTATGTCGGACGAGCACTTGCACTTATTGCAGCAGGAGGTTACTGTCATGCTGCAAAAAGGGGCAATAGAGCTCGTGCCTATGCAAGAAAGAGGCACAGGGGTATACTCCCTGTACTTCTTAATTCCAAAGAAGGACGGGTCCCTCAGGCCCATCCTGGACCTCAGGCCACTCAACTACTACATCCTGTCGAAGCACTTCCATATGCTGACCCTGCAGCAAGTGCTCCCGTTGCTCAGGCAGGGGGATTTTCTCGCAACTTTAGACCTAAAGGATGCGTACTTTCACATTCCACTGCACCCTTCACACAGGAAATACCTCAGGTTCACCATTCAAAACCAGCACTACCAGTTCAAGGTTTTGCCTTTTGGTGTCACCACGGCACCCAGGGTGTTCACAAAGTGCCTGGCGACAGTGGCGGCGCATCTCAGGAGACGGAACATCCACGTCTACCCCTATCTGGACGACTGGCTCATCCAAGCGAAGTCAGCCCAGCAGTGTGCCGCCCACATGTCCCACACCATTCACCTCCTGCACGATCTGGGATTCTCACTGAATTACCCAAAATCCCACCTCCAGCCCGCCCATGTACGGCAGTATCTGGGTGCGACCATAAACACTCTGGCGGCCACAGCACAGCCGAATTCAGTGAGAGTCAGCAGCATTCAATCGCTGATACAAAAATTCAGACCTCAACACTCGCTTCCAGCAAGAGTGTTCATGCAGTTGATAGGCATGATGGCCTCCTGCATTTCCATAGTCCCGCATGCGAGGCTACATATGCGTCCGCTTCAGGAGTGCTTAGCACGTCAGTGGACTCAGGCTCACGGGCAGTTGAAAGACCTAGTGTTGGTGAGCGGTCGGGCATACTACTCTCTGCATTGGTGGAATCCACGAAACCTTTGCAAGGGCCGACCGTTTCAAGAACCTGTGCCACAGATCATCCTGACGACGAACGCTTCTCTCCAGGGATGGGGAGCTCATGTACTTCATTACACTGTGCAGGGACTATGGACGCAACAGCAGAGGAAGATGCACATCAATGTTCTAGAACTGATGGCGATCTTCATGGCACTAAAAGCCTTCAAAGTACATCTGTGCAACAAGGTCGTGTTGATCCGGACGGACAACATGACGGCAATGTACTACATCCAGAAGCAGGGAGGAACACACTCTCTGCAGCTGTCTCATCTGGCTCAGAGCATGTGGAAGTGGGCCATTCAGAGGAACATCTTCCTCATGGCAGAACACCTCCCGGGCAAGGACAATCAGATGGCGGACCTGCTCAGCAGGCACAGCCACCAAATGCACGAGTGGGAGATAAATCCATCAGTACTACAACCGTACTTCCAAAGGTGGGGTCATCCAGAGATCGACCTCTTAGCCACAAGGGAGAACGCATCATGCCAAAGCTTCGCCGCCAGGTTCCCACACCCACAGTCGCAGGGCAATGCGATATGGATGAACTGGTCATGCAAATTTGCGTACGCTTTTCCTTCAGCACCCTTGATACCGCTGGTGGCATGCAAGCTCAGGCAGCACTCGATGACTCTCATCCTGGTTGCTCCATCGTGGGCTCGCCAACCATGGCACACCACGTTTCTGGAACTATCCGTGGTACCGCATCAGAGGCTACGTCTCACACCCAGCCTTCTGACGCAGAGCCATGGCGACATTCAGCATCCAGATCCGCAACAGCTCAACCTGGCGATCTGGCTCCTGAAGTCCTAGAGTTTGGCTACCTGCACTTGCCTTCCTTCATTCGGGAGGCAAGGAAGTCCACCGCCAGAGCATGCTATGCGGCAAAATGGAAGCGGTTTGTCATTTATTGTGCAGACCACAACATTAACCCGCTAGATGCTTCTATTCAGAATATCATCTGTTACCTTTTCCATCTGTACAAATGTAATCTGGCCTATACTTCCATTCGCATACATCTATCTGCGATGGCCGCTTATCTCCAGAATAGGCAGCACCTCTCCCTCTTCAGGGTGCCTGCCATTAGGCTTTTCTGGAAGGACTCAAATGAGTCATTCCTCCGCGGACTCCACCAGCTCCGGAGTGGAACCTCAATGTGGTCCTCACCCGGCTGATGGGTCCTCCCTTTGAGCCACTGCACTCCTGTGAGATTCAGTTCTTAACGTGGAAAGTGGCTTTCCTCATAGCGATTACATCGCTACGGAGAGTTAGTGAATTACAAGCCCTAACTATCCAAGAGCCATTTAGTCAAATTCATTCTAACAGGGTGGTGCTTCACACTAACCCTAAATTTCTACCCAAAGTTGTGTCTCAATTCCATATCAACCAGACTATTGAATTGCCTGTTTTCTTCCAAAATCCGGAGTCATTGGCGGAGAGAATGCTCCACACCCTTGACGTCAAAAGGGCCCTGATGTATTACATCGATAGGACCAAGGATTTTAGGAAGACTAAGCAACTCTTTGTCGCCTTTGCACCGCACCATAAAGGTAACCCTATTTCCAAGGCTGGTATTGCTAGGTGGATCGTTAAATGTATCCAGATCTGCTATCTGAAAGCAAAACGTACTCTCACCATTCCACCAAGGGCACACTTCACCAGAAATTTGGGGGCCTCTATGGCATTCCTTGGAAACATTCCTTTGGAAGACATATGTAGAGTAGCCACATGGTCTACCACACACACATTTACAAAGCATTATTGTGTTGATGTGCACTCCAAACAGCAGGCAGCTGTAGGGCAGGCTGTTCTCAAAACACTTTTCCAAACTACTGCAGCTGGCACGGGCGGCCGCCGCTAATGGAGGGACTGGTATGTATTCTATGCACTGATATGAATTCAGCAGCCCACATGCCTCGAACCGAATATGCTACTTACCAGTATGCATCTGTTCTTGGCATGTAGGGCTGCTGACATTCATATCGCCCGCCCTCCTCCCCGGCGCCTGTAGCAGCTGCAGAATTCACATTTACTTCTAGCATGGTCATCATTCACTGAGTTTCACACCATCTTGGCCACAATGGCTAAAAACAATCTGAGGATGGAGTCGATGCCCATGCGCACTGTAGTCCAGGGGAGGAGCCACCTATCTCGTGATACTTCGAAGACTCTTCCAGGACAACAAGGTGCAATCATCCGGACCCAACACTAGGCGGCGATCTATGCACAGATATGAATGTCAGCAGCCCTACATGCCAAGAACAGATGCATACTGGTAAGTAGAATATTCGGTTTACCATGTCTGTTGCTGCTGCCAAGACTTGTTGGTGCTGCCGCCGGACACCAACCCCCTGGTTCTCTACTTCTGAAGTGGAAAGCTTGTGAAATGCTCCTGGTCTTCTACAGCTTCGCCTGGTCTTAACAGCTGCAGCAACAAGGTCACCATCAACTCTCCTGCATCTTCCGTTATCGGTGGTCACTGGTATTCCGTGCGTCCTGGTCACTTCAAAGTGGCATAGACTCTGTCCCCTGTGCTTGCAGGTCCTGCACAAGAGTTCATCCTTGGGTCCACCGGACACTTTCACCTTCTTTCCCCGTGGCATCTTTACAGAAACCCTCCATTGTGGTCTACGGTGGTTTCCGACGTTACTTCGCATCTATGCACCTGGCTTCCCTGGTGTAGGTATCCTGGTTCCTGGGGTATCCACGGGGGGTTGCTTTCCAACCTTCCATCTTCTTCAGGGAAGGGTCCTTCTTCTTAAAAACTGCAAATGCGACTTTCTCATTGACTTGCATTAAGTACGCAGATGTGTTTCCTCTCTGAACGCAGCGCAGCCTCTGTGGATTTCCTGGGTACTGACCTTGGGTGGTTCCTTGGGTCCCCAGCTCTTCTGAGTCTCCTGGTTCAGGTATGGACAGTGGTCACAGTTTGCATTCCACTCCTTTAGTATATGTTTTGGACTCCCCCTGGAGACCACTGTGTATTTGTGCTTACTTACCTGTTTCAATTTGAAATATTGTGTGTATTTTGTGCTGATATCTCCGGGTGTGTATAATCAATATAACTATTTCTATAACTACACAGCGTGGGTTTTTTTTGTTTAACCTTCACTATATGATTAGTCCTGGTAAAACAAGCTGTTTAACACTCCTTGACTAAGCCTGAAGGCTGCTCTCCACAGCTACCACCTAGAGAGCTTTCTAGGGTTGTCTAAAAGCACAAAAATAACCATAAGGGTTGTCTGGATTAGTGCAAGTATGCACCGTATACTAAGCCTGCCTCTTACATGAGCCTTGATGGCCTTCATTTGACGTAAAGTGATTGCTTACAGAACTAATAAGTGAAAGAAGGAGAATTAAGAAAGATTGCAGTTGCAAAAAGTGTTTAGTCAGGCAATGTTAAATACATTACTTATCTTCACCTACACAAGAGGGTAAAACAAAACTAACTAGGGCTAAAAATAACCACCAGGATTTTTTTTAAATCAAAGAAAAACCTGAATTATAACTTTGTTTTACAAAAGAGAATGATTGGGTTAGGGAATCTTCTTGATAAATTAAATACTCTCTAAATATAAAGGGTGAAATTAATTTAGGATTCGGAATCTGGAATGAATTTTAGAAAGGTACTGTCCTTCTGTTTTTGTGCACTCTTTCTCTCTTTTAGGTTAAAAACTTTATATTGCAATTTCTAGACAATGTCACATTAATAATTTGCTTTATTGTGGACTACATCTAGCCCAGTACATTTAGCATCTGGCCAAAATTAAGGAAAACCAGGATAAACACATTACCCCCACCCCTCCTCCACCCGCATTCCTCATTCACCGTAAGATCTATGACTGATTATTTAGAATTGCGATGTTTCCTGATGGTGTGTGTTCGGGGCAGCAGAGGCACTAGCCTCTGGTAAGCGTAATAAGCATAAGTATTTAGGGCAGGTGAATTCACGGAACTCAGATGTGAGTAGTGACCGGAACGGCTGCCGCGGTTCCCCAAAAGCCGAACCTTTTCCGAATATTGTGAGTTCTTTTCTCCATCCCCAATATGTGCCACAGTCGTTGGAGCTAACCCGTGTGGGTGGGAATAAGGGGAGGTCTTCAGTGAATCAAGATATTTTGAATAGCTGTTCCCAAAGCTATCCCAAGTTGTCGACCTCTCTTGGACTTTAGGGTATATCTTAACGGGTTTGGCACCCCTAAAAGCCTGTAGGCTGGAAATCTAGGCAACTGGGTGTCCAGATGCGTGGCAATCTCATCCAGAATCTGAGACCAATACTGTTGTAGATGTTCGCATTCCCACAGAATATGTACCTATGTACCCTGCTCACCACAGTCCCACCAGCATTCTACACTGTGTTTGGGGTCCACCCTGTGCATTCGCACTGGAGTGTAATACCAATAGGTAGCCACCTTAATCACCTCTTCGGTCAGCCCCATATTATTCGCTTTATGTCATGCCCTATGGTATACCCCCTCCAACTCCTTACCACTCAGCTCCCGCCCCAGATCTCTCTCCCAGCGAGCGCGACTCGCGTTGTATGACTGTGTCGTGTGGTTAACATCCTGTACAGGTCAGAGATTAGCTTCTTGTCCGACGTCCTAGTTATGAGCCACTTTTCGTAAGGTGTGAGATGTCTCTGCACCTATGGCCTATTATGTGGTTGTAGTGCCCAATGCCGGAGCTGTAAAAAGCGTAACCGTTCTGTCTCAGGAATCCTGTAGTCCGCTTTGATCTGTGGGAAAGAGAGCACGTCGTCAACGTCAAATAGGTGCCCTAAGGCACGGCACTCCAAAGTGCTCATTGTACGAAGGCCTTCTCACCCACCCCCGAACCGAACTCTAGATTATCGAAAAGCAGAGTAAGAGGGGAGAGGAAGATGGTCAGATTGTATTTGATGCTGGAGTGGTCCCAAGCAGCTAATGTTATATGTATTATGTGGGATGCATACAAATTTGGGGGCCTATGTGATTTTTTAAGAAAGGGGATCTTCTGAAGAGATGTGCCTTACACCACCTGATCCTGAAATAACCAATATTTCTCAGATTCTGTAAGGCTCCACTCCACCAGGTGTCTCAATTATGCTGCGTAATAATAAAGCTGGAAGTCGGGAATCCCCAACCCTCCCTCGCCTGGCGGCAGGGACCCAATGATTTTCTTCATAAGCGGTTTGCGGCTTTGCCAACTAAAGTGCGTAATCTCCGTATGTATCCGCTGAATCAGACCATAGAGGTTTGCAGGTGGCGTGTTTGAAACAGATACAAGATTTTGGGAAGGACCGTCATTTTGATTGCGGCTATTCTCCCTAGCCATGAAATAGGATAGTATTTCCACCTTTGCGGATCTAAGCGGATCCGTGTATGCAGTAATTAACTGTAACTGTAGCCTGCAATGTGGATGCCAATTGGATTCCCAAATATGGGACTGCGCTACTCGCCCAATGTATGGGGTGTTGGCTCTGCAGACCTTTCAAAACTTGGGGTGGCAGGTAGATGTTGACGGCAACAGATTTCTCAACGTTCACTTTAAATCCCGAGGACTTCACAAAGGATTCCAGTTCTGCGAGAAAGGCTCCTAGTGCGATGACTGGGTTGGCCAGTGTCACCAATATATAATCTACATACAGGATATTAGTATGTATGTCCCCACCAAACGGGACCCGACAATATATGGCTGTGATCTCACTCTTTGCACCATGGGTTCCATATATAATGCAAAGTGAAGGGGCGAAAGAGGACACCCCTGTCTTGTACCTCTTCCGATAGGAAACTGGGTTGATGTATGCCCATTAATTCTAACTATCGCTATGGGAAAATGGTTGCAGATTAGGAGTAGTGACCTCATTTTCTCTCCTAGGCCAAAGAAGGGCAGTACCTGTTCAAGGTATGGCCAATGGAACCTATCGAAGCCTTCTCGGCGTCTATGGTCAGGAGCATATACTTTGCTGGGGTCCTTGAGGCCTTCTCAATGTTATGCAAGACCCGCTTAGTGTTGTCACTAGTTTGTCGCTGGGGAATGAAGCCCGCCTGGTCAGGGTCAAAACGGCTGGGGATATATGTGCTAGGTCTATGTGCCAATATCCCTGTGTAGAGTTTCAGTTCTTTATTCAGGAGGGAGATAGGACGGTATGAGCTGGATTTGTCTTTCCCTGGCTTAGGGATGACTACAATGGCGCTCTCAAGCATTGAAGCCGGGATTACCCCAGGTGCTGAAAATGTATTAAAAAGTCGGGTTAATAGAGGGGCTAAAACCTAGCAAAACGTTTTATAGAAGGCCATCATGTAGCTGTCCGGTCCGGGAGATTTGGCCAATTTGAGTCTTGAAATTGGTGTTATAACCTCCTCTATTCAGATGTCTTTCTCTAGATATTCTGCTTGGGCTGCAGATAGTTTGCTGAGTTGTGCCCCCGCTAAATAAATGTCCCCGTCCGTGCTAGCCAGCGTCAGACCTGAGTATAGCTGGGCATAAAATTCCCGAAAGGTCTCAACTATTGCTACGTCGTCCGATACCAGTTTCCCTGCTGAATCTCGCACCTCTTGAACCCCCTGCAGTTGTCTGCTCTCACGTTACTTATGTGCCAATAGGAGCCCGCATCTGTCCCTGCTTACGTAGGAGTGGGGCAGTCGCAAGTCTGTGTACTCTATCTTGGTCAATGGCCAGTTATTGTGTTCGAACTGCGCTTAATTGGCACCTAACTCTAGGTTCCCCCGTCCTCTGGTGCATTTGCTCTAACTCCTGTATCCTCTGAGCTAAATACTCTCTTTTCTTTCTGTGGCAGACCCTATTTGCAGCCAAGATTCCAATGAACTAACCTCTAATCACCGTTTTGAGGGCCTCCTAGAGTGTTGATGTGCGTGTGTCTGGAGTATCATTGTGTAGGAGGTAGTCATCTATGGCGTGCTGGATTTGCGCAACTGTGTCTGGAAGTTGTAATAATGTGTCCCGAAGACGCAGGGCGATGTGAAGGGGGAAATGACGGTGTGGCCACGACCGGTGTGTGGTCTAATAGTGATTACACCAAAATGTCAACCTCCAAGGTGAGTTCATGAATAGCCCTGGAGCTTAGCAAATAGTCAAGCCTGGCGTATGTTTTATGAGCATTTGAAAAAAAGGAATATTCCCGGAGTTGGGGGTATTGGGATCACCACAGGTCTACCAGGCCGAGCTCCCTCATTCTGCCTAACCCCTCTGCTGAAAGGGCACCCGTCTGACCAAACCGTTGGGCTGATCTGTCAAGAGTATTGTCCCACCCTGTGTGCTCTGTCCATCTTAAGTTCAGTATTGGGTGGGTTACCGAGGATGTTGTTAAACAAGACCCCCGTATAGCTAAGATGTCGCTTCCTTCTGCGTTTGTTTCCACCTCCCTGATCCGGATGTTGTGTCTACGAGAACGGTTTGCAAGGTCCTCGAGGTGTGCCTGTAGGTCTGTGTTGGTCATAGAGGCGGATTACCTCTTGCTGTAGGGTCGCCAATTAAATGTCTCTGTTGTCTCCTTTATCCTCCAGTGAGGCCACCCGTTCCCCGATTGCGCCCCACATCCCTCCTGATGTTATTAATTTTGGACGTTATGTCACGCTTGACCATCTGAAGATCTTCGCGGAGCTCCTAAAACAGCGACTCCAGAAATGCGCGTGTCACCGGTTCACCGTTGAGCCATTGTTCTGCCACCCTGAGGACGAGCGAACAAATCTTTGTGTTTGGTCTTTCTTCCCTCGAGTGGAGGTCATAGTACCAGTCCTAAGCAGGTAGCCGTGGCCGCTCGAGGGGCGATTCGCTGGCACCCTGGCGTATTGTTAAACCCAGCTGATCTAGATATCTGCTTGTCCCACAGCCACTGCGTGTTATAGCCCAGTATTCTCACAGAGGGTGCCAGTGCTCCCGCAGGCGCTCTCCCCCGGTGGACTCGGTCTATCTGGTGAGGTGAGGCTGCCCCCTTCAAGGCACGCAGACACCAATATTGTACTCCTGAGCGCGCCTCCACACCCATACCCGCGGACACCCATGGGAAGGTCCTGGTAGCTGGTGCCTCCTTCAGTAACTCCCCCTCGAGGATTAGTGCACCTCTGCCTGCATTCTTCGAGCTGGGCCCGTCTGCTAGAGCAGTGCGAGGGGTGTCAGCAATCCCATGCTGCCCCTGGGGCTGTAAGCTCTATAGGGCGCACCCGGGCCCCCAGGGTAGCTTCGGGCAGCTACCATCTCCTTCTGTGCCACTGATGTGCCTGGGCTCTCACCTGCTTGTGACTCCCAGTGACCACAACTCTGTTCAGTCGCTTCTACCTAGGCCCAGGGTCCATGTGTCTGTGTGATGCAGAGGGCCCAAATCAAAGCCGTCCTAAGGCAAGGCCCAAGTGCACACGGCAGGGCGCTCCCCCCTCTACAGCTTTGGCTGCGCAGGAGTCCTTGTCTTGAGCGGGAGAGTCTGTCCTGTGGTCACTTGGCCTCCGCGGGGTCTTACTCCCCGGACTGTGTGGGCCCCAATCGCACCTGGCTCGTGCCGCTCACCTTGCTAGCGCCGGAGCGGACCAGTTGCTCTCCAGAATTTGCCAGATCACGCGCCCGGCCGGCCAGCCACTCCTTCTCAACACACGACCCTTATCAGCAGCTACACCGCTCCGCCTCAGCAGTGTTACCTCATTGTCTCCATCATGGCCTTAGCCGCTCCGATCGCCGTGGACCTTCCAAGGTGCAGTGTGCGATAGCGCTCGCCCCCTTGATCAGTGCATGTGCAGTTGGGCGTGGCAACCGGGCCAGCAGCAGGCACTTCGACTGCATTATGAGACGCTAGTACTCCGGTGATCCACTGCAGTCCTGCCAAGCGTCACGCAACACGTGTGACGCCCACGCATTTCAGTGCGGTGATCCGCATCACCGCACTGAAATGAAATGTCACGCATTTTGCCAACGGCGCCTGTCACCGACTGTGCCCGTCACGGTGTGGCTCTCTCTGCTGCTCGAGGTGCCGGCCACCTGTGTCCCAGCAAACAGTTAACATCCTTGCGCAGCTCTCCGAGAGCCGGTGCTACAATGTATCGGAGTATGGGTACTCCCGCGTCACGTCCGGCCGCCAGGAACTGACAGGAAGTTAGTCGGCGGGCGGGGGAATCTGAGTGAGCGTGCAGGCTGCCTCACTCAGTTGCTCACTCTCCCTCATCATGATGGCACCAGGCAGGCCGGGCCGGCCGCAGGGGGTCAGTTCACAGCCCGGGCAGCAGCTTACTAACCTCGGGAAGGGCTCCAGGCTGGTCTTGATGAGGTCACAGCCGGCACGGTAATGAATCCCGCGCCCGCTGCATCAACGCACCTGACCCAGCTCTATCACCACGGTCCGGGCGGTGGCAGAGTCACGTAAGAAACCCCTGGGCAGATTGCTGCGGTTGGAGTGGTTGCTTCGCGGCCACAGAGGAGCACCAGGAACTGTGCAGCTGAGCCGGCCGGCCCGAGCGAGCCTGAAATTATGCGAAGATTTAGAAAATGAGCTCACCTCAGGTAAGGAATATGCTACTTACTAGAGTGAAAGTGTCTGCGAGATGCAGGCATAGCTGCCAAGGTTTCAGATTGCTATGTGTGACATTTCTATAATTTCAGTGCAATTATGAGTGACATTTCAACGACTATGAGTGACACTTTCTCGCGAGCAAAATCAAGGAATGATGACGAAGGAAACATATAAATATCAGAAATGTACATCCATTTGAGCAACAAGACTCTGTAAGAAGATCTTGAAACTTCTGCAAAGCACCAGAAATGGAAGGGTACTCAGCGGAGACAGACTGCATGACTGCAGTTCTCAGTAACAGAGGGTAGGCAGGCCCTCCAGATGCTCAGAAGACGATCTCGTTGATCTGATCATTCATGGACTGTGTGCCAGCCTAAATAAGAAATGTTTGATAGCATAGCAAGTGCAACTATGAGATTGTCACTCAGTCTCAGGGAATTACTGTTTTTGCTAATCTGGTGAGCTAGAGCTGCGGCAACAAGCAGGCCCTGCTGCCGGTCTCCATGGCAGCATAAACATCATGCGACAGTGTAGGAACTACTTAAACAAATGCAGGATGTAACAGAAAATATATATTTCCTTAAACAAGAACACAGGTAGCATTTGATCCGCATCCCCGCACTGAAATGAAATGTCACGCATTTTGCCAACGGCGCCTGTCACTGACTGTGCCCGTCACGGTGTGGCTCTCTCTGCTGCTCGAGGTGCCGGCCACCTGTGTCCCAGCAAACAGTTAACATCCTTGCGCAGCTCTCCGAGAGCCGGTGCTACAATGTATCGAAGTATGGGTACTCCCGCGTCACGTCCGGCCGCCAGGAACTGACAGGAAGTTAGTCGGCGGGCGGGGGAATCTGAGTGAGCGTGCAGGCTGCCTCACTCAGTTGCTCACTCTCCCTCATCATGATGGCACCAGGCAGGCCGGGCCGGCCGCAGGGGGTCAGTTCACAGCCCGGGCAGCAGCTTACTAACCTCGGGAAGGGCTCCAGGCTGGTCTTGATGAGGTCACAGCCGGCACGGTAATGAATCCCGCGCCCGCTGCATCAACGCACCTGACCCAGCTCTATCACCACGGTCCGGGCGGTGGCAGAGTCACGTAAGAAACCCCTGGGCAGACTGCTGCGGTTGGAGTGGTTGCTTCGCGGCCACAGAGGAGCACCAGGAACTGTGCAGCTGAGCCGGCCGGCCCGAGCGAGCCTGAAATTATGCGAAGATTTAGAAAATGAGCTCACCTCAGGTAAGGAATATGCTACTTACTAGAGTGAAAGTGTCTGCGAGATGCAGGCATAGCTGCCAAGGTTTCAGATTGCTATGTGTGACATTTCTATAATTTCAGTGCAATTATGAGTGACATTTCAACGACTATGAGTGACACTTTCTCGCGAGCAAAATCAAGGAATGATGACGAAGGAAACATATAAATATCAGAAATGTACATCCATTTGAGCAACAAGACTCTGTAAGAAGATCTTGAAACTTCTGCAAAGCACCAGAAATTCAAGGGTACTCAGCGGAGACAGACTGCATGACTGCAGT
Organism: Lissotriton vulgaris; assembly: GCF_964263255.1. NCBI lineage: Eukaryota > Metazoa > Chordata > Amphibia > Caudata > Salamandridae > Lissotriton > Lissotriton vulgaris. The sequence goes on along the minus strand of NC_141685.1, from coordinate 2,008,634,229 downwards.
TCTCAGTAACAGAGGGTAGGCAGGCCCTCCAGATGCTCAGAAGACGATCTCGTTGATCTGATCATTCATGGACTGTGTGCCAGCCTAAATAAGTAATGTTTGATAGCATAGCAAGTGCAACTATGAGATTGTCACTCAGTCTCAGGGAATTACTGTTTATGCTAATCTGGTGAGCTAGAGCTGCGGCAACAAGCAGGCCCTGCTGCCGGTCTCCATGGCAGCATAAACATCATGCGACAGTGTAGGAACTACTTAAACAAATGCAGGATGTAACAGAAAATATATATTTCCTTAAACAAGAACACAGGTAGCATTTGGACAGAAAGTGTCCACCTGTTTTAAAAGGCAACAACTGACGCTACTCTTAGGATATACATTGCAAATATATAAAAATATCAGATAATGTCAGATATAGAAGGAGTAGCAGTGCACTCTAGGGGAAACATGTTTGTATACTTTAAATTAGGCAGTGTTCGTACATAGAATGTGTTGAGTCATGCCCTGCTTCCACGAGATTCGTGCAGAAACTGCAGTGTCTTTGGTGCTCCAGAAAACATGTTTTCCACCTTGAATACTTCCCTTGAGCTACCATGGCAAAAGACACTAGAACGTCAACCACAGTTTGAAACTCCGGTCTTCAAAGCAGCGAGTAGTGCCTGGAAGTGAGCCAACTGAGCTTGGTATCAGAGCTTTACTGAAGTCTGCAAGTGCAGCACTGCTGCACAAACCTACTCGCTGTACTCGGCGCTGTGACTGGCGTGGGCACTATTTCAGCCTGTTGCTTGGGGTTTAGTGGTGCTGCTACAAATAAAAAGACAATGAAGGGACAGTTTGCTTTTTCTAACTCATAGTGCTGTGTAGGTAAGAATTCTTGTCTCACAGCCGCAAGAGAAGAATTCTCATCAAATTACACTGACAGGCAGGCCTTGCTGTGCATCTGCGTGTGAGATTAACATTTTGCGGGTAATTTGCCAGGTGTACATTGTTTAAAATATATGGCTTGATTTGTTGGAAAATGGAAGTGAATATTTTTGGTCTTTTTCGCTGGGTTTTTTTCAGTAGGGGAAAGACACAGCGAATGTACATTTTCTCCTTTATTGTAGCACTGAGGTGGTGTGCTGTCTGTCTATGCTCTGCCCTAATGGGTGTCTTTCTGTGTTTTCAATCAATGTGTTAGATTCTCGAGGTGAGCCTTTATCTGTAACTGCTCCCTGAGTTGTGAGTGACTGCCGATTGCTCCTAAAATGCGCCAGACCCAGCTGTAAAGTTGAGCATGGCCCCCTCCGGTCCTCGCAGCATGTGCCTCGGTGATTTCACAATACCCTCGGCCTCCCTGACATAGCAAGGTTCAGGATAAAAAAAAGATTTGCTGCGGCGTTGCCCATGGACCTGGCTCAATAGTAACTTCGGTACCTGGAGCAACCTACAGTCCACCCTGCCTGTGAAAATAGAGGTGGAAGTTATAAACCACAACATTCCCAAGAAAATATTGTGATTTTCCTGCATACATAAGCAGCCACAGCGTGTGCCCTGGGGTGGTGCCAGGGCCTTCAAGGTTAAGCGTCTGGGAAATCGGCACGTCCTCTGAAGTTTTGGTTGACTGACTTTTTATCACTTTAATTACAAACACCCCGACGCCACCAGAGAGGAGCCGAGGCCCGTGCATGGCGCTGCAGCAGCAGGAATCGATGGGCTCTCTGGGCCAGTGACCTCGGAGGCGAGGGCAAGGACTCCCTGGAGAGGCCGAACCTCGGGCCTTTATATGTACAGACAGCGAACAGGGATGACTTGGGAGATAAGCACTACTGGGCTCTGGTACCGACTATTGATATTATGATTAAAATTTACACATACATTTAAAAAAAATACGTTGATGTATTTCCTAAATAGTGGCCATGTTTTAACGACTCCAGAAGTAAAACCATGCAGAGTAACAATGACTACTATCCAGGATCCTTTGGGTTCCCTTAGGGCCTCCCTCAACTAATAAGAATACGTTTCCTGGTTATGAGCAGTTAATGACATACTGATAGTTTCGTTGTGGAAATGGAAGAATCGGAAATCTCAAGGATATCTGAAGTGGTAATAGAAATGCTATTCACATTTGTTCTACCTACTTACTCTTTGGAGCAAGTTTAACTTGTTGTGTGCAAAACAAGGAGGCTGATCCTATGATACATAAGTGAGAAGCCCCCTATGTAAGCAGTAAAAGAACATTATAGCTGATGTCCCTTTGAAAGCAAGCATCATTTATATGGCAAAAAAAGCATTTTTCTATGTTTTAAATTTGGAAAAAGAAACCTACTGGTTGAGGAGAGGAGGAAACATCTTAGTTGTTAACAGACATGTTAAAAAATGTCAGTTCAGAACTAATGTTATTTTTTTTTTGCACACAAAACGTCTATCTTTTTACAACATTTATTTTGACATGTATATGTGGGACTCTTAAATCCTCACATACATCTTAGCGAGACCTACTGGCTTTGCTACTGCCTGTGTTTATTATTTTGTATTTTTCTTTTTAATTCACCCACAAACACTTATGTCCATTAATGCCATTGAAGGGGCCAGCATACAAGCACCCATCCTCCCAGGTGTTTTGAATGCATGTATGTCATAACGGTATAGCGCAAACATAGCCAAAAGGAACTGAAGTCCACTTTCTACCTCTCAATATTTTCACTTATGTTTAACCTTTGTAAACTCGAAATCTAATACAGTTAGACGTTTATTTTTGCTCCTTTTAGAAGTTAGATTGTCGCTGATAACATTTTAGGCTCTCAATTGAGTGTTTAAGCTCAAGAACCAACTTCAAATGCAGGCATTGTCCCCTTCACATTGACACTTTCTTTAGTATTATTTTATGGCAGCTTGTATTTTCCATAACTGACATCACACCAACAGTGTGCCAACAGAGAAAACACTTGGGATGTGAAAGCCAGATAACACATTATCAACCACTGTGTGACAAGAACACAAAACCTTAAACTCAGTGACGGATGGAATTTGCAAAGGTGGCGACAAACCTGAACACGCTGTTTAAGGTGCCAGCGGTGGCTAAGAGTATCGACGCACTGCTCGCGGAGCAGTTTAAAAAAATATATATTATAATAATAATAATAACAGAAGTTATTTCTGTTATTATTATTTTTTTCCAGCCAAGTTTTGCAAGGCCAGCACTTCCGGGACGTCCCGTAGGAGAAGTCGTTTACACTTAAGTGCGCACGACTGCTTGGTCGGCCCACTTGGGCCACCCGAGCAGTCGTGCGCACTTTGTATGTTCCCCACCAGGCTGCATTACACAGCCGGTGAGGAACATGCAAAGCCTCCTAGTCCCTGTCTGAGCGCCGATCCACGGTGCCTAGACCAAGATTGGTCATGGGAGAGAGCATATGTGCTTCCTGGTTCCAGAGATGACAAAGAACAACACCACGGACGAGAGGGCGCTGCAGAATCTGCGTGGAGGTAAGTCGTTTTTAGGTCTCGTCCTATTAATCCCGCAAGGGATAATAGGACTAGAGTATTGAGGGCAAACCAAGCTCTGAAACCAACAGGCGGATTACGTCGAGTGCATGTGCTCGTGCACGCGCTTGCCATTTGCTCCCCGAGCCGCCTGCCTCCGAGAGCTTCACTTCAAAGGGATCTGCTCCCCCACACATGCAATGCCGAGAGCCAGCGCTTCCCTCCCACTCGCTCACTCCCCTTCTCCCCCCACCCCATCCGACTTGTCTTCCATCAAGCTCCTCTTGCTTCCTCCAGCGTGCCCTTATGTTCGAGGCATGTGGACTGCTGCATTCATATCTGTGCATAGATCGCCGCCTACTGTTGGGTCCGGATGATCGCACATTGTTGTCCTGGAAGAGTCTTCGAAGTATCACGAGATAGGTGGCTCCTCCACTGGACTACAGTGCGCATGGGCATCCTCTCCATCTTCAGATTGTTTTTTTCCGCCATTGGGTTCGGATGTACTTTCTTGACTCAAGTTCAGAATCGGTATAAAGCAATTTTCGCAAGGCTAAAAGGCCTTCAGGACGTCGGTATTGTCTCTCGTTCGGTGCCTGTACTTCATCCAGTTCTTCGAACAAGAAGTCGAAGGCCGTTTGCCTTTTGACACCAAAGGCCCCGACTACGACGACGACGATGGAATGGATTTTCCCTTCCTCCCCACCAGCTACTCCCACACCCATGTCTGTAGCCCCCTCCCTCTCCCACTCTCCCAGCTGTGTTACTGTTGCTTCCGTCGTCCACCTAATTCTTGATGGCTTTCTAGCATTATGGTACCATATGTCATTTTATTGTGCTTTTATTTACACCTAAATACACTCCAATTCTCCTTATAAGCATCTGCGGGATTACAATGTTTTTACGTTTTGTGTAAATAGTGCGTAAGCTGGTGTGGCAAAGCGATTTTTCTGCCTTTTACAAAATAAGCGCTAGCGTTTGCCCCTTTGTCTCCTACAAGTTGTTTTCCACCACTCGCCCTTCTCCATTTTTTTTTCTTGTGCGTCTTCCCTTGAGCTCCATGTTGCTTCCTCCAACGTGTCCTTATTTTCCCTTCCTCCCCACCAGTCTGTTGCCCCCTCCTGCTCCCACTCCCCCTAGTTGTGTTACTCTTGCTTCCGTCATCCACCTAAATCTTGTTTCAAACTTGTCCTGCCGGTCTCTCCACTCTTGTTGCCTGCCAGCCATTAATCTGTAACTCGATGTCTCGGGTACTGTGTGGCATTAAGGAGAAAAGCTGCCGTCTTATGTCTGTCAAGGTGTGGGAAGGCGGCGTTGCAGACTCCAGCTGGAAAATCTAACTCTGTAGGATTTTCTCCCAGAGCTGTCTAGTATTTTTAGCACAATCTGTATTTACTTATGATGGATGTGGATGTTTTATCGGTTGCTAATCCTGCTATTTGTAATTTACATTGTGCACTAATGTCCCTTATTTGTCACTAAGGCTACGTTGAATGTGCTCTGACTTGAATCTAATTTGGATGAACTATGAGGAATTGTTCAATAAGATTTTAATGATGGTTTTGGTGGGGTGGCAGAATGCTATACTGTCCCGGAATTCTCGGGCAGGTGGTAGGGTGCAAGGGGCGTAGCGTTTGTCTTGGGGAGGGGTCGTAGGTTTTGTTGCGGTAGAGGGTGCCATTCTGTGTGTGGGGGGGGACCTTTAATATTTCAGACACAGTATGTATAATATAACTTGCATAAGCTATCGAAGCTAGTTACATTTTCCTACCTAAATGTGTGTGAATTACTTTGTAGCATTTGTGTCTCTGTTGGACAACTATGAAATGTCAACTGGGGTAGCAGAGGTTGTGACTCCTGAAGAGGTTGCTGAAAATAATCGTTTTTTGGACGCAATTTTGGAAACTGAGGTTATGAAAGTAAGTATTTAAGTATATTAGTCTATTTGTTATGTTATTTTTGTCTAAACTTTCTTAATTTTTAACTTTTGTTCTCTTTACCCCAGATTGCTCATGAGTACCTAGTTCAAAAGAAATTGGCAAAACCGAACATAAAGGATTTCAAGACACAGCTCTACAGCATCTGGTTTCAGCTGTATTCAAGGGAAAGTGGAAGAGGGTAGGTATTTCTGAATGTACATATGCTTTCCTACATATACTTTGCATTAATGGTATGTGTTTGTGACCACATCGGCTTTACTGAGTTTTGATGGCTTATAATGAGGCTACTTTAATTTACCCTAGAAACTAACAATTTGGTCATTTAGCTGCTGTAGACTTTCATATGCTCGTTGTCTGTCACTGCTTTTATAAGGGCCTCCACTATGTGGAATTTACTGCACAGCTGCATAAAGCTCCACCCCGCGATGCTTTCTACTACAGGGCTGCTGCCTTTGTTTTATTCTACTGACTCTGTTCTATAATGATGGTATTACCATTTTATTTCTCTCAGTAAGTGTTAAAGTCCATATTCCATATTCTTGAGGCCTTTCATCTTACTACCTAAATTATGTTAGTTTTTCCTGGTTTCTTGCTTTCTTTTTAGGTCTCGCTGAGTCTGCGCGCATGCGCTGCTTGGAGAGACATTTAGTATCGGCTTTTGGAAGTACTCCCAAAGCGGCCACCAGCTTGCGCTCATGTGCACAAGCACTCGCGCTACTGCACACGCATCCCTTGCGTGCTTTAGCTGTCATCGTGATCACTTTAGCTTTCACAGCGATCGTGATCGCGTTGACTTTCTCTTTCACGGCCGCGTGGCGTTGCTATTACTGTCGCGTGGCCAATTTAATATTCACTTCACCCACACGCCTCTCCTCAACACTACTTCTTCCCCCACCCCTGTCCAGCTTTCCCCCACCCCTTTGCATCTCCTCCCCAACACGTTTCTTCACCCTTCTTTCCTCCAACGCCTTTGGTCTAGACCCCTACCAGCATCCCCCTGCTACTTATTTTCTTTTTGTTCCGTACTACATACATCTTCTTTGGCCCAACACACACCGACCACCTATCCTATCTCCAAAGTCTTCTACGCACACCCCTTCCCACTCTTGTTTCACTATCTCTTCACTATCCGGAGGCTTTTTCTTGGTCCTGTTGTTCAGTGTTGCCCCTTCCTGCCCGCTCCCCCCTTCAGTGCCCCCAACCCCAACGGTGCTCTGCCCCCTACTCACCTTTCACTACAGTTTAAAACGGCTCTAGCAACCGCGCTCTCTCGCACCTCGTCTCCAGGGGGCATTATCGCGTTGCTCTGACGTCACAAACTGAAGCCCCATCATGCTGAGTGATACTGGTTAAAAAGGGACGGTTCATTGAGTACAAGGTATAAGATTCATTGGCAGCACATGAAGAGATGCACACGCGCTTCTTTGCGCACAGTGTGCTAGGTTTACTTGTGTTCTACAGGACGTGCCGTGGTTTGGTTGCCGCTATCTTTTTTCCGTGGTTTAATCTGATGGCCACACTAGTAGTGATGATAAGATTGGGATGATGGGATCCTGGTGTGCAGACCGACCACGTCTGATCTTTCAAGCTTTCCCCTTCTGATCTTCCCACATGACGTGGCGGTGTTGCATAGCTAGGAAGATAAATATGTAAACGTTTTAAACGAGAGGAGCGTTTTGCCTTGTCCAGGTCATCCAGCGGCCTCTGCATGCCTTCACTAGTATGCTTTAAACAAAGGAACCCCTTTTGTGTGATAAAGCCGTCATTTGCCCCCTGACGTTATACATGCTCTGCTTAGAGAAGGGTACTTTGAACGTTTCACCTATCCATTCATTCTTCAGGGATGGTGGCCTTTCTCCAGTGCCCGGTAGTGCAAACCGTGGCAGCTCACTAACGTGTTTTTCACTGTAGCTTTTTACACACCAGTTCAAGAGGAGACAAGTAGTTTGTTAATTCAGATTTTAAAAGTGTAAACAGCCGTTTGGCGCTTTTTAAAACCTGTGCTGTTTCTTTCCCTTTAGGTTATTATTATTATTATTATTATTATTATTATTATTATTATTATTATTATTGTTATTATTGTTATTAATGTTATTATTATTATTAGAGTTTGCTTTCCCAGTGGCATGAACAGTTGGTTTCCAACCAACCGTGATTAACAGCGAGTGCCTGGAGGGCTGACTCGTTATTCTTCCTATTATTCTTCCATCTCTACCCGATTGCCCTGCTTAACAATTTATAGCCTGTTTTTCAGTAGTTACCTCTCGATCAAGGCCCAGTCTGATTCCCTTGGTTTTGTGTGCATTACTTCTAGCTCTAGGTAACGCTGTAGTTATTTACGCTTTTATTTTCTCAGAGTTGGAAGAGGGCTCAGTGTTTTACAGTTTTTCACAGCTCGAGGCTCGCTTTTTGGGGACAAACCTACCAAAACATACCAACGTTTTCTAAACCGGGCTTAAATGGGCAGGACGCTGTTATAAAAGTTCTGCAGACATCACTGCTTGCAGGCGAGCAAGAACCTTCGAATTAAAAGCCTATTTTTTCATTTGAAGAAATGGGAAGCCTTCCTCGTTAAGATATGACTACTTACATGATATTTCTGACCATTGTTGGCTGAAGTCCAGCTTGTTATCTCGCAGTAATGTTAGTATCTAGTAAGATGAAGTGGGGACTTTCTTTTTAAACATTGGTTCGAAGTGTCATATGTGAAGTACTACTAAAGAAAATAGGTGTGATAGAGAGAGGCTGCAGCCGAATCAGCAAGTTCTTTTTTCATATCTCAGACCTGGACCAGGTGATGCAGACTTACCAGTAACCAGTTTTATAGAGCGACTCCTACAGAGTAAATTCAGCTTCTAAGTGCTGTAGCAAGATATGATCACATTTCCTAGTTTGTTGGGTATAATTTTTATTAAATGCAGAATGCTAAAATGCGCAGAGTTGCAATGTAAAGCTACAAACATGAGGTTCCACAAAGATAACTCGTTCTATATATTCGGAGTCTGGCTTTTTTGTTCCTGTTCTCTAATAGTATCGGGTTGGGATACTAATGACCCAGTTTGTTGACTTAATTTATTTTGACAACCTTTACTTTGTGACTGCAGTGTGATTACATCAGTGAACATTGTGTGGACCAGGGCTCTCTCCCCTGGGTCTCCTTATGCGTGGAAACAATCATCTGTTGTAGGACTCTGACCTCCACCCAGGCATGGACAGCTCCACAGTGCCCTATGATGGCAGCTCTCCTTGGCAGATCCAGCACAAATACAATCCTGGGCTCCTCCACTCTAGCTCCCATTGACACATACACAGTTCGTACATGTGTCAGAGTGCTCTCATGCACAGTGCACATGTGCAGTACAGTGACCTTCAAGGGGGGGGTTGGGTTTAACCCCAAGCTGGTTGACTGTACAGTTAATGTGCCTAGGATGTCTACACACAAGATAAAACGAGGATTGGCATAGCCAATAGGTCTCACTTTTGGGACCTTCTAAGTATTTAGTTATGCAGCACAATATCCTTGGTGCAACAACATCAACTGTTGCGTGGCTAAACACTTATAAAGTCCCAAAGGCGAGACCTATTGGCTATGCCAATGCTTGTTTCCTTCAGTGATTCTGTTTGTATCCCAAGGTATTCCTATGTGGCTCTATCCTATTCCTAACCTGACATCAGGCGCAGCACTGACTTGGCCGTCTGATGCAGGTACATTGAGGAATTGGACAATCGTCTGGTGAAGATGTACCAAACTTTCCAACTGAGGCAGAGTTGAAGATTATAAACTATGAATCTGGGTCTGACAAGGCAGGTCTGACCAGGCAGATATGCTGCTGTTGGTGAAAAGTCCTGGAATGTGCAAAAGGGTGATGGTAGAATTTAAATGTCTTGTGACTAACCACTAGCTGCCCAGGTATGGGTAAAGCTGGACCTTTTAATGTCCCCCTGCTAATTCATTTATTAAACTGTACTTTTATTGAAGACCGACAGTAGGCCGCACGTGCAGGAGGTAATGGGATTAAGGAAGGGGAATTCTGAGACTGAGAGAGGTGCAGTAAGGAAGTTAAATGCTGCATTGTAGTCCACTATTGAGCCTTGGAGGCCTCCGTCCTCTCGCTCGATGCTGCCCCACGAGATTCTCCGATCAGGCTTCTAAAGGAAGACAAAAACGCGTCCTCCTTGAAACAAAAAACGAAACCGGCTAATATTAATGCCCCTCACTCTGAGCTGTAACAGGTGCAGAGGAACCCGTCCGCTTCCAAACTTCCACCCTCTTCACAGTGGCGCCCCACGCAATCCTGCCAAATGGCATCCCGTGCTGCCCAAAATATATTAAAAAAAAAATGTAAACTATCTACTCTACCATTTCAGAACACACCATTTGAAGTGCTGCATTTGGACAGTGGTCGCCCGGTTCTGTGAATACTTCAGTGAAACTACCAACCACAGGGTAAAACCAGCAGTGCCACGGTCTGCTCCAAAGAGCGGGTCTTGATTTAAACTAAGAGCGCCTCTTCACAGTGTGTGTAGCCAGAACAGCGATCACACTTCTGGCTGGCGAGCGACACTCACCGCAGCCGGCCACCGATGGGGGAAGCAGCGCTGCTGCTGAGCAGTGCGTGCCTGAAAGAAAATAGTGCTCAACCACTATATAACGCCGACCATGTAACACCGCAAGTAAAAGGTCCAGTCGTTATGGGTGGTCACAAAAGGAGACCGGGCGGTAAGAAGGAGGGTTTTAGAAGCCTCATATTGAATCGGAAGCCATTGTTTACCAAAGACAATGCCGCCAGTCAATGAAAAATATGCGCGGAGAGTGGGCGAGGTTTCCACAGCACTTCCACATCATACCCTACTACAGCATGCCTCGCAGAGCGAGCAGTGCATGCGTGCTAGGCTCGACCTGAAAAGGAGACTCCTCCAACCGGTGGTGTCAATGCTTTTTAGCCTTTAAGATTCAGAGCCTCTTCAGGACAGTAAAAGAACAAACAACCTATAGAAAATAATACATACTTCCACACAGTATAGGGTGCATAGTACATTAGAAGTGCGCCACAAGAAGACAAACAAAGGTCCTGTTAATAAGAGATTGTCGGAGGGAGGGTCGGAAATGAAAGCTAGGAGGCCGTATAGGGAGACTACTTGTGTCCAAGTCTTTTTTGCAATATCTTTAATACAGGACATAGCGCCTCAGGAAAACAGTACTGCATGGCAAGGAAGTGGTTAAGCCGGTACAGCGTGTCATCACTGACAACCTCTCTCACAACACTAATACTGACACCACTCTTGCAACGCAGTGGGCGACACCGAAGGCAGTCATTAGGTGGGAGTTAATAGCCATCTCAGCTGCAGACAATGTAGAGCGCAGACGCAAGCGGGAAGAGCTCACCCAACAAACCAGAGAGGTGGAGCAGATGCATCAGAGAACGAGAGCCTCCAGAGTGTGTAAGCAACTTAATGCCTTGCGCCAACAACTTGTGGCGCTCGACCAAGATAGGGCGGAATTTGCGGCATTGCGACTGCGACATGCTTATTATACAGAGGGAGATAGGTGCGGGCTCCTTCTTGCTCATAAACTACGTAAGACCAGGCAAAAGCAGAGGGTGCAGGAAATTCTCCGGAGGGATGGTAAGTGTGTCTCAGAGGACAGCGACATTGCCGAGGCGTTCCGTGATTTTTACGCCAACCTCTACGCTAGCTCTCCACTAGAGAGCTCAGTTGGGGCACCCTTCCTCGACTCCATCACTCTACCAGCTCTAACTAAAGATCAAGCCGACTACCTTGAAAGAGACATTCGACCAGAGGAAGTCATTGTGTGTGTGTGTGTGTGTGTGTGTGTGTGTTTGTGGGATTTGTAAAGCGCACAGCTGCCCGTAAGCGTCCCGGCGCTGAAGACCGCTGGGGAACCTGTCCTGGCTTTCCCTGTGAGATGGTCCCTTTCTGGGTATCTCCAAGGTGAAACCAGGCATCCCCGGCGTCTGTGGGGGGCCGTTGTAGAGATGAGGCAAGCATAATGCCCAGAGTTGCCGAGTGTGATCCATGGTTAGAGTAGGCACTGAGGCGAGAATTGTCGAGTCCGCTGACCCTGGTCCACAACCCTGCCGCGTCGGGAATTGAACCCTGGTCCCGGGCCGTTCTCTGCTTCCGGGTCTGCCGCCTCTAACCAGTGAGCCACACCACTCCATTGCCGCCATTGTTGCCTCAAACTAGCGAAAGCACCCGGGTCGGATGGCTTCTCTGCTGACTTTTATAAAACATTCTGTGCCTAGGTCGCCCCTCTCCTCACTTGACTTTTTAATTCCTTCTCGGAGCCCGGTGCGATCCCGGGAGATCTCCTGGAGGCCTCCATAGCGGTGATCCCCCAACCAGGGAAGGACAAGGCTCAGTGTGGGGCATACCACCATATCTCCCTTCTTAATATAGATCTTAAATTATACACGGGGATTCTGGACTCCCTCCTCGTGCCTCACATGCCTGGCCTCGTTGACCCGGATCAGGCGGGCTTTGTCCCTGAACGCCAAACTTCTGACAACACGAAACAAGCCCTGCACCTTATCGAAAAAGCCACACTCCCAGGGAGAATACATGATGCTAGCTATCGACGCCGAAAAAAACGTTGAATAGGGTCCACTGGCCCTATTTGGAGCAAGTTCTGAAATGAGTGGGGATGGGCGTGAAATTCTGTACATATGTTTTGAATTGCTATAAGTTCCCGATGGCTACAGTTCGAGTAAACGGACACACATCTTCCGGTTCACCATTGAGAGAGACACAAGGCAGGGGCGCCCTTTGTCGCCCCTCCTTTTTGCTCTTTACATGCAACCACTGGCCCAAAAGATGCGGCTCAACCTATCGGTCACCGGGATAAAATTTGGTGGTTATACCCATACGATCACTCTTTATGCTGATGATGTTCTGATTTCACTATCTAACCTGCGGTGCTTGCTGCGAGCATGCCTTGAAGACTTAGATCTCTTTGCACAAACTGCCGGGTTCAAAGTGAATATGGACAAGTCAGTTGCCCTCGATTTGTCCCTGGCGCGGTCCACCCGGGAATATCTGCGAAGCCTGTTCCCCATTCAATGGGCGACAGACGCGATCCCGTATTTGGGGATCCAGTTGGCCTCCTCTCTTTCGAAAACAGCTATTACTAACTACACACTACTGTGACAGAAAATCCGGCGGGAACTGGGACAATGGAAACATTACCCTCTATCGTGGCTAGGCAAGGTAGCTGCAGTCAAGGTGACCATTCTACCACAGATCCTTTACCTGTTTCGTACTATTCCTCTCAGGCCTCCTTCGGGCTGGATACAGCAGACGCAATCAGAACTTGGCCAGTTCATTTGAATGGTCGGAAGCAACGCCTGAAGCAGAGGCCAGCGACTCCCCCCCGGAGGGAGGTGGACTCGGACTCCCTGATTTACAGCTCTACTTCCATGCAGAACAACTGCGCCTACTGGTTGAGTGGAGTTGTTGGGAGTCAAAGAAACACTGGTTATTCCAGGACCAGGCGGTAGCTGCCAGACCCCTACAGGAAATCCCCTTTCTTTGCAAACAACACAGACCCCCTAACTTATATGCTTCGCATATCACGCAAGTCCCAATGGAGATATGGGATCAAACCAACATAAAGCTCAAACTTACCACTTTCCCGTCTCCACTCACTCCATTAATGGACAGATTTCACCCCGGGTATGGACACGGTAGCTTTTGCGATGTGGCGACCCTCTGGGTGTCGATTCCTATACTACATGTATACCGCAGAGGGGGTTATCCATTTCTACCAATTTAAACAAGAATATGGGATGCCTGAGGCAGAGAGACTTCGGTATATGTAAGCACGACATTGGGCGTACAATGATCAGGTCCTCTCCATGGCTGATAGACACGTTCTTCCCTAAGAGCAATGGCTTATTACACGCACAACAGACAAAAAGCTAATATCCTATTTATACAAGGCCAGATATGCTCACACTTCTATCTCCGGGCGGGCACGCTGGGAGAGGGAACTGGGCAGGACACTCAGTCATAAAGAGTGGGAGGGCATATACTATAGAGCACGTCACTTAGCCTATCACATGGGACTCACTGAAACCCTCACAAAGATTTCACGCCATGGACCACAGTAGAGAAGCAACATGTTGGCGGGGCTGTGAACAAGTAGGCACTTTGGTACACCTATTGTGGGAGTGCGCCCACATCCAATCCTATTGGAAACAAGTACTGGGCGAAGTAGATAAACACTTTGATACCGAAATTCCACGATTTCCTACATATGTTCTTTTAGGCCTCCCAAATCCCCTGTCCTACCCATTGCACTCCAGCAGAGGCCGCCAGATAGTGATTGTGCTGGGCACAGCAATGCAAAATATACTCACACACTGACGTACCACCGACAGCCCAACCTTCACAGGCTGGTTACACCGCCTGTGGTATGCACTTGGAATGGAGAAGCTAACACTGACAATAGCGGGGGAGGGATCCAAATATGTCGAACTGTGGTAACCCTTTCTATCCACATTGGCCTCTGAATTTCGGGAAATTACCTGCCCCTGATATCTCCGCTTACTACGCCTCTCTGATACGCAACTAACAAAATAGAGACAAGGTATAGTCTAGATAGCTTAGGTGGTGGACTTGGAACACGGGTGATGGGGTGGGAAGCAGTAAGGGAAGGGTTTAGGGTGTTTTTGTACTGTTATGTTTCTTATTGCTAATTATAGTTCATGCAAGGTTCCTCTAAATTGGCTGATCTGGCTTGTCCCTTAAGGGTCATGATTTTAGTATTCTTAAAAGACACGAAGGCTAAACCTGCATGAGTGTTTTTGTAAGTGCTAAAAACTTCAATAAAGAGATTTAAACCATAAAAAGAGAAGAAGAATTCTGGAGGGCTGGAGCCTATCCCGGATCAATCACAGAAGTTGTTCAAGTGCATGAGGAATACTAAGTTGATGTTATGCCACATGCCCGAAAGGTTGCTTGGGGTGCAATGTAAGTGTAGAACCCTGGAAGAAATGGGTCAACAAAAGTAGGCTGAACACCGTGGCCAGGGTCTCTGGCTGTACAGTGAACTAAATGAATTATCTATGTGCCTTCTGAGGCACCAGCGTGTTAGCACGATCACTCTTCTGTATGGTTCTTTTGAAAGAGCCCTCTGGGGGGGGGGGGGGGCATTACCTTTAGAGAGGAGAACTAACCGACAACTACAGTTCTCCCAGATGCCAACTGGGAACAGCAGACCGGTCAGTTTTCTTGTAGTGCCTGCAGATGCAGGGGAGTGAATCCTTCACTCCAAGGGAGATTTCTTCAGATGTTCTTGATTCCCACAGGTCTTCTTGGGAACCTTAGTGAAAAACAAACAGACGATGCAGAAGACTTGAAAAACAGCGAGACCAGCAGCGGCAGGAGTCTTCCTTTATGCTGTCTCAGTTCCCAGGCATATCAAAGCGTCCATATGGTCCAAGAGTGTCTTGGTTTCAGAGGTGAGTCTTGTTCCACAACGACTCTGAGGACCCACCCCCTGGGAAGCCCTTAAATATGGAAAAGGTTGGAAGGACTTGGGTGCCCCTCCCAGAGAAGGGGCTGGAGAGAAGGGGGGATACTCCCTATCCTTTGTCTAGTTTCGCACCAGGGCAGGAACCAAGGGTTCCTGAACTGGCTCAAACCAGACTATGCAAGAAGGGCACCAAATGTGCCCTTCAATGCAGTCTGGTGGTGCTGCAGACCGCCCCCTCCCAGTGTAATACACTAAGTCCTGTCTGGGAGGGGGTCACACCTACCTGTGACAGGAAACCTATTGTTCTACCTTCCCCTGCTTGGCTTCATCTCAGCAGCCCAGTTTCACTCTGGTAATGTGTGTTTGCAAGTGCCTGCATCCCATCCTAGTTCATTCATCGATATGTATGCGGACAGTGTGTGTGTCGCTCGCGTGGTGCATCTTCAAAACACAGTTCCCCACCGCAGTCTTCTTCTATTCTTCACGCTGCATGCACAAGCACTTCTCCAGTACGCCACAGCAGATGGGCTTAACCTCACTTGCACAAGAGTATGCATGCCATAATGGAACGCATGGTGCAATCTCCGTTCGGACAACGATTACTTTCATGTACATGTAAAGCTCTGCATGCTCTACATCTCTCATTAACAGGACCTGTTTTTATCTTCTTGTGGTGCTCTTCTAATGTACTGTGCATCTAATCCTATGTTGAAGTATGTATTATTTTCTATAGGTTGTTCAAGACGTATAGGGTGTCCTACTACCTGGAGACTACCTTGGTGCATCGGTACTAATGGGGACACCCACAGTTTGGAACCAAATGTGTTGTCCTACCCACTCCCCTCCCTCCACCTGACTACATGGCAAAATATAAGGAACAGCATCCTCCCAGACAATGGAAAAATTACAAGTATGCTAAGGTGGTGGGGGCTGCCACAGACACGGAACTGCTGCTAGAGATGCCAGATAATGCAGTGCCCTTGACTGTTGTTCTTTTTTTTTTATATCTTTATTCGGGTTCCATATCTGAAAACCATAAAAGTACATAAAAACGCAATAAAATATTAAAAATCATTTTTCATTCATTGTAAAAAAGTTATTAAAACTGTTACACATCATTACAGGTTCGTACGGTGCCTAATACAAAGTTTTAGATATTGTGCCACAGATTTTGTCATCAGCGAATTTTCCAAAAGTTGCAGGGCTAAATAGGCAGGGCGACATCTACGGATGTTCATGACTTTTAGTAGTGGTAATATCCACCTCCTGCGTAATTGTATATAAAATTTGCAAAAAAATATGACATGAATTGTGGACTGTGGGGACATAGAGTCACACGGACACGCTGCAGTGTTGTGAGTCCATACATTCTGAATGGGAAATAAAACCAGAAAATGGTATATGTTAAGCCTAAAACGAGTAAGGAGTAGCTTTTCATATTGCGATAAATCATATTGTAAATAAGGTTGCATAGTTGGAACCAACTGTATCATTAAACATTGTTGTACTGAGGGTTTACCTATTTCGCACAACATTCGGAGTTCAGATAAATGTGACAGGCACAGTGTTTTTAGGTCTTTTTTTGAAATGTCTGTTACGGATAATGGGTCTTCAAAGAAACTCGGACGGCCAATGTCAGTGAGAAAAGATTTTACATATGCCAGCCATTTTATCTTTTTCATATGGTCTAGTTTCATGCAGTCCTTTATTATTGTTCTCGTGAGGTGGCATTCTTCCGTGGCCCAAATTCTACGCCATAGCATGATAGGCTGAATCTTAATTATGTCCGATATATAGTGTACTCCGAGTTCAAGGTGACACCTAAATGTGGTGGTGCTGTTAGGAACCGCCAATAGAAATTTTAAAAAGGAGTTTTCAGTTTTTTGGAGTTGCTCTACGTTCGTTGTACCCCAGACTCCTGCTCCAAAGGTGGCGGTGCTGATAGATTTTGCGTTATATATCTTAATCATTTCGTTAGGTGGTCTTTTTCCCAAGCGAAGTGAAAATGCTTTTAAAGCACCAACTGTTCTTGTGAGGGCTAAGTTTCTGGAGTTAATTGCCTCTTTCCAATTAAACGCCTCATCGATAGTTATACCAAGATAAGTATAGGTGTTAGCTCTTTCTAGAGGCAGGTTGTCGACAAAGATTTTTTTCTCTTTTTTCCCTCTGTTACCGACGTGCATTACATAGGTTTTCCTTATGTTCACTTTTAAATTGAGACTGGTCATAAAGGAACAATAATTGTCGAGGGCCTTCTGAAGCTGGACGGGTGTTCTTGCCAGGATTACCGCGTCGTCGGCGTATAGTAACGCTGGAATCTGTCGACGACCGGCTTCCGGCAGATCTTTAACGCCTTTTAGCAGCGCGACCTCTAGGCCGTTCGTATAAAGTGTGAATAGGAAAGGGGCCAACACGCAGCCTTGTCTGACCCCTTTCTGAATTTGAAAGCTGTCAGTTAGTTGTCCTGTTATTCCATATCTGACCTTTCCAGTTGCGCCAGAATATAGCTCACGAAGGATGTCCACTATAGGTGGTTCTATCCCCATTTGTAACATGATTGCCCAGAGCTTCGAGTGTTCCACGCAGTCGAAGGCTGCTGTAAGGTCGACATACACCATATGTAGGCAAGATTTCTTTGCTGTTACATATTTCCCTACAAGTAACGTTAAATTTAGGACTTGATCCACGGTGCTTAGCCCGGCCCTGAAGCCGTATTGGAGGTCTGAGAGTACCCCTTGCTCTTTTGACCACTCCTGGAGTCGATTTAGAAGTATGCGCCCTAGCATCTTTCCAGTTGAATCCAGGAGGGATATGGGGCGATAGCAGGTTGGACTGTCTCTGTTGCCTTTTTTAAATATGGGGACCAGGATCGAGGTTGACCAAGAATCAGGAAGGCCAGTGTCTTTTGCTGCGTTAAGCACTTTAGTCAGAAGAGGAGCCCATAAATCAGGTAGGATTTTGTAGAGATCCATAGGGATAGAGTCTGGTCCCGGTGCTTTACCGTTTTTTGCAGATTTTATAGCATTGGTTGTTTCTTTGAGTGTAAATTGTATCTCAATCGGGTATTGCACCAGCGGAAGAGGGTCTTGAGAAATTGAGTCTTCAGTCCTAACCTCCCCAAAAACCCCTGAAAAGTGGTTTACCCAGTCTTCTGCATTTATGGCAACATCCAAGGTGGGGCCAGCATTATTATCTGTTAGGAATGGAGTTTTAACTGTTTCCCAGAAGGCTGTGCTGTCTTTTAGGGCACTGCTTTTTAGGAGTTGTGTCCAAAGTTGTACTTGTACCTCCTTTTTCCTTTGTTTAATTGCATGTGCGTAGGCTTTCCTTAGTTTTATTACCTCTTCTCTGTTTCTTGGTTTTTTTGTTAAAGCTTTCTTTAAATTTGAGTATGCTTTTGTGCATTTTGTGTTGAACCACCCGCTTTTCGGATTGTTGTTGTTTTTTTTGATAGGTCTGGTTAATTCTAGACTTATTATATTCGCAATTTCTTGGTAGCTATTCATAATCTCTACTGAGTTTGAGGAAGGATCTAGACATTTGTTAATTTCATTCTTGCATGTTTTAATTATTTTCTCACTGGTAAGTTCTTGATCTAGATTGCCCCACCTAAGGGTATACCCGTTTTTTCTGTTCAAAGTTAGTGCTTCTTGATGTAGCAAGCCGGGCAAAGTCTTTTCAGAGTTCTTTTGAGGATCTAGTTCTTGAAATGTTAATCTAAGTGGGAAATGATCGCTGAGTGCATTTCTCTCCACTTCAAATGATTTTATACATTTGGCTTTACTGCAAGATATCAGAATGTAGTCAATTAGCGATTCATATCCTCTACCATGGAAAGTAGGAGAAAACTTAGTAATCGGTGTTTTTAGCATTTTGCAAACCCTATGTCTATTTCAGCCATGGTGGCCTGCATATTGGAGCCTTCGTTGGTATGAGAAAAGTGAGGTATCGGATTTTCATATTCATCTGTAATCCCGCAAATGGAGGCGTCGCTATGTTTGCATAGATGAAGATTAAAATCGCCTCCCCAGATTATTGTATGTGAAGTTCTGGCATGTTTTCTCCTTAATTCGTTAATCTCCTCAAGAATTTCTTTTAAGGTTTTAGACTGCTCATTTGTGGTCATGTTGTTATAAAAGTTTACAAGAATGTAAACCTCTTGATTAGTACCTTCGATGCTCAAAATCTGGTAGTTCTGGTGGAGTGTGACAGGAGTTACTTTGTGACATGGCCAAAGATTGGAGATATATATTGTTAAACCTCCTTTGCTTCTCCCTGATGTTGATTTTATAGCCCGGGAGAAGTATGTTCTATATCCCACAAAATGGATTGGGTTATTTAGCCATGTCTCTTGTAGACAGACTATGTCGCTTGAGTAAACCAAGTCTAAAAAACTGCCTTCCATATGTTTTGTTGCTAGTCCTGCCACGTTCCAGGATAACAAGTTCCTGTCATGATGTTTACTAGAAATAGCAGGCGGGCTTAGGGGGATTTGTAGGATGGTTGTTGATCTATTGCTTGCATCGGTTATGCACTGAGGTGCTTCAGCCTGTTTTACAATGGGTTGAGATTGTGTCATTACTTTTGGTTCCAGTTGTCTCGCTTTTGATATACCTTGGGTTTTATTTGAGGTCGTAGTCACAAGATGTTTGACTGGTCTTTCAAAGCGTGATCCATTATTGTGCGAGTTGGGCGTGGTACAGGGCTCTGATGATGGTCAGTCCACCATATCCAGGCAGCTATAACTGTTTGATGTTGGTATTCCAGTCCATGTGTCTCTATGGTGTGGTTGTCTTGGCCTTCTGCCATAGTTGTTCCAATCACCCCGTTCGTTGTAGTCGTGTCCCCAATCTCCCGGGTGCCAGCTCGAGTGGTTATTTCCTTGGTCCCAGTCTCCCTGATTCCAGTTTCTCTGATTATTTCCCTGCCCCCAATGCCCCTGGTTCCAGTTTTTTTGTTCGTGATCTTGATGGTTCCAGGACCATTCTGGGGGGCAGTTGAAGTCATCATAACGGCGAGTTTGTTGGGGGTAAAAGAAAGATAGACGTTTAACCTGTATTCCTCCTGTATTACCTGATGAGTCCCATGAGCATATGTATTCCACGGCACGGGGGTTTTCGAGGTTGACAATTATGCAATCTCCCGATATTGTTTTTGATTGATGACCTATCCATGAAACCCTTTTCACAGTCGAGATTCTGGTAATATTATTTGGATGGTTAGGTCTGTTGGTGTTTTAACCAGTATCGAGTTTTATTTAGTAATGACCATGTTGGTTCTTCTGTGTCGTAGCTCAGTTTTGGAACACCTGTTAAGATGACCACAAAAGATGCTGCTTCCGGTGGAAGGTTTACCAATTTTGACCGTTTTTTATTTGACCGTTCTGGTTTGTTAGGTTGTCTCTGTGTCTGGTCATGGCCAAAGGTGTTTGGTGTGGGACCTGTAGAAGGGGTTTTTGTTGGAGGAGCTTTTTTATCTGTGCCATCCGCACTAGGGAGTTTTCCTGGCGATTTGTTTTGTGTGCCTATAACTGTTTTAGTAATTTCTTGAGAAATCTTATTCTTTGAAGAAGATGTCGAATTGTTCGTATTTTTGTTTATGATCTCTGCTGGTTTTGCATTGGTGTTATTTGTAGTAGCCATACTACTAGCTGGTTGTTTTGGTTTATCTGTAGATTTTACGACATTTGATGGAACCGTAGGTCCAGAGAGGTTTAGATGTTCTTTGTTTTTCTGAGTAGGAGTTGTTTTTGAGATTGCTACCAATGTTGCTAATTGCTTTTCTATGATTTGTATGCTTTTTTGAAGCGGTTGGAGCTGGTGCTTAACTATTTCAGCAATTTCTTTTAGTAGGGAAGCTTGTGTTTTGGTGTTAATTACGTTTTTTGTTGTGGTACAGGCTGCCGACTTCTTGTGAGTTTGCTTGTGATTAGATCTATCGTTGTGATCTTCGACTAAAAATACCTCGGCAATGGTGTTACTATTGGATATCAAGGAGGCAGCAGTTTTATCTTTGTTTGAATTTGAAGCATTGTTTGAATCACTCGTTTTTGTAGGTGGATCTGAGTTTAAATTGACATTTTCTTTAGTTGTTAAGTTTTTTTGAGATTTGTCTTTATGATGCTGCACTTTAGGAATTGCTCCTTCCCTAATCCCTCTAGATTCACATTGTGCGAGTTCGATAGAAATTCGCTTTGGACTTGCAAAGATATCAGGGGTCTGTTCGAGACCTTGACTAAGTTGTGAGTCTGAGAGTTGTAATGATACAGAAAGATCAACAGTGTTTGGAATCACGTGGATGTCCGCGTTTGTTTCCAGATTTAGGGATTTTTGCAGTGGGACATTCGGGGTTTGTGCATTAGCCAGCATTCCCATTGATGAGTGCCTAGCTTGGTCTAATTCGTAGGAATCTCGTCGATCGATTAGCATTACCGTTTGGTCGATGGTTTGATTCACTTTAGTTAGGAAGAGGTCGATTGGACCAACAGTAGATGTCATGTTTTTCAAGGTTTTGCTCCTAGAGCCTCTGGTAGACATTTGTATACTAATGGACAAAGGAGACAGTAAAGAAGTTTGATTTCTAATCAGCACATAGATGACTTTGTGGTCACATATTACTTACTGTTCCGGTTCTTATTTGATGAAGGGTCTTAGGGGGGTGGGCCCAGCCCAGTCTCCTCCGGTCTTTGACGGGCTAAGACGGGCCCAGCCTTGGCCCAGGCTTCGCCGAGCGTCCCGCTCGCGTCCCGCGAGACGGGTTTGGTGGTGATTTAAAGCGCCGCCTGGCGCACGATGACGACACAGGACCTCGCAAGGGCTTCTGGTCCTCGTAGTGAAGCCCCTCGCCGGTCTCCTCCTGGCGCCCCCGCTCTTGGTGGTATTTAGAGCGGCCGGGCAGCTGGAGACTGGCGGGCGGGTGCAGCCGTTTTCAAAAGTGCTTTTGGCGGTAATCCTAGCCACAAAGGAAAGCGCGAGAGCAGGTACAGCGGCAAATCAGCTCCTCACAGAATCCGATTGTTATTCAACAAACAAGACCCTTGAGATTAAGTTAGGTGAAGTGTGATCGGTAGTATCGCTGCTGCAGCAAGATCTCCAAAATGTGGTGGACTGTGTGAGAGCAGTGGAGCGCAAGGGGCCGAACTAGAAGTGAGGGTAGGTATTAAGGAGCTCCAAACCTTTACTAATGACGGGTGGAAGATGCAAAATACCGCTTAAGGTGCAACAGCCTGCAGTTTGTTGAATTCCTGGAAGGAGCGGAGGGATCCGGTGCGGTATGCTTTCTAGGGGAATGGCTTCAGACCATGTTCAAGGAGGTAGCCTTCTCCACCTGCTTTATCATAGAGCTGATGCACTGAGCCTCAACAGTTGGCCCCGCCACAAGGAGCCCCTCCAAGAGCGATCATTGTCTGTCTTCTCAACTTCCAAGATCGGGATACAGTTTTCCGGGAAGCAAGAAAGATAGGTGAACTCATGCTTGGTTCCTCCCATATTATGATCTTCCCTGATTATTCTGGAGAACTACAGAAACAGACGGAACTTCGGATCTATCAAAGCCAAAACTCTGACTGTTGAATATACAATATATGCTCCTCTTTCTGACCAAGCTGAAAGTGCTATACAAAGACGAATTCCTCTTCTTTAACACTCCATAAGAAGCATGGGCTTGGTTAGCAGAACAGCGGCGCCTACCCCAGCACCGAGGTGTGGAAATATCAAATACAGAAAATACCTGCTTGGGAGCTAAGCCAAAACACTGGACACTCCGTAAGCAGAGGAATAAACAAAGAGAACCTGGTAGATACCTTGGAAGACTAGGAGAGCGAAGGACGATTGGGGAGAGATCCTCGGACGAAGATCATTGGTGCATGGGAAATCTGAAATCCAGGATTGAGGATGAAGAAAGAACTGTTCTTCCAGGGGGAGAAAGCGAACTGGACCTGAAATAGGAGGGGGCTAACTTATCTGCCAAACAGTGACCTACTGATCATGAAGAGTTGTAGCTCGATGCTACTTGATGGGACAAGTAGCTAACCCTAATCATAGCTATGATGGAGTACTGGGAAGACAGCTTGGCCCCAGACTAAGTTGTGAAGAGACTGTGAACTGATCAAAGGCGGAGGGGTTGCTCCATTTAATCTCTCTATCAGCAAACTCTACATCTCGTCTCTATCCTCCTCTGCCCCCTTTTTCTCGCCCTATCTATCCCCCTCTGTTCCATCTCCCCAATTCTTTCCATTTTTGGTGTGTGCATGTTGAAATAGAGGCCTAGAGATTGATAACATTTAGTAAGTGCGTGTGAGTGTGAAGTGGATGGATGGGTGAACGACTGACTAGGAGAGTAATGTCTGAATTATTTTTCTACATTTGAGCTTTAGAGTTTATAGTTGGGGTTCTTAAGAGTGTGGGCTACAGACCTTTTAGGCTTATCCCATATTTGTCTTGTTGACGTGTTACGCATGTATGGGGGTGAGTGGAGAGGTGGATTCTGGTGAATTGTTTGAAATGTATTATGTTATTCATAGACCCATTTGGTGGCCACTACAATTAATCCATTTGATACAGAAGTGCGTATGCGATGCTCTTGTCATGGGCGATAGAACACTGTTAGACTATAGTAATGGATGGACGTCCACATTCAGAAAGGAAGTCATCTCCTTTCTGTTCTGAAATGTATGTGGGCTTGGAAATAAAGTTAAACTGGTAGTGGTGACCACCTATATTATAAGGTTAAAGCCAGGTCTGGTCCTCCTGCAGGAGACCTATTTAATGGGCTTCTACTGCTGATTTCCCAGTAGAGAAGCCTACACTACATTGGCGCAGGCCAACTTCTCTTTGGGTGGGTGGAGTGTGGCGATTTTAATTATTTATTTATTTTATTTTATTTAACTTATAAGGCGCACAGCTACCCGCAGTGGGTTTCCCGGCGCCAAGCGACAGATAGAAGACAGAAAGAACCGCCAAGAATACTTGCAGAAAGGAACACCCTAACTGTTACTGGAAAAGCCACGATTTTAGTCCCTTGCGGAAACATAAAAGATCTGTTTCAGTTTTAAGGCTCACAGGCATAGCATTCCTGAATTTTGGGCCAAGATGTTAAAAAGAGCGGCCGCCCATCTTTACTAACTTAAATCTAGGAATCATGAAATCGCCTTTCCCGGAGGATCTCAAGGGGCGACAAGGCTTATAGGCCTGAATAAGATCCTGTAGATACTTAGGGGCTGAGCCTTGTTTAATCTTAAAGATGTGGCAGAGAGCCTTAAATTTAATTCGGCTCGAGATCCTAAGCCAGTGAAGATCAGAGACTGCTTGGGAGGCAGACATTCTCCGAGGAACATGCCGGAGAAGTCGTGCCGCCACATTCTTCACAACTTGGAGTTTATTTATTGTTGGTTCGAGGCATGTGGGCTGTTGAATTCATATCTGTGCATAGATCGCCGCGTAGTCCAAGCGGGAAATGACCAATGCCTGGACTACAGTCCTCTGTGTAGAAATGGGGAGCATCCAAAGGATTTTTTGGAGCCATCTTAAGGTGGCAAAGCAGATAGAAGCCACCTTTACTGCCTGCTGCCGCATCGTGAGCTTTTCATCGATGAGGAAGCCGAGGTTGCGAACCTGAGCCACAGGCTGAGGGGGAGGGCCCATGTCCTTGGGCCAATGTTGAGGACCCCTCCGGAGTGAATACCGTACCTGTTACATCCAGGTCTCTCACATCCGAGACTGTTCGACAGGAAATCAAACACAACAAAGTGACTAATTGTAGGCAGCACCAACACTACACCACCAGAGGCACAGGGGCGGCTGGGTGCAGTGTGCCAACACATAGTCGGGGGCCCGATGCAAGGCAATAGAGACAGCCAAAATCTGAAGCAAGCATCAGGCTCAGACCAGGATGCTGGTTGCAGGAAACCAACACCTGCCGAGTTAAGTTGTGATACCCAGATACGTAGGAACACTTTTTGTCCTTTTTACCAAGGCCCAGGATGAACGGGTGGAGGGGTGCCTTTTGGTGTCTTAAATGTCTTACTGGACTAGGTAAACACTTTGATTTACATAAGTAGGTCACAGTTGAGGCTGCAGGCGATGTCGGAATCCAGGAGAAGTTGGGCTCTGGAGCGCTGGAGAACCTTGCTGGAACCGGGGGGCCACTTTTCCTCTGGCCGGAGGCGGCAGGTGCAGAGGTGGAACTAGGGGCAGGCTTCACGGTTCTTCAGGTTACAGAATCTTTTCTTTGAAGATGGTTGTTCATGGGAGTCATTTTCTTTATTAAAGGCAGTCAGTCCTCCCAGCGTTCTGGAGGTTGCTGGGCTGCAGGATTAGTCGTTTTTTGTTGCAGGATTGATGCGGGCTACAGACAGGCCAGTAGTGCTGGGGCCAAGTCAGTTGATCTCTGCAGTCTTCACTACTGGTGCGCCTCTGTAGTGTCCGGCTCTTCTTAGGTCATCAGAAACTGAAGTTCAGGGCTCACGGGGGCGACCTAAATACTACGTTTAGGGGTGTTTAAAAGGTAGTGCCACGTAGTAGCCAATGGATTACTTACCTTAAATGTGACTACACCCTTTAAATGCTCACTACATGTGGGGGTGGACATATCCCTGTTTGGAGGAGTCTTACTATCTTCAAGATGGTGGGCACTGAAAAGTGTACTTCACCTCAGGCACCTGAGGGGTGAAGTTGGCAGAGGGAGGGGGGTACACCCCCTATTCTTTCTAGATTTTCCTGCCTGTTCTCGTGCCAAAAAGGGGGTGAGGACAGGAATGGAGCCTGCTCCCTCTAACATGAGAGGCTAGGGTCGCATTACAAAGGTGCAAGGCCTTTGAAGCTCCCTTGTACTTATGGCTCTTCCTGACCAGGGAGAGGTGTGAGCACCTCCACCCTGGAACCGCATTGTACTCAGCCTCTGAACGAGAAGGCACTCTCACCATGAGGTCAGAACACTGGTGGTAGCAGGCTGGCTCAGGCCAGTTGGTTACCACACTAAGGATTGGTAGGTTTCTGGGGACCCCTGTAAGGGGTTCTTTGTGTGTATTATTTGTATAAATCTGACACTGGAATCAGTGCAGGTTTATTATGCTGAGATGTTTGGTACCAAACATCTTAAACTTCAGTGAAACCATCATGGAGCTGGGGAGCTCATATTGATGTGTACCCTGCCCATTTACTTACTATGGCTTCCCTGGTCACTTACAATATCCAGGAATAAACAAGGATATTGCAGGGGCATTTCTGCTCATGCAGATATGCCCTGACAGGAGATATAGTGAACCCTGCCTTAGACCTGCTAGCGGGGTGTCTTACCTATATCTCAGGCACTGTCTGTGGGCATGGTATACAGGGATGTGTGCCCTGTCGACTCTTCATTTTTGTCTGCACCAAGACACGCAGGCTGCAGTGGAAGTATGCATGTCCTTGGTGAGGGGTCCCTTAGGGTGGCACAATTTGTGCTGCAGCCCTTACGGACCCTCTTTAACCACAGGGCCCTTAGTACCAGAGGTACTTTTTACTAAGGACTTACAAGTCTGCTGAAGAGTTGCCAATCATGGAAAAGTCAGGTAAATTTTAGGGAAGAAAATCTGGCTCGGGGATCTGTTTGGCAGGGACACCTTGCACTTCCAGTCAAAACTACATCATTTTCCAGACAAAAAGTGGGGCCCAACCATGTCCAAAAGTCATTTTCCTACACTAATGTTGGCAACACCTGGTTCCTTGACAGGTACTTATTTGAAGGCCATGATTTAAACAAACCAATAATGGAAGTGCATTTTTTGTAGAGCGCGAATTGCTGGCCGGAGGCGTCCAAGCGCTGGAGGACTGTGGAGGGGAACCTCATAGAGTGGCTGCCTAGGGATTAAGAGGGGAGGTTAAAAAGGAAGGTTTTCAGTTGCTTACGGAAAGAGGAGTGTATGAGTACAATCCTATCACACCAACCAGAATTATTAAACAAATTGGTAAATCACTATTTCAATAGACAATAATAATACACGTTGAGTTGAGAGCGTGGTTCTTTTAATTTTTGGTTTTCTCCAAGTCCAGCCAACACGTGTTTCGTCGAATGGGCAGGAACCCACGACTTCGTCAGGGCTGATATCGTTAGTTCATGAGTTTTTATGCCTTCCAGCTGGTTATAATTCCGACCCAGCCTCACAGGGCATGGGTAATGGTCTATTGTCGGATCTTGTTTTGTGCGTTCTTCAGGCTCTATTAATGAGCCCACTGCGTGTTTTCCGTTATAAATCTAATTTCCCAGATCCCGATTTAGAGATAACTGGAATTGGTATTCCTCCAGAATATTATTTGCAGGAATCCGTCTCTATCCCGCTTCCGTATTTGAAGCCCACGGGACAGTGTATCAGTCTTTGCGCATCGCGTCCTTCCGTGTGTGGAGCTACCGCGTCTCAGAGACGCGGTAGCTCCACACACGGAAGGACGCGATGCGCAAAGACTGATACACTGTCCCGTGGGCTTCAAATACGGAAGCGGGATAGAGACGGATTCCTGCAAATAATATTCTGGAGGAATACCAATTCCAGTTATCTCTAAATCGGGATCTGGGAAATTAGATTTATAACGGAAAACACGCAGTGGGCTCATTAATAGAGCCTGAAGAACGCACAAAACAAGATCCGACAATAGACCATTACCCATGCCCTGTGAGGCTGGGTCGGAATTATAACCAGCTGGAAGGCATAAAAACTCATGAACTAACGATATCAGCCCTGACGAAGTCGTGGGTTCCTGCCCATTCGACGAAACACGTGTTGGCTGGACTTGGAGAAAACCAAAAATTAAAAGAACCACGCTCTCAACTCAACGTGTATTATTATTGTCTATTGAAATAGTGATTTACCAATTTGTTTAATAATTCTGGTTGGTGTGATAGGATTGTACTCATATACTTTTTTCTGCGGAATATCAGTGGGTAAGGATGACAACCCACACCTAGGCACCCAACAATATATATTGATTGTGTTCTGATAAATTTGCCTACATATCGGAATAGCGCCATAAACCACCTAGAACAGTCATCGCCTCTTTCTCTATAAACGGAAAGAGGAGTGGTTAGGGTTGGATCTGAGATGTAGCGGGAGAGCATTCCAGGTCTTGGCTGCATTGTAGGCGAACGTCCTACCGCCCGACCTAGTCCTTTTTACTCTGAGTGGTATTGCCAGAAAGGTCTGACTAGAGCGGAGGTTTCTGGTGGGTACGTAGCGGGTGATTAGATCCCGGGTGATCATAGGACCCGTGTCCCAAAAGGCCTGATGGGCAATGCACATGGCTTTGAAACAAATTCTTTGACGCACTGGCAACCAATGAAGGTTGACCAGGCCAGATCTCACTGAATGTTTGCGGGGGAGATTGAGCAAAAGACGGGCCGCACAGTTCTGTACCGTCTGCAGTCTACAAAGGGTGTAGTCTGGGGCGCCAAGGTATAACACATTGTTAAAATCCAGGCGCGACTGTATCAAGCCCTGTATTGCTACCTGCTTGGCCTCCATAGGAAGGAGGGGAACAATTTTCCTGAGCATTTTAAGGATGCCAAGGATGCCAAAGCAGGTTGCAGAAAGTATAGTGGCTTGAGTCTTGAAAGAGAGGGAGCTATCCAGCCATACCCCCAGGCTCTTGATGTTGTCCTTGGGTGTTGGAGGAGGGCCTAGATCAGATGGCCACAGAGAGTTGAAGAGGAGGGGGTCGGAGGAACCCAGCAGCATCAGCTCCGTCTTGTCCCCATTCAGTTTAAGGGATGATGAGGACATCCAGCTTTTTACTTCTTTTAGGCAGTCTCTAAGTCCATCTGACGCAGGTGTGTGAGCTACCTGCGCCAGTGAGACCATCAGCTGTGTGTCGTCCGCGTAAGAGATGATCTTAATCTCGAAACGGCGCACGACATCGGCCAGTGGGCTCATGTAGATATTGAACAAGGCGGGACTTAAAGAGGAGCCTTGGGGGACTCTGCACCTCAGTGGTCTACTAGTGGATACCGCTTCACCGTCAAAGACTCAGAAGGATCTGTCCTCCAGGAAGGATTTAAACCAGAGCCAGGCTTTGTTCTTAATGCCGATGCTGGACATACGGTGCAGCAAGGTGTCATGGCTGACCGTGTCGAAGGCTGCATTGAGATCAAGGAGGATCACTGCCACTGATCCTCCCTGATCCAGGATTTTTCTGGATTCCTCCGTGACTATGAGGAGAGCGGTTTCGGTCCCATGCTTGGGTCTAAAACCCGTCTGGGTAGGGTCTAACAACCGGGCGTCTTCTAGGAAATTAACCAGATGGTGGTTAATGAATTTTTCTAAGATTTTGCTCAGCCACGGGAGCAGGGAGATGGGCCGGTAGTTGCTGAGGTCTGCCGGGTCCTTATTAACATCCTAATATTTTGAATATCGGTGTTGTGGTGGAACGGACCATCTAAAACCACTGAGAATTGTACAAATCCAGATGGTGTTCCTCAGTTGGGTGCCCAAATATTGTCTTGTGGACATCTGAAAATCTAAATGTTTTAATGGACCTATAAGCCAAACCCACAGAATCTAAGTCCGTCGGAAAATTCAGAATGAAGACAAAGTCTGCCCCCAACGGATCCGGGTGCCGTTGGTGACACCAACTCAGACATCGAACCCGGGCGGAGCTGTATCTGTTATTCCTGCTAACTGCCCAGGCTTTGGCAAGCTACGCTGTAGCCTCTCGTGACATACCTGGGAATTTTCAACGGTCCCGATAATCCACCACGCCATGAGACAAAGAGAGCCTGCTAGAACCAGGTGATGAGGGTTTCCTTTGGGATCCCGGAAGAGACCTGGAAACCAGGGTGGATGGATTGGAAAATCCCAAGAAAGTTCCATCTGAACTGAAACTAGACTTGAGATCACCAAATCGGGGTGATCCCCACCAAATCCGCCTGTTGTCTCCGAACTTGGGAGGGCAATCACATGATCATTGTGAATGGTGGGAACGCATAACCTCTCTCCTTGATTCAATTCTGGAGAAACTCCTAGGTCGATACTGCGTTTGAATCCAGTCAGCCAACTGCTTTACCTTCCGACTGATGATCCAGCTGAGAGGCAAACAGATCTATCATGAAGAGACCCCACTGGAATTGAAGTTCCTGGAACACCTGT
This sequence comes from Lissotriton vulgaris, assembly GCF_964263255.1. Taxonomy (NCBI): domain Eukaryota; kingdom Metazoa; phylum Chordata; class Amphibia; order Caudata; family Salamandridae; genus Lissotriton; species Lissotriton vulgaris. The sequence continues at coordinate 2,008,604,219 of NC_141685.1, read as the reverse complement.
GGGTGTAGTATCCAAAGGTGGACATCCTGCTAATGACCGGAGCGCAAATCTGCCTCATTATGGGACTTCCCTTGGAAAGTGTTCTGCCAAGACTGAAATCTGGTTGGCCAGGCAGTAGTTCCGAAAGGTGCGAGACAAATCCGAATCGATCTCCAATCTTGTTCTCCTTAGATGGTTGATGTACCAAACCGCTGCTACGTGGTCCATCTTGAGAAGGACACAACATTGGGCCCTGTCTTTGGTCACTTTACTGCAAAGGACTCTGCTATTAATTATAGGCAGTTTATATGAAGAGTTTGTTCTGTGCGTAATCCTTTTCCTTCTTTGGAGAACTCCACATAGAGTGCTCCCCAACCCTAGTCGCTGGCATTTGATTCTATCACTAGGTCGGGTTGGGAGCCAAAAATGGCGTGGCTATTCCAGGCATCCATATGGGAAACACACCATTGCAGTTCTTCCTTCGCCTCTTCTGAGAGGGGAATGGATAAGTAATTGTGAGACCTTGCTGAAGATTAAAGATCTTTAGGCATTGCAACACCTGGTAGTGGAGGGAGCCTGGAAAAATGGCTTGTATGGATAATGAGAGAAGACCTACGAAGCAGGCCAGTTGACGCAGAGAGGTCAAAGATGTGGACAGTGTTTTCCAGATCTTGTGCTCTATCTTGGTAAGTCTGCAAGATGGAAGACTCAGGGTTGCTTTGACCAAGTAAACTGCAAACCACAGATATTGAAAGGTTTGGGATGGAATCGGGAACAACTTCTTCCCGTTGACCACAAAACCGAGAGACTCCAACAGATCGATAGTCATCTGCAAATGGTATGACCAGCATTGATTTATAATGAGTATAGCGTCCAGGTATACTATAAGTCTGATGACTCAAGCTCTCAAGTGTTAGCCACAGGTTTCAACCCCTTGGTAAAACACCATGGAGCAGAGAATAAACCGAAAGTAATGGAAGTGAATTTGTATAACTGTGACCGTCATTGAAACTGCAGGAAACGCCTGCAAGGAGTAAATATGGAAATCATATGATGGGCGAACTTAAAGTCCATGAGGACCATCCAATTATTTGCCTGCAATAAATCTATGAGAAGATGGATACCCTCCTATCTTGAAGTGGCGGTAAACCAGCCACTCGTTGAATTCTCTTTGATTGATGACTGAGGGTTGGGCACCATCCCTCTCCTTTACCAGGCAAAGGTTGTTGAGAAAACCATAGGGGTGTGAAGCTGTTAGCTCAGTTCTTGGAAAAGGGTGTGCTTGTCCTATCTCAAAGTCTACTAACTCTGTATGGTCAGAAGAAAAGAACAGGGGTCTTGGTGTGCCCGAGGCTAGCCTTACCTGCAGGGTTGGCGTTCAGCTCCAGGTGGCGGCTCTGGTAAAGTATTGAAATGGACTCAAACGGTAAGGATCAGCCCCATACACAAACGCTGCAGGCCATTCTTCACAACTTGGATGGGGCGGGCGAAGTGACGTGCCAGCCGCTGAGAGGTAGAGCACATAGAGCACGATTTAGATGCGCGGCCCCCTAGCGGCCGCATGACCGCACCAAGATTGAAGGGTAATGAAGCGCCTGAGAAGGAGGGGGGCCATTCCTGCCGCCACCCTGTGAAGGAATTGGCGATTTAGATAAAAGTAAGCAACAGCTGCAACCTTCATAGCAGGATTACTTGTACTAAACCTTGTTTTAAACCATTAAACAGCATTAAAAACACTATTAAAAGCACAGAGGTAAACAAAACTCAGCTGAGGCTGCTGGAGCAGCAAAGAAAGAGGTAGATAGAGCATCTCCAGAGAATGTTGAGAGGGTCTGGGGTGTTCAGATTGGATGGACTGTTTTCTGTTTCTTCTCCCAAGGACTTATGGGATATGTAGTTTAATGTTGATCTACATAGCGTTTAATGGCTGCAAGTATAATAAAGTGGAGATAGTCAAAGCCTAATCCTCACCTATGGTCCTGGCAGAATTACATGGATTAAGATCGTTCACGTATGTTCAACCAAATCCATGGACTATATCTGTTATCCTCTAGTCTCCTCCAGAATCTAGACAGCCCAAATGATGGGGGTTCAATGGCTAGCTTTGATTATCCAAGCATTTCAAAATCAGAGGTCTGTCTGTTCTCAGAAGTCCAAGATAACCATGAAGCCATTGCTCCAGGATCAGTAGTTCATTCTGACAGAAAAAGCCCAATATTGTGTGTCTGTCTGAATGGACCACTTCCAGTAATAGATTTGTAAAACTAGTGTACAACATTTTTGAACAATTTGAAATGTTTGTTCAAGAGAACTGTGGGTCCTTAAGAGGAGCAGGGGCATAGATCCTTGCAAAGTTTTTAGAATATCACTCACATCCACCTTGCACATGGAAGTCATCACATTGTCACAGCAAGAGAGTGTTTATATATTGCTGTCTGTTTTTGGATCAGGTAAGACCCAGAGGGTTGATAGAAACTAGTAGAGTAGCCGACAGGTGCTGGTGCTTTAAATCTAAGCTATCATTTGGCCTGTGGGGCCCTGCTGCAAGGAAGTGTCTTCGGTTCTGTGCCTTATACATCCCTTGTCTGGGTTTCCTGAGCGATGACTTTAAGTTCAGGGCTGCCTTCGCACCAGTTCTGCTGCTGCTGAAAGTCCTGCTGCTGAAAGTCCTGCAGAAGGTGCATGAGGATCAAGCACAGCTGCTCCTTATCACCCAGGTTTGGATAAGCAGAATCTGTTGGCACTCAGAACTCAGTCATCTTTTCGTCTCCTGCACAGGTCAAACTTGCTCACGCAGCAGGATGGAGAGATCCTCCAACCCAGAGTGGGTTTGTATGTTTGGAGTTTGAAGCGTACAATGTAAATTCCTTTGGACTCATCCAAGATGATGGCTGCAGCTTTCTTACCAGAAAACCTGGTGCAAAACTCATTTATGGGGTTCCCTGGAACAAATGCGTGCAATGCTCTGGGTTAGAAGGCTCGGATCCCTTAGGCCACTGATTGCCTAAGTCTGGTGGTTTTTACTGACTCTTGCACTGCAGGTGTGCGCACTGACTGCAGTAGAGGGTTATGAGGCTGCCCTTTTGGCTTTCATGTGTCCTCCTGATAAGCCATCGATGTTTAGGTCACCTTTTTCACATTTTCAGAAGGTTTGCTGCACTTGCTTCCTCCACTCTGTTCATCATTCCTCAGCAATATTTGACTCTCTTGTCCTTTTCCTTCATGCCTTCTCCTTTTGACCTAACGCAGAGTTGCAGCCGAGTTCGAATTCTTGCCTTGAAAACTGTTATTAGTTGCAATAACTTCTACGTGAAGGATTGGAGAACTTCATCTCAGTTGTCCTCCTTTTACACTTTTCCACCCAAACAAGTTGATTCTGAGCATCTGTCCAGCTTCTTGGCCAAGATTGTTTTGGTCTTTCATACAGCACAGTCTGTAACTCTTAACTTTCTTTCATCCCCCCCATATCCCACGAAAGAGTCATAGCGACAACATAGACTGGATCTCAGATACGTATTACATTGATCCCACTAAACAGGACAAAGCGAATCATAAGTATTTTGTGGACTTTGCAAGCATCAAGACTGTGATGAAACACACCACTTTGCTTTATGCCATCCTTCTTCCTATGGTAAACCAGTGTCGTTCTGGTGACTTTGCTGTGTAGCCACATGGTCATTCCTTGCTTATGTTTGCTAAACATTACTGCCCTACAGCCCTAGCACCCATTTCCGGATACTTTGCCAGTACAGTGCTGTATGACGATTTGTTTAATTACAACATTCCCACATCCTGGAGGTTGTTGTTTTAGGACTCATTCTAAAGATGAGAAATCTTTAGGAAGATGTATCCATCACAAGTAAGTACCAGACGCAGCTACCGCCGCCTCAGGGGACCTCAAGCCCCAGACTGCTATGCGCCAGGAGGCGCCACCTCTTGTTTCCGACTCCTGGAGGCGCTTCAAAGTGACTTGCGGCTCATGGAACGCAACCGGGCCAAGGACGGGCTCGTCTGCACCCGGAAGAGGCTGGGCAGGGCCACCCCCATGGCTGGTACAAGACTTGGTAGTTGAACTTTAAGTGACTCTTAAAAACTGACTTGAGGATCTAAATCGGTGGGTTTGTGCTTTCCTTTTTTAGTTTCCTATACATTAATGTTAATAGTGTTATATTATATTGCTACCAGCCTCTGTTTTGCCTTTGTTTCTTCTTGAACTACACTTCTGGTTGTATTTAGTGCCCCTAGAAAGCTGTTGAGTATACAACAAGAGATGGATAAAAGAAAGGCCATGGGGCAGCCACTAGTTAATAAGAGCCTTTCTAGTGTGGTCTGAAACGAGACAATTGATAGGATAGAGACCATCCTAAACAGAGTGCTGGCGTTATTGCGTCCTTCTTCACATGGTAGTCCCACTATTATTACAAATGCCTCTGGTTCAATGATTGCTACCTCACCTGAACTGCCCCGGCTAAAAAAACGGCTAAGCAGATTCCATTGTTTAAAAAGCATAACAAAAGGCATAGTAAGGTTTTAGACATTGGACTGCTTGGAGTGGAGCCAAGTGTAACAGTTAATGAAACTCTATTTAAAGAGAGTCCACAGTATAACAACGACTGTAAATATTGAGTGCCAGAATAGATTTGGCGTCCTAGAAATAGAGGAAGCAGGTGCGGGGTGGGTGATGACCCTGTAGAGGCATGGACAATTACGGTTGGCATAATCCAGTCACTAAAAGACCTTATTGAATCTTTGAGAGATGAGGTATCTTCACTTAAAGAAAAGGTTGCCACTTCGCTGGAGAGGGTCAATGGTGGGTCCCCAGTGGCCTTAGAAACTATGCTTCCATCCTCAAAAAGGGCTATTAATGGAATTGAAGCATGTCGCTTAATCAATCTAAAAACCATTAGAGACCCTATGCGAATAGGACATACCCAGTTTTTGCCACCTACTCCTAGGGATTATAACCCACAAGACACTGTAAAGCAAACTCACAGAAACCTCCCTGGTCCCCCACTTGCAAAGGTATAGACAGAGGAGAAGTTGTATTGGACGAAGGGAACACTTTTATGCAAGATTATGAGACGGCCCGGACAGGGTAGTGGTATGGGATGGAGTTTACACGAAATCTAGGGTAAGGGAAAACTGCGGTGATCTACATTACGGAAGTTCCTAAACTGCTTTTTGGGAGCTTTGAAAATGAGGACTCGCTTAAGAACAAAGTTCACCAACTAGTTTAGGTCCACTCTGCACTGCTACTCAATCGTAAGGGATTACATAAAATCGGTAAGAAGAACCCCCATGCAAATGTCACCTTGGGATATGATTGAGGTTAGCTTCTATGATGCAGGTATTGTTAGTGGGCTATTGTTAACAGATTCAGCACAATCCCTCCAGAAAATGCATGTATCTCCATCAGATATAGACCCCTGCTGGAGCCCCCCCCAGACCTCTATTGACACCCACTGCTGAAACCCGTACTAGTATGTTATTTACAACCTGTGGCCCAGTTTCAGCAAATCTGCCTCCATCACACATGGGTGAATGGAGAGGGGATAGTTGACCCTTGTATGCGGTGTTGACGACACCTACAAGCAGGAGAGGGTTCTCAAATTCCCCGGTGACGTCAATTATCAGTCCCCCACCAACAAAAATCCATCTATCAGCTGATCAGGTTAATGTCCCAGAGGTGAACAGTGAGATCACTTCTTTGGAGGGAAGCGGAGCTGCAGTTGGTCTACTTTTGGGGGCTGCAACGGGTGTATAAGGGGATGACTTGATAAACCAATCTCTTCTGGTTGTTGTATGGAATGTGTCTGGGATCTTCAAGTTATTGGTGGACCTAGACTGGTGTTCCTTTGTAGACCCCTTTGATATAATCTTTTTCCAAGAAACTTGGAGTCTGCAATGTCCGCATAGAAGCGTCTTCTCTATATATGCTATCAATACTACAAGAAGTGAGGAGGAGCTTCGCGCGCATCCGTGATGGCCGCGTGAGCACAGGGCTCCCAAGACCCTCGCCTCCTCCCGCATATATCCTGAACGGTATCCTGATTGCGAAGACCGGTTATTTGAGATGAAGCTCAGCTGATAGATTAGCTGCTTTCAAAAATTGATTAGGACTTTGGGAACCGCTACTACGACAACCTGAACTTTTGAGGCCCACCCCATGGCGACGCCTGGGGCTCGAGTCATTGAGACACCCAGGCAGTAGTTGAACAACAACGGCCTGCGGGGCTCTGTTCATTGCCTTGGAGTTAACTTTCGGTTTCGCTTTTGGGTCTTTGGCCTTATCCTATCTCAAGATCGATCTGGTCGCCCGAGGTCTAGCTGAACTCTGTGAATCCACTGTGTGCCAATGGTCGCGAGTGTCTATGTGCTGAGCTGCTGGCGCCTGCTTTTGAAGACTCCGGTGGGTTGACTGCAAAGGGCCATTTTTACCAGGTCTCACAGGCCCCTCGGGGGCACATTGCCCAACATGGCGGGCAGGCCCGACAACGAGAAGCGAAAAACCAAGACGCCTCTTCGGGGGGAACCATTCAAACGAATGTCATGGACCGATATACCCATCCCAAGGGGTCCCCCGGTGGTATGAATAGGACCCTGGAAGAGGCAGGGGAAGACCCGGCTGCGTCGATCGAGTTGACTCTACAGGATGTCATGGGGGCCATTGCTGGTGTTAAGACTTTCATTGGCCAGCAATACAAGGCTCCAGCCCTTAAGCTCGACACCGTAGCCATTGAAGTCAATTTGATTAGAGCGGACTTATCGAAAACGAATGAAGGTCAAATCCTTAGATCTGAAGCCCTCCAGCCTCACGATCGACGTGTCTGACTTACAGATGGAGGTCGGCAATCTGCAATCCTCCAATGATCTCATGGCTCGTCGACTGGAGGATTTTGAAAATAGGGCCAGACGCAATAATGTACGTATTATTGGGGTCCCTGAAAAATCGGAAAATCCCGCTGCTGATCTCCTTGTGGAGGATCTCATCCTAAATTACCTCGCCCCCAAAGACCTAAGTAAATTCTTTGCTGTGGAGCGTGCGCACCGAGTGCCGGGTGGGAAGCCGAAGCCGGGTGCCCCTCCGAGGCCGATTATCGACAGAATTTTCAACTTTAGAGACAGAGACGCTATCCTGCAGGCATCACGAGTGGGCAGCCCCGTGAAGTTCTAAAACACAACGGTGAGCTTCTACCCAGACTTTACCCAGTTCATTCAGAGGCAGAGGATGGGGTTTCAGGGGGTGAAGCGACGGTTGAGAGACATGGACTTGAAATACGCTATGCTATTTCCAACCAGGCTCTGAGTCGAATAGGATGACCGGACGTTTTTCTTTGATCGTCCCGAGAGATTGAGTGACTGGCTGGATACATTACCAATGCGGAGCGATTGAACGGATTACTCGGGTGGAGCAGAGGGTGGTGTGCCGGAGCAAGAATGACAATGACAATGTGGTTCCTGATTTCCGAACAAAATTAACATACCATACAGCTCGGTTGTGATGTCTTTCATACTTATGTGATTTATGGTGGCATACCCGAGGGTGGCGGGGGGAGTGGGACTCTTTCCTCCTCTGGGTTTCTTTTTGTAGACTAGTTTAATGTTAGGGCGACAGGCACACTGCAAGTTGGGGTGGCTTTTGAGTCTAACTCAGGGGTGCAGGGTGGGGGGTATTGTAACGGGTCCATGTTGGGGGTTGGAAGAGGCAGTTTGTGTATGTTTTATTTTTTCTCAAGGCAACGTATTGTTTCATTCCTGGACCGGGGTACTGTGTTCCCTATGGGGTGAATTCTGCATTCATTTACGGGATGGGGGTAGTGGGTTGAAACTACTGTGTTGGAACGTCAATGGGTTGGGGGATAGGATAAAGCGGGGAGTAGTGTTGCAACTGCTGAGACGCCACTCCCCTGATGTTGTGTTGTTGCAGGAGATGCACTTGATTGGAAACACTTGTCACGCCATGAATCGGCGAGGATATCGTCTTGCTGTACACTCTGGGTTCACTACTGGTTCTAGGGGCGCGGGCATCCTAGTCAAGAACTCTCTCCCCTTTGAAATAGACAACATGATCCTTGATGACAGGGGGCGCTACGCTGCTCTCACAGGGAGGTTGGAGGGGAGGACTGTCTCGCTGATTTCTGTATATGTCCCACCTGGTCTACAGACCTCGACTTTTGCTGATCTTGGGCGTGTGGTTCTGGGGCTTCCGGATGGTATCCTGGTGATGGGCCGAGATTTCAACTCTGTTGTCTCTGGTAGTGTAGATCGCTACCCCCCCCCAGAGACCTCACTAGGTCACAGTCTTGGTTAAGTGGGTTTTTGTAGGCACTGGGTTTGGTAGATTGTTGGAGGTTGATGCATCCAAGACAGGTACAATACACCTTCCACTCTGGGGCCCACGGTAGTCTCTCTAGACTTGACTATGTTTTGATGCCGGCGGTGCAGGCCTCCTCTGTCAGGGAGATTAGGCATCTGGCCCGGGGTATATCAGATCACTCCCCACTGTGTCTACAGATCGGCACTAGTATGAGTGTCGAGGGACGGGTTGCACCGATCAATCCCTGGTATCTTCGCAACCCCAAAACTCGTGCTGAGTTGATTAAGTCCCTGGATCAGTACTTTGCTGAGAATGAGGGGTCTGTGTCCTCTTCTGTGTCACTGTGGGAGGCATTGAAGACGGTCATCCGAGGACAGGCATTATCGTTAATCGCTGGTGCCAAGAAAAGTAAAAATGAGGAGGTGATCTGTTTAGAGACTGAAATAACTGAGCTAGAAAGGGATTTGGAACTAGGTGTGACTCGTAACAAGCTTCATGCCCTTACCCTCAAACAACTGGATTATAAGGCCTTGGTGACGGATGCCGCTAAAGTCATGAGTAGAGAGCAGCAGGGCAGACTGTATGATGTGGGAGATAAGGCAGGGAAACTGATTGCTTGGCTGGATAAAAAGGAGAGGGCGAGTCGTGTGGTTCCTGTGATTGAGAAACTTGATGGAGTGTGTGCGACTGACCCGACTGAGATTGTCTAGTGTTTCGCGGAACATTTCCGAAATGTGTATTCTCTAGTCTCCGATAGACCGGAGGAAGACTCCCACCTGTTGCTGCGTGACATTGCATTGCCTCGCCTGTCGGATTCAGATGGGGACCTAATGGACGCTGCATTCTCAGCTGACGAGGTGGCCCTCGCTATTCGCTCCATGCGCTCGGGCAAAGCTATGGGCCCTAATGGTCTTCCCATCGAACTCTATAAGTTGCGTCCTGAAAAAATTGCGCTGTATCTCCGTGATAAGTTTCTAGAGTCGCGAGACATCGGCTCCCTTCCTCGTGATCAGCGTCTTGCTACCATCGTGGTGATTCACAAAAAGGGGAAACCGCGGGATCGCTGTGCGTCCTACAGGCCCATTTCAAACGCTGAACCAAAGATTCTCGCTAAGTTGCTGGCAAACCGCTTGATAAAAGTAATTAGTGACTTGATTCACCCGGATCAGTCCGGTTTCATCCCACACAGCAATACAGCACTTAACCTGAGGCGCTTGCACGGTGTTCTCACGAGGGCGGCGTCGCTGCGTGAGCCGTCCATTTTGGCTTCCTTGGACGCAGCAATGGCCTTTGATACAGTGGAGTGGCCGTACCTCTGGGCCGCTCTTGCGAAATTTGGTTTTGGTCCTGGTTTCATTGGCTGGGTGAAACTTTTGTATGAGGAGCCATTGGCACAGGTGGTAGTGAATGGTCGAGTGTCTAAGCCTTTTGTTCTTGGGAGGGGTACGCGGCAGGGCTGTCCGTTGTTCCCACTTCTTTTTGCCCTTGCCCTGGAGCCCCTGGCTGCCTGGCTGCGATGGGAGTCTTCGATGATGGGTAGTCAGTGGACCCCGGAATTAGAGGATCGCATATCGCTCTATGCAGACGACATTTTGTTGCACCTCACGTCCCCTCGTATGTCGTTGAATGTACTGTTTGATGTGCTCACCTCGTTTGGAAGGAACTCCGGCCTTGTGATCAATTGGACCAAGTCTTGTGTGTATGTGCTTTCGGGTGATACCCCCCTTTACCCCGCGGATGTCCCATCCAGGTGTCGCAGACTGGATTTAAGTACTTGGAGATTTTCATAACTTTAGATCTCGTGGCTCGTTAATCAATCAATCAATCAATCATGGCATTTGTATAGCGCACTACTCACCCGGAGGGTCTCCAGGCGCTTGGGGGAAGGGGGGTCTGCTATTGCTCGAACAGCCAGGTCTTGAGTTGTCTCCTGAAGGCGAGATGGTCCTGGGTCATCCGGAGGTGGGTGGGGAGGGAGTTTCACGTCTTGGCCGCCAGGTAGGAGAAGGATCTTCCTCCGGCGGTGGCTCTTCCGATGCGTGGTACGGCGGCGAGGGCGAGGCTTGTCGAACGTAGCTGGCGGTTGGGCGTGTAGAAGGTCAAGCGGTCGTTGAGGTACTTGGGGCCCAGGTCGTGGAGGAACTTGTGTGCATGGGTGAGGAGTCTGAACGTGATTCTCTTTCTGACAGGGAGCCAGTGCAGGTCCCTCAGGTGTCCGGAGATGTGGCTGCGTCGGGGGATGTCCAGGATGAGTCGGGCGGAGGAGTTCTGGATGCGTTGGAGTCTTTTCTGTAGCTTGGCTGTGGTTCCGGCGTAGAGTGTGTTTCCGTAGTCCAGTCGGCTCGTGATGAGTGCCTGGGTGACCGTCTTCCTGGTTTCGGTCGGGATCCATCGGAAGATCTTACGGAGCGTGCGTAGGGTGTTGAAGCATGATGAGGAGACGGCGTTGACTTGTCTGGTCATCGAGAGGGAGGAGTCCAGGATGAAGCCCAGGTTGCGTGCGTGGTCTGTTGGCTTGGGTGCGCTGCCTAGGGCCGGGGGCCACCAGGTGTCGTCCCAGGCGGAGGGCGATGGTCCTAGGATGAGGACTTCCGTCTTGTCTGAGTTCAGTTTCAGGCGGCTGTTCTTGATCCACTCGGCGACGTCTTTCATCCCTTCGTGTAGGCTAGTTCTGACGTTGGCGGGGTCACTGGTGATGGAGAGGATCAGTTGAATGTCGTCGGCGTAGGAGATGATGTTGAGGTTGTGTTGGCGTGCGATGGCAGCAAGGGGGCTCATGTAGAAGTTGAAGAGGGTGGGGCTGAGTGATGATCCTTGCTGTATGCCTCAGATGACTTCGGTGGCATCGGATCGAAACGGGGGAGGCGGACTCTCTGTGTTCTTCCGGCGAGGAACAAGATGATCCATTCCAGAGCCTTCTCTTGGACACCTGTGTTGCTGAGGCGTTGGACTAGGGTGCGGTGGCAGACCATGTCGAACGCTGCGGAGAGATCCAGGAGGTCGAGAGCCGCTGTTTCCCCGTTGTCGAGCAGGGTTCTGATGTCATCGGTGGCTGCGATGAGGGCCGTCTCGGTGCTGTGGTTGGCTCGGAAACTGGACTGCGAGGGGTCAAGGGATCCGTTTGTCTCGAGGAAGGCGGCAAGCTGTCTGTTGACGGTCTTCTCGATGACTTAGGCAGGAAAAGGGAGGAGCGAGATGGGGCGAAAGTTCTTGAGGTCGGTGGGGTCCGCTGTTGGTTTCTTCAGTAGGGCGCTGAGCTCGGCGTGCTTCCAGCTCTCCTGGAAGGTGGCGGTGTTGAAGGAGATGTTGATGATGTCCCGCAGTTGGGGTGCGATGATGGAGTCGGCCTTGTTGAAGACGTGGTGGGGGCAGGGGTCGGTTGGAGATCTGGAGTGGATGGTGTTCATCGTGCGGGCTGTGTCTTCGGTGGTCACAGTGGACCAGGTGCGGAGGGTGGCGGTGGGGGGCGTTGGTTCGACGGTGGGGTGCGTAGCTGGTGCGCCGAAGCTGTTGTGGATGTCGGCGATCTTGCGGTGGAAGAACGAGGCGAGAGAGTCGCAGATGTCTTGAGAAGGAGTGAGGTTGTTGTTGCCGGTGCTGGGGTTGGAGAACTCCTTGACGATGCTGAAGAGTTCCTTGCTGTCGTGGGCATTGTTGTCCAGTCGTTCCTTCAGTGTTTTCTTCTTGGTAGTGCGGATGAGCTGGTGGTGCTTGCGGGTGGCTTGTTTGAGGGTGGTCATGTTGTCTGTGGTCTGATTGAGGAGCCAGGCTTTCTCAAGGGTGCGGCAGTTCTTGGAGTCCTTGAGTTCGTCGGTGAAATGGGTGGCTTTCTTGCTTCTAGGTCTGCTGGGAGGGTTCTCCAGTGGCGCGAGGTCGTCTGCGCAGGCAGTCAGCCACTGTGTGAAGTTGCGGGCTGCTTCCTTGGGGTCCGTTGTGCTTGCGGGCGGGTTCTGGCTGAGGGAGGTGGTGAGCTGCTCGGCAGTGATCTTGCTCCAGCTCCTGTGAGGAACCTGTTGCGGGTGGTGGTGGGTCGTGGTACTTCTGAAGCTGAAGTGGACGCAGCTGTGGTCGGTCCAGTGAAGTCCGGTAGAGTGGCTAAAGGTGATGTGCTTGCTGGATGAGAAGACGGGATCAAGCGTGTGGCCTGCGTAGTGCGTGGGGGTGTTGACCAGTTGCTTGAGTCCGAGGTTTGCGAGGTTGTCCAGTAGGGCGGCGGTGTTGCGGTCCTTGTTCTCCAGGTGGAAGTTGAGGTCCCCTAGGAGGATGTAGTCCGCGGAGGGGAGGGCGTGCAGGCTGATGAAGTCCGTGATGTCTTCGCTGAATTGTGTGCATGGTCCCGGGGGTCTGTAGACGAGGGTGCCTCTGAGGGTTGTCTTGGGGTCCGTGTGTATCTGGAAGTGGAGGTGCTCGGCGGCGGGGAAGGTGTCGCTGGAGTCGGTCCTGATACGGATGGTGTTCTTGTGAACGATGGCGATGCCTCCTCCAGTCTGGTTCACACGGTTCCTCCGGATGATCTTGTATCCGTCCGGGATGGCGATGTCGTGTGCTGAGGAGGCGTTCATCCAGGTTTCCGTGAGGAAGGCGACGTCTGGTGATGTGGTGTCGAGCAGGTTCCAGAGTTCGACAGCGTGTCTGTGGACGGAGCGGGTGTTGAGCAAGATGCACTTTAGGTGGTTACTGCGGGTGTTCGGCTTGGCGGAAGCGGTGCAGGTCCGGAGGCAGGTGAATTTGCAGGCTTGGCAGGTGAAGGGTCCTTGGGTGCGTTTCGGGGTGGCTCGGCAGCAGGCGGGGGTCGGGCCGGCGTTGAGTGCGTTGAGGGTGCCGGCGTCGTAGGTCCGTCGTGTTGTCTGGAGTCGGCGGGGGCCCGAAGTCCTGGCGCTGGGCGTGGTCCAGGCACGGACGGTTGCAGACGGGCGCGCCTTTGGCGCGCCTTCGACGCACAATCGGCGTACCCGCTGCGTGTGACAGCTGCGCATCCGTGCGGTCGCCATTTAAGGCTAAGTGGGAGGGAGGAGCAGCTGGGAGGCGGGAGCGGGGAGGACACGGGAAAAAAAGGGGGCGTGAACGGCGGCGGGGAGCGGGGCGGGCAGGCAGAAGGGGAAAAACACAAAATACAACCACTTTTAACAATTTAAGCACAAAATACAACAACTTGAAACAAATTTACGGCGAAACAGCTGGGGAAAGGTACAGTGAGGCAGGCAGCTAGGGAGGCAGGCAGACGGCAGAATGAGGCTGCAAGCAGCAGCGAGGGGCACACAAGGGGACATACACAGCTGGGGGCCGTGCGGCGCGGGGGTGTCCTGAGAACAGGTCACACTCACCTGCGCCGTGTGGTCGCCATTTAAGGACAAGTGGGAGGGAGGAGCAGCTGGGAGGCGGGAGCGGGGAGGACACTGAAAAAAAGGGGGTGTGGCCGCGTGAACAGTGGCGGGAAGCGGGGAGCAGGGCGTGCAGGCAGAAGGGGAAAAACACAAAATACAACCACTTTTAACAATTTAAGCACAAAATACAACAACTTGAAACAAATTTATTATTATTGTGAAATTTATTATTTTGAAATTTATAACGCGCTCAGTTACCCAGGGGCATACCGGTCCTGGACACAGCGAAGGAAAAAGACTCAAACTCAGCCACTACACCGGAAACAGATGGGTCTTGAGGAGTTTCCTAAAGCGCAGGATGTTAGGCTCTGAGCGTATCTTAAGGGGCAGGGAGTTCCACAGTGCCGCCACTTGCACCGAGAAACGCCGGCCACCCGAACGAGCTTTTTTAACTCTGGCTGACTGAAGCAGGTGTTTTTGGTCAGAGTGAAGAGCCCGTGTGGACTTATATGGACGTGCCATATTAATCAAAATGGAGGGGCCCCTCCCATGCAGGATTTTGTGTGCAGTGCATAAGGATTTGAATTTCACCCGCTCCTTAACAGGGAGCCAGTGAAGAGTTTTCAGGGCCGGAGCAGCTGATTGTCTCCTAGGGACCATCATCAGCAGTCTAGCGGCTGCATTCTAAACCTGTTGGAGGGTCTTAAAAGTCGACTCCGGGGCACCGAGGAACAACGCGTTCCCATAATCGAGTCTAGACAAAATAAGACCACGGATCAGAAGTTTCCTTGATGAATCAGGGAGCAACGGTAACACCTTGCGAGCTGACCGCAGCAGGCCAAAACAAATCCCAGCTGTCTTCCTGGCGTGTGTCCTGAAGGACAGATCTTCTTCCAACCATACTCCTAAGCTCTTGATCTCCTTCTTAGGAGATGGTGGAACGCCCAAGGACCGAGGCCAACAACTAGCTATGAGTGAAGGCCTGGATTTGCCAAGCAACATCAGCTCAGTTTTTTCTCCATTGAGCTTCAAAGCAGAGTGGGACATCCACCGATGTACATTGGCAAGACAGTCGTGGAGAACCTCAGGTCGTTCCGCCAGCTGGGTCAGACCTACTACCAGCTGAGTATCATCAGCGTAGCTGATGATCTTCACACCTGAAGGGGAGACCACTCTTTCAAGTGGAGTCATATAAACATTAAATAAAGTAGGGCTCAAAGATGAGCCCTGGGGGACTACACATTGAAGAGGGAACGAGGTCGACTGCTCTGCCCCTTCCCAGACTTGATAAAAACGGTCTGAGAGGAAGGACTCAAGCCTCTTCAGGGCCATTCCCGTAATGCCCACCTCTGACAGACGTTGGAGGAGCACCTGATGACTAACGGTGTCGAAGGCAGCACTCAAGTCCAGGAGGATCACTGCCACTGACCCCCCTGAATCAAGAATGCTCCTTGCTTCCTCCAGCACTGCCAATAAGGCCGTGTCCATCCCCTGACCAGGGCGAAAGCCAGTCTGGGAGTCTCCCAACAAACGATGGAATTCAAGATGGTGTGAGAGCTGGCGATTAACCAATTTTTCTGTAATTTTAGAAAACCCGGGCAAAAGTGAAATGGGCCTAAAATTGGCCGAATTGGAAGGGTCCAAGCCCGTTTTTTTCAGCAGTGCTTTAACAACTGCTTTTTTCCAACTCTGGGGCACCGTACCCTGAGAGAGGGAAAGATTGATAAGGTCCGTAAGCGGGGTCGAAAGAATGTTGGCCACTTGTTTGAGCCATTTCATAGGCACCGGGTCACTAGGCGACCCACTCTTCATTACTTTCAGGACTTTTACAACCTCTTCCTCCGTAAAAGGGCCAAAGGAGGACAGCTCAAAAGGGCATGTTACTGGGCCAAAACCCACCTCCAAATTCTGTGACGTCACCGACAAAGAGGACAAGATCTTCTCTATTTTAGAGTGAAAGAAGTCTGCCAACTCCTCACATTTATCCTGAGGGTTACCATGCACGACTGGAGGGACCGGAGCCTTCAGAAGATCCTTAAAGATTTTAAAGGATTCCCCTGAGGAGTTACTCGCCCTATCAATCCTGTCACTGAAGTAGCTAATTTTAGCGTCCTTCAAAGCGACTTTGTATTTCCTCATGGCTACCTTATAGTCTTGCCAGTTCTCTTCATTCCACTCTCTCCTCCATGCCCGTTCCAATCTTTTACAGATTGTTCTCAGACACCTAAGTTCAGGAGTGTACCAGGGAGCGGAACCAGTTCTTCTTTCCCTGGTGGGCCTTTTCTTTTTCGGTATTATTAGATCAAGGGAACTAGTCAGCCAATTTTCCACGTGCTGGTCAGCTGTAATTGGGTCAGAGACAGGGGGGGACAGGTTCTCGCCAACTCAACCGCCCAGCTGTCCACTGGCAGCCTAGACCATAGCCGCTCAACTGTATACCGTCTGGGTACAGGATCTCTCCCCTTCTCCAACTGCCACCTAAGGGGGACTAGGCAATGGTCTGTCCAAGGAAGCGCCAGGGGCGGCAGGGCCTGTAGGTTCTCTGAATTAGAGAAAGCCACATCCAACTGGTGACCGTTGTTGTGGGTAGCTCCGATGTTAACGAGCTGCAGATCAAGGGCTCCCAACATGCCTCGTAGGTCTCTTGCCACTGCATCGCTCGGATCTTCAAAATGCAGGTTGAAGTCCCCAAGGACTATAAAGTTGGAAGACGCGGCGGCTAATTGTATAACCGACTCAAGAAAAGAATCAGTGAAATTCCCTATCGCTGCAGGAGGCCGATAGACGAGAAGGCCCGCAATAGAAATGGTGGGAGAGATAAGTAGCGAGAATTGCCAGCCTTCACAGTTATCAATACCTCTATCTAAGGCTTTACACGTAAATTTATCTCTGTACAAAATGGCCACTCCTCCCCCTCTCCCGACCGGCCTATCTAAATGGACATAAGATATCCAGGAGGAAGGGCTTGGACAATATCAGGTCCTGAGCTTGGGGTCATCCAAGTTTCAGTAAGAAGCAAGGCATCTAAGCTGTGGTCCAGAATCAACGAATTAATTTCCGTGGCGTGACAGGGCAATGACCTGCAATTAAGCAGAGGCATAGAAATTTGAATGCGATCTTTTGACGGACTACCGGAGCAACATAAGGAGCAGTTCTTAAAAGGGACACCTTCTGCCCATTGGTAGCCGCAACTAGGGTCTCTAGGAACGCGTAGGATCCGTGTGTCCGTTCGAGCTGGGCAGAGTAAAGCGCCCTATGCCCGTCTGGGCCCGGACGGGCACAGACGGGCTTAACTCTGGCAAGACTCCGGCGACATTCCGTGATGACGCTGCGTGATGACGCTGCGCGTCAGCATGGCTGGCTTTATGTTCGCCCAGCGTCAATAAACTAGAGCGCTGACCGCGCCACCGGCAGTGTACCCCCTCCCAAAATGGCCACCACAAACAAGACAGTGGGCAAGGGACCCGCAATAACGCGGTGTTCTCACAATTAGAGTGGGGGTAAGCGTGACAGCCGTGCAAGTCTGCGAATGGCCTCAGGTAAAAGCAGGGGAAAAAGGTAAACTAAGAACCAAAACAAAATAGGCAAAAACGGGATGATTAAAAAAGAATTAAACAGAGCAGAGTTGCAGTAATATGCTGTGAGCACAAAGTTCTTCCTAGAGCGCTATGAATCAAGATGTTAAGGGCGCTCACCTGGGAAGAGCCTGTCTTTATGCTCGCCCAGCGTCAATAAACTAGAGCGCTGACCGCGCCGCCGGCAGTGTACCCCCTCCCAAAATGGCCACCACAAACGAGACAGTGGGCAAGGGACCCGCGATAACGCGGTGTTCTCACAATTAGAGTGGGGGTAAGCGTGACAGCCGTGCAAGTCTGCGGATGGCCTTTATTAATTATTATTATTAATTATTATTATTATTAATCTACGGCAAAACAGCTGGGGAAAGGTACAGTGAGGCAGGCAGCTAGGGAGGCAGGCAGATGGCAGAACGCGGCTGCAAGCAGCAGCGAGGGGCACATGAGGGGCACACACACAGCTGGGGGCCGTGCGGCGCGAGGGTGTCCTGAGAACAGGTTACAATCATAATCTGCTCCATCCTCTTCAGAGGTTAAAATCTGACGTTGCGGGCTGGCTCAGGCTACCGCTTTCACCACTTGGGCGCGCAGCTCTTTTTAAAATAATGTCCTTACCGCGATTTCTATATGCGCTCCAGAATATGTTTGATGTTGTTCCGGCGAGTTATTTTCGGGAGGTGGAGAGTCTGCAGAAACAATTGATCTGGGATGGACGCTCGCGTATTGCCCTCGCCAAGCTCACACTTCCCTGGTATGACGGAGGTATAGCACTTCCGGATATCAGGCAATATTATTGGGCCTCTCAGTTGGGAGCGATTAACTATGGAATGTATGGACCAGCCTCTAAACCTGCATTTGAGATGGATAAGCACTTGTTACCGGGTGGGGACCGTTGGACCCGGCCCTTTTGGCAGGTTCACCCCGAGACTTTTTCCTTTTTCCTAGCCTGTTTCTGGAACCTGGTGTTTGTGATTTTAGGCCTCTGCGCACTTTTTCACTGTGGTACAGTGTAAAGTGCGTGAGCTCTCTGTGTATGTGTGGTGAGTGACCTGCCTCCCATAGGAATGAATGAGGAATGTATATGCCCATGGTAGTTCCTGATGTGTGAGGAGTGCAGGGTCGAGTTTGGTATGTGGGAACTCGTGAGATTGAATGCTGCGTAATGATATATGTGGCATGATTGTGTCTAGTGTAGAAATGCCACTTCTAGAAGTTGGCATATTTGTGTAATTTGTGTATGGCGTGTGATTGGCTGAGGCTGGCTGGTGAGCCTGGCTCCAAGAGTCTGGGAGGGTCTGCCCCGGTGGTGAATGGAGTGTTTTGCATGCTGATGTGAGTGGAGGAGTGAGCCTGGGCCTGCTTGTGGATTGACCGTCTGGTTGAGGGTCCTGAATGAGGCTGGGTTTTCCCCACACAATGCTGGCTCCACCCCCTGGGGTGCGTCTGATGTCCCTAGCCTGGCCAGTGAAAAGAATTCCCTATAACCAGTTCTAGCTGGTTTTCACACTGCCTGCTCCCTTTAGACAAAGGATTTTGGGTATAAAAAGGGTGCTGTGACACTCTAAAAATGTTCTTGTTTCTGACTTGAATCCTACCAGGGGCGTGCTGCTGCTTGGGCCCAGGGGAATCCCTGGGTCCTGCCCAGCCCCTGGATACCTGATGGACTACTGGAGGACTTCTTCTTGGGGGCCCTCTCTGCCTGGCCTGTGGATGGCTGGGAGACTTCACTTGCCCTAGAGGCATTGCCCTATAATGCCCTGCAGCTGCTGGGACCCTCCTTGCTGTAGGGGTCCTTTTTGGGGCGTTTTCGTGATTTTTGGGCTCCCCAGCGCCTCGTGGGTGCTTTGTCCTGATTTCTGGTGGAGCGCTGTGGTTGTCCCGTGTGGGAAGCGCTCCTGCCCTTTGTGTGCTGAGTGAATGGGTGCCACCCCATTTATGGAGTTATTTGGCGAGTGCCTACCTCGCTTTGTTGTTTTTGAACCCGAGGAAACCCGTGTATGCCGCTGGAAGCTCACCGCCATCAGCCCCCGGGGTCCGCTGACGAGACCGAAGGGGCCGCGCTGCAATTGGGCCGCTGAGGGAGGCTCGTTTGCAAGAGCTGCGCTGCAATTGGCCCGCCGCCAGAGGCTCGCCCAGTGAGCCGCGCTAGGATTGGCTTAGGGCAGAGAGGAAGTGCGGCGTCACGAGGGGCTTGTCCTTGAGCTGCGCTCGGATTGGCCGAAGAGCTGCTGTGTGTGAGGAGGCTCGTCGAGAGGGCCGCGACCGGATTGGCCCGTGTGATCCGAGCATTGCTGGGAGCCGCCGAGAGCCGTGACGAGATGAGAGCCTTCGTGGGAGCTGGGCTCGAGTGATCGGTGTGACCCGGTGAGTGCCTGAGAAGGGAGAGGGGCGTCGGGGCACATTGCCGGTGCCCGCCCCTCCCCTCGAGTGTGAGGCTCGTGTGGGCTCTTGGTTTGAAGAGCCGATCCCGGCCCAGCGAGGCCGCAATTACTTAGTGTTAAGAGCCCAGCGAGGCTCGTGGCCACATTTACTGTGTTTGAAGCCCAGTGAGGCTCGGGAGGGCATTTTATATTTAGAGTCCAGAAGGACTCACCGCCCACATGATGTTTGGAGCCCCGTGAGGCTCTTGGGGGAAATGAGTGCTTTGTGCAGGGCCTGGAAGGCTCCAATGTTGTCCCCACCATTGTTACACCAGCTGCCCAGCAATTAGTGGGCAGCTGCACTGTTTAGGCCCCTGACATTGAGACACAGGGCGTCCTAGCCCCAACAAGGCCAGTTGGCCTAGGGACTGCCTCAAGTAGTGGCTAATGTGAGTTTTGCGCAATGGGAGATGGTGCTAGGAAATGTAATGCATTTAATATGATTACGCACCTTGATCTTACACTTCTGAATGTTGTTGGCATCATGTGTTCTTGCGCTAGTGAGTTAGGTTCTGGCACCTCTGAATGATTTTATGCATCATGTGTCTTCCTTGACCTTACACCTCTGAATGTTTTAGGCATCATGTGTTTTCTCCGGTACCTCTGAATGTGTTTTGATGCATCATGTGCCTTGTTATGACACCGCTGAATGTATGTTTTATGCATCATGTGTCTTCCTTCCCTACACCTCTGAATGTTGTGATGCATCATGTGTAATGTGTTCTTGTTTATACCCCTAACTGTATTGTGATACTTAGGTGGTTGCTCTTTCTAGTACAGGTGGTCCTAGTGAGGTCCTGGTTCCCTGCGTGACATTCTCCTAAGGTGTTTAGGGTTGCGTAGGTGGTACTTACCTGTTCCCAGTAGTTACTGGATGTGATTTATAACTGTTATGTTGTGCTATACTTATTCTAATTTCTACTAAGTGCTGACTCTGACAAGCGCCCATGTGACCCTGTCCTGGTGTACATAATCCCTTGTGAATATTGCCCATGCCAGTTGGCACCATGTATATTGTGGGATACTATCTGATGTGTTTTTACAATACAGAAGTTATTTTTATATAACCTTGTGTGGAGTTCCTTTTGTGGTGTGCCTAGGATGTTGTTGCTGTTGTGTGCTGGCGCAAATGCTTTACACATTGCTTCCGGGATAGGCCTGTCTGCTCGTGCCAAGCTACCAAGGGGGTGAGCAGGGGTTATCTTGGCGTGTGACTCCCTTGCCCTGACTAGAATGGTGGTTTCTGCCTAGCTTTGGCGTCGGCCTTAGCCAACCAGAAATAGCCAGTCTAAAACAGGGACTTTAACAGAACCCTTTATTCCAAAGCAGCGGGAAGGGAACTCTCGGGACCCACCAAGATAGCGGTACAAGTGTGGCATGATGCGAATGCGGCAACGGGATGGAGGGATCGACTGGCCCGTACGACTCCGCTTTACGCGTCTGAAAGACTGGGTTGCCTGTGGAAGACGAAAGGATTTGAAAAGTGGGATATGATTGGTATTAGTAGGGTGAGTGATCTGTGGGTCAAGGGTAAAATCAAGACCTTCGAGGCACTGAAGGTAGAGTATGAGCTGAGTGATAGGGAATTCTTCCGTTATGCACAGATTACCCACGCATTGAGTTCGGTTTTTCCTGAGGGTACTGACATCCCCGAATCCTCCCCACTAGAAGATCGGGTGCTTGACGGCTACGTGCCCAATAGCACTATTTCTTTGATATATAAGAAATTGATTAATAATCGAACGGATCTGTTGGTGCGGCTCAGGGAGGTTTGAACCAGTGACGATTTAGAGTTGGATGACAAGGACTGGCAGTCGGCGCTATCCTCGCCTAAGGAGGCCACGATTCCGGCCGGTCTCCGACTCGTTCAACTTAAAATCTTACATCGGATATATGTCACTGGCCCGCGCTTGATTCATATGGGTTATTCAGTGGATGGGTTATGTAAGCGTGGTTGTGGACTGGTCGGAACCTTCCTCCATATAATTTGGGAGTGTCCAGGGGTGGTGGTGTTCTGGAATCGTGTACATGCTGTGATGGAAAGAGTCACGGGGGTGGCATTATTGCCTGAAGCTAGGCGTTGCCTGTTGAATATCTGGGAACCGAATGACTATGATGTGGCACAGAAGCAGTGGGCGACCCTTGGGAATATGATTGCTTAGAGAGACATCGTGCGGTTGTGGGGCTCCCAGCGGCCGCCCACGGTTTTGGCATGGAAGGAGAACATGGACTGGTGTATGTTCAGGGAGAAGACGGTATATGTGGCACGGGGTATACCCAGGAAATGGAATAAGATTTGGAACCAGTGGAACTCCTACCATGGAAATGTATGCACTCCTCCATTCATGGAGACCCCAGAGGTTCCCCTTTCCCCCTGATCCGGCATTCCAAGTCTTGTGTAGCTTGTATGATTACTGATTTTGTTTCCTCACTGCCCTCCCCCTTGCAGCAATGATGTTTGTATTATACTGTACTGGCCCTCCTCCTTGAACACATGTCCGAATGTATTGTCTTATTGCCTTGTGTGTAAGTTCTTTTTCTTTAATAAAATAAAAATTATATAAAAAAAAATACTACAAGAAGTGGGTTTCGTCATCGGAAGGGCTAGCAGTATGTGTAAAAATTGGCGTAGGGGCTAAATTCAAACCCCTACATGTGGATTCCCATGATATCTTAGTACTACAGTTTATTTTTCATAGTGGACCAAAAATTAGTATGTTCAATGTGAGAAGTTAGCCTGGTATATGATGTCCACTAGTCTAGTGGGCACCTTGTACCAGTCTGCACGAACCTTATGGTGATGGTTGTAAAGTCAACCTTATAGACCAGCTATCCTAGTGGTAGCATGGACAAAGCAGTCTTAGGCTAAAACTTCAGAGAGCATGTAAAGCCAGCTGTTTGACCAATAATAATCCCTTGAATATCAAATGAAAGGACACCACACAAGGTATATATAAAATATATATGTATTTATTACTAACACAACCCCTCTGAACTCTTTATGAGGTCAGAGATGGAGATAAAGTACAAGTTACTCAATCAGCATACTTTAAGTTGCACAAAATACAATTCTGCCCTAGGGGCCTCACGAACCATATACTACGTAAGTGGTATAAGAACCACTTCAGGAAAGGTGAATAGGCCTAGGGCCTAGGGAATCGCTGGGGCTACACTGAACAACCAAGGGATTGGAAGTAGGAGGCCCACGGGAGGCGTGTGCAGTGTCTAAACACACACGCGAGTTACCATAGAGTTATAATGGGAACATAAAAGTTACAAAGTAGTAGATTTTGGACACTTCCGGATGGACTACGATAAAACCCCTTTAAGCTAGGACACTTTGAGAGTCAACACCCACAGGAGCACCGGAGTACTCTAGTTACCTCACCCAGGGAAGCCGGGTGCACAGGTGTTCTTTTTGTCGGGTTTCGTCACGGTTTCCTATGGAGAGCTGCAAGAAAGTGCTGCAGGCGACCAGGAGAAAAGTGTCCGGGTGTATCCAAGGGTGGAACGGAGTAGTGAAGAACCTGAAAGCAGAGGGGACAGAGTCTGGGTTACTAGTCGGTGACCAGGAAGGAACCAGGAAGGAACCAGGCGATGTCGAGATGCAATCAGGTGAAAAGGTGAAGCTTGTCTCTGCAGCCATGAGGACCAGGAGGCGCGACGACTACCAGGAGCTAGATTCGAGCTGTCCCACGAAGGATCTTGTTGACTGCGGTGTCGGTATCCGAATTGGACCCAACAAGCCTTGGCAAACGCAATCCACGCAGGATGGGAAGATTGGCTTCAGTTCAGACCAGCAAGGTCTCGGGAGCTTCTCCTTCGCAGGGAAGCAGGAGCAAGCCCGGAGCAACCAGGCAATTGGTGTAGTTTCACAAAGAAGTCTTCGGAGGGCTCACTAGCCAACGGGCTAGCAACCGGGAAGACGTGGTGAGCTCAAATGCAGGCCCAGGCCCCACGCGGCACTCGTGGAGTGTGGAGGGCTGAGCTTCGGTGCAAATGCTGCTCGGGTCTGGGGCTTCTCAAATCCCAATGCGCAACTTCGAGGGTACCTCAGAAGCTGCACGGTTAGCAAAGAGCAGGTAGTCCAGGATGTCCGGTCCCACGTCTCTCGTGTCCGCCACGGGATGTGGGTCAGAGTCGTAGAAGTCTGGAAGTCCAATTCCTGAGTCGCTAAGTCTTCGGGTTCCGGTGGGAGCAGTGACAAAGCAAACCGGCAAGTTACTGGTGGTGCCTGTTTGCACAGGGTAGTCACTCCTTGACCACAAGGGATATGTCTTCAGTCTTCCAGTCGATATGGAACGTCGAAGGTCCAAGAGTTTCGTTTCAGAGTTTCTTTCCAGGATAATCTAATGTCTCTAGACACAGCTCCTATCTTTATACTAAACTAAGAGGCTGGATTACCTGCTAGGTCCCTCCTATGGGTGGAACCTGGGAAGAGGGTGGTTACAACCCTTTCCCTTCGTCCAGTTTCGAGCCAGAGCTGGGGCTGGAGTGCCCCAGCAACTGGTTTGAACCGGGCTATGCATGAAGCACCTTGTGTGCCCAAGGCAGTGTCTGGAAAAGCATCTTTCCATTGAATCCTCCCTGCCCCAAAACACTACAGGCTGTCTGGGAAGGTGCTAGCACCTCCCTCAGCAGGAAACCTATTGTCCAGGCCTCCCTTGCCGGAGTTTCGTCCAGCTGCAGGAGGTCAGACTCGTGTCTGTGGAAGCAGCATCCATTTTGTGATGCTGAGGCTCTGTGTAACTTTAACTGGGTAAAGCAGAAACTACATGTCTTCTCTCTCCCTCTAGAAGGGTGGAATGCTACCCCCGCCGCTAGGACTGGCGGGGAGTGGTAGTATTCCAAAGTGTTTGACACCTTACACGACATGTTTTGATAAAGCCAAACCAAAGTTAGAATTAACCGCGAGGATTATAATGCACTTAAGAGTTTATGGTATGGGTATATCATAGAACAGCTATAAGGACATGGTTCAGAAAGCTGCAGAAGGGCTCAGCTCATGCTAGAGCACCCTCTCACATAAAACCAAGCACTCTGCCTCCAGGATTGTTAAGGCCTGCCATAGGAGTGACTTATAGGTATATATGTGTCTATATATATAGGGGTATATTTAGGTATACTATATCTAAGCAAGGGTGATTACACCACCTTGCCCAAGCTGAGTGATCAGCCTGTGGTGTCAGTTTGGATGGCCAGCCAGGGGTGGCATAATTCATGCTGCAGCCCCTGGTAGGCCTTGGATGCAACTATGCCCTGGGTACCTATGGTACACTATACAGGGGCTCACAAAGGTTACCCACTACCTAATTAGGTATGTACCTAAAGTACATGGTATGAATTTAGAGAGAGAACAGCTGGGCTGTGTGTCTGATTAGCAGGCCCACAGCCACACTAAAGTCTAAAAACCAGTCTAAAAACCAGTGAATCACAGCAAAAAGTGGGGGTGACCATAGGAAGCAGACCGTATTCTCCTACACAATGTCTACAATAGAGTGCTGAGGGCGATGGAGGAAACCAACACACCATGATTTGTCACACTATGCAGATAGCATCCATGTACTAGTGGCGGATGATTTTAATCGCACATTTGAACCGCTTGTCCCGATACCCCCAGACTTGACCGGTGATTGAGATAGAGTGGCACACACAGTTAGATCTTCTTCAAGTAAGGTGGCCCAATAGAGGAGCCCAGATGATTGCCCTTACAATGCAGCGTGATCTGAGAGCCAGAAATGGAAGGACAATTTCTGACCCAAAAGGGGATCCTACTTTTAATCGACCGGGTATCGTTAAATTATTGGCATACAGTCACAGACATGGCAGTGGTTAAAAGGGTCGATAGCAACCATAATGCCCTAGGCCTTACTTTTATGAAACAGGATACTACTGAGTTGGTTAAAAAGGTACTCCAACAATTACTAATAATCAGAATGCCATTAGATGGGACTGGGTGGAGGCACACCCGGGGGAACTCGAAGCAGTTAAGAGTAAAGTTTGCCTGTTACTGAAGGAATCAGCGGGTTTGACTACTGAGAATGTTGTTGAGATACTGCGCCCTAGTCATGAGCTTTGTATATAAAGAGATAAGGAAACTGCTAGGACATTCGTGTAATACCCAAAAGAAGTAAAGCAATAGTATACAACAAAGGTCAGTCCAGCACGGTGCCTGGTGCAATAAGGACTGTAGGCTTCTTAAGGAGGCGCAAATAAGGGCAGTAAAATAAGTCACGTACAGAGACAGTGGCCTGTAGAGCAAAGTGTAAGCGTACAATTGAACCTGCTGAGAAGAAGTGGGAGGGATCCCTGTGGTCTGACCTACAGAATGCATTGTCAGCCAAAGATTTGAAGAGTTTTTGGAGCTAAGCAGCCTACTGGCTTAAGGGAAATGGGAGAACCCTTGAATTCACAGTACAGCCAGAGGAGTGGGTAGCACATTTTGGCCTTTTATACGAGTCAAGAGATGCCTCCGTTGAGGAAGTATCCCAGGGACAGGGTGAAGGACTTAGTAAAGAGGGTGAAGGCCTCTCTTTCTCCATAGAAGAAACACAAGTAGCAATTTGCTCGTGCATTCTAGCCTGTGCTCCCGGGACAGATAAAATCCCTAATGATCTCTACAAGGAGGATATAGCACTTTGGGGATCCTATATAAATCTTTTGACCAACTCAATCCTCATACATACCCCCATTCCTCCCTAATGGAAAAATGCAGGCAGCGGTCATTCCGATCTACAAAAAGGGGAACAGAGCGAGGCCAGCCAGCTACAGGCCCATTAGTCTTATTGACTCCCTGTAGAAGATCTTTTGTAAGCAAATCGTAAGTCTGATACAGGACTGCATTACAGTGTAGTATCCTGAGTGATCTTCAGGCAGGCTTTTGAGCCAAAATAAGTAGCTTGGCCCAAACTTTCCGTTTGTTGTGTATTTATTGGAAGGAAGTGCAAGTCAAGGGAGCAAAGCTCTATGCGGCTTTTGTAGACTTATGCTCTCCCTTTGACCTAGTTCCACATGCAAATCTGGAGGGTTTTGAAGGAGCAGAACATACCAATGAACAGATTGTATTCATCAAACACAGCACAGGCGGGGAAGAACAACCAAGTCACAGATCCTTCTTTTTATCGAAGATTGTTTTTTTAACACAGATTTTATTGTCATTTAGTGTGCATAACATTCACAGAAGTTCTCTTACATCTCGAGTGTCAGACATTTGTTCCACATTGTACGTTACAGTGTACTCCAAGTCTTCCCTGTTAGAATCCGTTTGGTTTAAATTGGGCAACCAGTACATCCAGTTCTAACTTTCAACTCCTTCCCTCCTCCCCTCCCCCCTCCCCAAACAAGTCGCTTAGCATCAGTTATATGTATGAGCGGTGAGTACTATGTCCTCGGCTATCTGTTTTATTCGTACTTTGGGCGGTGCTCGATAGGTGGGTGGGGACTGGGGGAAGCGGGCCTCTTATTTCTCGTCACTGCGTGGGGTCATTACCTCCCTCCATTCTCCAATGTCCCTATTTCTCCTTCCCTGGTCTGCAGTTTTGAATCCGGTTGGTAATCTGCTATATCGTCTAGGTCTAAAGTTTTTAGGTCATTCAATAGATCACCCCAGGCCCTTGCTGTTTCCAGGTTTCTTATGCCTCTGTTCTCTGAGCGCAATAAGACCTGCAGCTGCCCATTTCTCCAGTTCCCTTCTCTAGCACCTTATTTGGGGGCCCCTGGCAGATTTCCAATTCTTTGTGAATTCCCTTTTTGCCAGTACAAATGCTAAGTCTTGGAATCGCCTAGTAACCTTCGTCTTGGCCGTGTGCGGGAACCAGTGCAGTACGCAGTGGTTCGGTGTGTGGTCAATCGTCCTATCTATGACTCTCTCAACAGTCGCTACTACCTCTTCCCAGAATTCTCTCAAGCCTGGGCAGTCGCACAACATGTGCCGGATATGTGGCTCCTCATCCCCTCAGCAGGGGCATGCTGCCTCTGCCGTCCGGAAGTAGCGTCTGATTCTGGATGACATTAAGTATACCCTGTGAAGCACATGCTGGCAGCTGCATCAAGCAAAATACCTCCCGGTAAATGTGCAATTCGTTAAAACAGGCTGATACCGAACGCAAAACCTGAAAATGCAATGCATCAACCCATTTCCCTTTAAAAATAAAGAATAGCTAAATAACCCCAGCGGTAAATTACCGATTAGCAAAATAGCCAATCGGTAATACCGAGAGAGAAATCAGCCTCCGGAAATACCGAATCACTATTAAAGAATCGCAACGAAATGCATCAAAACAAGCAAATACCGAAAATGCCCAAAATCGCTATTTTGAATGAGCAAAATAAGGGGAATCACAAACTGGAGGTAAAGTTATTGGAAGGAAGAAAAAAAAAAAAAGAAATTTTTAACACAGGTGCAGATAATCTGAAACCCTTCAAATATGCCTCTGGAGACCCTGTATGTCTACCAAAATGGCTGCCCCCAACATGCTTGTTAGGAGGAGGAGAATCAATACCCTTGCACAGCGCAGGAGGATGATCCAGGACAGAGTCTTCAGGGTGCGCATCACATTGCTGGGGCAGACAGAGGAACTGATCTACGACAAGTACAGGTTGAACCGGGCTATGTTCATGTGCCTCATTGCCGACCTGGAACCACTACTGCAGCACCAGACCCACAGGACCAACGCCAATCCAGCCCATGTCCAGGTCTTATGCAGACTGCACATGCCGGCGTCGGGAAGCTTCCAGGGGGTCATAGCAGAAGCTGGAGGCGTGTCGCAAACCACACTTTCACACTTCTTCCACAAATTCCTAGAAGCCATGCTGACATTGATACATCACCTCATCACCTTCCCCACAACCTGACAGCAGTTGAACCGCACCAAACAGGAGTTCTACCAGGTGGCATAATTCCACATGTGATAGGATGTGTTGACTGCACCCATGTCCCCATCTGTCCCCCCTCGGCCAACGAATACATCTTCCGCAACCGGAAGTCATACCATTCCATCAACGTGCAGGTCGTGTGCAATGCCAAGCACATCATAACGGACATCGTAGCCCAATTTCCAGGAAGCACACACAACGCATACATATTCGGACACAGTGGCATCCACAAGCGTCTGATCATCGTTGAATTTGGAGAGGGACACTTACTAGGTACATATAAAGGCCTCAAAATGAACTCCATATTCACATATGTTAATATATTCATGCAGCTAATCTTTTGCTCCCCACCCTGGAGGTGACAGTGCCTACGCCTTGCGTGAATTTCTCCTCACTCCCTACCTCAACCCTGCAACACCTCAGGAGCAGCGCTACAACACAGCACACATCAGCACCAGAAATGTGGTAGAGTGAACCTTTGGCATTCTTAAGAGTCGCTTCCGGATACTACACAAGACAGGAGGAGCCTTGCATTAAGACCCAGTTACCTGCTGCCGGATAATAGCAGTCTGCACAACATTACCACAAGAAGGGGTATACCAATAGAGGTGGACGGAGAGGACGACTTATATGCATAGCAAACCCCCCCCACACCCACCCCTCCAACACCAACAGGCACACGTGAGGTAACGTGCCTCACTCCCCTCCCAAACTGCTGGCACTGAAAGTCCCAGACTGCAGGTGCTCCACTGCAGTGGCCACTCTCTCTAAGGACTTTGCCACATCTCCGCAATAATGGCCCAAGTCGACCTGCAAGGACACAGACCTGCACGAAAGCACAGCTGTGCTGTTGCACAGCTTAGTGATGGCTCTAATTGAAGCATTGGAACGGAGCATGTTCTGCCGATGCCTCCGGTGCTCGCTCTCTTGGTCTGCAATTACAGCGTGTGTGAGTTCCTGCAGGCACTGTTTGATGTCTCTGTTGCCCTCGGCAACGGCTGTGGTCATCTCACGCATTGCATCAGTCATGGTGCCAATTTTGTTTGTCAATTTTGTGATGTTAATGTTCATGGCACCCATGTGTCTCCCCTGCAAGCGCTGGACACGCAGCATCCGTGTCTCTACCATTCCGTATCCATGTGTTGGATCATCAGATCTCTCTGCAGCTCTACCCAGGGGTCTTGCCTGCTGTCGGACTCGGACACATGCTGGTGCTTGGGCGGTCAGAGTAACGACTGTCTGTTGTAGGACATTTGTGGCTGATGCCTCTGCTCTGTCTCCATCACCAGCAGGGAGGGGACATTTGCCCTTCGGCTTTGTGTAGTTGTCCGCCGTGGTGGTGTTGTTGTCTGCGGTGCTGGTGGTGGTGGGGTTGTCCGCCGTGGTGGTGGTGGTGGGGTTGGTAGTGATGGTGGTGTTGTGGGTTCACGTCCCTGCGGGGTCTCAGCATCGGTCACCACTGGGGTTTCAGAGATGACGAGGCATCCGCTGTCATCTGACTCAAGGGGTGATGCATCTGTGTGTGAAAGAGTGCATTGTTATTAATTTGCCATTATGTATCGGTTTTGCATACTTTCATCTACATAAAGGACATATTATACTGACATTTGGCCCTGGGCTGCTGGTTTCATTCCATTTACATTAGGGGTCAGACATGCATTCTTTCATGATATGACTACAACTCCCATGATGCAACACTCTGGTGAGGGGATATACTTTAGGCACGGCTACATATGCACTGTGTTTGGCCTGGGGGAATGGGCAGGGGAGGACAACACGCTGCATATCTGCGCTGGCATGCATCTTACCTTCTCCTCCTGCTGCAGCGCCGGAAGTGTCCAATTGGGTGACCCCCACAACAGCTTCTGCCTCAATTGTAGCCTCAACGAGGTCCACGAGGGCTGTGTTTGGTGTGATGCTGGATGTTCCCCCTCCTGTGCCAGCTGCATCCTTCACCCTTTCTGCTATCCTCTCCTTTGCCCTCTTCCTGAGGTCTTACCACCTCTTCTTCAAATTGTCAATGCTGCGGTGGGTGACTCCTACAGCATTGACTCTTTATTTGATGCGCAGCCACATTTTGCGCTTCCCTGTCTACAGCACCTTTAGGGACAGCTTGCCAAAAAGCCTGTTGTGTTTGCTGCTCACCCCCTCGATGAGCAATTCAAGTTCTTTGTCCGAAAACTTTCGCTTTCTCTTCCTGGGCGTATCCTTGTCCTGGGGTGCATCCTTCTCCATCCTGGTTGTCTGGTCAATAGCTGGTTTGTGCTGTCACTATCTCACTCCTCAGCTCCTGTGCTCTGCCGCCTCCTCTGAGCTCCTCAGGGCACTGAATGAAGCATGGGCTGTGTTACTTCCTGGTTGTGATGTAATCAACCTGCTTCCGATGCCACTTTTCTTTATTTGCGAATTCGCTAATACCGAAATCACAAATACCGATTCGGTATTTGCTACTTTGGTATTTGCTAATCTTTGATTTGGAGTCTCGCTAACGTGTTTTCCGAATTATTTAACGATTTTTAGCGATTCGGTATTTAATACCGAATCTGTTGATGCATCGCGGTATGCGACTCCTTATTAGCGATTCCTTATGTTTCGCTAATAAGGAGTCGTTTTACCGTTTTTATTTTTTTAATGCATATACCCAATAGTAGTTTATTAGTTTGAACCTTGCGGTCCTAGAGACCTTCAGGGTGTGTTCCACAATAACGTCCCAAGAAATCTTTTTCTACAATGGGTACTCCTAGGTCTTCCCACTGTGCTTGCAGCTGCTCCATGGGCCTCTGAATGTCCCACCTAATGGCTCTGTATATGCAAGAGACTGTTTTAATCCTACCTGCAGAGAGGACTACATATCTACAGCAGTCTAGCGCTCTTGGCTCTGTTTCCCAGTGTTTGCAGAGTGCCGCTGTAACAGCCCTGTGGAGCAGGAACTGTCCCTGCAGGAGACTGAACTCCTCTTGTAGATCCTCAAATGGAACCATTTGGGTTTCCCTGAAAAGGTCTCCAACTACTTTCAGCCCTGCTTCCTTCCAATCATCTAGCCCAGCCCCCTCCATCCAGTCCCCACCATGTGGTAGTTGGCGGAGCATATTAATTGGTATGTCTGGCGAGTAGGGGACCCTGCAGCCCGATCTTTGGAGTCATCTCGCCCAGCACTTCGTAATTACCATCTCTTCATCCGTCCTCCGATGGGGCCCCTGCCTCAGCCTTAACAGCATCAGCCTTAACAGCATTTTCGTTAGGACGTGGGGTTCTGGTGCAAACTGTGAGTTCATCAGTTCTGGGTCTCTACTGCCCGCCAGCCATCTTACGAACCATTGCAGCTGGGCTGCCAGATAGTAAGCCTCGAGGCCAGGGACCCGTGGTCCTCCCATGGCTGTGGAGCGCTTCTTTTTATCAATGCTGTTGTCAGATTTTTAGACCGAGATGGGTGTGACGCCCCAAAAAACTACAGAAAGACTGCCTGCTCTTCTTCTCGACTGTGATATTCTTTTAATCTCAAAATAGCAGCAGGGACTACAGCAGTTTTTAAATGATTTTCTTAAGTTCTGTGATGAGCGAGGGCTGGTGGTAAATGAATCTAAAACCAAATATATGATCTTTAGAAAAGGAACGGCATAGCCCAGTAAAAGAATTGTGTTAGCTGATAACAGTAATTCGGAGCAAGTTGATGCCTTTGATTACCGAGGCATACATCTGACATTGACAATTAATTGGGTGACACATATTGAGAAAGTAAAGATGCAACTCCTACATCATACTGCCAATATTATATTATTATACTACCACCTTGGTGGTGGCCAAGCTAAAACTTATCCAAAATGCAGCAGCAAGGTTACTATCTGGCACTCCTAAATTTCACTCTATTAAGGAAGTAATCAAGAACTACCACTGGTTAACTTTGAGAAATCGCATCAGATTTAAAACCTTGTGCCTCACCTTCAAAGCACTAAACGGTCATGGCCCGGTGTTTCTCAAACAGAAGCTTTTTTTCTATCAACCCAACAGATCACTCAGATCTGAACAGATGCACCAATTGGCAGTGTCACGGACCAAGACGGTCACATGGGGTGATAGATGTTTTACTAACACCGCCGCCAGACTCTGGAACACTCTTCCGAAGATAATTAGATCGTCACCTTCATTACTTCAGTTTAGAAAATTGTTGAAAACCTGGTTGTTTGACCAATAATATTCTACGGTATCACTTTTGAAGTCCGATAATGGTTATTACAGAGACAATTAGCAGAGTCACAGCGCCAAGACACCCACGGGTATATGCTGCGCTTTATAAATTTTTAAAATAAATAAATAAATATTACTAAAATACACAGAAAAACATTGTCAAGACTGCTTGCACCCGCTCTGGAAATATACAATACAAAGGTATTAGGTGGGGCCCTCTATGGATCCGAATTGTGGGGCATTGGAATGACAAATTGTCTCTCCACAATTGAAAATCGCTTTCTTAGATCCTTGGTAGATTTACCTGTTAGCACACCGCTGGTACCCTTATACTTAGATCTCACGCAAAGGCAGGTAACACACAAATTAAGCTATAAACTTCTTATGTTCAGGCAAAGGTTGTGGACTGTGGATGAACTTCTGCCTTACTGGGACCCTCTTTTTGAGCTACTAAAGTCCCAGTCAATAATCTCAATTCCCTTGTTTAGAACACGAAAAGGCCTACTAAGGAGGCTTGAGATGGAGGGGTTTTGGTCTGACCCAGAAAGTCTGTCAACAATATCTAGATCGAGGCTGAAAAAAAAGTTTGGGGAAGTAACATCATCGCAAATTCTGGTAAAAGCTGAGGGTCGTTTGACAATTGAATTCCTTGATTTTAAATCTACCCCCTGTTTTGAGGACACATTGGAGGAAATGGTCTCATTTCTGGCCCGTAGATTATTCTTTCAGTTTCATTATAAGACCATACCTACGAAACCTTTCAGTAAAAATTGGTGTAAGTATATCCCTATTGATGACTTGTCCAGCTTGCAATTCAAGCCCTGAATCTATTGTGCACTTGTTGTTCCTTTGCCCTAATTACAAATCTCTAAAAAATGGATAATACCATTGTGTAAATTAGTTGGCCCGGGCCACTACCTAGAAGTGTTAAGAATGAAAAATTTCCTAGCTAACGTAACGGAAAGTTTCAATTCTATTAAGCACTCGGAGGCGAGGATTATGCCTTCTTTCTTCACTTTATTGCATAGTAGCGAAGACAAACACAACTACACTTCCCATGAACCACAGGGAAGGGAAGTAAACAAAGAGCAATGGCAGCAGCCAATCACAAGTCCCAAATACAGTGTCCAATAGGGGAATCCAGTCAGCCCACATAGTCCATCAACTGTGTTCTCTCCTCCTCTTTCGGAGCGCGTAGCACAGCATTCCTTCACTCTTCAGGAATCTTGCTTGTGAGAATCCGAGCCTGAGGACAAGCAAAATATCTTTTACCATCGGCTATAGAAGAGAGATCAAGTCATGACCAGCACACATGAACATGAACAGTATGATCCAATTGAATACACGGACAGAAAAATTAAAAGCATATCTGTACAAACCAACTTACTTACTGTAATACGGGGAGGGATCTCCTCCAGGAGTTCAGGGCGGGATAATCCTTGCCTCCGAGTCCTTGAAAGAATTGAAACTTTCCGTTACGTTAGCTAGGACATTTTTCATTCTATGTCAGGACTGGAGGCGAGGATTATGCTTGTTCAAAGCTTGCCCACAACCAAATTGGCCATGTTCAAAATCGGTTTAAAATAGAACCGTTTGAAAGTGGAGTCCGAGGACCAATCGGCGGCGTTTAGAATATCCTCTAAATGCGCGCCTAGGCTGAAAGCTTTTGAGGCCATGACGCCTCTCACAGAGTGTGCGCCAAACTGGCTCTGACTGATGCCTGCCTCCTGCATCACCCATCGCACCCACCTGGCTATAGTGGGTGAAGAGACTGCTTTAAAGGGCTTACGCAAAGAAATAAGAAGCTGTCGTTCTCCAGGAGGTCTATATTCTCCTCATAAGCCTTAAGGCAATCAACCACACAGAGCTTCGGGGAATCCTGAAACTGCGGATAGGTAACTGACCTGGAATGGCCCTTTGTGCGCCGAAGGAAGGTGAAAGTGACTCCATCCGGAGAAAAAATCCTGCTGAGACATCCAAAGCACGGACGTCCGACACTCGTCTACATGAATTGAGACAGAGAAGCATGGCCAACTTCGCTGACAATTCCTTCCTAGAAAGGTATCTGTTCGGTTGCCATGATAAGAAAAGGTTAAGGACCTGATTCACGTCCCACAGGGCGGAAAATATCGGGGCTCCGGGGGTAAAGACCACCGGATGCCACGCAGCAACCTGCAGACCAAAGGGTGCTCACCCACTGGAGCACCGTCAACCGGGACGTGGCCCGAAGAAATGGCTGACCTAAAGGTATTCACAGATCTATAAGACAAACTTTCCGAAGCCAAATGAGCCAGAAAGTTTACGACGTGGACCATATCCGCGACCACAGGATCAGCACCCCATCGCACACACCAACGTGGCCATCCGTTCCATGCAGACCAGTATCTTTTAATCGTACTGTCTGCCCACGCCTTGGAGATAAGGACCTCAGCTTCTCGCAAAAGGCCCGGGGTTTCCCATCTACCCCTGAAATCCGCCACGCCATGAGTCTCAAAGAACTCGTTGATACCAGAGGGTGGCACAACCCGTCCGGAGCTGAGAGAAGAGTCGGAAAGAGCGGGAGTAGGATTGGAAAATCCCAAGAAAGTTCCAGAAGAACTGGAAACCAGACTTGGGACCGCCACAGGGGAGTAACGATCTGCCAACTGCTGACGCGCTTGGGCCGAGACCCTCGTTATCGCGAATGGGGGAAACGCGTAGCTCAGCTCCCTGCTCCAATCATGGAGGAACACATCCGTTGCCACCGCCAGGGGGTCCGGACGCCAACTGAAAAACCGGGGAACTTGGTAGTCCAGTCTGCACGCAAAGAGGTCCACCGAAAACAGACCCCAAAGGGTGTTCAACCGGGCAAAAACAGAAGGGTCCAGTCGCCAAAGACTGGAGTCCCTGCAATGGCGGGAGTGAAAATCGGCTTCCAGGTTGTCCCTGCCCGGGAGGTACTCCGCATTGACTGACACCTGATGATTGAGACAGTACTGCCAAAAACTCGCCACCAAATCCGATAAGGCCTTTGACCTGGTTCCCCCCAGGTGATTGACATAATGGACTGGTGGGACATTGTCCATTTTCAAAACTACACATGACTGTACTGAGTCTTTCGTCCAACAACGAACTGCAAACGACCCCGCTATGAGTTCTAAACAGTTTATTTGAAGCTTCTGTTCTTCGGAGAGACCACAAACCTCCTGTAGAGAGATCTCCTCATCTGGCGCCCCAGCCAAGTCTGCTGGCGTCCGACTCTATGACCAAATCCGGAACAGAACCAAAAATTGCCCATCCGCTTCAAGCCTCCATGTGGTCCAGCCACCACCTGATCTCGGAGCGGGCTTCGTCGGACAAGGGGACCTTGTGAGAGTACAGGAACCCCTTTCACCAGAAGAAACGTTTTAGACGCTGCAAGGCCCTGTAATGTAGAGGGCCTGGAAAGATGGCTTGGATGGAGGCTGACAAAAGGCCTATCACTCAAGCTAGATGTCGGAGGGAAATGAGCGGCCTCACTAAAACCTGCCGCACCTCGTGACGAATCTTGGTCACCTTTTTGGCCGGCAGGCTGAGCGTGGATTCAGTGGAGTCTATCACGAATCCCAAGAATGTAATAGTCTGGACAGGCTGTAACAACGATTTCTTCTCGTTGATGACCAATCCGAGGTCTTGGAGAAGGGTGACCGCCATCTGGAGATGACTCAGGAGACGCTGGGGACAAGACGCCATCAAAAGGAGGTCGTCTAAATAAACGATCATCCTGACACCTCTGGACCTCAGAAATTCCACCACAGGCTTGAGCACCTTGGTGAAACACCAAGGGGCCGAAGAAAGGCCGAAGGGAAGAGAGTTGAACTCGTAGACCTGGCCGTTCCACCGGAATTGCAGAAACTTGCGGTGGGGAGAAAAAATTGGTATCACCAAGTACGCATCCTTCAGGTCCAGACGGACCATCCAGTCGAAAGGACGGAGTACATCTTGGAGAAGGTGGATTCCCTGCATTTTGAAATGGCGATAAACCAGCCACTGGTTGAACTCGCTCAGGTTTATCACTGGCCGCTTGCCCCCATCGGTCTTGTCGACCAGAAAGATATTGCTTAAAAACCCCTCGGGTGATGGGAAATAAGGGTGATAGCGCCTTTCCTGAGAAGGGAAC
This sequence comes from Lissotriton vulgaris, assembly GCF_964263255.1. Classification (NCBI taxonomy): domain Eukaryota; kingdom Metazoa; phylum Chordata; class Amphibia; order Caudata; family Salamandridae; genus Lissotriton; species Lissotriton vulgaris. The sequence goes on along the minus strand of NC_141685.1, from coordinate 2,008,567,407 downwards.
TGACCTCCTCGTCCACGAGGACGCGATCTTGAGCAGAAAACTGAATGGGACGTGGAGAAACCCTCTGCACCGGGGTCCCTTCGAATTCTATACGGAAACCCCTGACTGTCTGCAGGACCCACGCATCTCGTGTAACAGTCAACCATGCCTGAAAACACCCTGCCAACCGCTCTCCTATTTCTTGAGGGGAAAAAGGGAGTACTCTCACCTGGGCTGGAAGTGGCGGTTCCTCCACGGTAACCTCTGCCTTTACCCCGCTTGCCTCGCGTGGGGTAAAAGTTCCCAAACCGGGATTGATCCTGGTACTGTCCGGAACCTTTTTGATTGGTCTGGTGCTGTTGACGACTGGCCGAGCGGCCCCTTCCTCGAACGGCCCTGCGAAAAACACAGGGGAATTCCTTCTTGATGGTCGACTGAGCATGGTCTAAAGAGGTGAACGTGTTCACGAATTTGCCCTGCTCTTTGACAAAGGGCTCTCCAAACAGCCCACCTTGGGCGACCGGTCTGCCTCAGAATCCACCAGGTCACCAAGCTTTGGATCAATTCTTATGAGGAGGGACCGGCAGCGTTCTGTAGAAAGGACACAATTGGCGTTACCCATAAATATGATGACTTGCTGCGCCCAACCCGACAGGGTCTCGGGAGAAATGATGGACCCAGATTCCTTGGTCTCCTCTGCCATGTCGAGAATTTTTGTAATCGGACCTAGAGCATCCAGGAGTTTATCCTGGCATGCCCGCCAGGATCTGTCTATGCCCTTCTTGGGTTCCCTTATGAATTTTTGGAGGAACATATTCGTCCGGGAATCTATCTCGGGCGTAAGGGCAACTTTACCATCTAAGGAGTGGCGAGGACATTCTGCCCTTAAACAATTCCGTGCCTCTTTATCTAGGGGGCGGCGAATATGGGCAGCCACATAGTCTGCAACCTTATCGCTCGGGGACCACTCAGATGACCTCGGGTGCACAATATCGTTTGGATCGAACATATCCAAGGTATTTGGGGGGTCTTGGGAAGTACCGGGGGCATCCTGAGGAACCGGAACTGCCGGGGCTGGTGTCTGGTCGGAGCCTGGTGCCGGTGGCGTGACGGAAGGCACCGGAGCTGTGGACGGGGAAGCCCCAGGGGGGAGCACTAGACGACTGGCAAGGAAAGCCTGTCGGAGACGATCAAAAGCGTCCACGTTGGGGGGCGTAGCTAGCCAGGCAGCGAAATGGCCGCTTCCTGAGCGAGCTCTGCCGGCCGGGGCTTTTATCCTGAATTAATCCTACTATATCCGTGAATAAATGACACTAAAACGCTAGTAGTTGAAAGTGGAGGCTGGGTTACATCTGCGGGCAAAAGAACAGGACCTGAACTGACTCACATGGCTAACTACTTTTGTCAGAAGTACCATCGTGGTAGCCCTGCTCTGAGAGCCCGGGGAGGCGGAGCCATACCCTGCTGCGAGCTGTTGACTGAGCCCAAGGCTGCAACGGCCCGGCGCGACTGAACTCGCTGAGATCGCAGAAGATGCGGGAGATGCCACGCGATGCCTGAAAAGCTGCCCACAATTAACACCACCCAAGAAGACGATGTCCTGACATATCAAGGGCTTTGCTAGTAAGTGCGGGGCTCCATGTCGCTGGGCTTTTGTAACCGTCCCAAGTGCAACGCCATTTTAAGACGCGGCCCGTGCCACCTACGCGGCGGCGGCGAGTGCACTGGGAGAAGGATCTATGAGGGGCTCGAGCGGCTGGGTTGTGATTGTGTTGGCTGGACAGGATAAAATTCCCGAGATCTGCACAGTCCATTCGCCGGTGTGGGGTGCACAGAGCTGGATCTGGATACGATACCTGAGCCCCTCCACCCTCCACCCCACCTTAAGCAGTACTCCTTGGCAAGAAACAGTGTGTGGCGATGTGGTGAGGGGAGACCCCTGGTTCATCCCTCGAACTGAGACTGGGCGACATGTTGGTCTGGGCAGTGCTGATCTCTGGTCCGGTAGGAGTCTGCATTTGCGTAACCAATACACAAAAAGTGGAACCACGATCATTTGTGCAGCGCGGGACCCAAGGGCTGACGGGTGTGGAGTGACCTGATCTTTCCTTAGAGATCCTGATCTGTAAGCACCGACGCCATCGTGGGGGGGGAATGGGTGGCATGATCGCTTGAAATGCTGTTCGCCCTATGCACAACAACCCTACCCGCCTAACAGAAAAGTGGAATACCTGGGATTTGCTTACAATACCCTTGGCGGTTCCATCTCTACCCTGCTGTGAAGCGTGCTGCGGACAGGTGCCTAACTGCCGGACACAGTAACAAAAGATTAAGGCAAACTACAATCGGGCCAAAATGGGCAAAACTGAAAACCGCCAACCCAAGCTCACATTTAACAACAAGCGCCTGCCGAAGCAAAGCGACCCGAGTCAGAAAACTGAACCGGTAGATGCACCGGGGAGAAGTCAAGATGGCGACCTTAAGGCACTAATATTTGAGGTGCGCAGCAGCCTTAAGAGCATTGATACCAAACTGGATGCCCTCACAACTAGACTGGAAGAAGTACGCTCCCAGGTCGCAACGAACGAAACGAGGCTGGACTGTCTAGAAAACCGACATGTTGAAGAACGTGAGTTTCAGAAGGAAACTAAGGAGCACATCTCGGCCATGGATAAGCAGCTGGAAACCCTGCGCGTGAAAGCGGATGATTTGGAAGCGCGCTCTAGGAGGGGTAACATCAGAATAACCGGAATTCCGGAGACGACGGCCTTCGGAAAAATGGAAATATCTGTTTCTGATTTATTGCATGAACTTTTTGACCCACACCTCTCTCCTGTATTTACTGTAGAATGTGCACACAGGGCACTTGGCCAGAAGCCCCCAGTGGGGAGCACACCTAGACCTATATTAGCCAAGTTGCTGAATTACCAAGACAGGGACTTAATCCTACGGCTAGCCAGAGGAAAAAGTAAAATTACACACAAGGGGAACTCGTGATCCTTTTACCCTGATTTCACACCACTGGTACAAGCTGCTCGCCGAGAATTCTTGCCAGCTAAGCGTCTTCTCTTTCAGGCTGAGATTCCATACTCTTTGCTATACCCTGCGAAACTCAAAGTATCACATGATGATACTACACATTATTTAACAGACGCTTAATCAGCACTCAAATTTGCCAAGCACATCTGTGGTTCCAAGGCGATACGAAAGGGCGCTACAGGTGGTAGTGTGGAAGGCCACATGAGCGACAACGATTGATAATGGGCACCTAATCTGTATGTAAACATGTGTGGGAATGTAATATACATTGGTGTTCTTTCTTTGTGACCAGGGATGGTTGATGATTGCCAAATGTCAGTTTTCTAGTTGTTCACTAGGGATACTTATAATGGAACATTAGCCTTATAACAAAATCAGATTGATTTACTAGAGAATTGTTGTTGGATGTTTGCGGAAATTAATTACCGCCCCTTGGCCACCCTGTGCAAACGGGGATGTATGCGCGTGCTGCCGCGCCTCCAGGGGAGTCTCCCAATGGTTAAAATTTCTGTTAATTTCCACGGTTTGCGTGTTTCTGGGGGGGGTCAAGTCACAACCTGATTGGGGGGTTGGTGAGGGTGGGGGGAGGCGGGGGAAAGTTGGGTTTGATGGTATGTCAGTGCTTCTGATATTTGTTGAATATCAACCTACAAAACTGTTGGGAAGTTGTGTGGACTTGTGCGCATGCAGGCTGATCATTCTAGCTGGGTATGACTAAAATCCTGACGTGGAACATTCGTGATTTAAACGACGGCAGGAAGGCGAGGTTAATGCATACATATTTACAGAGGCATAACATTGATGTCTGTTTCCTGCAAGAAACGCACATAAACACCCAGCCATCCCCGAAACTCAAACACAGCAGATGGGGTACTACATACTCCGCTGTATATTCAAACTATGCACGAGGGGTGGCAATACGGGTACGAAGGGGACTAGACTGGAGAGAGCGTAGAATATGCATAGACCCGTTCTTTCCAGTGCAATAGTAGGTCGTTGGGATGCAAGTGTTTTCCCCTCTGACTGCATTCCACTTTGTGAAGTCTTACCACTGGCAAGCACAGCTCAATTCACATGCTGAAAAATGAGCTTCTAAGCATCCTAAGGTCTGTGGGTAGGTGGAAATGGAGCAGGAATCAGTTGCCACAAAGCAAAAGGGAGAGTTTGGGCCAGTATGCTGGAGAATGAATGGGAACAGGCATCTGGTGTGTTGTGGAAATGAAATTGAGTCTGTGATGACGGGAAGAAGTTGAAGTGAACTGGCGCATTTGTTAAAAGAGTAGAGGAAAAGGGAGCTTGTAGAGTAGCTGTGCGGAAAGAAGAGAACCTGCTTATGATTAGAAATTGGAAGAAAAATAGGTATGTAGCTAAAGCTAGGTGACTGATATAGCAAGAGTTCCGGAGCCAGCCTGTGGTGAAAGATTGGAAGCAAAGGGAGAATGGCGCCTCTGGTGATAGAGTGGATACCATAAGGCAAGTTTGGACCTGTGATGAGAAAATGGCAATAAAAGGAATTGAGCCTCCATTGTGGAATAGTGAAGCAAAAATGGAAGACTGCATTGTGAGAATAAACGAAAGGGAACATGCAGGTTGTTGTGGGAGAGCAGGAGAAAAGCATGGAGTGTTAAAAAAAATAGAGGGTGAAGGTAATTTATGCTATACTGTAAGAGTTGAAGGAAGGAACTCATAAGTCTGTGTCAGGTGTATAGGGATACTTAAGCCTATGGTGAGAGAGAACAAAGGAACTAATAGGTTTAGCATCCATAGACCAGCAAATCCATTTAGGCAACAGCTGGGACAAGTTGATCATTTTACAGGACAAGTAGATTTCTGTTACTTTTAGTCCCCTGGACAAGTAGACTTTTTTAAAAATTCCACATCCCAGTAGGTGTATGGATAAGTCGCAATCTCCAAATTATCTGGTCCTTAAATTTTGTAAGAGCTATAGATTGGCTTGAGGGCAAGGTGGCGATCTGGCCGCAGCTACCCCTTTCTATTGCTGGTAAAGTAGCATTGGCGAAAATTGTAGTCCTGCCCAAGTTCCTGTATTTGTTTACAAACATCCCGATCCCACTCACGAAACAATTTTTTACTCACTTAAGATCTTGCCTGCTATCATTAGTCTGGGCCGGCACACAAGCTAGGATCTCCTGGGCATTGTTGACCCTACCGCTTAGACTGGGAGGCCTGGGTGCTCCAGACATGCACCTTTACGCCCTATGTGCACAAGCTCAGTTCCTGCACTTTTGGTCCTACCCAACACCCTATCAGCCGCATGTGGCGGTTGAGCTCGACTCGGTGGCTCCACTGCCTTTGAGTGTGGCTCTATCATAAAGGTCCAAGACCCGCATCTGATGTGGACACGTCCAATACCTTACGATGGGTGTGGCGGGAGCTGCAGAGGCGTGCTCACCTCCCGCTGCTGTATGCACCGGCCATTCTGCTGAAACATAACCCAATGATCCCCTGCCTGGCGGAAAGTGTTGATGAGTTATCATTAGCCGGCTCTTCGTTACAAACATTCGCTGATATATACCCGGAAGGTGTATTCAAAGATCCACAGTTAGGGGTGGAGAGATCAGATGTGTCATTCCAGGACGCATTCACCTATCATAAACTGAAGTCATCCTGTCGGGCATTCTGGGGGGATTTCCGGATGAGCCTCCAACGTTGCTTGCACTCCAAAATATTTTGGCTCTAGCTTCACCGAAAAAGCTAGTAACTCGCTTATACACTAATATGCAAGACCAAGCCCCGATTATTATACCAAATTCAATGCAACTTTGGAATAGAGAACTAGACCAACCACTGGGCGAAGACCAATGGTCCTTTTGCTGTAGACCATTGCTGGAACTTTTACCTAACTACGAACTGCGCCTAATACATTTTAAATTCCTGCATCAATACTGTCGCACTCCTGTTAGCCTCCACCGTATGGGTTTAAGGGACAATGCTAGATGCTGGAGATGTAATATGGACGAGTCTACATTCATACATGTGGCTTGGAGTTGCTCTTTCCTTATTAATTACTGGACTGAAATATTCGACGCTATCGATCAAATAGTTGGACGATCTGATGATCCCTCTCCACAGCTAGACCTCCTGGGGTTGATAACTGAAACTGTACCAGCCAGACGCAAATTACATGCCCTTTTATTGTTATATGCCAAGTACCAGGTGGCGGTCGGATGGGGTCGTGGAGTTCTGTCCACATTTGCAGCCTGAGTATCGGGTGTAACTTATGGACGCACACAATTTGGCACATACTGGGAGTTAATGCCTACAGCATCTAGAGCCAGTGATATATGGGAACTGTTTGTAAACTGGGCACGGGCTAGAGTAAATTCCCCTGCACCTGCACAGTCTGTATCTATACCAGCAGAATGACCCAATATATGTACATATTCCAAGCCCAGGTGGAAAAGTTGTGCCACCTTAAATGTATATAAGAAACTAGGACCTGGAGTCTGATTGTTTGTAATAAGACTACAACCTCATACGTTGCGGTAACATGTACGCTTACCCACTATACTGTATATCCTGTGTAAGGTGAGATGTGTCACGCTGCCCACTTCCCATAGTAATTGCGTGTTGTTTCTTCTAAGATTGGGTGTTTGAAATGCATACGATGCATGATATTCATTCGGCCAAAATTGACAGTACTGACTACTACCTGTTTTTTTTTATGTTATAGTTTCTAGACGTTACAAAATATCTTGTGTACTACTCGGTCATATTGTACGGCTATTTGTCAAATGTATTTGCTATCTCCGATATACTGTATACGCTGTACTTATCTATGAAACTCAATAAACAAATTTTTAAAAAGCGTCCACGTCCACCCCTGCTTCACTGGCTCGTTTAGGTGGTGGGGAACCCATGGTACCCTGAGACCCACTAGTGGAAGGGGCTTGGGAGGAGTGGGGGGCAAGTTACTGAGACAGCTGGGTAAAGGCCTGCTGAATCTGCTGGGAAAGCCTATCTTCTAATGGGGATATGGCTTGGTCCACTGCTTTTTAAATAGAAGAATCCACCGCCTCATAAAAGGCGTCTCCCCAGGGCATGTCAACAAAGGGGTCTTCCTCCTCCTCGTAATCGTCTTAATACTCCATTCTGGGAGGCTCCGAACTACCAGAGGCAACTCCCACAGGGCCAAACACAAAGGCCTCGCAAGGTTGGGTGGCAACCAGAATGTTTTTTAAGTTGTAAAGACCACCGAATTATCGGGGATAAACCCCAGGGACTAACGGCTTGCACAAATAGATTAATATAAGATAACCCCTGTAGAAAGGGGGAGATGGCCTGGGTTAAAAGTCCTTATCTGCAGTGCTAATTATACTGGACCTCTGTAGAAGAGGCGTTCAAACCCACATGCAGTGGATACAGGCTCTCCCTCAATCAAAAGATTGGGCGCGAGGGAGAGCGAAAGCAGAAAGGAGCTGCGAGGTGTTTATTACCAGAGAAAAGCGCCACCTCACCGCTCTACACCCCTCCGGACGTTCGCCTCAGACCAGGCCCGGTAAAGACGGAGGCGCGATGTTTGAAACTCCCAGAAGAGAGTTTGCACGTTGCGCCGCCCGTCAAGACCTCAGCGCCCTCTAGTGGCGGGAGGATGGGCACACGCCAGCAACCCAGCCGCGTAGGTACGGACCCGACCGTACCCGCTGCCTGCCTCTCCGCAGCGCAGCCCCTGCTGCGGTGTGGAACAGGAGCCCGCATTACTATCGATGCCCAGGCTGGTGGCGCAAGTCGCCTATTAGTTCCCATTCTGACTAGTTACCAAAATAAAGAGACGGGCGCTGGAAGCCGGAATCAAAGAACAGAGTTTATTTCTCATGAGGAGAGCCTGTCATTTCAGACACGAAACAAGGTGCCATCGGGAGGTGCTCTAACAAGTGAGCTGAGACTCTGTCTTTTATACTTTACAGAACACTTGGCATTACAGTCACAGCATTGTAAAACAAAGAAAAGACATCCTCATAATCCTCGTGTCAATCCTACCCCACATGTGTTCACAATAGGGACCCTTGACCTGCTGATAAGAGGGGAGGGCAATCACGCAGCTGAGTGTTCCGCCAACTGTTTAGGATGTATGCGCCTGATCATAGCCCAGGGGTGGGGTGGCCAGGATCAATAGTGGGTCTTTTGTAGAGGAGTGATTTCACAAAACAGTATCTCCTGGCTTAGGCGATGACCTCAGACATGTGTGGACAGTCAATCGCGGAGGGAGGGTTTACTAACAGAGGGGTTATTCATGAAAGGAAAGGAGGTGTTGGTCAGGCGCGGCCGTGATTCCCAAGGACAGGGTCTTGCAGAAGAAGAAGGTTTATGACTTGTCCATGTGAGGGAGAAGGAGGGGGTCAGGGTGCGCGCAGGGTCAGAGTCGCACAGAGAGAGAGAGATCTTATGACCCGTACATGAGAGAACAGGGGCAGCCAGATACAGCTGGGGGGCTATGTCAGCTGAGGCGGAGGATGCTTTTTCAAGAGGGAAATGGGGGGGGGGGGGGTGCTCAAATGCGCGCAGGAGGGAAGCCAGTGATTCTAATGAGTGGGCAAGAGGCCAAGGTGCCTAAAATGGCCATCATGTACATATGGGCACGGGCTTTTACTGGCGGAGTGATACGGTCAATATTTTATGGTATTCATGGTGCATACAGGGAGAGGAGTGGGAAAAAGGGAAATGAACGCTGCTTATGTACATCAATTTTTCTATTTTCCACAGTCGCCCCTTTTTACATAACAGAGTTCATTTTTGTAGTTGATGGGGGTACATATAAACAACGAAGTTCATTTTCCTATCCTTCCTAGTTAAGGGGCGTACATATAAACATGTCGTTGATGAAATAGCATTTGTCAATACTAACATATTGCATAAAAATCATGAACAGTTGATGTGATGGGCAGAATGCAGCACATAGGTAATTGCATTTGTCGAGTTCCTATCATTTCAAAAGCACTACATAGCATAAATGTTTCTGACTTAAAAATGTGACCAATGAACACTTTGATCAAGCAGTTGAGGGCGGAATTCAGTTCAATATACAAGATCTCTTCATCACAGTGTCTTTTAGCAGTGAGCCATCACTGGTAGACTCTAGTCCGTGTCCTTTCGTTGGCGCTGTTGAGCACCGGCGGTGGAGCTATAGGTCCAGCTCGGGTCTTATCCTTGCGCGTTGCAGGGTGCAGTCAGTCCTCTGCTGTTAGACCACAGTCCTGTTCCCTAACCAATCCATTAGGCGGCGCATTATGCTCGGCACCTATATTTCCGTGGCAACACCCTATTCCCACTTGAATGCAGTTCTTCCTTTTGGCAATAAGTCACGTGGAAAAGAGGGCGTGTGTGGTTTCGATAGTCGATGGGAGTGAGAGGGCGGAGTGGGGGCAGATTTCCTGGGACACACCAATGGGACCAAGGGAGCAATGGATAACAAGCAGGCAGGCCCATCAATCGGGCCCAAAGAAGGGGGACGGAGACTCCAGGCACACGTGGGTTAGCAGACGGAGGGCTTCAGGGTGGCCCGTCATTTCTCATTTTCCACGTTGAAATTGCTGTCTCGTCCCGTATCTTGTTGCTCTGCAGCTCCACCTTTGGTCGAGGTCACACGTGTCTCAAGATCTGCAGCCAGGCTGTGCGTCACGTCCGACCCTTCTCCTTCGGTGATCGTGAATCTTTGAATAGGTACAAAACAAGTTTTTAGAGAACTGGTAGACGAAGTCATTTATGCAGGTGAATTCCTCCCTCAATCCTACGCATTTGGGAGATACGCTCATCGGTCACAGTCAGAGGTCTATTACCAAGCAGTGCATGTGTCGGCATTCCTACTGAATTCATGCCAAGTTTATTCATCGTCCTTTTTATAACTCAAGTGATGATAAATAAGACTCCCATCAACTGTGCATTTCATCATATTCAATATTTCGGAACATTTCCCTTTAAGGCTGGCTAACCTTTTCAAACAGGGCGGGGGCGCTATCATCGAGGGTCAGGTAAAACACGTTTTTCTCGAGGGACGACAGTTATTCATGGTCATCATGTTTATCTCCGGGACAGCAGCTGGGGTCTATCAAATGGGGCGGGGATGCTTCGGGCGTTCGCGCTTGGGTGCAAAAAGAAAGGGGAGTGGGGCAATCTGGGCATTGGGGGTCAATCTAGACGTTGGTGCTCGTCTCTGATGAACAGAAAAATAAGGTGCCATTGACATACAGTTCCCCTAAAAAAAAGGCCAAATTGGGGGACCTTAGTCGTCTTACCTGTCCTTTCCTTCTCAGCCAACTCGAGTTCATTCATTTTGTAGAAAGGAGAGGTAGTAATATGGCGAGATACAATCATTTTAGTTTCGGTCAATTTCGCTGAACACCTTCGCGTTCAATAAGTATCCAATCAGACTGGTGCCAGCGAGGCACTATTTTTATCATAAAAAGGAAGAGGAAATAGGGAGACTCTCAGAAAGTGAGAGTCGTCCGCAATCTAAACGAGCCATTTGGTACACGTAAGACATGTAGAGAGATAGAGAGAGAGAGAGAGAGAGAGAGAGAGAGAGAGAGAGAGAGACAAACATAGAGGGGGGATAGATAAGGGGGGGGGATAGATAAGGGGGGGGAGAGAGAGAGTGAGACGTGTACGAAAATAGGTCATTTAGTGCGCTCACAACACAGAACAGCAGGGGGTTAGGTAACGGAGAGACGCAAACAAAGGGAGAACATAAACCCCTACAGCACGCACACACACGAACTCAGACAGAGGAAGACAGCACATGTATTACATATATAGAAGACATTCACGACAAAACAGAAACAATAGTTGGCCAACAAAATCCATATTATATCCTACGTGTCTTTACTATCCTATTTATCTACGTGCTTAGCTCTTTCTACCCTTCCCTCCCTTTCCTTTCTTGCTTGTTATCTCTGCGAGCGTTCTCAATTGCCAATACTTACACCTCTGTTAGTCGATCAGAAATTAACCTGGTCGTGTTATTTACCCATGGTTGGATCTTAAACAATTTTTCATTTTCTTCCTTTAGGGGGAAGTTCTCCAGGCTGAGGCAACGGCAAGTATTGATCGGGAGAACAGTCGGACAGCTTGGCTATATCTATAAGAGTGTGAGAAAGGGGGCAGTGCATTTTGAACATCAGCGACATTTCTAACTTCCCAGACGGGTGGTGCCTGGGTACCCTTACCTCAGGACTTTTCCTAGTCCTTTCCCTACCTAGTCAAACGTCTAGTCACATTCTCTAACGTGTTATTTCGAGTCAATTTTCGTCATACAGTACCCGTCAAGTCTCTAGGTCAGTCCATCCTCCCCGTCGCTATGTCCTAAGGAGGAACAGTCATGTTTAAGTCTACGTCTTTTAAAAACTTATCGTCATAAAGTCTATGCTCATATTCCCTCCTTCCCTCTTTCGTCGGCTGTTCGATCATCGTTCTCCCATACTTCAGGCGATGTTCCAACGCGACCTGCAGAAGGGAGGAGAGAAAAAAAGGGGGGGGGGGGGTGCAGCATTCAAAACACATCAGCGCGCATAAATCCGAAAATGTTTTTACCTACCACATACTCGACCTATCTCCACATAATGCATTTCTTTACCATCTCGGCATTTAAGCCAAGAGGTACCAGTAATGTCAGATAGATAATCATTGATGATCTGCGTATCTACATGAGTTACTTGGTCGCGACCCCTTTTGTTGGGGGCAAGGGTGGCAGTCAGGTGGCATTTCTGTGGTGTCTCTTTAAAGCGTCTAAAACACTTTTCCGGCTGCCTGTGACGCATAGTGTAGCTGCTAAATATCGGGTTCTTTTTAACCTTCAGTTTTCATCATACTTATTCTTCGCTCACAGTAGAAAAAGATCCAAAACTCATTAATGCAACCGCTACAACCATTCTTTCTTTTTCAAAATACTTTTAATAAAAAGTGTTGATGTATAAATACAGGCCTACAACCCAGTGGACCGGCCACGGAGCAGATTGGAACTGTACATAGGAAGAACAAAGTTGGTGGCAGTTCATTGCATAAAGTGCAGCAGTGCAATAAAATCGTATCAAACTTCCCTACAGAGCAAGCATGATGCACGTCAAGAATTCTGTTTTTCAATTAATTCATTAATTCAGTATCCAAATGCTCATTCACTGTCTAAATTACACCAGTTCATTTTTCAAATCATAATTAGTACCCACCCTAAATCAGTTCATTGTCCAAACACATGATCAATATCTATATCGCTTTCTTCTCTAAGCACATAATCACTGTCCATCTTATCGACTTTCATTGTCCAAAAAATGCATACATATCTCAGAGCATCAATATTCGAGCAATCCAGGTGAACAGGGAGTTCCAAAGTTTTTCGTTTCGTGTATCGGCGCCATTTTGGGCGAGGTCAGGCAGGTTCCGGTATAGTCAGAATGTCTCCAGTGACTCATGGTTGGACCAGAACCTTCCGTTGGCAGTTCAAAAAGTTTTTCGCAATGTGGTAACAGTCTAACAATATGGACCATCAGTCAAAGAGTGGGGAGGGCAACAACAATTTTCCTACCGGGTCACTCTGGTGTTCCACCGGAACTGAACAAGTCTGTACCTTGGCTGAGTTTTAGCCATTTCCAAACTGAGGCTGGCGCCGGCAGGAGTGCGTCGATGTCGCGGTTCCAGTGAGGGGGATGGGGGCGCCCATGCGGAGGGGTCGGGGAGCCCCCCGGCTCTCATAGAATCTTCAAAGTTGAGGAGAGAAGGCATGGGGCGTGTGCCCGTCCCAGGCAAAAGACCGTTTTTCGTTGTGGACCCTCTTTAAGTAAGAGCGTTGGGGTGTCGCTGGAAGCCTCCACCTGGAGGGAGGTGGGGGAGGCTCGTTCGCGCCACCTCCCCCTTCCAGCGACCCCTCGCCGATCCTCGGCTCCGCCGTTTCGATATTGGCCGTGCCAGTTATTGAAGATGGGGGGGGGGTGGTCGGCGGCTGAGGCAAGACAGCTCCCCCCCCCTTTTTGACATGTGGCGGGACTACCTCCAACTCTCCAGGGGTGGACATGTGGCGGGACTACTTGCGCTTGTCCAGACGTCGGCATGTGGCGGGACTACCTGTAACTATCCAGGAATTTGACATGTGGCGGGACTACCTGTAAGCGCCGCCGTTCTCGCTTTTGGCTTCGGCCTTCTTTGCGGGCCGGACCAGGCGAGAGACAGAGGGGGGGGGGTGGTCGGTGGCTGAGGCAAGACAGCTCCCCCCCCGTGGCCTGCAGGGCAGCAGAAGAGGAGAGAAGGAGAGGCCATCACCGTTTTCTGGGCCGTCCGCCCAACAGCATCTCCTTCTGACCGCGGCCAGGCGAGCCCCACATGCCTCGAGGCCTCGCCTTCCGGATGGGCGTAACCGCGGACCTGTTGCACTTCGGGAGCTTCCGGAATGGGGGTAGGTACCTATTTATTTGTATCTATTTCATGTAACCGTTATTTGGGCGTGGTGGGCAATGAGGCAGACATGTTTGGAGCAGGAGTAGGCAACGGAACCTAGCTACCTCGTGGCTTGCTTTGGTGTCAAGCTTGTCTTCCCTCGCCATTTTTTATGTTTCTTATTGCGAGTTATTTCTAACGTTTTTTTTATTTTATTTTTAACGAAGTTGATAACTCCTCAGTGGCCTACTGATTTCGCCCAACTCCTTTTCTTGTATTTTTATGCCATAACCTATTATAAGCCATAGCGACTAGTCCACACTTAATGAACAGGTCCTTATTAGGTGTGCCCTCCAGTGGAGCTGGATAGTTCAACTCTAATAAGCGGTCCGGGCTAAACAGGCTACCAACCAGTGGGGAGAAGATAGGCATGACGGATTACAATGGGGACAAAAGTCTGCATTACCTATCTTATCACGGCGGGCAAAGACTAGGCAGAATATTTCTATTCTCCGTTGTTTGGCGGCGGTGAATACCTCAAATGAACCTATACCGAACAATCGGCCAATCAAACAATCAGTGGGGAGAATAAGTGAGCACGAAAAGTTATCGTTACCCACTCTTTCTCTACCTGCAAAGCGAGACCTTGTTCTTCCCTGTTTGCAGAAAAAGAATCTCCAGACAATAATCCACGAACGACAGTTCGGGAAACAGTGGGGGAGGAAGATAGGCACGACGGATTACAACGGGGACAAAAGTCTGCGTTACCTATCCTTCACTGCTTGCAAAGAGAGAGCCTGTTTGTTTTTCTCCGTTTACAGACAGTGAATCTCCAGAGGTTTCAACAAAGCGTAATACTAGTATTATCCAACAAACAATCATTTCACAATTTGTCGCATTTACGCGACCTTACCCGGACCGGACCGTGTGGGCAGTTCTTCGCCTTCCTCCTTCCAGCGCCCGATCGTTCTCTTACTCCATGATTTTACCGCAGCAGTCCTGTGGGATTCCAGTCAGGACAGTAGGTCACTCAAGAGAGGTCCGTTCAGAATAGGTGAAGTTCATTCAATCGGCAGCCGGACGAGGGCCCTCTCAAGGCAGGTATACTCCGATCATTTAGATGTTTACCTCATCGTCTGGATCTCTCTTACTGGACCGTATGTCACTGAAGGACCCCGCGTTGGGACGCCAATTGTGGAACAGGAGCCCGCATTACTATCGATGCCCAGGCTGGTGGCGCAAGTCGCCTATTAGTTCCCATTCTGACTAGTTACCAAAATAAAGAGACGGGCGCTGGAAGCCGGAATCAAAGAACAGAGTTTATTTCTCATGAGGAGAGCCTGTCATTTCAGACACGAAACAAGGTGCCATCGGGAGGTGCTCTAACAAGTGAGCTGAGACTCTGTCTTTTATACTTTACAGAACACTTGGCATTACAGTCACAGCATTGTAAAACAAAGAAAAGACATCCTCATAATCCTCGTGTCAATCCTACCCCACATGTGTTCACAATAGGGACCCTTGACCTGCTGATAAGAGGGGAGGGCAATCACGCAGCTGAGTGTTCCGCCAACTGTTTAGGATGTATGCGCCTGATCATAGCCCAGGGGTGGGGTGGCCAGGATCAATAGTGGGTCTTTTGTAGAGGAGTGATTTCACAAAACAGTATCTCCTGGCTTAGGCGATGACCTCAGACATGTGTGGACAGTCAATCGCGGAGGGAGGGTTTACTAACAGAGGGGTTATTCATGAAAGGAAAAGAGGTGTTGGTCAGGCGCGGCCGTGATTCCCAAGGACAGGGTCTTGCAGAAGAAGAAGGTTTATGACTTGTCCATGTGAGGGAGAAGGAGGGGGTCAGGGTGCGCGCAGGGTCAGAGTCGCACAGAGAGAGAGAGATCTTATGACCCGTACATGAGAGAACAGGGGCAGTCAGATACAGCTGGGGGGCTATGTCAGCTGAGGCGAAGGATGCTTTTTCAAGAGGGAAATGGGGGGGGGGTGCTCAAATGCGCGCAGGAGGGAAGCCAGTGATTCTAATGAGTGGGCAAGAGGCCAAGGTGCCTAAAATGGCCATCATGTACATATGGGCACGGGCTTTTACTGGCGGAGTGATACGGTCAATATTTTATGGCATTCATGGTGCATACAGGGAGAGGAGTGGGAAAAAGGGAAATGAACGCTGCTTATGTACATCAATTTTTCTATTTTCCACAGCGGGAGGCGGGAACCAAGACGCTTTGCGTCCAAGACCAACTAAATAAACACTCGGGGAGACGGGGCACACCCGCGGTATTGAAAACCAGAGTGGCCCCCGTCCCCGAAACACAACGCGCACCTCGCTGGCGAGAAAACAGCAATGACCAAATGGTAACAGCGGTACATAACATAAGCGACAGAAATACAAGTATAGCAACTGCGCTACTGAGAAATCGATATTAACAAGGAAACAATCCTAAGCACAATACAAAGCACTAAACAGACAGTAAAAACTGGAGAGTACTCATCTTGCTTCGTAGCTGCGAAGAAAGAGGAGGAGAGAACACAGTTGATGGTGTATGTGGGCTGACTGGATTCCACTATTGGACACTGCATTTGGGACTTGTGAATGGCTGCTGCCATTGTTCTTTGTTTTCTTCCCTTCCCTGTGGTTCATGGGAAGTGTAGTTGTGTTGGTCTTTGCTGCTATGCAATAAAGTGAAGAAAGAAGGCAAAATCCTCGCCTCCAGTCCTGACAAAGAGTTTTGTGTACGGATACACATAGAATAGTGGTCCTTGGCCTGTCTAAGTATTGGCATGCACTGTAGATAAAATGCACTAAATGAGTTTAGAGAAGGTCTATAGCCAAGTGACACAATCAACAAGCAATTTTCTGATTATATAAAGTTCATAGTTATCATAACCTCAATATAAAGTCCAACAGTATACAAAAACCTCAAACATTAAATATTTCACATTTGATTTTATTGGTATATATTGTATATATTAATCATTTCTTTAAGGGTACATGAATTTATATTCTTTTTCTGTTTTTTTCTAGTTTGTTTTGGTTTCTTTTCTTATGATTATTTTTTGGTATAGCAACATTCAGTTAAAATCATAGTAGAAAAAGTACATAACTAATAGACATGAGACTGTACAAATTGTTGAAGGAAAAACGGTAGATAACTACCGTTTTGCCTTCAACAATTTGTTGAATGTTGCTATACCAAAAAATAATCATAAGAAAAGAAACCAAAACAAAATAGAAAAACAGAAAAAGAATATAAATTCAGGTACCCTTAAAGAAATGATGAATAAATACAATATATACCAATAAAAAAAATGTGAAATATTTAATGTTTGAGGTTTTTGTATACAGTTGGACTTTATATTGAGGTTATGGTAACTATGAACTTTATATAATCAGAAAATTGCTTGTTGATTGTGTCACTTGGATATAGACCTTCTCTAAACTAATTTTTTCCTTATGTATAGCAAGTGTAATAGTAGTATATAGGGGTCCCCTTTTTCCAAAACACTGATAAAATGCACTAAATGCACTTTATGATGTTCCATATTTTTGTAAATTAACATGATATTTAATTTATTACCAAGTTGATGCTATTTGAGTTGTCCAGCTGTTGACTTTCATCTTGGATCAAGCGCACGAAAAGCACTTTATGATGATCCTTTTTTTTAACCTACGTGGTTTTATACTAACTTTTATAAACTTGATTTTATTTATATTTCACTGTCTTTACCCTGTTTTGTATGATGTATGTGCTGTGCGCTTTTATGATCCTTTGTGATCGAAATAAAGTGATGATGATGTTTCTTAAGTTTCGGTAACAATGTTTCTGGTCAATATATAATCTTCCTGCAGATTCCTCCCCACCCTCTTGCCTCCCCTGATGAGTCAGTTAGGTATGCAAACCTGTCATGCGCTGTTATTGCATCTGCCGTTATTGTCCCTGCTGTTGGTCTTCTTTCGGTTTCTTGATCCATGCCTCACTAGAGTACAGAAAAAATATCAAAAAATGAGAGCATCACACAGGATGCTACCTTTTATACATCACTAGTATCATGTTTGCCTCGTGGAGTCTCAACTTGAGCTTCATAGCACCACCTGACAGCGCTACTGCGTGGAAAAGCCTTCCCAGACCAGTCTGATCACTGGAGGATATGCTAGAGGTGCGTACTGTGCAATAAGATGGTGTATCCACCAGAAATGTATTACCAAAGATATGTAACTTTTACTCTTTTATACTGTCTTATCCCAACATCAGGTTTAGTTAATTGTTGTGTAGTTTTAAATATTAAAGTGTGTATTTAAGTACATTGGTTTAGGAATCTTGCATTGCTTATTTCTTAACTGTAATATTGGTTTCAACCTTCATGCTTGTGTCAAGCTGCCAAGATTAGGGCTGGGAATCCTCAAAATCAAATAGTATCATGTTTATTTTGGCCTTATGGAAGCTCAGCCACACCTTTTATCAAGACTGAGGCCACAAATCCAGCCAGTTTAAGCAACCTAGTTTCCTAAAGTACACATTTGCAAAACTGTGCTATTTACACTTTATGGCTAATGTTCCTGTCAACTTGGCTGGCTCTTCGCTGTTTCTGCTTGCATGTAAGTAAGGCAAACTTGATCTCTCCACCTTTCCATTCCACGTTTCCCTGTTTACATTACATTTCTTGAGTAAAAGCTGTTCAGCAACTTTGTACTGATATGTGGCCTACTTATACTTTGATCATTAGTAATATTTATGGTTTATATTTCTGTATTGTATTCTATTTGCAATGAATGTAAAGCGTTTTTAAATTTGATTTCAGGGCAGATTCATGTGGATTTGAGCATGTATTTGTAGGGGAATCCAAGCGTGGAAAGGAGATCATCGGTCTTCATAACTGGGTTCAGTTTTACTTGCAAGAGAAGCGTAACCATATTGACTACAAGGGTTATGTTGCCAGGCAATACAAAAGCAGGGTGAGTCATTTATGATTATGTTCCTGATTAAATACAAAACCATTGCACTTTGAAAAAGGCTTGTTTCTTTCCCATAATCATTCCCTGCAGTGTTTAACTTCTGCAAAACTTTCACCTCCTACTGGGAGATTGAAAAACAGGTCACAAAGTTGCAAAAAAATTATACGCACCCAAAGCAGCATTCTTACTCCTGAAGCCTTTGATGCCTCACCACGAAAGTAGATGGAGAGAATTGGAATTGCCCATTTACCCGATATGTTCACTTGGTTGAGATTCCTGCATCGGAACCGGTAAAAAAAGTAGCTTTTTAGTATAGGGTTTTGCGCATGTACCCCTGATGCACTAAAATCCCAGCTAGTGGTGCAAGTGACAAATATTTCGTTTGCTCAAGCGTATACTTCACCCTCATGCACAAGAGGCGATGGCGCGTTAACTCGAAGAGAAGCCTCAGCACACACCAACAATGCACATCTCACGCTTTCAGAGGCTGTCTGTTACTTCTACTTACACACTGCTCAGAAGCAGAGCCGGATTTGTTCCCTCTATATGATTTATTGGCGATTTTCTATGGTGGCAAAATGGAATCTGCTTCTGGAACCCACTAGTTAAGCGTTAAGAGTCAAAAGAGGGTAGGAATAAAAGGTAGAGGGAAATGTACATACTTAGAAAGTCGGGTGCTTGAAAAATAACAGACACCATTTCACAATTTCCACTCTTGTCCACTTAAATTTAGTACTACGTTAACTGTATTTTGGTGGAAAAGTGTGGTGTATGTGTGTAAATAAATATATATATAAATATATATACCGTGACGATATGATTTTTTAAACTCAAAACCTACAACAGCCAGGTTGCCAGCAGTACTGGGTTTTTGAAAATGATCTAATTTGCACTTTGCACTTATTTGCACATTTATACACTTTTTAGTCCACGTGATGGGCTATCACGATTTCTTGGAGAATAAAGATTTACTTTCGCCCGAGAATGATATTTTGTATACAAAAACTATTATGCATATTCTTTATTTTAACTTTGATATATAAGCGATTTTATGTATATCGACTTACATAAGTTAAAACTACTGTATTGTACAAGAACTATGTTTGCGGCGAGTATGTTGTCTAGCTTCATTACTTGGCTAGTCACGTGCCTATTTTGTAATTTTATGCACTAGCACTTTAAAAGCACTTTCACGTCAACACTCATTGTCAAGTGAACAAGCGGCTGTGGCTGCGAAAGGTCTTGACAAAGCAGGAATAAAAGATCTGTGATGCACATACCTTGGGTCCATGTTGCGGCAAGCGGTGAGAGTTTGCGGGAGTCGTATTTGGAATTTGGCATATTGACGATTGCAGTGTTCCGCTCAGTCATACGCGGACCCTTCGTTCCTTGTGGTTGGCATCCACAGCGGAACAGCACTTCCGGGGTAACCTGGAAGTATTTCGGTCCGAAGAAGGAATCGGATGCCTAACCCCCCTGAACCCGAAAGTTGGTGACAGTTTCCTGGATACAACCAGAGTCTTCCCGTGTCGGCTGACGAGGAATCTCTACTGGTTTGTGCCAGGTAGGACATCGAGGGTATTCTGGGGTGGAGGAGTGTGCCACTGTTGGACCTAGAGTTGTCAGGTCACCTAGAGTAGCCTGCCTAGGGTAGGTCAACCAATTATCAGAGGCACATGTGTAAAGATTGCATACCACCCAGCAGTAACTCAAAGCAATTCCATTCAAAAATGACACTACACCAATGTTTTGGAAAAATATGGATTGATTTATAAAAATAGATTTGTTTCACTTTGTCTCCTTTACACCAGTATTTCTCCTTATTCGTTCTCACTTTGAGTATTGGGTCACACTTTACAATTCCAAATTATTCTCCTCAGTACATTTACATCAAAGTTCAGCACTAGTTTCACCCCTCCTTTCTAACAATATTATGCAGCTAGTGAAGGATAAACAGTGGCTATCCTAGAATATCCTGTTCACCCGTAACTAATATGAAGGCTTTACACTTTTCCCTGCCAGAAGGTACTTTTAGCGATACTTAGACAGTTCCTACTACCCCCAGATCACTGTTGTGTGTCCGCTCTACTCTGAACCTGAAACCAAAAGGATTATTTCATCACATCAATTACCAACTTCCAGGACTCAGCATTGGGAGCGAACGGGTTACATGTGGAATTCTTAAGGGCATATGGTCTGAATTTCCCCTCACAATTAGACCTTCCAGGAGGAACCGCTCCTCAGTCCCTCTTGGCGGTGAAATTCTGAATTTCAGTCTTCCCCCCACACACTCCTTACTTTTCAAGTTGGGCCCACTAGGCCAAAGTCTCGGATCGCCGAGGGGAAAGGGAGACCACAACAGAAGTCTCAGCCTGTATCTACTTGCTGCTCGATCCGCCTCTCCCGCCCGACCAGCCACTCGATACCAGAGCTGGCGCGGGGCGAAGGGGCCACACAGAATGAAGGAAGCTGCTGCTTGCTCACCCGCCCGACCAGTCACTCGATACCAGAGCTGGCACGGGGCGAAGGGGCCACACAGGCTGACGAGAGCCGATACTCGCCTCACGCCCGTTTCCTCTTCCCCAGCTGACTCCGCCTCTCACAGACAATCGGCCCAACCAGGCATGCGCGAGAGTGTAGTGGCTCTACACCCGAGCCCGCTCAGCTCCGACGGCTCTCCTTCCTCCGCTCCGCCCACTCTAGGACCGGCGGCCGCTGTACCAGATTTGCGCCGTTCAGGGGAATGCCTTCCTCATGCCAAGCCACTGTCTACCTCACGCTGGCCCAGGGAAGGATAAGATCGCTTCCTCCCCTCGTCCGCACTACCTGCGATCACTGCCTCGACCACACGGACCCTGTCTTCCCCTCTTGGTGAGCCGCTATTCACAGCCAACAGTCTGACACCACAGGTATGAGGAGGGATTCCGTTTGGGTATGTCGCAGGGGGGAATCAAAGGCAACTACGTCCTCAGTTCATTTAAGGAGCCAATCGAGGGGGTCACAATAAACGATCCCTCAGCCTTAACCCTTCCTTCTTCTTGGCAAAACACTGCCAGAGTCTCACTGAGGACTTCCCTACTGGACAATGGACTGTGCTCCTCAGCAATTCAGTCACCCTCAACCCCTCATAACCCTTACTTCTAGGCTAGGGGTTGGTCAGGCGCCCAGGGTCTCCAGGAATCCCACGAAGCGGGGTCAAGTCAGTAACAACAAGGGAGGAAGGGTCGTGAATCAATAAGGAAGCGTCCCTAATCTGGGAGGTCAACCCTTTGGTTATCCTACCCCCACCTTATGCTACAGCCTGTCCTCCAGCTGACTCTCTCTGGCAAGACAAAATGGCTGCACTGCAGCTGACCTTATATAGGCTGGCCTCAGAAGGTCCAGAAGGGACCAAAAGGTTCTGGAAGGACCCTATTCTAGTCTATGGGTCTTACTCAGGGATGACCGTTATGGCAGTTAATGGCGACCATTTTGTGGATCCCATCTTTTCCAGTCAGAAAAGGCACCTAGGCCTTGAGTGAAAAACTATGAGGGCAAAAGAGCATCTAACCCCTAGACCAACACTGTAAAACTAGTGGACACAAAAAGATTAAAAAGGTATGAGGGGCAAAAAGGGGACAAAAATAAATAATGAATAGGAGGGACTACCCAAAGGCAGACAGGTCTAACAGCCACATTTGTGAAGGACTGTATTTATTTATTTATTGAACTTGTATTGCGCACAGCTACCCGCAATGGGTTTCCCGGCGCCAGGGACAGACTGGAGAAGAAAAACAAGCAACTGCAAAGAGCAAAGAAAAACAGAACCGAAGAACTTAGAACAGAAGAGTCTTCAATTTTTTACGGAAAGCAAGAAGACTAGTTTCTGTTTTTAGCGCCAACGGGAGAGCATATCACATCTTGGGTCCCAGATATGCGAATGAGCGGCCTCCCATTTTTGCCAGTCGGATTCTAGGAATCACAAGATTGCCATTGTTGGATGACCTAAGAAAGCGGCCTGGCTGATATGGCTGGGCAAGATTGTGCAGGAAGATGGGAGCAGAACCCTGACGAATCTTAAATAGGAAGCACAAAGTTTTGAAGACCACACGATCAGAAATTTTTAACCAGTGAAGGTCACGCAGAGCTTGCATTGCGGACGTTCTCCGTGGAACATTGCGCAGCAGGCGAGCAGCTGAGTTCTGTACAACCTGGAGTTTATTGATTGTGGCTTTATCTGCTCCTAGATAAAGCACATTGCCATAGTCGATACGGGACATCACTAGGGCCTGTATGACAGTTCTTCGAGTGGACTAAGGCAACATCCATATGATCTTCTGCAACCAGCGTAGAGTATTGAAACAGATTGCAGCGACCTTGGTTGCCTGCTGCCCCATTGATAGTTTATCATCGATCAGGACACCGAGGTTACGGGCAACAGGCACGGGGGTAGGCAGCGGACCCATATCACTGGGCCAGCGTCTTGAGCCCCACAGATCTTTATGTTTGCCAAGTATGATCACCTCGGTCTTGTCTCCGTTGAGCTTTAACAGATGCGCTTGCATCCAAGCTGCAACACGAGAAAGGCCAATTTTAAGGGCAGAAGTGTCCTGAGCCCTGCTGCTAGACAGAGAAAACACAATCTGCGTGTCGTCTGCGTATGAGTATATAGACAAACCGGCGTCCTCTACGATAGAAGCAAGTGGTCTGATGTAAATATTGAACAACAAAGGGCTCAATATAGACCCCTGAGGGACGCCGTACGCAGAGGAGTGAATCGCAGATTCAGCTTTGTTTGAGAAAACCTGAAAGGTGCGCTCATTAAGAAATGAGGCCACCCAGGCAAGCGCTGGTCCAACAACACCGAGGGAGTAGAGAGACTCCAATAGGATGGAATGGGACACGGTATCGAAAGCAGCGCTTAAATCAAGAAGAATGAGCGCAAAGGTCTCACCGCTATCGATACCGTGTCGGAGTCGCTCAGTCACCCCAAGGAGTGCGGATTCGGTAGAGTAGTTAGCGCGAAAGCCTGATTGGGATGGATGAAGATATCCCACGTTTTCAACAAACTAATTGAGCTGGGTGTTAACATGGCGCTCTAGTATTTTGGAACAGGCTGGCAGCAGGGATATAGGCCTGAAGTTGGCAAGATTTGTGATGTCAGCACCAGATTTTTTAAGCAGGGGAACGACCATGGCATGTTTCCAATCCTGTTCCACCCGAGATTCAGTGAGAGAGATGTTAAGTAGCCTCATTAAGAATCTCCGTGGTTCAAGGTCAAGTTGTTTTAGTATCTTCATAGGGACTGGGTCCCGCGGGGACCCTGACCTGATGCTTTTTAAGCAGGACAGGAAGGAGGAGTCATCAAATGGTGTCCAGTTGTGAATGAACTCAGTAGGGGAGATGGAAGCATTGCAGAAAGAACCGGGTTGAGAGAGATCAATTGGTGGTGGAAGGGAGGCCAAAGATTGATAAATGCCCTCAACTTAGGATATAAAAAAGTCTGCAATGGCATTACATTGTATACCATCTAACGGGGATTAGTTGCCATCACATACAAATTTCCTGATATTTCTTCCGACATGGTACGTGAGAGGGAGGCGGCTGCTACGGAAAAGTTCTCCGATACCCCTCAGGCTATACACAGCATAAGAAACAAGGAACCCACCAGTACTGCTGACACTGACTCTATACAATATAAGATGAAATTACTCGAGAAAAAAATGAAGATGGAGCAGAACAAATGGTGGGAATCACGCTCACTGCAACGTTACATTGAAGTATGGTGAATCCCACGGGGCTGGCGCATATTAACGGCCCCCACATACGAAGAACCTAACCTGGACTTAATGCGGGAATAGGCCGACTGTAATTTAGACTCATCACGCAAATTACGCAAATATTAATTAAATACGCCGACATAGACAGGGCGCGCTTGCTGACAGAGATTGATACGATTAATGAGGAGCTAAAATCTATGGGAGTCACAGAGGAAATGACTAAACTACGCAAAGATATGCTGGTCCGGATCAAAACAGAAGAAGAAAAGATAAAAGAACGGAAAACCCAAAAGCTTCAAAGAGACAAAAATGACCACGAACTTGGGCAAATTTTCATGTTCGCCCAAAAATATGATGCTATGCGAAAATCTCATTCCAAGAAAGTGACAACTATAATGACCAGTAACCAAAGGAGATTGGATGCAAACAACGAGGTATCGTTAACAGGTCAAAGCTCCTCAACAGGAAGTGAATCCAAAATAGAAATGCGTGATATGAGTGTTGGAGCCACTAAAAAGAAACCATCGCCTGGCGAAGAAATTAATGTTCGAGGCATATGGGCTGCAGATGGTACATTATGAATAGATCGCCATCTGGTGTTGGGCTCGGATGATTGCACTTTGTTTTTCTCTTGGAGAGTCTTTTGTCTCTTGGTGACTCCTCCCTTGGTTGGTAGTGCGCATGGGCATCGGCTCCATCCTTAGATTGTTTTTTTCCGCCATCGGGTTCGGATGAAGATCGAGACGCTCCAGATCAACTTCACAAGAAAGTGATTTTCGCCCCGTATTCCCTTTCCAATTCGACGGTATTGTTATTCGAACGCGTTCATTTCCATTCCGACGCGTTACAAATTCAAAATAGAAGAGAAAAAAGTGGATCCACGTCGAAGAACAGGAGGCCTTTCTCGACGCAGTCAAGCCCGGAGTCCATGGAAAGGACTCCATTCAAAAAATGTCCAACGTGTGGTGCTAAGTTCCCACACAAGGACCTACACGAGGTGTGCAACCTCTGTCTATCGCCTGAACACGAATCCAGGGACTGCGAAGCCTGCGCAGCATTCTCCTCCAAGCTAACGATTTGAAATCGTCGAGCTCGAAGACACGAGGTTTCCAGAATGCAGGCGGAAGCGATCCCGGAGCTGTTCGGAGACGAACAAATCGAGGAAGAAGAGGACCAATCGGGGTCGGAAGGGGACCAGTCGGAGGTTGAAGAACTCATCGAGCAACAAACCGTGAGTGACGACGTCCCCTTACCGAAAAAACCGACCCCGTGCGGTAACGACCCCGCCCTCGGGCCCGGTCAAACCGCTGAAAAAAGTTTCTGACGCCCCGCCTTCGGGCCCGGCAACGAAACCGAAACTGAAACCGAAACACTCGGACTCCCACCATGTCGGATCCGAGAAAAGGGCGACATCGACTTCGGCACCGAGGCTACATACAAAGGAGAGCTCGGGATCGAAACATTCCATGTCGAAACATAAATATGACTTATCGCCCAAGAGACACTCGATACCAAGAAAGTCGGAATCGAGCAAACATTCGGTGTCGAAAACAACAAGATCTGACGATCGAAAACAAAAGCACCTCTCGGAACCAGGACCCTCGGTACCGATTCAGGAGCAACAGACAGATCCCAAACAAAAGATCTTGTTTATTGATCCACAAACTGGGAAAGTGGTCACGAAGAAGAGAAAGAGTGAACAGTCAGAAGATAAACCTCTTCCTTCAAAAAAGAGAACAATGGGGACGAATATAACTCCTCCTGCTTCTCCTCGTCCTAGAGTAACACCCTCTTCTCCTATTCCTCACAATAGGCCAAATATTCCTACACCTTCCACACCAAGACCAGCTACACCTCAGTCAGATGTAGACAGTGATCTGGGGGAGGGAGAACCTCAAGGGGATGACGAAACTATCCCAGATGAGGAGGATCCATGGGAAAATTATGATGTAGGGTCAGATGAGGACAACGACCCAGAGCTATATCCCTCAAAGCCTTCACCACCTGATGATAACACAGGTTTTGTGCAGCTCATTAATAGGGCAGCAAAATGCCATAAGGTAGATATACATACAGAACCTCAAATAGAGGATTTCTTGTTAGAGACTCTACCTAATGCACAGAGAACATCAGGTACTCTTCCTATGTTGAAGGGTCTTCTTACTCACACAGATGAGATATTCGAAAACCCAGTGAGAGCCAGGGTGTTAAACCCAAGAATTGATAAAAAATACAAAGCGGCTCCAAAGGACCCAATATTTATTAGAGGGCATGTACCGCTAGACTCGCTGGTGGTCTCAAACGCTCGTAAAAGAGCAAACTCATTATCTACAGGAGAGGCTCCTCCACCAGATAAAGAGTCAAAGTTAATAGATGCATCAGGTAAAAGAGTAGCATCACAGGCAGCGAATAGCTGGCGTATAGCCAATACACAAGCACTACTCGCACGTTACGACAGGGCACATTACGATGAGTTAGAAAAACTTCTTACACATCTCCCAAAAGAACATCAGAAGAAGGCAGACCAATTAATACAGGAAGGTAAAATAATAACAAATACTTCCATTAAATGTGCATTAGATGCAGCAGACACTGCAGCAAGATCGATTAACACTAGTGTCATGCTAAGAAGGCACGCATGGCTTAGAATCTCAGGATTCAAACAAGAGGTACAAACAGCCCTACTGAACAAACCATTTGATCAGAAGACATTGTTTGGTTCAAGCACAGACGAGACATTAGAGAAAATGAAGAAAGATATGGAAACGGCTAAGTCAATGGGAGCATTGCAACAGCCAACACACAGAGGTTCCTTTCGTAGATCCACCTATAGAGGGGGCTCAAAGAACACAGGAACGAATCAGCAATCCACACCTTTCACACCAACATCACCCAGAAGTAATTCAAGAGGCAGTTACAGAGGTAACAACAATAAGGGAAGAGGCCGCGGAAATAATAATAACCGCAACGCCTCAACACCAAAACAGTGACTTCATAGAACTCCCCCCAGACCACATAACACCGGTCGGGGGACGTCTATCACAGTTCCTACCTGTCTGGGAAAACATCACGTCAGACAAGTGGGTGAGACAAATTATCCAACATGGTTATTGCCTAGAACTCACAGATACCCCACCAAACATCCCCCCCAAACAGCGTCCAATGAGTCAGGATCATCTGACATTGTTAAGAGAAGAAGTGCTAGCACTTCTACAAAAGCATGCAATAGAGAAGGTCCCAAAAGATCAACAGGGCACAGGAGTATACTCTCTATACTTCCTGATCCCCAAAAAGGACGGGTCCCTACGACCAATATTAGACCTCAGACCTCTCAATGCTGACATAAATTCGGAGCACTTCCACATGGTCACGCTCCAACAAGTACTCCCTTTACTGAAGAAAGGGGACTTTCTTTCTACACTGGATCTAAAAGACGCTTACTTTCATATCCCAATTCACAAAGCCCACAGAAAATACCTAAGGTTTGTGTTAGAAGGACAACACTATCAGTTCAAAGTCCTTCCATTCGGTGTCACAACAGCACCGAGAGTTTTCACAAAATGCCTAGCTGTGGTGGCAGCACACCTAAGAAGACAACAAATACATGTCTTCCCATACTTGGACGATTGGCTAATAAAGGCCAAGTCAAAGGAAGAATGTCTTCACAACACACAGAAGACAATTCAATTGCTGCACCACCTAGGGTTCACGGTGAACTACAAAAAATCACACCTGCAACCAAACCAGATTCAGCAATACCTGGGGGCTACAGTAGACACAGAAAAGGCAATAGCATACCCCAACCCAATCAGAGTACAGACAATGGTCGGGTTAATACAAAGATTTCAACCACAACACTCACTACCAGCACGAGTGTTTATGCAACTATTAGGCATGATGTCCTCCTGCATACTGCTAATACCACATGCCAGACTACAAATGCGCCCACTACAAGAGTGTCTAGCGACACAGTGGAATCAGGCTCAAGGGCAGATTACAGATCTGGTGTTGGTAGACGACCGGACGCATCGCTCTCTGAAGTGGTGGAACACAGAAAACATTTCCAAGGGACGGTCGTTCCTAGAGCCAATTCCACAAGTGATAATAACAGCGGACGCATCGCTCTCCGGGTGGGGAGCGCATATGGACAGATACACAGTACAGGGGAAGTGGAGTGTGCAGCAAAAGAAACTGCACATCAACTACCTAGAGCTATTAGCAATATTTCTAGCACTAAAAGCTTTCCAAATGCAAATAACAGGCAAAGCAGTCCTGATCAGAACAGACAACATGACTGCAATGTATTATATTCAAAAACAGGGGGGGACACACTCTCTCCAACTGTCCAGACTAGCACAGGACATATGGAGATGGGCCATTCCTCAAAAGATCTACCTGTTAGCGGAACACCTACCAGGAGTTCAAAACCAAATAGCAGACATCCTAAGCAGACAGTCAGAACAAGTACACGAATGGGAGCTGCACGACCAAATACTACAGCCATTCTTCCAAAAATGGGGGCAACCAGAGATAGATCTGTTTGCCAATCATCAGAACGCAAAATGCAAAGAATTCGCATCCAGGTACCCACACCAAAGGTCCCAGGGCAATGCACTGTGGATAAATTGGTCCAACAGATTTGCTTACGCGTTCTCTCCTCTACCACTAATTCCATTACTGGTTCGGAAACTGCAGCAACATTTAATGACAATGATACTAGTGGCACCCACGTGGGCAAGACAGCCGTGGTTCACCACGCTGCTACAACTCTCACAAGTACCACACCAAAAGCTAAGGTTATTACCCATGCATCTTACACAGAACCATGGAGAAATAATGCACCCAGATCCCAAACAACTGAACCTAGCGATCTGGCTCCTGAGGTCATAGAGTTTGGGTATTTAGATTTACCACCAGAATGCATGGAAATCATTAAACAAGCAAGACGTCCTACCACCAGAGCATGCTATGCAGCAAAATGGAAGAGGTTTGCTATACACTGTAACAGTAAGCACATCAACCCTCTGGACGCATCCACTAAACAAATCATTTGCTATTTGTTACACTTACAGCAATGTAACCTAGCATATACCTCTATCAGAGTTCATCTAGCAGCCATAGCGGCATACCTACAAAACAGACAACATCTGTCACTGTTCAAAGTACCAGCAATAAAAGCTTTCATGGAAGGACTCAAAAGAGTCATTCCACCAAGAAGACCACCTTCCCCAGTCTGGAATCTCAACATAGTGCTTACCAGACTAATGGGGCCACCATTTGAACCTATGCATAGGTGTGAAATACAATTCCTCACATGGAAGGTAGCCTTCCTCATAGCTATCACGTCACTTAGAAGAGTAAGTGAACTGCAGGCTTTTACGATTCAAGAACCATTTATGCAGCTACACCAAAATAAAGTGGTTCTTAGAACAAACCCAAAATTCTTACCGAAGGTTATTTCAGCATTCCACATCAATCAGTCAGTGGAATTACCGGTTTTCTTTCCAAAACCACAAACAGTAGCTGAAAGAGCCCTACATACACTGGATGTTAGAAGGGCCATATTGTACTATATAGAAAGAACACAAACTTTCAGAAAGACAAAACAGCTATTTGTTGCGTTTTCTCCCACACATAAAGGCAATCCCATCTCCAAAGCGGGCATTGCCAGATGGATTGTAAAATGCATTCAAATATGCTACTTAAAGGCAAAGAGAACATTAACTGTTCCTCCTAGAGCTCACTCTACACGTAAACTAGGAGCATCTATGGCATTTCTGGGAAACATTCCACTAGATGACATATGCAAAGCGGCTACCTGGGTTACACCGCACACCTTCACAAAACACTATTGTGTAGATGTGCACACAACACAACAAGCTAGAGTGGGACAAGCAGTATCAAAAACATTGTTTCAGACAGTTGCAACAGACACGGGCGACCACCGCTAGGGAGAGAACTGCTATATAGTCTATTCATAATGTACCATCTGCAGCCCATATGCCTCGAACGGAATATGCTACTTACCAGTATGCATCTGTTCTTGGCATAGAGGGCTGCAGAGTGGTACATGCCCTCCCAGCCTCCCCGGAAACCTGTGTCTGTTCCAACATTATCTTATTTAGATACACTTACATGGGCACTCTTATCTGTATTCTACTATACTACTCCATCTAACCCTACTATGGCAAAACAATCCAAGGATGGAGCCGATGCCCATGCGCACTACCAACCAAGGGAGGAGTCACCAAGAGACAAAAGACTCTCCAAGAGAAAAACAAAGTGCAATCATCCGAGCCCAACACCAGATGGCGATCTATTCATAATGTACCACTCTGCAGCCCTCTATGCCAAGAACAGATGCATACTGGTAAGTAGCATATTCCTTTTTATGCGAGGAAAGGCGATCAACACTCAGACTGAGGGCCCCACAAAACACAACCGCAAATGGGCAAACCACAACCAAAGACGCAAAGCCAACGGAAAACACAGGAGGAAATTACAAAAGGAAAACGAGAGGATATTGGAGGAAAAAGTAAATCATACGGTAATTAATTTATCAACAGTTACCTTAGAAGCAGAGGAAACCAAAACTTTGAGCCTTGGTCTGTCATATTCTCCTACAAACAATTTTGATTATGCAAACACCAGGATGGACATATACAAAGGAGTGTGTAAACTCATACTGAAAAAATACCACACTCTCAAAAACATACAAGGAAGACAAGGCAACTTAACTCAGGAAGAAAATCTACCAAGTCAGGTACCTGCATCCATGACAGATACTAGCCTTATGAATGAACTAGAGAAGTTATGGAATAATACGTGCAGTCAAGAGACAGATGAAACTTCACTTTGACAACCCCTCTAACTGCCTCCAATACAACACGATTTACTAATTTCAAACCTAAATCCACCTTCATGCCAATTGCTGTACACGACTCAATTGATACATTCCATGAGGTAGTGACTAACAAAATCAAAAAGCTTAACAAGACGGTGAACAAGACTAAAAGACACTATTGCAACCAATATATAAAATACCAGCAACTTATGACCAAATTGAAATCCAACAAGGAAGTAGTTATACGCAATAGTGATAAAGGGGGCAACCTAGTTCTCTGGTCACAGCATGACTACAAGGCGGAAGCTTTTCGCCAACTAAATGATCGAGAATGTTATGTACGCACCAACGCTGCCAACCGGAAATCAACGTACCAGGCATACTACAGCAAATTGTCTGGATGGCGCAAAAGGGAGTTAATCTGTGATGACGAATTCAAATATCTGAAAAAAGACGATCCAACTATAACATTGATATACTTTATCCCTACAGTACATAAGAATGCTAAGAAACATCCAGGCTGTCCAATTATAACAGCTAGAGACGGTTTATTAGAGAACACTTCTATTTATGTTGTTTTGTTTTTACAGGGGTTTGTGAAAGCGTTACCATCGTATGTGCGTGATACCAGTGCTTTTATTAACAAAATCAAAGATACTGAATGGGGTCCCAATCTACTACTTATTGCACTTGATGTTACATCATTATATACTAGTATCCTACACGAAGATGGCATAAATGCCACACAATTCTACTTGTCCCAGAGCTCCACACTACATCGTCTGCACAATGAAATGTTGACTTCAATGATTGATTTTTGTCTCCGTAATAACATATTCATGTTCAACAACCTCCTTTTCCAACAGATAAAAGGAGTTGCGATGGGGGCCAGCTTCTCCCCCAGCTACGCTTGCCTCCATATGGGCTGGTGGGAGGAGTTGGTCCTTAAGGCGGAACACAATATCAAAGTTTGGCTCCGCTTTATTGACTATTTATTTGTAGTGTGGCAGGTAACAAAAGATCAGGCTGAACAATTTGTTAACAACATCCACCAAAATACCTTGAACCTGCATTTCACAGCCACTATCAGTGATACCAGTGTGAATTTTTTAGATACAAAGGTTTTTGTGCAGAACAACAAGCTGGAAACGCACCTACATCATAAAGAGACGGCGAGGAATTCCGTTCTGCACGCCACAAGTGCACACCCACTTCACCTAATTAACAGCATCCCCTACTGGGAAATGCTCAGGCTGAAGCGAATATGCAGCACAGTGAATGACCGGAGAGTAGCCCAGGAACAGAGCAGGCAGAGGTTCTTGAAAAGAGGCTATTCGCCCAAGATATTGGAGCAAGCAATCACTAAGACACATTTGCTTGATCGTAATGAGCTACTCAGGGATAAGAGGCCTACCAAAATCACTGCTGGCACAAACCTAGGTCCAGAAACAGACAACACACAAGTGTTCCGCCTGATAATGGGATACAGCAGACAACATAAAGAGATCAACAAAATAGTGCAAATTAGCTGGCCATTAGTTTTAAATGATCCGGTAATTGGACCCCTGCTACCGCAGAGGGTGTCCATTACCAATAGTAGAGCCCCCTCCATGAGAGACTGTCTTGTTACCACTAGTCCTGAAATAATTGAGAATAATACTTGGTTGCAGACACACAAAGGGTTCATACGATGTAAGACATGCAAAGCTTGTGTCCATGGAGTTAATACCTCATCATACTCTACTCCATTTAGTCACAGTACCCGCAAAATAACAAAACTGTTGACTTGTAAGACAGAATATACCATATATGTTCTCTCATGTCCATGTGGCCTTAGATACATTGGGTTTTTTAAGTAAACAAGGGGGACCCACTTAATGGCTTTGGACCATGGGTATTTGGCTATTTAAGAAAACAAAGGTCCTAAGCTCAAAACAATTTCTGAAAAAATTCAATGACATATGGACCACAATCGGACAACATGTACAATTTTTCTAATACCCAGCCGGGCATAGAATTTATTTTAGGAATGTTTGACACAGGGTCAATTCGAATCTTTCGATCACATAACAAACATAATATTGTTTGAAGTGAGGCACAAGCCTGTACCAAACTCATAAGAATAAAGAGAAAGTTGTGAGAAAGGGTGCAGAGGAAAGAGTATTTTACATCAGGCAAAGGAAGAGTTGAGCAAAAAAAGTGGTACTGCTTTAGAATTTAAATTAGCAGTATTCCCAGTAGTAGAACATACACCTAGCAAATCACAATATATAACAATGTATCTCTACATAGCAGTGTCGACGGCGTTTCGATCCTATGCTCTAAAATAAAAGGATCATCATCAGGACTTAATATATGCCTGGATTTAAACAATTAAGCCCAGCGGTGATTAGGACACACTTTCATTTGATGTTGGTCTCAAGGGTACGAGTCATTGAAGAGCGAGAGGCTATTTCTTTACTATCCTGGAGCGCCTACACAGTCCGGGTTCCCACGTGAAGAGGGATTAAGATGATGAGGAATCTGTTCTTAGAAAATTATAATATTCGTAACAGCGTCAGTTGGCTGGATAGAATGGAATGAGCGCCTCGTGTGGCGTTTTCACTCGGAAGGCTGGGGCTCTGTTGCGGCGGTCGCTGGATAAGACGATCCGCTCGCTGTGAGCAGGATGCCGATGCATCTGTTCCTCGCTGGCGTTGCGGCTTCCAGCCAACTGACGCTGTTACGAATATTATAATTTTCTAAGAACAGATTCCTCATCATCTTAATCCCTCTTCACGTGGGAACCCGGACTGTGTAGGCGCTCCAGGATAGTAAAGAAATAGCCTCTCGCTCTTCAATGACTCGTACCCTTGAGACCAACATCAAATGAAAGTGTGTCCTAATCACCGCTGGGCTTAATTGTTTAAATCCAGGCATATATTAAGTCCTGATGATGATCCTTTTATTTTAGAGCATAGGATCGAAACGCCGTCGACACTGCTATGTAGACATACATTGTTATATATTGTGATTTGCTAGGTGTATGTTCTACTACTGGGAATACTGCTAATTTAAATTCTAAAGCAGTACCACTTTTTTTGCTCAACTCTTCCTTTGCCTGATGTAAAATACTCTTTCCTCTGCACCCTTTCTCACAACTTTCTCTTTATTCTTATGAGTTTGGTACAGGCTTGTGCCTCACTTCAAACAATATTATGTTTGTTATGTGATCGAAAGATTCGAATTGACCCTGTGTCAAACATTCCTAAAATAAATTCTATGCCCGGCTGGGTATTAGAAAAATTGTACATGTTGTCCGATTGTGGTCCATATGTCATTGAATTTTTTCAGAAATTGTTTTGAGCTTAGGACCTTTGTTTTCTTAGATACATTGGGAGCACGAAACTCCAGGCCCCAAAAGAATCCTCCAACATCTCTGCACTATAGCTAATGCAGACAACACATACCGGTAGCAAGGCATTTTAAGGAATTTTATCAATCCAATAACAAAAGCCTTAGCTACTTTTTGATTGATGCTATACCGCCCAGTAGAAGAGGCGGAGATAGAGAAAGTAAACTCAGGAGGTTAGAGACTAGGTATATTCTGCAACTGGATACCAAACAACCTAACGGTCTTAACGTCACTGAAGATCTATACACATGTCTTTAACAGTAATCTTTCAAACCCTTTTTAGCTATTTATTCTATTGTATCTCAGCTTTTTAGAACTGGTCATATTCATTGGCAGTTATTACTCTATTTAGTGCAGCCTTGTCTTTATCAGCGGCAGATTACCTTTCGTATTCAAAATAATATCTCTTTTCTAAATATATTTTTCATGCATTCACTTGCATAGAATATTGAGAGAGCACTTGTACATTCCTCAAGGTAGTAGAAATGGTATACACCCTTAACTGTCATTAAAGATGTAGAATTGTATCTGATCATTTGTTTATTTGTATTTATATCTATTGTAATATTTATATATATACACATGTACTGGATTTTATTTAGTAACTTATGATAGGCATTTTGGACAGTAGGACGGAGGTAGTTATTTAAACTTAATTATTTTAAATGATTTTAGACTACCTCTGAATTCATGTGCATTGGTAGGTAATCTGATATTTATTTGTATAGTACATTTATATTTAACAATATATTTATTTATGTAACGATACACGTCTGCACTTTAGAGATCAACAATGTTGGCAATATGAATTTTTTTAACTGACCGGCATAGAATACTTTAGCTATGGTATATACTATTGTGACCTATAGTTTACCTGACTTTTCGGGACTTATTTGAATACGCATGTACACAACACTTCATATGTATACCTGAATGGGATATATCTTAGTAGTATTTCACTAAGAATTGCTAGTACAGTGATGTATGTAAAATTCTTGTCTCCACTTAAATGTATTTTAAAGCGACAATATGATTTTTAAAACTCAAAACCTACAACAGTCAGGTTGCCAGCAGTAGTGGGTTTTTGATAATGATCTAATTTGCACTTTGTACTTATTTGCACATTTATACACTTTTTTAGTCCACGTGACAGGCTATCATGATTTCTTTGAGAATAATGATCTACTTTCGTCCGAGAATTATATTTTGTATACAAAAACTATTATGCATATTAAATTATTTAAACTTTGATATATAAGCGATTTTATGTATATCGACTTCCATAAGTTAAAACTACTGTCTTGTACATGAACTATGTTTGGGGCGAGTATGTTTTCTAGCTTCATTACTTGGATAGTCACATGGCTATTTCGTAATTGTATGCACTAGCACTTTAAAAGCACTTTCACGTCAACACTCATTGTCGAGTGAACAAGCGGCTGTGGCTGCTAAACGCGTCTTGACAAAGCAGGAATAAAAGAACTTTGATGCACATACCTTGGGTCCGTGTCCATGTTGCGGCAAGCGGTGAGAGTATGCGGGAGTCGTATTTGTGTTATATATATATATATATATATATATATATATATATATATATATATATATGGCTCACACTCCATTTCCTTCGCTATGAGAACAAAGTTCAGCACTCCCGGGGTACAGGCAGATATTTCTTTATTTCACCATTAGTCGCAGACAGACGCGTTTCGGACGTGAGTCCTTCATCAGTGTTTACTTTGTGCGCCGTCAAGCGGCTACCTATTCATCATTCCGACACGCCCAGCAGTGTTATTCAAATGGGTATCGAGATCACATGTATGCCTCTGCGAAAGGTGCGGCCATCTTGGAACGCATAAAATATGCGCTTTTAGCCATTTATCATGCCCATCTAGCCGTGTATCGGCCTAGTGGCCGCAGGGCTGGTGTAACTTTCCTATAAAGCTGTGGATCGGCATGTCACCAGCTACCTCCGCTTGCTCCATGCGATTTCGAATAAAATCCATAATTAGTAAATTCATCATAGGCATGTCCCAATGAATCTGATTGTTTGTTTTTTATCTTGTGTTATGTTGTCCGATATTATGAGACTTTATGGAGACAGAGGCCTCTGTACTCCAATTGATTGAATGCTGCTTAATTTGAATTTAAATTTAATGATGTTATCATTGGGACATGCCTATGATGAATACAAGGGAGGGAGCGGTTATGGACGCTGCCGAGTCCGCTACGTAGCCTGAAACTGGCGTAACCAGTGAGGATGACCTAAAGACCATCATGCTGGATGTTTAAACCACGGTTACTGGCATCGCTGTCCAGCTTGACCAGCTCTCTGCTCGTCTGGACACCGTCAAGGCTCGAATGGACTCCCATGACACAAGGCGAACCCAAGTTGAGGCGAGGGTATCCGATGCGGAGGATGCTGCTACCCGGGATCACCATGCACTCCAAAGTCTTGGAACTCATTAAAAATAAGAATGAGGATTTGACGGCACGCTCCTGCAGAAGTAATCTCCGCATCACAGGTGTGCCCGAATCCTTCAACATAACCAAAATGGAAGACTTCGTCGAGCAGCTGATTCACAACTTATTTGGAGAGGTCCTCTCACTGGTGTTCGTCGAGCGGGCCCACCTTTCTTTGGGACCTCGGCCTGCCCCTGGCCTCCCTGCTCGGCATATCATCGCCTATCTTCTGAACTTCAGAGACTGTGATGCGGTCCTCCGAGCTACCAGGGACAAGGGGGAAATTCATCATCAGGGGAATCTTCTATCCTTCTATCCCGATTATACCATGGCGGTTCAGGCTGTTCACCGTAAATTTCTCCCTGCCAAACGTCTGCTGCAAAAACATGGCATTTCCTACTCTCTTGCGTATCCTGCCAAGCTGTGTGTCAGGGATGGCTCGCAGGTTCACACCTTCTTGGAACCAAAGGCGGCTCTGGCCTACGACAAATCACAGCGCTCCACCCCTTCCAGCTCCCAAATGGCTGCTACTGCCGATCTATGTGACAATGAATGATGGCAACCCTCGCTCATACACCCCGATTTCATGTGCCAGATGGCATGAACTTTCCCTTCCTGGTCCTAGTTCCTGTTGTTAAGCTATGGCTCATGTACTTACCCGCATTTGTTGTTTTCAAACTCCCCAGCTCATGGGCCCTGCGGATCTTTAAAGCTGCTGTGACAGTACTGCACTCATCTCCATAGCCCTACACTCTTTTCTCTCTTATATAGCAACGTTATTTTCTTGCTCTGTACCTGCATCTTGAGTGAATTGTGAGCCCCGGGATACGGGGTGCCCCTTTGGGGCTCCCTCTCCTTCTTCCACTGTCCGCCTACAACCACAGCTTGGATACCCTGTTCTTGCGGCATAGATGTAGCCACGTCTCTGTGGGAAAATTTCCTTTATCTCTGACTTGGTTTTTCCTTTCCTGTTGGGGATTTCCTGGGGGGGGGGGGGTGGCTCTCAACCTAATTGGGGTTTTGGTATGGGGGGGGGATTTCTGGTTTATGTTGCCTCTCCTTCGAGGCTTCATATGTACTGTGCGGTCTGCAACACTGCTCCTCTCGCTGCGCATCCCACCTCCGGTATTATTGGCTTCCACTTCACATCCATTTCCATCCGGCATTCATCTCCCTGACATAACCTTATGACAGCCACCACGCTCTGGACATGGAATGTTCGTGGTCTTAACGACCATCGGAAGGCCCGCCTTGTACATGCACATCTCATAAGGTAGACATCTGCTTCATCCAGGAAACTCACTTACTCCCTGCTACCGCTCCAGGCTACAATCTCTGCACTGGGACGAGATCCATTCGTCCTTCTACTCTTCCTACTCGGGCAGGGTGTCTATCCTTTTATGCAGAGGACTCCCCTGGCGCACCACTAAAGTCATTGTCGATCCTGAGGGGCGCTTCAATATCCTGCTTGTCACTCTCTTGACCCAGCCTCTAATTCTTGCGGTAATTTACTGCCCTAACTCAGACGACCCTGACTTCTTTGCGCAGATATGGCGATACATATCCTCCCTGGGCCCTGCTGCTTTGCTGTAGGGTGGTGATTTTAATATTACACCTTCGGCCACTCTGGATTGATCTGGGCCTGCGCTTTGCACCTCCGCTCCAGTTCCCTCCTGCGCTCTCTCCTTGCTGACAATTCCCTGTTAGATGCATGGCGCCACACCGACCCAGAGGTGCGCAAGGGCACCTGTGTTACTGGTTCTTTTTGTCCCGCTTGGATATGTGGCTTACCACCTACGACGCTTTTGCATCGGTCACTTTAGTCGAACATATGGCGCGTACTCTTTCTGATCATGCTCCCGTTAGCCTCGGTCTGATCCCACCGCATGCCCCTGGGGTCTCACCCTCTACACTATGGGAGGGTTTTAAGGTTGAGGTCCACGGCGGATGTATCTCCAAGCAGTCTGGTGTTCTACGCTCCATTTGTGGTACCCTTGAGCGCCTGGAAAGAGAAATTAATCCCCCCGGCTCTTCACACTCTCTGAGCCCCAACCCCGACACTGGCGCACAGATCCGAGGCAAACTTTCAGAATTCGAGAAAGAAGCCCACTAAGAGCTTTCCTTTTTGGGTAGGGAAGCCAGGGCATGCCGTTATGGTGAGGGTGACCGCCCGGGTAAGACTCTAGCCAATCTACTGCGGCAGCCTCACGCCGCCTCATACATCACAGCTCTGCACCGCTGGCATCACCCGCTCGCGCGACATGGACCAGTATTTCAACACTCTAGAGCTCCTCTGGCTAGGTAACGGGCATTGGGAATACCTCGATGAACTTTTCTCCAAGGAGGAGATTTTAGTAGACATTAACAGCCTGCCCGGGGATAAGGCGCCTGGTTCCGACTGTCTGCCTGAGTCTTTTTATAAAACCTTTGCGTCCATCCTCATCCTTCACCTCGCCGCCATGTACAATGATTCCTTCTAGACAGGCCATTTCCCTCCATCACTTCGCAAGGCCCTGCTAACACTGCTCTTGAAGCCAGACCAGTCCCCTGAACTTCTGGACTCATATAGTCCATTATCCCTCGTCAACACCAATAATAAGATTTTCGCTAAGCTTCTGGCTTTACCCCTTATGCCCATGATTGCTCACCCGGACCAATCCGGTTTCATTCCTGGGCGTGCAACGTCACAAAACCTCTGCACGATATTTGCCGTACTCCACCAGATCAACCCTGCTCTGCCGGCCGTGGCGGCTCTTTTAGACGCCACCAACGCCTTTGACACTCTTGAGTGGCCCTTCCTATTTTATCTTCTTCCTCACCTTGGATTTAGCCCGGTTTTTCTGTCTCCGAATCAATGGCCAGTTATCAGAGCCCATTCCTGTTTCCCAGGGCAGGCGTGCCCACTCTCACCCATGCTTTTTGCTGTGATTATGGAGCTCCTTGCCGCCAGACTCTGGCAGCATCACACTCGGAGAGGTTTGAGCTTTGTGGCCCGAGCCCTGGTCATCTCCATGTACGCAGACGATGTCACACTCTGTCTGCTACCCTCAGGAGAACCTCTGCCCCATGGTCTGTGAGGTTGGGCAATTCGGGGGTTTGTTCGGCATCCAGGTCAATTGGAGTAAGTCTATTCTCCTCCCTTTGACGGATGCCACTGTCCCCTTCACTCCGAACTACCCTTTTGTGTGGGCATCAGGGCCCACCAGATATCTGGGCGTTTGGCTCAGTAGGAGTGTGGATGAACTCTGGAAGTCTAATTTCGGCCAGGTGGTCGACTGGCTGGAGACCAAGATACCCCTTTGGTGGCGTCTACCTCTGTTTGGTGGGGTGTATTGCCATCGCTAAGATGGTAGTGCTCCCAACATTTTAGAGCTGTTCCTGAAAGTCCCTGTTCCTCTTACGGCTAATTTCTTCCGCACACTCCGCTCCCTCATCATCTCTCTCGTCTGGGCTGGGCGTCAACCCAGGATAGCATATGATATCCTCACACTTCCCCTCGCATGCGGTAGGATGGGTGCCCCGGACTTCAAATCATATGCCCTCAGCGCCCAAGCCAGCTTCCATCACTTCTGGTAGCACCTAACTCCGTTTCAGCCCCACGTGGCGTTGCAGAATGACC
Source organism: Lissotriton vulgaris (assembly GCF_964263255.1). NCBI lineage: Eukaryota > Metazoa > Chordata > Amphibia > Caudata > Salamandridae > Lissotriton > Lissotriton vulgaris. The sequence goes on along the minus strand of NC_141685.1, from coordinate 2,008,526,967 downwards.
TTGCGGCCTCGTTACCCCTACAGACCGCTATCTTTGCTCCTGCAAAACCGCTGCGCGGGGAGATTGATACGGTAGAGACCCTACGCTGGGCATGGGATGGTCTTAGAAAGTATTCAGGCTCCAGCCTGCTCTTCACCAGTGCCATGCCTGTCGCATACCACCCGGCCTTTCCCTCACTGCACACGGCCTGGATGGCTAAACGCGCGGCCGGCTTGGGTCTGGCCACTTTATCAGAACTCTACCCCGACAGCGTTTTCTTTTCTCTTCCGGCTGATTCTGGCCCCTTGGACACACTCCTCTATTATCAACTTGGAGCATCTTGCCGGGAGTTACAACCCACGTTCCCGCAGCCTCCCCTGTTGATGGCCGCCCTCAACTTGGTATACATGTCCACTTTCCCTCGCAAACTGGTCTTGAGGCTCTATGCCGGCACACTAGCGGAGTCCTCGCTCTCTGCTGATCGCGCCCGCACTGCCTGGAGCGAGGCCCTTGGCATCTATCTTTCTCTGGAGGACTGGCTGTATTGTTGTAAGCAGACCAGACGCCTGTTTCCTAATTACAGCCTATGCCTAATACATTTTAAGTACTTGCACACGCTGTACCGCTCCCCTGCTCAGCTGTACAAAATGGGCCTTCACTTCCAGTGATAGATGTCTCCGGTGCTGGTCCCCAGCGGAGGGCTTCTCTCATCTTGCCTGGCTTTGCCCCTTGGTTCCTGCATATTGGCGCGACGAGGGTATCGTCATTACTGAGATTACCTATTTGCTTGTCTCCCCAGATCCTTTAACTGCCTACTCTGCTTGGTTAAGCACTGCCAAGACAACTCCCGTCGACTCACGGCTATGCTGCTTGTTCTCGTGTGTCGCAGAGTTGCTATACATTGGGGCCAGAGGCCCGCACCTAAGGTTAGTGCCTGGCTCGAGGATAATTCTGTCAGCATTTTGGGAACTAACAGCGGTTACGGGCCGGCCGCGTGATATCTGGGGGCCTTTTGTTTTGTTTCTCCTGTCTCAGAATGCCTCTCCCTCTGCAACCTCTCCTGCTCTCCCTGCAGGCTCTCCGCCCGCGGCGGCTGCCCATGCTGGTCCGTAGAACTCCTACCTCCTCTTCCTGCTCTCTGCCTTTTCCTCCCGCCCCCCTTTACTGGCACCCCGCCCCATCCGATGCCCCCTCTACGCTCTGCCACTCCTCCTTACAATTAATGGTGTGCAGCTATTACACAACTGTCTTTCTGTGATTGATAACTGACGTGGCTTTTCTACTTTCTCTTGTTATTTGCAGAAGTATTGCTTGAATAGCTTTGAATCTGATGTGCACAACTCTCAATAAAGGTCTTTGAAAAAAGAAAAAAAAATGGCTTGGGTGCTCCACTTCATCTCTTTCAGCACTTGATCATAATGTGCCTCTTACTTAAAGCAGTACTTGGATGCAGCCGCAGCCCGTGCAGGTAAGATCGGTGGGGTGGGGGGATTTTGACAGACGACGACGTAGGAAAATTAATTATTTAATTTTCACTCATGGACATCTGTCGAATCCTCCTCAACCCCCACCACCCTCACCACCTCACCTGCATGGGCCGCAGCTACGTGTTTGTGATATTCTAAAGTTTGAAACTTGGATTTGAATTACCAATGCGTCCCTGAAAAAGTTTCAGTATTGCTAGGAACCTAGACAACATAGACCTCAACCAGGGAGTTGAGTGAAGTTGTGTGGCGCTACAACAACCTGGTCTTTGACGTTCGAGCGCATAATAAAACTGTCATTACTGTTATGCAAAGACATTTGTGTTAATTTTGTTCCTGTAGGAGGGGATCTATACCTCTTAAGTTGGCCTCTTCTGCAGTCCTGCATGAACACTTAAAAGAGAAATATACAATAATGCAGACTAAAAACAACTAGGCTACGCTGGCCATAACTTCATCCTGAAGTGAAAAATATAGCCAGGTAACAGTTAAATTGAACTATTTTACCAAGTTTCATACATAGAAAAACTCCCCTTCACAAAGATCCCTTTTTTTCATGATAGAGATAAAGGGTTGGACAGAAAGCACCCATAGGCTGCCATTATGTGTCTGTAAATGGATACCGTGCCTTTATGAATCCTTCAGAAGACCCTCAGTATCCCATGATGCACAGCCAAGGCCAGTTACTTTCAGCTCTTTTTTCCAGCTCCTGCTAGTATGACCCTGGAGCATTGAGCTCTACCATTAATTGGTATATTTCTAGCATGTAAGTGAGTTTTTTCAACTTCACTCAATGTTTTTGACCTTTTTCTGGCTTCTGCTGTATTTTTGGGCAGAAATTCCACAATTTACTTGTCAGAATGCCATCCTTATTCGACAAGTGTCCTGACTGTGGGAGGAAAAAAAGCAAAGTCAGATTCCCACAGAGTATGTATTCTGTGTCTGCCTGACTCTCATATCCCTGATAACTGCGCCATCTGCAAGACCTTTTCTAGGCGCACCCTGCGTGACCGGTAGAAGATTCGACTTCAAGGGATGGAGCAGAGACGACAGGCAACTTCTACAGGGGCCTCTGGGCAAGGAGAGGGTAAGTCCTCTACTAAGACCCATGTGCCGGCCTCTGGTGGGGGCTCCCCAGTCGAAAACAGGCTGAAAAACTGCGCCGGTCCCCCTTTGACGTTGAAAACTGCTACACGTTGAGAGCAGGTATGACGACGATCTGCTCCCGGTCGACCCGGGACTCTGTATCGAAGTGACGTCGATGTTCAGCGTCGATGGGAAGGACAGCGAGATCTCGGCCGAGGTCGACGTAGAGTCCTTGTATGATGTCGAAGCATTATCACCGTCGATCAAGTTCAAGATACTGGCGCTCGCCGTTGAGGCGACAACGCCGATCACCATCGACGTTGACAAGACGTTCGGCATCGATGGGACGTTCGATGCCAAGAAGAAGCTCAGAGTCGAGGAGGCGCTCAACGTTGAGCAGACGGTCGACGTCAAGGAGACCATCAGTCCCTCCTTCTCGACGTCGACGTCGAGAAGGTCGAAGTCGACGAGGAGATCGACGTCGAGAAGCCATCAAAAAAGCTAGACGTCGAGGTATCACTCCCTGACGTGCTCAATTGTGAGCCTGTCATCGTCAACAGGGAGTTCAAGACGTCATCAAGATTGAGGAGGAAGGATTGAGGAGGAAGTCTAGAGCGCAAAAAAGTAGGGTGGCTGTCTCTTCGGACTCAGAGTATTCACCGAGGACGCCTCCTCTGCAGACATCGCCGCCTCAGCCATCTCCGCCTCTTCCTCCTCCCCCTTCTCCTCCGCCTTCGGCGTTACCTTCGTCTCCTCCTGCGCCTGGGCCAGCAGCGCCTTCACCAGTGCCTCGCAGGGAGCCCAGCAGACCAAGATCAAGGCCTCGCCCGAGGCATCGGTCTTGTGGCCGTCACCGTACATCCACGCACTCTCAGCGGCACCACAGTCCTGGGAGATCATGCTCCCGGCATACCCGAGACATGTCCTCGACGAGTACAGGCCAGTACTCTCCCACGCTAACGGACTCTCCTCCACATAGTGTCACCTATTGATGATGTCACCACTTTTCAGGAGGTTTTGGTCAGAGGGTCTACTAAACGTAATATTCTGTTGTCGGCTCCAATACCTTCAACATTCGTCATATTTGAAACGCTCCAGCAGAGACAGTCGTCTTGCCCCTTACTTCCACTGGTACCTGGCTTGCTGGAACCAGCTATGAAGCGGTTTCTGTCAACTTCTTCGGTAAAGTCTGCGCCTTCCCGGCTTCAGAAAAAGTACAGAGCTCCCGAGTCGGATCCTGTCTTTCTCCGGATGGACCCCACCTCGGACTCTGTCATTGCGGTGGCACTAAAAAAGCAGCATTCTACGGCACCGGCGTCTTCTGTACCACCAGACAAGGAAAGACGTAAGTTGGACTCGGTAGGGAGGAAAGTCTGCAGCTCGGCAGCCACGTCAATGAAGGCGGCTAGTTCGACTGCCCTTCTGGGGAGGTATGACCGCTCCCTGTGGGAATGACTCAACCAATTTGTGGATCTCCTACCCAGGGACAAGTGGGAGGACTTTCAAGAAATCCTGAAGGAGGGACTGATGGTCTCTAACCAGATCATCAGTGCGGCAGCGGACACGTCACTTGTCGGCCCACGAGTAGTGCCACGGGGTGGCTCTTCGAAGGCATTCCTGGCTCCGACTTACGTCTTAAAAAACCAGAGGTGCAGCAGCGCAAAGCGAACTTACCATTCTCTGGCTCGACTCTTTTTGGTTCGCATGCAGATGAGGAGATGGCACAGATTAAATCCGAGATGGAGACCTTGAAGGCTGTCGGTTTGGAGAAACCCAAAGAACAGCGTAAGACCTTCCGTCCGTTCCAACGGCAGTACTCCTCTCAGAGGTTCCAGCGAGGGCAAGGCCGTCAGTATGGTCAACAGCAGCAACAGTTTCAGCAACAACCATTTCATAAACGACAGTCGAGAAGACGGTCCAACCAGCAGTCTACAGGGAACAAGGCCCCTGCTGGTCCCAAGTCCTTAAGGGTCACTTCCCCCTCTTCTGTTACCCACTTCGGTGGGGGGGAAGCATTCAAAATTACCTGGCAGAGTGGCAGAATATAACTCAAGACAATTAGGTGCTGAATATTGTTCGCAATGGATACTCTACGTTTCATCAGCCCTCCTCCATCCATGCCTCCGACTCACTCCCGTTACATGCTACGCGAGTTACAGGCGGAGGCAAGCATCTTGTTGGAGAAAAGGGCAACAGAGCAAAAAGGAATCGGACTATATTCAAGATTCTTTCTTGTCCGAAAGAAAGACAAGAACGAGTTCAGGCCCATCCTCGACTTGTGACAGGCAAACAAGTGCATTTGCAGAGAGATGTTCCGCATGTTATCCTTACATCAAATCTACCCTCAGCTCCACCAGGGAGATTGGTCATGCGCCATAGATCTGCAAGATGCATATTTCCATGTACCAATAGTGAGGAACATCGAAAGTTCCTGCGATTCACAGTGGTAAACAATCATTATCAATATGCAGTGCTTCCCTTTGGCCTGAAGTCAGCTCCCAGGACGTTCTCCAAATGCATGGGCGTAGTAGCAGCGCATCTGCGGAGGGACAGGGTGTTCGTCTACCATTATCTGGACGACTGGCTGATCAAGGCTTCGACATTTCAGGCAGTGCAACAGCATTTCAATCAAGTTTCTGCTCTCCTTCAACGTTTGGGCCTTCACATCAACAACATGAAGTCTGTCCCAACTCCTGTACAGTGCAAGCAGTATCTGGGAGCCACCATCGTTACTTGCAAGGCAAGCGTGTGTCCTTCGGAAGAGAGGCGCTTATCAATCCTTCAGAAGGCTCAGGCTCTCATGACCATTCCCCCGCCGACGGTGAGGACGGTGTCTACTCTCCTGGGTTCCATGGCATCTTGTATCTTCCTCACTCCAAATGCACGCCTCCACATGCAGCCTCTGCAGAAATGTCTGGAGGATCAGTGGGACCAGAGACGAGGGGATTGGGAGGACAGGATTCAGCTGTCGCAGCAAGCCCTCTAGTCTATCAAGTGGTGGTGTTCGCCTCACAATCTCCTCCGAGGGATTCCATTCCACAAGGAGATACCGACACAGACCATTGTGACAGGTGCTTCTCTCTACGGCTGTGGAGCGCATTCGGGCCACCTCTAGTTACAGGGCACGTGGTCCCAGAAGGAGGCCACGTAACACATCAACTTCCTGGAACTTTGAGCGGTTCATTTGGCGCTGAAAGCCTTCCAGCTGTCCTTTCGCACCAGTTCCCTGCTTGTCCAGATGGACAACACAACAACAAAGTACTATCTCAACAAGCAGGGGGGGTTCAAGATCTTGCACGTTGTCTGGTTCTGGCCAGGGACTTGACAATAACGGCAACTCATCTGCCAGGTGTGCAGAATGCTCAAGCAGACGCTCTCAGCAGACTCGTTCAAGAAAATCACGAATGGGTTTTAAACGACGAAGTAGTACGAGACCTCTTCAGAAGATGGGGTACTCCACAGGTCGATCTGTTTGCCACTGCAGAAAACAGCAAATGCAGAGACTTTGCCTCCAGGTTTTACCAACCAGGGACGCTGGGGAATGCACTGTGGATCAACGAGTCGAACAGCTTTCTCTACGCTTTTCCACCCATTCCCCTGATCCCGACAGTGTTGATCAAACTTTCCCAATCACGGGCCAGGATGATCCTCATTGCTCCGGAGTGGCCCCGTCATTGGTGGTTCACCGACCTACTACACCGGTCTCTCCTGCCGCACCTTCAACTTCCGTGCCGGCCGGACCTTCTCACGAAGTTCGGAGGGCAGATGGTGCACCCCAACCTCTCTTTGCTGAATTTGACAGCATGGCTCCTAAGTTAGTGCAGTAGGGTCATCTAAATCTCCCTCAGAACTGCATGGAGATATTAACCCCTTCGATGCTCATGACGAGCTCAGCTCGTCATGAGGCACAGTTGAGCTGTGCTGATGACGAGCTGAGCTCGTCATGAACAGTGATAAATCTGAGAATCCAGCGCTGGAGAAAAATATCCCTAGCAGCCAAGGTGTTAAAGGAAGCAAAAAGACCGTCCACACGGACTTCCTATGCATATAAGTGGAAGAGATTCTGCATTTGGTGTGCCTCTAAAGATGCAGATCCTACCTCCTGCAAGGAGGATGTTATGTTTCTGTATCTGCTACATTTGGCTCAATCTGGCCTGAATTTTCATTCCGTAAAGGTTCACCTAGCAGCTTTACCTGTGAATAGGAAATGCCCTTCACAAACTTCTTTTTTCCAAATCCCAGTCATCAAAGATTTTCTGGAAGGTTTTAAGAAGGTGTTTCCTCCCATTAGGCGTCTTCGCCTCCGTGGGAGCTTAATGTGGTGCTTTCTAGACTGATTAGGGAGCCTTTTGAGCCCATTCATAAGGCTTCTCTCCAGCTTCTGTCCTGGAAGGCAGCTTTCCTTTTAGCCATAACATCGGTTCGCAGGGTGAGTGAAATGCAGGCTTTCTTGTCAAGAGCCTTGTACTGTGTTTCATTCTTCTAAAGTAGTCATGAGAAGTCACCCTAAATTCCTTCCGAAAGTAGTGTCAGAGTTTCATGTGAATCAAACTATTTCTTTACCCACGTTTTTTCAGCATCCTTCCTCCCCTGCTGAGAGATCCCTTCATTCTCTCGATGTTAGGAGGGTGTTGAGGTTTTAATTAGAGAAGACTAAGGAGATTTGTAGATCGGATCAGTTGTTTATTAACTATGGCTCTGTCAGGACTGGTCTTGCTACCTCCAAGCAATCCATCTCCGGGTGGATAGTGTCTTGTATTCAGTTGTGTTATCAGAAAGCCAACAAGACTCTAGTTAGTAAGCCTAAGGCTACAGCGCCTTTACTCCGTAATGTCCCTATTGCAGAAATCTGTAAGGCTGCCACTTAGAAGTCAGTCCATACCTTTGCTAAACACTACTGCCTGTACTCTGATGCCAGAGCAGATGCTCAGGTTGGGCAGGTGTCATTGAGGAATCTATTTGCACAATAGTGGGTCTGTTTGTTTCTTCCACCGCTGGGGTGTGTGTTTGGGGATGGGCTTGCTATTCTATTCACATGATTATGACAATACCCAGAGATCCCCTACTACAGAAGGAGTAGTTTCTTACCTGTAACTCCAGTTCTGTAGTAGGGGTATCTCTGTGATAGTCATAAGCAACCCACCCTCCTACCCAGTGAATGAAACAGTAAGATCCAGAATTAAGCAGGCCCTGTTTTACATGCCTTTAAAAAGAACTGAAATTAACTGGCCTTGGCTGTGCATCATGGGATACCGAGGGTCTCTGGAAGGATTCTTAAAGGCACTGTATCCATTTTCAGACACATAATGGCAGCCTATGGGGGTCTGTCCAACCCTTTATCTCTAGCATTTGTGAAGGGGAGTTTTTCTATGTGTGAAACTTAGTAAAATAGTTAAATGTATCTGTTACCTGGCTATATTTTTCACTTCAGGATGAAGCTATGGCCTTCGTAGCCTAGTTGTTTTTAGGATGCATTATTGTCTATTTTCTCTTAAGTGTCTATGCAGGACTGCAGAAGAGGACAACTTCAGAGGATATATACCTAATGAAGTGCTCCGGGGTCCACGCACATGGGTGGAACTATTCAAATGATTTGCCTATCACAGAGATACCCCTACTACATAACTGGAGTTACAGGTAAGAAACTACTCCTTACCTTCTATTGGAAATAAGGGAGCAACTATTTCTGTAGGTTCGTCAAGCTTGACTTTTAAAACATTTGTCCCATCTATGGGTTTTTCTGTATTTTGAATCATAAATGTTTTTGAATTTGTTTTTATTAAAATGGCGGCTACTGTCATAATGGGAGTAAATTACCGAGAGGCAGTGACATAAAATCTCAAGAATCGAGGTGTCTCTGATATAGGAGGGAATTTATGTTTGTACTAGCTACACATGCAATCTATGCATTTGAAACATTTTACTCATGGGTGGGGTTTGAGGCTAAAGATGAAAATTTAGGACAGTTTCAGGCTTACAAAGCTGCAGCATCACCTTCCCATTATAGGGAATCCCAGTATTAGGAAATCATTTTAACCTACTTAGAGCACCAGAATTGGTTTGCTGGTGAGTGACTGCACACACAGGAACGTTACATTGGGCCCCATGAGTAATGAAGGAGCAACATAGCCATTTTTGATGGATACACACCATTTCCACATCCAGGTAGCGTGTCCTTGCAGAGGCACTATATATTCTGAACTTTACAGTTTCCCCATATAGGAAGTTGATTCAGTATGTATTATGAATACTGGAGCAGCTCTACAGGACCATTAGTACAGGGACAGTTTGCAGTACAGGCAAACAGTCTGCAAACAAGAAATGTTATTATGAGAAAAAATGACCCTTAAACATGACAAAATTGCCTTCCGGGTTGCTTGCAAGACCAACCATTTGGAAGCGGTGTTCTACAACACCCCAAGACTAGCACAGAATTCTGACTGTCTCCCACTAGGAATGATGCCACTCAAAGAGGACTGTAACATCTGGGGAAGTATCTCTGCATGCATCTATACCAACACCCATGCCACACCTTCATTGACAGTTCACCCTAAAGTGTTAAAACAAGTACAAAATGAACACAGGGCTGCACCAGCTCTGGATTTAGGACTGAAATTAATGGGGAACGTTGATACAGTTTACTTGATCATCTAAAGCAACATTAATGGAGAAGTGTCGGCCTTGGCCATATGCTGGAGGCTTGCTGGAGTTCTAGTTCAGGATCGTGAAGATAACTACCAAACATAATCTTGAAGTCTACGGCGCTGAGGGTCGTGACACATTGGTTTTAAAAAGGTGATTTATTTATTTATTTTTCCAGAAATCAAAAGAAGCTCGGTACATGAAGGCTGCAAGCACCTACCTCCCACCTCTCACAAGAAAAAGAGAAGGGAAGCCCCAGCGATATGTCCCCTCTTGCGGGTTTGTGCGCCTCGTTAGCAATCTTGTTTGAAATTTTAGAGTTCTTTGAAAGGGAGTCGATAACGATGGCCCATGCAGAGTTATTGCATTGATGTTTTAATTATTGGTCCAGTTCCTTTCTACTCCTCCAGACATTTACCTCACTTGCTTTTTTGCAGAGTATTTTGCCAGTATTCCCATACATCCCTAAATGTTGTTTTCTTTGTTACGGGGTCACTGCAATCTGGGGTATTCACACTCTGGACTGATATTTACCATTCTCAAAGCAGGGGGAGTGGGAAGCACCCACCTCAAGCAGATCTCCCTTTGTGCCTACAATATCAGTACAAAGAGTGGGGACTTTTGTATCTTAAGTCATTTCAAAGGTTCACCACCTCAGTTTATAACCCCAAAAATCACCAGTGCCAGGCTTACCTTAACTTCTTGGCCTACTACCTCTGTGAGCACCTTACCAACTTCTTGCCAGAAGATCTCGATCAGAACATGTAGATGCCGTCTGGCTTTTCCTCTCCTCACTTGAGGCACTTCTTCATCACCCATCCTGCCCAGATTCAACAACTTCCTTGGTGTCCAATTAGCCCTATGCACCGTGAACAAATTATTTTTTCTGAGAGGAGCACATTTCGTAGTCAAGAAGTCATTGATTATCATAGGGTTTCCCCATCCAGCGTCGGCATGTCCTTACTCCAGATCTCCGCCAGCAAGGTGAAGGCTCCAAACCCCTCCGGATCCACTAACATCCAGTACCACTTGGCGGCTACTTTTCCCTGAGATGATCTTCTTTTTAGTTTTTCCTCCAAGTCCCAATTTGCTTGCCAGGCTTTCTCGAGTCTCTGTGCCAGCTTGCCAATTGATAATACTTGAATTTAGACAGATTGCCCCCCGTGATTTTCCATAAAGCCTCCCACGAGATCAGTAAATTATCCTCCATAATGTCCCCCTATTTGTGTACTCCCGCTTCAATTAGCTGAGTTGCCAGCTTGTCTAGAAGGCATATTGGGATCCCAGGCGAGTTCTATATTTGGGCAGAGCCGCTGTAATAAGGTATCCCTAGAGACTGTCTGACCTGATACCATAATTTACAGGCAGCCTCCAATGTCTTTAGCCTAACCTTTTTGAAATACTTGGGTTGGCCCGATTTAAAAAGAAAGTAGTACCCCAACATGCGCTGGTGGTATTCAGTCATGGCGTTCCTGTAGGTGTTCTGGTATTTGGTGGATTTCCTGTTCCTCCAGAGTTTCTCGAGGCGTCTGCAGGAGCGCCTTGCTTCTTGGAGGTCAGTGGTGAACCAGGCGGCCTTCAGAGGGCGTTGTTTGACAGGGTGGCAGAGGGTTGCAAGCTTGTCTGTGGAGCTGGAGCTCCAGCGGTGTAGTTCTTTGGCTGCGAAGTTGGTGTCTGTCTTGGCGGAGGGGGGTCGTGGAGTAGGGGGGATTGTTGCGGGGTAGGTGAAAACACAGGGAGACTGGATGGGGTTAAAGAAGCTTTTAATGGACGTAATACACGCTTCCGATATGGGAACAGTTGATAGTAAGGTAGAGGCGGCTTTGTGGTCTTCTCCGGCAAGACTCAGTTCCTCGGCCAGCTCTGCCCTCTCCTTTTCAACTCCAGCGCAATGCCGTCCGGTAGTAGGGATGCGCGTTGGGAAAGCGTGAAAAATAAATAAAGGGACTCAGTATGAGTGTGGTGCACAAAATCAATATGTGATGAGGTAAGGAAGAGTGAGGAGTCAAAAGTGCATGTCACTTCTAACTAAGTGAGGATGGTGCTCAGGGCGGGAATACCAGGAAAGCGGGGACCCGACAGGTAAGTAAGAGGTCTTCCCCTCTTACCCACCCAGCCCGTAAAACGCTTGCGTACCTGCGAGAGCCACGCTCCTCCGGGAACATGGCTGGGCAACACACGGGGATGTTGGCCTCCTGTCTCCTGGGACTTCTGCGCCCGCTCCGCCACCAGTCCTCCTCCCGTTTCCGTCTGCTTCATACTGCTTTCCACACCCTCGACTGCTCCGACTCCTCCGATGTTCACACACACCGATCTTCGTCGTCTTCCTGAACTTGAAGGCCAATCCCACTCCTCGTCATCGCTTGGGGCGTGGCTTAGGGAAAAGTCTCCCCAGCTTAAAGAAACAACGTCCTTTTTCCTCATCCTCGGTGTGTAGTTGTATGTCCGGTCATTCCAGTCATCCTCTCTTCCGAGAAAAGAGAGGTGAAACGGAGTTTGTCACATAACACCAGTCATCAAGTAAGTCCGTCCTGCTCTCGCTCCGACTCCCCTTGTCACACCCTCCCCCCCTGGATTCTCCCGATTGGGGAGAGGGAATCTAGAGCGGTAATCCGCACTACTGTTCCCTGCACCTTTTCGATGCTTCACAGTGAATGAGAACGGTTGAAGGGAGAGAAACCAGCGAAGGACCCTTGGGTTTAAAGCTATGTATCAACTCATCCACTGAAGGGGTGTGTGGTCCGTGTATAGGGTGAATGGGCAGCCCTCAAGATAATATCTGAGTTTGTCAACAGCCCATTTTATACCCAGGCACTCTTTCTTGATAGTAGGGTATTTCAGTTCTCGGGGAAAGAGTTTCCTGCTAATATAGAGGGAGGATGGTCTATACCCTCAGGTGATAGTTGTGATAGGACGGCCCCTATACCATAGTCGGAGGCGTCAGTGTGGAGTATGAAGGGTCAGGAAAAGTCAGGGGATGACAACACTGGACTGGTTGTTATAACCTTCTTCAAGGAATTAAATGCTTTCCACATTTTGGGAGTGGGATGTAAGAGGAGCTGCACTTTCACATCTTGTTTGAGAGTGTCTGTTAGGGGTGCAGCTACCTCCGAGAATTGGGGGATTAAACAGCGATAATACCCTATCAGCCCTAAGAATGCTCAAATTTCTCTCTTGCTGCTGGGAAAAGGGGTCTCTGCTATAGCTCTGATTTTTCCACTCTGAGGTTCGATCACTCCGTGTCCCAACACGTATCCTAGGTACTTTACTTTTTGGTAACCAACCCTAGACTTCTTGGACTCTATGTGTAACCCTGCCTGTTGTAGCGTATCTCAGATGGATTGCAGATGACATAGATGGGTCTCCCAACTGGGGCTGAATATCACTATGTCGTCTAAGAACGCAGATGTCATCTACTGATATTCTCTAAGCACCGTGTTCATGAGACGCTGAAACATTGCCGGGCCCCATGTAGGCCGAAGGGGAGGACATTAAACTCAAACAACCTGTCCGGGGTGGCGAAAGCGGTCTTCTTCTCGTAAGGGTACCTGCCAATACCGTTTGGTCAGGTCCAAGGTGGTAATGTATTTAGCCTCCATTAATTTCTCTATGAGTTAGTCAGTCCTCGGGATGGGGTAGGCGTCAAAAGAGGAGATATCGTTCAGAGCTCGGAAGTCCATGCAGAATCTTGTACTTCCATCTGGTTTTGGCACCATAACGATTGGTGAGAACCATTCGCTCCTTGATGGTCTTGTAACGCCTAGCTGTAACATCTCCTGTACTTCTTTTTGAACAGCTGCCCTCTTGGCTGCTGGAATCCGGTAGGGACTTTGTTTAATGGTCTTCCCAGGGATTGTCTCAATCCGATGTTCGATCATGGTTGTTTTTCCAGGTTTATCTGAAAACAGGGAGGCAAATGGTACTAGGGCTTTCTGTAGGTCTTCTTTCTCTTGTTCTTTTAGGTCTTCATTGATATGCAACTGTTCTATGGTAGAGGAGGAGTGGGCGTGCGTTGGTAGGGTGAAATGTGCAGGTTTCGGTGCGAAACGCACTCCCCATCTCAGCGGTGTAAAGAATGGACTTGGAGACGTATCCCACCTCCATGGGCTCTTCAGTTTGTTTTCTTTGGGGGCACATCCTGGCAATATGTCCCCAGGCCCACACTCAAAGCATTGGGGTCCTTTAAACGAGGGTATCTCCGGTGTGCTGGGCCGAGGTTTGGTTGGTTCTGTGATCAAGCGAGGTCTCTTCTCGTATTTCTTCGCCAGCGGCTGACTTGGCTTTTCCGGCTCCCATCCGTACTGCTTTGGTTCGGCTCTGGAGTAGGTAGAAGCCAAATCAATGGCTTGTTCCATAGTCCGATGTGAGTGCTGGCGCAACCATTTTTGCATATTGAACGGTAGTGCAAGTACTGTTCGAGATAAATTTTGTCCATTATCTCTTCCTTGCTGCTCGTAATCGGGGTTAACCACTTATCAGCCACCATCTTCAGACGGAAAACGGGGTTTTCGGATTCTCTCCTGGCATGCCCTTCTTCTATCGGAATGACACACGGTATGCTTCCGCATCAAGTCCTAGGTGGACCAATATTATCGTTTTTATATCCACATAGGGAGTGTTTCCTGCTGCGTTGGCCACCTGATAGGCGGCTTGAGCTTCTGCGGTTAATAGGGAGGCCAGAAAAAATGGCCACTTCTCTACAGGCCACCCACAGGCCCGGGCGGCTCGTTCAAAATTGACCAAAAAAGCATCAGGGTCTTCCCCTCACATATTTTTGAAGGGAGACCCCAGAGGGCCCGGGTGGGATTCAGCTGTTCTCGAGGTGCTTGGAGGGGCTGATCACTCATCATCTTATGTAACCCCTCAATCTGCACAGATATGGTGTTTTTAAATGTGTCCCTGTCTGCCTGGGCTGAGGTAAGTTGTTGTTCTACTGCCCATTCAAGCTGCTCCTGGCCCTTCACCAGGTGGTATATTAGGGCGTCCATCGTGGGTTTACAGATGAATGTCAGATTGCCCGCATTCTCCACCACTTGTTGCGGGGTAGGTGAAAATGCAGGAAGACTGGATGGATCTAAAGAAGCTTTTATTGGTCGTAATATACGCTTCTGATATGGGAACAGTCTATAGTAAGGTAGAGGCGGCTCTGTGGTCTTCTCCGGCGAGACTCAGACCTTTGGCGAGCTCCGCCCTCTCCTTTTCCACTCCAGCACGATGCCGTCTGGTAATAGGGATGCACTTTGGTAAAGCGTGAAAAAAAAATAAAGGAACTCGGTATGAGTGTGGTGCGCAAAATCAATATGTGATGAGGTATGGGAAAGTGAGGAATCACACGGTGCACGTCACTTCTAACTAAGTGAGGATGGCGCTCAGCGCGGGAATACCAGGAAAGCGAGGACCCGACAGCTAAGTAAGAGGTCTTCCCCTTTTACCCACCCAGCCCGTAAAACGCTCGCGTACCTGCGAGAGCCACGCTCCTCCAGGGACTTGGCTGGGCGACACACGGGGACGTTGGCCTGCTGGCTCCTGGGACTTCTGCGAACGCTCCGCCACCAATCCTCCTCCGGTTTCCGTCTTCTTTATACTGCTTTCCACACCCTCGACTGCTCCGACTCCTCCGGTGTTCACACACAACAATCTTCGTCGTCTTCCTGAACTTGAAGGCCGAGCCCACTCCTCGTTATCGCTTGGGGCATGGCTTAGGGAAAAGTCTCCCCAGTTAAAGAAACCACATCCTTTTTCCTCATCCTCAGTGCGTGGTTGTATGTTTGTGACTGTAACACTGCCCATAGCGTATCTGTATTTTGTGCCCCAATCTCGTCCTGGTGTCCTGTTTCGGTTTGGCTTTATCTGCCATTTGTTGGTGTGCCTCGTAGCCGGCCTCTCCGCCCCGCCCCCGCCTCCCAGCTGACCCCCCCCTCGCTCCGCCCCCCAGTTTCCACTTACGCCAGAACAACCTACGCGCAGCGTTCACGCGCTGCGGTCGCGCCCTATGCGCGCCGAAGGTGCGCCAAAGGTAAACCCGTCTACGCCCGTCCGCGCCTGGACCGCGCCCAGCGCCAGACCCCCTGGTCCCCGCCATACCCACCCCACTCGCTTTTCGTTTGACGCCGCCACTCTCCTCGCCCTTAACCCCGGACGTACACCGCAATGCTACGAAGCTGCCCTAGGACGTAACCACGGTCCCTTCGCCTGCCGCTCCTGCAAATTTACCAGCATCAAGACCCATACTACATCTGCTAACCCCAAACACAGCTCCGACTCTAACCAACTGAAGTGCATCCTGCTGAACACCCGCTCGGTCCACAGACACGCCACCGAACTCTGGGATCTACTCGACACTACATCACCGGACGTCGCCTTCCTTACTGAAACATGGATGAACGCATCATCAACACCCGACATCACCATAGCCATCCCGGACAATTACAAGATCATCCGAAAAGACCGCACCGCTCAAACAGGAGTTGGCATCGCCATCATCCATAAGAACACCCTCAAAATCACGACCAGCTCCGACGATAACCTTACAACCGCCGAACACCTCCACTTCCAGATCCACACCGACCCTAGGACCACACTCAGAGGCACCCTCATCTACAGGCCTCCAGGAACCCGTAAACAGTTCAGCGAAGACATCACTGACTTCATCAGTCCACATGCCCTCGCCTCCGAGAACTACATTCTACTAGGAGACCTCAACTTCCACCTGGAAAAGAAAAACGACAGCAACACCACCACCCTTCTTGACAACCTGGCCTATCTCGGCCTCAAACAACTTGTTGACACCCCCACCCATGTAGCCGGACATACGCTCGACCCAATCTTCACCTCGAGCAAACACATCTCCTTCGATCGCAACACAGCTCTCCATTGGACGGACCACAGTTGTGTTCACTTCAGCTACAAAACCACCTCGACCCACAACCCCCCACAACCTATTCCCCGAAGAAAATGGAACAAAATCACCACCGACCAACTCCTCACATCGCTCAACCAAAACCCACCCGCCCTCTCATCGGACCCAAACCAAGCTGCCATCAATTTCAAA